>NC_071506.1:223845294-225082794 GCF_027887155.1 Malaclemys terrapin pileata
GTTTTGTCCAAGTAAGCAGATGCATGATCAGGTCCAAAGAAATGAGTAATGAAAAAATATTACAGAAAGTCATCTAGTTCAGGAAAAGGAATTTTTACACCTGAGAAAACTGTTCGCTTTTCAACATACAAGTTCTAAACTTTTGGAAAAGTTCTACATCTTTCATCATTAAATCCCCAAGAAGTGTCCACGGTGTCCTGGGGCTCTCTCATCAAACATTCCTTACTAGTAGTGATTTTCTCCAGAGTAATTTCTGCTGTGTGCACACACACATATGCACACACACACCCTTCTACCATTGCACACCTCTCCATTACACTCACAAGGTTTACAAACAAACATTCTTGGCAGCCTTGTTTTGGCATTCTGTCCACTATAAAAACATGCAACAGAGAAGCCTGTAAACATAGCAGGAGTATCAATGCTTTCCTGATGAATCACATGCAAGCAGAACATGGCAGGGGCAGGAAAGTTATTAATACAACAGTGACAGGTATTATGCAGTATCTATTGTCATTGCAGGAAAGGTCTGTTGGCTTTGGATTATTTATGCTGTCTTTGAGGACTGAAAAAACACTTCCCCGATCTAGTCATAGAGAACGGTGAACTGACTAAAACACGTTTTCACCCATTATTCAAACTGAATCTGAAATGAACTTTTTTGAGGTTTGAAAACATTATTAGCTTTTTCCTTGTCTTTTTTCCACCTACTTTTTTGTTCTCTCTGCATTTCTGGTGGGGATTGATATGTTTATGTATTATTTGCATTATAGGAAGTATCTGGCTGCCCCAAACAAAGATGTACAAGGAAGTAGCAAATTAAAGACAGTCCCTGCCATAGCAAACTAACTGTCTAGGAGACTGGAAGCACAAGAATTAAATAGGAAAACCTATTATTGTGGGTTTTCAAACTCAATTTTGCTAACCCACGTAGTACCCACGTAGTTTAAAAACATTTTCAGTAAGCATCCAAACTTTTCCACTGAACTCACTGGGTTTGTTGTATCAAGCCTTATGAGAACTTCCAACGTTTAAGTTTACTCCTCACTACTAGTCACTTAAAAAATTATAAAGCTAAAATGAAATTAAAATGTTCTTATGATCTTCAAGATTTTGTTTGGCAAGAGATAGTCAGTACCAGAAGTGTGTGCGATCTCATCTCTCTGTGCTTCCTCTAAATTCTGGAACTGAGGAAAACCAGCAGCCACAGACCCCAGGGCTTTGAAGGATGAGAGAACTCTATTTGACCTCTGAAAAAATGTTGTCTGTTACCCAAGGTATATTGAACAGGTGAAAAATTCTCTAACAACTGTTCTATGAGGTGCTCCTTAATCTACCCAATGGGGCGAGTTAGCCCCAGTTAGCTTGGCCTTCAGAAAGAGAGCCCAGACTGGAAACCGACACCAACTTTCTCATGGCCACTGGGCTGAACCTTGTTTACTACATTTTAACTCAAACCCTTTGAGTCATAAGTTCCATATCGGAACAATGGAACTATGAAAGAGCCCAAGGGAAAACTGGCAACAAGCATGGATTTTCATATCTGTCATGGAGCCCAGAATTCATACCTCATAATCCCTCGTGGCATCACTTCAGCATGTGTTGTGACACAGACAAGAGAACTCACTATCAGTTTCCACCAATAGTGGGTTTTGCAATTGCCCAGCATGCAGTGTGCTGCTTTACTACTTTGCAGCAGGAATGTGATCCTGCTTCTGATACTGATGTCCCCAACAGATAGCATATAAGAACTCACAGATATTCTACCTCTCTTTTTTAGATGGGCCTGGAACTCATGGTTGAAAGGGAAGAAGAAAATAAAATGTGCTACAAGGAAATTTTAAGAAATCAATAAGAGATAAAAAGTTTTCCACAACAGGTTCTTTAGACTCAGTAGTATATGGCCTAGCTCTCAATCACATATGTTCAGTCCAGGCTTAATTTAAAACCTGTACCATGTAACCTCAGGCCAACAAACTACATGAACCGAGCCCAAATCAAGAATATTAAATGAGATTCTATAGGAAATTGGCTCAATTTTGACCACGTTCTTTATGCATTTAAATCTGTGATTCATTTCTTAAAATTTTATATAAATATTTTAAATATAATGGCTTGTTTAATTTAACAAAAAACATTTTTAAACTCCTAAAGAATCTTGCTATCTTCGGCCCATTCATCTGATGCTCATTAACATGTCCCAAAACATTGCACTGAGTGATTCACAATAATAATCTCTGGAAGAAGTTCAACATATCCAAAAAGGAAACTCTTACAGGGACACTAACCCCGCAGTTCATACCTCTACAATACAAAATGGGGAATTTAGAACATAGGCCTGACACAGTGCATGCAGCTGCTGTGCAAGTTTCCCATTCACAGCTCTGCCGATATACCTCCATATTACTGTACCATTCAAATCTCCAACCTCTCTTCATTAGAGACTGCCAATCATTATAAGCCATGCCAAAACTGGTGGTGTTTTTGTGCTGTGGACAAATATTCCCTGGGTACATGACTGAAAAGTTCAAGCTCCACTCCATTAGCAAACTTAACCAGAATCTAAATTATTGTCATGCTGTGGGGTTTAATATAAACCACTTTAGAAACTGCACTTGATTACAGTTTGCATTTGTTAGAAACTAAAAAAACTACAGTAAATTTCCAACTTAGTAACGTTTAAAACACTCTATAGACTGTCCAAGATCTATGACATCCACTGGAATTTATTTATTGTAACAAAGAAAAACGTTGTCCTTTAATATTAACCTGAGCCTCTTCCTTATCAATACAACATGCTCTTTCCTTTCCTTATTGGGAGTTGTGTGTGCATGTCAAAGGGAGAATCCCATTGAGTTTAACATCAGCACTGAATGAAAAGGAAATAATGTCGATATATTATTCACCAAAAGCTCTATATCTTCAATGGGCTTTGTTATTTCCCCATGGCTCCAGCTTTGATATAACTTTCATTAACATGAGATTCTGTGCAGAAATGCATGTTTAATTGATTTCTGAATACTTTCAGACACTATATTGTACATTGCAATTGAGCCAGTATATTGTATACTGTAATTGGTTGGAGATAAAAAAAATCAGTTCATAATTACATAATTATTACAATTTGATGTACATTGCAAAAAATATTCACTGACAAACTTAGTTTGATGGTGTTTGTGTCCCTTTTGTGTTACCTTATTGCACATATTATACATGAATAAATTTATTAGCCAGAAAGTTCACTGAAACAGGGACTTCCAAGTGAACTCTAGAGAATCTTCACAGAAAGAAAATGATAAATTCACAAACAAAAATAGTAACACCAGAAACCTGATTCTGGGCTTCATCCTGCACCCTCTGATGTCAAGGAAAGTGTGGCTTTCAAAACAAAACAACATACACAACTTTTTAGGAAAGTGAATTTGATTTCATATATTCATGTTCCTTTATTGCATTTTCCTGACATACATCCTATACCTCAGTTATTTTAGAGGAAAGGAGTGAGCTGGCTATTTTGAGCCCTCACATTTATATTATTGGCTATCTGGGATGCTACGGGTAAATAACCAGAGAAAGAAAAAGAAAAAGAAAATAACCTAAGATTCCCCAGGAAGCACACACAACTTTCCAATGGCTAACAGCCAAGTGGAAACCCACTTCTTAACTTAGTTGGAGAATTGTTTACTGAAAACATTTTGAAGTCCTGCTAAATATGTATGGACCTTATCACGGCACTTCACTTGCACCAGAGAAAGTTGGTAACAGCACACAGATTTCTCCCTTTGTTTTTCTCCAAAATAAATCAGGAACATTATGCCCTGGCAGAGTTCTGTTGTGTTCACGTGAGTAAGATTCTGTGACAGCAGGATCAGGATCTAAGTGTGGAGATTGTTCCCAAAAAACAATCAGACTGGCCCCCTTCTGAAGTCAGTTTTCTCTGACAGGCACCGTCCCTCCATCCATCAAGAATGCACACATTTAAATTCACCGTCAGGTTTTACCTAATAGCCAGTACCATATTAAGACAGTTTAAAATAATAACCATTCATGTGGAACTTTGACAAAAGTTTCCTGAAAACTTAGATACAATAAAACTATTTGTTCTCTATCACCAATAGTTATTTCATTTTTTAAAATATATTTATCTGATGTAATTATCTTTGATAAATCCATGCTAACTCATACCTACTAAGTAGTGCTTTGCAAAATACATCCTTACCTTATCCATAAATATCATATCAAACATTTCTTAATATGGGGCCACACTATGTGACTGATTTTTAAGCAAAACACTTCATTCAAATGAACGGGGAGTTCTATTTATTCATAGATTCCAAGACCAGAAGGGACCATTGTGATCATCTAGTCTGACCACTTCTATAACAAAGGCCAAAGAACTTCCCCCAAATAATTCCTAGAGCAGATGGTAAAATATGACCCATAAATGTTCCTAGACCCACTTTTTCCTAGACCCTCTGTCTGACCAGTCATCACTGTTTTTCAATCACATACAGTAGAAAATAATCATTAAGGCTTTGCTGAATAAAACTTACATCCTTTGCAAAATCCTTTAAGATCTACTGATGAAAGAAGTAAGAATTATTATTCACTACATCAATACCGAATCCGATTCTTCTCTTGGAAAAACAGAGCAGTCTATAACTTTTTACTGAGTAGTGAGAAAGTAATCAGGGTTCTTCAGAATACATAAATCTCTTCTCTGCTTTGTACTCATTCATTTCTACTAGCAAGTCACCACCACCACACATTTTATCATTTCTTTGAAATTATATGGGCTGAGGCAGCATCTCAAGGCATGTTTGCTCTTCAGAATCTGCAAATTAATTTGCTTTTGCGGCAGAAGGTAGAGCAGACATACACCAGCAGACAAAAAGAAAGGTCTATATTGTTTGATTTAGAGTTTTACTGCAGATTAGGTACAAATCATAAGGGGCCGACACTCGGATAAATCACATATTGGGATCACGCATTAGAGCATGTTAAGTGGAAGCCTGTGTGATGAAGAGCAGAGCTGTGCACTTCAGCTGTGCAGAAATCTAATGATCTTTCCTGATCTAGGAAAAACTTGACCTGTTGTATCAAACCCACTGTGACTTCAAGGTGCTTTTCCACCCGAAAGTGATTTTACATCTGTTTTAGTTCAAAGAAGGGTGTACATTTATGACTATAAATGTTGAGGACACCTTTAGAAAAGATTTGTATGTATACATATCTACTGAACGTATGTAAGAGATACAGATTGTCAGAGTTAAGTAATCTGTATTCCCTGACTATCAAGTGTATCACCTACATTATAACTGTTACTGAGATGTGAGAATTGACCCAATTCTATGAGGTATCAATACTTTTGGTTGGACATTGTAACAGGTCCAGTACACTATAACATCACATTTTTGTTGATCAGCAGGACAAGTTTTCTAAAGAGGCAACCTAATACTCCCTTCTCCGCAGAGAGATTGAGACTAAGCCTAGGAATGCCAAGCCTGAAACAGAAAACATCAATGTATAGAAAAAAGAAGGAACAATAGCAGCTGAAGGTTGGGAAACTTACAGCACTACTATCACACACGCAAAAAGGACATAAAAACTCAAGGGATAAAAAACCTACCCGGGAAATTTCTGCTAACATGGAAAGAGCTTCCTTCTAGTAAGAAAAAACAACAACAATAAAAAGCAGCACCACAAATTCACACAACAGCTTAGGTGCCACATTTTTAAATGAGAAATTAATGACTCATTCCAAATTAGCCAAGGCATTTTCAAAGAGAGAGAGAGTATTCATTAGTAAATTTAACCCACATCATTATACACACACACATACACACACACACTTACACTTCAGTACAGGGGTTAATTTCAAAAGTCAGATAAGAAGTCTCCATTCCTGGTTGACAGGCTATTTATTAAATAGCTACTGATCTTCCAATCACTCCCCTGAAGGTCATCTTGATATACCTTATTGCCCAGAATCTCCCAGGGGACCTTATAGTAAGAAACAGACATTGGAGAGGTAAGGGAGTATATGGTTTTGGATGTGTGTGAGATGTTATTAACCCTATTGTACACTGGCTGAGCCACTGGCCACGTTTCTTTTTCTTCCTGACTCAGCAGTGTCAGAAGGGCCTCAGAGGATTTAAGTCAGCAGCTCATGAATCTTCTCAATGCAAACAACCAGGAGAAGTAGTAGTAGGAGACAGAGGGAGGAGAGTAGTGGGAGAATGCATGGAGGGATCTTGGGGCAGATGTACTGGTGCTGTGTGGGAGGCCTGCTGGGTGGCTTGAATGGCTCCCCTGCCTTAGGCACCTTGGCTCTCAAGCACACAGAGGCACCCGCACCATGAGATCATCTTGTTTTGTCAATGGTTCAAGGGACTATGCAGCCCCAAGGCTTCCAAACAGCTTTGAGCTAGGTCTTGGCCACTTGCTTGACTCTTGAAAACGTCTCATCTCTCCCCTTCCTCCCTGCCTCTCATCTTGCCCTCTGCAACCCATAACCCCTGATAAACCAGTTTTCCTTGCCAACTACTGATGATTTCACTCCCTTTTTAAACCCCTTCATTAGGCTCCTCCCAACTTGCCACTTCTAGCTTATCATCCTCACTGTCAGGGATCTTCTTCTCACAATCCACATTCCAAAAAAACTCTCTTAATTTCTTCTCCCACTCTCTCTGTTCACGCTCTTCCATTCTACCAGATACTCTACAATTTCTTTCCCCGATGTTGTGCCAAACGGCCACTTTGTCTTCATAAAAAATGTCCGTCTTCAAATGTTCCTCTGATAATGGTGTTTATTATACGAACCATGCTGTCTGTCACTTTTAGATTCTAATCTCATTGCTATACTGGTCAGATCTCCCTCTATGTTTAGTAAAGTGCTAAGCACACTATTGGTTCTCAGTATATAATAACACCGAATCCTCTCTTTTTGTTCCATTTCAGCTACAGAATTGTACCAGTGGTTCTGCTACAGACACAGTGAGTACCAGTTATATCTCCCACTCAGTTTCAAAAAAAGAAGCGTACATTTTCCAGGAAGGCTGTAGCCACCTATTAAACGGACTGTTAACTACTATGGAAAAAGCTGTCTTACACTAGCCAAAGAAGTCCACAGATAAAGCACAGAGAATATCATGTTGTCAGTAACTTGCCTTACTATTATTTTCCCATTCCTCGGTTAAGACACTATTACGAATCTGCATGAATTGCATGAAATATAGTTATAATAAAATGACAAACTCAGCCATTGTACATTCTAATACAAGTCTCATATCTGGAGGAGGGTGCTGATTCAGCTTATCTGCCTTTCCATACCTTTGATGAATGCTGGTCTTATATCATTTTTTTCCCCTCACTGGGTATGCCTTACTGTTTTGACACTGTGCAGCTAATCTCCAAACAATGTGCTATTAATCAACCAAAGACACCCTTCACTGTTAAGTGTTCCTCGAATTATTTTCTTTAGCACAAGTAGTTACTAGTTACATAACTCCTCCCATGTTATTTTTTTTCCCTTGGGTAAGGACTGCCTAACCACATAAATACTATCTGGGATGTTTATACCTGCCTGCCAGCTTGCTGCAATAATAATACGGGTGCATGTTCTCAACTGGGTATATGATGGGTAAGGTATTAGCCAATGCCCTGCATTTTTTTAAAGTTATTACTCTTCATGTTCCTCCCCTCTTCTGATTGATTTGGCTCGGTGCCTTTTCAGTAGCAGCATCTATTTAATATCTGAAACAATGTGTATATATTGTCTCAGTAAGCCTTTCTTAACTATCCTCATCCGGTCATGTTTTCCATGCCTTGTATCAATATAATATTTTATTTGCAAGCCTTCAGAGCCAGAGCATGGGGAAGAGGAGGGAGGGAGAGGAGAGGAAGGAGGACAAACAACATCCAGTCGAGTATCCCAGCTGTTGTGAACACACCCACTTCTCACGATGAAACAAAATGTGCGTGGGCACAGGTGGGTCCCAGCCTCTCTTGCTGGAGCAGAGCCCAAGTACAGGGTCTGAAGGCAGACTTTCATTGCTGTTTGCTGTTTTTGTTGGAGTCTGGCCATTGAAAACATTTGCAGGTGGCTTGGCCATATTTTGACACTTAAATATCTGTGGTTGTGATAAAAATCAAAATATTGTTACAAGATGGTTCTATATAACCTTTGGGGCCTGCTTCTGCTCCCACTGAAGCCAAAGGAATTTTATTCAGTTGCTCTCTATAACCGTTCGTGTTCATTAAGAGGCACATTCTCTGGGGCAATTCATGTTTAAGGTAAGTACACACTTTCATTTTGAGGGAAGGAGCGAGCAAACTTTCCTAAAAGTTTTACACACATATGGGCCCAAACCAAAGCCTGAGATCCAAACACATCTGACTCTGGGGTGTTCAAAACCTGCACCAGGACCTTGATCTTAATTTTTTTTTAAAGGCCCAAACCAAAACCACCAAACTTTGGTCTGCTTGTAATTATGTTTCTAGTTATAGACCATCTCTGACTTTTACCATCAGTTTCCTAATATTGAAACCACTGGCTGGTCTGTATTCCTCCAAGATAAGTCCTGACTACAATCCTTACCATATTTAGAACTGATAAAATGAAGATAATGGAACTGACAAGATATATTCTTTGAATAAATGCAGCAGGCCCCACAGGGAAAAGTCTAAACAAAAAGAGACAAACAACATGGATGCTCAAGATTTTGGGAATAGATGATATCCCAAATGCAGCAATTATCTCCTTGGACACACCAGGAAAACACAAAACCATCTTCAATGAGGGGAGAATGGAATATTTTGGAGGTTGTGTCACAGGCCTCATTCACATAAAGAACAAAGATGCTGACAAATGTCTCTCAATACAGCATCTCTAGACACAGCCTTCAGCACTCTCATATTAATCAATCACATGACAGAATGGTGGGTGGTGGGAATATGGTTGCCAAAGACCAATTAACTAGAGATTTCCTCTGGAACACCCCAGCGGGGGATGGTCTTTACCATCACACATTGGTGTATACAGGAGTGAGAGTAGCTGATGACCTGGCCAAAATGAGAAGATTAGAAACTCAGATTGGAATGACAATGGTTAAAGATACTGACCCCCTATCAGTATATTAGCTGAAATACATAGTCAGAAGATGAAAGATCCTCTGATTGATATCAAAGCATCTTGTAAAAAAACATCTGATATCTTGAGACTGTGAATGAGGCACAATGCAGGAATGAAAATCAGTAGAGATAGGACCAAGATATATCCATTCTGCAACATGTGTTGGGAGCATGCTTTAACATCTGCCCATGATTTACAAGGTAGTATTGTAAAGAAAAGGAATTGGATTGGACACCAAGTATCAAACTAGGGTAGTCAAGTGATTTAAAAAATTAATCGCAACTAATCGCACAATTAATCGCACTGTTAAACAATAATAGAATACAATTTATTTAAATATTTTTGGATGTTTTCTACATTTTCAAATATATTGATTTCAATGACAACACAGTATACAGTGTACAGTGCTTATATTTATTTTTGACGACAAGTATTTGCACTGTAAAAAACAAAAAAGAAATAGTATTTTTCAGTTCACTTAATACAAGTACTGTAGTACAATCCCTTTATCATGAAAGTTCAACTTACAAATGTAGAATTATGTTAAAAAATGCATTCAAAAATAAAACTATGTAAAATTTTAGAGATTGCAAGTCCACTCAGTCCTACTTCTTGATCAGCCAATCGCTCAGACAAACAAGCTTGTTTACATTTGCAGGAGATAATGCCGCTCGCTTCTTGATTACAAAGTCACCTGAAAATGAGAATAGGTGTTCTCATGGCTCTGTGGTAGCCAGCTTCGCAAGATATTTACGTGCCACATGCACTAAAGATTCATTGAAGTGTTGCTCTTTTAAGATTTCGGAAAGCATGGTCCATGCCTCGTCCCTCTCAGATTTTGGACAGCATTTCAGATTCTTAAACCTTGGGTCGAGTGCTGTAGCTATCTTTAGAAATCTCACATTGGTACCTTCTTTGCGTTTTGTGAAATCTGCAGTGAAAGTGTTCTTAAAAATCAACATATGATGGGTCATCATCCAAGACTGTTAGAACATGAAATATATGGCAGAATGTGGGTAAAGCAGAGCTGGGGACATACAATTCTATCCCAAGGAGTTCAGTCACAAATTTAATTAACCCATTATTTTTTTTAACGAACGTCATCAGCATGGAAGCATGCCCTCTGCAATGGTGGCCAAAGCATGAAGGGGCATACGATGTTTAGCATATCTGGCACGTAAATACCTTGCAATGCTGGCTACAAAAGTGCCATGCAAATGCCTGTTCTCACTTTCTGGTGACATTGTAAATAAGAAGAGAGCAGCATTATTTCCTGTAAATGTAAACAAACTTGTTTGTCTTAGTGATTGGCTGAACTAGAAGTAGGACTGAGTGGACTTGTAGGCTCTAAAATTTTACATTGTTTTGGGTTTTTTTGAGTGCAATTATGTAACAACAACAAAAATCTACATTTGTAAGTTGCAATTTCACAACAAAGAGATTGCACTACAGTACTTATATGAGGGGAATTGAAAAATACTATTTCTTTTGTTTATCATTTTTATAGTGCAAATATTTGAAATAAAAATAATATACATTTTGCATTCTGTGTTGTAATTGAAATCAATATATATGAAAATGTAGAAAAACATGCAAAATATTTAATAAATTTCAATTGGTATTCTATTGTTTAACAGTGTGATTAAAACTGCGATCAAGCACGATTCATTTTTTTAATCGCGCTTAATTTTTTTGAGTTAATCACGTGAGTTAACTGTGATTAATCGACAACCCTAATCAAAACCTTACAAAGGACTCTGCATGGTTGCAAAATTCATTCTCAAACTTCATGCCTGATATGATTATCGCAGGACAAACCATCAAAACAACAACAATTTGACAGAATTAAGATATTGGTCATCACATAAGGTCCCCCAATGCAGACACTAGCAACTGATCAGGAAACAGATCCTTTTAACCTACATTTCTCAAGCTGATCAAATGGAACCTGAATCCCAACTGTTGCAAACTCAAAACCTGATTGACAGGATCTTGCAAAACCACATGTAGTTCTTGGTCATTGTACTTAAATAGTTGCTTGGAAGCCAAGTGCAGTTCAATATGAAACACAATCACTGAGCATTAAAGATTCCTTTTCAAATTGGAGTCATTTACTCTGAGATACATTAAGGTAGAAACTGAATGGATGGCTTATTCATACTTAACACAAACAAAGTAACTAACTGTTTTGTTTCTTAAACCGGGGGGGGGGGGGGTGAGGGGGAGGGGGAACAGTATACGATCTGCAAACCTTTCCCACTGAGAGGCTCAATCCCTGAAAATCTGCAAACTATTTAGAGAATGGGACACCAACAAGGAGGTGCTCTCAGCTAGGGAGACGCAGGTAGAAGATATTTAAATCCTACAACATCATTTGTGACCAAGAGAGCTAACATTATTATATACTAAATACTGTTAATGTACAATCTATTGAATATATGTGGGCACATCTACATAGTATATTTGCCTAAAACACATACATTAATACACCTCTGCATTCATTGTAAACTCCGGAATCGTAGTAAGAGAGCTTTGTGTGGAGGACCCACATTGGGGTTGGAATTGAAACTCTCTTCCCCATGGTGTGGCTAGGGTGTGGGACTCCTCTGTAGCAGATTGCCTAAGATTTCCACCACCACAGTCGTGTTTGGGGCAAGTGGATCTATGTTGTTTGAAGACTCTCTAGCCACATCCTGCCAGCCCACAAACTGTCCTCTCCAATCCCACAGGCAGAGTCACTCTGGAGTACTGCTTTGCAGTACAAAAGAGCACGCTAAGTCCCCTTGTGGGACTCCCCAAACCCTGCAGAGTGAAAACGTACATTATGACTGCATTTGGGGCCTTGTGTGCCAGGATTTCACCCTAAAATTTTACTTTTAAGAATCTGCAAGCAGATCAACAATTACTTGGAACCACAATTTGGGGCAGTGACTGTCTTCCTGTGTGTGGACTGTGCCAAGCATATAATAGGCACTATCAAACTACAAAAGATAAACAACATCATCTCTCTAATGCTGTTTCATTCTCTGCAACCTCCAGTGGTTTTAGATGTTTATAGCTGTTTATCTCTGTTTTTATATGTTGCACAGGTACACAGGCCCAAGTTTTCAGACTTGTATGTGCAAAACTGTGCACACAATTGGCATATACAATGTTTATATGTTTACGAATGGCTAGTCTTTTTATCTTAAGTTACGGTGATTTCGTGTGCCATTAAAGTAAATTTTGTGGATGTATTGCATATATTTTTATGCATGCAGTTCTGAAAATTTAGGCACAGACAACACAAAGTTTATGTAAACACAATAACTGTTCATGGTATGAATATAGTCAGCAAAAGACCTTACAAATCACAGTTACATGGGAACAAATATTAGTCTATCATTTAAATTAGGCACCATTTCAAAAAGGTCTTCAGTGCCAAAACTCCATTTACTTTAATATTTCCTAGATTGTCTTTGTACTTTATCTCTTGGCAGTCCTCAAATAAATACAGCGCTCAAAACAGAGAGGACCTGATCCTGCACTGTGTTCAGGCCTCCTGCCACGTGCTGAGCACCATCTTCTCCCAACTGAGTCAATGGAAAGTAAGGGCACTCAGCACTTGGAAGGATGGTCCAGAAATATCATCTGTCTTCTTTCTTCCCAATAGAGTTTTAAGAACAGTTTTGAACTTGGAATTTAATAACATAGAAACAAAAAGAAGCAGGAAGTACATCCAAATACAACAATCTAATATTACAGAACCAGAGACATTGGCTTTAGAATAGTGGCATGAACTGTGGCTGGTTTTCCACATGCTGTGCATCACATATTATAGGGGTCTCCCCTGCGTGGTGATGGGATCAACACATGTTTACGTATACTCTTTAAGTATCCAGAGCACAACATATGGGCCAATGCCACAACCGCCAGGGAGAAAAATAGAAACAAAGGGAACGGACATACCCAATCTGTCGGTTTGTGGAAGGTGCTTGTGTTATGACCGAGCTGGACTGTGGAGATGGCATGGCTTGTTGAATCACAACGCTGGTGTCATGGTTTGGCATCCTAGTATTCGTGAGCTGGTGGGTTCCGGGTCCTGCCATTGCTCCTCCGACTGTGTTATGCATCGAGATATTCTGTGAAAGGCAGAGAAGTGGGGGAGAGAAAATGAACATTTTATTTTGTTTCCATGCTCCGTATGCCTAAAATTAGGAATCTGGAAGTGTCAACAAAAAATGAAAAGTTGCTGGCTCCTGGCATACCTCCAGTCAATATATCTCACTCTAACAACTACAAAGAAATGAAAAATATCTATTTATTTTTACAGGACAATACAAATGGAAAATACCTGGAAGTTGACTAATCACTCTTCTGTGGTTCTGACTCGTGATTTATAATGGGGATGTATAGCACATATTCCTTTGACTGAATAAGATATATATTTTTCCTTTGAAAATTATTTTCGCGGTGAGTGCATGGCACTTTGATTTACTATGCTGGCTGTTCACCGAGAATTAGATCTGCTTAGAAGGACAAGTGAATCAGGTTTTATGGTCTTAGAGTAACAACCCGTACGTGATATTTCATGAGAAAGCCATTTCTTCTAGATGCAGTAGGTGTCCTATAGCAATAATGTCCTAGCGAGGCTGGTGAATAAAAATAACTTTATGAGGGCACTTTCTACCACCAATCTAGGGATTGTGTTGCAAGAGAACGAGCAGTAGCCTACCACTAATAGGGGCTCACCTCACTATGTAGCTTATGTAGGCTGAGTTCATTGTACATCCCAGGGGCTCCTTGTATCCCCCAGGGCCGCCCAGAGGGGGAGGAAGTGGGGCAATTTGCCCTAGGTCACGGGCCACGCAGGGGCAACGTGAGCCCTGGCTGAGAATCCCTTTCCTGGCTAGAGACGCCTTTTTACTTACCAGGCGGTGGTCCGGGTCTTCAGCGGCATTTCGGCGGTGGGGGACACTTCAGTCGCTCCGGGTCTTCGACGGCATTTTGGCGGCGGGTCCTTCAGTGGTGCCGAAGACGCGGAGCGACTGAAGGACCCGCCGCCACAGACTCGGAGCGCTGCCCGGTGAGTATGTCTGCTCCCCCGCTTTGCCCCAGGCCCCTGAATCCTCTGGGCGGCCCTGATATCCCGCTATTCCACTCCCCACAATTTCTCTGTGAGCCATCCTCCCACCCTCCCATTTTTTCAAGGAATCCATGCAATCCCCCCAATATCTCCTTTGCCAGGGGTTGTGTGTGTCCCCACTGCCACCTTCCCCCCCCATTGCCAGGGACTCTTTATAGCTCCTCTTCCCCCATTTCAAGGCCCCCTTCATTCTCCCCCGCAATAGCAGGGGCTCTGTGTACATCCTTCTCTCCCCCTTCCCTTCTTCCCCACCTGGCCTGAATTCTAAACTGTATTCATTTCAGGCTTGATCCCAAACCCACTGAAGTAAATGGAAAGACACACATTTGCTCATTAGGCTTCTGATCAAGACCAGAGCCAAATGGATTTCTTGTGTCTGTGGAGTGAAACCCTAACTATCAGCAATGAATAACTGTAAATGTTAATAATAAAATAAAATAATAATAATACAAGCAAAATAGTCTATTAATATCAATGACCAGACAAGTTAGAGATACAAGATGCACATCTATAACTTGTTTAATCTTTCCTCCTAAACCCCAGCCATCCAGCCCCCTTTATTTGTTGCTCTTCACTGAAATATCTCCAGTTTGCCAATAATATTCTGATAATAATTAATCATGTTTAATATAGCACTAAGCTCTGCCTAGGGACCAACCAATACTGGGGCTCCATTGTGCTAGGTTCTGTACAGACACATAGTAGTACCTCAGCCCCAATGTGCAGAGAGCTGAAAGGTATTCCAGGAGTGGCAGCACAGGACTGTTCCTTTCCCGCCAAAGGCATCATGCCTCTCTATACATGGTCCAAAACTACATTGACCTTTTTTGTTGCCATATCGTACTGCAAAATCACATCAAATTTTCTGTCCGCCGTCATGACTAAGTCTCTTTCAGCATTACCAGCTCCCAGGATTTCTCTGTGGCTTCGTTTTTCACCAATAAATAGTATTTGCTTGAATTTTTTTGAGCTGAATTTCAATAAACTTTCTGCCAATGTTTCTAATTTATCCAGGTCTCTCTGCTTTATTTCAGTCCTCGTTAGTGCAACTCCATCCAATTTAGTATCATCTGCAAGTTTTATTAACTTGTCATTTATTTGCTGTTCTAGATCATTAGGATGTTACATAAGACCAGACCTAACACAGATCCCTGTTCTCTTTGTGGAATTTGACAAATATTTTGCTCAGTGTAGAGAGGTCTGGTGCTTTACAGAGCAGGAAGGAGGTGTGGCATTCCTACCCTGTGGATCTAAGTAGGAGCCACAGAGAAAATAAACATAATCCACACAGTATGAGGCCCCTCTGCCATGCCACACAGCCTCTTCTTGTCACTGGCAGCATGATTCCTCTCCCTGCACATACTTCTTATCCAGAAGGGGCTACTCACATGAAGCAGCAGCATACATTCCCACACAGATCTCTGAGGTTCAGACAACCTCTGCTCACTAGACTGCTGCCACTGACCTGTGAAGGGGTCTGCTCCCCACAAGTGCTGCTAGTGGTCTGGTGAAGTTGTCACAGGTGACCTTCTGTCTTGGCACCCCCAGTTGACAGCCACTCTGGCCCTGCAGTGATCTGTCCCCTTCTGTGACTCGGGCCTCCGGTTGGCCACAAGTTGTGTCCAACCCATCTGGGGTATATAGAGCCCAACAAATGCTAGTTCCATTGCCCAGTAGGGGGTTCAGGCTTCACCCGGTCAAAATCCCAGAGTCAGGACTCTCTGGGATATGGGGTCTCTGTAGTCCTGAGTCTCTAGTAGCAGGGATTGGCTTTTCGCCTCCAGCCCCAACACAGGGTGGTCAGGGGAACTCAGGCCCATCCTCTCCTCTGGTTTCCAATCCAGGGCCCAATGATAGGCGGCTGAGTCCTGCCCCCTGGGGTGATATGCGACTGCCTCCCTGGATCACTTCCTACCAGCCTCCCCACACAAGGGGGAAAAGCAAACACGTTTAAACAAAATAAATCAAAGAAGAAGTCTTCATCCTTGCAAATGCCCAAGATCCTTTTCCCTCAACAGGTCAGGTAAACCCTCAAGAGGCCAGGGCCCTGGCAGCTGGGCCATCCACAGTGCTCCTTTTGCAGAGCTTCTCACCTCCACCAGCTGCCCACAAGTGAACTCCTTTTAAGCTCCTCCTCCAGCCTGGGTATACACTGCCAGGTGTGGCAGGGCAGAGTTGCTTGGACTCAGAGCAGGGGGGAGAGCAGTGGAGATGCTTTCTCTTCCATGCTTCTACCCCACTTTTGCCCATTCCACCCATGTAGGGCATTGGGATGTATATTTTGGGAACCCATAATATGCAAAGGGAAACAGGCCAACAAGCCAAAGAGTACTTTATCACACACGGGAAAAAGATACGTCCTATAACGAGCTCCACACATGCAGACTCCTGTGCCTGTGCAGATTCCTGTTGACTTCACTTCTGTTCTGCATAGGCGGAGCTCACTGCAGGACTGGGGTACGAGTTTCAGTTCCTTTGTTCAATGTTTTCATTTTCTTCTACTTGTCTCACTCTCTCCCTGAGATACTGATGGTTTGAGTTACAATGTGTATGATATGCCTTGATTGCACACTAGCTATTATAACTGTAATCGTTAGCCTACATGCATAAACTTGTAATGCAGTCTGAAAATTATAATTATTTAAAATAAACATCTCATATTGTCAGTGGGGTGTCAAAGATAGCAAAAAGCATGAGGGATGGAAAACTAAAATACCTGCTGGAACATCCAATGAATTAATCCCTGCAAGTAATGCAAGTGCTGTTGTCAGGTGTGATCTGTATCTAGGTACCAACCCACAAAAAAAGAAAGCCTGAGATTTCCCAATGAAATGTTAAACTTGGCATGACTTACATTTACAAGTAGAGAGTTTTGCAACCTAAGAATTATTTGCATCTGTATGCTGGTTATGAATTTACAGAGCAGTCAAAATGTGTTTGCATCAGTGCTGATCCCTGAACCGGATCCAAAGTAGATCTGAACTCCTCCAAAAAAAATTTAATAAGCTTCATTTAAATGCAGACACTATTTCAAGGGACTGCAGGCTCTCATAGCAAGGGAAAAAATTCTAACAACAGTAGTAAGTAAAGCAGAGAAACCCCAAACTAATGATTATATCCTTATTTGGTTGTGTGGATCTCCAGTAATATTTCCTTTTAAGAAATTCTGCATGCTTTTCAATCAGGATGGTCAGAGGATCATGCCTGTATCACTGCCACCACATCTCTGAGAGAAGATAGCTGAGTGGATGAGATTCCCTTCAGAAGCCATCGGCCCTAGGGCTGGATGGAAAAGGGTATTCCTGTCCTGTGAAAACTTTCAAGATTTAAAAAATCTTCCGATTTCACATTGGGATGAAAATGAGACCTTTGATGAAGTTTTTTGACAAAAAAACAGAGAGGCCACCCAGCATAGCCAATAGCCTGGTGGCTAAGGCACTCACCTGAGCTGTGGGAGACCTAACAAATGGAGTATTGGCTGTTCTGGTCCTTCTCTCACACCAGCAATTCCATCCTTGTCCTGAGAAACTTTCCCAATGAAAAACTGTTTTGTCAAAACTTTCCCGACCAGCTCTAATTGTCACTATTCCAAACCATCCAGTAGAGGACATTTTTGAGCTATGTTATTATTAATCATTTTATTATACATGTGCGTTCCCAACAGGAATGGGACCTGTTGACCTGGGCACTGGAGAGGCACAGAAAAAGGCAGTCTCCGTCCTGAAGAGCTACATGAGGATTTATTTTCTCTAGGGGTTAAATACAGTGCCTCAGCCAAAGTTCCCAGTCACAAAGAGGAGAGAGACTAGGACTGGGAACAGAAAAAACTTCCCTGGCTAACAGTGCAAAGCCTTTACAGTAGGCTCCTGGGCCAGGTGTGCTCCATTAAATATTTATTATTATTTAGCCTTTAAGTATGTTGCCTAATCTATAGATTATATATAAACTTGATGCACAAGGAGACGTATAAACATAACTTCCTTTAAAGCGAATAGGAATTCCCTGTCCCCTACAAGAGGATGATAGACCACTGAGTCAGACTGATTTGGGGCTAAATACAGTGTTCTCCCTTTCTTATGTTCCCAAGAAACATTTCCCAAGTCCCCAGGAGACATTTTTTTCCCATGTTCAATGGCTTGCCTGATAGATAACTCTTTTCTTCTAGAGGCAGAAGTCTCTAGGGGTCTCTCTTCCATGGTCTAGTGGTCAGGTGCACATATCACATCCCAAACACCACTAGTGGACATCCTAGTGGTAGTTAAAGCAGAGAAACAAGCAATTCAACAGTCACAGGAGATAAACTGCCCTTTCCCTTCTTAATAGTAACTCCTCTGGTGAGACTGCCAATAGGCAGCCAACTGATATCATTTGCAATAAGGATACCCATCCATTAGCCCACAGAACACAGAATATGGATTCATTCTTTATTGGCTACTAAGCGCCCATTAGATGACATTGATTTTCACTCATTGCTCACTACCTCTGGACCTGGAGTTTGGACCACAGACTTGCTCTGTGTCCACTTACTATTCCCTTGGGCTATCAAGACTTCAAGACATGTTTTAGTAAGTATAGCACATACCAGCTTACACAAATGGGCAACAAATCATGTAGGAGTTTCCTGTTTAAAATGAGCTTTTCTGCAGTGGTTGAAGAGTCACTCTTTGGTAAAGAGGACTCCCACCTATAACCTAGACCAACTGCATACAACATATGGGTATTTTGCAAAATATTTTATAACCATTAAAGTCAATAGGTCTTTTGCCATTAACATTAATGGAAGCAGAATCTGGCTCATTGCAACTTTGTATGTTTCTGCAATAAGTGTATCATGTACATATATATTTTCAAAACAGAAAATATCATTAAGATATTAAGGTTGCTAAGTGTAACTCAAGTGAAAATGATCATTGAGCATATCCATTAATACAATAAATTAAAAAACCATTAAGAATTATGGAAATCACAAGCTAAAATAAGGTTACATAGACAATTCTGATATCAACCTTAATGCTCACACATACCATTAAGGAGACATATTCTAAGTTGTCACCCTCCCCCAAACACTCTTAACTCTCTAAAAATATTTTCCTAGCCTACTTTACACAGAAATTTTCAATTTCATTATCTTATTGAGATTAAATGGGAGTGGTATGTGTGCTTTCCTCAAAATAAGCCTTACAATGGAGTTCTCAACACAACCTTAACTGCGCGCACACACACACATACTTCTGCATGAAGAAATGGATTAGAACTCAGGAACCACTATCGTTGAATGAGACCTGCTCAGAATACAGCTAAGGATCTCTCCCTCAGAAACTTGGAGGCCACTGTCAAATAAAATTATAAAGCAACTATGGTAATTTAATAGCAACATATTTCACCAGAGTGCTTATAGCCATATGTAACCAGAGATCAAAATCACTAGCTCTGTGTTAATTCTCTCTCTCTCTCTCTCTGTCTCTCTCTGGACTGGGAAGGAAGGTCTTTTAAAATCCAGATACCAAATCTCCTCACTACAATTGTCTGGTGATAAAATTGATATTTTAGTTCCTCATTGTTTAAATCAATTCTGATAAAGACAAAGAATACAGCTGCATTATCTGTTCCAAAACCCATCCACTGAACTAACATAAACAATGGGGCAAAATTTGGTACCACTATGTATGAGCTCGTACACTCTGAACAACCCCAACAGAGGAACTGGCACAAAAAACTGACTGCAATAAAGCAAGAATTCTTTTGCTAATGCTATGGAAAGGAGACAGGGAAAAAGTCAATTTAAAGTTTATAGGAAATAAGAAAAGAATGGGCATGCAGGAAACAGGGTAGAGGTTAGTAGATGAAGAGTGTAATAAAATACATTTTCAAACTATAACATCTGTACAGCTTGTATGGGAAAAGGCACTAAAAAGGTGAAAAGGACATTAAGCACATAGCAAAGAACTTTTCAAAAATGCTGTGTAGTAACATTAAGCATAGGAAGAGAGCACTAGGAATATCCTATTGCACACTGCTCAAATCCATTTAATTCCCTTCCTTCGTGCAAGGTATGAAGTCATTAAAAAGGTCGACACATAAAAGTACCAAAGTGATGCTAAAGGATCTATTTCTCATACATTTCAAAGAGAATGAAATACTTACTAAACAGCCAGAATATAAAAGTGACACTCTTTTAAAGCTGCTAGTGACACATCACAGAACTGAGGAGAAATGTTGTGGGGGGCACTGATATTTTCTCCCCGAATACACATCACAGCTAGCTGCACAACTGCTTGAAGATTCAATGGCCAGGAGCATTAAGTGTATTCCTGCATTCTTGAACTTCTGGCAAGACTGTTCAGTCACATGTTACAAATGTGATTTTATGAAGGGGGGGGAAATGTTACAAAATACACTGTATTCTCAAGAACCACAGGTAATAAATAGATATACCAGTGGCGGAGGGGAACCAATCCTACTCTCACTGAAGTCATCAGGCCTTGAAGCTATGCTTATCTATCTTTGTAGGCATTTATAGTGCACCCATGATCAAAGTATCTGGACACTATGTTACTAGGGGTAACATTCTCAAAAGCACCTAAGTTACGTATGAGTCTAAGGAGCCTAAGTCTCACTGAAAGTCAAAGGACTCAGGAGCCTAAGTGACTAAATTATTTTGAAAAATAGGAGGCTAAGTCACTCAAGCAATTTTGAAAATTGAACCCTAGGTATCCATCACAGAACCTGTGGGGAAACTCCCTTTTCATTTAAAGGGGGGGAGGGAGAGTGAGTTAAGTTCAACAATTTTAGAAAAGAGACCCTGAGAGCTACTTGTGAGATACTGGTTTAGTTGGAGGAGTTACGAATAAGGAACTCTTTTTAAAATTCTTCCTTTTATCCTTATTATTGTATACACGTACCTGTAACAGATGTTATACACTGGGTTACAGAGTATGTTCTACGAGATGTTATCAGAAAGCCTTCCTGATGTGCATCACAGTCTGGGGAAAGGTGAGTCAAGGTCAGTTAAGGACGTTCGGTGATAATATGTAAAAACTAAAGCCTGATCCTACTCTACTGAAGTCAACAGGTGTAATTCTATGCTGCATCTCTAAGGTCTTGTCTTCACTGAAAAAATTAGCTAGCATTACTACACTTCAGCTATTCCACATGCCAGCCTAGCCTAGCTTGAGTGAGAATGACTGCATTGCAAAGCAATACTCCAGTGACACCGAGTGATTTGATGAGCACAAAGGGGCCAGAATGGGGGTGGGGATCTCACCCAAATGCAATGTTCCATTGATTTCAATGGGACAGGAACAGGCCCTCAGAAGGTTTTGGTGAATTTGCCGGTGGAGTGGAGCGCAGAGGTAATTGTCGTTTCTGGCAGGTTATAACACCACTCTCTAGATCACCAGTCTCGCAATACCAGTCATTTTTCAATCACCTTCGTGGCCAGATCCTCAGCAGTTGGCTATTAACATAGCTCTGTTGGGTTCAATGGAGCCCTACTAATTTACACCAGCTGAGAATCTGCCTTGGTATGTTTAGTGGAGCACTGTCACTTCCTTTGGGCTCCTCCTTGTGCCCTTCAGAGAAAACTTTTACATCAAAAACTCCTTTCCATGATGTGTTAAGAGTCCCACATTGACCGTTCATTGTGGCTGCTAGCCCTAACCAAATGCTCTCTGACTCCTCTGATATCCTGAGGAAAATGCAGGGGATTTAGTGCTTTTGGTCTTTTATCTTAATTTTTGTGACATGATCTAATTACAGACATTCAGTGGTGCCCTCTAATTACCAGTGGAAATGAATACTGAAAGATGCCCCTTGTCTTCCAGGCCTCCCCCCCGACAATCCACCCCCTGCCCTTTTCAGCATGTCTCTACAGACTACGTTTTTGACATATGTTCTGAAGCCTTCTTTACATATGGAGTAATATACAATATACACCAGATGTACCTATGATAAGCCATTACACTACAGGAAAGAAAAAAGAAATATGATATGGGGGAAATTAGTGGAAGCATTTAAAGGAAGAAGAAATTTTGGAACAGCAAGGCTATGTCTCACCAATGTCGATATTACAGATTAAGTTTTAAAAGGAAAATAATTTCCTATGGGAAAAACGAAGATATACTGCATGCTTATGACACAAAGTTTACTACAGCTATACTGCGTTTTGCTCAGGGTTATTTATTTCACACACAATCAATTGCCTGGGATAGTCACTCAAACAGTACAGAAAACAAAGAGCTTCTTATGTTCAAATAAACCTCAGTAACACTAAATGTGCATGGTACAATTAGGGTCATTTAGTGTATGTTGCACTGGGATACTGCACTGCATCCTGCTAATTGGAAGCTGCAGAGCGAGGGAAATACAATTGGCTGCATGGTTCTATACACAAATTTTGTCAAACTTAATGATAAAGTCATAAACTGAATATTTTTTTCTTCCAATTGCGTATTGTAGCATTTATAAACAGGAATCTGGCAACATGTCAGTGGTGCAAACTGATTTCCTTTTCTAAATACAATTTTAAAAAGCAAATAAACGAGGTTATGTCTGCTAATGAAACATTATATGCTATGCTGGATTTAGCTTTTTTTTTTAAATCTGTCTTGAGCAGATGGAACACCAAACAAAAAAACAACAAACTTTTCTATAAAGAACGTATTTACATGAAAATGCATTCCCTATAGAACTTTGTTTAAAGAAAAACTGTGTTATGTCTATAATGTTATATTGAGGGTCTGAGCATGGTCCCATTAGATCAATGTAAAAAAACCCCAAAGAAATCAGCTAGCATCCTATTAACTTATTATTTATTATTTGTACTACAATAGTGCCTAAAGACCTCAACTGACATCAGGGCCCCACTCCATTAGGCAGTATATAGACACATTAGGAGAGCCTGTACTTGTCCCAAAAGAGCTTAGAATCTAAATAGACAAAACAGACAAAGGATGGAAGGGGGCACAGAGGAGGAAGTGACTAGCCCAAGATCACACAGCAGATCAATGAGAAAGTCAGGAACAGAATCCAGGGATCCTGACTCTCAGTCCAGTGCCTTATCTATTAAATCACACTACTTCTCAGCCTTCAACATTACACTGTAGTTACTTCACTATTATGTTAAGAAGTATGAAAACTATTTTCAGAAGGCTAAATTATAAGCCCTAGCCTCTGGTTTCGCACAGCCATTATTACTTATTTGTATTTTTAAAGACAAAACTGATTGCACATACGAAGGTCGGCACTCAAAATGGGTATGTGTCAGTTTTGATAGGGCAATCAGTTAGGGCTTTTCTACACGAACACTTAACTCACGGCAAGCTGGGGTGTAAATCTACCCTGCACTAGCCTGGGTATGTCTACACAGCACATACACATACACACACACACACACACACACACAAACAACCCCCCAAACCATGGCAGCGAGTCTCTGAGGCCAGGCCAACAGACTTGGACTCGTGGGGCTTGCAGTGTGGGGCTAAAAATAGCAGTGTAGACATTGGGGCTTGGGCTGGAGGCAGGCGCCCAGGCTCTGAGACCCTCCCCTGTAGGCCTGAGATATAACTCAACCCCATACTAAACCAGCCTTGGGTGAAACTCAAGGATTTCACCACTAAAATTAAGAAAAAATGCTCCACTGCTGTTAAGGTGACCCCACCTCAGGAATGCCCCTAACAAGAGTTATAACGCCAAAGATTGTAGAGAAGAAACAACCAGGTGCTTGGAAGTTTAAGGAAGAAACAAAAAGACCTCAAAAACTGGTAAAATAGATAAGATAAGCTCTGACCAGTGAATTTATGCTGACCATCTGCACAAACAGAGAAGGTCATAAATAAGTTACAATTTGGGTATGAGAAATAAAATGTAAAAAGAGTTGAGCAGGGAGGAGAAAACATAGGTGCCAGTGCATGATTGGTTAAAGTTTGTTACCTAGGAGTACTGAATAATGTGATAAGTTTAGTGAAGTTAAAGGAGGTAGCTAGTTTTACCTATATGATGTAACAAAAAAAACAATGCTCTTTGGGAACCATCACTGGACTGGAATTTAACATCAAGCTGCTAGAACATTGACTCCTCTGCACGACCGTGATGTGCAGAGGCATCATTGGAAACCTCCAGACGAGAAGATCCTGACTGGCCATCAGGTCAATTTTGTCTGTATATTGGGAGTGGTGAGCATAAGAGGTTTGCTTGGTATATGTATTCTGTGTGTGTTGCTAATGAATAGATGTTGAGAGCACAGCTGTGTAAGGCTCTCTCACTGGGAAAAGGTTCTGCAGACCTGTAAAGCCCTGAGGGAAAGGGCAGGTACTTAAATTGACCAGGTTTCTTACTGAGCCCTGTGGGTAAGGATAAGTGCCTTACACCCTGAGCCCATGGAAGGGAAAGGGTGGGGGGTGCCTATGTTGATTGGATCACGCCTTGGGCCCTCGGTAAGGCATAGGTGGGGTGCCCTGGACTTTTTCTTTTTTTGGTGGGTAACACGCCCCTCGCTAGGTTTCAGAGTCCAGGCTCCAGCCTCAGCCTGAGTGTCTACACTGTTATTTTTACCCCTGCAGCACAAGCTCCACTGGCCCGAGTCAGTTGACCTGGGCTCTGAGACAGCACAGTGGGTCTGGTTTTGCTGCACAGACTTAACCTAAGCGTCCGTGTGAGCCCTGCTGCCACACGCTAAAAGTTCCCCAATGAGCTTTAATCTACTCCCGTTTCAAAGTGGGGGAGATCAAAGCGCATTAGGAAACTGGTGTGCAGCAGCAGGGTCCGCCTGGACATTTAGTGAGCGGCAGGCTAGTGCGGACTAGATTTACGTTCCAGTTTTCCATGAACTCAGCATTTGTGTAGACAAGCCCTCAGAAATACAGAAGTGGCTGTCAGATCTGGAAACTAGTTAGCGGCTAGCTGAAAAAATGGCTTTCCTTTCTCTTTTACAAGAAATTTGTTTTTATCCACATGAAGTAGACATCCTGGGGCAATCCTTTAGATTACAAGTCTTTAGAAACAACTAGCTAAAGATGTGCTTTTCAATGTTAGATGAGCAATTTCTAGACTATTAGTAGCAAATTCACTGGACAATGTTTTGGCATCTAATTTCTTAAGCTTTATTTAGCGATTTTGTGACATTTACTTTACTGATTTCATTGGCATCATGCATGAGTTACAGCAGTGACTACTTGACTGCATAAGAAGTGGGCTGTAGCCCACAAAAGCTTATGCTGAAATAAATTTGTTAGTCCCTAAGGTGCCACAAGTACTCTTGTTCTTTTTGCGGATACAGACTAACACAGCCGCTACTCTGAAACCTACAATGACAAGAGCATTCTTCAGGCCCGATTGCTAGGTCAAGAAGCACAAGCTTTCTAGCTACAACAGACACACACAATTTTCTAGTCAGGCAGTTGCATACAGCAAACCAATAGATGTAACTTTTCTGATAAGAGGTCAAGAGGAAATGTTTCTAGCCAGTAATAAAATGCTCATACTAAAAACTCTCTTGAGCTCCTCTGGCTGTAGCAGCTTTGGTGAGACTGGCAGGATGAAGCATGATAGGGTCCAATACAACGAGGGGCGGGTGAGGGAAGGAAGGATCAGGAGAGTTGCCAGTGGTGCCCCAAAAATCAGCATGGGCCACTGTTAGCTACAGTTCAAAGGTCCAGAAATCAAGGGACTGGGTTAGCTAAGGATCTGTGAGTGAAGGGATGCTCTTAAGGAGAAGCTGAGCAGGGCAAAACGTTGTTGCTCTGCTGTTCCTTAGAGGGTCAAGTTCACTCATCAGTCCTCCTGGATCCAGAGCAGGATTCACGAGGACAAGTTATGGATTTTGCATCCTAGAACCCAGTGTCTAACCAACTAGCAGTTATAGATTTGGAGGGAGAAAGTAAACTTTTTGGACGGAGAGAACTTTTGGAATCATGAGCACAAACTGGGGGTTTAAGAATAACTTGTAATTTTTGTAATCACAAGTAATTTTTTAAAAATGTTTGGATGCAGAAAGGCTACCAGATTAGATAGGTCTAGGTAACTGGAATGGAAAATTTCAAAAGTTAAATTCTCCTGGTTAGAGTCACTGTTCAATGAAGAACCCTTAACTCTGAACAAGTACATTAAGGGTTGAGGATAGATAAACTGGTAGATATTAATGTTCTGTGGAGCTGCAAGGATGACTCTGATGCTGTAACTGTGTTTTGTTTCAATAATAAAGTTGCATCACCCTCAAAATTAAATTAAAGAGACACCATCAACTTGAAATTCACATTTCCGCCGGAATATTTTATACCTATCTTTCTTACAAGCAACACCTAGTTGTATTACAATTGAGATTTAAGGAAAAACAATTTTTCCTACTTTCTTTACTGTGTGCATTTAACATCCCTTTGTGTACAGTCAATGTCACTTCTTGCATCATGCACTAGTACAATAGTAACATATCTCTAGTCCATGCCTTACCTGAGGTTCTGATAGCCCTGAGATCTGAAGGAATGCAAGGTGACAGTGCCAATTTCAAGGAGCATGGAACCATTCCTCTGCCATAAAGGGTTCAGGGACGCCGGAACGGGGGAGCAGGGGGCTATGGTCCTCCCACTTTTTACCAGCCATAAGGGTGAGCAACAGGGGAGGGGGCAGAGAGAAGTGAGCGGGGGGGTGGGTGAAGTCTTGATCGGGAAGAGGCAACGCTAGGGTGGGGATTCAGGAAGAAGGGGTGACATGAAGGCAGGGCCATGGTTCGGGCACCTGTTGCCCCCCACTTTTAGCTTTGGCTGCTCCTGATATGGTTCAAATGCTACCTCTCTAATACAGAAACCAACTTAGAGGCAACTTCTAGGAGGTAAAGGAGAAAGATGTGTGGTACATCCTATCAATGCATTGTTTGAGCTGTTAACCACAATACTGGAAGCCAGGAAAAAGGAGAATGTTTGGCTAACAGCACTGAGGAAATAAACATAGATGAAGGAACTGAAAATGCATGAGGACAACCCTCCTTCAGCTCTATTTTAGGCAAAGGAAGATAAAGCCTTCAGGCCAAAGGTCTGTTATCCATCCTGTCTTTCATTTGCCTTTCCAATTTGGATCTTAAAGTATATCAGAAAGGCCACACTCTAGCTGAAGATTGCTGAGAGAGGAATTATTAAAAGCAGAAAGGCAGCAAGATCAGTAGTCAGAATGTAATATGGAATGGGAAGTTATTAAGTATATTGGGGATTGGAGAACTAGAGCTCATGAGGATGGTTCAAACAAACTCAAGAAAGCTGTTGAAGGTCAGATATGAGGGATAGGAAGACAGAGATCTGCATTCTATTCCCAGCTCGGCTAGAAATTCATTCTATGACCCCGGGAAAGTCACTGTCACTTAACATTCCTGTGCTACAATTGCCCTGTATTTAAAAAGGGACTAATAATGCTGCTAAGGCACTTTGAGATCAATGAATGAAAAGCATTTTTTAAATTATTCTGAACACAACATAGAATATCTACAGAATCAAACACAATAAAATCACTTTAAACAGAAGACTTATGAAAAGTCAGGCAGCTCTACAGGGGAGCATGGAGTACAGGCACACTTGAAAACCAGTCTGACACAAATGACAGAGGAATATATCCATCCACCCTAACAGTGCTAGAAAAGAACTGATGAATCTTAAAGTCTACTGTGTGTTGCTTACTTAGCCCTTTGAGAGCATTGTAAATGTCAAAAGAAAAATAGCTGGACGGTATAGTGTATAGAAATATTTTCATTGCTGCCTAGCAAACAGGAAAGCATAGATGGAGCCTAAACTTTGAAAAATGACTAGTGATTTTGGATGCCCAACTAGAGACACTTTTATAGGATCTGAATTTCAAACAAAGGTGTTCAGCACGTTCTGAAAAACAGGCCTCTTTAAGGTATCTCCGGTTGGGCTCCCAAAATCACTAGTCACTTTTGTAAAATTAGGCCATGGAACTCAGCAAGATTACACAAAGGAGTGGATACTTGGTCACATGCAGCCTCTATTTTGACTGGAGTAAATGGAGAGTAAAACAAACACGCTGTACTATATTCAAATATTTGATCATGTTAACAAGCAAAACACTTATCTTGATGTACATGCATAATTTCCATCATAATTTCATAAGCATTATTAAGGTGTGCACATCCCAGGGAAAATACTACACAATGCACATGCTTCTACAACAGTGAGGAAGTGTCCGACTCAAGCATGACGAACCAGTTACTCATTTTTCACTCTTTCTCAAATAGTAAATAACTTGTCAATCACAAATTACTCGTGATTCAGCTGTATATTCCCTCTAATCTGGGAGAACAAAACCTGATTCAGGCATGAGGTTCCAAGTGAGAACTAGTGGCTAGCTAGGTATATTTCTTTGATAAAGGGGATATCAACAGGAAGGCCCATATCATTCCTACTGAGTGGTCTTTTCTTCCCAATACTGCAGCCCACATAAAAGAGTATGCCAGCAGATGGTTTAACAAAAGCTGGTCGGGATGGCTTGTTAGCTGCAGGTTTAGGCATGAATTAGTGGGGTGCTGCTGTGACCAGATATCTAAAGTTGACAAACCATTCTTCAGAAAATAATGCCATACTCCTGATCTTGTATGAAGAAAGCAAATAGTATACTGAAGCCAATGAAGGCAGTTAAAGTGCCTGTTGTAAAGCCACCATGATCAAGGTTTGGATGGAGGATGTTGCTTCCTCAGGAATCAAAACATAGTTATTGTCTTTGAATCCTATACTTGTTGTCAGGTGCTCTTAGGTGTTCAACAAAAGGCTAGAGGAAGAGTCTGTTTTAGAGATCCATCTGATCACACTTTGGGTGTATAATGGAAATGGCTCCCTATTTCAATACCACTTTGAAGTCTGCCATTTACATAAAAAGGTTATAGGTGATGCCTCCCAGTGAGACAATTTACAGGCACACCAGGAGAGAAGGGTAAGAAAGTAGAGTATCCCAAAGAATGAAGTTTCTAAAGCTATTTGAAGCAACTGGTCATCTAGGGCAAACTAAACAATATAAGTTAGTAGTCGGCTCAAACTATTTGGCAGGAGTTTAAGTATTTACTTGCCACTCTGATAGAGTCAAAACCAAAAGATAATAAGCTGGGGGAATGGGAGATATACTTTAATATAGTGCTTCTTTCAAGGTATGGGATTATGTCTTAAATTTCGGTGTGAGATTAACTGGTTTAGGCTCCAGTTAATTTTGTGAGCTAAACCAGTAGGTTTGGGTTGTGTGAGTTCACATGCCCCTGAAGTTTACAAATATTAAAAAACTCCAAATATATATCAATGCAAACTTAGCTACACTCACCAGCTTTCTTAATGAAACTTTAAACCATGAGATGATGGACAATTGGAAAAAGACAAAGATAGTGCCCATCTTTAAAAAAGGGAAGAAGGAGAATCCGGGGAACTACAGACTGGTCAGCCTCACCTCAGTCCCTGGAAAAATCATGGAGCAGGTTCTCAAGGAATCCATTTTGAAGCACTTGGAGTAGAGGAAGGTGATCAGGAACAGTCAACATGGATTCACCAAAGGCAAGTCATGCCTGACCAATGTGATTGCCTTCTATGATGAGATAACTGGCTCTGTGGATATGGGGAAAGCAGTGACGTGATGTATCTTGACTTTAGCAAGCTTTTGATATGGTCTCCCACAGTATTCTTGCCAGTAAGTTAAAAAAAGTATGGATTGGATGAATGGACTATAAGGGGGATAGAAATCTGGCAAGGTCGTCAGGCTCAACGGGTAGTGATCAACAGTTTGATGGCTAGTTGGCAGCCGGTATCAACAGAATGCCCCTCGGGCCGCTTTTGTTCAACATCTTCATTAATGATCTGGATGATGGGATGGACTGCACCCTCAGCAAGTTCACAGATGACACTAAGGTGGGCAGAGACGTAGATACGCTAGAGAGTAGGGATAGGGTCCAGAGTGACCTAGACAAATTGGAGGATTGGGCCAAAAGAAATCGGATGAGGTTCAACAAGGACAAGAGCAGAGTCCTGCACGTAGGATGGAAGAATCCCATGCACTGCTACAGGCTGGGGACCAACTGGCTAAGCGGCAGTTCTGCAGAAAAGGACCTGGGGATTACAGTGGATGAGAAGTTGGATATGAGTCAACAGTGTGCCTTTGTTTCCAAAAAGGCTAACGGCATATTGGGTTGCATTAATAGGAGCGTTGCCAGCAGATTGAGGGAAGTGATTATTCCCCTCTATTCGGCACTGGTGAGGCCACATCTGGAGTATTATGTCTAGTTTTGTGTCCCCACTACAGAAAGGATGTGGACAAATTTGAGAGAGTCCAGTGGAGGGCAACGAAAATGATTAGGGGGCTGGGGACATGATGTACAAGGAGAGGCTATGGTAACTGGGCTTATTTAATCTGCAGAAGAGAAGAGTGAGGGGGGATTTGATAGCAGCCTTCAACTACCTGAAGGGGGGTTCCAAAGAAGATGGAGCTAGGCTGTTCTCATTGGTGGCAGATGACAAAACAAGAAGCAATGGTCTCAAGTTGCAGTGGGGGAGGTCTAGGTTAGATATTAGGAAAAAATATTTAACTAGTAGAGTGGTGAAGCACTGGAATGGGTTACCTTAGGAGGTGGTGGAATCTCCATCCTTAGAGGTTTTTAAGGCCTGGCTTGACAAAGCCCTGGCTGGGATGATTTAGTTGGTGTTGGTCCTGTTTTGAGCAGGGGGTTGGAATAGATGACCTCCTGAGGTCTCTTCCAACCCTAATCTTCTATGATTCTAGATCAGAAATTGTAAGGCCTCATGACAATGTCTACTAGGCATCAGACAGGATGCTAGTTTATCATTCTGAGAAAGATTATTAATAAGAAAAATTCAAGTCCAAAGAGTTTTAAAGGGAAAAATATTTCTGTCTCTGCATTAAAATTTGAGAGAGAGGGGGGAAATCTTTGCTGCTCTTATTTTGTTTTAAGGAGGAAATATGATACTTGAAACTTCACCAAGGTTTGATAAGGAGCGCTGTGATCTATGAAGTCCTAAAATGACTAGTGTCCCTTCAGAAAGGGACCAGACAAAATACTACCCTACAATACTTGTCTGTCTCTTCCTACAGTAAACATTGCTAATGCTCCTGGAGAGGGGCTGACCTTGCCAGCCAATTACATTATGCTAATTTGTCTGTTACTAAAACTCCTGCAGAGGCATTCACAGCTCAGAGCAGGACAGAGATTTATATTGTGTATTCCAAGCAGCAGACTATGTATGTTAATCTCTCTCTCCCTCTCCTTCTAGTTATAGTTCCACAGGGCAATATCTACATGAAACAACTCTGTACTTTCTAAATGATAGTTCTTGCCAGTTCTGTTCATTTTAGAAGACATGTCCAGGCATTACCTTGCCCTTCTCATAAACAGCTACTTTTTTTTATCTAAGTAAACATGCTCTTGGCAATGGTTGTCTTCCTATGAAAATGTATGATTTCTTATACACTTTGAAAGCCTCGCTGGAATGTATTAGCTTGTTATAGCTATATGGCATTAGCACCTATCGTGCAAAGTGATGACATTGTAAACCGATAGAACTGCACTATGCTAAGTTGTCTACATTGTACTAGTATTTTATTATGAAAGTAGGTGCTGTTTTAGAGCCTGGATATGCAAACTCTTACTCTTGCAATTAAACAAACCCAAAGATTCTGCTCATGTAAGTAAGGCCCATAAATTAGTTTTTTATACATTATTTGTATTAAAGTAACACTCTAGTTTGGGGCCCAATGTTATACATTGCTTTACTAACATCCAGCAGAAAACGAGCCCTGCCAAAAGAGCTTACAATCTATATTGTACTACGAACAAAATTCAAGAGGTTTGGTTCTACCAACTGTCCAAAAATTTTTAGTTGAGATATGAGACTAAGAAATTTACAACTTCTCTCTCAAGAACGATCTGCACTTTCTGATTTCAATCATGTTGGAAATACAGGAGGAGCTTTAGTCTCAGCATTTCTTTATTTCAGCATCTGGTCCCAGCTGGATCCAGAGGTTCAGAGGAGAATAAAAATGAAAAATATACACTTTTAACAGTTAACTGAACTTTTCTGTACCTCAAAGGTTTTGTTCCAGAACTGGGCAAAGGTTTAGGTCAGTTCTTATTTTATCAGAACTGATTTACCCATGCTTAATATTTGCAGCTGCAATTTTCAAAGGGAGTATAGGAATTAAGTACTAATCTGTAATTGAATTTCAGTGAGATTTGGGTGCCTAATTTGCTTAGGTTCCATAGACAATCCCAGCTTACATCTTTATTACTGTACAGTATTTGATTTCTAATAAAAAACGGGAGCAGAAAAGTACAGAATGAAACTTATTTTTAGACAGAACCCCTAAGAACAGGAGTGGGCAAACTATGGCCCACAGACCACATCCGGACTGCCAGCCAATTTTATCCAGCCCTTGAGCTCGCACTGGGGAGCAGGGTCAGGGGTGCTCTGCGCTTGCCGTGGCTCCACGTGGCTCCTGGAAGCAGTGGCACGTCTCCCCCTCCGGCTCCTACGTGTAGGGGCAGCCAGGGGGCTCTGCACACTGCCCCTGCCCCAAGCACCACCCCCATAGCTCCCATTGGCCAGGAACTGCAGCCAATGGGAGCTGCAGGGGCGGCGGCATTGGACAGGGAAGCACACAAAGCCACCTGGCCACGCCTCCATGTAGGAGCTGGAGGGGGGACATGCCGCTGCTTCTAAGAGCTGCTTGAAGTAAGCACCGACTGGAGCCTGCACCCTTGACCCCATCCCAGGCCCCAAGCCCCTGCCCCAGCCTTGATCCCCCTCCCGCTCTCCGAAACTCTCAGGCCCAGCCTGGAGCACCCTCCTATACCCCAAACCCCTCATCCCCAGCCCCACCCCAGAGCCTGCACCTACAACTGGAGCCCTCACCCCCCACCGCACCCCAATCCCCTAGCCCAGCCCCCTCCCACACCCTGAACTCCACATTTCTGGCTCACCCCCAGCCAGAGCCCTCACCCCCTCCTGCACCCCAACCCCAATTTTGTGAGCATTCTTGGCCCACCATATGATTTCCATACCCAGATGTGGCCCTCGGGACAAAAAATTTGCCCACCCCTGCCATAGAATGTGAAGCATTTTAAAATTCAAGAACCATCAACCTCAGGGAAGGACAGTGAAAAGGAAAAAGAAAAGAAAAAGAAAAAGAAAAAGAAAAGCCCAAGTTGTAGGTGCCGACTTCCTAATTTCCGCAGGGGTGCTTGACCCCCTCCTCTGCCCCAGACCGCACCTCCACTCCACCCCTTCCCCCAATTCTCCACTCCTGCACCGCCTCTTCCCACCCTATTCTGCTCCCTCCCCTGAGCATGCCCCGCCTCTTCCTGCCCCGGCTCCTCCCCCTACTCCCAGCACACTAATGAACAGCTGATCACTGGTGGGCGGGATGCGCTGGGGGAAGGAGCTGATCAGCGGGGCCCACCAGCAGGCAGGAGGTGCTGGGATGGAGGGGAAGGAGCTGATCAGTGGGGCTGCTGGTGGGTTCTGAGCACCCACTATTTTTTTCCATGGGTGCTCCAGCCACAGAGCATCCACAGAGTCGGCACCAAGTGACAAACTGGGAGAAAGTTTTTTTAAAACTGGTATAGTATAGGACTGATGGAAAAATGGGAAATTTCTTTCTCTCTCTCTCCCCCCCACACACAATTAGTTATTTCTGTTTTGTGGGGTTCAAAATGGCCCCAATTTCCATTTCCAAAAATCTTCATGATTTTTTTTACAAAAAATGTTGATGATAAAATAATTATTTTTTAAACAGAAATTGTTTTTTAAATTATTGTAACCAAACTATTTTTTGCCAGCATCCAAGTTGGCTTACTGAAAGCCAGGTTTTGGGTAACCCAAACATTTCAATCATGGATTTTGAAAATGGTTTCAATATCAATTTTGATACACATATCGATAAAAAAAAGTGACAGAAAATTTAACAAAAATTGCAGTAATGTTGAGTATTTTGTGAAAAGTTTCCTTTGGAAAAACCAGCATTTTTCAATTATAATAATTTTCACAGAAAAATAATCCACCAGGTCTACTAGAAGATAACTTTAAATAACATATGTCCAAAACTGACACAGAGTAAATTAAGGCTTTCACTCTATCTTTGGGTTCTGGGGACAAGAACAAAATCACTCCAGCTCTGCTGTGATACTTTATGAAGTTACCAATATCTACCAAACACTATTTAGTATGGCTGGGAAAATGTTAGGTCTTTATCTTTGCAGCAGTTAAAAACATGGTGGCACAAAAACACACTAAAATACTTTATTACCTATTAACAGTGGGAGGGAACCCACAAAAGTGCAGACATAGTTGATTGCCTTCAAAATTTCAAGCCTATCCCAATGCATTACTGCATGCGGTTGGAACAGTGGGCCATGTTATGAAGTAGGGTTTTTAGAAAGGTGCTCAAGCAAATGCACCCATCACAAAGCAGTCATTAAATCTCCTAGTATCCAAGAGAGGAACCAAGGTGGATGTCTGGAAGGCAGGTTGATATCCCCAATAGCTTAAAATTAAGGAAAATTCTTTTTTTACTCCCTCATAAATTAGGGCAAACTGCATTTCCCTGCACCAGCTGAAGCTGCTATGCTCTGATTAGGACTCCATAGGAGCGTGGACAAAGGCGGCGGCAAGGGGATCCACTGAATCACCACCACCACCCATCTTGGTCACACCTCCCCCAGTCAGCAATTCCCCACTTTTGAGACGGCACAGGTCAGCTCCAAGCCCCCACTCCCAGCAGAGGGAAGACTGCATGCTCCTTGCATCATCAGCACCCCCAGTGGGCAGATTTGCCACTGCTAGGCCACTGCATTCTGCAATTCTTTGGCAGAAGCCTGCAAAATCCAAGACCGACTCTAGCTCTACATTGGCAGCATGAAGGAGAGCAGCCACAAACGGCTCAGCACTCTGACTGGCTGAACATATGGTCATTACACACAAGGGGCCAAATTGATCAGTTATGCAACTCCATTGTCATCAGAGAGTTATAATACAGCGGGGTGAACCTGGCAAATGGGTTCTCTCTTTCAGAATGTGCAGCCCACATGTGGCATTGGCTGTTATTTGTTCTCTGCAAGACAACTTGACTTCATCTGGCGCTTATCCTGAAGTTCCCTGTTAGTGTTGTTTTTCTCTGGGCTGAGATGTTTTGTTAAGGCCCCTTACAGAAAAAAGAAAAAAATTACACCAGGCAACTCCCGCCCTAGCATAAGTTTCACATGCAAGGAAAGAATGGGAAGAGCACTGGCATTCCCTTAGCCACCCAGCTGCCTGATGTCCAAAACTCTAGTTCATCTTTAGAAAAAGTCCCTTTAAGGCAGCGGTTTTCAGCCTGTGGTCCGCAGTGGATGAGAGAGTCTGTTCAGATACGTTTCTCTCTCTCTCTCTCTCTCTCTTTTTAGAGTGTCGATAGGTTTTTCCATGACGCCAACGGGCTTAACGGGCTTACGGTTATTCTGTGCTGTGTTTCTGAAGCTTCCAAAAGGGTATTACCGTATATAGTTATTAGAAGGTGATGAACAAGAAAAAAATCGGTACCCCTCAAGAATTAACTTAGCTTGATATCCACAGCCCTGCGCAGTCAATACTATTTGAAATAGACTAGCTTCAAGTTTTCCTGGACACAGCCCTGCCTGTGACCTAAGAGGTGACAGTGAAATCATGCTGCAGGCTATAGAAAGTCCAGAGGTGATGGTGAAAGGCACAATGCCCTGGCACTAGACTTGTTTTATGCTATTAAATACAATTTTTGAAAGATGTTTAATAAAGAATGCAGCATTAACATATTTTGCTGTAGAAGCCTTGGAACAAGTTCTCTCAGCCCAATGCAGCAGAGAATCTGGCCCCTTCACTGAGTTTTTAAAAACATCCCTTTTTGAAAGTATAGAACAACCACCATTCAGAAAGGAGACCAGATCCTCAGATGGCATAAATCAGCACTGCTCTCTTGAAGATCTGGCCCACGCAGTATATATAAAGACAGTGCTATAAATTCCTTACCTTCTCAGATCCTTCCTACTGTGTTCATATTCTTTAAATGATATTAACTTTGAATGGATCAACTTTGGAACAAGAAGGGAAATTTTAAACATGCGGTGATATTATGCTAGTAATGTAATTCTGCTGGCAATGTTATAGTTATGGTATAGTTCACCATATTACAGGAGTAAGCCTTAATCATAACCTACATTACTTTTTTTTCCCTACAGTCTGGTTGTGGTGGTTGCCCACTCCCAATTTGCCATCCTATCACAGAGACAAGAAGGGGTAGAGAGCGGAGCTGAGAGACACTGATACAGTCCATCCATCTGCCCTTCCTAACAGTGAGTGACTCCCCATTCCAGTTAATAAAGAGCTCCTTGTCCCTTCATTATGCAGTGTAATCTTTTAAAGATTACACTCTCATTTGGGAACAAGCCAAGAGCCAGTGGGAAATTCTCTAGTAAATTGGCTAGGGAGACGACAATACGAAGGGCAGCTGGATTAGAGCACATTTTTTCAGGGCATTCCTATTCCTGGGGCCCTCGGGCATTGTTAGAACCCCTGTTGTCTGGATTCCTTTCACTGCCATGTTGTCAGGATAATGCTATTCAAGTGGTGGATACAGATTAGCTGTTCTTGAGATGGGATGAGAAGAATTGAATATTGAAATGTGACAGGAAAACAAAGAGAAACCCCAGTAATTTAAAACAAAACAATGGAATTTTGTTTTCTTTTTTTAACATTGTATTTAACACTTTACCAACAGAACAGGTAAAACATACTCATTCCATACAGGCTGCCGTCGTCCTTGTCTGCTGGCAGGAAGTTGATTTAAGCACTCAACCATGAATGCTGTTTTTCCAGTCCCTGACTCCTCCAGCTCACCTGCACAGTGGAGGGACGTATTAGCTCCACCAAGCCTGTTTCCCATCCCATGCCTGCTGAACCTAGGGTTGTGAGTTCAATCCTTGAGGGGGACACTTAGGGATCTGGGGCAAAATCAGTACTTAGTCTGCTAGTGAAGACAGAGGGATGGACTTGATGACCCGTTGGGGTCCCTTCCAGATCTATGAGATAGGTATATCTCCATTTATTATTATATTATTTTTGTCTGTGATGTGAATAGCTAATGCAAGAAAATATGGGGATGCCTTACACCCTCTCCTGTGCCACCTCACATGCTGGGCCATGATTTGGCCAATAAAAGTATTTAATTGTATAAGCCAATAGGAACATCATCTGGATTTGAATTTTTTATTTGAAAAATAAAAGCACTCCCTCACTGAAAAGTTAAGAAAATATCCATGGTTTGCATAGGAGATGAGCATGAACATCACATATGTTGACATGGCTGATGATACTGATACACAAACAAGAGAAAAGACATACAAACCACGGTCATTCCAAGTTCCATTTGAAAAAAAAAAACAGAAAAATGTGGATGTCTGACAACTGGGAGAAAACCATAAGATCTATGAGAAATGTTATGGGTCAGCTTCTTCAAGGGTACTACAAAGAACATAGATTTGAAAATAAATTAATTAGAGTTAGCTATTTTTCAGAATTTATTAATGAGAAATATGTTAAATATATTGTTTTATCTCCTTCAGGAAACCTCACTAACATTTTATTCGTAACGTGAGTACCACTAATTATTTCTTTTCATATAACAAACAAAGATGTTTTTTAGTGGAAAAGCAAGTTGTTGCAGTCAGGGATTAGAAACTAATCAGTCTTTTGTTACTGACTCTTAAATGACCTTGGGCAAGTCACTGAACTCCTCCATAACTTAAAGTTACCCATCTGCAAAATTGACATATTAACAGTTATGTACGGTACTAAACAGGCAGTAGCTAAAATATATTAAAATGGGAGGTTTTGGTTTTGTCATTCCAAGTCTCAATATTAAAGTTCGGTTTCAGCAGTCCTTCCCTATTCAGCAAAGCATTTACATACATGCCTAAAGCAAAGCATATGCTTAAGAACCATTGAAGTCAATGAGACTTAAGCATGTAGTTAAGTGCTTTGCTGAAATGGTGGTTGAGATGGGCTGCCACCAAAAAAAAAAAAAAAAAATATGGGGACAAAAGAAGAAATGTGCCTGAAAGGGGTTCAAGCCTATATTCAGCCAAAGTAGAGTGTGCAGCAGCATATCACAATATGCTGAGGAACACACCCAGTACTTCTTGCCCCTATCCCTATAAACGCCATCATTCAGACTTGACCAAAATGGAAAACCAGTACCATTGCAAACAGGATTTTTGGGGAGGGGGATTAAGGGCTCTTCTGAAAATTTTGAAAAACCTGATACACATTCCTGTGTTATGGAGTCACTTAAAAGATTTCATGCACACACAAAAGCTGACTGCGAAGAGCGTTAACTGGTATTTAATTGTAACAACTTGCCAATGGCAAACTGTATTGGATTTTTAAATCATTAGACACAAAGTACACTCTGATATCCCATGAGACAGGCACATATGCTCCACACAAAATGGGAAGGAAAAAAGGAAGAATATAAAACAAAAAAACAAACACAACAACCCATGTACCCCAAACCTAAACAATATAAAATCAGAGCAGTTTCTTCCCTTCCCTGTATGCAGGAAAACCGTCCTTATCTCCCATCCATAAACAGGTCTCTCGTGTCTCCTCCTCTTCCTGTACAGTCATGTTCCCTGACATTTAAACTAAACATCCAGAAGGACAGTGGGTTGAAATTTTCTGAATTTCAGTTTTTCAAAGATAATCTTAATTGAAATCCTTGATAAAAGGAAAAAATGTCAATGGCATTTTCACAGTTCCCACCTCCCAATCTTACAGTATTTTGACCAGCTCCACTAATGAGTATTTCATTGCAATATTTTGGCCTCACCCTTCCAATATACTAAAAAGTTGACTTCTTTGATATATTACCTTAGTGTTCCATTCAGTTCTTTCTCCTTTCCATCTGTATTTGCTGGTCTGTACCTTTCAGTTTTCCCTGTGACTAACTTTTCTTTTGCATCCATCTAAGTTTTCCACTATTTTCCGCACGAATGTAACTCTGACACTATCACTCACCTGGGCTCAGGAAGCAGGAATAGGGCTTGCCAGTTCAGCATAAGTTAAAGCTGATGGCTCTTCTCCATTCTGCCCATTGATCCCCTTCCCCCCTGCCCTCCATTCCCATCCACGCCACTTAGAGATCTAGCTAGTCTGTCTTTTCAACTCTGAGATATTCAACTCTGAGGGAATTGGCAGTGGGGGTGGTTGTCTACTATCCTTTCTTCTCTTTGGAGGGAGAAGTGATGGTGCGTCTCCCTCATCCTGAAGGGCAAAAGGAAGAAGAAAGAGGGCACAGAGCTTCCTGTACTTGCAGCTGGAACAACTTTTCATTCCCTATCTCTGCTGCATCATCTATTGTTGTGAAGACTGGGAAGCCCAGAAACTCCAGCCTGTCACCAGCTCCACTGCTGCTCCTTCTTCAGACTCCCCTCTTTTCTTCAGCAGACAGGAAGAGAAGGAGTAGCACTCCTTCAAATAAGAGGGAAAAGACAGGAAGAGGAGCTCTCTCTTAGCAGAGAAGGGAAAGCTGTGCTCACACACACACCTCTCCTCTTATTTTAAACTCTACCGAGAAGGATGTTGCAAAGCTTATTTAATTAACAATTGTAAAAAATGTTAGGCTTCTTACTAAAGTGTGATACAGTATAGAGGTCTCAAGTATGATAATAAACACAGGGAATATAATGAGACTCCACGTGGCCTGGTCTTTTCTATCCTCTCAAGATATTTTGGTTGATTTATTTTCCAGATTTCCCTCATTTAGGAAGACAAGATTCAACCTACTAACAAGAAATACTGGGGCAGTGGCCCTCATCCTGTGGGCCACAGTTCCACACCACTTCCTGCCTCTGGGAGTCACCACCATCAGTCAATGGGTGCTGCTCAAGCCTGCTGCTTTTCCCTGTCTCTGGTCTTCTACAGAAACTGCAGTGACTTGCTAAGAGCACCCCATAACTTATTGTGCCAATGCTAGCAGCACCTCCCCTTCCAGTAGGGAACAGCACAAAGGTTTATGGGACTCATCTGAAAAGAACCAGTTGCAAATGTCTGTCACAGTATTTGAATAAGGCTGAGAATTCCCGGCTCTGGGGGAGATGATAAAAAAGAAGCTAGCGCTAATGGAAAGAGAGAGGGAATGCAAAGCTTACACGATAAGCCAGACAAACATTCCTAAAGATTAGCGTGTACATTTTTACCAAGACTCATAGAAATCCTGTTGACCTTCAAGAACAGATTTCCAAATAAAATCTGGCACAAAATCAAAATGGACAGTTTCCTAATCTCCAAAGAAAGGGAAAAAATTACTACTTTTCCATGACCATGAGGTATTTCCTAACCTCTTTAAGCACATTTTTCCTCAGGAAGATCTTCTCTTAATAACGGGATGCCACAGACTATCATTAAGCAGGATCCAAGGCTAGGGGTAGGGGTGGAGGAGATGAAAAGGGAACTATTGAGAGTTCATCTCTCTTGTTTATTTTGAGACACACTTATGATTTGAGTAGGACTATTCAATTTGCATTCAAAGGTTCAGTACTCTGAAGAATATAAACAAAACTAGCCTGGGCCAGGAGCCAGGATAAAGTTTTCCTCATAATCATAGGGAAGAGTCAGCTTTGGCTTATCCTTTTATATGGTAATCACAACTCTATATTGACTTTTTTGACATAGAGAGAGAAACAGGGGAAAAAAGAGACTAATAGTCCATTTCCACAGTGGCAGCTTTTCTAGTGCGGTCATATGTTTTCTCAGATTTTGGGGGGTTGCACTTTCCTTCATGAACATTTTGAACCTTTCATGCTGATTCCAGCTTGGTGTGTTATGGATGGGAGCTTGTACCCTTTGAAAGGAAAGGCAATAATCCATCTAGGGTTAGGGAATTTTCCTAGAGCCAGTGCAGAGTTGTGTCAATTTTAATATCATGCTAGGGAGAGCACACATATGCAGCTCTTTTCACTCTAGAGGATTAAAAGTGACCTCTCTTACCAAAATCAATAAGGGCAGTTTGCTGCGACTAATAGGTTGTAGAAATTCAAAAGAGACTGTTTGTACCGTTGAATTCATTCTATCTCCACTATTTAAACCCTCCTACCCCTTGGCCCCTTGCAGACAGGCAGATCTGCACTTTGACATGTGCACTCACATAATGAACCGACACATGCTCTCTTCCCAGAGACCATATCCAGTCCCACTCCTGGGTCATCTTCATGTCAGGGAAGCGAGAAAGCTACTCTCTATTTGATAAGAGACTGTTATTCTATGGAAATGTATGTGTGTGTGCATGTGAGAGAGAAAAGCTGGAATAGGGAAACAGCATTTGAAATGCACCCTTCTTGCTTTCTGATGTAGTTAAAAGTTTAGTGGTACATATTTTCAGAAACTCCATGTATACCCAAAAGCACTCAGCCACTGCACTTTTCCAAGACCTGAGCATCATTTTTTGTCTTTGAGAGGACTTTTCCTTCATATCTTTGCTTAAGCTATACTGGGCCAAATTCATTCCTTGTGAAATTCCACTGAAGTCAGTAGAGTTGCACCAGGAATAAATATAACCCACTCCAATTGGATCAAAAGAATGAACACCCAGCTATAGGCTTCATTCACTGCAATAGGGTCCATTCACTGCTACGGCTCACTCTCAGAAGCTGCTATTCCAGCTGCTGTACATTCCTCTAGTCCTTTAATTTTATTACCCATGATGCACCACAGAATTATCAATAAAGTTAACAAAACGGCCCCCACAATCTCCACCCACTGAACCACCTTCTCTTTCTCTCAACCTAAACAAGAGATAAAAATCACTTTCCCCGTCCCCCCCAACCAATGCTTTTAAAAAGCAGTATTTGCAGTCTGACAAATGTAGATGGAATATGCCACATTTGTTGCATAATTTTACTGTTTGTGTTTGTTAGGAATCACTAAGGAATCTGTACCAGCTAACTTGCAATAAGACCATCACAAAACTAAAGCAAAATTTAAGCAGCTGAACTGGCGAAGATAGCATGAGAAAACTAGACTCATCCTCAGCAGTCCATCCTGGGGCTGATAAGGAAAAATAAAAGACAAGAAAAATCCTAAAGTGAAATACTATTTTTATAAAATTACCTGAATGACCAGTTTAAAGCATGTTTGGGATTAAGGTCAACAGGGTTGAGGGACATTGAATATATGGGTTAGAGATGAACCTAAACCAACCAATCTGAACATCCCTTAGCTCTTAGGGTCAGAACCCAAATCTAAATTTTGCGGCTTGCCCTGTCTGTGTAATAACAGGCTAACCAAAATCCCAGCTTCAAACACCTCTTCATACTGGCTGGCAGTGGACAGAAACCTAGTTTGGATCTGATTTTTGAGCAACGGACCTATTTCCACTGTGTATGTGCCGCTCTGTGCATGTGTGTTACCACTACTGACTGAGGCACACACCCTCTTTGCTGCCAGCATAGCAGCAAAAAGGGACATAGTTAGAAAACAGGGACATCCCTATGTCACAAAGTCCCTGGGCTACTATTTCAGCCCCTTGTGGCTAGTGAAAGCTGGCATAAGTTAGAGCAGCCCACTGACTGTTCCAACATAGCCCAAGGAGGGTGGGATATGCAGCACCAAGATTAGGGCAAACGAATGCCTGAAGTTGCCTTTTGCCCACAACCATCTGACTTGCATTTGGCCATACCCAAAGATCTCATGCATAGTGTTTTTCAAATCCATCCCCAAATCCATATGCTACACTAGAAATGTAACAGCTCCCAGAACAAACACCAGGACATGTGACCTCTTAAAGAGGATATTGACTAAAGTAACCCTGGGTGATTTGACATAATGTGTTTCTGGATAACTACTGCACATTTCCCAGGGCCTATGAGTGAAACCATTTATATTTAGTCCCTGTCTATATAGACCAGGTAAACTGAGTTAACTCCTATCTAGAAAGAACTATACTGAGGCATGGCTCATTAGAAATGCTCATGGATGTCCCTGGCAAGGGTACAAAGGCGTCTCACTGATCAAAGTCATACATGGGGAACATGTGACTACAAAAACAACAAGGAGTCTGGTGGCACCTTAAAGACTAACAGATTTATTTGGGCATAAGCTTTCGTGGATAAAAACCTCACTTCTTCAGATGCATAGAGTGAAAGTTACAGATGCAGGCATTATATACTGACACATGGAGAGCAGGGAGTTACTTCGCAAGTGGAGAACCAGTGTTGACAGGGCCAATTCAATCAGGGTGGATGTAGTCCACTCCCAATAATAGATGAGGAGGTGTCAATTCCAGGAGAGGAAAAGCTGCTTCTGTAATGAGCCATCCACTCCCAGGCCCTATTCAAGCCCAGATTAATAGTGTTAAATTTGCAAATGAATTTTAGTTCTGCTGTTTCTCTTTGAAGTCTGTTTCTGAAGTTTTTTTGTTCAAGGATAGTGACTTTTAAATCTGTGATAGAATGACCAGGGAGATTGAAGTGTTCACTTACTGGCTTTTGTATGTTACTATTCCTGATGTCCGATTTGTGTCCATTTATTTTTTTTGCGGAGGGACTGTCCAGTTTGGCCAATGTACATGGCAGAGGGGCATTGCTGGCAAATTAAGGCATATATAACATTAGTGGATGTGCAGGTGAATGAGACCTTGATGGTGTGGCTGATGTGGTTGGGTCCTCTGATGGTGTCGCCAGAGTAGATATGGGGACACAGTAGGCAACGAGGTTTGCTACAGGGATTGGTTCCTGGGTTGGTGTTTCTGTGGTGTGGTGTGTAGTTGCTGGTGAGTATTTGCTTCAGGTTGGGGGGTTGTCTGTAAGCGAGGACTGGCCTGTCTTGATTTAAAAGTCACTATCACTGTAACTTTCACTCTATGCATCCGAAGAATTGAGGTTTTTACCCACGAAAGCTTATGCCCAAATAAATCTGTCAGTCTTTAAGGTGCCACCAGACTCCTTGTTGTTTTTGTACATACAGACTAACACGGCTACCCCCTGATATGTGACTACACTCTCACATACTTTCAAGTATTATTGTATGACGCCATTGTGCAAGGAGGATCCCACTTACAGTGGAGTGATGCTGAATGTGAATAGTGTGAGTGACACCAATGACAGCAGGAGGGACAATATGGTTACTTGCTTTCCTCCACAAAATTCTCTAGAGGGTACAATACAATCACTCTGCTAGTTTTCACACATGTACCTTGCAATGGTTTTAGAGGCCATTTGAAAAAGGTAAACCTATTTTAACATGTATATAAATATGGCTGAAGGCTAGTTTTTCAAAATTTCCCATTCTGCACTGCCACAGATTCCCAGTACCTCAAATCTGGATCTTCTATCTTGCTGTGAAAATGCTCTTGCCCCATTAGATTTATGATGTGCCCTGTTTATTTATATATTTATTTGATTTGATTTGCTTTGAGCCTGGGGCTTAAATTAAGGTCCTTACCCACACATTCTCTCCGTATAATAACAATCACCATTATTTATATAGTAAGTAACTTGGGGAGAGGGGAAGCGGGGTAGAGATCCCAACTGTAAAGCTTTAAGAGTCCCCAGGGAGGTCTACAAATAGATGGCTGGTAGATATGCAAATGAAAGAAATCCAGTCAGTGCAAGAGTTATTCTGGTTTTGAAATCCTTAAATATATCCATGTAAGCGTTAGACAAAGCTATAAATAAATGATAAATCATGCAATTATTAGCATTTGAATTTTGGGAAGTGTAGGGGGATAATCAGGAAATAATACAAAAGATCTGCAAGCGAATGCACCAATTAGCAATAAATAAGGCTTGGTACTGACTAACTGAACCAATGTGGATCTCATTAGAGAGCCATGGAACCTGTTGCTGCAGCAGACCTCTTCAAGCACAGGAAAGGTGAGGTAACCGAAATGTCAGAGTGCCCACCCCACTCCCCAGCTCTCTTGCTACAGTATTGTAACCACCTGGGCCAAAATGACTACCTTATGCTCAGTGAAGGCCATTCCACTGTTCTCCAAAACTTTGATAGGTTTCCTGTTCTCAGCTTTTTTTACGCTGGCTTTGGAATTCCATCTAAACAAAGATGACCAGAAACACACAGCTTGCTCACACTGGAATTTTTTCCCCTCTTCCTTTCACCTCATTTTATTAATGGTACCACTTAAACAGATAAAGAGTTCACACACACGGCAGGAGTGGGGGTGAAGGGAAGGGAAGAGAGGGAGAGAACCTTGTCTTATTAGATTAGCAACAGACATATCATATTAATGCAAAGAATCAGCATATGGTTCTAATAGGCTTTCTTAAAATGATTTATCAGCTGTGATTAAGCCCTCAACCACCATGTCTATCTTCATAAATAAAGTAAAAGTGCACCTTGCTCTAAAACATATCAGCAGTATCTTATTACCCAACCATGTATGCTGCACTCCACTTACAGTCTGGTTCTGGGGAGTGAAGAGTTTGTGTTTAATAGCAGAGTGTACACTATAAGGCGATTGCCAAGATTTAGGAACCTTAGCTAAGAGATAGTCTTACTAGAAAGCCATTACAGTGAAGGTTTATCTCCAGTATGTGCCACGAAGTCCAGGCTGCTGAAATATGAACAGGTAATTACAAAGCTATGCTTTTAAAAAAAAAAAAAAAAAGCAGAGAAAGCCTAGTGGAATGGCTTCATTAACATGCCACATGGTCATGAAAAAAATCTTGGGATGAAATCAGCAGGCTCACTTTTTGCAGCCAACAAAAAAAAAAAAAAAAGGACATTCAAAGAGGATGACTCAGTTTCATCACTGGCACAGAGGGACAATAAAAGGGAGTGAGAAGGTCAATCTGGCTATTTTACTCAGAGCACTGAGACTTATCAACTGGAATTCAGAAGAACATGGATGGGTTCTGGTTAAAGAAAGGTTTTGGCTCAATCAAAAAATGTATCACCCCCCGCCCCCAAACTGCTTCTCTGCATGCATTGGGCAGGAACTGCACGAAAAGCATAAGATCTCCTTTCAGAGCATGGAGACTACATCCACAAATCCGTTCAAACAGAACCCATTGCTACAAAGAAAAATAAGTATCCAGCCTGTCAGCAGAAGGTAAACTGCCACCCTGATGGGAGTGAAATGCAAACCTTGTGAATACTTCTGCAAGCCTGTCTCATGAATTGTGTTGTCTTCATGGCCTTCCTGTGCAGTTGAACAGAAAAGCAACTATTTGTGCCATAGTAGAGTGTGCTAAATACCTGACAGGGCAACAAATACATCCATCAAACAAGGATTATCTATCCAAAGGGCAGAAATGCCAACAGCAGAATTCTTATACCAATCCAGCATGGCAAACTGAGGAAAAAAAGGATTAAAATTCAGTGAGATCACCCATGAAGGAGAGGGAGTGGAGGTGTATGTCGTCAGCCCCTAAACACACATAATCTTTAATACATATATGTCTGTGAAGGGCACTGGATTAGGAGTCAGGAGCTCTGGAGTCAATTCCAGGCTTTAAGGCAGACTTCCTGTGTGATTTTAGACAAAAATGACAATTTCTCTGGGACAGATTTTCAAAGCTATTTAGGCACCTAAAGATGTCTATAGATGCCTAGTGGGACTTTCAAAAGTACCTAAACTGGTTAAGTGCCTAGCTTGCATTGATTTCTCACTCCGTACCCTTGATTTCAAAGGAACTGGGCATTAACTTGCTTGGGTGCTTTTGACTTGGGTGCAGATGGGGCACATGTCTGCATCTTTAGGTACCTAAATACTTTTGAAAACCTGGCCCTCTGTGTGCCTTAGTTCTTCACCTAGTAAGGCTGGAACAATAACTCTCCCTACAAAGGCTAGGTCTACACTACCCGCCTGAATCGCCGGGTAGAAATCGATCTCTCGGGGATCGAATTATCGCGGCTCGTCGGGACGCGACAATCGATCCCCAAATCGACGCTCTTACTTCACCAGAGGAGGTGGGAGTAAGCGCCGTCGACGGGGAGCTGCAGAGGTCGATTTTGCTGCCGTCCTCACAGCGGGGTAAGTCGGCTCCGATAGGTCGAATTCAGCTACGCTATTCGCGTAACTGAATTTGCGTATCTTAAATCGACCCCCACCCTGTAGTGAAGACCTGCCCTAAGTCACAGGGATGTTGTGAGGATACATTCATTAAGTATGATGTGTTCAGATAAAGTGATGGTGGGCACCTGAGTACCTAGGTGCTTTATCTTAAGCAATGAATTCACATGATGAGGCATGAAAAGTCCTTGGAAAATTGTATCAGACTCAAGAAGCCTGACAAATGAACAGCTTTACCACTGAAAGGATTTATTTTAAATACTTAATGATAAATTCTCGAGCAAAAACCCCTCTAACCTAGCTAGACTGCACCTTTTCAATACCTAATTGCATCACCCAGAGGAGGATTTGGCTGCACTGGATGCCTTTTAACATGTAAAGACTTTGCCCTTAGTGTTTGGGGACTGAAATATTGATACCTTTTGGGTTTTTCGGGGGGCGATTTTTTACTTTGTAAACTTGAACATGCTGATTTATCCCTTGGACAATAGCTCTGCTTGCACAATGGGGCCTTGGCATCAGAATGGGAATAACCCATAAGGTAGTTCTGCATAGCAGTCACGAGTTTTCTGGGGGTGAGCTTAGGGTTTGTTTGTACTACTTAGCAAAAGGAGTCAGACTGGGTTGGAATACTTCACTCTGAAATGTTTACCATCAGCATACCACACTTCTCCGTCCTGTTCCATTTCAGCAGCCATGCTGTGGCTTCAGGACTCATAGACTTTAAGGTCAGAAGGGACCATTATGATCATCTAGTCTGACCTTCACAACAGAAGTAGGGAGCTAATGGGAATGGTGTTGAGATGGAGTAAATGCTCAAAGGGATCATCATACTCAAAAGGTTCCAGATTGCCACATTTTGGAGTATTGCAGGTGCCAAAAGTGTTCACACTGTCTCCTAAAAAGCCAAAGTTAAAGAAGAGTGAATCTGGAACGTTTTGCCCAATGGCCCCAGAAGACACAGCCATAACCTTGTACCTATACATTTTCTAGACTGTTGCTAAGCATTGCTCTTAAATCATTTAGGGGGAGCACACTTCTTGGAAGGTGGCTATTTCTCCTAAATGCCCTGTGCTAAATCTGTAATCAAACCAACCAACCATCATAACACATGTTCCATGCCTGCTATTTTCTGGTTCACTTAGGCCAGGTCTACACTATCACTTACTGCGGCATAATTACCTCACTCGGGGGTGTGAATAAGCCAACCCCCCTCAGTGACGCAAGTTACACCAACCTAAGTACTGGTGTGGACAGCACTATGTTGATGGGAAAGCTTCTCCTGCCGACATAGCTAGCTCCTCTCGTGGAGGTGGGTTTATTATGCCAATGGAAGAGTGCTTTCCCGTCAGCACAGAAAGTCTGCACCAGATGCGCTACAATGGCACAGCTGCATCGGTGCAGCTGCGCCGATGTAGCACTTCTAGTGGACTAGCCCATAGACACCTTTTATCAGAACTTCAGCAATTCCTTACTGAAACTATAACAGCATTCCTCATCCAATCTCCCAAGCAGTCATGCTTCACTAGTGGAACGATCAGCTTCAGGATCGTCATACAAATAAACGCTGTTGCATTTTGCATCAAATCAAGATTATTGTATGTGACTAGGACTAACTGCAAACTAATATACCGGCCCAAAATGAACCATGATAAACGCTTTAAAAAATTACTTTTTGACAAACAGTATTATCTGTTTGCTCTTTCCTAACCAGGTCCATACCATTTATCTTAGATATTTCTAAGGTGTCTGTGTCTAAGCACCATCTTTTTACAATTGAATCTTGTTAACATATACTTGCTAAGGTGAAAATTTATAGTGTATAAACCGCTTTGCCAATACCATTGCAAGTAAGTTCTAATAGAGTATACACAGTGGTGGATTAGCCAGTGGGCCAACGGGGCCAATGCCCAGGGACCCCAGCCCTTCACTGTAGTATCTAGGCCCCAGGCACACAATTAGCAGTTTAATGTGGTTCTTTGCCTGCCAAAAGACACCTATCAGAGTAACAGCCGTGTTAGTCTGTATCCGCAAAAAGAAGAACAGGAGTACTTGTGGCACCTTAGAGACTAACAAATTTATTAGAGCATAAGCTTTCGTGGACTACAGCCCACTTCTTCTATATGCATCCGAAGAAGTGGGCTGTAGTCCACGAAAGCTTATGCTCTAATAAATTTGTTAGTCTCTAAGGTGCCACAAGTACTCCTGTTCTTCTTTTTAAAAGACACCTAATAGCCCCCATTGCTGGTTTCAGCCGCTAATTTCTGAAGAATTCACTAGAGATGGTTCCACACTTTGGGTCTGTTCCTATTGCCACTAAAGTCAGTGGAGGAGCCTATATTTTTTGTGTCAGAGTTTTAAATGTGTGTGGCAAAAGGAATGTTCTTTTAAATCAAATATTTTTCTTCAGAATTGTGGCACTGCCATCTGTCTGTTAGTTTCTTGACAGAACAACAGCAGTCTCTTTTCTTTAAAAAAAAAAATAAATAAAAACAAACCAAAAACCCATTTATTCAGGCAAGATCTGTTTTCCTGTTTATCTTCTAAAATATATACAAACCTCTAGGCCAGGATTATATTAGGTGAATTTGAACCTGGGACGGGGGCAGAGGAGCAGCTAAACTTTCTCTCCTTTCAAAAATATGCCTACCCAATATGTTGTCAGGTTCCACATTCTTCACTGCAACTGGTGTCAGACTTTCCTGTCCCCCCAACCCCCTTGCTGTGACGTATGCTATTGGTAAGAGTTCAGAGAATATCTGATACTATATATTCTGATGATCACAGAATCATAAGGCCAAATTTACTGTTGATTGGTAAGGTGGCGTCAGAAAGACACAGCCTCCTTTAGATCTATTTACACTCTACCGATTTGTAAGAATCTCAGCTGGTGTAATGAATATGCTGGGGGAGCTGGAAGAAGGGGCAAGCCCTGGTTATGCCTTTCAAATGCATGTTAGATTGTTATGTCCTCTCTTAGTTGGCATGTAGCCAAACTATACATATTTCGGTTTTTTAAATCCTTCCTTACAGTTCAATCATTCCACCACCAAAACCCCATTTTTTTGGTTTCTTTTTACTGGACGCCTGCCAAGTTGTCAAAACCTTTCTAGTAATGAGGTGCCTAGCAAAGAACACAGTAATCCTGGCTAATGCAATAGAAGAAGAGAATATTAACGTTTTGCTTCCTGAGTCGATGGGGTAACGAATGATGTTACAACAGAACTATCTCCCACCCCACCACCATGGCTTTCGCACACTCCTGGAACACAGAGGGTATGTCTACACAGCAAAGAAAAACCCGTGGCTGGTCTATGCCAGCCGACTTGGGCTCGCGGGGCTTGGGCTGCAGGGCTGTTTCATTGCTATGTAGACTTCCTGCAGGGTCCTATAGCCCACGCGTCAGCCCAAGTCAGCTAGCGTGGGCCAGCCACGGATGTCTCGTTCCTTTGTAGACATATCCAGAGATACTGGATGGAAAATTTCAAAAGTACACTGTACGCTGAGCTACCACATGCTTCCCAGTTCTAGTATGCATTAAACAGAACATGGTTTGAACCTGTACAGAACGCAGGTGAGTTTTAATGGGCTAACTTCATTTAATTGGTAGGAGATGGATATCGGTTCTTCCCATCTTTGACACTGCTCTCTCAGACCCATGCTCATGAGCAGATTTGCCAACAAGCCCTATCCAGGGTCATATGGCTGCAAATATAACCTGTGACAAATGCTTTGGATACTTAATGCTCAGATCAGTGTAAATCTAAAACCTCATGCTTGCAGGCTGGGACAATAATCTGATCTGCCAACACTGCCTATCTTGGTGATTTGGGTTGCAGACTCGGAGGCAGAGCCATGAATTGCTGTCTAGTGTCAAAGATACATAGATGGCTCCCTGGCCTGGGGCACCACTGGGTGTTTAGTTTTTCCTTTTCCTGCTTCCAGAAGGTAATTTATTTTTGTTGGTTTTTTTAATTTTGTTAGTAAATTTAGTGGTCAGGATGTTTGAATCAGGAATAGTGCAGCCAGATGCTGTGAAAGCTTCTTCCACATGGCTCTGTCAATACACTTAATCCAGACCTGCAGCATCCCTTGTCTTTCAGGCCTTAGCCTCTCTTGAGCAGGAACTTCCAGTTACATTAGATTATGCCAAATTACCCAAGCCGTTTGACAACAAGCATCTTTGGAGAGTAGAAAGAAACCACCAAGTTCCACTTGTTACTTGCTTTTTGTCATTCCAAATTCAGGTCTTGGAGGTCAATTATTACTACTTGTACTACACCAGTGCCTAGTGGCCTCATCTAAAATTGGGGGCCACTGCACTAGCACTATTATAAACACATAGCAAGAGAGTGCCTATCCCAAAGAGCTTACAGTTCAAATAGAGGGAGAAAGGAAAGGTTATTATTCCCATTTCATAGATTGGGAATTGAAGCAGAGAGAGATTGACTTGGCCAAAGTCACACAGGGAGTCTAGGGCAGACCTGAGAAAAGAACAAACTACGATCTCCTAAGTCCCAGTCCAGTGCCTTGTCTACAAGACCACCTTGCCTTAAAAGAGTCAGTGCACTAGCTGTAGGATACATAGACTTGGAAGGATTCGATTTTTATTGCTAAAAGTCAGTAAATGCCCATTTCACAGCCTACATATAAACCAACGAAAAATATTTCCATCGATAATAATTGAAATTTACAGACAGGAAAGTAAGAAAAATGCTGCTTGAGAACTTATTTGAATTTGATTTAAGAATATTTATTTTATATGTTTTGACATGTGATGTTGACAATTTGTGTTTTAATGATTATAAAGCTTTTATTTTTTTTAACCTCAGCGTCTACTGTCATTAAGTAATTATTATCTGACCCTTCCTATTGTCTGACCTCCCGTAATTTCCCTCAATTGTGAAAATTTAAAATGATAAAAATCAAAAATAATGCTTAAAAATAAAAAAACACTAATATTATCCATCAAAATTATTTTTAAAAAAAATCAAATTCTGCCAAGCCTAAGGATACAGCATGCAGCTTTTCACAACTAATTTGGAGTGTCAATTCACCACATAACCAATTTAATCAAAACAGAAATTCTCATGGAATCTGAAGGTTGAAGGCAATTTGGGTGAAAGTGATCAGGAAATGATTTCATGATTCTAAGGAAAGGAAGGAATTAGAGCAGCAAAATAAGAACACTGGACTTCAAAAAAAGCAGAGTTTGACAAACTCAGACAACTGGTAGGTAAGGTCCCATGGGAAGAAAATCTAAGGGAAAAAGGAGTTCAGGAGAGCTGGCAGTTCCTCGAAGAGCCAATATTAAAAGGTAAAACAGCAAACTATTCTGACGTGAAGGAAAGATAGGAAGAATAGTAAGAGGCCAATATGTCTCCATCATAAGCTCTTTAATAGCCATAAAATTGAAAAGGAATCCTACAAAAAGTGGAAACATGGACAAAATCTAAGTTCAAAAGAATAGCACAAGCAGGTAGGGACACAATCAGAAAGGCTAAGTCACAAAATCAGTTACACCTCGCAAAGGACATAAGAGGCAATAAGAAGAGATTCTATAAATACATTAGGAGCAAGAGAAAGATGAAGTAAAGTGTAGATCTTCCCTTTAGTGGGGAAGGAAAGCTACAAATGGATGACACGAAGAAAGCAGAGGTGTTTAATGCCTCTTTTGCTTCAGTCTTCACTAAAAAGGAAAATTGCAACCAGAGACTCAACATAGTTAATAGTAATAACAAGGGGGAAGGAATGCAAAATAGGGAAAGCACAGGTTAAAGAATATTTAGATAAGTTACATGCATTCAAATCAGCAGAGTCTGATGAAAGTCATGCTAAGATACTTAAGGAACTAGTATCAGAGGGGTAGCCGTGTTAGTCTGGATCTGTAAAAAGCAACAGAGAGACCTGTGGCACCTTTAAGACTAACAGATGTATTGGAGCATAAGCTTCCGTGGGCGAATACCCACTTCATCAGATGCATTCAATAAAGACAAGTGCAAAATACTACACTTATGAAGGAAAAATCAAATGCACAACTACAAAATGCGGGAATATCTGGCTAGGCAATAGTACTGCTGAAAAGGATCTGGGGGTTATAGTAGATCATCAATGGAATATGAGTCAACAATGTGATGCAGTTGCAAAAAAGGCTAATATCATTCTTGGGTGTATTAACAGGAGTGTCATAAGTAAGGCACAAGAGGTAATTCTCCCACTCTACTTGGCACTCGTGAGGCCGCAGCTGGAGTACTGCATATAGTTCTTCACACCACACTCTAGGAAGGATGTGAGAACATTCAGACTAGAACAACAAAAATGATAAAAGGTTTAGAGAATTTGACCTATGAGGAAAGGTTAAAGTTTAGTCTTGAGAAAAGATGACTGGCGTGAGGGGAGGGAGGTGGAAGCATGATAACAGTCTTCAGATATGTAAGCGCTGTTATAAAGAGGACGTTGATCAATTGTTCTACATGGGCACCGAAGGTAGGATAAGTAGTAACAGGCTTAATCTGCAGCAAGGGAGATTTAGGTTAGATATTAGGAAAATCTTTCTAACTATAAAGATAGCTCAGCACTGGAATAGGCTTCCGAGGGAGGCTGTGGAATCCTTGTCATTGAACATACAGGTAGTCCTCAGACTTATGACACAATTAGTTCCTTACAATTGCATCGTAAATTGGAACTCAGAACCGCAATCTACTCCATTGCTGGACCGTGTGTCGTAAACTCGAAACCTATAGTTGTAAGTCGAATCAAGGTATCAATGTAGAAGCGTCATAAGTGCCGTTTGTCGTAACTCAAACGTCGTAAAGTCGAGGCCTGCCTGTATTTAACAACAGATTAGATGAACATCTGTCAGGGATGGCCTAGGTGTAATGCCTCAGTAGAGCAGGCTGGACTAGATGACTTCTCAAAGTCCCTTTCAGCCCTACATTTCTATGACTCTGTGGATTGCACATGGTCTCATGTTTTAAAAAGAAAATAATTTACTGGACTGTAGCCTTGAAGTTTTCAAATAAGGAAACTTGCAAGTTAAAAAAAAAAAAACAATTGTCTTCTTTCTCATAGGATCTCTGTGTCATGCTGTTTTCTCTTTAGCCACTGTGAAGTAAACTAAAATAAACATATATTTTTTTCATAGTCCGATGTAAAAGAATCTCCTAATCCAAAATATTTTGGAAGCCTTTTCTCAGTCATGCATAACATCTCCGGGCTGCTCACATTAAACCTACTTACCATCACTGCAGAAGGCTGCAGAAAGCTATATTTGCACTTCAGAGTGGGACTATTAAGAGCATTTCATGAGTATTACACGTGAAGGAGTCACGTTCCTTTGTATCCTTTGTCTATTGCATTTGCGTATGGCCCTAGTGGGGCCAGCTTCAGATTAATATCTTACAGGCAGTTGGTAATGTAGGAATGAATGTGTAGCAGGCTAATTGGAAACACAGAACAAATGTTACACGTTAACTTGCCTCTGTGACTTTTGCTTTTCTTTTGAAAAACACACATTTTGCTCCCTGGAGATGGCTCATGGCAGCTCCAGTGGCTGACAGAAGGAGGGCAGAATAAGACCTCCAGAGGACCTCAAACAACTGGCAATTATCAAGTAACATGATGCCCTAGTCTAGGTTTTAATCAGATTGTGCAACTACCCCTGGTTAGCTGAAACTGACCCTGCAACATCATACTGTATCATTTGTGGTTAACTTCACAGGGCCCAAGATCATGAGATTGCTGCTCGTCTCTTATTCCTGCAAGATAAATACCACACTGTAGGTGCTGCACTGGAATCTTCTTCAGCACTGATAATCTGTGTAGAAATATTAACACACAAAAATGTCCTAATTTGCTATTTCTGCCAGCTTTCTGCATACTAGTACTAATCAATCTAAGATTAGACACATTTACTCTCTTTACATGGCTGTTTCATAATACTCATCCTATACGTGAGTCTGTAATGGCCGAACTGGCTGGAATATTTTCCCATTCCCTAACCAGAACCCAGGCACTTTCATGTTTGGAGCATGCCCCTTCCTGCCCTCAGCATGCCTAGTACTCCCTTCCTCCCTCTCCAATATCTAACCCCAGCCTCTTTCCATCCTCCAAACCATTCTCAAATAACCCCTTGGACTCCCTTCCCATGACCTTGAACACATCTCATCTTCCTCTTCACAGCCCAGCAATAGGCCGTAGTCTCCTTCCAAGAACCCCCATAGCTCTCGTCCTTTACAAGTTGTCCTATAGTACCTCAAAGATCCTACTGCAAGGCCTTTAATGCTGCTTGCTTAAGATTTCATAAGCTTGGGGTGCACTTCGGCATGCACAGTCCCAGAGCCTGTGCACTCTGAATTCAGCAGCAGCCAAGGCGCAGCACGACCAAACCTAAATTGGGAGCACTCACTACCCCAGCCAAAGAAGCAGGGGCACGATGGGGGACTGTTGCTTACCCAAGCCAAGGGTTAGGAGGTACGGGTGAGCCTCCTGCTGGTTTTAGCAGTGAAGGGGGAGTTGTTTCCCTCCCACCTCCCTTATTTTAGCCTCAAGTGTTGTTTAAGATCTAAATTAGACTAACAGATACAGATCATCATTAGACTAGCTGGGCCCTGTAACAAGAAGTTCAATAGTAGGGGATCCTATTTGCCAAGTGATAGATTAAGGGGGAAGCAGTGAGGATTGCTGAGAGGTAATTGGGGCCCAAAGGAAAGTTAAGGAGAGGTATTTCTGAGAGTTGCAAAGAGGAAGGAGGGAAGCTATGGATTGACTGGGTGATCCCACAGGAGGAGGAGGATGGAAGCCTCACTTTGTTTAGATATGTTTCAGTTCAGGGAAGCAAACAAAAGGTTGGGTGCTTATTTGAAAGTTTTAGCAACTCATCCATCACTTTTATTTATCCCTTAACTATATTTAACTTCATTATAGTCACCTTTAAATTATACCCGCATGCTATGATAGCCCAAATGCAAGGATGTTGGGTCAGGTTGAGTTAGCATATTTAGCCCATTGTAAAGTGACGTAGATGCTCCTAACTTTATGGATGCCAGGTCCATATTTGGAAATGGGATACATGATCTAATGAACTATAGTTTCTCTCTACCTGTACCCTATAACAGTGTTTCTCAAACTGGGTCCACAGACCCCGGGGGTCCCCGAGGCTACTCCGGGGAATCCGCGGGCCCCACTGATCAACTCCTCCACCTACCGAAGCCAAACCGGAAGATTTTAGGCACTTAAAGTCCGGTGGCATAGCAGGGCTAAGGCAGGTCTCCGTGCACTGCCCCCGCCCCGAGCACTGACTCTGCAGCTAACATTGGCTGGGAATTGCAGCCAATTGGAGTTGTGGGGGCAGTGTCTACGGGCAGTGCACAGAGACCCCCTGGCCTCCCCGCCTAGGAGCCGCTGCCAGAGAGATATGCCAATCCTTTTTGGGAGCTGGCTGGCCAGAGCCCTCACCCCTCACCTCCTCCTACACCCAAACTCCCTCCCAGAGCTTGCACCCCTCACCCCCTCCTGCACCCAAACTCCCTCCCAGAGCTTGCACCCCTCTCCCCTGCCTGCAGCCAAACTCCCACCCAGAGCCCACACCCTGCACCCCAACCCTCTGCCCCAGCCCAGAGCCCACACGCAAACTCCCTCCCAGATCCTGCACCCCTCACCCCCTCCTGCACCCAAACTCCTCCACGAGCCTGCACTACAACCCTCTCCTGTGCCCAAACTCCCTCCCAGAGCCCGCACTCTGCACCCCAACCCCCTGCCCCAGCCTGGTGAAAGTGAGTGAGGGTGGGGTAGAGCGAGTGAAGGAGGGAGGGGGGATGGAGTGAGCAGGGGGTGGAAAGTGGTGGAGCGAGGGTAGGTCCTTGGGGGAAGGGGTGGAGTGGGGGTGGCACCTGGGGCGGAGCTGGGGATGTAAAATCAAAATGGGGGTCCTTGGATTACTAAAGTTTGAGAATCGCTGCCCTATAAGGTAGATTTTTTCCCCTTGAGTTTGAATATTTTACCAAAAATACAATCTATATCAGATAAAATTAGGAGTGATGAAAAGTAAATCTAGAGACACAATGGGGGATATTTAACAAGAGCAGAAATCAGATCAGAGGTATTTCTATGCCAATTCCATTCTTCTACTTCCTCTCCACATCCCCCCCAAAACATCTTTTAGCAAGTGAAAGGATTTCACGCTTGATTCCTATTTGTCAGAACATTCGATTTTACCAAGTCTCTCCCTCAAGAGGCATGTGGTTTGCATAGGTTTACTTAAGTGTGGACCTACTAATCAAAAGCTGGCTAAGACACTTTGGGAGATTTAAGCTTGGTTATGCATTTTTATCAATGATTACAATGGTTAGAAAACATGTCACAATCTATAGTGCCACCTAGTTTCCATCCAAAAAAGGTTCTACCAGGTAATGGAGGTCTACCTACTTTCACACAACATCCATAAACACTTAGAGGGTGGGAAAAGGGAAAGAGTCCGTTGCACTACGACATACCCTTTTATTGTTCTCTTCTTCTTGTGCCTTTCTAAACTCGTGTTCTAAGGAACAGTCAATATCATTGAAGAGGCCCACTTCCTCACAGTTCTTCAGGAATCGGGTTGGTGTAGGAGTCTGGTCTGAGAACAGATATCAAAAGGATCTACAATGGATGTTTTGCAGTAAAACAAGGATAAGTAGAATACACGTTTTGAGATAACATCTCTTTCCCAGCAGATGCACAAATATCCACCTGCTCCTTGCCCTCCCCCCGCAACCTCCCAGAATTAAAAACAAAACAAAGCCACTGAGTTTTGCCATGGTATGTGAGGCGCAGGGCTGGAGTTTGGCCAAGGGTGTTTTACAAAGTGTGCAGTACTTTATTTGTAGCAGCTGTCATTCAGCTAGATTTAAGAAAGATTTTAAGGGTCAGATTCCCTGACAGCATAGATGGACAAAAGTGTACCTCTAATTTGCACAAATCATCACTGAATTTGTGCATAAAGCTCCAATAACTGTGTGCCAATAGTTCATTAGACGCACGTCCATGCAGACTCAATGTGTGTGTTTCGCTGCAGGGAGGGAGGGAGTGTACAGATTAGCTATACAATTCTGTGCCTGAACTATCTGAAAATTGGCTTAAGCATGCATATTTTTGTCCTGTGGAACACATAGTAAAGTTGCAGTAATGCAGAGAAGCACTATTGAGTAAGTGGGTTCCAGATTTATTTTTTTGAGGGAGAGGTTGAAATCATACCAGAAACATTATGAAAAGATTTTTGAGACATTGACCACACCAAGAAAACATGGAGAAAGTGTCAACATTTATTGTCATTCATTTAAAATGCTGAAAGATTTATGATCAAATTAATTTAAATATTCCTAACTCCTGAAGCCCTTCTCCCCCACCCCTCGCCAGAATAATAAAGAGAGGGTCAGGTTTCTCTTTAATGTTACACCCAGAAGGGGCTCAAGAAGGTAAGTGGTATGGAAAAAGCCTTTAGGCTTTTCTTCAAGATCCTGAGGGGGTTTTTTTATAAGCAATTGTAATGTTCCCTGGAAGTTTCACCTCCAGTGACAGCACTGACCACAGGTTTCTGATTCATCGAGAGCAGTGGTCTCCCCTTCTTTGTGTCTCTAGTAGTTTACACCCCCCTCTCCTTCCACACAAGTACATATACCGATAAAAAAAATGCAACTCTCACTAAATATTAAATAACAGTAATACATTGATTCAAACAGAGCCATTTAAGTATATAGGCAATACCATATCATACCATCCTTACTTCTGCACTGCTGCTGACGGCAGTGTTGCCTTCAGAGCTGGGCACCTGGCCAGCAGATGCCAGTCTCCACTCTGCCTTCAGAGCTGGGTGGCTGGAAAGTGGCGGCTGCTGGCCAGGCACCCAGCTCTGAAGTCAACACTGCTGCCGGCAGCTTCTCACCCTGGCCCCTCCTGCCCAAGATTACATTCCCCAGTTTGAGAACCTCTGGTCTAGAATAATCCTCAGCAGCAAGGAGATAGTCTAGTTTGCTGAGTGAAAAACTGGGAACCAAGAACTCCTAATTCTAAATCAGCTCTGACACCACCTCCCTCTGTGGTTTGGGGGCAGATCTTTAATCTGTCTGTCTCAGTTTCCCCATCAGTCCAATGACACTATAACTACAGTACCATATTAACGGAAAACTGGCAGGTTTATAAAATACCAGGTCTATCTACAGACATGTGGCAAATCAGTAAATATCACTGGGAACATCCATTCGAACTCAAAATGGGATAAACAACAAGGGGGAAATTCATATTTGTTAAATCCAAACAGCAAAAAAAAAAAAAAAAAAAATCCCTTTTTTCCTCCCTGCATGATTCCCAATCTAGCTCAAACTACTACTTATTTCCTTTGTATGTTTTGACCCACATACATACAGGAACCTGCTACCATACTTGGTCATTGTCAACTCCCCATATTGTTTGAAATTCAGCCCATAAAGGATGAAAACAAGTGTCACTCTCACTAATCCCACCAGCACACAATGGCCAAAATTCGGACCTTAATATAGTTTTAGCATCTATGCTAAAAAAAAATCAACATACACATGAAAAAGGAAAGAAAAACAGTGAATGTGAATGTGTGTGCATATATTAGTTTTCACTGATAGCTACTATATTATTTAACAACCACTAGAATCAGAAACATGACACTCTCAAAGCATCTTCTCTGAAATCTTGGTATAAGGAGCTAGTTTAGGGTGACCATACATCCCGTTTTGGCTGGGACAGTCCCTTTTATAAGCACTGTCCCGGTCACCCCAACTTTTTTGGCAAAAGTGGGCATTTGTCCCTTTTGTCCTTGCCAACTTGATCAGTTGGCAAGAGCAAGCAGGAAAAATGCCTACTTTTGCCAAAAAAGTGGGGTGCGGAGGAACATGCAGGGGGTGTGGAGTTGAGATGCCAGCTCCGTGCAGGGAGGCAGGCAGGGCTTGAATGAGCCGTGACACCAGCCCCACGCAGGGATGGGGGGGCAGGACCCATACAAGGATGCAGGGGGGAGACTCAGGCTAGCCTCATGTGGTGTCCCATTTTCCCTTTGGGAAATATGGTCACCCTGAGCTGCTGACATCAATGAGAATTGAGGACACCCAATGCTTCAGGATCAAACCAAAGTAGTTAGTGTAACCACACTGAACTCAGTGGAGTTACACAAGGATTAATCTGGCACTCTGCCTGGAAGCGCTCTAAAAGGAAGGAGGAGCACGTTTTATATCCAAGGGGATAAACAATAACTCTAATTACTGAAAAATGCAATTTACTTTGTTATGTAACTCAAGCTGAGGAATGCCAAACTCTCCTCGACATAAAGGAGATATTCAATTTAGAATCTATAGTAAATATATAAAATGTTTTCTTAGCTTATTCAATTATATGTTCATATTAGATAAGGTAGGTTTCATTACAATCAAATCTGCACCAGAAAGCAGGATTTCAGAAATAAGTTAATCAGGTTTTTTGGCAAATCTCATAAATAGCCATAATCTAGAATTAATGTGGGCTCACAGGTTGGCCTCTGTCACACAGTAACAGACTCAGGCTAACAGCAATAAATAAATACAGAAATAAAATTAAAATAAACAAACAGACAAAAATTCGAATTGCCCTCCTTTACAGAGCTACCTATACCTGAACCTAGAAAAAGGAGGTTGAAGAGAATGGGTACAGCTAAGGTCTGGGCATGTTTCATTGAAGTACATGACTGGTCAAGAAGTTAGGCATTATTTCAATCTGTTTCACTAGGCCAGGGGTTACAGCATTGACAGCAAAGCATTTCTAAGGCACACCCAGCTGAATACAGCAAGTAGACACTGACTAAGAGCGGCATCATAGAATCATAGAAGATTAGGGTTGGAAGAGACCTTAGGAGGCCATCTAGTGCAACCCCCTGCTCAAAGCAGGACCAACCCCAACTAAATCAGCCCAACCAGGGCTTTGTCAAGCCAGGCCTTAAAAACCTCTAAGGATGGATCATCAGCATCTATTCGGAGAATACGAGACTGAGACAAAGTATCGCATCATGTCAAAAGTTTAGAAGTGATCAGTAGTGATGAAGTAATCTCAAAAAATTGAAGGCCAGATTCTGCCATCGTTACACAGATTGAGTGGTACATCTACACCAAGAGCAGCCCCTGGGCAATAAATGGAGAAAGCTATTACTCGGTGTGAGTTTGGGTGACAGAGTCTGCTCCTCTGGAAGATGTTTTGAATAATTATCCAATTATTGGTGGCAGTTCCTCAGCTGGTCTAAACTGTCACGAGCCCACTGACTTCAATAGGTCTATGCCAATCTATGCCAGCTGAGGACCTGTTCTTGTATGGAATTTTGTGGTCTAGAAACCCGGCTGGCAACCTCATGAGATAAAGATTTCTCACAAAGATTCACAGTCCTCCTGGGTGTCAGCTAAGCCACACATACCTCAAGAACAGACTTCCCCAGAACACTGTGGCACTTCTGTAACCAGCAGAAGCCAGCAGGGCAGAGGTCCACAGAAATTGTGCATGGGGAGGGAGTTACCTAGGAACTAGGCTGTGAACCCCTTACGCTGACGAGCAGTTACTCACAAATGTAGTCCCACTGACCTCATGGCTGCTTTGGTAAATGTTCACAACCTAGCTCTTGGACTTCAAGGTAATCAAATTTAGACATAGGATGAGAAGAATACTTAGGAATGCTTATCTGGTGTTCAAAAGTCTGTTATTACCAGAAAGGCTAAGAATGACATCAATTTTAAGTAAAATATAAACCTCAAATTTGAGGATAATACAACCAAAGGCAAGGTCCAGCTGTCTAATCAAGCAAATATTATGAGTCAACCTATTGTACCGTAACAGACAGATTTTCAAGAGAGCTCAGTACCCACTCTTTTGGGCTGATTTTCAAGAACTCAACTCCCAGTTCAGCACCAAATTAAATAGCCAGACTTTTAAAAAAAAATTATGTAGAATTCAGTACATTGAGTGCGGGTTGGGTGCTGACTACTTTTGAAAATGTGGCCCTTATTTGATTGCATAAATGGGAGCTGAATTCTTTTTGAAACCCTTGCCACAACTGTGTGCACTCAGCACTTGGACATTTGGCCCTTGGCTGCTCTAGACTCGTTTAAAATATATGGTGTGAAGTAACAGGAAATCTGAGGTCTTAACCAAAGTAAAAAAAAAAAAAATCTATTATGTATTCACTATGTTTTGAAACTGCCAAAGTTGTGCCCCCCCAAAAAGGAGGATCAACCTGAATGGACTGCCTTTGAAACAACAGCCCTAGTAAGCACGTGCTAGGAGGAAATGCGTTGTTAGTTTCTTCTACTGAGCGTTTATTTGAATTGTCTACCAGAATGTGTTTTGCAACCCCAGAACTGCCTCCTAGGATTTCATCTAGCAAGACATGAATGGAAATATTACAGCATGATGTTGGTTGGGGAAAAAAACTGCAAAACCAAATGATGTCCATAAAATTTTTTTTTTATTTTAACAGAACTCCAGCTTTTTAAAGTTTATATTGACCACTAAACCATTGCAAATGTTATTCATCCATAATGTAGATATTGGACAGCACATAGCCAAAGGCTGTAACTTGATGCTTCATCTTTCTAAAAAATTGTTTAGTCTGCTGTGCATTAATAACTGGAATTTGGCTTGTTCAGCTGTGGAGCAGCACTGAAGTTATATATTTATCCATGTTTTACTTTCAAGCAATGATAACAAAGTCAGAGTGATAGGACTAGTACTGAAACTTGAAGGGCTGCCCATCACACAGACTAAAATCATCCTAGACCTGAGAAAATTTATTCAAAACTGAATCTGCATTTTCCAACAAAAAAATGTTTTGTTAAAAAATTCCTGACCAGCTCATTTTTTCCATCTTTTTTTTTTAAATATTGGAAGGTGTCAATATATAAATACAAGATTCAACATTAAAAGATTGCTCTTTTGTAAGGATTTTGTACATGTCATATTGGGAGACAGTGGAAAAGTCTAACTCCTGGCTAGCACTGAAAATACTACACCTGCCTTTGCCATAGGGCAATTGCAGCCTCAATTCTTTGAAGGGTATTGATGACAGGAACAACTTTGCCAAAAAAAGGGAAGACAAGACAAATGTCTAAAGGGAAAGCCTGTCTCCTCCTCTCATATATCATTTCATTTTTTCTTTATGAAATCCAAGAATAAAACATCTTTAACTTTAAGGAATTTAAATTTCCCCAGGGTTTTGCTGGGTGATGAAACGACTGCTTCTCAGTATCTCCCAAAGAGTGGGAAAACTATCAGCCCTTCTGAAATGAGGATTGCAAAAATATTAAAAAAAAAACAACCTCTTAACTTACAGGCAGGGTGACTTGCCCACAGAAATATCCAGATGATCTCCTGGTTGGAATAACACACACACATGCATATTACTCTCTTTGTGTGCACGCACCCTTACACTCTCCCTTTTTCACCAATACAAATACCAATTTTTTAACACACAAGAGCGAGTCCCTCAAATATGATCATATGTCCACTGGGCTCATTAAGTTCTGTACTTCCACATGAAAGCTGGGTAACCATGTGCCTTGTGCACACAGTTACTGGTCTGGATGCAAATCTAGTCCCCAGTAGTCAGCCATGTATCTTCCTTCAGAGATCAGCCCAAGGAAACAAGTGGAAGAATCATACTCCAAAGGTTGTTGAGTAGTAATAGAGCCACTCCACTCAGGCTACTCCTGATGGCTGGAGCCAGGACCAGCTCCAGGGTTTTTGCCGCCCCAAGCAGCAGAAAAAAAAAAAAGCCGCGATCACAATTGCAATCGGCGGCACTCCGGCAGCAGCTCTGCTTTCTTCTTCGGCAGGAATTCGGCGGCAGGTGCTTCCCTCCAAGAGGGACCCGCCGCTGAATTGCCGCCGAACAGCCCGATGTGCCGCCCCTTCCCCTTGGCCACCCCAAGCACCTGCTTGCTGGGCTGGTGCCCGGAGCTGGCCCTGGCTGGAGCCAAGTCTATGGCCCTAGTATGTAGCTTCTAAGTTGGCTGGAGAAAGGAGGAAACGACCAGGGAATGTGTACATTGGAAGTTCTTCTAGCCCTGCCTCTCACTCCAGCCTTCCCCAAACATGCATGCTGCCATACAGGCAGCTCTCACAAAGCTGAACTCTGCATTGCCCTGGGAGTGTACACACGCCAGTACAGTGGACTTCAAACAGTTCCACTGCCAAAGGACACCACTACCTGCAAAGAGAGAATTTTTAAAAACTTTCTATTTTTTTTTTCTTCAGAAAACGCAAATTTGTTGAAACAAACTTTTCATAGGAAAGGGTCAGTTTCGACAGATTTCTCAACTCAAAAATTTTTGAAAAAAAGTCTTGAAATTGTCAGTGAAAAATTCCAGGTTTCCAGTTTGCAAAGACTTTTTGTTTAGAAATTTAAGCTAATCTTAGTTAAAAAAAAATAAAGTCAAAATCCAAACAAAACATTTTGAAATTATCAACACGCAAAATGTTTCAATTGACTTGCACTGAAATTTTTTCAGAATGTTGGTTCACAAAAATTTTTCAAGGTTTCAACTTTTCCTCACCCTTTAAGACAGGAAAGTTTTTCAAAATCTGAAAAACTTTTTTCATAGATTCATAGATTCTAGGACTGGAAGGGACCTCGAGAGGTCATCGAGTCCAGTCCCCTGCCCGCATGGCAGGACCAAATACTATCTAGACCATCCCTGATAGACATTTATCTAACCTACTCTTAAATATCTCCAGAGATGGAGATTCCACAACTTCCCTAGGCAATTTATTCCAGTGTTTAACCACCCTGACAGCAAGGAACTTTTTCCTAACATCCAACCTAAACCTCCCTTGCTGCAGTTTAAGCCCATTGCTTCTTGTTCTATCCTTAGAGGCTAAGGTGAACAAGTTTTCTCCTTCCACCTTATGACACCCTTTCAGATACCTGAAAACTGTTATCATGTCCCCTCTCAGTCTTCTCTTTTCCAAACTAAACAAACCCAATTCTTTCAGCCTTCCTTCACAGGTCATGTTCTCAAGACCTTTAATCATTCTTGTTGCTCTTCTCTGGACCCTCTCCAATTTCTCCACATCTTTCTTGAAATGTGATGCCCAGAACTGGACACAATACTCCGGTTGAGGCCTAACCAGCGCAGAGTAGAGCGGAAGAATGACTTCTCGTGTCTTGCTCAGAACACATCTGTTAATACATCCCAGAATCATGTTTGCTTTTTTGCAACAGCATCACACTGTTGACTCATATTTAGCTTGTGGTCCACTATAACCCCTAGATCCCTTTCTGCCGTACTCCTTCCTAGACAGTCTCTTCCCATTCTGTATGTGTGAAACTGATTTTTCCTTCCTAAGTGGAGCACTTTGTATTTGTCCTTGTAAAACTTCATCCTGTTTACCTCAGACCATTTCTCCAATTTGTCCAGATCATTTTTAATTATGACCCTGTCCTCCAAAGCAGTTGCAATCCCTCCCAGTTTGGTATCATCTGCAAACTTAATAAGCATACTTTCTATGCCAAAATCTAAGTCGTTAATGAAGATATTGAACAGAGCCAGTCCCAAAAAAGACTCCTGAGGAACCCCACTTGTTATGCCTTTCCAGCAGGATTGGGAACCATTAATAACAACTCTCTGAGTACAGTTATCCAGCCAGTTATGCACCCACCTTATAGTAGCCCCATCTAAATTGTATTTGCCTAGTTTATTGATAAGAATATCATGCGAGACCGTATCAAATGCCTTACTAAAGTCTAGGTATACCACATCCACCACTTCTCCCTTATCCACAAGACTCGTTATCCTATCAAAGAAAACTACCAGATTGGTTTGACATGATTTGTTCTTTACAAATCCATGCTGGCTATTCCCTATCACCTTACCACCTTCCAAGTGTTTGCAGATGATTTCCTTAATTACTTGCTCCATTATCTTCCCTGGCACAGAAGTTAAACTAACTGGCCTGTAGTTTCCTGGGTTGTTTTTATTTCCCTTTTTATAGGTGGGCACTATATCTGCCTTTTCCAGTCTTCTGGAATCTCTCCCGTCTGCCATGATTTTCCAAAGATAATACTAGAGGCTCAGATACCTCCTCTATTAGCTCCTTGAGTATTCTAGGATGCATTTCACCAGCCCCTGGTGACTTGCAGGCATCTAACTTTTCTAAGTGATTTTTAACTTGTTCTTTTTTCATTTTATCTGCTTTTTTTATTTTTTGGGATGAGAAAACAGTTTCCCACTTTGCTCTAATTTTATGGGCACAGCAAGCAGTTATGCATTTTTGTATGCCCTGCTTTTCAGTGTATTGTACATTTTTGCCTGTCCTGACTTGAAATTTTTACCCTAAATGTTATTTTCAAGGGGAGGGGGAGAGCACATTCAATTTTGGCATTTGTCAATCTTGAATTGTTAAGTACCGAAGGCATGATTTTAACAAACAAAACAAAAACAAAAAAAACATGTACACCCAAATGAAATGTTTGCAAGCAGTTGCTGACTATTTCTAATACAGATGGAGATGTACTGAAATATATAAGCTGAGTGGTATGCAAAAGAGAACAAATACCTTAATTACTTTTGACAAAGATCTTAGTTCATTTATATATGTCCCACAATGTATACATATAATCACCATCTGCTTGGATTCTTACACTGCACCTATTAACATTGTAGCTGAGTGCTCACCATCTAACTCATGCTCAAAGGCCCAGGTTAACATTTCCTTTTTTGATAGCCTTTTAATTTGGTTAAATATCTTGAAAGTTATTAGTAACTCACAGGAGCACCTTGGGATAAATGCATTATGTCATTCTACCTCTTACAAATACATTTTCACCTTCTCATATGGTGCACACCTGTGGCATTTTGGCAAGGCACCCGGTTACAGCATTTAGTTCACCCACTGAGAATGAGGAAGTGATTCCCTAAAAGTCATGATCAATATGAACTGGCTGGCCTAAAGCTAATCTCTTAAAATTGTTTGCCCCCTCCTTTTGAAATATGCATGTTCCTATAAGTGCAAAACCAAAGAAACATGACTACTGATGACTAAAACAAGCATAACTGTAAGGAAAAACATATAGCAAGTTCTTGACCCATCTTTGCCCTGTCTCTCCTAATACAGTCCAATGGACAAGCTCCAGACCACTTCATCACAGCAGTGGAAATGAGCGTATGAGGACCTGTGAACACTTTTACTCCTCAGTGCAGCATGATTACAAAAGTACCTCTGCTAAATAATTTTTATGGAGTCACTGAGAAAAATCCAGTGGAGTAAACTAGTAAATAAATAATTTACACCACAGAACATATGTAAGGAGACTATGTGAAGAACTCTTTAGAGACTTGCCCCACCATTGTTTCCAAAGTCCTCTTCCGCTTCTATTAGTATGGATATTTTATGTTTGTTTGTTTTTTGAGGTTTTCTTAAATGCACCCAAACTCAGAGTTACAGTTTAAAATGGGGATTCCTGAGTTTTATCCACACACAAAAAAAGTCTGAGCCTGTTGCATATCCATTCAATTGTTGCATTGATGCACCTACAACGAACACATTCGGATGGAATTTATGCAGGCAACAGATGCACTACTGTTTTTAGCAGGTACAACTTACTCAGAAGGAGCCCACTTTAGAAAATCTGTCTCCATGAGTACTTAATATGTCAAATAAAGTGAATAAACCCTAACTGGGCATCATAATTTAGCACATTTTATTTTTATATTTAGAATTTGGAATCTTAAAATGGTAAAAAAACTAAGTTTCTAAATATTCTATGGACATAATCTTAGGAATATGCTTAATGTCTTAAAAATATACCCTATAAAACATGAGAAGGGGGAAGCAAAAGGGAAGGAAGCAGAAACTAAAATCAACAGCCAATGCTAGCAAGCCACCAGTGTATGTATGGGCATGGACATACACACCCATGTGTGAAAACTTCAGAACCAGCTCAAGAATAAGGGAATGAGAGGATGATCCTGTACCTAGTAATGTTTTTATCCCAAGGGGCACTTTAGCTATTGTCACTGTTTTAGTTTTTTTTCAGCTGGCTGATTTATAGCTATTGACGTACGTCAGTATCTTAAAAAGGTGACTATTATAAGTGGCATAAAATGGGTGCTGAGGTGCGCTTTTCACATATGAAAATAGTGACTGCTGGAGGAACTTCACAGATGTACTTCAGTAACCTTTTTGTCGCAGATTTCTGTAATGCCACTCTTAAGTGTGTATATTTCACTGGAATGCTGATAGATGGAGGCAGCACTGGAGCTGCCTTTTCCCCGTTGACCTGATATATAATATAGGCAAAACCAATGTGGCTAAGGTTCAGCAATCTCTCTCTCTCTCTCTCTCTCATACCAATCCTCAAACAAGACAAACAAATACCAGTTACCACCTTGTCCAGAGGTGAACCACATAGTTTGTTCCATCTCTACTTGTTATTTGATTGGAATACTTTGAAATTAACCTCTTGGAGGTATCTTGACAATAGCCTTCCAGCAGGAGTCATAATATCAACATCAAAATAGGTACCTCGCTTGTCTCTTACGTTCCATGTCTTCTTACCTGATAACATATTATCTGTTTTTATTGAAGGAAACTTCAAAGTCATTTCGTGTTTGTGCCTGTGAATCATCAGATGATCCTCTGTTGGAAAACGCTGTCAGGCAAACACAGAGAGAGGAAGAAAGAAGTATTTAGTTCTCTAATAAATTTTTGGCAATGGACAGGATTTTTTAAAAAATTCATCCAGCCATCCAAATGACACAGGAACAGCCAAAAACAATTCTAAAATGCAAGTAAGCATAAGTAAGAACTATCTTTGTACTCTATGTGTGAGAGCAAATTTGCTGCAGTGATCTCTTGGACAACACCCAGGTAAAAGGGTTAAAATGCAGATGGCCTATCTAGTCATATACCCAAAATACACACCAGTAGCAAAATTCAGATTGGATACCCATGCCGCCAGCTTATCCTTACTTAAGAACAATAAAAAAGATAATCAAAACAGCCAGCCTTCCCCTACCCAAAGGTGCCCAGGTATCATGCATTTTCCCCCATATGATTCATGTCTGCAATAGATCAAGTAGGTTCTAATCAGAGCTGATTTATTCCAGCCACTATATGGTGGTACTTGATTTCTACTGGGTATTTATAACCAGGAAGATATATTAAACTAATTTCCTTTTCTTTGCCCAGAGGACAAGAGGGAAGGGTTATATGTTGTAAGAAACCTTACACAATATACTAATGGGTGTAATTACATTTATAATCCTGATAACAGAATTATAAATTTCAACTGTTTCTTTAAATAATAATAATAATAAAACAACAGAAACTTGAGCAAACATTTAATAATTATAAAAAAAAACTCGGCACATTGTGGTCTAAATGGTGCCTGTTGAAAAACTTATTATAGTGAAAGAGCAAGTGGACACGACCTTACTAGGCAGAGAGCGGAAAAATGGGGCAGCCTGTGGATTTAATAATCTGAGGTCAACATGTAAGTGAAAAGAACAGGAGTACTTGTGGCACCTTAGAGACTAATAAAGGTGCCACAAGTACTCCTGTTCTTTTTGCGGATACAGACTAACACGGCTGCTACTCTGAAACATGTAAGTGAAAGAATCTGGAAAAACATTTTTGCACATATTGGACAAATTTAATATTTTACTACTAGTTATGATAATTCTTTGCTTTAACAGGGCTAGTCAAGGAGTAGCAAAGGCGGCTAAGATGTGTCTGGATAGCTTTGTAAAGAGCGGCATTTTAAAGCAGCAGGTCCCTAGAAGACAGACAGACAGAAACTGGCAGTAGTAAAATGGAGATGATTCGGTGCCAATCCAGACTAAGTACCTCTGCTGGTGGCTATAGTATGTTATAAACAGACACAGTAAGTTATACTCTGCAGCATCTATGTGCCTCTCAGTATTCACAGAGTACATAATGTGGATGATATGTCAAAAATGTAGATAGATAGATAGATAGAAAGATAAAGTTCCAAGAAGGAGGGGGGGGGGGGGGGGGAGTCCTTTTCCTCACTGTGAAATCCTGGTTCAGTGTTTACTCATCTGGAAGAAGTAAAAGCACTAAAAATTTACATTCAGAGCAAATGGAATGTGGGAAAGACTCTCCACGCTAATGTTGTGAGCAGGAACACATTGTTGAAATGAATTCTCCACCATGGAATGTTATGCTTCCATCTTCAGTGTGCAAATCAGCAGGGCCTAAAGAAGGCCTGGTGGGATTGGGGGAAGAAGCCATTTCTTTAATCCAGACTTGTGTCTTTTCTGTAAACACACTTCCTTTATGGTACACATGGCCAGCTAACTCATTCTTCGAATAGATGCACTGGTTGATGGAGAAGGAAGCCCCTAAACCTCTTAACTAGTTTGCAATACTGTAGTATGCAACTGATGTCTTATAGTAAACAGAAGATGCACTATAATTTAAAGGTGAACTTAAAAGGTATTTTTCATTAAATAAACAATAAAATAGACTATTTGATTTCCCTCCTCTTTGACTGTCCAGTAGAGGTGGAAGCCAAATTCACCACTGCCATAAGTGGGCTCAATTCCATTGATTTCAATGAAAGGTCCATCAGTTGATGCTTCTTGTGAACTTGGCCAAGACTTTTAAAAAGATTAAATTAAATTTTGCTGAAGAGCTTGGAGATATTTTAAAACTAATCTCTTGGCGGTAGGGCCTCTAGTGAAGGTTCAGCTGTGTACACACAGACTTAAAACTACAAATGCACACATTCCTCATTTAGGGACTGATCCAAAATCCACGGAAGTCATTAGTAAGACTCTTATTAAATTAAATGGTGGAGCACATTAGTTATGTGCCAACACATGAATTCAAGATTTCCACATTTCTACTCCAACTGTGGATAAAATTACCAGCATCTAAAACTCTAATAATAATATACGCTGCACTTCTATAGCTCACATCAGAAGAGTACATAGGATTTTACAAACATTAAGGACTGAAGACTCAACACCCCAGCAAAGTAGGGAAGTGTTATCCTCATTTACAGATAGGGAAACTGAGGTAGGGGAAGTAAAATGACTTACCCAAGGTCACACAGCAGGTCTATGATAGCACCTGAAAGGAAGCCCATATCTTATTACTCCTAGTTTTGTACTCTAGTCACTAGACTAAACTAGTATGGGGAATGCAAGGGATGGAAGTTCCTAAATTGCTTTAGGGATTAATGACGTTGTTATCAATTACCAATTGTGTTGAAGAAACACTGAATTCTAAACTCAGTTCTTAATGGGTAAAATACCTGTCAATTCCCTTATAATGAGGAAAAGATCAAACATGTAATGTTATGAGCCAGATTATGTCCTCAGATGCATATGTGGGGCTGCCATTCAAGTAAGCTGGAATGTGTACAAAATGGGTCAGAATTTGGCTAAGAAATGCATTTTAAATGAAGCATATTTAATATGAAGATGTCCTATAAGATGATAAGCATGGAAATGGCAATAAATACAAACGCACACACAAATAAAACTTACTGGTTTATACAAATGTGTGAGAAGCAAGGGCAAATATTACAAAAGCTATAACCATACTAAGCCAGTACGTTTCCTTCCTGAGCTGTTACCACTTGAACACTTAAAGAAGTGTGCAGTGTTGCTTAAAATATTTGGTTTGAGTTTGGGAGCGAGAAAGGCTTGAAAAAACATTTAGTGACACACACGTGAATAGCTGTATATTTGCTTTCATCATTTTGTAATAATATCTTTGTGCAAAAAGAGAAGGTTTTTGAAAACATTATTATTAGGCGTGTGTTAATATATCAGGAGGCATTATACAAGCCAGAGCTGGCGCTGAGGGCTCTGTTAATATTGCTGCTGACTCCACTCACCTGTGAGCAGCCTGGGGCACTGCAGACAAAAGGCCTCTCCTGCTCCAAGTTCATCTTTGATTCCTCATAAATCTACATGTTAAAAGGTGGGGAGGGGAAAAAGGGAACCCATAAATATATGCACCCTAAACTTCAGGAAACATGCAAAATAGAAGCATTTTTAACGTTAAAACATTAATTTCAAAACTCCCAAAACTGACAAGAAAAAATTCATCGTCATTTCAGGGTCCTAACTTACGGTACTAATATTCACTAGGCTCCCTACAGTCTAAGTTCTTATTGCTCTTTCCTGGGTATATATTTACTCTGAAGGAAGAAAAAAGCCATTAGGCTGTTTCAACAGAAATCCTGCTTAGGAAAAAAAAAAAAACATGCTCAGTGTTATTATTAGATAAGACCATGTCTGCTCAGAAAGATCCTGAAATTAAGGGTTTTTACTTTTCCTCCTTCAGTTCCTGACCGAACAACATTTAAACCAGACTAACTGAAATTTTTCTAACTGAAGAGCCTACATTTTAAGTAGTGAATTATCTTAGGTAACATATTTAGCATATAGTATTATATATGCAGTCCAAAGGATCATAAGACTTGAAATCTAGCAGAGAGCAGAACTGTAATGTCCCCAAAAGCCATTGCAGCTCAGTATTTTAATTGTGGACCAGACCTTGGGAGAGAGCTGTTGAGTTAGAGAATGAGAAAAGAACAATAAAAAGAGGCGGAGAAATAAATTTGCCTCTCCACATAGTATGCAACTCTCAGAGTGCAATATTACAGCTGAATTTGTGTCAGTACTCAAGCAGTGTTTCTCACTGATTTGGACTAAATTATTTTATAAAGCATTTGTTACTTCCTAAGTGGCCAATCACCACACTATTTTGAACCTACTATTTCTACAAGTAATATCTAGGATTATAATAAATTAACTACATTAGAAAACAATGCACTGGACAGCATTTTGAGTGTATTCAGTTTCACTCTGTCCCTGCTTAGCAGTATCCCTGCTTAGTCTTGAGTCTTTCACCCAATTAAAGAGGGGAGAAAGACATTTTAATAAGTAGGAAAATTTAATTATAAAGGCCCCAAAATTGGCAGATGGCCTCCTGGGCAGGTGTTGAACCATAAACGACTTGCACCTATTTTTAAGAAAAAACAGAGTAGACTTCAAGTTGATTGTTCCTTTATCATTATGACAGCATAAACAGGAATCTATAATGATGCAACCAAATTATACAGATGCTAATTTTCAAGGCAGCGTTATTTACTTAGAAGTTCTGAGAGTATCCTGCAAAACTGTAAATATCCAGTAAACAGTTTGCATTCTTACCTTGAACATCAGCCCTAACCTGTATCTATAAGCACCTATTCCCCATTATCATATTTACTACAGCAGTGAAAATTCCAGATGATTGGATTTCTACCATATCCTGTCTTTTTCTTTTTTTAAATGAATTTTGTGCTGCTAAAAAGGTGCTGGTTTGATTGTCAGCGAGACATACTTCCTGTTTACCAGGTGAGGTACCACATACCAGACAGCAGCATGAGCTTCCCTATGATGTGCTGTCTGTGTGCTTTAACCCTGACCCAGGCAGCCAATTTCTATGAGTGAGGAGTCAGTCGCCATTTCTATTAAGCCCTTGACCTCACTGCCAAGGCTGCCAATAAAGATGACAATCAGTGCCATTTGCTTTTTGTGAGGGGGACAACTATGCCCTAAAACTCGGCTGAGACCAGCAACTTATTTCACTGAATGGCCAGCAAAGTTAATAAATTTTAGACCAGAGTTAGGACACATCTACACACAAACTGGAATGGAAATGTGTGCAGACATCCCTATTTCAGATTATGAATGCTCTATTTTGATATAACTCAAATCAATTTTAAATAAAATTGAAATAAGAAATAGTGACCATATACAGATTTGTACTGACATAACTGAAGGTGCCAGGTGTGAGCGGCGACCAATTTTAGTTATGTTAGTTCCAGTTTGTGAGTAGAGTGGCCCTTTAGATTTGACCCAATAACCTAGAGATGGAAGGAGTCAGAGGATTTTTGTACATTCCTATCTTAAAGCAATGAAGCAATAGAGAAAACTAACCAATACAAAAATAGCTCTGGTAAATTCATTTTAAAACTCCTCCTTTCTTTAATCCTGGAATGTTGCCTTTTTCTAAAGTGCTTTTAAATAGAACTCTAGAAAGACTTTTTCACAGGAAAAAACTATGTGTGGATAATGAAAGACTTTATCTGATATCTCAATTACTTCTGCAACTGAAGCAATACCAAACACTCTAGCTATCCCTTTCCCTAATCCTCAGGGGAGACAGAAAACTGCACTTCCCATGGGAGAAGAATGGATGATGCTTAGTGAAAAGGAAACAGAGTGAAATAATTTTGATCCCAAGTGTACAAGTGAGTTTAAAAATCCTACCAGCCATTCTTATTGCATTTCCTTCTCTAATCAAATGTTATTTTTGTAAGAAATAAGGCCAATTTTTTCAAAGCTGGAAGCCAAAACTTAAATACCTAAATCCATAGTTAGTCAGATGATTATTAAACAATTGTAAATATTATTTGGATACCTAAATAGGGATATAGGCACCTAAATCTACACTAAATATAGACAGGTATCCCATAGGAAAATTTGGTCTTTGTCTTTTTTCACCACACCCCTCAAAAATGTCAGATTCATTGGCTAATCATTTATGATAAATGTATAAATAATTGCAAGTCTCCTATGCAAATCACATTTCACAGAGAATTTTAAGATAACAAACTAAACTAAAAACAAATAAAATTATAAGGCAGAATGCTCATTAATCAATCAGTTGCACACATATTTTTACAATTATCCATAATTCAGTATGGAAAAAAAATACATGCCCTGTAGAATATTATATTAATTGTAGTTGTAGCAGTGTTGGTCCCAGGATATTAGAGAGACAAGGTGGGTGAGGTAATATCTTTTATTGGACCAACTTCTGTTGGTGAGAGAGACAAGTCCAATAAAAGATATTACCTCACCCACCTTGTCTCTGTAGAATATTGTCCAGCATAGCTTGCCCCTAAAAAATGTGCTATCAAGTACCACAAACCTCTAGAGTCAAATTACACTATGCAGAGTAGTTATCTGCATGTGTGATATCATTAAAACTGAAGAATAACAACACCTCTCATAGCAGGATTTTTCCAGTTGTGCTTTGGAGAAGTTATATGGAGTCCTTGTCAAGGTGTGGTGTAGGTCTCACATCCCCCAGTTCAGAATAGTGACAGTTGCATATACCTATAGCATATGGTTCATAGTGTAAGGCTCATGCATGTGCATCACAACATAATGTAATTCAATTGTTTTACAAATGTGTGCAGGTGCACCAGCATGCATGAGAAAATAACCCACCCAGGGCTGTTGCATCTAATAAAAATCATATTAACACCTCCATCTAAATGAACCTTTAATGCCCTTAAAATTCAAATTACATTTACAATGGATTTTCCATAGAATTTCATGTGACAACCACAACACCACCAAATTAATTCATACAATGAACATCAAATGAATCCAGAACGCTTGGTTAAAAAGTTACTTAGGTCTGAATTCTTGGCTTCTATTCTTATCAATTCCTCAGTATTTGGCAACTTCAGAACTGCAAACAGGAATTATTAATATAAGTGAGCACTTAAAATGATATCGATATGTCAGGATCAGTTCTGATATCATTAACATGGGTTTGAATGCATTATGTATCTGAAAAGGGGGTTGGATTTTAATAGCGATGTTAACAACATCTGTCAGCATTTATTGCCCTATTGTGACTAAATAAAGAGTCTCATTGGCAGGATACATATGTGAGGAAATCTGCTACATTGTTGTAGCCTGCCATTCCCCGGAAATATCATTCTGCCTAGGAGAAGCTGAGGTAGTCAAATGAAAAGATTAAAGGACAGAAGCATGCAAGGGCTTCAGTAGCCAATGCTACATATAAGAGAAACGAAGTTGTGTGTCAAAAAAGGGGCTTGCTTTGTTTTTCCATTTTTATGTTACGCACTTGCAAACACGTTTTAGAATAATTAATAAAACTGAAACACATAGAACAAAAGAAAACGAACCACCCTCAAAATAAAGCAAAACTTCATCTCCTCTCAGCAGCATCCTCTTCTGAGTTGGACTAAAAGTCTTCTCAACAAGGCTGCACAGAGCTTTAGCATCATCACCTCTACAATTAGAAAAACACTTCAAGAAATTCGCACCAGGAAAGTCTGCTCTCTTTTCTCTCTCACTTTAGAAATAAATAAATAAATGAAAGAATAAATAAATAAATAAAAGTCAGCGGTATTCTTATTGCTTTAACTGCTAAAAGCATCAAGCAGGCTTGTTTCCTGTTTCAGTGTTATTCTTGAAGTGGGCTACAGTCAGAATCTGATTTTCATTGGGCCATTATTATTTGCAGCTGTGTGACCTTTTTAACCATTTTTAAAGTGACTTTTCAGCCTTCAACCGCAGACTGGCTGAACATTGCAACGTTTTCAACCCTGTGATTAACAATGAAAAAGGATAGATTGTGTGCTGCACTGAGGATAGGTCAAGGCCCAAATTCTACAGACACTTACTCCGGTGAGTAATTATACTCATGGAAACAGTCCCTATAACTGACATTATCCTGCAAACACTTGCACAGGTGAGTAGTGCCCTTTATGCTGGTGCAGGTGAAGAAGGATAGGGTGGATACAGACTGCTGTTCCCAGCATAGGACCCAATCCTGAAAGTATTTATGAGTGTAGTGCTTACTACTCTAATGGATGACAATGGGATTTCATAATGACAGCCCAAGGATGCCATGGAGATCTGTGGCAGTACTCAGGGTAGTAAGCACTACATATGGTACTAATTGTTCACAGTGTCATGCACACATTTAAACAGTATTAGAGGAGGCTGGGGGTTATGCAATATGAAATTAGATTAAACCTGGGGCGGGGGGAACCCACACCAGTACAAAAAAGGCAATCTCCAGACAATGTAAAATGTTAAGTGGACAGACTAGCCCAGCTGGCGATACTAGTGACCAATCCTCGTAGTGCTATTACAGATCGTTATTTTTGGAACTATAGTGCGCACAGGGTTAATGACCAACTTTGTTACCAATTTCTCCCTGCCTGAATAAACCCAACTGCCAATTTTCAGGATCGCTGCAATGAAATGGAGTATGGTGTTTTTCCTTCTCACAGACTGTTCAGCTGAAGTGCTTGTTTTCTAACACTAGCATCATGCTTTCCACATACACGACTTATTATTATAGCACAGGCCGCATGGGCTGTTACAGTGAAGGGTCTGTCAGCATTTCCAATAGAAACCCCCTATTTTCAGGATTAAAGCATTCCCAAACAGTTCTGGATGCTGGAAAGTAATCTATGTTTGGAGTCCCCAGGTAGGATCTTGATGTGATAGATTGCAAGGGCTCAAATCCTCAATAGTACTTTCGTGATTTTTCCATGATTATATTTATATGACATTTGTATATGGGGGAAAAAACACTCCCACTCCAGCAGAATGCATCTTCTGTGTGGCAGGAAAGGTGTGTAAATGGCACTCCGCCACTGACACCTGTGAAGTGTTTGGCCAGTTGAATACTTCAGTGTGAATTCCAAATGAAGTGCACAAGCATTCCCATTTCTGTCACTACAAAAGGCTTCTAAATGCTTCAGATTTAATGCAGTCAGTTAGTTCATTTACTGCAGGCCTGGACAAATATAATGCAGGGCATACAGCACTTTACAGTCCTGCATTTTTGCCCTGTCTGTCTTTCCCAGGTCCACCTGTCTGTCTGTCCCATGTCAACTGGGATAGAAGAGAAACAGAATGTTTGCTGCTACCTTTGCTTTTGGCTACTAAGGGCCACTGTTCCTGCTATTTATGAAAAAAAGTGGATGTTGTCTCACTCTCTCTAGCATTTCTTCAACTTTTACTCCATGCTGTGGCTTTAGAGGATGAAGAAGAGAATTGGAGAAACCCAAAGAGGGAAGGGGACAAAGACAGGGGAACTCCAAAGAGGAGTGGGGAGGAGGATTGTAATTCCACTCACACACATACCCCTGACGCAGAAGAAAGAGGAAAAACATGCTATAGGAAGCAGCAGATCTACTGGCTGCCTCCAGTCACAGCAAACAGAGATAGCATGCCACTACGTTTCATTCCACTCAGGAAGATAATATTAGGCAGGGGGGAAACTAGGCAATGTTTAGATGAGCAGTGACTGAGTATGGGAAGGTCTCAGGGCCTGGTGGTAGTCTTCACAAGTTCCTAGATACTTAGATTCTAAGGCCAGAAGGGACCATCAGACTTCCCCCAAATAATTCCTAGGGCATTTCTCTTAGGAAAACATCCAATCTTGATTTTAAAATTGTCAGTGATGGAGAATCCACTATGACGCTTGGCAAACTGTTCCAATGGTTAACTACTCTCACTGTTAACAATGTACACCTTATTTCCTGTCTGAATTTCTCTAGCTTCAATTTTCAGCCATTAGATTACGTTACACCTTTCTCTGCTAGATTGAAGAGTCCATTATTAAATATTTGTTCCCCATGTAGATACTTATAGACTGATCATGTCACCTCTTAACCTTCTCTTTGTTAAACTAAATAGATTGAACTCCTTGAGCCTATCACTATCAGGCATGTTTTCTAAACCATTAATCAGTCTTGTGGCTCTTCTCTGAACCCTCTCCAATTTATCAACATCCTTCTTGAATTGTGGGCACCAGAACTAGACACAGCATTCCAGCACCAATCACACCAGTGCCAAATACAGACATAAGTTCAGGGTACTTTTCTAGACTTTTGGTTTTCTCCTACCACTATGTCTTTTTGCTCACTGACAGTTTTTGGAATATTTCAGAACCATGACAAAATATGGCATCTATGTAACCCAGATACAGGAGGTCAGGGGCTATAAAAAGCACAGGTGTTTTGATTATCCAACCACCAATATGAAGCCATTTAACATGAGGACACACAATAAGCAGTAACCTGTTATTTTAGATATATACAGAAGAAAGATGTATTATTACATAGAAATGACCATTTAGTTGTTAACTAATAGGAGATAGATCACAAAGGAAGTAAGAAAATTGGAGGTTAAAGATTAAGGAAGAAGTAACAGGGGCTCTGATAAACTGTTCATGAAAGTTGCCTCAGCACAAAAGTATCCTAAAACTCAAACTGAATCTTTATAAGGAAAGGGACATTACTCCAACGCTGGAAGCAATCCTTCTGGGAGTGAGGTAATCATTTTACACACACACACACACACACACACACACACACACACACACACAGATTGGCTAAATGGATTCACTGCCTCTCTTGGAAGTACTCCAGGCCTTTCTTCTGGGTGTGACATCACTAGAAGTGGCAGCCTCGGTACCCAATATGTCCACAGTAAAGCAGAGTGTTTTTTGGATATCTGTGGGCAGTTATACAAAGTCAGAATCTCATACTCAACTCATCACTACACAATCAGTCATCCTCTGCCTCTCAAATTGTTCTACATGTTTTAAAAAATTGTACTATACAACCAACGGCAACAATCTTCTTCTAAGAAATAACCATCACCAGCTGACATCTTAAAGAGAAATACACCTCTACCTATCCTCAGGAGCCAAAAAGTCTTACCGCGTTACAGGTGAAACTGCGTTATATCGAACTTGCTTTGATCTGCCAGAGCATGCAGTCCCGCCGCCCCCGGAGTGCTGCTTTACTATGTTATATCCGAATTCGTGTTATATCAGGTTGCATTATATCGGGGTAGACGTGTATGTTTCATTTTGTTCTTTCACTAAGCAAGCCTTAACCTTGGGAATAATTACTTGGGGCACAAGCCCATAGACAAGTTAAAACTTCTATTAATTGAAATCAATATTTACCAGAAAACTCCTGCAGGAATTAAGGGGGAAATATATGAGCAGATTTCTGTCTGTTCAAACTTTTTTTTTTGTCTGCTGTCATTGGTCTGAGACTCCCCTACACTCAATATTGTTCTTTGATTAATTCTGATCAGTATCACCCAGTAAGGAGCAATTCTTGAGGTACTCTCAAGAGGATTGCAGCTGACAGCAGCACAAAAACAGATTGCTGAAAAGGGGGAAGGGATTAGGTTCTGAGATTATTCATAAAAAGACCCAGCAGATTTACACCCTATGGGACAAAATCCATCCCAATGTGTACATCAAGCACCCAACCTCACTGAAGTTAATGGGGTTGTGTTAAAGTGTAGTCCTATAGCTCCCACAAGTACAAGCAAAGCTTCCAGAACTAAAGAAGCTGCTACACTTCACATCAGTGGCTCTTTCATGCATATGCTGATGCCAAGAGAGTTATCGTGGGTGTATTAAAGAAAAACAAGAAAGGCTTCAGATCATCTTCATAAGTCAACAGGACAACTTGCCTATTGCTATGAAGCAAAAACATCAACTTCAAGGAGGAACTTGAGTGTCGCACTCTGAAAAAGAGATCGACAGGAAATTTGCAAAGGGCAGGAAAGGCAACTGCGGGGTGAGATGAAGACTATGAAGCAGAGGGTGTCAGTGATGAACTCCCAATAACATCTGGCAAATAAACTAATCTTCTGGGATTTTCCAATGTTGGCAGAGAGTGTATTGTCCATCCCTTCAAAGACTGACATCATATTTCTATCTTTGGGGTCACTGCATGTGGAGCTCTGTGCTACAAGTCACTTTTTTTGTTTTCCAGTTCAACTTTTATTATTAAACACTAAACAACTTTGCCTATTATTGTTTGCATACAATTACTTAAGAGTTTTCCCTCCAGTAATAATATTGACTAAAAGCTTTTGAAGGGTTGTTTTTTTTAAAGTGCACTGTTACTGCAGTATACTAATTGTTTGGTTTATGATACACAAATAGATAAAAGAATTCACCTACCTTGCATGCAAATAAATAATTGTATTTCCAATGGGAAGAGAAAAAAGCATGAAAGACATCCTGGGGGAAACAACAACATGATCCTGTTTAGCTGACTTTCATGCCAGCAACAGTTTATCGTGAACTTTGAAAACTTTGCCAGCCAAAATTCTCCTTTTGGTTTATTATGAAAGACTCCTAAACAAAAGTTCTGCCATCAGACAGTAACATATTTTATTCACAATACTATATATCTAAACACCTACAAACATAGACCAACCTCTACCATGCCTTTTTTCCTTCACAGCTGAAAACGTAAGAGGTAAATAAATGCTTTTATTGTGTAGGAAAGGCAGACTATTAATAACTCATTCACCAGCCTTTAGCCAGTCATTTTTCCATGTCAGTGGGCCAAAAGGAACATAGTTTTATAGTTTTTAAAAGAACTTAGAGAAACCCACACCATCTAAAATTACCAAAGATATTATAAGGCCTGATCTAAAGTCCACTAAAGGCAATTGAAAGGTTCCCATTAACTTCAATGAGCTTTGAATCAGAATCTTAGGGTATATCTACACTGCAATTAGACATCTGTGGCTGACCCATGCCAGCTGACTTGGGCGAAGGGGCTCTGGTTAAGGGGCCCCAGCTAAGGGGACGTTTAATTGCAATGTAGATGTTCTGGCTCAGCCTGCAGCCCAAGCTCTGGGACCCTCCCATATCTAAGAGCCTGGGCTCCAGTCCAAGCCCAAATATTTACATCACAATTAAACAGCCGCTTTGCCTGAGCCCTGCAAACCTGAGTCAGCTGGTACAGGCCAGTCGCGGGTGTCTAACTGCAGTGTAGACATACCCTCGATATGTAAGTTTAATGATATTACCATAGGGGCCAATTCCTTGAGGTGCTGAATGTCTTCTGAGAGCACTGACAATCCTCAACTCCCATCAGGCAATATTCAGCACCGCAGAGTATTACATTAAAAACTAAAAATGTTCACTCCAACCCTGGTAATCAGGGTCAGATCTAGCCTTGATAGATACACATACTAGACATATAAAACTACTGGGCCATTGACACACATTACATATATTAAGACGTTGTTAATTTAACATTACTAAGAACAGCATAGCAGCCTCTATCAAGTGAGCTTTATTCACTGTAAGTTCATGCATGCACGTGTAGAAATGCAGAGCAGAGCAATTATCCATTCCAATTGGTCTCATTCAGATAAAACATTTAGTTTCAGAGCCATCCTAGTAGCCTCCTAAACAACTAATGTGACTGTAAACAGTGAAAATCAGTTGTAAGTTTTCTACTGAGTACAGAGGGCCGGGACTGGACTCTAGAAGAGGTTCACATAGGGTGGGAAAGGATCTGTTTGAACTATATAGCAACCTGAAAATACAGAGACACTCATGCAAGTTACAAAGCATTAAAATCATTGGGCTTCTTTGTCTCAAAAGCCCTCTTGCACTTACACACTGCAGTAAGCCGTCTCTCCTCCAGACTGCAGAGATCCCAGACTGTCCTCATGGCTAAAAATCTCTATGGGCCGAATTTGTTATTGATCTCGATGAGCTGTGGTGGATCAGGTCCATGACCTCAATGATCTTTGGATCAGGCCCTCCTGGCCTAACTCAACTGAAGTCAATGAAGTTACACCAGGAATTGGTGGCAGGACCAATTTAGGTGTCATTGCTAAATCGTGCCCTTCTACAGACACAGACCTTCTCTAGATCTATTAATAAACGAACTGAAATAGAACTGCACATCCACCCGCTCTGTGCTACGTCACATGTGGACATTTCTCCACTGCGAATCATTGCCATTTGGAATTACCTTTAGCATACTAAACCTGTTTAAAAAGATTTGCTTTCCAGTTTACATATTGGCCTTTTGCACCCAGAGCACTATTTTCCTGTGACTAAGCAGACTCATAGGTCATTACTCTCCCTTCCCTTTTCCCCACCTCAAATTAAAAAAGGGGGGACAGAGGGAAATGCACAAATCCAGCAGCAGCTCCACTTTAGCAACCTGGGCATAGTCCAGACGGAACCTGTCACTCTTGTGTAATAACCACTCCACCAAACCCAGCTACTCAGACTATGGTTACTATGGATGGGAGAAAATCTGCCCCCAAGAAGCAAGCATTTACATAGCACTTGCCAGCAACTGAACACAATTCATATGCAGGAGCAGATCTGGAAGATGCTCCTACAGTCACATCCACAACACCCAGATCCACTTGGCTGACCCAGAAAGATGTGAAAAGAGATCTCTACTGGTGCTGCTGCATTTCCCTCTGTATGTATGCATGAAGGGGATTTTCTTCCCTCCCTCTCTCCCCTGATCACCCCTAAAGATTGCAAATATGCCTCAGTTACAAAATTACTCAGAAATCCTTCTCAGAAAAGACTGCTACATTACCAAATGGATTTTTAACAGCAGCCTTTGTGGCTAAAAGAATATTGCCTCCATTAAGAGGGCAGTTCATCACAATAAAACTACTTCCCAGCTAGTGAGTAGCCACAAATTTCTGGCAGCGACCAAGCCATTACTATGAGAAAGAGTATTAAAAACAACACATAAAAAAAAAATCGCTTTCCAGAAGAGAAGGAAACAAACTGGGGACTATCCTCCGTAGACTGCACATTCATAGGCTGCAAAAAGCAAACAACTTTTACACTCTGCAAGTGTAAAGCGGTGAAATTCAAACCTCTCTAAAAACCAGATTTGTAACTTGTACTTACATGAACGCACAGCTTTCAAGCCTCAGCCATCAGAACTGTAGAAAGAATTCTTGGCCGAGATTATGAAGAGTGACTAGTGATTTTGAATGCCTCGCTTTTTAGGAGTCCAAACTGAACTACCTTAAAGGAGCCTCGTTTTCAGAAAGTACTGAGCCCCTCGCTCCAAACAGATCAGACCTCTTTACAGAGTCTTTAATTTAAAAAACTAATCAGCAAAGTTCAGTTTTGTTCACTCTCCTCTCAACTGGGGAAAAAGACTTAAGGGACTATGGTCAAAAATTCCAAGGGAATTCATCTTGAGTCAGAGACCAAGAAGGGATAAAGGTGAATGTTTGCTGTAGAGATAATATCTATAACAAGAGGGTATAATGGAAAAACATTTGCATCTGTAGCAGTTACTACCAAGCTTAGTTAGCCTCTCTGTTTAGCACATGTGCAGCAGAGGTTCTGTTACCTGGAGAATAAAGCTTGATCATTTTAGGTGCTGAGTGCCTCCTGAGGTGTAACAAGCACCACCAACTCCCAGAGAAATCACTGAGATTTTAGGATCCTCAACACCTTGCTGGACTGGGCCCTATATCTACTAGGAAAGAAGACAGACAGGACCACTGAAGAAAAACCCATGCTATTTATTAATGTATTATTGTACCCAGTCAAATTGCCCATATATTTGACTGGGTACAATAATACCCAGTCAGTGTCTCTGAAACACACAGGAGACATTGAGAGGGAAAATGGCAGAGGCTCTTTTTAAAGGCTTATGGACCTGAAATTGTGATGCAATAGAAAATTAAAGATCTATCTTTATGATTCTTGAATCAGGTGCTTAGTGAATTTACAGACATGATTTGAAGATTACTAACTGGACACAAAGAAAGTACCAGTATGGCAAAAATACATGCTATCTTTCAGCTGCCCTCTCACGTGACATGAAATGTAGTACTTCTGAGGTATGTGCAGAGGGTGAGACAGGGGAATAATGGATCTCCGAGGTATAACGGAGGACTTGTCTGCACTGTTCGTTTGATTCTATCTGCCTAATTATATGTCCCCCCATCACCATAGTATCTGAGTGCCTCACAAACACTGACTGATTTTCAAAACATGTGTCAGGGGAGAGCTGTACCCATGATCTCTCCCCAGTCTCTGTGTGGGCAATCTTTCTGGGTGAAAAAACCTCCACCTTCACTTTTCCCAGAGTGGAAGTCCATGGTTCTTGTATTCCCTCAAGAGTGAATCCTTCAGGTGACAAGGTTTGCTACCTTCTCCTCTCCCTAGATGGAACTCCATAGTTCTACCACTCTGAGACTAGACCTTGCAGGTTCAGCCTCCACATATAACCATGCTCACACGACAGGTCCAGCTGCAATTGGTACCTGTGAGAAACTTCTCTCTGAGAGCCTGTGACCAATGCTGATTAAAATGACTCAAAACAGTTTGTTCCAGATAGAGGTATTGTCCATTCACCCAAAGATACACAGCAAGCAGAGAAAAAGGTCTGCACACCTGGGCCTTGCCTGAAGCTGATCATTTCCCTCAACACACAGGCAAGTTTAGGTGCCTCAGACACTCCTCTCTGTCTTAGTTCCATTTAGCCCAGCTACCTCCATCTCTGGGCAGGGAGAGACAGACTGTCCTCTTGCAGTATCTTATTTTCTCTCTCTCTCTCTTCTCCCCACATAGCGCCTCTCCAAGAGCAGCTGGCCACTCAGCTCCCACACACGCTTTTGCTCTTGAGGCAGGGTTTTTATAATGGCTGTGTTCCTTTGAACTTAGGCTCTGGCCTTGGGGAAAAAAAGGCCTGTTACCCTGGCTGGAAACAGCAGGTAGGTAGATATTTCCCAAAGACTAGCTCTCATTGTTCTCATGAGGATCCTTGGTATTCTTCCTGGAGATAACAGCGATAAGGTTTGTTTTCTGCTTGTTCCCCTTCTATAGCCTCTGTTGGTTTAACTCCATGCAGTCACCCAGAATAAATATCATACAGATAAACTGAGGTACATATAATATTCCATACATAATTCTGCACCTATCTCTCTCCTTCGCCACAGCCTCCTATGAAGTCAAAATGTATTATTGTCCCCATTTTACAGGTGGGGATCTGAAGCACAAGGAGATTAAGGCAGAGATTTTCAAAAGGAGTCTACAGCAGTTAGGTGCCCCAAATTACATTGCACTTGAATAATATTTGGGCACAGTCATTTCATTAGGCTCCTCTGAAAATCTCAGCCAAAGGTCTCACAAGAAGTCAGTGGCAAAACCAGGAATTGAACCTATATCTCCTGAGCCCAATTTAGTGTCTGGCCATAAAACCATCCTGGTAGGACTTGGCTGCCTGGATGGGAGCGGTTTTCTGTGTTTTTTACTTTTTTTAAATGTGTATAAACTCAGTTGATGTCAGGGTGCATAGATCCAAGGATAAATGCTTTTTTGTCATTAGAAATAAAAAACATAGAATACGTCAAATTATATGAACATACTTGCACTCAGTTGATAAACAGTGATTTCAAAGGCAAACATCTTTGACAGTCTAATAATTGGAAGCTTTTGAACATTGGCTCCTCTAAACATTGTACCATAAACATTTGTATCTTCTGCAGGTTTTTTGTTAGGAGTTATTGGGGAGGGGGTTGTTTGCTTCTTTTTGAGGAAGTGAAGGTTAATTGTCACATCACGCTCTTGTGGGGACCACACAAAAATATTTCCCTTTCCTTGTAGAAAGGCTAGAAAACATGATGCATGGCATTCTCTAAGGTTATAGGTAATAAATACTATTCCATAGAAAACTTGCCAAAAAGGCCAGGGGATTTTACAACAACAGCTTGCAGGCACAGCTCTTTCCGCTGTGATCTAGCATGTGCTCCATGACATGTGCTATTCCATAAGCAAAGAAAACAGGGTGGATTAGTTTAAAATCAAGGTAATTTAAATCACCAGTTTTAATCATGATTTAGATCACCAAGCAGGAAACCTTGATTGAAATAATCATTTTTAATCTTGTTTTGCATTTGTACTTTTCTTTAGACAAATATCTGAAAAGTTGATTCTCTTTGGTAACCATTAAAACATGTTGATTTGCAACTAAATGTTGCAATGATTTGACTTTACATCCAATTTGGTACTTCTTTCTGCTAATCAGGATACACTATATCTATACACATTTATTTTAGCAATTAACATACATTTATTCAGATTAACAATATTTACATTTTTATGATGTTGGAAAATGGTGGATGATTAATTTTATCTGTGATTTGAGTCAATCTCTATTTGGATGAAAACCAGAATTCAATTAAAATGCATAAAACAACATTTTAATTAATTAAATCAAACAAAATATTTAATTAATTAGTTAAATAAAATTAAGTGTGAAAAGTTTACCAAAACATGTTTTACATTTAAAACTGATTTATTGAACAAAAGGAAGTATTATCTGCAATTAGAGAATTGAACTGATGGTGGCCAGAAACAATGTCCAAAATTTTAGAACTAGTAAATCTCATCCTTTCACACGTAGCTTTTATTCATAAACTAGAAGAAGAGAACAAGGTCTCCGGCTTTTTCAACTCCCAATCAGTTTCTCAACTTCAAATGAATTAGTTATTGAATTACACCAGTGGGAGCTGCGATTGGCTGAACCGGTGGATGCAGCAGGTAAACAAACTGGCATGGCCCGCCAGGGTGCTTACCCTGGCAGCCCGTGTGCAAAGGGTTGCTGATCCCTGGACTAGGGACTTGTTATGTGTTGTTACAGTGCCTAGAAAAATGGGGTCCAGGTCTATGAGTGCAGCTCCTAGGGCCTACCGCAATACAAACAATAACTGCTAGGGCTGTTGATTAACCGCAGTTAACTCATGTGATTAAGCAGGGGTGAAAGTAATATGAAACACTTATCGGTATGGGAGCATGGCTCCGGGCCCCCATAAGGGGCGGGGCTTGAGGCAGAAGGGGCAGGACTCAGGCAGAAGGGGTGGGGCTAGGGGTCAGCCTCTCCCAGCCAGCCAGCCCATCCACGCTGCCTGGCCCGCACCACCCGGGGCTCTGGCGGCGATTTAAAAGGACCTGGGGCTCCAGTTGCTGCCACGGTAGTAGTGGCCGGGAGCCCTGGGCTCTTTTAAATTGCTGGCCCCGGGACAGCTGCCCCTTTTGCCCCACCCCATCGGCGGCCATGGGTGGGGGGCAAAAGGGGCAGTGACATTAAAATGCTGCCAGGGGAACATTTTAAGGAGGGTCCTCTGCCACAGCAGCGCTTTAATGTCGGCTGCATACAGGCTTCTTACCGTTACGCCGTGCCGGCCCACTTTCACCCTTGCGATTAACTCAAAAAAATTAATCATGATTAATCGCAGTTTTAATCGCTGTTAAACAATAGAATACCAACTGAAATTTATTAAATATTTTGGATGTTTTTCTACATTTTCAAATATTTGATTTTGATTTACAACACAGAATACAAAGTGTACAGTGCACACTTTATATTATTATTATTACAAATATATGCACTGTAAAAATGATAAACAAAAATAGTATTTTTCAATTCACCTCATACAAGTAATGTAGTGCAATCTCTTTATCATGAAAGTTTTTCTTGAAAATGTTTTGTTTTCAAGTTTTTTGTTTTTGCTTTAGAATAATAGAATATCAGGGTTGAAAAGGACCATAGAAGGTCATCTAGTCCAACCCCCTGCTCAAAGCAGGACCAATCCCCAGACAGATTTTTACCCCAGTTCCCTAAATGGAACCCTCAAGGATTGAACTCACAACCCTGGGTTTAGCAGGCCAATGCTCAAACCACTGAGCTATTTCACCCTCCACTCCACTCTACTGTAGGTTCCTACTTTAAGAGGGTGCAGGCCCAGTGCACCTGTGTCTCATGAGTACAGCACTCCAATTGGGCTTAAAAGAGGGTACCTGGGCCCTAAAGGGAAGAGAGACATGATGAGGCAGGGCTGCTTGGGGGGAGGAGCAGACTGGCAGGAGGTGAGTGCTGCCAGAGCCAGAAGGTATTTCCTGGGGGGAGGCTGAAAGGCAAGGAGAGCAGCAAGCAGTGTTTGCTAGCTGTCCTCCCTGAGCCAGGGCCAGAGGAGGCAGGAGAGCAGCAGAGGAAACTTCCTGCTGGCTCTAAGCCAAAAACCCCAGGGCCTGAGAGGATTGAAGGCTGGGGAACATTTTACCCTCTAATGTCTCCACCTCGGAGAGATGGGCCTAGGGGAACAGTGAGAGGGCCAGGGGAGGGAGGGATGCTTCGCTTGCGAGGATGATCTCCGCGTAGAGAGACTGTGGGGTTCCTGCTGAGAAGGGCAGGGGCTGCACTTCAGTTGGAAAGGCTGTGGTGGCTGTCCTGGCAGAAGGATGGAAGAGAACCAACAAGGAGCTTAGGTGTGGCAGAAGACACCAAGTATGGTGAGAATGCTCTCACAGCAGAGAGGCGGGGGGAGGGGAGGTGTTCCCACTGGGAAGAGCAGAGTTTTAAGGACTACATGCACTGGGGGTGATATGGACTGTGAAAAATTTCAACCAGCTCTACTCTTTATGCTCAGGGCAGGCTTGCGCATGTAACTCACACTAGGAGAATTAGTAGGGCTACATGAATAAGTCTGCTAGAGCTGCCAACTAGAGGATATAGTCCTACAGCCCAAGAAATAAATGTTTATGCTTTCAGCAGTGAAGGTCCCATGTTCAGATACCACTGCTGGTTGAAGCAAAGTCAGTTATAGATGCTTCCTGAGATGCATAGGTATGAGACTTTCACACACTGTAGACCATGATTTAATGACAACTCTTTCTGCTGTCTGACTTGTATATTGCTAGGCTATTCATTTTGGTGCGTGCAAATCCCTTTGATGTTTCCAAATAATAAGGAGGGTTTGAAAAGGAAAAAAAGGGGGGGGAGGGAGGAGAAGAGGCCCTGACAGGCAGCTTTGAAGGAACATGGGTCTGAGCAAACTCTGAAGTATCTAATTCTAAATTGGGCTTATGTGAGAACATTTGAAAGGAACAGAAATGAAACCATAGAATTAACTAAGTTACTGACTTGTGGGTTTCTCTCAACTTTTGAAACCCTTCTTCTATAAACTCTGGTTGTTATAAAAGCTTATTTACTTCAAGACAACAATGGAAGCTGAGAGGGGAAAGCCTGCCTTATGGGAAATCAAAACAAGCGATCACTGGGAGCACAAAGATGGAAGGGGCTTGATCATTTGCAAACATGAAGTGAGTGGGTTTTCGTCTGTAGGTTTTTTGGCGGAGAGGGGAGATGGGAAACAAAGAGTTATTACCGTACCTCTTTCTGTCCTCTTCACTGTAAAAGATATGCTGACCTCTGGCACCATCTTGGTACCTATGGCCCCAATCCAGAAAGACACTTAAGGATGTGCATGTGCAATAGAACTACGTGTGTGCTTAAAGATATGCACATGTGTAAGTGCTTCACCGGGAGGCTGCATTACTAACCCCACAAGGCCAGACTTTCATGTCACCAGATACCTTATGGTTACACATCAAGTGTTTCTGCTTATTATTAAGACAAAGTAGCACATTCTTTAATCGCAGATGCTAAGGAAAGCCTCCGAATCCATTTTGATCTAGGGAAGTGAGTAGGACGCAACTCTATGTTGTGAATGTCATGAGATTCATGTTCTATTCCTGGCTTGGCCATAGCTTTCCTATTCTTTTGCTAAAACCCTCAGTGCCTTAGTTATACCAACTTCAAAACAGGGATAATAGTGACCCTCCTGTTTGTAAAAGGCTTTTAGATCTACAGATGAAAAGTGCTAAACAAATGCATAAAAAAGGAGGAATTTAAAACCTCATTGAAATGTTGATAGGCTCTCCAAAGTATGTTGGGGTTTTTTTGGTTTTTTTTTTTTTGTGACTGGATCACATTGTTGGGACAGGACACTGCCTAGTGGTAATACTCTCCACACTTCCATGAATCACCTCCAGCACTGGTTAGCATTAGTAGAAGGAAGCATTCTGTACAACCTGAGCAGAAAGGAGTGCTGCGTGTCCTCTCAAAGTGTGACCCATCTGGCCAAGTAAGAAAGGTCTTTGAAGGGAGGTATGTGCAAATCTCACCCAAGTGGATGGCAGCTACGTTGAAGGGCCTTGAGTGAAATGGGAAGATGCAGAGGAGACAGACACATGCTCACATGTGTGAAGACAGGCAAAAAAAACCCCCAAAAACAAGGAAAATCTATTCTTCCTCTCTTCCCAAATATCCAGTTCTCCTTATAGAGGACACCATCTATGAGTCTAACAGTATTTATATCCCATTGTTTTCCACTGATTATTTGTTTAAGAAAAGAAAGTTGCTTCATATGATTTAATGATAAATCTACAATCATGAACTGTGTTAGGGAACTGCAATCAATTTCTAACACTCATTTTGTGGTTCCAAGGCTTCTATAATTTGGATTCTCTACCACAAGACCCTTCCAAATATGCCCCAAATACCATCCATCTGTGACTAGTTGCGAGGCAGCTCAAATTTAAACATTGAGTGCTATAGGAAAAAAAGGAAGGAGGAGGACAGATTACTTAGCATGATGTTCATTCGAAGTTATTTAGATGTTTGTCCTTACTGATTTTATAAATGAGGATGGGCAACACAGATTTTAGAGCTGTGCAAATTCTGTAGCGTTTGCTTTGTAAAAGGATTTTACAAACTGAACTGTTTAGTCCAGTTGTCAGGGGTTAGAGGTGAATCCATCCAGGCAGACTACCTTTGAGGTCTGAGCCCAAACTTCATCCTCCAGTGGTAATATTCCCTCTCTCCCCCCACTTAAACATCCTACAAGCCCTAAGACCTCACTGAAGAGATTTAAGATAAAAAAATAAAATAGGGAAAGTTGTCCTGGGAACTAATTGAGGCAAGAAAGGGACCAGCGCGAGGACAGGGAGAGAAGACTGCATAGAATTGGAGCTTGCATGGATTTGTAAAATCCTCATGCACGTGGAATATATTGAACCTTGAACCTAAACTAAGTTTGAATGAGTTTGAGGCTTGATGCAGATGTTTTGCAGAGCTCTGATAAATGTTGAAGGTGAATGTTGAAGTAAGAGAAATCTCAAGCAATAAAGTTGATTGTTTATTTTTCTTTTCAGTCCATTGTCAAATTTACTTTGTCCCCCTTAAGCCCAGCATTGGCATTTCCTGCATCTGGGTGATGATGGCAGTCTCTTGTACACCACATAAAACAGATTTTGAATTTTGAAAGCACTCCTCGCCTGGTTTCTCTCCAGATATATACCCCTCCAGTGCAGGGGAATATTTGCATTTTCCTGATTCAATTGACATTCATCTTTCAGGTATATAAACAATGTGATTTTAATCTCTCTGTGTACAAAATGGACAGCAACAGCCCTCATAGAAATAAAGCTTTATTTAAAACAAATGGCCCTTGAAATCAATGGATCAGTGCTGTAAGAGGCCTGGCAATAGCACAGAGAGCTTTTGTATTGTGAGTCTTTATTTATTTTTTATTTACATTAAGAAAATATGAATAAGACAGTCGCTTAAAGTCACTACTTTAAAAAAAACTGAAACGATTGTTTTCAGCCAATTGCTTTCCTTTCTGTGGCAAAGCTGTTATATTAAATGGTGTTCGAAAAAGTGGCCGAGAAGCTCCAAATGCTGAATGCCATTGCAGAGCCCAGTTCAACATGGAAGAAATTCTCCTCCCTAGCAAGGTCTGTCTAACAGTGATAATGATGTTGGCTATGGACTTTGCAGTTCGTTTTAATATTTTGCAAATGCAGGAGAAATGCAAATTTGGAAAGTTGCCAGATTTCATGGGGATCTGAAGATTAAATAATGCCTAATAATTATTATTTGATTATGCCAAAGCATGTTACACATATTAACTCTCAGATCGCTCCTAAAAAGTATACAGGTATTGTCCCCATTTTACAGATGGGGCACATGAGGTTAGAGTGATTTGCTCAAAGCCACATCAGTACCAGAACAGATTAGAACAAAAATCTGTGAGCCACAAAGTCCTCCGTTTCTACCACATAACCAAAAAGATTTTGAAGCAAGAGTTAGGGCCCAATCCTGCAAACCCATACTAATGTGACTGGCTTTCCAAGGGCAAACCGTATGTGTAAGTGTTTCCAGGACCAGGCCCCTAACCAGCTCAACTTTAAGAATCACTGCTTTGTAATTTTGTTGTATGGTTGGCTGTTTGATTTGGTCTCTCCAAAACCCTGTTGGAGCTCCAAGGATCCTGGTCCCTGTTCATCATTGCCTTGTCCTTGTGTGGTCATTAGTACCCCGATTCAGTAAGCACTTAGTCACATGCCTAAGTTTAAGTACACAAGTAGTTCCATTGACTTCATTTTGGACTACTCACGTGTTTACAGTTAGGCAAGTAATTAAGTCCTTGCTGAACTGTGGCCTTACATCAGTACAGAAGTTGACTTTGCTCCCACTTTGCAGTGGCATAAGTGACTAGTCAAGATGCAAAGCTATGATGAATTGGGCCCCCCTGACATTAACAGTCCATCCCCACCATCACTCCCCATCTCCCATCAAAAACAAATGCATCCACACACTCATGGTCCTCTGGTTTGGCCACTCCCTCTTTCCATAGCAGGACTGAAAAGGAATTATTCTTGAGCTTGTCAGGGCTATTCCTTGTCTAATCATGCAAGCCTGAGTAACACAAGGCATTCTCTCCTCTGTGCTATCTACGGAACCACACATGCTACCAGTGACTGGAAAGCTAAGTAGATGTATATGGTACTTTCCCCACCAGACAATTACTTTCTATTTATACTTAGATTTATCTTTGGTAGTTAATTATTCCATAGTTATATCTTCTGTGGACACATTCTTTCAAATGCTTTGTGCTAAAAGGCCACACTACACATGAGGAGGTATTGCTATAGAATATGTCTGTATGTCATTTGTGCTTTATAATGGTAGAAAGTGCCTGCTTTCATTCAGACAACCTGCATAAAGAAAAATAAGTACAGTAACTAAATATATTGCAATAAAACTGCCCTATAGCATTTACAATTTCATGCAATTCTACTTTAAATAAAATGTTTTGGATATTGTAGTATTTAGGCCTGTTCTTGCATGTGGTCTTCATTGGGTTTGATTTTCAGAGGTGCTTAGCATTCAACTCCAGTTGACTTCAGAGAGAGCTGTGGGTGTGCAACACCTCTGAAAATCAGACTCAGGCCTTGTCTAGAGGGGAAATTCGATCTAAGGTACGCAATTTGAGTTACGTGAATAGCATAACTCAAATCAACATAACTTAGACCTACTTACCGCGGGGACCACACTACGCGATATCGAGTGTGGGAGCATCTCCCGTCGACTCCCCCTATTCTTCTCAATCCGGTGGAGAATAGGAGTCGACAGGAGAGCGATCTGTGGTCAATTTAGCAGGTCTTCACTAGACCCGCTAAATTGGTCGCTGATGCATTGATCGCTGCTCGTCGATCCCCTGGTAAGTGTAGACAAGCCCTTAATGTCTTCTTAATGTGACTACTCACATGAATATGGACTACCCACAAAAATGAAGATTCTTTGGCCCTTAGTTCTTTATATTCACCATTGCAATACATGCTAAGTAAACATTACTAACAATAACAAAAACCACATGCTCATTATTTTAATGTATTCTCAAACTGTTCAAACACTTCTGTGGTGCGTCAGATGTACAGTAATAAAATAGGGGGATTTGTATGACTTCACAAAAAAATATTAGACTATAATTAGCACACCATGAAAATTTGTTATATCAATATCTCTATGACTCAGCTGTTAACACTCTAGCAACTAAACAAAAGAAGTGCATACGGGTCCAAGTTTCAGGATTTAGGCTGATATGCTATGCCAACTGCTAATACTGAACGTATGGTCCTATCACTACAAACGTTCCTTGTACAAAACTTGCATTGTACTCGGTGAGAGTTCCACAGGAGCAGCGCTTGCAGGATTGGGCCACTATGCTATCAGATCTCATGCTGTAATCTTTGAGCCATATCCTCAACTGGTGTAAATCACTGTAGCGCCATTGAGTTAAATGGACCAATGCTAATTTACACCAGTTGAGGATGTGGCCTTTAGCCCCTCCCTCCCTCCTCCCAAGAGAGCTGAACTCCACAAGCAGACTGGAGTAACTGTAGCAGGTAATCAAGAGCTAGCTATTACTGTTGCAACAGAGTAGCTATTCTCTAAGTGATACTAACTAAACCCATTAAATTGAAGGAAACAAGAAACAACCCCCAAGTAGTCATTAACAAAATTATTCCTAACCAGGTGTCACTTAAAGACTAAGTAAAGCTATCATTTTTCTATCATTCATCAGTAAAATGCTGACTTTTTATATACAGTAAACACAATTTAAGCAGATGGTAAGCTCTCAGAGGGCACAAAACATATACTTAAATAAATCAATGCTGCTAGACGTAAAGTTTTGCATTGATAGTCAGCGGAATTTGTGGCGCATCTTCTTAACATGATTTACTGTCACTCTGAGAAAACAAGCCCAAGATCTAAGTCTAACTGATTAAACTCTATGTACTCCTTGGAAGAATAGAGCTCACACACTCCTACACTGGAGAAGAGTCACTGTCGTCTACCACACCCTATTCCTTAAAGAGAAACATGCCTCTGAATACTTTTGTTATAGTGCATTTCAGGATATTCAGTGTTTCTTTTTTAATGTGTAGGATGAACACATAGAAGAACAAAATAATTCAATAGCCTAAGCCTTGATCCTGCAAAGACTTATACAGGTGACCTTAAAAAGGGCTAAATGTTTGGGGGGAGGGTAGAAGAATACAATAGGGTCACAGGAACAAAAAGAGGGACAACAGCAGGAGAATCTGCTCAATATCTTAGGTGTCTATATACAAATTCAAGGAATATAGGAAATAAGCAGAAAGAACTTGAAGTGTTCCAAAACTAAATTGTGATTTAATTGGCATCACAGAGACTTGGTGGGAAATCTCATGACTGCAATAGTGGTATAGAGGGATATAGCTGGTCCAGGAAGGACAGGCAGGGGAAAAGGGAAGAGGTTTTGCTTTATACATCAGGAATATATACACTTGATCTGAGGTCCAAAAGGAGGTGAGTTGAAAGTGTCTATGTGACGATAAAAGTGAAACAAACCAGGGGCAATGTCAGAATAGGGGTCTATTATAGACCACCAAATCAGAAGGAGATGGTGGATGAGGTATTTCTAAAACAAATAACAGAAATATCCAAAACACAAACCTGGTAGTAATGAGGGACATTAACTACCCAGATATCCGTTGGAAAGGTAATACAGCAAAACACAAAATGTACAATAAGTTCTTGGAATGAATTAGGACAACGTTTTGTTTTAGAAAGTGAAAGAAGTAACTAGGGAGACAGCCATTTTAGACTTGATGCTGCCTAATGGTTGCAAATCTGAAGGTGGAAGGCAATTTGGGTGAAAGTAATCAGGAAATGATAGATTTCATGATTCCAAGGTAAGGAAGGAGTGAGAGCATCAGAATAAGGACAATGGACTTCAAAAAAAGCAGACTTTAGACAAACTCACACAACTGGTAGGTAAGGGCCTATTGGAAGAAAATCTAAAGGAAAAAAGCTCAGGAGAGCTGGAAGTTTCCCAGGGAGACAATTAAAGGCGTGACAACAAAACTAGTCCGATGTGAAGGAAAGATATGCAGAATAGTAATAGGCCCATATGGCTCCATCAGGAGCTCTTTAATGACCTGAAAAATCAAAAAGGAATCCTACAAGAAGTGGAAACATGGATGAATTGCTAAGGAGTACAAAAGAATAGTATAGGCATGTAGGGATAAAAATCAGAAAGGCTAAAGACAAAAGGAGTTGCATCTAGCAAAGGACATACAAGGCAATAAGAAAAGGAGGTTCTATAAATACGTTAGGAACAAGACAAAGGAAAGCATAGATCCTCTACTTAACATTGAGAAGGCTGTGGTGTTTAATGCCTATTTTGTTTTAGTCTTCATTAAAAAGGTAAATTCCTACCAGATACTCAACACAATATTAACAACAAGGGGGAAGGAATGTAAGCCTAAATAGGGAAATAACAGGTTAAAGAATAATTAGATCAGTTAAACATATTCAAGTCCACATGGCTTGATGAAATTCACCCTAAGGTACTTAAGGAACTAGCTGAAACAATCTGACAATGGTCAGCGATGATCAAGAACTCATGGAGGATGGGTGAGGTAGGACTGGAGAAGTGCAAAATTATCTATCTTTAAAAAGAGGACCCAGGGAATTATAAACCAGTCAGCCTAGCTTTGATACCTGGAAAGATAATGAAACGAATTATTAAAACAATCAGTAGGTAAGCATTTAGAGGATAATAGGGTTATAAGGAATAGTCCACATGGATTTATCAAGAACATATCATGCCAAACCAACCTAATTTCCTTTTTTGACAGGGATATTGGCCTAGTGGATAGAGGCAGGCTGTACATCTGACCCCAGATGTACAGTACCTTCCCTCTTAACTTGTGTATATTTAATTTTAAACATTAACTTTAATAAATTTTTTGATCTATCTTGATTTTAGTAAGGCTTTTGATTCAGTCCCAAATGACATTACCAAACAAACTAGGGAAATTTTGTCAACATGAAATTATGAAAAGGTGGGTGCACAACTGGTTGAAAGACCATTCTCAAAAAGTATTTATTACTGATTCACTGTCAGACTGGGGGGGACATATCTAGTGGGAACCCACAGAGGTCTGTCTTGGGTCTGGTACTATTCAATATTTTTATTAATGACTTGGATAATGGAGTGGAGAGCATGCTTATATAATTTGCAGATGACTCCAAGCTGGGAGGGGTTGCAAGCACTCTGGAGGAAGGATTAGAATTCAAAATGACCCTGACAAATTGGATAATTGGTCTGAAATCAACAAAATTAAAGTCACTAAATACAAGTGCAAAGTACTACACTTAGGAAGGGAAAAAAATCAAAAGTACAACTACAAAATGGGGACTAACTGGTGAGGCAGTAGTTCTGTTGAAAAGGTCCTGAGGATTATATTGGATCGCAGATAGAAAATGAGTCAACATGTGATGCAGTTGCAAAAAAAGCTAATATCATTCCAGGGTGTATTAACAGAAGTGGCATATGTCAGACACAGGAGGTAACTGGCCCCCCTCTATGTGGCAGTGGTGAGGCCTCAGATGGAGTATTCTGTCCAGTTCTGGGCATCAAACTTTTAAAAAGATGTTCATAAATTGAAGAGAGTTCAGAGGAGAATAACAAAAATGATAAAAGGTTTAGAAAACCTGCTCTATGAGGAAAGTTTTAAAAAAACTGGGCATGTTTAGTCTTAAGAAAAGAAGACTGAATGGGGGGGGGAGGCAGATGTCAGTGTTCAAATACATTAAGGGCTGCTATAAAGAGGACAGTGATCAGTAGTTCTCAATTTGCACTGAAGGCAGAAAAAGAAGTAATGGGTTTAATCTGCAGCAAGAGAGATTAGGTTAGATATTCGGAACATCTTTGTAACTATAAGGATAGTTCAGCACTGGAATAAGCTTCCAAGGGAGGTTGTGGAATCCCTGTCATGGGAGATTTTTAAGAACAGCTGTCAGGGAGGATCTAGATTTACTTGGTCCTTCCTCAGCGCAGGGGGCTGGACCATATCACCTCTTGAGGTTCCTTCCAGACCTCTATTTCTATGGTTCTGTACGCTTAACTTTACTCAATATGAGTAGCCCCGTTGGCTTAAAGGGACTTACACATGTGCTTAACTTTATGCACTGTGAGTAGTCTTGGCAGCATCAAGGCCATAATGTATGCAGGAAAGAAACAGATACTTTAATAATCTTACTTTGGACTAAATCCTACTGCAAAAATTTACAGCCTAATCAGGAATCATAACGAAATTACATGTCAGAAGAAATGCCTAGAGTTTCCTAAATTGAACTGGAAATAAGTTATATTTTATTGGTTGATGTTTAAAAAAGTTATTTGTGTGGAGAAATGCAACTGATAAACTTAATCTCTGAAACGGAATGACTGTAGTTGAAAGTATGTTTATTTTAGTCTCAGACAGACATTGTGGGTGATCTAATTTAAAAAGTTCTGTCACAGGAAGCTAACAAAACTGTGTCTTTAGCTCATCTGGCCAGGCTCTTGCCTGGGTAAGCAAGAGACCCTGGTTAATTCCCACCTCTAGCTTCCTCCTGTAGATGAATTTCACTGCCAGGCATGCCCACTTATTTAGTGAAGCACATGGTGGCAGCAGCCTCTGCTGGTGAATGTGTGCACAGAAAATGTCACATCTGGATAACATGAAAAAAAGCAACCTGCTTTATTTTCATCATTTACAATCCACTTAATAGATTAAATTTAAGTGAATGACTTTGTACTATGGAGGCAGTGCATCTTTATGTCCATAAAAAAATAACTGGGGGGTGGGGGGGAAAGACAGCTTGCTGTGAAGTTTTGCCAATTTTATGCTTACATTAGCCAGGAATAATAACAGTTTGCATGAAAGTGGTACAGTTCTTCCAACCCCCAAAGCACGTAGCCCATGAGAAGACTGGGGTGATAAACTAGCCCCATGAAGGGCAAACTCCAGTAGGCTTCCAGTTCTTTCCAAACTAATCTATAAATGAAAATGGCTGAATGAAAATGAAAAATGAAATGAAAATGCAATTTGTGTGTAGGTGAGGCAGGGATCATGACAACATTTAAGAGATGCCAGGAAACAGAAATGAAGCAAGGACACATACATATAGGCTGCAATCAGTCTGTAGAAGCCTGGACAACAAACATTGATTTTTACTGGATATGGCATATCAAATTAGAAGAACATACATATTTATTTTATTATAGACAGAACATGAATGGGGAAGAAAGTTACTGGACTGAAGCAAACTGATATCAAATGTAAGGCAGAATTCAGAGGAAAGACTCATTAAAGTTACCGATTTCACATTCCAAACACCAATGTGTTTGTTGTTGCTTTAATTTGATGGGCAGAGTGTTGCTGAATGAAGATCATTTTTCTGACTCGCGATTTGTATAAATAATTTTAACCTTCATTACCCACCTTGTTTTGATTTTTACATGAATATTTTTTCAAGGCTTTGAAAATGCAGAAATTAAAAATATCCTAGTGATCAGTGCCAGCACAACTGTAGAAAGAGCAGCAATCTGGTTTAATACCAAAACGATGTACTACTTTATTTTTTTATTCATCTAGTACAGAGAATTATCTAACCCAAGACATCCACACACAAAAAAAATCAGATAAATAACATTTTTAAAATAGAAATTTATTTCAGAATAATGGTGTGATTTTATAGCACACCAAATCAAATCTTGTTTACTCTTTACAGTGAAGAAATTGGTTGTTTTTTTACTTTTTTGAACACAGAACAGCTTCACTGGAGTAGAGATTCACTTTAACCAACATGACACTTGCACTTTGGAATGAAAGACAGATTGTTTCAGTGCATTCTGCTCACTATAGAGGAAGTTCCATTGCAAGGGATATTAACATGGATGGGTGAACTTGATCCTAATGAGTTGGGAGGAGCTGAAGATGTTGTTGATCCTGAAACATCTCCTGCCCTCCCTCATCCCCAATACTTCCCATTACTTTTGTCAGTGGTCTCCTGGGGGACAGAGAGGAGAGTGCAGGGCCGGTGCAAGGAAGTTTCACGCCCTCGGCAAAACTTCCACCTTGCACCCCCGTCCGGCCCCCCCAGCCCTGCGGCAGCTCCCTGCCCGCTCCCCCCACGGCAGCTCCCCTGCCCCCCGGGGAGCCGTGCGGCAGCTCCCCACCCCAGCTCACCTCTGCTCCGCCTCCTCCCCGAGCACGCCGCCCCTGCTCTAATTCTCCTCCCCTCCCAGGCTTGCGGTGCCAAACAGCTGATTGGCACCCAACCCTGGGAGGCAGAAGAAGTGGAGCAGCGACTGCGCGCTCGGAGAGGGGGCGTAGCAGAGATGAGCTGGGATGGGGAGCTGCCGCCTGGCTCCCCGGGCTGGGAGGGTGGGGAGCTGCCATGCGGGGGTGCCTCAGGGTGGGGGGGAGCTGCCGCAGGGCTCCCCTCCCCGAGCACGCCGCCCCCACTGGCAAGGACAATAATTGCATGGAGCGGCCGCTGCGCTGGGAGAGGGAGTCTGAGCCGCACGTGTCAGCATGCTGCCGGCAGCCCAGCCCAGGAACGCTGTAAAAAAAAAAAAAAAAAAAAACCTGGGGGCACCACTTTTTGGCGCCCCCAAATTTTGGCACCCTAGGCAACCGCCTAGTTTGCCTTAATGGTAACACCGGCCCTGGGAGGGTGGCTAATGAAACAACTCCACTCCTCCATTATCTTCTCAGGGTACAAACTACCTCCCTCTTTTGGTTGGGGCCTGCCAGGAAGGGAAAGCCCACCTCCCACCCTTAATCCAGGCACAAATTCCTTAGGAGCAGGTATCTGCACACACACTCGTTCCCATCCCCCACTCCGTATCTGAGAAACCTACAAATACTCTCCCCCCTCTCACTGATCAGTTCTTTCTGCCACTGCTTAGAGGAAGCACTGCTTAGGCTCAGGGGCACCTAACCTCTGGGAAGTTCCTGGACAGTTACCCCTATCTCAGTGCTCCAGGGATGTCTTGCCCTTAGGGAGCTGCAGCAGGACAGAGAGTGATTTCCACCTCTTATTGCTAATCTAGAAATAGAGGAAGGCCACCAATCTAGAGGATATTCTGTTTTGATTGAAGAGACAATAGCCCATCCTGGTAAGCAAGGGTTAAGATAGGAAGATGTAACAGAGATGTAGGGTTTTGGCAATCAAGCAGTCCAGAAAACAAAAAAATTAGAGAGGTAACCTCAAGGCCTGTAGAGGGATGCTTTATGAGAAGGAGGGTCTGAGTGGTGGTTCTTCTTCCTTTCCCACAGGAAACGGGATGGAGGGATGCATGTACTCTTCTCTAGCCTTCACCCTACTTAAGTCAGGAGCAGAACGTGTGGGGAGAGCTAGGACTGCAAGCTCTTCTGGCACAAAACTGTGTTTTGCCAGCTGTAAACAGAATACAGGTTCAATTTGCATTCCTAATTTTGACCCCTCTATGTTTGAGTGAGCTCAGAACTAGGCAAAACTAGTTTGCCATTTTTTAGTTTGCAGTCAATTTACAGTGCGTCGTTTCTACTAAATGGTGGATTGATGGAACTCGGAGATCTGTGACTGCTTTTGAAACATATTGCTTTTAGCAAAGATTGCAAAAAAGATGACATGAACACCACAAGCGAAAGTGTGCCTGCTTTCTCTGCCATACACACAAGTGTATGGCAGACTTGCAGATATATTTTTTCCACCTACATTTGGATTTTACATAAGGTCCTTAAAGCATACTTAAAATATATATATTCAAACATAAACTGCATTCTGCTGAACAGAAGGACACAAAAATTAACAACCCAGGAAATTCATCTTCTCCCAATCCCCACTCCCAAGTGGCTTTACCCAGACTGTTTTTGAAACTCTCCTAAAATCCTCTGGCCTTTAAATAGTGGCCCAAGTTCTCACTTTCTCTGTATTTATAGCTTCCCAATCTTCCAGTGTTAATAAAAGGTTTAGTTGTTCACATGAGATTCTTTTCAGACTACAGATTGTGGGTTTGATGCAAGGCTGGGTGCCACCTAGAATTTGGCTGAGAGAAGTAATATACGTAGGCGTTTGTTTTTAAAGCATAGTTTGCCCACAGTGCCGGAGTTTCTGTCTAGCCTGCTGCAAATTATGAAATGTGTGCAAACTCTCTTCATGGCATGAATCTAGTAAACCCCTCCTACAACTAACACTAAAGATTAGCACTACTCATATTTGATCATCTAAAATAACAGCCAGCAAGAAAGCATAAGTATGAGAGAGTGATTTTTCCTAGGTGCAGGGCATTCCTGAACTACTGGCTTTAGAGCCCTTTCCTGTAATTGTTCAGTACATGGAATTCCCCTAGACATAAATGGAACAGCACCAGGAGCTGGTGATTTGTTGATGTTTGGCTTGAAAAAATAATTCCTAAACTTTTTTGAAATATTGTAAGTCAAATATTCTCCACTATCTCTCTATAAACAGGAGTTACATGTACTTGTGCCAGAGTATTAAAGGGGGAAATTAAGCCCCTGTATATTTTGGTAGCACCCTACTGAAGGTCAGAGTTTGACAGTTTAACATGTACAAATCCTAATACTAAGGCCATTATACTAATTTAGGGTTCTCTAAATTCACTTGCTTTAGCAGGGGTAGATTAAGTTTAAACAGGGTTTGGGTCCACCATACGTTCATAACCCCCACCCACTCCCCTAATAAAGGTCTTTAGGCTTCTGGACAGATTCTTCCACTCAATCTATCCTAGGGTGACCAGATGCCCTGATTTTTTAGGGATGGCCCCGATATTTGGGGCTTTGTCTTATATAGGTGCCTATTACCCCCCGCCCTGATTTTTCACTCTTGCTGTATGGTCACCGTAATCTATCCCCACATCTGAAGAGACTAATCTTCCCCTACTTTCTTCTCAAACATTCAGCCTTGCTCCCAGCTAAATCCTTGAACTCCCTAATCTTTCCCCAGCCATCTCACAACTCCCCTTCCCCACACCAGATAGAGTCCTTGAGCTTCCTCACTCAGAGTGTTAGTCAAAACTTGAACTGCATGGAAAAACTGGTTCCTGCTCTATTTTTTTTAAATTCCCCAATATGACAGTGAGCGTTGATCTAATTCTGCTGCTCTGATTCATGGCTGCATCCTGGCCGCTTTGGACCTGCTGAGCCTGGATCCCCAGGGTTCTGCCTTAGAGACTAATCCTGCAAAGCCTTACTCAGTTGAGTAAGAACTGTGCTCTTCTTAGTCTGCTCTGCGATTTAATTTTTAGAAGTTAAAAATGAAAGCTGCAGACATGCCTCCCTGATAAGTTACTAACAGAGCTATTGAAATCCCCAGCTACAAAATGTTTGAACAGAACTGAATGATGCAACAAAAATATACTTGCCTGCACAACTGAAACAGTGAAGAATACATTGGACAAAAAAGGAATATGCCAAGATACACCTACATGTATATTAAAACAACAAGGAGTCCGGTGGCACCTTAAAGACTAACAGATTTATTTGGGCATAAGCTTTCGAGGTTTTTTTACCCATGAAAGCTTATGCCCAAATAAATCTGTTACTCTTTAAAGGTGCCACCGGACTCCTTGTTGTTTTTGTGGATACAGACTAACACGGCTACCCCCTGATACTTGACTACATGTACATTCTTACTCATTTGGAAGGTTGCTGACATGAGAAAGAAACACAATATAAAGAAGCTTTATAACATACGGGGAAGATGTGGTTCCATCTCTATATATTTTGAATTGGCTACAATAAATATTTTTATTTCTGTGTTAACATATTGAATAAATATAGTTGTTCCTGATATTCATTTAGCTCTTGATTTTCATAGATTCATAGATTCCAAGATCAGAAGGAACCATTGTGATCATCTAGTCTGACTTTCTGTATAACACAGGCCATAGAACTTTCCCCAAATAATTCCTAGGGCATCTCTCTTAGGAAGAAGAACAGGAGTACTTGTGGCACCTTAGAGACTCTAAGGTGCCACAAGTACTCCTGTTCTTCTTTTTGCGGATACAGACTAACATGGCTGTTACTCTGAAACCTCTCTTAGGAAAACATTCAATCTTGATTTTAAAATTGTCAGTGATGGAGAATACACCACAACCCTTGGTAAAGTGTTCCAATGGTTAATAACTCTAACTGTTAAAAAGTCTGCCTTATTTCCAGTCTCAATTTGTCTTGCTTCAACTACCAGCCATTGGATTGTGTTATACCTTTCTCTGCTAGCCTGAAGAGCCCATTATTAAATATTTGTTCTCCATATAGATACGTATCGACTTATCAAGTCTCCCCTTAACCTTCTCTTTGATAAACTAAACATTGATAGTCTCAAAGAGCCTAATCTATCAGGCATGTTTTCTAACCCTTTTATCATTCTTGTGGCTCTTCTCTGAACCTTCTCCAGTTAATCAACATCTTTTTTGAATTGTGGGCACCAGAACTGAATACAATATTTCTGCAGTGCTCATACCAGTGCCAAATATAGTGGTAAAATAACTTTTCTCCTCCTACTTGAGATTCCCGTGTATGCATTCCAGGATCATATTAGTTCTTTTAGCCACAGCATCACACTGGGAGTTCATGTTCAACTGATTATCCACCAGGACCCACACATCTTTTTCAGAGTCATGACTTCCCACCCTAGAGTCCCCCATTCTGTAATTATGGCCTACATTCTTTGATCCCAGATGTATACATTTACATTTAGCGATATGAAAATACATATTGTTTTCTTGCACCCCATTTTCCAAGAAATGCAGATTGCTCTGTATCAGTGACCTGTCCTCTTAATTATTTATCTCTCCCCTTTGTTTTTATTCCAAAGAAGAACTTTCCTAATTGTACACAACTTTCTCCTTTACATTAAGATACTCCTAAGATAGCTAGTGCCTAATGCTACTAAAATAGTTAAACTAGCTTCATGCACTAATTTTAGCGTTGTCAGGCATCCAGTTTTAATCCGGAATGCCCAGTCGAAAAGGGACCCTGGCGCTTCTGGTCAGCAATGCCAACCGGGCTGTTAAAAGTCTGGTTGGCGGCACAGTGGGGGCCCAGGGCTAAGGCAGGCTCCCTGCCTGCCCTGGCTCCCGGAAGTGGCCACCAGGTCCCTGCAGCCTCTAGGCGCATGGGTGGCCAGGGAGGTTCCATGCGTTGCCACTGTCCTGAGTGGCAGCTCCGCAGCTCCCATTGGCCAGGAACCGCAACCAATAGGAGCTGCGGGGGCAGCACCTGCTGGTGCGAGGGCAGCACGCGGAGCTCCCTGGCCACCCATGAGGTTAGAGGTGCAGCAACTTGGCGCCCACTTCCTGGGTAAGCGCTACCGGGACCCCGCACCCTGAACCCTCTCTCGCACCCCAACCCCCTGCCCCATTCCAGAGTCCCCTCCTGCACCTAAACTCCCTCCCGGACCCCGCACTCCCCCCCGCTCCAGCCCAGAGCCCCCTCCTACACCCCAAACTCCTCATCCCCAGCCTCACCCCAGAGCCCGCACCCTCCCCCCCGCACTCCAACCCCCTGCCCCAGCCCAGTGAAAGTGAGTGAGGGCAGAGAAGAGCGAGTAACGGAGGGAGGGGACGGAGCAAGTGGGGGCCAGGCTTTGGAGAAGGGGTGGGGCAATAAAAAGTTGGCAACCCTAACTAGTTTGTGTGGTACTGATGTGGCTCTTAAACCTCTGTCAGGTAAAACTGAATTAAGTTTTCTTCTAAGGCCTTGTCTACACTAAAGGGAAAAGTTGATCTAAGCTACGCAATTTGAGTTACGACATAGCTTAAATCTACTTATTGCGGAGTCCACACTATGCGACGTCAACAAGAGATGCTCTCCCGTTGACCCCCCTTACTCTTCTCGATGAGGTGGAGTACAGGAGTCAACAGGAGAGCGATCGGCGGTTGATTTAGCGGCTCTTCACTAGACCCACTAAATCAACCGCATATGCATCAATCGCCACAGTGTCGATCCTCCAGTAAGTGTAGACAAGCCCTAAGAAAGGAGTATGATAGCAGTTGGCTGCCTGAGATCAATCATAGGTTGAAGAATATGGACAGGAAATGGATGTTGTTTCAAATCTTCAATCCAACATTGTTTTCAAAGGATAAGGGGGAATATTTTGACAACTTGTAATTAAGCTTCAGTCAGCCACTTTGTATCTCTGTTGTTAGGTTGTTGACGTTTTTCCTTTATGCAGATATTTGAAAGGCACACCAGCATTTTACATAAATTCTAAGCATACAAACATGAAAGAGTCAGCCACAAGATACAATAAATAATTGATAGGGGAACACAAATCAGCACTCTCCACTGATAAAACTCAGGGTTAAGATTTTTTTCAAAGCAATCTAAGGGATGTTTCATTAATTTTTTAATGGAAGGTGTGTAGCTAAATCACCTAGGCAGTTTTTAAAATATCAATTTAGAAGTCTCTGTGCATTCCACTAAGCCTCCTGGACAGTTCCTTAGCCTTTATTAAATATTTTGGTTTTGAGAGAAACATATACCCCCCTCTCTTTTAAATTTCAAACATTATCCATGCCAACAAGGTCAAATACTTTCCTTGTACAGATTATTAGAGTTACTTATTTGACATGGTGTGTGACTTCACAATCTTTGTACTTCAAGATCACAGTCCAAGACAAATTCTGCCTCATTAATCAAGTGAAAAAAGTTACATGAATATTTCCAGTCCATTTATGTTTTTCATTTTTGAAACAATATCTAGAAGAATTCAGCACATTCTGAATAGTAAAAAAAATAGTTATATAGCTCAGTGGGTCTCAGCCAGGAGTCTGGGGCCTCCTGGGGGGGCCACGAGCAGGTTTCAAGGGGTCCATCAAGCAGGGCCAGCATCAGACTCACTGGGGCCCAGGGCAGAAAGCCAAAGCTCCACTGCATGGGGCTGAAGCCCAAGTCCCTGAGCCCCACCCCCAGGGGCTGAAGCCGAAGCCTGAGCAGCTTAGCTTCATGGGGCTCCCTGTGGCATGGGGGCCCCAAGCAATTTCCCTGTTTGCTACCCCCTAACGCCGGCCCTGGCTTTTATATGCAGAAAATCAGTTGCTGTAAAACAGGTGGGCCGTGGAGTTTCTATAGCATGCTGGAGGGGCCTCAGAAACAAAAGGGTTGAGAATCTCTGATATAGCTGAGGTAATGAAGCTACAGCACCACAAGCCAACACTGATTATGAAGTACATGCTGTATGATCCATTTAACTGTAACTTAATTAAGACATAATAGGCCCAATCCTGGTCCAATTGAAGTCAATGACAAAACTCCCATAGTGTCCCGTGGGAGCAGGAATGATCTGTGGCCTCTGAAGAGAAACAGCCTGCAGCTCTCTTGTGAAAGTAGTGACCACTTTTCCAGGGTAACAGAAATCATTCATCTGAATGAGTATTTCCTTCTTTGCACTATAGGCGTTTCTGAAATATATTGCACCCAGTGCTGCAAGATAGACAGGCCACCAAGAACTTCTGCAGAAGTCTCCTAATAATGCCTGCCCTTTATTGAAACTGACCTCTTTTCACCTTGTTAAAAGCAGTAAGATGCAAGTAATAGATCATGCCAAAGGTTAACCTCCGGAGATATTAGATAAAGGTGTCCAGAGAAATACCAAAAAAAGGGGTGCTGACAAGGAAACAGAGAGACTTATGATTAGGAAGTGTGAATAAGCTAAAGTTTCAAACATATTCAGTGTTTTGTTAGAAATGTTGAAGTATGGAAAAATATTCTGTGTACATAATACTCAAAACATTTATATTAAAACTAATAAATAAATGGAGATATCCTATCTCCTAGAACTGGAAGGGACCTTGAAAGGTCATCGAGTCCAGCCCCCTGCCTTCACTAGCAGGACCAAGTACTGATTTTGCCCCAAATCCCTAAGTGGCCCCCTCAAGGATTGAATTCACAACCCTGGGTTTAGTAGGCCAATGCTCAAACCACTGAGCTACGTACTTTACCAATTTTGTAATGTGAACTGCAACAAATGTTATTACAATTTTAATAACAGAGTACACATACCCCCAAACTCCCTCCAAGCAGGGCCGGCTCCAGGCACCAGCTTAACAAGCAGGTGCTTGGGGCGGCCAACGGAGAGGGGCGGCACCTGTGACAATTCGGGGGCGGCAGGTCCCTCACTCCCTCTAGGAGCGAAGGACCTGCTGCTGAACTGCCGCCGCCAATCGTGGCTTTTTTTTTTTTTTTGCTTGGGGCGGCAGAAATGCTGGAGCCGGCCCTGCCTCCAAGCATAGGCACTGACTCCGTGGGTGCTCCGGGACTGGAGCACCCACAGAAAAAAATTGGTGAGTGCTCAGCACCCATCGGCAGCCCCCTGTAGCCCCGCCCCACCCCCCTGCTCCAGCTCACCTCACCTCCACCTCCGCTGCAAGTGCGCTGCCACATCCTGCTTCTCCCCCCCTCCCTCCCAGCCCTTGTGCCGCAAATCAGCCGATTCGCAGGGCAGGAAGAAGAGGGGGAATGTGGCATGCTGGGGGAAGAGGCGGGGCTGGGGCGGGGATTTGGGGAAGGGATCCAATAGGAGCAGGGAGGGGCAGAGTTAGGGCGGGGACTTTGGGGATGGGGCTGGAATAGGGTGGAATCGGGGCGGGGCCGGGGGCGGAGGCACCCACCGGCGCCGGAGAAAGTTGGCATCCATGCCTCCAAGATCATGTCTTGCATCACCACTGTGATAACAACTGAAGAACTAAAGTCCCCAGAGCAAATTAAGAATTTTTCCCCTATAAAATGGTAGATTTTCCTATAACTTGCTTTTTAGCCCACCACATTGAGGCAGGACCATATACACCTAGACCATCCCTGATAGGTGTTTGTCTAACCCATTCTTAAAAATCTCCCATGACAGGGATTCTACAACCTCCCTTGGAAGCTTATTCCAGTTCTTAACTATCTTTATAGTTAGAAAGTTTTTCCTAATATCTAACCTAAATCTCCCTTGGTACAGATTAAGCACTCTATTACTGGTCATACTTTCAGTGCACATGAAGAACAATTAATCACTGTCCTCTTTATAACAGCCCTTAAAATATTTGAAGACTGACATCTGGTCCCCCTTTCGGTTTTCTTTTCTGAAAACTAAACACACCTATTTTTTTTAAAAAGACTTTTCTTCATAGGTGTGGTTTCCTAAACCCATAATTTTTCTTGCTCTCCTCTGGACTCTCTCCAGTTTGTCCACATCTTTCCTAGAGTGTAGCACCCAGAACTGGACACAGTACCCCAGCTGAGCCCTCATCAGTGCCGAGAGTGGAATAATTAGCTCCCATGTCTTACATCGACACTCCTGTTAATACACCCCAGAATATTAGCCTTTTTTGCAACTGCATCACTTTATTGACTCGTATTCAATTTGTGATCTACTATAAGACCCAGATCCTTTTCCGCAGTACTTCTACCTAACCAGTTATTGTCCATTTTGTAGTTGTGCATTTGATTTTTCCTTCCTAGGTGAAGTACTTTGTATTTCTCTTTGCATTTGTATTTGGCCAATTCGTCAAGGTCATTTTAAATTCTAATCCTGTACTCCAAAGTACTTGCAATCTGATGGGTGTCATCTGCAAATTATATAAACAAACTCTCCACTCCAATTTCCAAAGTCATTAATGAAAATATTGACTAGTACCAGACCCAGGACAGTCTTCTGCAGGACCCTACTATATACACCCTCACAGTTTGACAGCAAACCATTGATAACTACTATTTGAATATGGTCTTTCAACCAGTTATGTACTTCTAGTACTTTCATGTAGACATTTCCCTAGTTTGTTTATGAGAATGTTAGTTGGGACTGTGTCAGAAGCCATCCTAGAATCAAAATATAGCATGTCTACAGCTTCCCCCAACTCCATTAAGCTAGTAATGGAAGGTAATTCCCTCCTGCCCCAACCCCGGGGGCAATCAGAGAAAATCCTGGGGGATCTTCTGAAGACACAGGGCCTCCACATCAATAGAGGGACCACCCCCCACTCTCTCCACCTCACAATCAGCATAATTTCAGTGACGCTTTCATCTGTCTTACACTACCCATCACCATACACACTCGCTCCAATAGGATTATGCAGTGCAGAAGGGGCAACAAAAAGTTAATGCAGCCTGAATTCCTCTAGACAGATTATTTGTGCAGCTTGGTAAGGACTGCCCGTTGTCTTCCCCCTGAAGCCCACAACTCTAGCTATGTCCCCAATCTCAGATCATTAGCCCTGTCCAGTGCTGTCCATGACATTCAACTCAGGAATGGACAGTGGTAAAGAGAAATCCTGCGTTAGAGGTAGGAGATCCTGTTTGAGATGATAATATGGATGGGCAAGAGGGGAGAGAAACTGTGAAAGCCTTTAAATTTAGAGACCATATCATGTTCACCTCACAAATGCATATTGAGTGTGACAAGCAGGATTTGGCTCTAGAACTGTACATTATCAGAGGGTTGTTGGTGGGCACTGGAATGTTCATACTGTTTGTTTGTTTGTTTGTTAAGAGAGATGTAATACTAAAGTAGGTGTGTTGGGAAAAGGCTACTCAATTATAAAAAAAAGTGGCATGGCTTTTAGCACATTCACTTAACTATTTTAAAAACAATCATTTATGGCTTGCTATTGTTTCCATAGTAAATTGAATATTTTAGGCCCTCATCCTGAGAATTATTCCCTGCAAGTGCAGGGGTCTACCCAGGCAAAACAGTTTCCAGGATTACAGCCTTGGTTTTGCCCTTCAGTAACAGAAATGTTATAAAGAATATTTTACAACATATAGTCTACATTTGAGACATGGAACTGCCCATTTTTGTGTAAGAGTGGTGGATACAAATAAGAAATTTATTTGAAGGCCTGCAGTTCTGTGAGAAGAGAGACTATACAAGCAACACATAGAGCAGTGGCTCTCAACCTTTCCAGACTACTGTACCCCTTTCAGGAGTCTGATTTGTCTTGTGTACCCCAAGTTTCACCTCACTTACAAACTACTTGTTTACAAAATCAGACCTAAAAATACAGAAGTGTCACAGCACACTATTACCGAAAAATTGCTTACTTTCTTATTTTACCATGTAATTATAAAATAAATCAATTGGAATATAAATTTGTACTTACATTTCAGTGTATAATATATAGAGCAGTGTAAACGTGTCATTCTCTGTATGAAATTTGAGTTTGTACTGACTTCACTAGTGCTTTTTTATGTAGCCTGTTGTAAAACTAGGCAAATACCTAGATGAGGTGATGTACCCCCAGAAGACATCTGCATACCACCAGCCGTATGTGTACCCCTGGTTGAGAACCACTGACCTAGAGGGTGCTCTATTAACAGAGAGTGCACTAGCAGTGACTATGTTCTCTGCAATACACTGGTCCTAAATTTCGCTGCAAGGTATCATGGCTTCGGTGGAATATTGGCAATGTACTCTGCAGCACACAGAAACTACCTGAAACTGTCACAGAGAATTCAACAAATAGATTTGTATTTCTATTTTCATGTTCAATTCACTAATAAAGTCACTGTAATATCCCTTGCACTAGGTATTTTGAATTTAATTTCCATATTAATCTTAAATTTTGGAAAGTTTTTCCCATGCGTTACCCCTAACTTTTCAATATACTGTAAGATTTTGTATTGACAATGCAGAATAGAAGTTGTCAGGAGGCAACTAAGCAGGAGACAGCTGGGACTTTTGGCATCCACAAAAATGCATTTGGTATCTTGGCACAGATGTTCAGTTTCAGCTTGTGGCACTAGGGAGATGTATCTTTTCTTTCCAAGCTTGTCCCCAGAGAGAGGGAAGTGACTTGAAATTTAGGAATAAAGGGTCTTGATCTCCATGTTTCTCATCCTACTATCTTTTCACAAGAACTATCCACCCAACAATGCTCTCAATGCCCACGTCTATATCCTACTACAATGAATAAGAACACAGGTGAATATTTCTGCAGAAAAGAGCTGAGCAAAACATTTAAATGTCATCATTAGGTTTCAAAGCTATCGCCCACTCAGATGACTAGTGCAGTTGACTCCTCTCGGATCAACACTATTTTGAGAAGCTACCTTCAAAACCACATGGGGGTAAGAACTTATGCTCTCAATTTCATTGGTGTAAAATAGAAGCTATTCAAGTCAGTGGTGTTACTCCTGATTTACACCTACATGAGTGGGAGTGGAATTCAGGCCTTGATTTCTCAAATAAAAGCATCGGTCCAAATTCTGTTCTCAGCTACATCACTGTAAGTCTAAACAAACTTCTTTCAAGTGAAGTGATCTTAGGGTACATCTACACTACAGCGGGGAGTCGATTTAAGATACGCAAATTCAGCTACGTGAATAGCGTAGCTGAATTCGACATATTGCAGCCGACTTACCCCGTTGTGAGGACAGCGGCAAAATCGACTTCTGCCGCTTTTTGTTGGCGGCGCTTACTACCACCTCTGCTGGTGGAGTTAGAGCGCCGATTCGGGGATCGATTGTCGCGTCCCAACGGGACGCAATAAATCGATCCCCGAGAGGTCGATTTCTACCCGCCGATTCAGGCGGGTAGTATAGACCAGACCTTAGATTTACACCAGCATAGCAGAAACTAGAATATGTATTTGTTATGAGTCAACCAATCTGTTTTCTTCTTTTTTGCTTAGATTGGAGCGGAAATTAATGTGGATGTTTTGGAGCAGACAACATCCCTGTCAAATTATATAGTAACTTCTCATGCTAAAACTTGTTCGTTTTCACACCATCATCACTGATGACCTCAGCACAGCATTGCTCTGAGAATAATGATTTAGTCAACTGCAGAGCCAGCAGGGGGGACACAAAACAACGTGTGCTTAAATAGTGCTTTTAAAAACATTTTGGCAAGGAATAATAGGGTTTATTATTATTATTATATCATCTAATCTGGAGGATCTTTCCCCATCAGTTTCAGTTATGAGGCTTAAAACTCTTTGCAGTATCCTCTTACAAAACAGAATATGCAAAAGTTACCTACTGTGTGCAGTTTTGCTAACACTATGGGCCAGATCCTCAGCTGGTTCCATTTCATTTAAGCCAATGGAGCCACACAGATTTACAACAGCGAAGATCTGGCCACATATGTTAAAATTTCTCATCTTGACTCTGTATATCAGAGCATCAGGTCAGTTGCTTCCGCACACATTGAAGTCTGCTGTGTAAACATATTTGTTTAATTATTCTTTAGATTGCAACTCTAGCATGTAGCAAGTGTCTTATTTGCAAGTGTCCTGGGCCGTAACTGTGATGACATACAATAGAGCAAAAGCATTCCTTCAGAAGTGTGAAAAAATCTTGCCACCAATCAAAATATTATAAGTCCATGGAGCTACAGGAAAGTGAACTAACATTCCGAATAAGAAAATATTAGGCCCTATCCTCGTCTTGCTTAACCTGTTTTCACACAAATATGATTGTATTGAAGTCAATAGAGCTACCCCAGATTCACAATGGTGTAATTAAGAGCAAAATCTGCGCCAGTGCTAAGAGTCAAATTCTTCGCCTATGGTTAACTGAAAAACCTAGTGGGATTTTGGTATATGTTATACAAGCCTGAGGCCACAGTGGTGTCTGTCGGGGCCAGTGTAAGTAGATGGAGCACCTACACATAAAACTTGTGAGAGGAAGAGATAGAGTGGAAGGAATATGAATTGAGCACGAAAGTAAGTATTCTCAGTATTTCCCTCTCCCCAGACACAGTAAGAGTTGTCACAATAGAAGGAAAGCTATACAAACATGTTCATTTAGAAGAAACAGACATCCTCAACTTGATGACTCAGCTTTTGCTTTAATAATAGGATTTGCACAAACACACAACTGACAAATTGATACACTGCATTCAGAATATACCCCATGAATCTAATTCTCCTCTCACAAGAGAAACTCCAGTGTAACTCCTCTGCTTTCAGCAGAGTTGCTCCTGATTTATATCAGTGTGAGAGAACACTTTTAGGCCCTATTATGATTAATATTTTTGGTTTCTACCATAACAAAAGTATCTTTCCACTTTTATAGATCTTCATTTGATCCTTTCTTTCCAGTTTCATATGTTATTTAGAAAACATTTGTGTCATTTAGGAGGTCCCTGTCAAGGATGTTTCCAAAATATTAAAAATATTATTTTCCGTCACTTTCTGCAATAATGCTTTGGACACCTGAAATTAAAATCTTTTTCCTTGCTAAATCTTTTTCCTCTTCATCTCATGTGAACACACTAGTTTATTAAGGCAAGGGAATGAAAGACAGATCAGAATTTTAAAAAGTTGGTCTAGTTTTGATCTTCCTAACCTTTTAATCTGTTCTTTTAACCCTTTTCTACTGCCTATCCATTTAAAATAATATACACCGGATATATGTGTGTGTGCGCGCGTGTCTTTGGGAACATGGTGATGGGGGAAAAAGAGTAATAATTCCCCAGCTTGTTTTTTTAAAGCATAAAAATATAAAATTTAAGCCTCCCTAGTCTTGCTGGAAGATTACCTGGACACCAAGGGAAGTCTCTGGAGAAGTCAATGTTGAGAACAGAATTTGTGGGAACGTTGAATCTTTAAACAAAGATTAATTTTATCTCCGACCTTCATTAAACATTGAAATTAAATGGTTAAATGTTCACAGCAACAAAAAAGAGTTCTAAACAATTGGACTAAAAATCCCTTCCCCTCTCTACTGCTCAGCTTTCACTTTTTTGCTATATCTTAATTTTGCCATTTCTCCAGTCACCACAGATTGTTCCAAGGTAGATAAAATTTGAGTTTCTAATATAAACAGTATAGAATGGTTTTGTATATCTAAACACACACATTTACTCTATATATACATATGCACACATATGTATATATCCATATCCACTTTTACAGGTCCACCTTAAGAGCCTGCACCTACTCCCATTTGAGTTTAGTGACAATTATGCCCATTGACTTCACTGGGACGGATCTGACTGACTAAAACTAATTCTGAGTGGTGACTATAAATACACCATGATTTGCTACTCACAATTTATGAGCTTCATCACTTAATATAAATATTACTTAAAATATAATTATATAGTTGCAGTAAACACTAAAGTGTGAATAATGGTGTGCTAATTCACACCTCATTGCACTAATGGCAATTGGTTTTGTAACCTCAATGCCCAACACATACACTATGAATTAATAACATTAATACAATAATTCACACCTTGGAGTGTCTTGCTGCTTAATTAGGTAAAATACTGTTACATGGATATGTAAGTGCCCAAACACAACATGTCCGTATTCTAAAGCTGAAAAGTGATCTAAAATGCTCACTTACAAACATTTTAAGGGAGAAAAAATAGCAGGTGCAATATGGACATACACACACACACACTAGTTAGCAGTTTACTTGAGTACTCCAGGAAATGCCTCAGTTTAGCTCATCCTGCTATAGCCACTTCATGCAACATATCCTCAGTCTAATCTTAAATTCCATTTATTGTGCTACAGAGCCCCCTGTGTTGAATGTTTTATATTAGCTACCATTACTCAAGTCTTGCCAGTCAGGTATTGAAGAACAAAAATCTGGGAACTGCTGGCCCCTCTTTATTTCCCACATTAGTCAAATGACTTTCTAAGTACTTGTGAACAGCTATAAATGATGCCATATCACATACCATGTGCAGTAGTGGCGTCCTGGCGTCCATGAACCTACATTGCAACAGGTAAAAAGGCTGCTACTGTCAAACTGTAGGGAAAAGATTTTTCAACTTATTTAAATAATTTCTCTGAAGCCCTCTGTTTCCTACCAAATAAAACGCACACAAAAAATGTGTCACTGAGCCAACCAGAGTAACCTCAGTACCATGGACTGATCGTTGGAAAACTTCAAACATAAATAATTATTGAGATCGCCCAGATCACTCCACTGAAATCAAGTGCCCCAGCAATACAAAGTCATTGGGAAGGAAAGGAATTGAAATGGAGGGCAGATGAGGATGGTAGTATTAGAAAACGTCACTTGCAGAAGATAGCGAAGAAGTGGAAAAGAAAACAATTATTATTTAAAGTGTATTCAGATGTAAGAAATAGAATACATATTAAGGGGTGATCATCAAATGGCCAAAGTATGCATAAAAACACCAAACGGTTGAATTCCTTGGGTACCCAGGACTCCCACTGAAATCAATGGGAGTTTTGGGTGCCCAAGGAAAGCAAAATAAGGCTCTTATTCTGTTAAAGTTATTACAGCATTTGTGGATAGTTTTCTTACTGAAACTGAAATTCCCTTACGCTTGCCTCTCTCTTCGGGCCTCCCCACTAAGGGCATTCTAGTAAGTTTTAATCAGTCTACTGGAGTCCCCTTACTATGAAGGATTATATTGCCACATCCTAAGATCAGCTTGAACAGAATGCTGCCACAATAGCAAGTCCTAATTAACTCAAAATATGAGATTCTAAACAGGAAAATTAAACAAACACTACTAAGTGTAACTTTCTGAAATATTTATTTTGAAGCATGTGGGGGATTGACTTCTTGAGTGGATTCTCAAAAACGAAGACAGAAACAAAAACCAAAGCATAACAGCTAGTAAGCTAAGGAAATTGTACTAAGCTTTGAATGTTTTACTTTGAAAATCCTAGAGCCCTCAATAAAATCCTTAGTCAATCTCTTCTTGTTTATAAAACAGTATTTGGTATCACCATCTTGAAATCTACAAAACAGATACAGCCATCTCTCTTTCTAAAAATCTCTAAATCCAGATTTGCAGCTGCAGTTCCCATTAATGAAGCTTTGATGGGTAACAGAAAAAATGCTGAATGCCAATATTTTTAATTATACAGTAAAATAACTTTAGTGAAAAGACTAGACATGCTATTATTTTAGAAGTGCCAGAGTTACCACATCAACCGGTGCCGTGGTATAGGTAAATGATCAGTGTACAAACAAAATAATTACTTGGCTAAAACAACATACCACAGTATTTTTGCTTCAGAAAGTGTCTTACAACAACAATTATTACTTATACATTGAGTATATCAGAGAGTATACCTATATTTATTTTTACAGAAATGTAATTTTGAGACGTTCACAGAAATATATTCACATTATACATAGGTATGTAAAACTGTACCACAAATCTGTAAAAGCACTGATCTTATTCCTGTAATGTGGTTAATATTCAAATTAGACAAGAAAAGAAATTGAGATAATTGTTTTGTCTACCTTAAAGAACAATCTTTTAAAGATTTTAAATTGATGTAGCAACGCAATTTGTAGTAGGAGGAAAAAAAGTGTGCTGAAGGCTAAGGCTAAAAGTTACTAAAAGCTAAAGTTGCATTAATTTTGTGACTGTTTATTATAATAATGTTTTTAAAATGCAGAAAAACAAAGAACTCTTCAAGTACATCTCTAACAAAGAACTACTTGCCTGTATCTTATAGAATTTACTACGTTTTTCTTTGCAATCAAACTTTCTCAGAGACAAATAGCACAGGTTACATGACATATAACACTTTCTCAGAGAAAAACAACCTGCAGAAATCATGTGTTGGGATACAATAGAATGGTCACCAGGACAACTAGCCGATTGATCAGCCGTGACAATATCACTTATGACTGAGTCAAAGTCAGCAAGAGTGTGAATCTCAAAAATGTTTTCAATGATTCCACTAAAAGATGTTACCAGCTTATTGTGATGAAAGTTTATACGTGAAAAGTTGGCCCAAACAAAATTCAAGTCAGCTAAATACAAGTTCATTTAGTCAACACAGAAACAGAGCTGTATGCATAGCTGAAAGACCTGTTGCTCTCTATCGTTAATGGGTCCATGTCTCAAGCAACTCCGTCGATTGAGGTATATATGTAACGAATGGTTAAAGCTAAATTCTACATAGTCTCTACTTGAGAAAAATTCCCATTTTGTTAAATTAGAGACCTGAGTAACTGAACACTACTTTAAATAGGTGGCAATTTTATTACGTTATTCCAAAAAATAAAGCAAAATTAATTTCATGTATAGCGAGGGTTATTCCAAAAAAAGTTCATTTGGACTAAAATAAAACTTTACGTTAGTTTAAAGGTGGCCAATCCATAAACAGAAGGTTTATTAATAAATCAAAGCAACAGGTCTGCAGTAAATCCAGGAGGTTGCTAACTAGAAAAAGAAATACAAAGTGACAGATTTCTAGGGAAAAGATCTTTGACCAAAAGAGAGTGTAGTCAAAAGATGGGCAACAATACCATCCTGCATAGTTGGAGATATACAAATCTTGCCTGGGGTCCCAGAAGGAAGTAAAAAGTGTCTTAAAAATGGCCCTGTTAATAGTTAAGGGCCAAATCCTCCTGCAAAACTGCCACTGATATCCATAAGGATTTGCCGGAGTGACGACAGAAGGATTGGGCCCTAAGAATTGTCTCAAGCCAATGCAAGGTCCATTGTTACTGGAATGAACTCTAACTCTCACAAACGCAGTATCACACGAAAGACCCCTCTGAAGGATAAACAACCACCTTAGGACATTTCAGGGTATTTCAAAGCCTCTTCTAAACTACAGAGAGCAAATTAATACCAAATTTGAACACATGGGGCCAAATCTTCCTCCCCTTATTCATGCAAGTAGCCCCACTGCATCGTAAGGTGAACAAGATTATGGATACAACCTCTCCCCATTTTACCTTCACTTTTAGTAGTAATACTTGTTTTTCTTCCCTTTCTTTTCCCATAGGTTAAATAAAGAGATCAGACCTTCCCTTGTTCTGAGAGTTGGGTTTCTGTAAAACAGCCTATATTATCAATTGATTTTTATTTGGTTCTCTTTATTTGGTTCTTTATACGAGTTAAAAAAAATCTACTTTTGTTCCCAAATCTTAAATCTCTAAAATAAATGGCATCCAATATTCAATAGTCCAAGGCAAAGCTTATTGTCCTTCCAAGTAGACCAAGTTACTTCCAACCTCATGTCAAGAATATCAAGAAATTTCTTTGTCTTTAGAAAGAAATCTCTTCATCACATAAAATATTATCTGACCTCTCATAATTGTCCAATTAAAGTTACAATAAATAGACAATTTCAGTTTGTTCAATTCAAATATTTAGTATTTCTATTTCCTATCCCATGGTAAATGCATACATGAAAACATTTAAGTTTTGGAAGTTTGATGGTCTAGACATAAAGACAGCAGAAACATTACTAATTCTATGGACAGTAATAGACACTAATTCTTTACAAACCATGCATGAACCAAGCCGAGACATTATCCTTTTCTTATCAATAGTTAAAGATCACTTAGTCAATTAACAGGAAAATAAGAGACTTCTTACCATTATCTATAGAGTAAAATCAGGAATGAGTTGTTTTGTTCAATCAACAAGTCAACTTTTCTCTCCTAGTGACTTTTTTTGTTTTTAAAGCTCCGTTTGCCAGTGATAGCCAGGGAAGAGGTGTCACTGTATATTTCTCTATGTTTGTATTTAAGACGATCAGAATCTTATTTTATTGAACCAATAGAAGACAGATCTCGTACTTTACTATCACGGTTCCAACCAAGAGCTAATCCCCAGGTAGTTCTATTTGCCTCTAACAGTTTCTTTTTGTAATGAGACTAATTTTTCCAGTAGCCTTTAACTCAACTAGATTAACTGACATGGAAAATGTGACTAAAAACTTGTAGAACTGTCTAGCCTCCAACCCAGCACAAAATCAACTTTGTAGTAAGTGCTGAAGGACATCTAGCAAGCAGCAACTTGCTCAGTTTATAATCCTGAAATATATATTCACAGAGAACTGTACTACGCCATCTAGTTAGCTGACAGCAGGCTTCACTTTCTACATTAGAAGTGGATACCTTAAAATACAGGGCTTTGGCACTTGAGAATGTTCAGTTTCTTTAAATGAATATCACTACTGGGATAATCCACATCCAGTTGATATGGGAAAATTTAGCTTATAATAGCAGAGTGACCTTCTACATCTAACTTTGATTTACAAGATAAAAGCAACTTTTAAATTAAAGAGGCTTTCTGCTAATAGAGCTTATTATTCCAGAGACAGGAATGATTTTCCTCGAAAGTTGTCCCTGTGTGCATGCCTATTATCTTCGTTTTTCTCCTTCTACTAATGAGCATTTATCTAAAGAGCCTGTTAATCCTCTGATGTGTGCTTCTGGTCAGAGGTAACAGTTTGAATAAAACCACTAATCACTTATCACTAATCACTGATCGTTAACCACACTTTTCTCTAGTGCTTTGCAACCTGCACTGCTCCCTTTAGGACTAAGGAGTAACAAATAAGAAGTTTAACATTTTATAAGTATTTTTAACATAGTAATGCTGACTTCATCCAAAGACATTTTTCTACAGAAATTTTTAAAAAAATTCTACCAAAGTACATGTACTTCAGAACAAATTCCCACAAACTGTGTCAGAGTATAGATTTTCTTTCATTTTGTTCTCACCCTGTAACTCTAGAAACAATTTATTTAAAAAAAAAAAACTTTACAGTCTGGTTTCTGGATTATTTCTGCATGACAGTTTCTTAGAAGAAAGTTCTTCCTCCACTGTTATTTGACACACTGTATTTTCACCAAATGACCAGGCAAAGAAACTCTGGTGTAATTTAATGGATTAGGAGAAGGGTTATCTTTGAAATGTATGGTCTCCAGGAAAACCCAAGAACCCTATTGTCCTTTGGTCTAACCTCTGTTTTCATCTGTCTGTATATTGTTTCCTACTGATAAACTACAGAAATCCTCTGGCCATGCTGTTTTAAGTAAGTACTATTTAAGCATTTTAATTGTAAAAGACACACATATGGACATTCATTTTATTTTATTGCTATCCATGTCTTTGAACCACTTTTTTTCTTTCAGACTGTAACATTTATAATAAACCCTGGAGATGACAGATCACTCATCATGCCTGGACATAAATAAGAGAAAAGGCAGAGTTTAGCAGGTATCCACCTTATATTTCAGAAGCTCTTAAAATTCTGGAAGGACAAAACTTAGCTAAAGAGAGGGAGAGAGAAACCTAAACCAGAGGAGGGATAAAGGAGATATGCATTGAACTGGGGGGGAGGAGAGGGTGTAAAAACGATGTGCTTAGCCAGTTGGATTGTAAAAGGGAGAGTTGCTTTGTCAGCATTTCTAACCCCCTGAACCCTACAGTATCTAAGGCTGTTAATCAAACACTTACTAGTCTGCAGAATGACGTAATGGCCCACTATCCAGCCTTATTCCCTGAGATATGTCAGAAGGGGTGTGGGGGGGAGACAACCAAACATAGCGATGCAGACACCTAACAACGAAATATACACACAGCCCACTCTAGCCCTGAGCCTTAACAATAGGCATCATGTGGGGACTGGAGATGAGGAAGGGGAGGGGGGTGATCAGTTTGTTGTGCGATTATCAATAAAAGTCCATATAAGAAACAACACATACAGATAAACCAGCAACTCGTATGCAGCTGAGCCTCCGGTACTTTGGACTAAGAAGACTCTTCCAAAACTTAAATCAAAGTTGCAGCGATTGAAATCAAGTTCAGTTAAGAAGAAAGCGAAAGCTTCAAGAAGGGAGGGGGGACTTTGAGAGCAAGTCCAGCAGCCAAAGAGCTGTCATTTCAGCAGCAGCAGCAAGACAAGATGTTATGCCGAAAAGAAATAAGGCAAAGATGGGGGGGGGGGGGGAAGCAGCATCAACCTTCTACTTTTGTGTCTAGTTTAAAAAAAATCCTCTCCCGGAAGAGCTTAAACAAGAATTATAATTTATTTGCAACAATATTTACCTACACGCTCCCTGAAGACAGCGGAGATGGCAGCAGCAGCTACATCTCATCTCAGCGGTTCTTCGACACACATGCATACACAAGCACACGGTCCCGGCAGCATACTAATGACTTTGCTAGCTCTTGTTTCAACACACACACACACAGAGACACAGAGAGAGAGAGAGACAGAGAGTTTCAAAACTTTCCAACTTTTTGGTCGGTGTGTTGAATTGAGGAATCTCAAAGTTGCTCCCCTCGCTGCCTTTCCGCTCCCTCCGCCTGCTTACTGCGCTTCGTGTAGCTTCAACAACTTTTCCGGTCCCCCCGCCACCCCGCGATTCCTGTTACACCCTCGCCCAGTCACTTAGAGGAGTGAGAGGGAGCGATGCACACACACACACACTCGTTCAAAAAGCCATCTTCATAGAAGCATCTCACTGATCAAACATCGCAGCCGGAACGGGAGCGGGGAAATCTCAAATGGTTACTATCATTACAATTAAATTGAAAAACTAACAGCCGTTTATCACAGCCCCCGGAGCAGTCCCAGGGTTAATAACAAAAACTGTTTACTAGCCCCTCAAAACTCCCACAAAACAAAACAAACCCCTTTGCAATTCATGAGATTTCTCCCTCCTCACTTTAGATCCTTCCCCCCACTCTGCTCCCCAGTTAATTCACACATACTCCCAGTCCCTAGATCAGTCCCATGCACACAAGTACTTTAAAGCGTCCAGAAAGCGAGGGTTTAAATGCACTGAAAAGTGAGTTTCATAAAGTCAGATCAGTATTTAGAGGAACTTACCAAACAAGTGTAGAAGGGAAAGGACCAGCAGCTTGGGTGAAGGAACCACGTTGGACTGAGAGAAGGTTACAATACGTTCTATTTAGAGAAGCATTACATCACCCTCGGTGACGTCACGTGGGATTCCTGAACTTCTAAATCATTGCGGTCCCTGTTCAGGGGGAGAGTGGAGGGGTAGGCGTGTCCGGGGGCGTGTCCTCCCCGGGCTCCGCCTCCGCCAGCAAGCCACAGTAGAAGGGGCGGATGGAGGGGGAGGCGAGCGCAAAGCAGGAACAGCGCAAGCAACAGCTTGCAGAGCTGGATGTGACAGGACTGACATTAGGCGTGTGAGTCAGCTTGGAAAAAATCTCCTGCTTTATGGATTTCGGGAGGAAGCAGGGACGAATCCAAAGAGGCGGGTTCCCTAGGCTGTATTGATTTGCAGGGGCTGGGCACGGACTGTTTCCCGAACTGGATGGGTTGGTCTCCATTCAACTAAGTGTGGCACGGGACAACACCCGTTCCAGTCTGCTGAATAAACTCCGGCGCTGCTAGTATACTGTGTATAGGCTGATGGACCCAAACGAAGCAAACACCGAACCTCCTTTGGGAATTAATCCCTCTTGTGTTTCAAAGAGCTCGCTCTCTCTCTCTAAAGAGCTGAGCTAACCCCCTAAATCTGAACGCCCCACTACTTTTGGGGGGAATGGTGATTACTAGGGGGATTTTAGTGCCCACATCCAATTAATTCATCTCTAGATTGTATTGATCCACGGAACTACTTTTCTTACAAAGGGGTTTTATAATAGGACTTTTATTAATATATAGTTCTTCGTAGACGTGATATCGTTGGAGAGATCAGAAGTTACAGCAAGGGAGAAAAGATATTTTGAGTCTTGCACATGCAGAATTAAAGGGACACTGGCAGGGAACCCCCCCCCCCCAAAAAAAAAAAAAGTGCATTACCTTCCTTATCTTACAGCTACCACACAGACCACTACCAATGACTCCAGCATGCTTTGGGTCAGGCCCTTAGTGTCTGCACAAGGAAGAAGAATGACTGAAGAAAAGGAATGGGAGTCAGGAGATCGGTTCTAACCTGATTCTGTTATAGACATCCTGTGTTACCTTAGGCAAATCAGTTGAAAGTGAGTCTCCAGAAAGGTTCTTAGCTGTTGTTCTGTGAGGATAGTACCTTATCTATTCACAAGGTGTTATGTATTAAGCATCAATGTGATCAGCAGCATACAAGATGTAAAAATACAATCTTAGCCCCAATGCTGCAAACAGTAGCATGTGTGTGATCTTTAGTCCCGGGAGCCAATTGGACTAGTCCTGGGAGTAAAGTTATACACATGCAGGACTGAGCCCCAGCACCTCTAGACTTGGCAATTCATTGCCCTGGCACCTCTTTTGGGATCACTTCATTGATCCCATATACTAAGTATTATTCATAGTGGTTAGCATTATATCCTACTAGTCATCTGGAGATAGCATGTTCAAAAGGCAGCAGAATCAGTCCTAAGATCCTACCTCATCTAGTACACGGTCCTTTGAATAAGTGCCCCAGCCCAACCTTTTCCCTTGCTGGCGTTTGATTTATTAATAACTCAACAATAAAATATAAACTTCAGCCTAAACTTCCTCCACAAGCCTGGGTTCCTAGATCAACCTAACTACCCCTGTTTTAGTTTCCTGTAGCCCAAACAGACACTCTCACCCTCTGTATATCCGTTTGGAGCTAATTGGAGGAACCTGCTATTATGAGTCAGCAATAATTACTCAGAATCTTGATGCAAGCTTTTAGCCACAGAGCCTAGGGTGATGCAACATAAATGCTCTGCATTTCTATACAACTGCTTAATAATTACTGTCCTCAACTTTTAACGAGTATTTTATTTAGGGTTTAAAGCCCATAGAAAGAAACAGAGGTCCTCATGATGGACTTTGAGTTAGTTTAGCTAATTAGGATAGGGATGAAGGAACTATGTGCAGTATAGTTTGTATTCATTTTTCCAGGTATTATTCTTGGAAATTGATAAATAAGCCTATGTTTATAAAACACCTTTCATTCTAAGTGTTCCCAATTCATATTACAAACTACAAATAGAAGAATCACTTCACTCACAATTGCAGCTACTTCTGGGGTGAAACATGGCAGTTATTTAACAGAACACAGGAATGCTGTACAATTAAGACCATATATCAGGACCAATGTGTGGGGAGGGGAGAGACAAAGCTGTACTGTTCTTTTGTCAATCAGGAAATGCTGTGTCATCATTCAATTGATATAATAAAATTCTGGGAAATGTTCTTCCATGTAACTGGACTCATGTCAAATTTTTTGGCATTTCAGTAGTGGGATAAGAGCTTCTTTCTCCAAGTTTCTCAAAGAGCCCAAAATGAAATAGCTCATTATTTGGTTACTGTTTTAGGCCCTAATCCTGTCTCCCACTGAAGTCAGTGCAACATCCTCTTCAGTGATGGCAACAGGGATGTGGATAGCCGTGGGAATGGTTTTGGTTGGATTTTGGGGGACAGAATAAAATTGTGACTAATATTTATTTTTGTTCAAAATTTATTTTGATTTTTATAATTGAAGGTGGGTTTTTTGTTGTTTGTTTGCGTTGTTTTTTAGAATGATATTTAGTGCTCAGATGATTTGCTGCTAGACTATAGCGAGTAGAATCTGGATCCCATTTTGGGTCTATACTATTTGACATTTTCTCTTTAACACTGTGTTTAAAATGCTTGATATCATAATTGCTCAGATATTTTGCATGCTGTCACCTGTGTGTCATGCAAAGGGACTTTTAATTTAGATTGTCATCTTGTTTAACTTACTGTGGCATTAAGTGGAATGCACCCGGTATGTTGTGCTCATGAATTCATTGTGCATCAAGAGTTTCATAGATTCTTTTCTATTAAATAAGGTAGGTGCTGGTTATGGAAATAGAACAGACTTAAAGAAGCAGACATTTGATGCAAAATAGCCCACATCTTTAACACCTAGGCCTAGCTTTTTCCCAGTTACCCATACCTGCAAGCTCCAACACACCACTCAAAAAAAACAATGATATATATATCATCTTCCTTTGAGTCAATATGTCCCTCTCCCCTCCAAACTCTGAACCCATCCTGTAACCACCATCAGCTCTTGTTCACATCCCCCTTTGCAGTCTCCTAATCACCAGCATCTCCCTGCACTCTGGATCCTGCAATCCTCACTCCTACCTGCATTCCAGTTCTGCTGCTTTGTCCTCCTACCCGTACGGGAGCATAGAGAATAGAAGAAGTATTTTCCATGTGCTCAGTTCCTGTGCCTGGTGCTATAGCAGCACCTGGCAGCAGGGAGGAACAACTGCTGACAAAGTCCTGCTCAGTCCCTGTAGTCCCAGCTTGGAGCATGCTCAGTGCAGATGGAATCTTCAGCAAATTTAGAAACTCTACCAAGTTTACTGAATATGGGTGAATTGCAATTTTTAGAGGCTAATAACTTGGCCAAATGGCAAAAGGCACACCCCTGACACCAGGAGGTCCATCCTGTCAAATTTCAAGTTCCTGCTCCAAACTACGGAGGTGCTAAACCTACTCAGCTAAACAGTTGTAGGATTAGTTGGTGGTTTTTTTTTTTTTTAAATGAGGGCAAAACAACTTAGGTAATGTCATTCTCAGAAATGGCTGAAACATTTTAGTTGAAACTTTCCAAAGAAATTCAGCCTGAGGCAGACATCCAGCATAGAAAATTTCAGCCAAAACAGTTAATGTGAAAATAGGGCCTTATAATGGGAACTGTTGAATACCCTTAACTAAGGAGATACTACTCACTCAATCTATACTACTATGCTGCTGTTTCATAAATAATAGCAGGTGTAAAACAACCCAGTCCTTTCCAGTTTTTTTTCTCATAAGATTCTATTAAATGATTATATATAAATTATTATTTTTTTTGTCTATCCTTGAAAGTATGAAAGTATCTTTTAAAACATTTTTACATCTGTCTTGTGTTTTCCTGTGAATGGTGTTAAGATTACTTGTATTAAAGGGCCAAACAATGGAGAAGGAAAGGATAGAGGTGAAAACCCCACAATCCAGAATAAAGAGAAGCTTAATGAAAATGAAAACTAGTCAGTTTTGCAGTATGCTGAGATGAATTGGGATGACACTCAATGGTAAAGGTAAAAGACCATAGTGCTGTTTCAGCAAACAGCCAAAATCTTAGTCATTCCAGTAAAATCAATGGTAAGTATAAAGTAAGGATATTACAATAATTATACGAGTTTTGTGGGTTGAAAATCCGTTTTCACCAAGACATTATTGATGTCACATAAAATTAATATTTAGTGCTGTCTTACTTAGTTTCATATTTTACATACCTGTTCTTCTCATAACATCATTAAACATGTGGTTAAGCAAGGTGGTGCCAATGCTGAGTGTTACTCTCATCATTTTTGGCATTTACGATCACCTTGTGACGAGTACTTCACTAGAATCTCAGCAGCTTTTAACCCAATCGAACAGTAATTCATTCTCCTCTGTACAAACTGCTAAACATTTCACATCTGTCAGATCCTTTGCAGTCACATTTATGGCATGTGAAATTTTATCAAAGATCCATACTAGTCACAAAAAGAATTAAGGCTCTAGAAATGAAAGGCGAGGAAGAAAGGTTTTCGCTCCCAGTTTTTAAAATACTCAGTCTGTTTTCATAATAAATCTTGCTTTAAAAGGTGATGTAAATTATGCTATTTAGTAATTAGTAAAACCAGCAATTTCCTGGGCAAATGTGAACAGACTGTTTTTATGCAACAAACTCTAGACAGCACCAACCACACCCTAAATAGTAGATCTGCATTTAAAGATCCCCTTACCCTTTCTACTTAATTTCAGCCATGTTAATAAACAAATTATCCAGTTAACATGGGTACCAGGAAAGGGAAGAAATTGCTTTCAATAACCTCAAGAGATCACTGAGACGCACAGTAGTAATCTTTGCCATATGAGACAAGGGTCAGAAATGGGGTAGAGAATGAACCAAAAGTTAGAGAAAGTCAACACAAAATCCCTTTTTTGCTTACTGCTTTCATCTCATCTCATATTCTTGTTCAAATTGCCATTTCTCCACAAAATCCCTTGGACAACAAACCTACTCTCAGTTATACCAATGTAAAGAGAGGAAGGATGGTGTGGTGGTTAACACACTGAACTGGAACTCAATCTACATTAAATTCTTGGCTTTATCACAGACTTCTTGTGTGAAACTGGGTAAGTTGCTTAACTTCTCTCTGTATTCCAGGTCCCCATCTGTAAAAAGAGGGGAGTTTGATTACCTTTTCTGTTTAGACTGTAAGCTCTTCAGTGAAATGCTTGTCTTACTATGTGCATGTACCATGCCTAACATGATGGGGCATTGATCACAGTTGGTGGCCACCACTATAATACAAACAACATAATAGTTCTACTGAAATTGCTACTCAGGCTAACAATGAAGGGCCTGATTCTGCTTTGATTCCATTGACATCATTGATTTAAATGGGAACAGGCTGGGACACAGAATACTGTTAAATTCCCCCAAACTTCAGGAACACAGAGTTAAGGTTGCTTGGTGGTTCTTCATGCTCTTCCAAACTTAAACCTCTTAAAACCAGGAAACGAAGAGCTGGGGAAAGGTGAACCCGAAGCCTCTTTCCCCATTCCTGGAGGGAGCATGGTGAAAAAGGGGAGTTCTGAATTCCTCCTCATGATCGGAGAGCAGTGGAAAGTAAGGAGAATGCTGGAGCCCCCTCTCTCAGCCTGGTGAAAAAGTCTTGTGGAATGATTACAGGGGACAGAAGGCATTTGGAGGGGATGGGAGGGAAGGGCACATATGGCTCTACTTCCCTTTCCCCTTCCCCACTGTTGGAGAAGGAGCCCAACCTGCCCCCCTAATGGTTCATCTCTACCAGGCCTTCTGAGCTCCCAGAGAGCAAGGGTCCCCTTTGAGAAGAATCCCTTATTCATTGAGAGTTCATAAAATAAAATAAAAAAAAACACTACTTTGGGGAGGGTGAGGGAAATGCAGTACTATGTCAAAGTTGTAGTTATCCAACTGGTTTTTCAAAAACTGTTTTTTTTTTTTAAATCTCTTATTCTAATGAAAGAGTCATCATCTAGGGGTATGCTGGCCTCTCTGTATCTGTGCCAGAGCACAGCCTTATGAAGCACCCACCCTGTACCCTCCAAAATCCCCCACAGTCCCTGCACTGCGCCAACATCCCCCACACTCGCACTGCTCTAACCCACCATATTCCTTAGTTCTGCACCAAAAAGATATAACAATATGAAAATGTTATAAGCAGCTCATTAGAGAGACAAGGTGGGTGAGGTAACATTTTTTATTGGACCAACTTCTGAGAGAGAGATACTACCCCACCCAACTTGTCTCTCTGATATCCTGGGACTAACATGGCTACAAAAACACTGCATAAGGAGACTGTGTATGATGAACCCCTTCACCAAATGACCCAGTAACTTGCTTTGTTTTGATCATGCTAACGTGTGTATGAGTAGAGTATGAATCATGATTACATTACCCTTAATGCTTACTAGAGTCTTTCATCTTCCCTCTATTTAATTAAAGCTAATTTCCTGGAAAATTTACTTCTTAAGTAAAATCATAGTCTACATGTGGATTGTAGAGCACCTTAAAATATTGCTCTTAAACCAGAAATTTTGGTCTCACTACACAACTTCCAAAAGAAGCCCAGGGCAGAATGCAGGCAGAGAGCAACAAACACACAACATACTTTCCCTGAAGGCTTCCAAAGGGTTGGGCTCAAACTCACAGTGCATAGGTATTGCTCAGTTTTGATGACCACAGCTTGTCACTTGGAGCCATTGTGTGCCAGTCCGTTAGCTGTAACTGAGCCCTACTCTTGCTGCTCACATGCATTTCACTCTCTTAATCATGTAAATTTAGTTCATGCCAACCTGGAGTTCCAAACTTTACCCTCAATGACTATTTCAATACTGCTTCCCCAAAGGGGCAGTGGGTGCTGTGCTATAGCTGAGAGAAATCAAGAGTGGCTGAGGTTAGTTGGGGAAGATGAGGACCATACCTGGAACCATACATAGAATCTGGGGTGTGTGCAAAAACAGTCAGAAGAACCAGGTGACTCTGTAAACACGTGATTATTTTGGCGGATCTGTATATCAGGAACACTTTCTTCAAAAGACCTCAAATTTGGACCACTAACCGTACTGCCGCACTTTCATGAGGACAGCAAATTTCTAGACAGATTAAGCATGTGGATTTTAGAGCACTTAGAATAATTAACTTTTAAACAGAAAGTGAGATTCAACCTTAAGTACTACAAAGGTGGCGCTGATCTACAATATTGATTTGTTGTGTAGCCCTTCTGCCAGGTGAAGTCAGCAGCAACAAGGGCCAGATTCAGTTTCTAGGGGTTCTTTTTCAACAATACAACACAAAACCAGCTCTAGTCCCCACCCAGTGACTTGGGACAATGAAACACCACCCAATGGGCACCTCTAAGAGGCAATACTTCCCCTCTCACAAGCACAGAGTCTGAGTGTAGCAAGAACTTTTAATAAAAGAAGGGAAGTAACTCAGCATTCATTTGGGAAAACCCTGCTACTAGGGCTCATAAACCATGAGCAAAAGACCCACCCCCAAGTAAGTTGGGCAGTGTCCTTTTCCGCTAAGGGTCTTAAGTCAAGCAACCCAAAAGTCCCATCCCTTCTCTGTACCCCACTCACAGTTGCTGTCCTTGGCCAGTACAGCCCCAGAGTTCACCACCTAACCTGTGTGGGGGGGAGGGGTAAATGAGGCACCTTACACACTTCACTGCTCAGGCACTCACTCATTGCTCCAACGGCCAATTGCCACACCTCTGCAGGGCTCTTCTCTGGACCTCTCCACCAGCCTCCCTGCTGGCCACTTGTCATGCCTCTCCACAAGCTTGCCATGCCTTTCCACCAGGCACCCTGCTAGCTGCTTGCCACACCTCTCCACCAGCCACTCTGCTGGCCCCTTACAAAGATCTCTTCTGGGCCCAGCCACTTAACACAGTTTTCAGTGATTTCAGCTATTAGTGGGGAAGCCTCGCTACTGGTTCACACTGGGTAGTCTCTTGCAACAGAGACACTATCAGAAAGTAGATCTAATAGGTCAATTGAATCTAAATTTGCACTTTTATTATACTACTGAGAGAGAACAAGTCAAATACAGTCTAAAGACACTTTATCAGAACCCACACCACCAGATACAACTACCCCCTCTCCACTCACTGGGCTTTGGAACCCATGTCCCCTGCCTAGCGAGTGCCATTCAGTTGAGGGTGAGTCTCTCCGTTGGGGTATGCCAGGTACAGTTCTGCTGCCCTTGGTTCACACAACAAGGATAACAACCCTTTATTACTCCTGCACCAATAACAAGGGGACTGGGGATCTAACACCAACCACAAGTGATCATTTGGGCAAGCAGTCCCATCATGCTAAGCACCTAAGCAGGGTGAGTGTGTCCATGCAAACGAGATCAGCTCCTGAAGGCTTTTTCCACAGCTAATCACTAGATGTCAGGGGAGAGCTCATTCAGACTCTGCTTACAGTTGTTATATTTTGTGTGTGTTTTGTTTCTAGTAGCCCACCGATACATGCTTTCTTATATAAAGAAAATATTGAAATAGTTATTGAGGGTAAAGTTTGGAACTCCAGATCAGCATGAGCTAAATTTACACGTGTAAGAGAGTGAAATGCATGTGTGCAGCAGCAGTATGGCTTTATTAACAGCTAGAGGTTTGCTTTATATGTGACTAAAGTGCATATTTTTTATTTTTATTGCCCCTGATTTTATTGTAAATAGAGGACATCTCTGCATGAATACTCATTAGCAGAGTAATTTGAAATATATTTAATACTGAGTATTAGACAAGAACTTGGCAGGTTTTTAGTTGTGACTGATAGGTTCCAGAATCCCTTTAAAGAACTATTGATCATCACCAGTCTTGAAATGTTAGATTAGGGTCAATCAGTTTTATGCTTACGGAATTGTTATCAATTTTTTAAAATCTGACTTCAGGGCTTCTTATTTAGTATTATTTTAATGTGAGGCTTTTTTGAGAATGATTTTTGTTTGTTTGGGACAATTGGGACAGTTGGATTTAATCACATGGCTCAATGTTTTCTGAGGATCCTTGACTGAATGAAACAGTCCCAGGTGTCCAGCAGAAGTCATTTTAACATGTTTTCTCAGGCCACTAGAAGAGAGCGGAAGAGCATAGCAGACAATTCATTCTCTCCACAGAAGGAAAATTCAAGGCACTTAAGCATATGCCTAAGTTTAAGCATGCAAGTATTCCCAAAAATCAATGGGACTAATCACATGCAGAGATAGTCACCGTTTTTGAAACAAATAAATTGTGAAAAAATGGCTTCCCTCTCCCATGAAACAAGTATTAAATTAAAAATTCTCCCCAAAAACTTTTCAGTTTTAACTGAGTTCAAAGAAATTCAGATAGGTGAGAGAAGTGTCTGAAATATCTGATCGTTTGAATGCCTATCAGCACATTTAGAGTCTATTATTATATATTATGTTTTTGGCAACACCCGTGATGTGTTAGGCATTTGCCAAATATAAAAAATGCATTGTTATTGCCCCAAAAGAGCTCCCGTATGACCAGTTTTTTAAAATACGTATACATTTAATTCACTTCTCAACATTGCTTTTTTGCAATGTGAGGCTGGTTTAACAAATACTCTTAGCTGCAGTTTGGATGTGATTAGGCACTGGTTTACTGTTACATGCATGGAGACACTGGTTTAATGCATGCTTTTTAGGTAATGTAGGAGTCTGCATGTTTGGGCAGTGTCCTTTTCCCCTCAGGGTCTTAAGTCCAGCTACCCAAAAGTCCCTTTAACGTGCCCATCCCTTCTCTGTACCCCACTCACAGTTGCTGTCCTTGGCCAGTGCAGCCCCGGAGTTCACCATTGCATGTTTGTATATTTTATTGCCCTTGCAATTCTAAAGATAGGATAATAATTAAATGGGGGAAAGGAGATTTCCTCCCCGCCCCCCATTCTATTTAGGTCCTTATAACATACCAGTTGCTCTGGCATCTACATGCCTAGTTTGGAAGTCATTAACTGAGCAAGAGAAACCTTACGTGTAAATTGTTCCATGAATTCAAATGCGCCTCAGCTTGTCCCATCTCTAGTTTTTAATGCAGCTGAACCACAGCTGTATTTAGCTGCTACTTTACACATAAAAGTCATAGGTGGTTGGGAAAACATAACAAAAAACATCACAAACTATTGTGAATATATATATATAATGTTTGACACTTTCTCTCCCAACCTCTTCCTCCCAAAATGTGGTGTGAAGATGGTTTGTTTCATATGATTCAACAGAAAAAATCCATTGCCTCAAAATTTTGTGAGAAAATCCTACATTTTGGGGGGAAAGTATCAAAAAGAGATTAGAGGGATTTTTTTCATGAAAATCTGCACACACATACTCTGTCTCAAACTCCTCTACAAACTAACCAGGTCAGAAATATTTTTTAAAATGCCTTTAGGGTAAAAACCACTCCTTGTTGAAGGCCCGTACAAGGCCTTTCATGCCACAGAATCACCATAGAAGCACTCTGGTGGCACCTTAAAGACTAACAGATTTATTTGGGCATAAGCTTTTGTGGGTAAAAACCTCACTTCTTCAGATGAAGTGAGGTTTTTACCCACGAAAGCTTATGCCCAAATAAATCTGTTAGTCTTTAAGGTGCCACCAGACTCCTTGTTGTTTTCGTAGATACAGACTAACACGGCTACCCCCTGATACATAGAAGCACTGTGTATGTGGGAACATGGGTAGAGTAGCCTTTCAAGAAGACCACTGCACATCAGGAAAGGAATTCTGCACTGTATAAAACCAGACTAGGGATGGTTGATGGAAGGGTCATTGATTTATGCTGATTGAGGGGCCATGAGCTTCAGTATAGAAGTCCAGGTAGGCTGGGTGTGACGCAATGCACCCCTGTATTCGCACCCTACATGCTATTGTAATAATCTTTGTACAAGGTATGCCTTGTGAGGTATCATTTGAAAACTCCTATCTTGCTGATTAGTAATATCATGGTAAAATGTCTGTAGCACCATTATGTGTAAAGTTATGAATTTCTCCCTGTATGATGTTGAAAAGCATCTTCAGACTCACATAACATCAAACTGGTCAAACAGACCTGTCACATACACTGCCACCCAGCTCTGAAAGCAGAGCGGAGAGCAGTGGCACACAGCTTTGAAGGCAACACCGCACCAGCAGCAGCACAGTAGTAAGGGTGGCAATGTGAAAAGAGATATTTGCCATCACTTTTTGCAGCAGATTTAGTGCCCTCTTGCCACCCTTACTTCTCCACTGCTGCTGCCACCCGAGGACTGACAGCCAGAGCCCCGCTACCTCCAGGGAAGGGATTGGGGTGAGGGAAGGAGAGCCTGAGCCTAGGCTGCCTCCCGGTGAAAGATTGAGGGAGGGGGAAGGAGAACCCAAGCCCAGGCTGCTTACCGGTGAGGGACTGAAGGAAGGTGGGGGGGGGAAGCAAAGCCCAAGCTCAGGTGGTGTGGCTCCGGCTGTCAGCCCCGGGGCGGTGGGACTCCAGCTGTCCCCTTTGTCCGTGTCTCCCAGGTGTGCTGCATGAGCCCATCCACCCGGGGCTGATAGCCAGAGATCTTAAAAATAAAAAAGCATGCAGCTCGCATCTCCCTTGCCATATTCCTGCGCCTCCCTTGGGAGGCCTCCTCCATAGTTTGAGAACCTTAAAGGAATAACAGACTGAATATATTTTTACTATCCAGGAGAGGGCTGGGCAATACAAAACATACATTTTGGGGTAAAAATCCGGGACTGGGAGCGCGTTGAGGTCAACCTGCAAAAATAACCAAGGCTGGTAAAAGCCAGAGTGTAATCGAAGTGTGGCTGGCAGGTTGCAGTTACACACAGATACTCAGAGTGTGGCTTGTATGCTGGAAGGCTGTTGGTGAGTGGCTCAGGTGGGAGCTACTGAAGCAAGGCTTTGTAAGGTACACAAAGTTACAGGGCCGGGATGACATACCCCCTCACTAGTCTGGATTGCATCCTGGTGTGTCAGACTAGGATTAATTTTTTATCCCACAGCCTGGAGCTGCAAAGGGAGTGTAATGCTGTCCCCCCATAGTCTAGAAGTGGTGGGTTTACAACCTCTACACCAGTTCTCTGTACAGTCTGTTTTGTTGGGCTTTGCACAGGGAGGGTTGAATTTCTCCCTTATTCTTTAGTGTAAGTCAGTGCTCTGAAGGAGGACATTTCAAGAGTCAACATGCAACATGCAATTGCAATGTAAAATGACAAAACATCAGAGGCATAAGGGCAAAGCTCTGGCACCATTGAAGTAAATTGGAGTTTTGCCATTGATTTCAGTGGGACCAGATTTCACTCAAAATTGCTATGCAATATTCAGTTTTATTTTGCTTAAAACAAATTAAAAGAGTAATTCTGACAATATGAAAAAGAAATAATGGCAGCCTAACATTTAAAGTTGTTTTCCGTTTAAAAGAAAACATAGTAAAACTGTTCCTGTATTGTTAAGCCTCGTCTCCCATTAAGAACTTAAATAATATACTACTGACATCATGACTATATAAATTACATGCTGTTTTCATATTTGTGACATAGAGATCATATTACTAGTTTATGAAAAATGTGTAATTTACAATTCTTTATTTAGGATGATCTACTGTAGTAAGTATTATAGAATTAAATCCACATAGGAAAACATCTGCTCTACAGTACTTTGACTTTATTACATACCCCTCCAACAGGTATAAAAATGCCAGCAAAAGAAAAACAAGAGCCCTACAGTCTGTCCAAAAAAATAGTATCATACCCCTGTAAGCTTTTTGATTAAAATAAAGTATAGAATCGTGTTTGTTTCACTGCCACAAATCTAGCAGTGAAATTCTGGCCCCACTGAAGTTTATAGGAAAACTTCCACGGACGTCAGTGGGGACAGGATTTTATCCCAGGTCTGCAATCAATCATTAATATGTCACAGTGTTTAGCTGCTGACCGCACAGAAAAAAAATAAAGCAAAATACTCTGAGATATTTGCAAATGTTTTAGAGAACTGAGACTCTGGCAATAATCCCACTATTGGTCACTCCTAGAATAATATTGAATAAAATTGATACTTGTGTGTGTGGTACACATTGAATTTTAGATTTATATTTCGTAGTACATCTTTTCAGAACTCTACATTAAACTTGCCTAGTTTATGCATAAAATTGACTCTTTATAGAACATACTGTATCATATTGTTTTCATAGCTGATACTGAACAAACATCTCTTAAGATTTGTATGTTATGTAATAGTTAGCCTCACTCTTACCTGTCTATATTATTGCCATCCTCATAACATTTTGCTCCTTGGTTGATACAGAGAAATATCTAGCCTGCCTAGATATCTTTGAGTACCATCCAAGGTAATACACATGTGGGTTTGGTTAACCCAAGTTGATAATACCTGCAAATAGTGCAGGCCATATATTTGCTTTCCTCAGAGTTTCAACTGCATTTTCCTGACAACATGACTGCAGTAGTACAGAGAAAATTAAGACAAAACATGAAAATGACAAAAAAGCAAGAAGTAAAACAGCTGCTCAGCTGTACAGGATGTGCTCTTTTTCTCTGATTTTTTTCTTCCAACCCCTATATCAAGCAACATGTTGCATGTTCTGAAGATAGTGCATCAGCAATGCAGAATTTAAGATAAGCAGATAGAAAAGGCTCTGCAGGATCTCTAAAAAGTCTATTTCAATGAGATTATAAATTCCATTATCTAACTAAATATGGGAATATATGAGTGAACTACAGTGTGAGCTGTGAAAACAGCACATTCCAAAGTATTATTTAAACTTGCAAATGGTAGACTACTACCCAGAAATAACTGAACCTTTGTCATTAGCAAAGTTAGGAAATGGGAACATGCTGTGGGATTTTAAAATAAAAGGAGAAAAAAAATTAAGAGATCTCACTTTTCAAACAGATACACCAGAATGAAATAGTAGACTATGAGCCTCCTTTTGGAAGTGATGCACTTGCTTCTCTTAAGCAAGAATTAAAGTAAATTGCAAGTACATAATGTCATATAAAAGTTACTGAAGGGGTTACCCATTTACATTGCAATGAAATAGAGGAAGATTTGTAGGAAATATTAATGAGTAGCACAAATACAACATTATAAAATCCATATTTTAACGTCCATCTCAGGAAAAACTCCCATTGATTTCAAGGGAGTTTTGTTTGAATGATTGTGAAGATCAGGCCCAATGAAACTACTGTTTCTATCTCAGTTCAGAGAGAAAAGTTAGGGTACAAAGATACCTAGTTCTTCATTCTAGGTTATCATCAGAGAGTGCGGAAAGCTAGGGAAGATGGGTGCACCTAAATATCCTCAGACTTTGTCTACTTGAGGGCCTTCAACCATACAGTGCCTCTGAAAATCAGGCTATAGCATACTATAGCAAGGGCTGGCTTGACAGGTCTCTAGGAACCATAGGAGCAGAACAAGAAAAAGAGAGAACTTATTTGTATGAAGTTCCATAACTAAACTGTGTTGAATTTTTGTTTTAGTAGTTGAGAAGGGGAAGGGGAAGACTGATGTAATTTTGATGCTAGAAGAGCTCATTTGAGTGGAACACTCATCACAACAGCATATGAAATAAACAAGGCTGTAAAGACCACAGAGACCAGAATGGAAAGGGAATGGTTAGACAGTCCTAGATTCATAGATTCTAAGGCCAGAAGCAACCATTGTGATCATCTAGTCTGATCTGTGTAGTACAGGCCATCAGACTTCCTCAAAATAATTCCTAGAGCACATATTTTAGAAAACATCCAATCTTGATTTTAAAATTGTCAGTGATAGAGAATCCACTACAACCTTTGGTAAATTGTTCCAATGGTTAATTACTCTCACCATTAAAAATGTCTGCCTTATTTCCAGTCTGAATTTGTCTTGATTCAACTTCCAGCCATTGAATTGTGGAATTGTGTTCTACCTTTCTCTGCTAGACTGAAGAGTCCATTATTAAATATTTGTTCCCCGTGTAGATACTTACAGACTGTTATCAATTCACCCCTTAACATTCTCTTTGTTAAACTAAGTAGACTGAGCTCCTTGACACTATCAGGCATATTTTCTAATCCTTTAATCGTTCCCGTGGCTCTTCTCTGAACCCTCTCCAATTTATCAACACCCTTCTTGAATTGTGGCCACCAGAACTGGACACAGTGATTGTACCAGTGCCAAATACAGAGGTATAATAACCTCTCTACTCCTACTTGAGATTTCCCTGTTTATGCATTTCAGGGTCATATTAACTCTTTTGGTCACAGTGTCACATAGTGAATAATCAGCTGAATATGAGTTCCCTAACACCCCAAAATATTTTTCAGAGACACTGCTTTCCCAGATATAGTCCCCCATCCTGTATGTATGGCCTATATTCTTTGTTCCCAGATGTATACATTTACATTTAGCTGTATGAAAATGCATACTGTTTGCTGGCAGCCAGTTTACCAAGCACTCTAGATATCTCGCTATCATTGACCTGTCCGCTTCATTATTTACCACTCCCCCAATTTTTGTGTCATCTGTAAACTTTATCAGTGATGATTTTATGTTTTCTTCTAGAGTTGGTTTTCTGTAGAAAAACTACCTAGAAAATACAGAGATTTAAAATTTGTCTGACTAATATTGTGCAAGAGTGAATAGGATGTGGAGCTAGCAGTTTGAGCTATTACTGAGATCTTATTATTTGTAAGAAGCCAGAAAAGACAGGAACCAAGTTTGCTGGAAAAACAAGGGGAAGATGAAGATCCAGGATAAAATCCTGATGCCACTGAAGTTTTGCCTTCAAGGGGCCCAGATGTTTGACCATAAATTTCATCTCTGCTGAGGAGAATATGTGAGATGCAGATTTTAAGAGGAAGAACATTGTACCGGAGATGTTGGAGAAATTCTATGAGGATTACTGAGCATACAGTAGGCAATTACTGAAGTTGTTGATGACCCAGGAAAGAAATTACAAACAGGGACTTTGTCTGGAAGGATATTGAGGGAGAGGGAGTGCTGAATCTGTCTGTTCCTGAATAGATGGCTCTCTCAGAAGGAGATAATGATTTTGGAGTAAGAAGCTGTACTTTTTTTGTTAAAGGAGTTTAATCATAGTTCTTTCCCAACAGGGGATAAACCTTTCTCTAAAAACAAATTTGCTGAAAATGACTGCTGTTCAAGACATTGAAAATCTGAATGCAGATGAGGGTAGCTAGGCAAATAGTGAGATGGAATGAATAAGGAGCCTAAAGGCATCTTGAATTGATTAAGGAAGACAACACTACAACTAATAAGAATGTATAAGGATATTGCTATATACTTTGTTTTATTATTATCACCAAATTACCCTACTGTACTTTTTTAGATTTCATGGCGGTCTTCCTCTTCCGAGATGATTAAAGATCAGTTCCTAATTTTATTTATTTCATGTTGGAAAAGTGCAGAAATCTGCAATGACTTTTCACATTTTATAAGAGAACCTTTACAATTTGTATTAATCTAAGTCAAATTTTGTTATTTATAAAGTATTAAGACAAAAAGAGCAAAATAAAATCAAACAGAGAATTGGAGAGAGACTGCTCAATTTCAGAGCAAAATTTCAAGCGCTTTAAAAACTGGAGAGGAATGTCCTTTAAAATTTTGTTTAAAACAAACAAATAAGCAGCCTACTGTCCTGTCTGAGATTTTGTTTTTAAATGTATCTCTTTATAAGAACTACTGTGCAATATTTTATGCTATGCTTTCACAAATAAATCCTATTCTGAGAGATACAGTATTAACATAATGGGTGCTATAGAAACAAAGTAATGAAGTATACCTTTTTTGTCTGGGCTGCCATAAGAAACAAAGAATAAAAACTGTACTTTCTGAAAAGGATAAAACCAACATGGAAACACACAAACAAACCTATTGTTAAGCTTCTGCATCAATGTTACAAATGACAGAAAGTAAAAAACCCAAAATTAGACATTAAAAAGCAAAACACTTAAGATAAAGAAGTAAATTTTTCATTCATTCATAGTATACCAGGAAGATCTGCTGTGCCATGTGTCTTAATTTAAAAAAAAAAAAACTTCTTTTAAAAAAAATCCACTTGACAAAGTATCATACAACAACAAATCTGTGAGAGTAAGTTATCTGGTAACAAGAATTCCAGATTAATCAGAGTAACTGGACTCTTAGTGATGAACAAATCTTTTAGCACATTACAACAGTGCATAAAGTACAGTATCAATGCAGGACATAAAGCATACTATTAGTACAGACCATAAAAACAAGCCTTCATTTAGAAAAAATCGTAAGCACTCTTCAGACAAAAAACAGTTGAGCCATGTTTATTAAGAAAAAGGGCACATATAAATAGTTCTGCCTTTTTTCTTCTTTTATACACTATAATTTTCTCTATATTTTATACTTCATTCTCAGCGTGGTTGTCATTAACAATAGCACCCTCTACAGTAAAACTCAACACCTACAAATCTTTTGTGTTCCACATTTTAGTAAGAGAAATGCATGGCCAACATTAGACAAGAGATAAAATATAATTAATTACATTGCTGAAGAATTTTTTTATTGTTTAGAGCTTTCCACAACTTACCTATAATTATGTTCATTATAAAATTCCAGCTGAATAAGCTAATGGCAGTATTCTATATACATATATATATGATATTCTTTAATTTTTTTTAAAGCTCCAAATTAGATCACTTTCATGAGGTGTCTTGCCTCTCTAATTTGTATTGTTTAGTGGTTGTGACATTAAAAACACAAGTTAGTGAATTTCTAAATTTCACTCAATGTTGTATCTGGAATTGAAAGGGAAAACACCATGAAAAGTTCCATATGGCACAACATGTGGCAGGCAGGCAGTCTTCTAACTAACATAACCCCAGTGCTCCATATACACCTCTGGCAGGTACCTAATATAATTTAAATTCATGAGTTCTATTGATTTCAAAGGGGCCAGGGATTTCACCCATGATCTTGATCAGTTATCTTAGGAACAGCCTACGATCATGGCCTGCCTCAACAGCTGTGTGATTTTCTGGTACAGTACTCTGTGTATTTTATCCTAAGATGCTGATCTGCAGTATCAGGGCACAGGATCATACTTGGCAGTGGTCCATCAGCCCTTGACCACATCTCTTACCACCTTCAGAGCTAAATACAAGACCTGCCTTTTACTTTAGCTTTCTGAGAATAACTTCCCTAAAGATGGCAAACAATAATACAAAAATTCTGCATTTCAGATCAGACATGACAGCCATACCAAGTTAGCAAATACATTTTCCTAGAAATGGGTGAGAAAACAATGTTTCAGATAGATTTTTTTTTCCTTTTTTTCTGGTATACTGAGATTAACTGCTCATTTTGTTATGGACCAAGTTGACAACCTGAATTTCTTTGACAGAAACTTTGTTAAATTGTTTACCTAAACTATTTTTTGCTTAAAAGGTAATAATATTTTAATGATATTTTATAATTTTTGCACCAGACCCTCAGGTGGTGTAAGTCAGTGTAGTTCTATTGATGTTAAGGGAGCCAAGACAATTTATATCAGCTGATGATCTGGCCCCCATCTTTATTTTTAAATCACAAAACATTCTTTGGTAAATAACTTTTAAGTAAGACAAAATGACTGCAATGTAGAATTTACAAAGGGAGTGAGGGGAGAGCTATTTGGGAAATGTCTTCTTTAATAGGCACCTCTTGCCACTCTCAGGGTACAGGTTACACCCGACTCCAGCTCTGCTTAATCGCTGGTGGTAACAAGTTCTGTAGCCCTCAGTCCTCCACTGAGAATGCTCTCCCCACCGACCCCTTTCCACAAGTGTAAAACTAAAGTAAGTCACTCAGATCATCCCAAATGTGCTTACTGCCGCTAACATAGTGCTTTAATCATTTGTTTTACTGGTGCACTAATTTAAAAATTCTATATTAAACACTGAATGGAAAGCTCTTCAACCTCGCAAGCTTGCTGCTGAATTTAGTCACTTGAAACCCATATCTTGTAATAGATGGCGCAAGTGTAGAAAAAGTAGTTAAGGCAAAATAACACTTGGCAACTCATACTTGTAATCTCACATCTTTACATTTTTGTTTTTTTAAATTGAAGGACTAATTATATTGGTTTAAACTGGTTTGATATGAAGAACTATAGTAAGAACTAATCGTTGTTTATTTTCTTTCCAGACATGTGCTCTGAATAAAAATTGTTTCTAGACATGATAGAATGACTTTTCCAATGACTCAAAGACACGTTCCATAAAATAGGGTTTGAAGAAACTGGGGTTTGTTTTCTGTCTAAAAATAGTAATTGAAAATAACTAGAACATCTAAGCTATGACCATTTAGAAATGATGAATCAAAAACTATAGAATGAGGTCAAAGTCTTTAGCACACTTTTTCCCTCCCAGCCCTTTTCATTTGAGGGTTAGTGTACTTATTCTATTCTAATCAATTTTCCTCTTGATGTTTTTATTTGTGATTTTAATTTACAGGGGTAACGCAAAGTAAACAGTCATATTTCCAAATGGCGTGTATTTAAGGGTCTCCACAACTCCAAGGCAAAGTGGAGTAAAAAATAAACTTCTTCATATCATAGAAAAGGCACATGGACCTTCATGTTTATTTCTGTGTAACAAAGATCAAAGAACCAATGTTTTTTTGCAAGCTGCCTGGTTGCCAGTGTTTCAGTTGTTTAGGCCTTTGTCAGGCTAAGTGTCTTGTTTTACCCTATCTTATAATGAAGTTCATTTACAATTCCTTTAATGTGCTGTACTCAGGAGTTAGAGAAAAAACAAACGTAAAATGTTATTTGGAAACTGGGTAACCTGATTAGTTAACAGTGAGTTATTATAGCTGTGTGATTATGGTACAGCAACTACACAAGTGCAACAAACTTGTCAGAATATAGATTCTGAAATAATTTGTGTATCTTTATCAATCTTCTTCTCTTTCCCCCCCACACCTCCAAAATAACACAAACCCATTTTCTGATCCCAATAAAGCATTCTGGGGTGTGCATTGGTGTCCTGCAATTGTATTTCTTAGATAATTAAAGACAGTTGGCCTTTGACCTCATGCCTCATACTCAAAACGTGCAATTGTAGGACAACAATGCATGCCCTGTCCTGTCTCATTGCTAACCTTAAACATGGTTCATCTCTTCAGGTAAGAACTCGGATCTGATAGTCAATATGTTTACACAAATGACTCCATAAAGGTTTGAGAAAGCCCTTGATGGAACATGTAAGATTATCAGTGTTTGAAAGGTCATTCAGAATAATTATCTGTATCCCAAATCTTGAAATAATTAGGGCCTATTGGTTTTAATAATACTGCTCCTCTTCAAATAAAGGATAATAATTTTACAGAAATAAAACTTTGCATTTCCTCATGTTAAGAAACACAGAAGCTAGGGCATAGCCTTGTGTTTCCAAAACTAATTGCCCCAGACTTGACCCCCAAGCTTTGTACAGAACTAAACATGAGCCTCAATAAGCTCTGAATAAATTTGATATTGGGATCTTCCTTTCCTTCTTTTCCGATGATGTCTTCTAATACAAAGGAGTCCTCATCAGTGAGCTCCCTGTAGAGGAAGCACCCTCCACAGCTGATTGGGATCACATTAGAGCAGTGGTGGGCAAACTATGGCCCGGGGACTGCATCCAGCCCTTCAGAAGTTTTAATCCAGCCCTCGAGCTCCCGCTGGGCTCCACATGGCTCCTGGAATTAATGGAGATATCCTATCTCCTAGAACTGGAAGGGACCTTGAAAGGTCATCGAGTCCAGCCCCCTGCCTTCACTAGCAGGACCAAGTACTGATTTTGCCCCAGATCCCTAAGTGGCCCCCTCAAGGATTGAACTCACAACCGTGGGTTTAGGGGACCAATGCTCAAAACCACTGAGCTATCCCTCTCCCCGCAGCAGCATGTCTCCCCTCTGGCTCCAACGCGTAGGGGCAGCCAAGGGGTTCCGCATGCTGCCCCCGCCCCAAGCACTGCCCCCATTGGCCAGGAACTGTGGCCAATGGGAGCTGCAGGGGTGGCACTTGCGGACTGGGCAGAATGCAGAGGCACCTGGCCACGCTTCCGAATAGGAGCCGCAGAGGGGACATGCTGCTGTTTCCGGAAGCTGCTTGAGGGAAGCACCAGCTGGAGCCTGCACCCTGACCCCCTCCCATGCCCCAACCCTCTGCCCCAGCCCTGATCCCTCTTCCGCCCTCCAAACCCCATGGTCCCAGCCTGGAGCACCCTCCTGCAGCTCCAACCCCTCATCCCCAGCCCCACCCCAGAGCTTGCACCCCCAGCTGGAGCCCTCCCGCACACACACCCCAACCTCTGCCCCAGTCCAGAGCTCCCTCCCACACCCTGAACTCCCCATTTCTGGCCCCACTCCAGAGCCCGCACTCCCAGCCAGAGCCCTCACCGCCTCCTGCAACCCAGTCCCCAATTTCATGAGCATTCATGGCCCGCCATTCAATTTCCACACCCAGATGTGGCCTTTGGGCCAAAAAGTTTGCCCACCCCTGCATTAGAGGCTGATGCTGTGTGCCATGCTATATGCATATCTGTATATTCAGTGAAAACTGCACACAAATAGTGGGGGAAACAGTGAGTTGTCAGGTTGTCTCAGACCTCTTCAGCATAACTGTCCAAATCAAGCATTTACTTCTGCTTGTTTGGAGGCTATAGTTCTTGTTCAAAACAGATGAGTAGCCACTTAGTACATTTGATACAGAAAGAGAAAAGAGAGACAGACAGTGGAGGGAAAAAGGAAGTCTTCCTCCTGCACATCATAATTTCAGAAGTAACTACCGTGTCTTTAGCATCAGTCATCTATTCATTAATAAGAACATTGAAAATCTCCAGAGCATTGATATTAAGACCTTTTGCGACGGAAGAACCAAAACATACACGGGCTCCAAATTTGAAGGTTTAGCTTAGTTTGTAGGAGGTATTTTGGACCAAAAATATCATCCCAGTTAAAACTCTGGATTGTAACAAATCAATGGCTGTTTATCTGCAGCCATTGTACAGCACATTGACTTCCAAAGCTTCTTAGAGTGAAATTCACCCTGTTAGGGAGGGCTTACTGAACACTTTACACACCAATTAATCCCCATCATGGAGCTGAGTGGTAGTGCCACCAGATCATAAATTGTAAGAGGATGGATTTGAGGACCGGGGAATGCTTCTTAATGACACTTTACAGTTGCCATGTGAAGGTGGAAGAGAAGCATGCAAATTCAGTTCATAATCTGGAAGAGTGGCTGCAGCCCTCCCGTTCCTTGCCCCCACATTGAGGTGGTGGATTTGGTCCCCCTATCAAGTGTATCATACTTTCCTTCCCAAGCAGAAAATCTGTTCATTTCAGTCTGTCAGTATGTTTCTGCATTGAGGACCACAATACATTTTTTTTAAATGTACTCAAGAAGTCATCAAATTAAGTCATTATCTCATAAACTGAGAGTACAGTAGTCATATTTAAGCACAAATTTACTGATGAGCAGTCACATAATATTATCTATCATACTCTACAACATACTTAAGAGTGTGTGAAAGGCCAATTCTAGCTCTGCCTCTTTGTCTGGTATCAGCATTTCTGCCACCACCAAGGTGCATAAGCCAACACAAATTCATGCACAAAAAAATGACTTACTATTTCAGTGCCCATCCTTGGACCCTTTCTAATTTTGCTATATACTTTTCAGTTATGATGCCCAGGACCAATGGGCACAATGAACCATATAAATAATTTATATGACATAATATTTTCAGTATTATTTTATATTACGGTCATTATACAGCCAAACATTGTTTGCTTTTCTGACCACTGCTGCACACTGAACAGCTTTTTTCTTTGGCACCATGTTTTATTTAGTGATTTCAGTTAATTTGCAACCCACAGATGTGTATGAATATTTTTAATTATTTCTTCCAGAGTTCACCTCTGACTATAATGATGGTAAAGATACATTGCATTTATATGGCAGTATATTTCTCCATTTCAAAGAGCAATCATTTAACATAGGTAGAAAGCTTTCTTCATAGGCCTAGCCCAGTTGTTCTCAACTAGGGGTACGTGTACCCCTGGGGGAATGCAGAGGTCTTCCGGGCGTACATCAAGGCATCTAGATATTTGCCTAGTTTTACAACAGGCTACATAAAAAGCACTAGCAAAGTCAGTACAAACTAAAACTTCATACAATGACTTGTTTATAGTGCTCTATATACTATACACTGAAATGTAAATACAATATTTATATTCCAATTGATTTATTTTATAAAGATATGGTAAAAATGAGAAAACAAGCAATTTTTCAGTAATAATGTGATGTGACACTTTTTTCTATTTTTATGTCTGATTTTGCAACAAGTAGTTTTTTTAAGTGAAGTGAAACTTGTGGGTACACAAGACAAATCAGACTCCTGAAAGGAGTACAGGAGTCTGGAAAGGTTGAGACATTGGCCTAGCCTACATAATACTTGCACTGATCTAACCAAATCAGTTTTCTAAAGCCTGATTTAGTTATTAGAGTGCAAATCTGTGTGTGGCCACTTATTTCAGAATACAAGTGGCTAAAAGTGCTTAAACACTTTAATTCTAAAATAAGAGAGTGTCCACACACAGACTTGCACCAAAATAACCAAATCAGTTTTAGGAGGCCAATCTAATTATAACAGAGCATGCTTGTGTGTAGACCCAGTCTTGGAATACCACAAATGGAAAAACTCCAATGGAATGGAACACTTTTAGCATTGCCAAAAGAGTAGAAAATTACACTTTGTATAAAAAATGAGCTTAAGTGTTCCTGATTTATTTTTTTATCTGCGTTCAATTAGATAAGTACAGTTATTTTCTATTTATTTATTTATAGACATCATTTTTGTTATGCCAGAGTTTCACTGTAAGTTGTTCAGTGTCCAGAGAACAGAGAGATGTGTTTATAAAGCTCTTATCTATAATTAGTGTCACTCAGTGAAACAAGGCACCTCTGTTTTATAACTGCCACAGCTGTCATGCTTTTTTCAGAATTAATTTAATTGATGGACTATGTGAGCCACAGTTTCTTTAGAAAGTAAAATAAAATGTGTTATTGCACTGGACCTGCTACTCTGAGTAACCATATCAGGTGTTAGTCGCCATGACAATACCACTGCTCAGAAAATGCTTCCACTTAATTATACTTGTGCTTTTAAATAACTGGGTGTCATAAAATCATGGTGTATAGTTGAATTGGATTAGCTTCATCCCATCAGGTTACAACAGATTTTTAATCTACTCATTAATCCGTGGTCATAAATTCTAGTATCATATAGATGTAAAAGCAGCCATATTGAAATTTGGGGGAGGATACATTTTATGGATGTACTTTTAAGCAGAATTCCAATCATTGAATCACAGAATCATAGAACTGGAAGGCACCTCAAGTGGTCATCTAGTCCAGACCCCATGCACTCGTGGCAGGACTAAGTATTATTTAGACCATTCCTGACAGGTTTTTGTCCAACCTGCTCTTAAAAATCTCCAATGATGGAGATTCCACAACCTCCCTAGGCAATTTATTCCAGTTCTTAATCACCCTGACAGTTAGGAAGTTTTTCCTAATGTCCAACCTAAACCTCCCTTGTTGTAATTTTAGCCCATTGCTTCTTGTCCTATCCTCAGAGGTTAAGAAAAACAATTTTTCTTCCTCCTCCTTGTAACAACCTTTTACATACTTGAAAACTGTATGTCCCCTCTCAGTCTTCTCAATAAAAGTACCATGTCCACTGGAAGAAGGTTAAAAATGCCTCAGTGCCGAGTTTAATTTTTCTGTAAGACGCTTTTTTGTTAAAATAAGTTGTTGTAAGAGAAAATACGTTAGGAGCAATATTGTTTCCAGACATCATAATAATAAACATATATTAATAATATAATAATAAACATAATAACATCATAAACAATCTTAGAAGCAATATTTTCCTCAGACATCATAAACCACCATCAAGTCTCACTCTTCCTTCTAACAATTCCCTATGCCTAAATGGATGAAAACATAACCCTATGTTGGTCTATGCGTAGGAGAAGATTTTTGCTGAACCATTCATCCTGGGTACCCCATTTTCTTTTATGTCAGCACCTCATCAGGCCTCTTGCAAGGGTATGTCTTTTTTTCCTCCATATTAGGGAGTTCTCATCTAATCAGTCATCTGTTCAGAGGACAGGATTCTGATCTATTAGAGACCCAGCAAAAACAGTACTATGGCTCATATACTTCTGTCTCCCAGGGTCAATTTATCAACTTTTATGCTGCTTTCCTACTTTTCTGGCCAGCAGAACAAGAGACCTTTCTCAGAACTTGAACTGAAACTGCTTCAGTGTTGGGAACCACCTCCAGCTACCTGACAATCTTTGGCATAATTCAACCATTTGATCTCCATATATATATAGTACTATTAGCAGGTCACCAAACCAAAACATGGCTATTTAATTTTTATTGGAAACACAATCATCAAAGTGATGCACTTTAAATCCAGTAAGCAATTCTAGTCATTACGAGTAGTTCTGTTTTGTAAACTACCTGGTATATTCTAGAGATGTTCATTTATATTTTTCTCCCTTATTCATCACTTGCTACAAATATCATGCAACTTTAATTGCATAATACCAGCTGTATTCAAAACTTTCTTACTACCAAATAAAGTTAGATGATAAAGCTACAGGAGAAAACAATATGTAATCATAATGGGAATGGGAAAGGAAAGAAGTATAGACAAAGATGAAAAGATGTTTTCCATCTGATATTTTAAATTAGATGGGAAGCTGATGAGCTTGCAAAATATAGTAAAGCTGTTTGAGCAAAAGGAACTACAAATCAGGCCTCACACCACCAGTGGTGATATTATGGCAAGAGCACATGTTGAGCACGGAAAGTTAAATAGAGAAAGCGAAGGTACTAGAAACTGACTTCGGCAAGTTCATAAGGGTTTTAAAAACAAAGAAAAACATTTTCAACTGGATTCCAGACCCTGAAATTATAAGGGAACCAATGAAGCTATGCTATACTTTTGTCTATCCTCCAAAATATACATTGTGTGGTAACACATAGCTAGGATTCTCGTATCTTAATGTAATATGATTTTTTTAAATTCTTTAAATATTTAGGGCCAAATTCTGTTCCCATTCACAGATGTGCAACCTCATTTGTGTTTCGACTGCATGGTTAATGGAATGCTTGAAGAAGCAAAGTTTTAATCTGCAATGGAAAACCCTAAGGTTCACAGCTAACTCTAAAAACTGAGTCTGTGAAACAGATGTTCATAAAGAAAAAAGAAAGATCATGAAAAATTGTCTGAAATTATATAAAATGATTAAAGCCCAGGATGTAAATCATACTCATCATAGTCAAATCCAGCAGAGTCCTTTGATTTGGCCCAAATAAAGGGTGGGGGGGTCAGTTTTCTAAACACACAAAGGTCTTCAAATAGCACAGAACCTGGAGAAGAAAATTAAGAACATACTGGATTTGTGAACATTTCTTCAATCCAACAGTGCTTGGGCATCACCTGTGGCGCAGGTACCCAAGAAGGCTAGGGCTACGAGATTCTGTGTGGATTACAGAAAGTTCATTGTCATCAACATCTCATGCCTAGAGCAGATGAAGTACTAGACAAATTGGAGGGTGCACAAAATCTTACTATGATTCACCTCACAATAGTCTGTTTGTTGGCAGGTATCTTTGGACCTTGAGGCTAAACTATCATTTACCACACCTGTAGGACTTTTTGAGTTCCTGGTTTTACCTTTCAGATTGCAGGGAAGTAGTCCGCAGTCACTCATTGAGTGGAGGGAGTTGGAGGCTGGCAAACCCAGAAAGGGGGTGGCGGGGAGGAAGCCAGATATATAGGAAGATATATAGGAAGAAGCTCAGGGAAACAGCAGCAAAAGGTAGGACTGCACAGAGACTGTGGCTGCTTGCTATGGGGTCCCTTAGCTAGACCCCAGTGTAGAGGCTGAGATGGGTTCCTCTAACAGTCATTGGTAGGGTTGCCAATTTTCTGATTGCAGAAAACCAAACACCCTTGCCCTGAGGCCCTGCCCCTGCCCCACCCCTTCTCCGAGGCTCACTCGCTCTGCTCACTCATTCCCCCTTCCTCTGTCACTCGCTCTTCTGCACCCTTGCTCACTTGCTCATTTTCACTAGGCTGGGGCAGGGGATTGGTGTGCGGGAGGAGGTGAGGGTTCATGCTTGGGGTGTGAGCTCTGGGGTGGAGCTGGGGATGAGGGGTTTGGGTTACAGGAGGGGGCTCCTGCCTAGGGGGTAGGGCTGAGGGGTTTGGACTTAGGGAGGTGGTTCCAGCCTGGGGCAGGGGGTTGGGGTGTGGTGGGGGTGCAGACTCTTGGGTGGGGCCAGAAATGAGGGGTTCAGGGTACAGGAGTGGACTCAAGGCTGGGGCATGGGGGCTGGGAGTGTGTGTGGGGGGTGAGGGCTCTGGCTGGGGACTCTGGGGTGTGGCCAAGGTTGAGGGGTTTGGGGTACAAGAGGGGGCTCTAGGCTAGGACCAAGGGGTTCAGAGTGCGGAAGGGGGCTCCAGGCTGGGGCAGGGAGTTGGGATGTGGGAGAGGGTGTGGGCTCTGGAAGGGAGTTTGAGTGTGGGAGGGGGCTTAGGGCTAGAGCAGGGGGTTGGGGTGTGGGAGGGGGGAAGGGTGTGGACTCCAGGCAGAGCTTACCTCAGGCAGCTCCTGGAAGTAGCTGGCATGTCTCTCTGGCTCCTAGGCATGGGGCGGCTAGGGAGCTCCATGCGGTTCCCGGACAATGGGAGCTACAGAGCGGGCTCTTGGAGTGGTGCCTGCACCATGGGCAGGGGCAGTGTGTGGAGCCGCCACTGCGTCTAGGAGCTGGAGGGATATGCCAGCCGCTTCCGGGAGCCACGCAAAGCCAGCTGCTGCAGCCAACTGGACATTTAGTGGCCCGGTCAGCTGTGCTGACTGGTGCCGCCAGGGTCCCTTTTCGACCAGGTGTTTCAGTCGAAAACCAGACACCTGGCAACCCTAGTCATTAGGGAGTGGCAAGGGCATTGGAGATGCCAGCCAGACAGCAGGTCTGGACAGACTGAATTCTCTGGAAGGGGAGGACTTTAGTGACCTGGCCAAAGTTGCCAAGCCACAAAGAGGAAGCTGCAGACCTGGGAGTGAGTGGGGCAGCAGAGCGAGACCAGATGGAGAAGACAAAACCGGAGGGAGAGCGCAAGCTGGCAGAGCTAATCCCCACCAGGAGGTGTCACTTGCAGAGAGTGAACCCCATGACAAGGTGCTTCATATCAAAGGGATTGTAAACATAATAGCAGGTAGTACATCCAGGAAGGGGGAGCCAGAACTTCCCTAGGATACCCAGCATGTAACCCCACTCAGTTCCTTTTTTAAGGAACTTAAGGAGCTTATTATTATATTTAAGCGGTGAGGGGGAATGTTGAGAATGCAAACAATAAAAATAAGAATTAATTAATAATGAGAGAAATAGCTGTATTATTTTTATGAATATTCTGTGTACCTCAGTTTACCTTCTTGATGTTAGCTTGATTGTCTGCATGGCATTAAGTCAAAGGAAGCTGTTAAGGGAAACAAACAGGAAATGAAAAAGGACAGATAGGTGCCGTCAAAGAGAATACTAAGGGAACAATGGGGGAAGCTATTTATTGGGATGTTACCCAGCCTGGCTCCAGCCAGGGTGGCAAAGTCTATTCTTTCCAGGCCCAAGCCTGGGATCAAAGAGAGGAAGGGGGCGGGGTTAGAATGCAGTCAGCAGCTGCTTGAGGAGAGAGTCAGAAAGACACTAGGGCCTTGTCTACACTACGAGAGTAGTTCGATTTTACTTAAATCGAATTTTTGGAATCGATATTGCAAAGTCGAACGTGTGTGTCCACACTAAGGACAGTAATTCGACTTTGTGAGTCCACACTAACGGGGAAAGCGTCGACATTGGAAGTGGTGCACTGTGGTCAGCTATCCCACAGTTCCCGGAGTCCCCGCTGCCCATTGGAATTCTGGGTGGAGCCGCAAATGCCTTCTGGGTAAAAAAAAGGTGTCCAGGGTGCTTTTGGGTAACTGTCGTCATCCGTCCATCACTCCCGCCCTCCCTCCCTGAAAGCGCTGGCGGGAAATCAGTTCGCGCACTTTTCTAGTCAGTGACAGCGCGGACGCCACAGCACTGCGAGCATGGAGCCTGCTGCAACCATCACTGCAGTTGTGGCCGCTCTCAACGCCTCGCAACTTATCATACACCTTTCCCTGAGGCAGATGCAGAAAAGTCAGGCGAGGAGGCTACATCAACGCGGTGATGGCCTGAAGTCTGAGAGTAGCACAGACCTCTCAGAAAGCAGGGGACCCAGCGCCGAGAACATCACGGTGGCAATGGGTCATGTTGATGCCGTCGAAAGGAGATTCTGGGCACGGGAAACAAGCACTGAGTGGTGGGACCGCATAGTGCTGCAGGTCTGGGATGAATCCCAGTGGCTGCGAAACTTTCGCATGCGGAAGGGAACTTTCCTGGAACTTTGTGAGTTGCTGTCCCCTGCCCTGAAGCGCAATGACACCCGGATGCGAGCAGCCCTGACTGTCCAGAAGCGAGTGGCCATAGCCCTGTGGAAGCTTGCAACGCCAGACAGCTACCGGTCAGTCGCGAACCAGTTTGGGGTGGGCAAATCTACCGTGGGGGTTGTTGTGATGCAAGTAGCCAAGGCAATCGTTGATGTACTGCTGCCAAAGGTAGTCACCCTGGGAAACGTGGAGGCGATCATAGATGGCTTCGCAGCGATGGGATTCCCAAACTGCGGTGGGGCCATAGATGGAACTCACATCCCTATCCTGGCACCGGAACACCAGGCCAGCCAGTACATTAACAGAAAGGGCTACTTTTCCATGGTGCTGCAAGCACTGGTGGACCACAGGGGATGTTTTACCAACATCTACGTGGGATGGCCGGGCAAGGTTCATGACGCTCGTGTTTTCAGGAACTCTGGTCTGTTTAGACGGCTGCAGCAAGGTATTTACTTCCCGGACCACAAAATAACTCTTGGGGATGTGGAGATGCCTATAGTCATCCTCGGGGACCCAGCCTACCCGCTAATGCCCTGGCTCATGAAGCCCTATACTGGCGCCCTGGACACTGAAAAAGAACTCTTCAACTACCGGCTGAGCAAGTGCAGAATGGTGGTGAAGTGTGCTTTTGGCCGTCTCAAGGGGAGATGGAGAAGCTTACTGACTCGCTGTGATCTCAGCGAAACCAATATCCCCATTGTTATTGCAGCTTGCTGTGTGCTCCACAATCTCTGTGAGAGCAAGGGGGAGACCTTTATGGCGGGGTGGGAGGTTGAGGAAAATAGCCTGGCTGCTGATTACTCACAGCCAGACAGCCGGGCGATTAGAAGAGACCAGCGGGAAGCGCTGTGCATCCGGAAGGCTTTGAAAGCAAAGTTCCTGAGTGAGCAGGGTAACCTGTGACTTTAAAGTTTGTGTATTGAGAAGCTAAACCTGCCCCCGTTTCTTTGCCCAGTTAATGTTGACTATCCTATCCAGTTACATACCCCCTTCACCCCACTTCCAACACACGTTTCAAAATAAAAATAGTTCTACTTTGTTAAAGCACACCGTTTTCTTTAATACTGTATTCGCGGGAATTTTTTAAAACTGGGACGCAGACTGTGGTGCGGAGCGGGTGTACTGTAGTGGCGCGAATGCAGCTTCTAAACTCAAGGATTGACAGGCTCCGCTGCGGTGGGATGGTTGTTTCAACGGAGCCTGTCACCCCTCCTGATAGGGACTGTGTGTATGGGGGGGTCTATGTGACTTTGTGGCAGGGGGAGGACGGTTACAGATCCCCTGCTGTGTGGCTCTGTGATCCTGCCTAAGGACCGCCGCTTAAGATCTGTAACTGCCCTCCCCTGCCACAAAGTCACAGAGCAACCCACCCCCCACCACATAACATGAAAACAACCTCCCAGACTAACCAGGGTAACTAGTCACTGCATCACTGCACTATGTATGTGCCCTGCTGCTGTGCCTGCCCCCGACTATATACCCTGCCAAAGGTGACTGTCCTGTCGAATTACCAACCCCCTATCCCCCCTCCTCCAAAAGAACATGATGGAAACAGTAGTTAACAGAAACGTATTTTTTATTATCAACCAAACATGGAACTGGGAAAGTGAAACTTGGACGGGGGCTTGTGTCAGGCGGGAAGGAAAGAACTTGTCAAATTTTGGGGAATGAGAGCCTTCTGCTGCTCGAGCTCTCTGCAGGGGTGGAGTGAGAGTTAGCAGGGACTCTGCCGCCTCTCCTTCTGTGCACTTTGGGTGAGGGGAGTATGGGACTTGGTGGCGGGGGAGGGCGGTTAGAGATGGACTGCAGCGGGGCACTGTCCTCCTGCCTCCGTTCCTGCAGAACATCCACAAGGCGCCGGAGCGTGTCCGTTTGCTCCCTCATTAGTCCAAGCAGGGTTTGAGTCGCCTGCTGGTCTTCCTGACGCCACCTCTCCTCCCGATCCATGTTGGCTTGGTGCATTCGGGTCAAGTTCTCCCGCCACTGGGTCTGCTGTGCTGCCTGGGCTCTGGAGCAGGCTATAAGCTCCGAGAACATGTCCTCCCGTGTCCTCTTCTTCTTATGCCTAATCCGCGCTAGCCTCTGGGAGTGTGATGACAGGCTAGGTTGTGAGACAGTCGCAGATGGGGCTGTGGGAATGGGAAAAAGGGAGTGAATTCCTCAGAAAGATAAATGTAGTTGTGAACAAAGAACATAGTCTTTCTCTGTTAACAAGACCATGCACAGCACCTATCACATGCGCACTCAGCACAAGGTCGAATTCTCGGCCTTCGCATTCAGTGCCTGGGGTCTTCTACAGCACATTTGAGAAGCCTCTCAGGAGAACGGAATTTCTGTTGCAGGCAGACATGGTAAGCCGTAGACTTGTGGCAGCTTAAAACTTTAATATTAGCAATGGCCTCATTTCACATTGAAATCAATGTCGGTCCCTGCTGCCAGCAATTCGGCAAGCAGGAAGTCTGCTCCTGTCCCACACCCTCGCGGCTGTCCCCGGGAACGATCCCTTTCGGCTGCCCCTCTCCCGCCTCCACCGCGTGGCTGCAAACCAGCGGTTACAGTTCTGTAAAGGAACGGCAAAGCAGTCCCAACACTAACATTCCCCTACCTCATTCAAAGCAGGTCATCATGAGCGACATCACCCTCATGAGGATCTCTGACAGCGAGAAAGAGAGAATGCTCCGGGAAAGCCTGCAAAGACCAGGGCCGTATGCCGCCATGCTGTGCAGAGCAATGATTCCAGAGTACTTGATAGTCTCGTGGCGTGGCAACGTGTCCTACTACGGAGGACCCAATAAGGCCGCTCTCCCCAAGAACCTAATGCAGCGGATTTCCAATTACCTCCAGGAGAGCTTCCTCGAGATGTCACAGGAGGATTTCTGCTCCATCCCCGGACATATAGACCGCATTTTACTGTAGCTGCTGTAGCAGTGACTAACCAGTAGAGCGGCTTGGGCAGGACAATCATGCAAAACCGGACATTGCTAGATTTTTTTTCAATAGTTGTACTGCCCATGACTGAACCGTTAAGCTAATCAAACTAATCATGAGAAACCCATTTTTTAAATTGTTAATATTCCTGTTCTGTTACAAATAAATGTTTAGATTTTTACAACACTTACTGGCTGATCCTTCCCCAGATTCTGTGTCCGGGGTAACGGCTGGGGAGGGTTGGTAGGGGATCTCTGTAAGGGTGATGAAGAGATCCTGGCTGTCGGGGAAATCAGCGTTGTGAGCGCTGTCGACTGCCTCGTCCTCCTCATCTCCTTCCTCATCTTCCCCGTCCGCTAACATGTCCGAGGATCCAGCCGTGGACACTATCCCATCCTCAGAGTCCACGGTCACTGGTGGGGTAGTGGTGGCGGCCGCACCGAGGATGGAATGCAGTGCCTCGTAGAAACGGGATGTCTGGGGATGGGATCCGGAGCGTCCGTTTGCCTCTTTGGTCTTCTGGTAGCCTTGTCTCAGCTCCTTGATTTTCACGCGGCACTGCGTTACATCCCGGCTGTATCCTCTCTCTGCCATGTCTTTAGAGATCTTCTCGTAGATCTTTGCATTCCGTCTTTTGGATCGCAGCTCGGAAAGCACGGACTCATCGCCCCACACAGCGATGAGATCCAAGACTTCCCGATCAGTCCATGCTGGGGCCCTCTTTCTATTCTGAGATTGCACGGCCATCACTGCTGGAGAGCTCTGCATCGTTGCCAGTGCTGCTGAGCTCGCCACGATGTCCAGACAGGAAATGAGATTCAAACTGGCCAGACAGGAAAAGGAATTCAAATTCAAATTTTCCCGGGGCTTTTCCTGTGTGGCAGTTCAGAGCATCCGAGCTCGTACTGCTGTCCAGAGCGTCAACAGAGTGGTGCACTGTGGGATAGCTCCCGGAGCTATTAGCGTCGATTTCCATCCACACCTAGCCTAATTCGACATGGCCATGTCGAATTTAGCGCTACTCCCCTCGTCGGGGAGGAGTACAGAAGTCGAATTAAAGAGACCTCTATGTCGAACTAAATACCTTCGCGGTGTGGACGGGTGCAGGGTTAATTCGATGTAACGGCGCTAACTTCGACATAAACGCCTAGTGTAGACCAGGCCTAAGACAAAGTTGCAGGGACAGTCTGTCTCTCTCAGCAACACACACAGGTAACTGGGTTGAGTAGAATTTACCAAAGCCTGCAAGGAAAGATTAAAGTTAGGTAAGAGGCAACAAGTGCATAGACATTTGTTGTTTTAGCCTTTTCTTTACTAAAGTTTGGTTTAGATGAAGAAGCTGTTTCTGAGTCACTTTAAATCACCTGCTAATCACAGCCCTCCACCGCAAGGAAAAGGAGCTTACAGATGCCAAACACAGTTGGGCCTGTTGTGGTAGGGTTACCATACGTCCGGATTTTCCCGGACATGTCCGGCTTTTGGGGGCTCAAATCCCCGTCCGGGGGGAAATCCCCCAAAGCCGGGCATGTCCGGGAAAATTGGGAGGCTCGGCCGGGGCCTCTTTGTGCGGGGCCGGGGGCATGGTGCCCGGCCGGGAGCCGGGCCGGGGTCGCAGTGCCGGGCCGGTCTGGGCCCGCGGGGCCGGGGAGCCGGGCCGGGGTCGGGGAGCCGGGAGCCGGCCCGCGGGGCTGGGAGCCGGGGGGTGCGCCGGGGGTGGTCGGCCAGGGCCCGAGCCGACCCAGGCTGGAGCCGCCGGGGGCCAGCCTGGGCCGCGCCTCCTCCCCCCCCCCCACTCCCCCTTACCTGCTTCAGGCTTCAAGCAGGGGAGGGGGCGGAGACTTTGGGAGGGGGCGGAGTTGGGGCGGGGGCGTGGGCGGGGCCGGGGGCGGGGCCGGGGCCCCCGGGAGTGTCCTCCATTAGGAGGCACAAAATATGGTAACCCTAGTTGTGGTAACGTGGTTGGGAAATACAGGCAGGGGCTGCCAACCAGAGATCCAGTCGAAGAGTGGTTGGTCACCTTAAGAGAGGTGAAGGAAGTCAAGCCTGTCACTGGAAGGGTGCACTTGAGAGGAAATAAAAGGGGTCTAAAGTGCAGCTTGCCATGTAACCATCATATGGGTCAAAACCACACTCTGTATTTGAATACCTGCAGGCTTTGAAAGTGTGCAGATTCATTTCAGATTTAGTGGTTCAAGCCCATCTCTACAGCATGTGTGCATTATAGTGGTTGTATCAGTAATACAGGTAGGGATGCATGGTTTCCATTATAATGCCCTGTTTTCTTACCTTGCTGAAACAATCACATTTTTAGGCTAATGCTTATTCTGGTGCAGTACTGTATTTTCGTTTTTTTTTTTTTTTTAAGTCTGAGGAGTCTTGCTAACCGAGTGAAAAATGCACTTTTCCCCTTTGTGGTTTTAAAAAAAAAAACTTTAGACATATCTATGGTTCGATATTTTGCATGTGCACAGTCCTCATTGAGGAATAATGCCTTCCCTGGTTTGAAAAAAACCTTCAATTTATCACAGTTTTGGCCAGTGGAAAATTGCATACTGAATATTCACAATAAAAAGTCATTAAGTTTATAAGAGCACCTAGCAGTAGATACAGTGATTTATTAGACTAGCTTGATTTAAGAAACTTAAAAATGCCACTGGGGAAGTTGGCTATTTTTTACTGTACTATGCATTAATGCTGTTTTAGACAGACAAATTCCCTCCATAATCTGGTATAGTCATGTCTGATTTATCCAGTGAAATTTAATTAGATTTATTCAGGGGGGAAAATGTAGAGGGTTGTGACACATATATATTGAATGATCTGTTACCACTTAAATGTTCAAGACACTCCAAGGTATATGGAAAAATCATTAACAGATTAACTATAGCTGTACACAGCAAACATTATCTACCTGTCCCAAGAACACTCTATAGAGAGAGAGAGCTATCAGTTAATGAAAAGTGGAATAGTTTATCCCAGAAGCAGACTAAATTATTACGGCATAATTGTCTCACTTTTATTTTTCTCCATTCCCTTTCCGGAGAATGAGCCCCAACATATAAATGAAGTGATCTAAGAGAAAAATAAATACCATATCCACATTCCCCCACCCCGCCAAAAAGAGACCCACAACAGTAGTCTCATTTAAGTCACAAAGCTCCAATCTATCACTGACAATATTTCAGGCTCAGAATAATCCAATGCTAAGAGCCGCTCTAATAAGATTTAGTATAATTGGGAGGAAGGGGCCTTGCTGTTAAATCAGGATATCCCCAGATATAAAAAACTAATGCTAGAGTACAGGTTTTATTGCAGCAAGCTTGTGGTTCCTATTGCATGAAAAGCTCCAGGAAGTGCTTACTGAATATTTATACTTACAAAACAACAGATAAATAAATACAAAAAATTTAAATAAAGTATTGTCCCCCTCCAATTATACAGAAATTGGTTAATCATGACAAGATAATTGATCAAAGGGTCTGTAGAGCTGTCTCATTTGGAGCAGCTGGTGTTTAGCAGCCTATGTGTTAGGTACCAAGGAAACCTCAAAAACAGGAAATATCAAACACAACTCGGGAGAGTATAACTGTGGTGAATTTGTACTGTTCCGATTCACACAATGATTTGCAGATGTCCTCTGAAACCTATGGCCAAATTATAAGAGGCTTGACATGCTTACTCTTCGTGTGGAGCTGACCTACCAGTCACTACAAGCAAAGTGGAGGTAAAATGTTGCAATTTAGCTTTTGCCAGACAAGATGGATGAGTTTTCAAGGTGTTTCAAATTATTCTGTTCTTAAAAGAAAATAGCTTCATAAAATACATTAGTTAAAAAGTGCTTAGGCATCTGTTATCTGTATAGTTTCAGGAATTTATTATGGTCACAGCACTGTAAGACAAACTCAAACCTGGGGCCAAAATCTGCTTTATTACATTGGGGTAAATCTGAAGCAACTACCCTGAATTCAGTGCAGTTTTTCCAAATGTATATTGGTGTAACTGAGATCAGAATGTGGCCCCTAGTGTAACTGGGTGCAATTCTTTATCAGCTTAATGTGGTTCCACGTGTCTGACACTGTTTAGGTTGTGTGGCTTACTCTCATATCAGGAAATGTACATGCAGTTCGTCAACTGGTATAAATTTTCATTTCTCCATTGACATCAATGACTGTTTATGCCACTGAGGATCTGCTTCATTAAGTGCCATTAATGTTAGGGTTTGTGATGGGGTGTTCACCCCACACTAGCCCTGGAAGGGTTAATAGAAGCAAGAGAGGACAGTTAACCCCGGGCTGCACCTGGAGAGAAGCTAGGACACAATGGGTATGTCTACACTTCAATTAAATGCCCGAGGCTGGCTCATGCCAGTGGGCTCAGGCTAAGGGGCTGTTTAATTGCGGTATAGACGTTCAGGCTCAGGCTGGAGCCTGGGCTCTAGGACCCTGCAATATCTGAGTGTCCCAGAGCTCAGGATACAACCATAGCCTGAACGTCTACACCGCAATAAAACAGCTCCATAGCCTGAACCTCACGAGCCCGAGTCAGCTAACACAGGACAACTACGGGTGTGTACTTGCACCCACAAGGGCTTAATTGGGAATGAAGCTCACCTGGCCAGAAACTGGCAAGGCTTCTATAAAGCCAAGGAGCTGGCAACAGAGCCCTGATACAAAGGGGAAGAATAGGAGCCTGTAGTAGGAATGTAGGAAGCAGTCAGAGGGAAGAAGCCGTACAGGCTGAGAGAATAAACCTAAACTGCTGATTCAAGGGGCTGTGGATTGGAACCTGGTGTAGAGGGTGGACCCAGGTTCCCCTACACCCCACTGTGGGAGCAGCAGAGTGGATATGGAGACTGTGTGGAGAGTGACTCTGATGAGAGACCTTGGAAGAGGAGAATGATTGTGACTTGGCCAGAGGACTAAGCCACAAAGGAGAAGTGCTGCAGCCCCTGACCAGTACGGGGGGAGGGGTCACAGAGCGAGTGACTGAGCAATGGGCTGAGTGACTGCTGGACGGGCGCAGACAGTGGTGAGCTAATTCCCCAGATGAGCCACAAGGAGGAGCCACCAAGTACTAAGTAGCACAACCCTATTACAAAGTGCATAAGGAATGAGATGGAGGATAACATGGAAAATATTATAATGCCACTATACAAGCCAGTGGGTCACCCACACCTGGAAATATTGTGTTCCGTAATGATCACGTCATCTCAAAAAGGATATTGCAAAAATTACAGGAAATTCAGAGATCAGAATAAGTAGGAGGCATGAAAGTCTCTCATATGAACAGAGACTGAAGATTCCGGTTCTTTACTTTAGAAAGGAGATTAATAAGAGGGGACATTATAATAGCATACAAAATAATTAATGGTACTGAGAAGGGGAACTGGGACCTTTGATGCTCCATCTCATAATTAAAAAACAAGAGGACAGTCAGTGAAATTAAAAGGCAACAAATTCAAAGCTGTTAAAAAGGAAATACTTTTTCATGCAACACATAATTAGACCATGGAACTCATTGGCACAGGAATTCATTGAAGCCAAAAACTTAGCAAGATTCAAAAGAGGGACTGAACATTTATATAGATGGCAAGAGATATGACAGTTATTGCTTAAAACTAGGCTTGGAAGGATTCAATTTTTATCAGTAAACATCAATTTTAACGCACACACACACCCCTACCTACCTACCTATAATAACTGAAAATTACAGAGAAGCAAAGTAAGAAAAATGCTGCTTGGGAATTTACTAGAATTTTGATTTAAGGATATTTCTTTGTATATTTCAGAGTAGCAGCCGTGTTAGTCTGTATCCTCAAAAAGAACAGGAGTACTTGTGGCACCTTAGAGACTAACAAATTTATTAGAGCATAAGCTTTCGTGGGCTACAACCCACTTCTTCGGATGCATATAGAGTGAAACATATATTGAGGAGATATATATACCCACATACAGAGAGCATGAACAGGTGGGAGTTGTCTTACCAACTCTGAGAGGCCAATTAAGTAGGAGAAAAAAAACTTTTGAAGTGATACTCAAGCTAGCCCAGTACAGACAGTTTGATAAGAAGCCCTTGAGGAATTCCACCATGATTTCAATAATTTCCATCCCACCATCAACCTCAGCCTAGATCAATCCACACAAGCGGTCCATTTCCTGGACACTACTGTGATAATAAGTGATGGTCACATAAATACCACCCTATACCGGAGAACTACTTTCTCCCCCTTTCCTGGATGTACTACCTGCTATTATGTTTACAATCCCTTTGATATGAAACAACTTGAAGAACAGCTAGCCAAAGACTCAGAGTAATAAAACATTTTTTTAGTACATCAGAAGCAGGAAGCCTGCTAAACAACCAGTGGGACCACTGGACAATCGAGATGCTAAAAGAGCACTCAACGATGATAAAGCCATTGCGGAGAAACTAAATGGTCTTCATGGTTGAGGATGTGAGGGAGATTCCCAAACCTGAGCCATTCTTTTTAGGTGACAAATCTGAGGAACTGGCCCATATTGAGGTGTCATTAGAGGAGGTTTTGGAACAAATTGAAATTAATAGGCAGCAGGTTTAAAACAAACGAATTTTTTTCACACAACGCACAGTCAACCTGTGGAACTCCTTGTCAGAGGATGTTGTGAAGGCCAAGACTATAACAGGGTTCAAAAAAGAACTAGATAAATATATGGAGGATAGGTCCATCAATGGCTATTAATCAGGATGGGCAGGAATGGTGGTCCCTAGCCTCTCTTTGCCAGAAGCTAGGAATGGGTGACAAGAGATGGGTCACTTGGTGATTATCTGTTCTGTTCATTCCCTCTGGGGCACCTGGCATTAGTATCTTGTCTTCTGACAGTGACTGGGCTAGATGGACATTTGGTCTGACCCAGTATGGCTGTTCTTATGTACACCCCTTCAAGTGTCTGGCCTCATTCCTTTATGTCTCCTAGGGTGGAATTCTGTGGTTCTTCCCTTTTGGGGGGAGGGGGGTTGACTAGTGATGAACATAGTCACCAGACAGCCTTCTCAAACCTAAGTATATAGCATGACTTGATTTTTGTCATTTCTAGAAGTTCTCTAGCAGATTGCCATTAAAAGTGTATGGTGGAAAGTAAGTAACATTACCATGACTGTAACAGAACTCCCTTTATTCAGCATAGGAAGTACTGCAGTAAGCTTAATTAGGCAAAGGGTAAAGACTAATGAAAAGCACAGTTCACCAATACTCTAGAAAAGTGATTTTTTGGAATCCCTTCACAAACGAATCTTCAAGACCTTTCACTGGATCCTATTTCTGGAGAACCAACTTCCTCACAACTCTTACTGTTCTCTCTCTCTCTCTCTCTCTCTCTCCCCCATTCAAGTTTATAATACACATATAACCCTGACAGGTGCAATATAAAAACCACAGATTTTAAAAAACCGACAGTGACCAATGTCAGGTGCTTTAGAGGGAATGAACAGAACAGGCAATCATCGAGTGATCCATCCCCTGTTGTCCACTCTCAGCTTCTGGCAGTCAAAAGCTAGGAACACACTAGTAGAAGGTGCCTACATTGTAAATGTCACTTTTTTACCAAATAACAGTAGCATATAAGCAGCCATGATAGAGGTCTTGTAGACTTAGCAAGGCAAGATTTGTTGTCAGGTGTAAAAATATGCATAGATGCCTGGCTTGCAGGAATTCTCAAGAACCAGACTGTAAGTTTCTGTTGCATTAAGTTACTCTTTACAAAGAACAGTATTTTGTATCCCCCTCCACCTGAATTATTCTCACTTCTTCTCTCATTTCTACAGCCCAAATTTAAATAACTGTTACTGACAATACTTTTCCTCCCAACTAAGCAGTGCATCAAGGAAAGGCTTCCAACTCAGCTTTTCCCAGGCATTCTAAGAAATATTTCTACTTTTGATCACTACTGTCTATTGGGTGCACTTGCTCCCGGTGACTGACCTACAAATTCTCCACTCACCAATCTATAAATATCAACTACTAACACCTTCCCTAAAGCCAATATTGAACTTGAAGAAAATTCTTTTGGGTGGACTCACCAAATACTGCAGGCTAAGCATATTAAAAGGTAGAAGTATAGCTACTGTATCACAATGTAATGCCCGTTATCTAACACGGTCTTGTCTCTAGGAATGTGCTATTCTTAATACAAAACAACCCATCTTCTCTTGTTGCAGTTTTATGACAGACTGCTATAATATTACTGCAACACTAATTTCTAGAGCAGAACAGAAAGACCAATTTGGAGGAAACATTATTGGCATCAAGAAGTATTGGGACTTGTCTCAGTTCAAAGTAACAGATGTTATCCTTTTATTTCCTGTTAGGTTAACTTGACAGGAGGCTTTAGTGATGATTTGGAATCTATCTTCCATGTCACTGTCAGTTGTCAGTAAGGTCACTGAAATAAATACATTTTAAGAGTTGTAGACTGTAAGTCCTTGAAGCGCAAAAAAAAAAAGCCAGTGAATTAGTATGACGTTGCTCTGGTAAGTAAGGACATGCAGGTGAATTGACATCTGGTTCTCGGAAGGTGTTGAGTGCCTCTGTCCATAATTGCTCTCTAAGAAATTTGTGTGGTGGTGTTTTGTTTTTTTTAAAGAAAGGATTCGTGAGAAGGAGCCAGTAGTCCTGAAAACTAAGACAACAGATAGCTAGACAGCAGCCACATAAGCTCCCTCACACTGCCCAACCACTGTATTTCAAACGATGACCTCAAAGTGTACATGAGAGTAATTCAAGCTCCCAGTTGTTGCTATGACTACTAGAAGAGGTAACTGAAACAGAACATCTGCCGACTAGGAAGTGGAACTACAAGAACATATAACACTGGACAGGTATCAGAGTCCAAAGGCTGCTCACCATACTAACATAAGTAGTGCAACTGACATCAATGGCACTACTCAGGTGAGAAAGGCAACTAAGATTTGGCTCCAGGGTCATCTTTGAACCAATGATCTAAAAATGAAATGCTTTGTAGCCTATAACCAGTGCACATCATAGCAGAAAGTGATACTTCTCTATATACTGAAGATGTTGGTCCACTAGAAGATTTATATATCCTCACAGTGTATTTTGCACAGCTACAAAACGTGAGGACATCAGGTATACACAATGTCCTCCTACAATACTTCAACGCTCACTGACCTGAGTGAAAACGTATTGATTTTTCACAATGGCTCTCCAAGTGCCGTTAATTTGGACAGAGAGTCTGAAAAAATGGGTACCCTTGTCCTTATCACAACAGGACAAAAGAGGCATCCATTCTCATGGGAGTTCAGGGCTCTGTCACGTTCCTTTGGTTTATGCTAATTGCATGCTCATGTCATTTAACATTTTGTTGTTACTCAGCATATTCCAGTGCTACCCTACTAAAATGAAAAATAAAAACAAAAGGCACAGAGGTATTTTAAAAAGTACCCCCAATAGCAGGATATGATACCGTTTTTAATGTACTTAATCATGTATAATCTAAAGCATTATTTGTCCTTATGGATTTCACTTTATAGATGAGGTTGTGGAACAAAACGTTGTTATCCCGCTATACAATAATTCTTCCTTTGTACACAATTCAGTCTCTCAGACTCCAGCAGCCTCCCTGCAGGCAATGTCTGCAGAAACTGTATATTACCATAGTTCTGCATCATATCAAAGTCATTGATTAAAATGGAATATAAGGGATGTGGGGAGGAGGGCAGATCAAGCCTGCTAAACAGTTGATTTATTACCATATAAGAATATTATTTTTGTTTAAAAAAAAAATGTCCCAAAAGGTCTGTTTTTGATAATTTTGCCTCGAAAGGAGAATTGACATATAGGGATACATTTTCAAAGCATTGCACAGTGTTTTAACAATATGATTCCCATTGACATTAATGAGTCACGTGGCTGAAACCCTGCACAGGGCTTTGAAAATAGACCCTAGAGCCTTTTAAGCCTTCCTTTGGGAAACTGGAGCACATGCCTCCTAACTAACCTTGGAATTATGAGTCAAGATTACAAATATAGGCCCAGATTCACGCCAGCATTAGTGGGCTTTGTGCCATGCTGTTTCAGAGGATCTTCTGAATATGAAGAGCTGCTTCAACATCACCCCTTCTCCCTCTCTAACCAGCATCGAGGAAGTGGTTAGAGAAAGAGGCATGGCTGAAATTTCCCTAAATCCTGCCTCCCAGTCAGCTCCACCTGCTATATATCACCCATTAGGGCCACTGGAAGCTGGCATAATTTAAAGCAGCATTCAAACTTCTCTTAATTATGGAGAACCTGGATAGGCACAGTCTACCCAATATCAAATTGCATCCCTCCCTGTCTCGAACGGCACTGTCACAACTGTAGAACAAGAGTTGGAGGTTAAATTAGACGAGTGAACAGACCCAAGACTAGTGATTTTACTATATGAAAAGTCTGCCCACTGTTGAACAGGGAAGTATGCCTCCCTTCTACTAAGATCTGCTCAGCAGTAGAGTGAACATTTTAAATGGCTTATGCAGCTTTCTTCCAATGAGAGAGGGCTTGTTTCCCCTCAGTACACATGTATACATTTGCACTTTTGGAGAACTTAACAGTTTGAAGTTAAGAACATGGGAGGGGAAATAAACACTGGGGCAATTCCATTCCTGCTGTTGCAACATCCTAGGTTTAACTCACTTAACTTCAGTAAATTTAGTTTTAATATGCTAGAAAGGAATTGTGAACACCATTTGTCCTCCTCCCCCTCCCGTAAGGATAACTCAAAAATAAAATGGCCAAGTCTGACATTTCAATCAATATATCTTAATGAGACGTGTGTGTTTTGATAAATTTGAAAATATTTGGTTGTAATTTTTTTTAATATTTAAAAGTGTGAGACCAAGCATATGTAGCAGCAAATTCAGTTAAACTGTTAGCACTTAAAGATGCAGAGTCATGCACAAGGGGGGGGGGGGAAGCAGGGGCACAGCCCCCTCAATATTCATCTAAAATATGAATTCAACCCCCGGCTGCTGCTTTAACATGCCCCTCCAAAAGTGGTCAAATTTAAGTTCCTGCTCACAACCCCGGATATAGGACAAATGTGTAAGCAGGTAATCAGCTACACTCCCATCAGCTTCAGAGCAAGGGAAATGTGACAGTTAATCACATTTGCTGGTGAACTTGTTAGCTACACAGATAGAACAGATGTGCATAGAAATGGTATCTGCTGTGCATGGAACTTGTGTTCCTTGTAAATACTGCAATGAGATCAGCTTTGTGAGAAGGAATCAGAAGGTGTTTAATGAGCAACAACACAAAGTACAGTGTGCAAGTTTTAGCTGCACACTTCTGGGTTCCCAACAGATGGCAGTCAGCCTTTGTCTGACTGGTGCTTCTTAGTTAAAGAAGTGGGAACTTACTATTTTCTTTTTGATACAGCAAGCTAATTGCAAAATATCACATTAATGCAACATTAAGGCTGCACAGTTAACCACAGGAAATACAAAAGGTTGACTATGCAACCTTAATGCTACCTCTTATGTATATCAATTGTAAAACAGTTTAATCATGTGATGCGTCTTCTTAGTTACACATGAAACAAAATTAGTATTGTATAACAGGAGAAACAGTATAACCATATAATTAGACTGCATTCTAAATGATATGAACAATAGGGCAGAGTTAAGGTTGAACATTCAACAGTAACATCTGCATTTCTTTGACTCCTGAGTAGAGATGGAATCAGACCAAACACCTCAGGCAGATCAGACCACCCTCAACTTTGGGGAACTTCAGATTCAGATCATATGCCAGTATCCAGAGTTCACACCTTCAGTTATAATTGTGAAACCCTAATACTGTATTCATAGAGTTAATTCAAGTAATATACAGCTTGAGGCTTCAGCTGTGTCCATGGCAGGTGCTTCTAGGATGAAACACAGGAGCTGTTTAACAGCATCGAGTAATACTACCTAACAATAAGGAATTACAAATATTTTTTTAAATACCCTGGTCCATCAAAAGTAGTCAGAGAGCCATTTACAACTCTTTGATTCCCTGCCCAGCCCTGGATGCATATTAAAGCAAAGGACATATGTCAGCTGGGGATTGCCGTGGCCCATCATATTCCTGCGCCTCTCTCTCTACTACCTCAATATGCTCTAGGGAGGGAGCTGGCTATACTGGATCTACACATCCAGGGTGGATGGGAGGTTATTCCCCAAGGGATTCGAGGTCAGACTCCACTCCTTTTGCGCTGAGTGAAATGGATAGAGAATCTGTCCCCATATCTAATTGAAATGGCAGAGAGAACTTGAGTGGTTGTAGATACATAAGTGGGAATTTTCCAAGACACTGGGGTTAGCATTCATACATAATAGTGTTTAATTCTCAGCTCTTCATGACCTGCCAATTTAATATATCTAAGTCAGCTGCGCTATATATACTGTGGTATTGTATAGATCCTAGTACTTCTATATAGTCTATCAAAGCTTTTTTTTATTTTCTTGAAAATCTGCTTAGGTTTATTCAAACGATTTTATTGTTGAGGTTATGGAGTATGACCCTTTATACTGTGCTACTTATACTAAAAACTAGTAAGACTAAATCCCAGAGAGTTTACTTCATTCTTTGAAATCATTGAAAGGCCCTTTTGATTATTATAGCAATCACTGTGTTTAAGACTGATATGGCACATTTTTTATAAATCCCTACTTTCTGTTTATTTGGAATAAAAACTCCTTTGGAATAAAACTGTCTCCTTTGGGTAAAATTTCTGTTTTTTCTCAGCCTGGGGAAAAATATTTCCTCACACTTGAAGACATTTGATTCAGTGGTCTGGTTCAAGTTCCAGAAATACAAAAACTCTTTGAGGCTTCAGACATTGTTTCTGCTTACATGTATAAAAACAGATTTTGCAATTCATTAATGTAAAGACTTTGTAGGGACTGCCGAATTTAGCTCAGTCGTCATTTTGAAATGTTAGCTCTAGACTTGCATAAGGCAATGTTTGATATCAAGTTTTTAGTGCTGCAAGACCAGAAAAAACACTCAAAATGGTGAACATTCCTGAAAATGTATTAATAGCTCCTATTTTGAAATCTCTTATTACACGTCACTATTAATTAAGATAAATAAGTGCATTATTCTGTCATACAGTGGAGAAGATCAGAGAGGAGAGACAGTCAACTATGTCTAAGCCTTGAGGTTTAGAATTTATCTGCAGTAGTTTTCAACTTTTATTTATGGTGAGAATAATCCATTATCCTTTTTTCAGCAACAATAACCCTCTTTAAACTTTATATTTTTATCTTTGTATCATGGTCTTCTAACAATAGTTAAGAAAAAAAACTTGACAAATGAACAAGACCTCCAATTCTATGATCTGATCCGCACAAGTAGATGCCTGTGTGTTCACAAAGCCTCAATGACTGAATAGGAAAGGGCTCCTGATGTGTGTGGGCAAACACTTGCACCTGCAGGAGCCTCTCCCAGATCTAAATTTCTGCCCACACAAAGGACCAGCGTCTAAATAAGTAAATAGTTACCACAATTACTTGTGGAACCATAATTACTAGAGATTATCAAGTCCAGTCTTGACCATTAGCTATTTTCGGATACTTCTGAAATAACAAAATATTACCTTATCTTCCTGTCAGGCATGAGTTCTGGACTAGTCACCAGATAATGTGAACACTGGTCCAGGGGATCCCTCAAGATCCATGTGAGGAGGGGACCCTGTGCATGCAATGATCCCTTCCATATAATACAGATGGTCAGCCTCCTCCACAGCAGAGTCACTATGGCCACCAAACTGGGGATGATACTAAGTCACATACCCATACGTGACTTTAGACAATCAAACTCTGGTATACATCTTAAACCTATTCACAGATTTGGGTGTCCTTTATGGAACAGTGAGGTCACACATCTGACAAACTTGCCATCATTTTAGGAAAAGACTGAATAATTCATTTTGCTTGTCTTACATGATGATAATGGTATTTAAATTTACTCTCATAACAGAAATGGAAACAGTAGCCTGGTTACTTTATTCTTCTATTGTATAACTGTTAGTTGTGTTAATATCCAAAAAGATAAACTAAATACACACTAAAAAGGACATGCCTAGGGAACTGAGCATTTACAGTCCAGACAATAAACTTAAAATCTTACCTTTTATTAATGTAAATCAGGAGTGTAGCATTGGGCCATCATCAAGTGCAGCCCCTGCCTCAGTTTCCCCATGTGCTTCAGATTCTGTCTCGCTGACTAGATAGTTGATTTTTATCCTTGCAGGGAGGAACATTAGGATAAACTAAAGTCCAAAGCAGTAACTCCAGCAAGCCATTCTTCTCCCACTCCCAGCCATAGGCTTGCTTCAGGACCTGAGCAATGTGTCTCAAGCAGGGGAGTGAAAGGAACATGGGTGTAGTTATAATGGGGAGACATCTTCCCCACCACAATCTGTCTTGGACAGGAAAATACTATCTTTCCCTCTCTCACCTTCCAGCTTGTGGCTGGCTGAGGAGGAGACGGTGGAGAGGGGCAGAGCAAAGTGGGGCTACAGGAGGCTCAACCCACTCTCTTCCCCTGCCCTCCGCCCAAGGGAGCTAGTTTCTGGGTTCCACTGCATCATCCAGCCAATAGGGGGTCAAGGATTGATCTTCCCCCTACAGGGCAGGGAAGGACTTCAACCTTGTCCTCTCTTCTTTAGTCTTCTCAACCCTTGCCCTTCCTGGGATGCCCTCTGGTCTCCTGAGCTTGTGAGCAGGAAAGGGCAGAGCTGGATGAGCTGGATGACCTCCGGCTGTAGAGCAGCTTCTGCTCTTTGGATAGAGGGACAAGGGGAAATTGTGGGGTGGGGGCATGGAGAGAATTTTTAGGGGCAAGGGCCTGGGTTGACTCAGGAAAGGAGGAAATGTGGTGGGATAGATGGAGTGGAATATTAGCAAAGTGAGGAAAGGGACAAGGACTGAGGTGGTCAGGTACAGAATACCTCAGGGAGAGGCCTTCTAAGGGGAAGCAGGGACAAGGGGGCTGTACTGGGTGGGGAGACTTTGGATAGAGGGGAAGCTGACATGAAGTAACTGAGGGGATCTTGGGGAAAGGCACAAGGGAGAGCTGGGGTGGGTGGACAAGTATAGGGCCCCTTGGTGAGGGAAGAATCTGGGAGGGGGGACAGGAGAGGTATGGGGGACCTTGGGAAGGAAGGAAAATAACTCTGGGAAGTGTGATACAGGGAGCAGTGTGGGGGTTGAGGGAGACAGGTACAGAGAGACCTTGACAGAGGCAGATACTTGTGGGGATGTTTGTGGAAGACAGAGACAGAGGCGCAGGGTAAAGATGGGGGAGCTGGAGAAACAAATAGAAAGGATTAAACTAAGATTTTGAATGACTGTCTTGGAGAGAGAACCGGAAACTTCCAAGGAGTGGAGAAGAGAAGTAGAGGCTTTGAGGAGTGGGCAGACAAAGTGCAGTTTTGTGGGAGAGGTGAATGTAAAGTTTGTGGGGAAGGAAGGGAATGTGGGGTGCATGGGGTGGGGGAAGATATGACAAAATGTGAGTTTTCTGCAGAAGGGAATGGGGAGTTGGAGGAGGATGGGGCAAATATTATGGTGATGAAAAGAATGTGGAGTGTTTTGGGGGAAACTAAGAAGACAGATAGGAGGAAACAGTGTTGCTGTGGGGAAGTGAGTTTGTCCACTCTTCCCTTCTGCCCTCTCTTCACCCCCCTACACAGTTTTATAAAATTACATTGGAGAAGTTTTGTTCCACTCTCTCTTGGAAATTTAGGTTGTCACTTACTGCTATCAATATTTCATTTCTAGCACTTGTGTTCATAATGGTTCAGCATCAATTTATGATTTACACACTTCATGAAAGGATTGCCTTCTAAAATAAACTTCCTCTAAAAGACTGTGAAAACTGCCAGAAACTTGTTAATCTGCATCCTCCGAAAATACCTGCCAAAAGTACAGTAGGAGGTTTCCTAAAGCAATATACAAAACTTTATCTGAAAAGAAAGCAACAGCAGCCGATGCAGTACATCTGCCTATAAGCCCTCGTTCTCTCAAGTGATGGCAAACCGAGGCATTTCTCTCCAGACTATCAAGTGTGCCACCCAGTGGTAATCTACTTTTGTTGTGCTTCAGACTCTTTTAGGATTTTTCTCCTTGGAACCCAAACAGGAAATGGAACATTGTCTGAAATGTTGTTGTAAGGTAGCTCATGCTGAACCAGCCTGCAAGGAGTCTTACAGAACCCTATAATCTGTCTTAACTATTTATAGCATAGCAATTTAGTTACATCTTCCACCCTAGCTCTAGTCTATTCCAACAGGAAACTCTGGGTTACTATCCCTAGTCAGTATTTTGGAGTGTTAGCTAGTAAGATGCAATTGTAACTGGACTCTTGGTGGAAGAGGGAGAGTATATTACAATTCTGAAGACTGACACTGTGGGGGTGGGGCAGGGGTTGTTATTTGTCTACTGTAAAAGGTGTGCATGGTACTTTATAGTTCTGGTCAAAAGATTTAAAATAATATTACATTTTGATGAAACACTAAAATGATTTTTAAAGTCTTCCCATCTTTTTGTTCTGTTTTTTGACAAGCTGTAGTGGTTTATTTCAATTTTTTTAAAGAAAACATTCTTAATTTTCACGTCATACTTCCTAGATCAGATTGGCTAATAATAAGTAGGATCAACTTTTGGATCTATTAATGGCTCTTTAACATCACTGAATATGTTCTTCAGACTTACTAATTTCAAAGAAGTCATTTACATTAGAAAAATTAGACACTTGCTTTTGTTAGCTGATATACTGAAATCAGACATTAAATCAATAGGGACCAGATCATCTGGTCCATATTAGTCTCAAAGTGTTGACTCTCCATTGATACCCCTTCTTGCATGAAAGGAGGGGGTAGTGCCTCCAAAGTCTTCCCTCTAATAACCAACCCAGGCCCTGCAGAACTCCCTACACAAGGTCAGGAATATGAGGCTACTGAAGGGACAGGCTAGGAACAGGGCAGGCCATGGTCAGGAAAGGAAAAGTTAAGAGTGAAGCTAGAGGAAAAGTCCTGTAAAAGCAGCAGCAAAAAGTTAATGATGACCCCTTCCACACTGAGAGTCTCAGGGACAGGGGCAACAAGTGGAATCCTGACAACTTGGCTGCAAGCAACTATGTCTGGTAACCAGGGAGGAGGACAGCAGGGGCCCTGGAACCAGATAGAGGCACAGGGTGTATGTAAAAAGGTCTCTGGAATCCTATGTCTCCCCCCGCACACACACACACACAGACACCTAAGATCCACAGGATTTAGGGTAGTAACTACTAGCTATTCTGTAAGAGAGCAAACCCCTTCAGGGTTTTCAATGCACCCCTGAACTAACTTCTGTGGGTATTTCTCCAGAGAAGTGGGGTGATCCAGGCCCTGCTGGATTCAGAAAAGTTCCGGTGGTGGGTTTAGATTTAAAAAAATATTATATCTGATATTCAAGACTAGAGCATTGAATGGACTTTACTGAAAGCAGCTGCATTAATTCCAGCAACTGGAAACATGACAAATAGTTACCATGCCACTGAAGAGTTATATGTTTGGGTTTGAAACCCATTATCCTTGGGGAATATTCCACAGTCTGATTCACTGAGTGGTAGCAAACTCATATGATGCAAGATCCCTGTATTGATTGTGCAATGCCATTATAACAAACCAGAATGTCTGTTTTTTCTAGAATTACCTTGTTAGAGTAAAAGTTATTTTAATTCACAGTAACAAAGTAAGTATACGGCAGAGATTCTTAGGTCACATTTCCATTCAGTTTGGATAATCTAGCTATGCAGTGACATGCCTTCAACTGCTTAAAAAGTCCATGTGACAGGCAAATGTTGCAGTTTAAATGTATAGATACAAATCAGCCATAGTTTGAGGAAACTCAAAGAGCTTGGCTTGTTTAGCCTAATCAAATGAAGGCTGAGGGGAGATATGATTGCTCTCTATAAATACATCAGAAGGCTAAATACCAGGGAGGGAGAGGAGTTATTTAAGTTAAGCGCCAATGTTGACACAAGAACAAATGGATATAAACTGGCCATCAACAAGTTTAGTCTTGAAATTAGACAATATTTCTAGCCATCAGAGGAGTGAAGTTCTGGAACAGCCTTCCAAGGGAGCAGTGAGGGCAAAATACTTAACTGGCATCAAGACTCAGCTTGATAAGTTTATGGGGGGATAGTATGATGTGACTGCCTACAATGTATGTAACCGATCCATGACTGTTAGTAGCAAATATGCCCAACAGCCATGATGGGACATTAGATGGGGAGGGCTTTGAGTTACTACAAAGAATTCTTTCCCTGGTGTCTGGCTGTTGGGTCTTGCTGAAATGATCAGGGTCCAGCTGACCACCATATTTGGGGTCAGGAAGGAATTTTCCCCTGGGTCAGATTGACAAAGCCCCTGCGGGGGTTTCATCTTCCTCTGCAGCATGAGGCACGGGTCACTTTTAGGATTAAACTAGAGTAAATGTTGGATTCTCTGTAACTTGAAGTCTTTAAATCAAGATTTGAGAACTTCAGTAACTCATCCAGAGGTTATGGGTCTGTTACAGGAGTGAGTGGATGAGGTTCTGTGGCCTGCAACGTTCAGGAGGTCAGACTGGTTGATCATGATGGTCCCTTCTGGCCTTAAAGTCTACGAGAAGGGGAACAAATATATTGAAAATAAAGCTTTTTCTAGTAGTCCTTTCCTTTTCTTTTTAGTTTTCCAAAAGTGGCTGACAATCTTTCTTGCTCCTGGAACCTCAGCTCCCTGAGACTCACCCCTGTATTCTAACATTTATGTGTACAGTTGAAACAAAAGAACAGCTGGGAACTTCTGTGCTTACGCATCTATGACATTCAGTGGCAGTGATTTAAAGCTAAAGAAGTCTTCTTTGATAGATAGTACACAACTTTCACTGTCTCCCATTTGAATGACTAGCATTAAATTAAGATCCTTATTAATATATAGATGAGTGTGTGCAATCCCATTTGACCTCTAAACTGTTCTTTTGGAGTTGACGAGCTCTGTTTTATGTTTTTTTTTTTTTTTTTTAAATAATGGCTTAACATTAAGAATGACATTCTGCTATGGCCAAGGTATGCTGCTACATGATCATACATAGATGAGGTTGGGATTTCATCCATTCTTCTTGTAGCAGAAGAGAGGAGCTGTTCTGTAATAATTTATACTGCAGAAGGCCTTGTTAGTGGGATGTTTACTGCATGACTATTTGGGGATAAATATTGGATTAAATATTGGTTTTATGGGAATATGTTTAGTTTAATAGCAGACAGTTGTTGGAGAGCTGTTTGAGGGAACAGACTGACACCTACGGACACCCACTGCAGAGTCTGAAAATGTTAGGCCTCACAGGCTTCCATTGGGGGATGGTAAACCTTTAGGTAAGATAGACATGCATATAGACTGTTTGTTGTGTTAAAATCCTTTTTCTCTTATATATGCTTTATTCCTACTGTTCAGATTAAGAAAGCTGTCTGGTCACTAACTCCCAAAGGGAAGAACTGCAGGTGTCTGACTCAGTCTCACCTGCTGGGTAAGCACAGTGGATATACAAGGTACTGTAGCTCAGGGCTAGGCCTAAGAGTGGGAGTATTGTGTAATTGTGCCCCAGAAGAAGAAAAGGCATGTGGGGATGCATTCAGAATGACCAGTGTGCGGGGATAGAGGTGCAACTAGTCCTGTAACCAGGAAACTCCTCTTTTCCCATTCACAAATACTGGCAGTGTCTGCACTGATAGTCATTTTAAAAGTGCAGTATGTAATGGTGATCAGGGTTTGTGCATAGTACAGAAACAGTTTTCACAAGAGAACAGAAGCTCCTTCAGCCGATTGTACAGACGATCAAACTTTTATTTGTTGTTTCTCTGCGGGAACTTAGTGGCTGTGGGAACTAGTGCTGGGGTGATGCTCTGGAGACTGAAGATCTTTATGCACAAAAGAATGAGAGCATGGGCAGTGGTCTCTGCCAATATGCTCAACCTTGACCTCAGGAGTTAAAGAGGGGAGCGGGGAAACACAACTCCCCCTTTTCTGCTTAAAGCAGATGGGAAATCCCCCTCTCCTCCCTGGCTTGGGTAGACAGTGCTCTCCCACAGGTCCCCCTCCTCCCTGGATGATGTGGTGAAAGCTCTCCTTTCCTTTTCAAGTGACTTCAGCCCCTACGTAGCCAGGAGGGACCTCCTCTTGAGATGAAAGGGTAGTTCATTCTCCAGGCCCATTCTGTTCTTGGCCGCTGAGACTGCCAACAGTAGTGCCAACTGCAGTAGTGGCTTTTTTTTAATGGAGTGGGCACTTGTGTACGTGGAAGTTAATGAGATTAGTGCTCTTTGCTATTCTTAAGTCTCAAGCATTTTTGTTTATTTGTATTTGCTTAGTGGTTTTTATGCTTCAGGGGAAAGGAAGCAGACTTGTTGTGTATATTTAAAAAAAAAATGAAATATAACAATTTAACATCTTTCTCTTGGATCTGAGTGTGTTATTTTTCACACACAGAAGGAAATATTTTTAAATGACTTTTTTGATGGCTAAACTCACATTTCTGAAAAATGCTTATAAGAGGCTCTGCTGCCAGTTTGTTAATCCTCTGTACACAAACCACCCCAAAACCCACTGTGCCTGCTGGGAAAAGTGCTACTACTACAAATTTAAATGTATAGCTGTGGAAATACTCTTTAATTCTGACTTTTTTTTTTATATATATTTTAAGATTCCATTTAAGTTTCTAGTCCTTCCAATTGGGGAAAATAACCATCTAAATATGAACCAACTGTGCTGTTATTTTGGGTCTTCCAACACAGAGGTTTAAAAATGACTCTAAGAGGTATAAAATGCACATTAGTTTCAATAGACTGTTAATTCTGAAACTTAATGATAATTTAAATACCAAAGTTATCTATTAAACTGTTGATTATGCTGGTAGAAATGTACTGCTAATATACTGTAATGGGTCTGGTGTTACTTGAATGGACATTTCAAAAAAAGGTAGCACATTTTAAAGATACAAATAATTTAATATTCTATCAAGTAGTTGTGTGTATGGTTTTGGTGGGAAGAGAAAGCAAGCTCGTGGGAAGAACTGGAAGTTCTCCAGAGAAGGTCTTGGGAAGGTAAGAAAAAAGATTATAAATTTATTTTATAACAGCCATCAAATATAACAATATTTGGTCACTACCAGCTGAGGTTGGACTCAAGCCAGCAGTGGAAAAATCAATGGACTGTTACCTTAGCAGATTCACTCAGCTACTAAACTTAAATTGCTTTTTATTCAGTTGGAATGTTGACATTAAAACTTCTCAAAGAGAGAATATCAATTTTTTTTAAAAATCAACACTCTCTCGATCATTGTCCTTGGATATTTTGAATCTCAATAGGCAGAAGTTCAGAATTTTTCAGGTTAGTTATCAGCTATTTCCTTTGCTCTCTGCCATTTGGCTGATAAATCCAGACTAGACTGGAAATGGGAATTGATGTTGGTTATTTCCTAATAGAAATAATAATAAAAACCTTCACAGATTTCTTCATGTCGTTTCCAATAGGCATGATTTTAAAGAACACACTTTAACTTGGTTTTGATTCCACTTAAGTTTAAGGGCCAGATTCTCTGATATGCTGTAATTTGTGCAGTTCCATTGTAGTTGGGAGAGCTGCACCAATTTAAGACGACATTATCTGCCTATAATTGTTCTTAGTTAGCCCAGTTTACTGTAAACCAATTATCTACTGCTTTACTTACATGTTTTACTCTCATTGTTTTGTGTTGCCATTCACACTGGACAAGAAAGTTTAGTTACTCTTTTGAGAAGCCTCTTTTCCTCCTATTCCATGAGGATTGATAGACGTGTGATGACATGGATAGAGAGACTGACATACAGTGTTCTGCCCGATACTTTTCCTGCCAAATGAATGGTCACAGACTTTTTTTTTTTTCTTCTGGCCAAGTCCGGGTGGACTACTTGTATATTGCTCTTGTATGACTTCATATACAGGACATTTTCTCTACTTCTTGCTTTGATGCTTATGTATTTGCAAGGCAAATTTCCTACTATAAAGTAGATCAGAATGTAGCTTCCTTTTTTTTTTAAAAGTAATCTGCTGTTTTTATCCTATTAATTGGTCTTTGAAAATTCCAATATTGAGTATTGATGTTGATGTATTAACAAAGTATGATCATTTGAGTATATATGACATCAGCAGTTTATGCCAGCTTCCATAGAGGGAGGTATGACCTTCAATAATCAAAGATGTATGCTGATCACAGAGCAGCCACTTGCATTTTCTTAACAAATGTGCAACTTCTATTTAAACAGTGAAAAATATTGCAAAGAGTTGGAGAACAAATTTGACAGTGCAGCCCATTTAACAGCTTTTAAACTCAGAAGCAGCACTAAAGGTCTCCAGACTGAATACAGACACAAGCTAGAACAGTATTGCAACAATGTGTCATATTCTGTGTATTCCTAGGCATTTGGTTTTATATAACTCATATGTAGCCTAGGATAATTAACCTGTTAGTCACTGGATTGAAATATTGTACAAACTACACATCTAACCAAGGGATTGTCAAAGGACAAACTGAGCAGCAATACAATTCACTTTTGCTTAGAAAAATCACTGCTAAATTTACAAGAGCCAAGGAAGATACATAAACTGTAGTGAACATCGATTTTAGAAGAATGGATTTGTATGGTATTAAATGTGGTTGGATTTTCTCAGAAGTCAATATAGTTGCGCCAGTTTACAATCAGAGACTTTAGCCTATGATTTCTTGACATTGCAATGACTGTTTGTTACCACTACGTGTAACAAATTTTTGCATATGAAAGATAAGATTTCTGTCAGTTTCACAACTGTGGTTAAGGATAAAGTTTCACTATTTCGACAATTGTGGTTTAAGTTTTTTTCGGGGGTTGGAGGGGGAGTTTAAAGCTGAAGTTCCATCCTTGGGCAAATTTTTACTCATTTTCACAAATGCCATTTTTGCTGTGAAAAGAGATTTTCACAATTACATTTTTTCTTTGTACCCCTGCTCTCCCAACATAAGTTCTTCCCTCATTTTTATGGAGAACAATGAAAATGAACAATGAAAGCTTGAAGATGAAACTGCAAAAAATATTGCATTTTTTTAATACAAAACTGAAAAAGGGGGGCTGGGTTTCTTGTTTTGTTTACTGGTTCCTCAGATGGCATGATTCTTTCCCTACACCTACGCAGCTCTAGTATCTCTCTGCATGGAAAATGCTGCACTTTCCAGTACAAGCCTGATCAGCTTCATATAGAAGGGTGTCTCTCTCTGATGCCATCATTTTATTTTTGTTTTGCAGAAGGAGGAGGAGAGTAATAATTATGTGCTCTTTTTCTGGATCTTAATATAAAAGCCCTTGTACTGAACAATAAACAATCACAGATAGCAGCCACCTATGATTTACTAAAGTTAAACTAAATTTGAGGTGTGGTGGCTTATGTCTATTTGTGATCATGCCTGCCCTTGGAAAGCAATGCATCAGCTTTGGGAACACTAGTTTTGGGTTGGATTGACAGGAATTTCACCTTGAATTATACTAAATTGATAGGTGGGAAATGCAAATAAATAAAATGATGCAAATGTTCCATACAATTTCCGTCTCCCTCAATATTTCTGCTATGTTAAATCATGGCACAACACTGAATAGCTTGTTAAATAAGAAATCTTACAATAAGTAGCTTTCTAATCCATAGAAAAACAGATCTAATTTGCACCTTTCAAGGTATGTTTAGTGGAACCTATAGTGACTCAACATACAAATGTTCATAGTGTGTCCTTCTGAAATCATGCTTTATATCCCTGCCTTGATTAAAGTTCTTATTTGTATCTCTATGATATTTTAAGCAGGAGATTGTGAGAAGAAAAATGGTTTTGAATGTATGATTAAAATAAGTGATGGCAGAAATGTACATCTTATTCTGAGTGGGAGAGAGCAAATCAAACCGAAGCACTTTTGGAAGGGGCCATATTCTCTCTTGCTCCAAAATCCATTCAGTGCCAATTTGCGCAGGCTTTCTGGGAGCCAGTTACCGTTCCTTGAACTTTGCCTGCACAGCAACAGCCCAGGCAGAAGTCAGGCTACTGTAATCTACAACAGGTGAATATAGTTTCTAAGGACGGTCCTCCAGCTGAGAAATGCCAGAGCAGAGCAGGATTCCCGCTTCACCTCCTCCTCCTTCCTCCTGCCCCTTACATTGTGCCTGGGGAGCGGTGGCAGCTATACTGATTTTTTGCCAGCTGAGAACTCTCCTCTACTGGGGCAATTCTCACCTAGGGTGACCAGACAGCAAGTGTGAAAAATCAGGACGGGGTGGGGAATAATAGGAGCCTATATAAGAAAAAGACCCAAAAATCAGGACTGTCCCTATAAAATCGGGACATCTGGTCGGGACATCGGGACATCCCTAGTCTCACCAAACCAGACAAAGCTAGTATCTGTCATTTTGCACCTATGAATAGCTGAAAGGAGCCAGATTGAAGGAGAAAAATCTGTCATTATGTGTGCTTTAATGGGTCACTGGCTAACAACTGGGTCACATGAAAACACACCGAGAAATTGAACTTTGATCAATAATTTTAAAAAGAGTTAAAGTTGTTTTATTGGAATCTTGCTAATGCCCAGGGCCAGTGCTACCACTAAGGCAAACTAGGTGGTTGCCGAGGGCGCCAAGATTTGGGGGCGCCAAAAAGGGTGCCCCCAATTTTTTTTTACAGCGTTCCTGAGCTGGGCTGCCGGCGGCGTGCTGACACGTGCGGCTCAGACTCCCTCTCCCAGCGCACCGGCTGCTCCACTTCTCCCGCCTCCCAGGCTTGCGGCGCCAATCAGCTGTTTGGCACCGCAAGCCTGGGAGGAGAGGAGAATTAGAGCGGGGGCAGCATGCTGGGGAGGAGGCGGAGCAGAGGTGAGCTGGGGTGGGGAGCTGCTGCACGGCTCCCCGGGCTGGGGGGTGGGGAGCTGCTGCGGGGGAGGGGATGCCTCAGGGTGGGAGGGAGCTGCCGCAGGGCTCCCCACCCCAGCTCACCTCTGCTACGCACCCTCCCCGAGCACGCCATCACTGCTCCACTTCTTCCGCCTCCCAGGCTTGGGGCGCCAATCAGCTGTTTGGCGCCAATCAGCTGTTTGGCGCCGCAAGCCTGGGAGGGGAGGAGAATTAGAGCGGGGGCAGCGTGCTCGGGGAGGAGGTGGAGCAGAGGTGAACTGGGGTGGGGAGCTGCCACACAGCTCCCCGGGGGGGGGGAGCTGCCGCAGGGGGGTGCCTCAGGGCAGGGGGGGGAGCTGCCATGGGGGGCGGCACCTCAGGGCGGGGGGGTGGGGTGGGGAGCTGCTGCAGGGCTGGGGGGCATAAAGTGGAAGTGTCGCCTAGGGTGCAAAACTTCCTTGCACCAGTCCTGCTAATGCCCCCCTCTCCCCAAAATACCCTTCGCAAAAGTTCTACATTTTTAAAAAAGCCCAAGTGTTATAATATTTGAAAAGTAACTGTTAAGGAATTCAGTCTGTTCCAGACACCCATACCACTCATTCTCACCACACACAATTTACAGCTCCAGCGCAACCTTAAAAAATATTTTAAACATTCAAAAATATCTATGAAAAGGTCAAAATAACAACCTATGGATCAGAGCTCCTTACATCCTTACTCTTAAGGGACAGCACTGTACTTGGGGCCGGGTAGTAATACTATTACACATTGAATAGCACTTCCTTATCAGATAGTACCATTGAAATGAATGGAAGTACTTGAGAGTAAGGTACTACTCAGTTTGAGTGAGATTTGCACAATCTGGTCCTTAGTGAACAGCCCCATCGACATCAATGAGACTATTACTAGCAAAGTTCTAATCAGCATGGATAAGGGTGGCAGACTCTGGTCCTGGGAGATCGTGGATGGAATCCTATTTCCTCATCAAGGTCTGTTTCCAATAAATCCCGACAGGGACATGTGGCTTTCCCTAATTCCATTGCTGCTCTTTTCTGATCTGCAACTGCTGAATTCATCTAGCACCCATTCCCAACCTAGTGGGCTCTTATTGGGAAATGTTGTTATAGGGTTCCTAGACACTACAGCAGGGATGGTCAAACTACAGCCCATGGGCTGGATCCGGCCCACGAGCCATTTTAAGCCGGCCTGCAAGCCGCACCGCGTGGCTTGGCCCCACTCCAGGTGGGACGCTGAGTCGGGGGCTGCACAATGCAGCTCGGCCCCTCTCCAGTACTCCAGCCAGGACGTAGGGTCAGGGGCTGCACCACGTGGTTCCCGGAGCTGCGGCATGGCCCCAGTCTGGCTCCTACGCACCATGCAATGGGAGCTGCAGGGGCAGTGCCTACGGATGGGGCAGCATGCAGAGCCACCTGGCCACATCTCCACATAGGAGCTGGAGAAGGGACATGCCACTGCTTCCAGGAGCCACGTGAGGTAAGCACCACTCGTAACCTGCATCCCTGAGCCTCTCCCCAGGCCTCAACCCTGTGCCCCAGCTATAATCCTCCTCCCGCTCCCCAAAACCCTCGATCCCAGCCTGGAGCACCCTCCTGCTCCCCTAACCTCTCATCCTCAGCCCCACCCCAGAGCCCACACCCCCAGCTGGAACCTACACCCCTTGCCACACCCCTGCCCAAGCCCTGATCCCTCTCCTGCCCTCCAAACCCCTCGGTCCCAACCCAGAGCACCCTCCTACACCCCAAACTCCTCATCTCCATCCCCACCCCAGAGCCCGCACCCCCTCCCGCACCCTAACCCCAATTTTGTGAGCATGCATGGCCCGCCATACAATTTCTATTCCCTGCTGTGGCCCTCAAGCTAAAAAGTTTGCCCACCCCTGCTCTACAGTAATACAAATAATAAGTAATCGTAATTCATCATGGTGCCCCTATATTCACATCCTACACACTACTGTAATAATCTTTGTGCAAAATATGCCTTGTGAGGTATCATTTGAAAACTAACCACACCCTGAGCATGAATATCCTTGCATGGTGCATGTGTACATTTAGAGTTATGAACATATGCTGGAATTATGACAAAAGTATGTGCAAACCAGGTATGTCGGGTAGTTGTTAAACAGGTCTATCCTACACAAAGGAATGTGTGTTTACCTCAGGACCATCAAGACAGCAGAGGGAGGAGATGGCAGGAAACAGAACAATTTGCATTTCAGCAAACTCAAATTGGAGAAGAAAGACCATGGAGCTTCCTTCACTACCAGACTCCATGTTGCCTTTCTCACAGCTTGAATAAACTTGACTTTAAGGAGTAACCCACAGAAGAATCCATTTCAAAGATTTACTGATCTATAAAGACAGGGGGTTGAACCTCAAGTGATAAGCAATTGAGTCATCTGTATTACAAAAGTGTACAAAGTGAGGTCTTTTCTACAAGCAAATGACACACCAGTGATTAATATCATTGTCAAATATATGTATTAACACTATATGAGGAAATATGGATACTTAATGATGATATGTTTTAAAGTTTGTAGTCAAATAGGGAGAAACAGGTTCCCTCCAAGACAGGTGAAAAGGCAACTATATACCTGTCTATGTAAATTAAGTATGATGGAATCAAAAGAATGGAAGCCCTATTTACATACGGGGGATGGGAAGTCCACAGGAAGGTAAGATCAGTATGAGGTCATCCTGCCTCTTATAGAATCATAGAATATCAGGGTTGTAAGGGAGCTCAGGAGGTCATCTAGTCCAACCCCCTGTTCTAAGCAGGACCAATCCGTAACTAAATCATCCCAGCCAGGGCTTCGTCAAGCCTGACCTTAAAAACCAAGGAAGGAGATTCCACCACCTCCCTAGGTAACCCATTCCAGGGCTTCACCACCCTCCTAGTGAAAAAGTTTTTTCATAATATCCAACCTAAACCTCCCCCACTGCAACTTGAGACCATTACTTCTTGTTCTGTCATCTGGTACCACTGAGAACAGTCTAGATCCATCCTCCTTGGAAACCCCCTTTCAGGTAGTTGAAAGCAGCTATCAAATCCCCCCTCAATCTTCTCTTCTGCAGACTAAACAATCTGAGTTCCCTCAGTCTCTCCTCATAAGTCATATGCTCCAGCCCCTTAATCATTTTTGTTGCCCACCCCTGGACTCTTTCCAATTTTTCCACATCCTTCTTGTAGTGTGGAGCCCAAAACTGGACACAGTACTCCAGATGAGGCCTCACCAATGTTAAATAGAGGGGAATGAACATGTCCCTCAATCTGTTGGTAATGCCCCTACTTATACAGCCAAAATGCTGTTAGCCTTCTCGGCAACAAGGGCACACTGTTGATTCATATCCAGCTTGAAGCAAAGTAATTGAATTTTGAAAGATATAAGCAAAGAGAGAAGCCACTTTTGGCATCCATCACTAGACTGACACAAGGAAACAAAGCTTTTGCAAAGTGAGAAAGATGGGTCCTTCAACCAAGGAAAGTGGGGTGGGGATTTGTAGTCCTCTGGGAACTGAATATAAGTGAGAAAAAACATCTTGAACAAAACATATATCTGGATAGATTAAGTTTTAGACTCTTAAAAGTATATTTTGTTTAACTTGTAATTCTATCTTCATTTCTTATACTTGAACTCACTTAATCCTATGTATATTTTGTTAATACATTTGTTTATTTTTAAAATAAACCAACTCAGTTCTGACTTTCAAGGCAAGATTGTATTCACCCCAGTTAAGTTAATAAGCTGGTGGCTTTTGTGTCTTTAGAGGTACAAATGAACCTTATTATTTCTCTGAGCTGTCCAGCAGAGGGCTGGACATTACAGAGCACACGATTTAGGGAGAATTTGGGACTGGGAGTGTGTTGAGGTCACCCTGCAAGTAGTAACCAAGGCTTCTGGAAGCCAGAGTGGAGTTGTAGACTGGCCGCTGGCATCAGAGCTGCTGAACCAGGGATGTCTCACACACAGACACTCAGGGTTTAACCTGCATGGTTCTAGGCTGATTGTGAGAATTCTGGGTTGGGAGCTACAGCAACAAAGTGTTGTAAGCTGTGTTCCCTGTGAGCTGCACGCTTGGGCGGCCGCCCAGGAGAGATTCAAATGCCGCCTAGCTGATTAGCAGAGCGCACACAGCTGGCAGCATGTGTTCAGGTGCCCCTCCCCCCCATATTGCTCCGTCCTGCAGCTGCTTCGCTCCCGGGACTCTCCTGTTGGCTGTGCAGGGGGGTGGGGTAAGAGGAGGGTGCTGATGTCAGAGTGTCCTCCTCCTCCCCGCCCCTGTACCCTATCTCTGCAGAGCAGAGAGGACACAGCCTGGCTCAGGACTTGGAGAGCTGCTGCGGTGAACGGCGAGAGTGCCTTTCTTTAAAAGACAGTGCACTGTTTTCTGAGATTTCCCCAACAGCCAGCTCACACAGTCTCTGTCGCTTTCCCCTCCCCCTGCCCACATACCCCATCTCTGCAGAGCAGGGAAGGGTAGACAACAGGGCTCAGGACAGAGCAGGAGAGCTTTCAGTGTCTTAAAGAGACAGTGCATGGCATCTCTCGGAAATGTCCCCAGCAGCCAGCACACACAGTGTCTCTGTGTCTCTCTCTCTCTCTCTCTCTCACACACACACACACACACACACACACACAGTGCCTCGGTGTCACACACTGTCTCTTTCACACTCACCTCCCAACACATACTTGTATTATTGTTCTTGGTACTTACTTCCTGCAATGCACATATATTCTCTATAATTTTATTCTTTCAAATTGCATTATTTTAGTGTTTTGACTGGTCTATGCATTTCATAATTTTTATTTCTCTTACACTTAAATTTAATTCTTTGAGTAGTGAGTTCTAAAATGCCTAACCTGTCCTGGCTGGAGTAATTATCCCTATGGTAACTTTTTAAAAATATATATTATATCTAGGTGTTTTGTTTCTCCTGGTGGCGCACATCCGCACATACCTCGGTGCACATAACAAAAATTTATTCTGCACATAGAAAAAATTAGAGGGAACAGTGATTGTAAGGCACCCAGGGTTGCATGGCAACTGATGACACAACACACAACCCCTTACTGTCTGGATTGCACCCTGATCCGCATCACAGTCATCCTGGAATTTGAAACATGTAGTTTCATTCATGAAGGAATATTTTTCAGATCGTTATAACAAAAGGAGTTTCATTTAAAATGGAAGCATCTTTTAAACTTAGCCATAGTGTTCACCTCAGTGAATACTATAATAACTCTGTCTTTTCATGACTGCAAATAATTCCTAGTCTCATCTAATACTAAAATTAGACTGTCGAATCACTCGGGCTAGAAAACTATGTAGGAAAGTGATGCTTTAATCATGAGCTCATCTAGCATTCTGAAAATAGGAAATATAAAATAGTCAAGAAGTCCCCTAGAAATGTAAAGTAAAACTGGAAAGATCAAAAAGAGGACCATCAGAGGGCAGATAGACTATATAATAGAGGATGAAATGATTAAGTGCAGGAAAAAAAGGGAAGGTGTCCTATCCATTAAGAGAAACCTAGTCTGAGGAAACTGTGTGACCTTATGCAGAAGACTAGAAGTTAAGAACATGAAAGGAATCATATATATTTTTCCTTACAGATTTCTGGCCTTTTTCAATAGTTGAAAAGTGCCATATTGAGGGGTATGGAGACTCTGAAGTTCTCTGCTTATCTACAGGTACTCTCAGCATACGCAACCGAGCTAGTTTCACTCACACTCTTCTTGGAGTCCTTGACCTCCCTGCAGAGACAGCCAAGTAGGCTGCCAATTAATTCTAGTTGCGGTGGTAGTTTTCTGATATAAACATTTAAACTTGTCTGCATCAAAATCATAAGTCCTGAATGATGGCCAAACTCTTTTTCAGACAGAAATCCCAGCAGACATGAGTAATCCTTTAGAAGTCAGTAAAGAGCAAAGCTCACATTAACTTCAGTGGGGCCAGGATTTCACCTCTATATCTACAGTACCTCATAGAATGCTACACATACCAACACCAAGTCTTTTCTGTTCAGATAGCAGCTAATCCTCTTTTCTGGCACAGTACACAGAAAATCTGGGTGCATATCAGGGGCTTTTGTTTTCTTGAACATGTTACAGCTCTGGACCAGTCGTCTTCTTATTTTGTTGGTGTATTTAATGCTCAGACATTCTACAGGCAGTGACTATGCAAATTTCTCAACACAGCTCTGCTAAATGACCTGAGTCCTGACCTGCAGCATGCCTGCTGTGGCAATCCTGGAGCTCTCTTAGAAAAGGGACCATCAGTTTTGTCAAATCATAGTGATTTCATGAATTGTAAGAAAAGAGAATAGTATAAAACTGTATTCTAAAGAGAGAGAGAGAGAGAGCAGTGCTTGCCTACACAAATATTTCCAAGGCATCTACCTAACTCAACCCCACCAGCTGCATCTGCTGCCAAATCTGTAATGTGTCAATGTTCACCTTGGAATGAATGTGGGTCTATTATGTAACTTGACACATCATAACAGCCCCACACTCATATTTCCCACAAGCTACGTGTGGCTTATTGCAAATGCATTTGACCACGGTGTCGAAAGTTCCTGATTTCAAAGCCTTTGTTCCCACATGTGAATTTCTGTATTCTCGTACAACTATTTCCCAAAATTTATAAAAATGCTGTTTGTCCTCTATTTTAAAATCTATAATATACAAGCAGAGAAAGCGGCATATGCCTGTCTCAGTTAGTTAAGGATCCAGTCCAATTCCTCTTCATGTTAATAAGGGGTTTTCCATTGACTTCAGTGGGAGTGCATCAGGTTCTAAAAGACCAAACAGAATGTAAGAAAAAAACTTTTAGTGAGACTAAAACCCACATTTTTTGTGTTTTTGTTCACTTCACTACGCAGGTGAGTACATGAAGTTAATGGCAAATGTTTTCAATATGGCATAATTTTATGACAGCAACTTTGCAAGTATTGGAAGTGGAAAACAAATTATTTGAAAAGGACTCACTTGCTGTGAGTGAGGAAATGCCCTCCAGAAATAAAATGTGGTATATTTTATGTATCTAGAAAATAAGAATAAAATCATCATAAAAATAAAGGGACCAAATTTTTGTCTCATTTATACCGTTGTAAATCTAGAAACTCCATTTCCTTATGTGGATTTACAATGGTATAACTAAGTAGAATTTGATACATAATATTTTAGAATTTTCATTAGCTAGTATAGCTGAGCCCAATGTAAAATGATTTGATTGCATAATGAGTTCACAATGTAATGTAAAAAAATTGAGTAGGGGAATGGATAGCTCATGTTATTGGTGATGGGATCTGTGACCTTTCAACTCTAGTCACTAGTTCCAATATGGTGGAAGTAGATAATGATCAAATATTGGGTTACCATCTGATGACTACTATGTGATCAATGTGAAATGAGTTGGGTCTCAGCCCAGTTGCTAGTGGACAATTGTCCATATCTCAAACCGCCACAACAGCTGGGCCCCTATTGGCAGTTTCAGCTGAGAGGCTGAAGAATGAATGGACCTGGAGATTGACTTATTCTCACACCCCTAGAGATGGCCCCTCCAGATCAGGGTTAAGGCACATTCATAGAACAACGTGTAAGCTCACACTGCTGCTGCCCATGTGGTACCTGTTCTGATCTAGAGGACTTCAGCATTGAGGGTTACCTGTCTGGCACTTTTCACCAACACTAAATTCACTAAAAAATTATTTTAATAAGTACATCATACTTGAGTATTATGGGAAGTGATAAATGAACCTTAAGCAAAGATTCAGCAAAGATTTAACAGAATGTTCAACCATTAAGAGGTGCTGTTCAGGACCGGCTTCCTCATTCTTTCCATCACTCTTCAGTCTTCTTATATGAAGACAGAATCATTAGGAAGAAGCCAGCCACCCTCCCCTGCCCTACAAGGAACTACTTTTCATGGGGAGTCCATAGCACTTTCTTCAGCAGCAGTATATAGCCACTCACAAAGTGGCAGTGTCCAGCAGGGAGACCACCAGGACCTCTGACCCTCCATCTAAAGCTGGGAGAGAAGGAGAAGCAATGAGAGGGGCTTGGAGGGGTGAATTCTGTAGCTGAACTTCTTAACATATTTAGTTCAGGGACTGGACTAAGGCAGTGGTTCTCAAACTTCTATATTGGTGACCCCTTTCTCGCTGTAAGCCTGTGAGTGTGACTCCCCCTTATAATTATAAAAAAGTGTTTTTAATTTAACACTATTATAAATGCTGGAGGTGAAGCAGGATTTGGGGATTTATCATTCAATTAAAGGGAAGAATCTGAATTTATAAAACATTTAAAGTCACATTGTTAGCTCATACGGGAATAAAGCTTCCATGGTTTTCAAAAACTAGGAGCATAAAGCATGCTGAATGTACTGTTCTGGCAGACATTTCAAGCAGATTTTACATAGATTAGACTTCCTGAGCTGAAGGATGACCACTTATACATGGGACATTTCAGGGGGAAATATAAAGTGGGAAAAGGAACATTGTGGTGGACATTTCTTCTAGAATAAAATAATGGACACTTATTTGGCCAATTGATTTATTGCTGCCAATATAGTGTTTATATAATTAGTTTTTTTAAGTAGGGTTACAAGTTACATACTAGTTTCTATGCAGTTCTTTATTTATACTCTTCCTTGGTTCAGTTTCTCTGGAGACTAAATTTTCTTCAACTTCTGTGACTTTAATTTTTTTAAAGAGAATGGGATGGAACTGCCTAACAGTCTAGGTCAACATTTTGTCCACTAAAACAGTTATAATCTAGTAGGAAATATCATAACTAATTTAGACCTCCATTGTTGTGCCTGCGATGTTGTACCTTCACTTATTTTCACCTGAAACTTAGGCTACTTAGACAGACATCTAAGTAACTGTAATTCTAACTGGACTCTTAGATGTCTGTGTATTGTAAACTTCAGGCACAGATAAATTTGGATGTAAACTTAAACCCACAGTAATTGTGTCATAATTTGTCGATACAAAGATGTTTGATTGTATTGTAGCACCCAGGAACCCTAATCATGGACCACGTCCTCATTGTGTTAGGTGTTCTAAAATCATAGAACAAAAAGATAGTCCCTGCCCAAGAAGCTTACAGTCTAAGTAAAGAGAAAGCCCAGGCTTTCAAAATATCTTTAAAAAATGCCATTGTCATTGGGAAATTAGCATTATTTCCCTCTTCCCTCGCTCTGCACCTCCAACACAGTCACTGTTCATTTAATTGTGACATTCTGAATGATACCCTGGAACCCCCATATTCATCATTCATATGTGGTTGTGATATTTCATACAAAGCCTGCCATGTAAGGTATCGTATGAAAGGTCATGATCTGCTGAAACCCATTGTTCTGTCCAAATATATATATCATTAGTGTGTATAAAGTTATGAGATTGTGCTGTATGGTTGTTACTGAAATTTGCTAGTGTCAAACAGAGGATCCCTGCCAAAGTGCATGTTGACCACCCATTAATCAACTGTATGACTCAACTATGCAAGCACCACACAATGGGAAATTCTCAATCACTGTGACTCAGCAAAGCCCACCAGGACATGCCTGGGCTAGTATCTGCCAGGCATATGGGCCAATGGTATAAAATAAGGAACAGTTGCAGCATGTCTTGGCCTTTCTCCTCCCCCACCTACGCTGGAAACAACCAGAATGCCAAGAAGACAAAGATCATCTGAGGAGACTGGTCCAGACTTCAGGAGAAAGTCTGTACATTAAGGACAGTAACATCCAGTGGGGTGAGAACACTGCTTGATCTTAATGCTGCCTAATGTAATAAGGTTTAAGATTTAGATTGCTCTTTTTTTTTCTTTTTTTCATTTTCTTTGGTAACCATCTCTGTCCTTTTATGCCTGCCACTTATAATCACTTAAAATCTATCTTTCTGTAGTTGATAAACATTTTATATTTTACCTAAAACATTGCATTTTGTTTGAAGTGCTAGGAAATTCTCAGCTCAGTTACAAAGGCTTGTATGTGTCCTCCCCACATTGAGGGAGGGGTGGACTGGGTTATGAACTTACACTGGTCAGGTTTCTGACCAGGGCAGGACGGTACAGCTCAGGGGTGCAAGGTTGGGGAGCTGGGGAGAATTGGCTGGTGCCTTTTCCTGTGTGATTCATGAGAGGTTTTGGGGGTGTTCATACAATCTAGCTGGGCGTGGGGCTCCACCTGCTGTTGTACTGAGTGATAACAGCTCCTCGAGGGGTTTGCTGCTTGTCACTAGCAAAGCATTGTGAGAGACAGTCCAGACTGGAGAGTTAAGGAGGCACAGCGGTACCCCAGTTCCAGGTTGTACCCCAGGGAACCTGTCACAATAGTATAAAAAATCACCCGCCAGGATACTGCTCAGCAATGTGGCCCAGCAGACGCTCCCATCTGTGGGACGGGGAGGAAAGCCCCAGTGAAGCACCCCCTCCTTCAGGATAGGATGACTACTGACTTTGTTTTTAGAAAAAAGTGATGTCTGCACAAAGGCGTTTTCATTTTTATAGCTGACATACTTTCAAGAGGTGTTGTCTGGACCTTAAGGTGTGATTTTTAAACTGATTTAATTGAACTGGTGCAAAAGGCTGTGTGGATGATGTTATTTTGGTTAAACTAGGCTTATTTCAGTATAGGTAAAGTCAACTAGGAACAGGTTTAAACTAAACCAGAATAAGCCATTCTTCAACCAAAATATGTAACCACATAGGAGTTTGTAATGGTTTAACTAAATGAGTGAAAATTTGGGCGTAGACACAGCCCAAATACATTAGGGTTGGCAATTAAGATATATGGGACAGATAGGTGGAATGTCTGGATTATGGGTAGGACTTCTGGTTTTGGGGGTTTATTAATTTTATTTTGGAGGGTTATTTTTAACAATTGAGTTTTATGTAGATGTTCCAAAAATCAGGGTTTTCAGGGCTTTTCTTTGTATATACTGTAAAGATTAATATATATTATACATTACTCATTACAGTAGTCTGAGTACAGTATGTAATGAGTAACCTTTGTAATGTTTCCTAGTCTGCTTTAACATAGTACTGTTTAAACAGGACTACATTGAAATGCATTAGGGAACCTTTAGGGCTCAGCAGTAGAGTGTACACAGACCAGTTAATGTACAACACATTAGTGCACTTTAGAAATCACACCCTTGTAGTCTGCATTACTGTGCAGTGTAGGCAAGCCCTTAGATACAATTAACCATTTCCAGTGTTTTACTGTTTATGGGATAATCACCAATTTCAGAGTGTGTGTGTGTGTGGTGGTGGGAGGGTGGTATTTTAATGGTATTTATCATTTTAATACTGAAAATCAGAAGCCCTAATTATGGGAGAGTGTTTTATTTGTGTGGGCTCTCCTAGTATTACTTTTCATCTTGACCCTAGTGGCAGCAAATGAGAGGATTCTAACAATTATTGCTCTTAGAAAAAGGTGAGAGACCAGTGGAGGATCTGTTCTGAGAGGCATCTTTATTCTTTTTCAGTCTTGTGTAACCAGTCATGCAAAACTCAATTTGACTTCAGTGGGATCAGAATTTCACCCCAGGTGGCTGTAGCAGGGGGCTAGAGATAGTATTGAAAACACTTTCTGTAGGCAAGACTATGAGTTCTGCCTGGTTACAATTGTTGTTTGTTTGGCTTTTTCTGTCCCCTTTTGGAAATTGTTAGTGGAGACACTCCTATTTTCCTAGATACATTTTAGGGGGGGGGGAGAACAGGAGTACTTGTGGCACCTTAGAGACTAACAAATTTATTTGAGCATAAGCTTTTGTGAGCTACAGCCTACAGCATCCTAGGCTGTAGCCCACAAAAGCTTATGCTCAAATAAATTTATTAGTCTCTAAGGTGCCACAAGTACTCCTGTTCTTTTTGCGGATACAGACTAACACGGCTCCTACTCTGAAACCTGTCATTTTAGGAGGAGACGACTTCCACTAAAAAGTGGCTTTTGCTTCTTGCCTGGATGTCTTCATTAAGGCCTTGTCCATATTCAATGTTCAACAGATTAAACTACTATGCAAAATTGCACCAGTTGAACTTAATAGGTTAAAAAACATATTTAGTTAAGATAGTATAAATTCCTATGTAAAAACTTTGATATCAGTTTAAACCTTGACCTAAACAGACTTTAGCCACTTTATTCCAACAAGTGTCCACCCAAAGACTTGCACTGAAATAACTAAATCACTTTTAGGAAACTGATAAAGGGCTTGTCTACACTGCAAAGTTGTCGACAAAACTTTTGTCTTTCACGGGTACTTAACCCCACCCCCTCCCCCCCGCAAAAGTTTTGCCGATGCAAGTGGCAGTGTGAACGTGGCTTTGTTGGCAGGAGCGCTCTCCTGCCATCAAAGCTAAGGTCGCTCATGGGGCTGGAAGTATTTTGTCGACAAAGTACTGAAAAAGAGCATTTACACATGTTGACTTTTAGTGACAAGTGTCACTTGTCTCTAAAAGCTGCGTGGTGTAGACGAGCCCAATGTTAAATTGCTTGCAAGTTTGTGTGTAGACCAGGCCTAAGAGTTTTTCTTGACTAGTTCCCAGTTTAATTAAGCTTTCCTTTGAAGGCATGCTCTATCCCAACTACTAAAGTAGCATAGCCATAGCTGATCATTTTGCTCTTGCATGAGGTGAAGCTGGAGGAAAAGGATTCACCTGTCAGAGGCCCAGTTTCCACGCTGATAGGGGCAGAGTTATAAAGGGTCATGGGAGCTTACTGGAGGAAGTTTTTAATCATTCAAGCAATAGGAAGAAACAGTTTTTGTAAGATGCTCTATGTAATCTCTTTTGGGGCAGAGGGGTCTATTTGGGGGAAAATATAAAGCTTACTTACCAAACTGTATCTGTAGTGCCTTTTGTGTGACATTATTAATATTTGTATATTTATAAACAACTGCCACTTTTTTATTAAATCACTTTTTAAAATGTTCCACTAAACCATGGGTATTTATAAAGGCTTTATTTTAAGATCATTTATTGGGGACTGGATTCTCCAGCTGCTGTTGCAGCAGTAGAAGGAAGTAGAGAGGTGGTGTGGTTCCCCGCAGCCCTAGTGAGGGACGAGCCCCGGCCTAACCCCTCTACATGGGGGTGCTGAGATCTACTGAACCGAGCTGTAAACCCTGTGTATAATGGAAACCACTTCAAGCCAGGGGGTGCAGCAGCATCCCTAATTCCAGCATCTATACATACCTGGGCAGCTTCAGGATGCCATTAGCAGCTGCACTCTGTGCCTTTGTTACCTCAGGAGTGAGATATTGGTTAAAATCACCACTGGCTATGGCAAATAGTGCCATTGCCCTATACTCATAGGGACTGAAATTATGTTACTTCATGCAACAGAAAATACTTTCCCCCTACCCCAGTGGGCCGTACTCACCATGTCTGGGGCTGGAATGCAGTGCTGTGCTGAAGTGCTGCAAAGCTGAAATGTCAATAAGCACGTATTAAAAATGGAAATGGAAATAAAGGAAGGGAGTTCTGAAACTTGTATTTACCTTTCTGTTCTGACTGTCAATCCAGTGGTACATCTGTCTATTTTTTTATCAGCAGTTTCCAGCATGGAAGCCTTGAAGGGCAACCCCTTCACACCTGCAGAACACCTGACCCAGAGGAGGACAAATAGGACTAGGGAGGACATGTTCAGAGAGCTCCTGCAATTCAGGATGCAACCTGCATCGGACCATGACTAAAGGGCTTAAAGGGTCAAGATGACAAACATCACAGAACATAAAGATAGGACAGGAGAAAGGCCCAGGAGCCCAGCAGGACAAGGAGATGGAAATGTACCAGGACATAATGGGTCTTCTCAGGCAGCAAACCCAACTGCTGCAGACCCTGGTTGACCTACAGGTCAACAATTACAGGTTCCACACCATTTACAGTCTTTGGAGAACTGCATAATAGCAACTCACTACACCCCCTCAATATACCATATGGCATCATGGGGTACATAATTACCCTTACCATTCCATGTCAGGGGAGAGCAAGGAAAACAGCAGTTTCACATAGACTGATCGGTGAGAACCATAGTTGGTGTATGTGGAGCCACCATGGACTACATTTGTGCACTGAAACAGACAGAGATGTTTGCTGCCTTTCCAATTTTAAAGTTCCACTCTGTACATTTATGTTAAAAGTTTATATCATATTGTTTTTCTCACTCAAAGTTCTATTTTTGGAGAATAAAATTATCTCTAATAGTACACAACACATTGCAAAATGCATAGTGGTAGTCAAAGCAAAGAGTACTTGTACGTGTACAGCAAGCACCACATAATCCATAGCTTCAAAAAACATCCAATTGTACACACAGCAAGCACTACACAATTCTTAGCAGCACTCAGAGAACACCCCAGTGCACAACACTACTGTGACTGACCATTAAAGTTTTCTTTCAAAGCCTGCCTCAGCTGCACAGCTCCACATTAGTGTCTTGTAATGGCCTTCTTATCTGGCTGTTCAAAGTCAGCAGACAACCACTCCCCCTTAGCAGCAGCTTTTCTCCCTTTGTTTCTCACATATGCAGGACACAACAGGCAGTGATAATCATTTGGAGTTCTCTGAACACTGCCAGCATGCCTTCAATCTACCAAAAGTACATTCAATAGTCATTCTGATTAATTTTTTCTTGGTGCTGTCCGGATGGCCAGCATACGGCTTCATGAGCCAGAGGAGCCATGGGTTGGCTAGGTTCCCGAGAATCACTACTGGCATTTCAATATTGCCAATGGTCATCTGCTGCTTGGGAGAGAATGTCCCAGCATGCAGCTATCAAACCTGGGATCTCTGGAGTAAAATGCATGAGCCTCTACTGTATGAGCTAAAAGCCATATGGCCCTCAGCTAAGGCTGTAGTGCAGACTCATTAATCTCTCTCTAAGTGGTCTCCGTGCCATTAGATGGGACAGAGCACCATACCCAGGAGGTGTGTGGGTTACACAAGCTCAGCACACAGTTTCAGGAATGTGGCCTTTCACATCTGAAAGTTCTACAGCCACTACTTGTGGCTGCATTACAAACCTGCATTACAAGTCAGTCAGTGCATTACACCAGTGAGTGCTCATTTTGCAGGCCCAGAAGTGGCACTCTATCATCTGCAGCTACTCTGCGAATGCCACCAGCAAACTTGAATTGTTTTTTGTTATGTCCCTCAGCAAGCTGTCCTTGAAGAAATCCTCATGGTCCTAGTTGTTGTGGTCCTTCCTGCAGGTCGGTAAATCATGTGTCCTGTATTTGCACATTTATGAGAATTGTGTAGAGCTTTGCAGGCTCCATGCTTCCATCAAAGATGACAGACACCAATTAGTGCCACACAGGTTTGTGGGATTTTTTTAAAAGGCGCACAAATTATGGAACATAGATGGCATTAGGGGATGGAGAAAATTGCATGCTGGGAATTTGACCTCTAGGTCTCGGAGATCCCTGGGTGAGACCTTTCTATCCCACAATACATTTCAAAAAGTTCACAAAAGGCATGGCGGACAGGGGCATACTGGGATACCTACCTGTTGTGCACTGCACTTTGCATTGATGCAAGCACTCTGTGGGTACACACTACCGGTGCCGTAACAAGGGCGGGGCAAGTGAGGCACTTGCCTCGGGTGCGCAAAGCAGAGGGGCACAGCTCTACCGCCCAAGCGGGACGGAGGAAAAAAAAAAGCCGCGATCGGTGGCGCTTCAGTGGCAGCTCTACTGCCACCGCTTCTTCGGCGGCAATTCGGCGGCGGGTCCCGTAGTCCCTCTCGGAGGGGAGGACCTGCCGCCGAATTGCCGTCGCCGCTTCATTCATTCTTCAGCAGCAATTCGGCGGCGGGCCCTTCCCTCCGAGAGGGACTGAGGGACCCGCCGCCAAATTGCCACCGAAGAGCCTGGAGCCGGCCCTTGCCTCGGGCGCAAAATTTCCTTGTTACAGCTTTGCACACTACATCAATGTAAGCAACTATGCATGCGCACAAGCAATGAACAACCTTTGGCAGCTGTACGCTGACATAACTTGCACTGACCAAAGTTTGTAGTGTAGACATGGCCTCAGGCAAAGAGGATTTGGCATTTGTCTGCTCCAGTACATACTCTGCTCCCTCAGAAGCCAACAGTTCTTATTGAATTTCATCCCCAAAATAAGAGGTATTTTTCTGGCAATGGAATTAGCTACAGAGCAAGGACAGCATGGATTCACCAAGCTTGTCAACCACCAAAACAAAATATAAAATTTTGCATCTGCAGTGGTGGAAGCAAAGACCCATTTCTAGTGGATATAGCTCTGTGGATGTATGTGCACTGGAGCTGGAAGGTGTAATTTCTAGCTTGGGTACATATGCCCTCACTAGCTCTGCCCGAGCGAGCATGCTAAAAACAGAAGTCTAGCTGCAATGGTGGGACAGGCTAGCCCAGGGGCTCTCAAGACAAATTATTTGGTGGCCTCAGGGTGCGGCCACCAACTCTTGCTGGTGGCTGCTCTCACACTTTTCCTAAAATATTTAATTAGCCTTAGGAAAAACAAATGAATATGCACATATACACATCCAAATCGTAATTTATTATTTGCTGGTTAGTAAGTCTGTTGTGAAAAGTGATATTAACACACATGCAAGTGTCATTTTTCACAGCAGAATTACTCAGCCCTGGCAAGTCTGGGGACAAATTAAGCCCTGGATGGGAGGTCAGGGGAGGCAGTGGGGCCTAGGGGCGATGGGGGTGGGTGGGCGGCTGGGGGAGGCAGTGGGGGGCTGAAGCCTAAAGCCCTGTAGCCGGAGGACAGAGCCTGAAGCCCTGCGGCCAGAGCCTGGGGCTGGAGCCTGAAGCTCTGAGACCAGAGCCTTCTGCCACGCCACCAGGGCTGAAGTCCAAAGCTTGAGCCCCGCCAAGGTGGTGCACCCAGGAGCACCAGGGAGGGGGAGGGGCCGCTGCTTTGCTCCTGCCCCCAATCACAGCCCAGGAGGCTGTGGCTGCAAGAAAAGCCCCTGGTGGCTGCATGTGGCCACGGTGGCCGCATTTGAGAAACGCTGGGCTAGCCACCCTGAGTATGCTCTTGTCCAGGGATGGGCAGACTTTTGGCCTGAGGGCCACATCTGGGTGGGGAAATTGCTTGCAGGGCCATGAATGTAGGGCTGGAGCAGAGGGTTGGGGTGCGGGAGGGAGTGCGGGGTGGGGGAGGGTGCAGGAAGGGGCTCAGGATAGGGGGTTGGGGCGCAGGAGGGATGCGGGGAGCATGAGGGGCCTCAGGGCAGGGCATTGGGGTGCAGGAGGGGTGCGGCAGGAGGTTGGGATGCGGGATGGGTGTGGCAGGGAGTTGGGGTGCGGGGTGCAGGAGGGGTTTGGGGTGCTGAATCTGGCCCATCAGGACTTTGGATCCGGCCCACGGGATTGCCACCCCCATGGCGCCGCGGGCCCCGCGCTGCTGCTGGAAGCAGCCGGCACCATGTCCCTGCGGCCCCTGGGGTGGGGGGGCAGAGCCCCTCCCGCTGCTCATGCCGCTGCGGCTACACTTCTGTTTTTAGAGCCCTAGCTCAATCAAAGTTAGGGTGGGTATTTCTACTAAAGCTGGAAATTATACCTCCAGCACCAGTGTAGACATATCCTATGTGCAGGAGGAGGTCTGGCTTGAGGACTCAAGAATTAGAGGAGTTAACCTGAGTTTGTCAGAGGGTGGACATGATGTCAGCTGGTGGCCTGTGAAGCACAGACACATTCAGCCTATTGTCCCTTTTGCTGACTCAGCAGGCTGACTGCTTCTTTAGGTGGACAAACCACCTAAGGTGGTGGACCCCAACACTAAATCCTAAAATCGATAGCCTGCTGGGACACAACACTATTTTGTGAAGTGTACCAGGATGCTGGGACAGGCCGCAAACTATCATTCCCAGTTTTCAAGGACAGATGGTCTCTCTAATGAAGACACTATATAAAAAATATAATGTCAAATGTTTCTGCAATGGAGAATAAAATATAAGGTTAGTTTCTCTGGTCTGGTCAAACTCTGCTTGTCACTGGGCACCAAGGTGACTTTAAGCTTCCTTTGCAGTCCTGGGTTCTATTCTGGTCACTGATCTACACTGATCTGTATTCTTGGCACAATTAAAGCAGCCTGAGGAGTATTTTAACCTACACAAGCTGCCTGTGGATCTCAAGGGGCTAACTGGGGTTCAGCAGAGCACTGGGGACATTCTAGTTATGCCCTCTTTCCCTCAGACGCTAGCCTTCTTCTAGCTCTTGGTACAAGGGGTAGGTAGGAATCACTAAGGTGGCTCAGTGCTACTGGATGACTCCTCTAGCCAGAAGGAATTGTCAAGAGTCAGATTAAGCCAACGTCAAGGCTATTTTGTACCATCCGCACATAGCAGAGGTGAGAATCTGGCCTATGTAGTTCTTAAGTATCCTTTGAACAAATTATAAAACACAACAAAATTTGGGTGATAAAGCTTGGTTCCTATAATGTCTTTTGGCAAAAACCAAAGTGAGTTATCCCAATTTCTAAAATAAATGCCTGTCTTGTGAGTTTCACCACTTCAGGTGTCTGCAGAGATAAAAAACAAGCAGTTTTGTCAGGAAAGATAAAGGCCCCAGTGGCATGGGCCTGTGCGTGTGTGGAGTTCCTTTTGACTTCAGCAAGGCTAGCTCTGTGTGGGCTCAGGGGTCTGTCTGCACAGAGGTCATAACAGAAAGCAGGACCTAAACATTCAGAAATTAAGCTGACTGCCCAGTTTGCTCAGCCCAGCTTACTGAAAGTGCCAAAGATAGGAATCAGTCTTCACTATGAAAACACTACAAACACTACAGCACAAACAAACAAAAATTGTATTTACAATTGGAATTTCTTTACTTGCTGATGGCAATTATCTTGTTGCAATGTGACATTATTTGGGAGCCTGATGTCACACTAAAAGAACAGGAGTACTTGTGGCACCTTAGAGACTAACACATTTATTTGAGCATAAGCTTTCGTGGGCTACAGCCCACTTCATCGGACGCATAGAATGGAACATATAGTGAGGAGATATATGTACATACAGAGAACATGAAAAGGTGGGAGTTGCCCAACCAACTCTCAGAGGCTAATTAATTAAGATGAACTGTTGCGGTTGTATCTTAGAGCTTGGCTGTAGACAATGGATCGTGTGGTGTGTCCTGGATGGAAGCTGGAGGCATGTAGGTAAGTATAGAGGTCAGTAGGTTTCTGGTATAGGGTGGTGTTTATGTGACCATCGCTTATTAGCACAGTAGTGTCAAGGAAATGGACCGTTTGTGTGGATTGGTCTAGGCTGAGGTTGATGGTGAGATGGAAATTGTTGAAATCATGGTGGAATTCCTCAAGGGCTTCTTTTCCATGGGTCCAGATTATGCAGATGTCATCAATGTAGCGCAAGTAGAGTAGGGGCATTAGGGGACGAGAGCTAAGGAAGCGTTGTTCTAAGTCAGCCATAAAAATGTTGGCATACTGTGGGGCCATGCAGGTACCCACAGCAGTGCCACTGACTTGAAGGTATATGTTGTCCACACATGTGAAATAGTTGTGGGTGAGAACAAAGTTACAAAGTTCAGCCACCAGGTTTGCCATGACATTATCGGGGATACTGTTCCTGACAGCTTGTAGTCCATCTTTGTTTGGAATGTTGGTGTAGAGAGCTTCTGCATCCATAGTGGCCAGGATGGTGTTTTTTGGAAGATCACCGATGGATTGTAGTTTCCTCAGGAAGTCAGTGGTGTCTCGAAGATAACTGGGAGTGCTGGTAGCATAGGGCCTGAGGAGAGAGTCCACATAGCCAGACAGTCCTGCTGTTAAGGTGCCAATGCCTGAGATGATGGGGCGTCCAGGATTTCCAGGTTTATGGATCTGGGTAGCAAATAAAATACCCCTGGTCGGGGTTCTAGGCATGTATCTGTATGGATCTGTTCCTGTGCTCTTTCAGGGAGTTTCTTGAGCTGATGGTGTAGTTTCTTTTGGTAATCCTCAGTGGGATCAGAGGATAATGGCCTGTAGAATGTGGTGTTAGAGAGCTGCCTAGCAGTCTCTTGTTCATATACCAACCTGTTCATGATGACAACAGCACCTCCTTTGTCAGCCTTTTTGATTATGATGTCAGAGTTGTTCCTGAGGCTGTTGATGGCGTTGTGTTCAGCACGGCTGATGTTATGGGGCAAGTGATGCTGCTTTTCCACATTCCACATTCCAAAATTTTTCCACATTTTCCACATGATGTCACACTGTTAATTAACACCCCCCAAAAAAAACCTCCTCCATCCTGCTTTAAGAATCATAAAGCATCATTATTTTAAAATGTAGTTCAAAAGTTTAAAAAATATCTTTTTCTCAGTGTTACTAGTATAACAGCAGGGTTAGGAGTCAGAGGCAAGTCACTACATCGCAATTATTGCAGGACCTAGAGAGATGGTAGAGCACCACCTGGAGTTTGTGAAGCCTATCAAAGAATTTTTAAAGGTTGTTTTCAACATGCCCAAGTTTACAAGACCCATGCGTTTCATAGTTTGCCTGCTTTGCCAAGAGTGCTGGAACTAGAGGTGCTGGGGTACGCAGCATCCCCTGGCTTGAAGTAGTAATAACAACCAAATACATGGTTTCTGCTTTCGGTACAGCCACTATAAAAATTGTTCAAGCATCCCTGTGCTTTTCTTCTTTTTTTTTAATTCATATGTCTTTTCTATAACAAAAATATTAGGTGAAAAAACTATTCCTGTTTTTTTCGCACATGCCTTTCTTTTTAAAATAACACTGATTTTTTCCCCACATGGGTTTAATTAAAAGTGAACACAAAAACCATGTGAAGTTTGGCATTAATCAGATTAAATGTATAAGGCTTCACACAGAAGAAGTCTTTACCTAAAAACCAGTGCTTCATGGATCATCCAAACTGATGCAGATTGTTCAAGCCTGTAAGTGGGATGAGCCTACCCATTTAGAGGTAAGAGTCTGTGGGGGCAGTCCCGCCTAGCAGATATGGGGTAAGGGAATCCAGGCCCTCCCACTCTATTGGCTCCCAACCCTCACGAGCACCATAAAGCAGGCATCTGCTTCCTGCGGTCTGGCTAATACTCTCCCCTGGGTCTCTTTGTACCGCTCTACCCCACCCCTTCGGGTGCATTGTGGCTTGTGGTTGTCCCTGGCAATCTGGTCCACAGGTCTCAGCAGGCTTGGGAGTTCTGGCTCCAGGCAGCAGACCTCACCCTGAGAATGCTCTCCTGGTGTAGTCCCGCACAGGTCTGCCTCTCTTCACACTCCACCGCCACCCTGCTGTGTTGAAGAGACTCTCTTTAAGTCCTCCTCCCAGCACGCCCTCCAGCCTTACAGGAACGGGCTTCCTGGACCCAGAGTTGTTCCTACACCCTTATGGTATCCACCTCATCACAAAGCCTAACAATCAATACATGGAAGAGAAAAATGTCCAAGGGGAAAATTCTCAGCTGGCGTAAAGTGTCGTAGCTCTGTTGAATTTGATGGTGTTAGGACAATTTTCACCAGTGAGGGTCTTCTCCTAAATGCACATACACAGTCACCTTGCACAACCTATTTACACTCATCCCTTTTTAATTCAAAATATTAAAACTAGGGCTCTAATGCCAAAAGGAACGTGCAGATTTAAAAAAAAAAAAAGTGTTTGACAGTCAGGTCCTGCTGGTTCCTCACAGTTGCTTCCTCAACCCTATGAGGAAGCAGCAGGATATAGCTGTTGAGCACTGTGGGTTTTTATCTGTCTTTTTCACTTTCTGGCATTGTCATTTTCTATGTTGGGGGCCCTAAAGGGTTATTTTTAACTAAGTTTGTGAGGCAACTGTTTGTGTGTATTTGGAACTTTTCTTTTCAAAGCAAAAAATATGAACTTAGAATCTGTTAAACTACAGCTAAGTATGTATAATATAATATATATAATATAAGTATATTTCCAGGGTACAACAGGTGTATGTAACATAGGCATGAGTGAGACATGCTGATGTTTTTGGCTCCATTTCTTATGTATCATCTCAAGGTCTAGTTGCACATACGTTATGTATGTAATAAATTTCTAATAGTAGTCATAGAGATATTCAAGCATCTGTATGCCTAAAAATATAAAAGGGAAATATTAAAAAATAAAGGAGGTAAACCAGATATGCTCACCATGACTATAAACTAGTGATCATTTTAGCAAGTATATAAAAATGTGAGACCTTTTTGTTTTTTAAGCTTCTCAAGTCTTTTTTTCCAGCACAGAAGTTAGGTGTGCATATTTTATGCTGGAGGGTGGAATTGTGTGGAGAATAAACTGATGACTGAGCACTGATATGAAGTAAGCACAGAACAAAGAGCCAGAAATTCTGAGGAGCACCATAAGGACAACCATCATGTTTGACCCCTGGGCACAGTGGAGCATGTGTGAAAAGATCCTTGCAGGATCTCTCCCTTCAGTACTCATGAGGGGGTAGGGAGAGGGGGCTGACTTCAGTCTAGTTGTTTATATATAGGAGATTATAAATAACACAAGGGAAAAGGTAATTTAAAGCATCAGGCTTGGTATCGATGGATCTACAGCAACACTTATGATCAGCTATTCCCATTTTATATTGATTTTTTTTTAAATTACAACTAGACAGATTTAGAATATAAAATGACTATTAATGTTTCTGCAGTGTAGCTGTAACCATGTCAGTCCCAGGACTCTCTAGTAATGTTTTCCTTTTTTCTGAAAGAATGAAGTCCACTTCTCTGCCCATGTTTCCTTAGATCCATAGGACCTCTGTGGCTGGAAATTGGTAATTTGTGATTGGATAGTGAGTAAGTATTCTTGGTTGAAGTAGGGGGAATTTGCAAGGTGCAGAAGTAAACAGAGTGAAGATAAAGGGTTTTTTGGATATTTTTACTCACAAGTGTGTTGGAGCTTTCTAACAGGAAAAGTATATTCTGCTACCTCTTCATACCACATAAACTATCACCAGCGTTTTACCACCTTTCTGTTTCTATAGATCATGAGTTAAGCCAGTGTAGATGCATTAATTGATCCTTATAGCCAGTGTAGATTTATTTTTACCTACTCATGTTTCATATACGATGATCAAATCATGGAAGGAGATGTTCTGAATAGTGAATTATTTGGATTTTGTCTCCAAAGACTACATCAGGGATGCACAGGCTAAGAGAGGTGTGTGTGGTGTTTTGGTTTTGTTGTTGTTTTTAATAAATCTGGCCATGGGACAGGTGCCTTTTTGAGTCTTCAAGAGTGTAGTGCTTGTTGAGTGCAAAGTGGGAAATCCTTAAGCTTACAGATTGGATGCTGCAAGGTGCTGTGTACCCTCAAGTACCACTGACTTCAGTGGGAGGTGTGAGTAGCTCAGTACCTCAAAGGTTCCAGCCCTTGTTTAGGTATATATGGTCATGAAGATGAGGAACAGGATAAATCTTGCAGAAGGCTATAAATTAGTTATAATTATTTGAATTAACAATATGATAAATGTTAAAGGTACCAGCGCACATTTGAGTATTATGAGCAGGCATACGTTAAATTGTAGTACCTTTTTCCTATGACATGGCGTGGCATATTTTGTTTAGGGAGGTAAAAAACAATGACAGTTTTTGTCAATGGTATTAACTCTTTATTTCGTTTCATCTGTTCTCTCCCATTTCACTCAGATCTCTGCTTAGCGTGCTCCTTCATACTGAATTATATTTTGCCTTTTAATTTTTTTCTTAATATTAGATCATAGGCATGAGAGTTTTAGTTCAAACATTACAGCTTTCTGTTCATTCTGTACTTTGTATATGCCATCTTCTTGGTGGTTCAATGACTCAGCTTCAGTTATGTGCAGGATCTTTCACCTCTAAGTTATATAAATTCTATTTCTAGCGCTGCAGCATATTCATTATTCTATACTGGTGAGTCCGAGAGACCCTTGTATGGCACAAAAAGAGAAGCCACTGTTAAAGAAACTAAAGGCTGATTTTTGTAATGTCAACACTCTGCTCAACACAGAGGAAGATCTAATCACAGATTTATAGACCTTAGGCCTATGTTGGAGAGCTATGTCAATTTTCACCAGTTGAATATATGACTTTCTGTTACTATCTTTCAGTACTGTGGTGCCAGTATTCAGTTCTCTGGATCAGTCTGATGACAAGTGGCATGCTCTCTGTATCTCCAATTTAAGCTGTCACAAAATATACATGTTTACTTGACAAGCCCCAGTTGGTGGTGATTGCAACTGATTTGAGATGTTCTCTGACACTCTCTTTGCCTTGTAGATTCTCACCACATCCTAAGGATCATTTGCTCTGTTTATTAAGCTGAGTTTGTCTTTTGTTTGGGAACTGAACTTATATTGAACACTGGCTTGTGAATTTCTCAACATTTCATCCTCCAGGAATATTACAGCCAATGTGCACAAAGATTATAGGGATTGTCAAGCCCTGGGACTTCCTTTTTCTTATGGACTGTAAACCACCTCTAGTGCCTTATGTTGTCATCTGATTTCTTCCACATCTCCCTCTTTCTCCTAGTCTATTTCAGGAATTTTTGTTAAAGACAGGATTCCCTGTGTAACTGTTGGTATTCCTAGTTAATACAGGATTTCCTATGTAACTAGGAGATTCTCTGATTATATATACTATTCACTTGCTAAACAGAGTGGTATTTCTACTGGAATCTATGGCTCAATGCAGAATTCTCCATGTAATTGATATTTTTGGCTCAATGCAGAACTTTCTGTCTAACTGGGAATTTCTCAGGCTAAACAGAGGAGAGACTGTGCTGGAATTGCAGGCTTTAAAATACAGAGTTCTCTATGTAACTGGTAGATATAGAGACTAGGTCTGATTTTTTCAGTTACTACATTTCTGCACTTGGGCCAGGAAGGAGCTGCTGGAAAAGGGAAAATCTAAGATTGCACTAAGCCATCTTTGTGCTTCCTGTGTTCTGGGTCCTTGCAGAGGCCAGCCCAATCCACTGGTGTAAGTTAGATCAACCTTAGGAGTGCTCTAACGTGTGCTCTGATTCCCATAACTGTCTATAGATCTTGGGAATCAGAGATTAGATCATCTACGGCCCTGATAATCCCACCTGTTAATGGTCCAGAGCTGAATTTTACTAATCATGGGGCTCAAGCAGGTGTAAATATGAGGCAGAAATTGCAAATTTCAAGGGAGAAAGAGGAAACATTTCTTCAGCAGGTTGATTTTTTAAAAACAATAGTGCTTGTCTGAAGCTGCTCAGTAGGGTTTGCAATGTTAGAATATGTCCTGGGGAGATGGATTAATGGGCAAAGCACAAGTGAAGTAGTCAAAGATGCATAATAGACATTTGTCACATGAATACCACTTCCATATATGGTCTTTGTGTGCACACTATCTCTTGCTTCCCCTGGATTATATTTTTTAACTCTTCCCTGAACAGTTTGAAGCAATTTTCAGGAAAAGGGGGAAAACAACTCTAAATAGGAAATGTATACTTAGCAACTAAGAATAATCTTCTGATGATTCATACAGATTCTAGAACTTGATAAAAGTTCATTGTTGTCTAAGAAAAGTGCAACATTTGTTTAGATTTGGCTGGCTTTGTTGGCTAAAGAAAAAAATAGTCTGAAGTAGAGCAAGTAAAGAATTTGAATTACAAATACCATACGATGGATAGCATCAGCAGGCCTTTCTCAGTTTACTTAAGATAGGGGAAAATGCTTTTCTACTTTAAGATTTTTCTTATGAAAAAAATCAGTTATAGATGTCTTATGTCTGACTAAATTTGGGGTAAATTTGCACTAAACGTGTTTTATCCTCTGTTAGGTCAGTTATGTCAGGACATGCCATACGGTCCCCTTTAGATGAGATGAGAAAAAAAAATCCATTAGAACTAGCAGAAATTTCAGATTGCTATGTACTAGACTTTTGTGTTAAAATGCTACCAGGCTATTAAACTGAAAGAAAAATATACTATGAACTTATAAATAATTATAAAAAGCAAATTTACCTTTTATTGTAGGTAACTGCAAACATTTTTTATCACTAGTTCATTTCAGTGAATACTGTTAAAAACTTAACAGCTGTTTTAGATAATTCCGTAGATAACCACATTAATTTTGCTTAATTTTTAAAGTATTCCAAATATTGCTTGCAATAAGGATAAAGTAGGATAGTTGATATTTATAAGTTGGCAAGTTTTGACACCATTGAAAAAGCTTATATTTCATCATTTCAATTTTATAACAATAATGTAATGTAATGTTCAGCTCCAAATTTACTCTAAACTAATCAAAACCAAGTAGCCAGACTTCTTTGTTCTGGACCACAGGTAACTGGTCATTTCCCCCCAAATCAATGCATTGCAGGGTTTGATCTCCTGTTTATCTGAAATGTAATTTTTCTGAAGATGCACAGTCTCTCAAAAACTTCAGCTAAATAGTTTTGATCTATTGTTTTGAGGCATCTGGAACTGTTGGGGGATACAGTGCTTGTCCAACTTAGTATTTTGTTCTTCCATTGCACCCTGAAGCTATGCTATACAGTGCCAAGAGAAAACTAATTCAGCAGTATAAATTAAAATAGGATTCCCATGACACAAACTGCATAAATATGTTTTATTTATATAATGACTTTGCAGCAGTAACATGTCTCTGCTGCTGCCTTTTGACTCATGAGAGGCCTCATATACAGCCAACATTCAATGGCAGACAGCAAAGACGAAACAGCATTTTTTTTAATTAATTTTTTTTCTGTTTCGATGGCGGTATTGCCTAACATTCCTTTTTATTATTGCAATGACTCTCTTCTTTTTTCTTAGACAAAAGAACCCAAAACCATTTCCAAGTATAACTGCAATATTATAACATCCAGTACTGTAATAATATTTTGTCTTTAAACTGCTTCACAAATTTATGTCATCCTTGTGCAAGGGTCATGATAATCTTCTCTGTGTTGTTCCAGTTTTAGCATATGTGCTTCTGAAGTAAGCATTTATATTCCAGTTTATAGAAAGCTATAAATGATCATACTAGGATTTCCTTGCTATTTGAGAGTAGACTGTCAGGAGCAAAGGGTTTGTCACCCTCTAAGCATCAGGGGAGCAACTGCAGAGTGCTTCAAACACAGGCCTTTTGACTTCCAAAGAGCATTAGGATATTATCAGACTTCAGCAACCCAGAACAACGAGACAATGGTGGAAGTCTAGCCTCAGACAAGTCACTACATTTAAGTTACTACAGTCAACTACTACATTGCAACTACAATACTACTAGTAAATGATTATAACCTTCAGTACTGCAGTCGAAGGCCTTCTCCTAGCACCCAAGAAGTCTAAGCAGCTAGGGGACTTACCAAACCTAAATGAGATAAAAAGCAATCTATTGAAGAAGACATTTATTTTTTCCTAAATAAAGAATTTTAAACTTTATAAAAATAGACTTAAAATGACTGTTTAGTGGTGAGACATGAAGATGTGAAGCTAATGAAGGGACACTATAGATTCAGTGTGCCTGTTCATTAGAACAGGTTTCAGAGTAACAGCCGTGTTAGTCTGTATCCGCAAAAAGAAGAACAGGAGTACTTGTGGCACCTTAGAGACTAACAAATTTATTAGAGCATAAGCTTTCGTGGACTACAGCCCACTTCTTCGGATGCATATAGAATGGAACATATATTGAGGAGCTATATATACACACATACAGAGAGCATAAACAGGTGGGAGTTGTCTTACCAACTCTGAGAGGCCAATTAATTAAGAGAAAAAAAACTTTTGAAGTGATAATCAAGCTAGCCCAGTACAGACAGTTTGATAATAAGTGTGAGAATACTTACAAGGGGAGATAGAGTCAATGTTTGTAATGGCTCAGCCATTCCCAGTCCTTATTCAAACCGGAGTTGATTGTGTCTAGTTTGCATATCAATTCTAGCTCAGCAGTCTCTCTTTGGAGTCTGTTTTTGAAGTTTTTCTGTTGTAATATAGCCACCCGCAGGTCTGTCATTGAATGGCCAGACAGGTTAAAGTGTTCTCCCACTGGTTTTTGAGTATTTTGATTCCTGATGTCAGATTTGTGTCCATTAATTCTTTTGCGTAGAGACTGTCCGGTTTGGCCAATGTACATGGCAGAGGGGCATTGCTGGCACATGATGGCATATATCACATTGGTAGATGTGCAGGTGAACGAGCCCCTGATGGTATGGCTGATGTGATTAGGTCCTATGATGATGTCACTTGAATAGATATGTGGACAGAGTTGGCATCGGGGTTTGTTACAAGGATAGGTTCCTGGGTTAGTGGTTTTGTTCAGTGATGTGTGGTTGCTGGTGACTATTTGCTTTAGGTTGGGGGGTTGTCTGTAAGCGAGGACAGGTCTGTCTCCCAAGATCTGTGAGAGTAAAGGATCATCTTTCAGGATAGGTTGTAGATCTCTGATGATGCGCTGGAGAGGTTTTAGTTGGGGGCTGAAGGTGACAGCTAGTGGTGTTCTGTTATTTTCTTTGTTGGGCCTGTCTTGTAGGAGGTGACTTCTGGGTACTCGTCTGGCTCTGTCAATCTGTTTTTTCACTTCAGCAGGTGGTTATTGTAGTTTTAAGAATGCTTGATAGAGATCTTGTAGGTGCTTGTCTCTATCCGAGGGATTGGAGCAAATGCGGTTATATCTTAGAGCTTGGCTGTAGACAATGGATCGTGTGGTGTGTCCTGGATGGAAGCTGGAGGCATGTAGGTAAGTGTAGCGGTCAGTAGGTTTCCGGTATAGGGTGGTATTGATGTGACCATCGCTTATTAGCACAGTAGTGTCCAGGAAATAGACCGCTTGTGTGGATTGATCTAGGCTGAGATTGATGGTGGGATGGAAATTATTGAAATCATGGTGAAATTCCTCAAAGATAACTACATGAGATGGAAATCTATTCAGTCAAATATGTCTCAGTCCTGAAATGGGATCCACATGGCAGAGCCGTAAGCCTGTACGGAGCCCTGCTGTAGGCTACACGCCAGTTTGCCTATGCAGAATCAATTGCAGAATTGAGGTTTTAGGTCTTATCCCTTTCAAACTCTGAAATGGGTTCACATGTCTTGCCAGCCCTGTCTGTGCTCCCCTCTCCTATGATTTTCTCCCTTGATCTTTCCTTTTTTTTCGCCTTGTGCTTTCTTTTTGTGCTTTCTCTCCCCAACCTACCAAAAGAGCTTCTGAAATATTTCACCAAACTATTTTTGCTTGCACTGAAATTAAATTCATCTGCACAATGAACCAAACCTCATTAATGTGGGTGATACAGATGAAATAACAAAAACAGGTGAAAGGAAAGGAGGTAAAATTTTCAAAATACTTTGCAAAACAAATGTAATCCCTTTCACCTCTACTAAATGTACATTTCAAGATTTGGACTGCATCACAACCACATCACCATGACCCTGCACCATGGTCTCATGATTAGAGAAGATACTGGGAATACTAGTCCAAAATCATCTTCTAACTCACTATTTGCAAGCCATTTCATCTCTGGGTATCTTATTTACATACAGAACTATAAAATTGGATTAATACTTATCCACCTTTGTAGAGCACTTTGGCCCAGATCCTCAAAGGTATTCCTGTGCCTAACTCCAGTGGTAGTTAGGCATCTGAATACATGTGAGGATATGGGCCTTTGGGTTTTTCAGATAAAAGTGTTATACAAGACTAAAGGTGAGTATATATTTGTTTAAGAGGGATCAGATGAAGTGCATAACAGATATAGTCAAGCTGGCTTAGTGTAAACATTAATTTGTTATATTTTTTATATTAGCTAAGATTTTCCAGTAAGCAATCTCACATCCCCTGGAAATAAAACCACTGAAACGGAGGCTCTCTCAAAAATTCTTTGTTGCTGAAAAGTGAAATCTGTTCCAATCTGCACATATTCCTTCACATATTTGTACATATAAACTATGAAACGAAATAGAAGCCAAATTATTTGCTGTATTAGATAAAAATTGAGAAAACATTTAATTTGGAAATCGTTAATATTCTGCTTCAGAGACAGAATGCAACTGTATGTGTTGCAAGTTTTTTAATCAACTGATGTGAAACTAGTATAATCATAGTGAATTAGTGCAAAATGGTGTGAAGCATGGAAAATGTTTTCCATGAAGCAAGTTACTATGAAAAATGAAATGACTGTTTATGCACATAGTTAAAAAAGTTTCTGAATGAATTTAGTGCAAGGTACCCATAAAATTTGGGAAGAATAGCCCTGACTTCAGCCAGATGTACCCTGGAGGACCTGATCCAATTCCCATTGAGTCAATGGAAAGGCTTCCACTGACATAGGATTCAGCTCGGTATGAGCTGGATTCGGCAAGCCTTCTGCACAGCTTTGCCAACACACCTCATTACTGATTTGCAGCAACCCTGTTATTGCAGGCTGGAACCAGCAGAAATTGCCAGCATTGCTAAATTATGCAGTGGTTTTGTGAGGTGCACTGCAAAAATTTATTTTCAGTATTTGTTATTATCTGTAACCTTAGAAACGATTTGAACTATGTCTCCACTAAACTGTGCCACCAAGCCTTCTCCAACATGCACAGTAGAAATATGACTAGGGAAAGAAATATTTAAACAATATCACAACTTTAAATTATCCTGTAACTTGTTCCATGCAGGCAGACTGCCTGAACAGAAAAAGTTGCAAGATTGGGGTTAAAGCCCCGATCGTGCAAATACTTTACTTTACTACTATGAGTAGCCCCATTGTTTTCAAGTAGAGCATGGGAGAATCAGAGCCTAATTTAATACATAGCCCTACCTGCCACACCAGATGTTATGCTGATCATTTGCTAGTTAGGTATGGGTTTTATTTATTGTGTAACAATGTAGAAGTAACATACTTCTACAGCTTCATGTATAGCACTATCTACTAGCAACCCTGTACTGTCATGTCCATTTGGAGTTTATCTTACTCCAAATTCAGAAAATTGTTCCTTCCTGACTTTCTAAAACTCTGCATGTACTTGCTCCATCCCATCATCTGCTACCTCCACGAGTTGCTTCTATCACCCTCCCCCTTTGTCTCTTTAATTTAGGATTCACACAACTCTCTTCAAGCTTTCCTTTCCCTTTAGTAGTGTATCCTTCCATTCTCCAGGTCACTGTAATTATTTCTAAAAAGTACTTCTTTACCTCATTACCACTTCTAAATTTCAGGTCCTTTTTCTTACACTCTACTCTTCTCTCCAAATGGCACCTCATTTAAGCTTTTTGCCCACATAAAAGCTTTGGTAGTGGTGATGGGATATACAAACCTCACACGGGAGAAGAAAGGGCTATGGAGTAGTTCTGCACCCACGTAGCCCCACCCTGCCACACCTGCAAAGCCTGCACAAGCTGGAGGCAGATCTTAAAAAGGGAAGCACAGAAGCTCAGAGGGAGGAAGATGGTGGAAGGGAGCAGACCTATGCTCTTGGGAAGGAGTAGTCCATCTTGCTGGCTGAGGCTTGGAGACGCTGACCTGACCAAGTCTGTAAAGGAGGGACTGGTGACTTTTGAAAGTCAGAAATTTAAATTTTGTGTTCTGGTTCTTTACTTTACCCTGGGGGAAAAGGGGACACTGGTAGGAGGCAATCCAGGGAGGCAGCTACACAGCACCCCAAAGTGCAGGTCTCAACAGCCTACCACTGGGTCCTGGATTGCAATCAAGTGGAGAGGGTGGACCTGGGCTCCCCTACCAGCCCCTAAAGAGGGAATAATGACCAAAGTTTATCCCTTAGCTGGGAATCTAGTTGGGGAAGATCCTGAACGTGTAAAGGTCCCGACCCTAAGACCCTGACACAAGGGGGAAGCCCTAAAGCCCTTACTGACTTCTGAAGACTTCCACATTATTGGACTATTTATATGTACCCTGAAAAGGGTGGACTTAAATGTGTGACCCAGCTGGAGGGCTGTGTCACAAAAAGGACAGACTCGTATGAGGCAGAGCTATAGTGAGAAAGGGGAATGACTGGGTGGAAGGCAGCTTGTTACATCCTGGTCTGACCACTAGGAGGCACGGTGAGTATTTCCCTTCACAACTGATGCAGAATGTGGACAAACTAACCCCAGTTCTGCTATAGGGAATTATCTAATTTAAAAACAAAAAACAAAAAAAACCTTACCTCACCAACTAGACAGGACTAACAAGAAGATAGATATGGAGAAGCTGTTGAAGTGGGTGACAGATAACCAGCAGCAACAGGCGGAGCAACAGCACGCCACCAACTATTACAACGGATGGGTGCCCAGCAGCAGCAACAAGCAACACAACCGCAGCAGCTTGTTCAAGAGCTGGTTGTACAGCAACAAGAACAATAACAGTGTCTTGTTCAACAGGTGTTGACACCGGTACATCCGCAAGGGCGGCGGCGAATCCTTCCACAGGAGCACCTAATGCAAGCCTGGCCACTACAGTACCAGGGAAGTTAAGAAAGATTGGGCCAGAGGATGAATCTGAAGCATTTTTGGTTACATTCAAATGGGCAGCAACTGCAGCACAATGGCTGCCCAAACACTGGGCTATTTTGCTGGCTCCATACTTGATGAGAGCATCCCAGGCTGCCTACAGGGGACTTGACCCAGTCACCACACACGACTATGTGTGTGTCAAAGCCACCATTTTGGATTATTTAGCCCGCCCCTCTCCCCTCCCCCGGCATGTTCCCTATAGTGGCTGAAACAGTGTCATTGTTTCCACAGTCATAGATATCCACCGGGGTCCCAGCGCTGGGTAGTGGCCAGAAAGTCAAGATATGCTGCTGGTGCTGGCTCCAACCAGAGATGAGGACCAGCAGATGGCTGAGCAAATAGTAATAGAACAGTTTACCCAGATCCTCCCAGCTGGGGGAAGAGATTGGGTGGTGAGGCATCGACAAGAAGATGTAAATCTAATGGACAATTACATGGCTGCTGACCAATTTCCTTCTGGGACGACGGGGTGTAGCTATACTGGGGCCAGGGGAACAGCTTGTCCCAAGGCAAGGGATGAAAGTAACTGGTGGGATTAAGTGAAACAGAGGGACCTCTTGCTGGACAAGGGGCCCTCCCTCTATCCGAAAGAGGGAGACCAAATGCCCATTAGATGTAGAGCTTCTAGCCAGAGATGAAGATTTCATAAGAGAACAGAGAGATGACCAGATGCTAAGGTGGGTCTATGATCAAGTGGCAATGACCAATAGCGAAGAAGTGGATACTCAGCTGCTAAAACAATGGCTCTATTTTGAATTTAGGAGAGAACAGTTATATCAGCTGGAACAGGACCACCAAATCAAAGAGATGACAATACAGCTCCTTATGCCAAGAAGGTACCAAAGAGAAGTGTTATGGATCACTCACTTGACCCCATGTGCATTCACTTGGGGGGTGAATAAAACACTCAAACAGGTGATGAATAGGAGCTATTGGCTGGAAGTGCACATGAAGTCAAGGATTATTGTGTGTCATGGCAAATGGCTGGACCCAAGAAGACCCTGAAAGCCCCTTAGTGGAGATACCATTTGAAAGAACTGGGATGGACCTAGTGGGACTGCAGGAGAAAAGAGGCAGGGTACTAGCATATCCTGGCAGTTCTAGATCACACAACCCAGTATCCAAAGCCATCCCCCTCTGCTCTATAAATGCGGCAACCATCATAGCCGAGTTTATGAAATTATTTGCTCAAGTATACCAAAAGAGATCCTGACTGATCAAGGAACTAATTTTGTGTCGCATTTGATGAAAGAGCTGTGGTGATCTGTTAAGGGTTAAGACACTAAGTACATCAGTTTACCACCCCTAAATGGATGGATTGGTTGAGCAGTTTAATTGGACGCTGAAAAGATGCTGAGGAAATTTGTAGCATCAAACCCCTGCCAGTTATTTCCACCACTGCTGTTTGCCATCAGAGAGGTTCCACAACCATCCATAGGATTCTCCCATTGCCTTCCGTATAGGAGCGCAAATCTCATGGGATTTTAGACCTCCTCCGAGAAGCATAAGAGGAACAAAGACCAAAGGTGATGAATGTAGTTGTGAGACAGGCTTAAGACTTTAGGGGGACTTTTCAAAAGAAAAATTATTGAAAGACCAACAGAACCAAGAAAGGCCTATAACCAAGGGACCATCTATGAGAATTTAGACCTGCTTACCAGGTACTATTATTGCTGTTGAGTTCAGAGTAAAGATTACACTGCTCTACAGCCAAAATGCTTCTGAAATAAATGTAGTCAAACTTTACTAATTCTGGGTCACTGAGAACGAAAATGATGCTTAAAATTGTTGATTGGCTCTAGTTTTCAAGATATACTATTGGGTCAGTATATACGACCCTTGACTTGGGAATGGCGGAGGATAAGTGAGTTATAAAGGGAAGGGATCTCAATTTAAACCAGAAATGACTAAAATACATCTTTGACTGGATCTATGAATAAATCTATGATTGGGTTTGGACAGTACTTGCTTTTTAGGCAAAACAATGAATGATGCAATCTGAAGCTGGTATTGCGTCATACATGATATGAATTGCATCATGTTATTCCTAGAAGTCATGGATGATGCAATCATAACAAAGCTTACATCACTCTGCTGAACAAATTGCCCTATATCAGCTCTAGAAATCATACAGTGTCATGTTCTCTTATTTGTCAGTGTTTGATTTTGCAAAGGAACACATTTCTGTTTAGCCAAAGTGAGCAGAGATGCCTTGTACTTGTGTGAACAGTGTAGATAACTTCTGCTATGTTTGTGGTGAAGTGACTTTTGCATGACAAAAGCGCAGAATAACCACTATGGTTAAGAAAGCCTATCACCTTTATTTTGGCTGCAAAATTGGAGATCAGGACAAGAGGTGGGCCCCATACATATGCTGCAACACTTGTGCAACAAATCTTCGCCAGTGGTTGAACAGGAAAAGGAAATCTAGGCCTTTTGCAGTGCCAATGATTTGGAGAGAGCCAACAGATCATACCAGCAATTGTTACTTCTGCATGGTGCCTCCAGTTAGGAAAGGTGTGTCAAAGAAGAAAAAGTGGACTGTGCATTATCCAAACATTCCATCAGCTATATGCCCAGTACCCCACGGAGGAGGACTGCCGGTTCCTGATGCACCAGAATTATCTCATCTGAGTCAGACGAGGAAGAGGATGAAACTTCTGGTCCTGAACCATCAATGTCACAGGACCCACATTTTCTCCCATCCTCCTCCTCTGAATCACACCTCATAACACAAGGTGAACTGAATGACCTTGTCAGGGATTTGGAACTACCCAAGAGTAAGGCAGAGCTGTTGGGCTCCAGACTACAGCAATGGAATCTCCTGGCAGGTGATGTTAGGGTTTCCATGTTCCGTGACCGTCAAAAGGATCTTGTCCCATTCTTCTTCATGGAAGGTGATCTTGTAGCCTGCAACAACATCGATGGTGTGATGGCAGCCCTCAACATAGTTCACAACCCAGATGAGTGGAGACTGTTCATTGATTCATCGAAGACGAGTCTTAAAGCTGTTTACTGCATAATGGCAATGTTTTGCCATCAATTCCAGTTGGTCATGCAGTCCATATGAAGGAAACCTATGACAACATGAAACAACTTTTGAGGTGCATAAACTATGACCAACATCAGTGGCAGCTTTGTGGCGATTTGAAGGTTGTTGCTCTCTTGCTTGGTCTGCAGGCTGGATACACAAAGTACTGCTGTTTTCTCTGCGAATGGGATAGTCGTACAAGAGATTCCCACTACATCAAGAAAGATTGGCCACTCCGACAGTCATTGAAGCCTGGGAGGAAAAGTGTTCAGCATCCACCACGTGTTGAATCAAGGAAGATTTTGTTACCACCCTTACACATCAAGCTGAGTCTGATGAAGAACTTTGTCAAGGCCATTGACAAAACACAAGCAGCTTTCAAGTACCTCTGTGGAAAATTTCCAAGGTTAAGTGAAGCTAAGATAAAGGAAGGTGTCTTTGTTGGTCCTCAGATTCGTGAACTTCTTCGAGATGATGCATTTGACCATGCACTGCGTGGCAAGGAAAAGACGTCATGGAAAGCCTTCCAGTTAGTGGCAATAAATTTTCTCGGAAACAACAAGGCAGACAACTACAGGTTGTTGGTGGAAAACCTCCTCAAGGCATACAAAAGCCTTGGTTGCAATATGTCACTAAAGATACATTTTTTGCACTCTCATCTAGATTTTTTTTCCACCGAACTGCGGAGCAGTGAGCGACGAGCACGGCGAGCGATTTCACCAGGACATTGCCACAATGGAGAAACGCTATCAGGGCAAATGGAGCCCATCAATGCTTGCAGACTATTGCTGGACAGTGACAAGAGATGCTCCATTTAATGAATACAAGAGACAAGCCAAGAAGCGCCGAGTAGACACTGAATAGGACTAAACTATGTACATAATAGATTTTTGCCTTTTGTTTCATAATAAATTGTATTTATATAACCCTTTTGCTGATTTTTAAAGTGTTACATAAACAGGACAGGTGAAATATTATCATGTAAACAACCATAAACACATGAAAAGACCTAGGTTTACAATTTATGATTAAAACTCTACTATCTACACAATATACATAGACATAAAAAGTAAAAACTTAAATATCTTAGAAACAGTAGCCAATCAGTTGTTTTAATTGTCATATTTGAATTCAGCACATCAAAATACATAATAAATAGCACATTTTATCTCTGAAGCAGACAACTTCTCAAATTGTAGACCAGTGTTATTGGTCTGGTGGCAGGGGCTGTTCAAGGTCATGAAACAGGTGGGACTGGTCAACTATGAAATCTGACAGCCAGGGAAGAAAAAGGAAAGAAGTGTACAACGTTAACCTTTCGAAAGCCTGGAAAGATCAAGAAGGTCTCCTTATAATACCCTATCCACCCAAACCTAGGCTACACCCTCAAGCACCCATAACACCAAAATCCTGAGCCATACCGATGGGAGAAGAGCTTCAATCAGAACAGACAGCCCAAATGAAGCAGCAGATTGAATCCTTCCCTGCAGTATTTTCAACCTTTCCGAGACACACTAACCTGCCTTATCATCACACAGCCACAGAACCAGGACAATGGTGTGATACTATACCCCATATTCTTCATAGTGATATTATTATGATATGATTATTGTACAATTATGATGCATTTTGTACGAGACGGGGCATGTAATGTGTCATTGGAAAAGTTATGATTTACTGAATATGGTTATCTTATTTGTATGCATGTATCATTTTTGTATCCAAAGTTATGAATATTGACTATGTATCTGTATTTCAAATGTAGTCACACTTGGGTGACACCCACTATGTAAAATGTTTCCAGTCTAGATAGCTGGCTGTCAAGGGCCTATTCAAGCTAATGGGCCATTAGGAATAACAATAGGCCTTAGGAGAAGCTTATTCCCCACCTGGTAAGCTTTCGTGAGAATGTTCCAGACTGCCTGTAAGTAATGGCTGCTATGACTCAACAAGGTATGCAAGGGCTGCAAGGGCCTGTGACCACCTCACATGACTCTGGACTCCATTTGGGATGTCTGTATTGTACCACAAACTGGTCTGGGAACCAAGTTTGAAACAAAGGGTTCCCACCACAAGCTATATAACGCAGGGAGTGACATGATCTGTGGTTCTTCACTCCCCCACAACTGAACCACTAAGAGAAGCTCCTAACTTGGAACGGCGGTGGGGATCCCAAGCTGCAAAGCAAATGTAACTTGTCTCTTGAGAATCTGCAAGCCTGCTTGTATCATAAGTCAGGGTGAGAATTTGCTAATTCATATCCTATCTTTCTAATATTTTAGGCTTAAGTTAGTGTTTCTGTTTATTTACTAGGTAATCTGCTTTGATCTCTTTGCTATCACTTATAATAACTTAAAATCTATCTTTTTGTAGTAAAACTTATTTTATGTTTTAATCTAAATCAGTAAGTTTGGACTAAAGTTCTTGGGAATCTTAGCTCAAGGGGCAAAGGCTGTTGCATTTCCTCTCCACATTGAGGGAAGGGTGAACTCTATGAGCTTACTCTGTATAGTTCTCTGTGCAGCGCAAAACAGTATAATTTTGGGTTTATATTCCAGTAGGGTGAGGGGGGAGCATGCCTGGGGAGCTGGGGGTTATCTTGGCTGTAGCCTGTCTATTGTTGCTTCATGCAGCGGCTGGTCAGAGAGCCTGCATATAACTGCAGCTGGGTGTGTCCCTGCCTGTGTGAATGCTGGTGGAAGTGTAAGACTGGGAGTGGGTCTGCAGCTTGTCACAGCAACACAGTGTGAAAGGGAGCTCAGACTGATGAGTCAGAGGGCTCAGTGGTACCCCAGTTCCAGGCACCCCAGGGGTGGACCCATCACAAATTGGTCCTTGAAAACCCACAACCACTCCCGTGAAAGATGTGGGACACCGTCCAAGAGGAGCTATGAGCCATGTTAAACCAGGGGTAGTGGAAGAGTCTTGCAGTGGTAGTGAAGTCCTATTGTGCTGGTACCAAAACCAGATGGGACAACCTATTCTTTTTGATTTCAGAAAGGTAACTATAAATCAAAGTTTGATGCCTACCCTATGCCCAGAGTAGATTAGTTCACTAGAAAGGCTGGAAGCTGCCAACTATATCTGCACCCTAGACCTCAGGAAGGCATATTGGCAGATCCCTCTGACCTCAGAGTCTCAGGAAAAGACAGCTTTCTCCACTCCATTCATTCTGTACCAATTGTGAGCTATGCTATTTTGCCTCCATGGGGCAGCAGCCACTTTCCAATGGCACATGGATCATGTGCTGTAACAACATGGTCAATATGCTGCAGTATCTATCGATGACATTGTGATTTACAGCTGTAAATGGAACAACCACATATGACATATTACCTCCGTCCTACAGATTCTGAAGGGTACAGGATTCACTGTGAACCCAGCAAGGTGTACAGGATTCACCGTGAACCAAGTAAGATGGCAAACTGGAAGTTACTTATCTTAGTTATATCATAGGAAGGGGCAAGTTACGACCATTGGCAAACCACAGGCCTTAGCAACCTGACAAAAATAAAACAGGTCTGACAGTTTTTGGGCCTAACAAGCGATTATGGGCATTTTGTACCAGACTTTGCCATGACTGCAGCACTCTTCCTTTTGAAGGATACCAGTCCTAAGAAAATTGTTTCGTCTGGAGTCTGCGACAGAACATTTTGGAATCCTAAAGACTCTCTGTGTCAGGAACTGGTAAGTTTTCACCCAGATTTTTCCAAAATGTTCATACTACAAACAAATGCCTCCGCTGAAGGATGTAGAACAGTCTTTTCCCAGGAGGCTGAGGAAGAGGAACACCCAATTCTCTATATAAGTAGAAAAGTGTTCCCCCAGGAGGAAGCCTATTCAGACACAGAAAAATAACCATTAGCTGTGAAATGGGCTATGGATGTCTTAAGGTACTATTTGTTGGCAAACCCCTTCTCATTAGTAACTGAACACACACCTCTTCGCTGGTTGAACATCATGAAGGATGTCGACCCAAGAATTTTATGCAGTGGTACCTCTCCTTACAGCTATATAGTTTTCAGGTACTCCACCGAGGTGGGACAGCCCACCAAAATGCTGATTCTCTCTCCCCCTCTTCTTCCTCCCCCCAAGAAGGAGAGCAGAGGACACAATCCTGGATCCTATTTTGAGGCGGAAGGTATGTGATGGGGCATACAAACCCCACATGGGAGAAGAAAGGGTTAAAATGCACCTCTAGGACCCTGCCGCACCTGTAAAGCCTACACAAGCTGGAGGTGGAACTTCAACAGGGAAGTAGAGGAGCTCAGAGGCAGGCAGTGGAAGGAAGCTCTTGGGAAGGAGTACCCCAGGAGCTCTTGCTGCCTGAGGCTTGGAGATATTGACCTGACCAAGACTGCAAAGAAGGGACTGGTGAAGGTCAGAAGCTTTAATTTTGTATTCAGTGCTTTACGCTGGGGGACACCGGTAGGAAGTGATTCAGGAAGGTTGCTGCATAGCACCCCAAGATACAGATCTTAGCTGTCCATCATTGGGCCCTGGATTGGCACCCAATGAAGAGGTTGGGCCCCTAAAGAGTGGACAATGACAGAAGCCTACACTTCAACAGGGATATTAGTTGGGGAAGATCCTGAAGGCATTAAGGGTGCAGACCCGAAGATCCTGACCCAAGGGGGGAGCCTGGAAGCCCTTGATGACTTCTGAAGACTTGCACATTATTTAACTCTTTATGTCTCCCCTGAAAGGCAGACACAAATGTGTGATCTGGCTGGAGGGCTGAGTTGCAAAAAGGACAGACTGCTATATGCTGCAGCTATACCATAGGCACCGAGTTTCTAATCTACCGGGGGTGCTCCCGCCCCCACTCCACTCCTTCCCCCAGTGCGCCACCCCTGCCCTGCTTCTTCCCACCCCCGCTCTGCCCCCCCCTTCCCGCCCAGTTCATCCCCCTCCAGGATAGGAAGAGAACCTGGCACACCCTGGCCTGACCACTAGGAAGCACTGCTGGTGAGTGCTTCACAGTAATCAATTGTGTAAACCATTTGGAACTTCTTTATAGCTAATGGCTGTTAGCCAGAATGGACAGGGATGGTGTCCCTAGCCTCTGTTTGCCAGAAGCTGGGAATGGGCGACAGTGGATGGATCACTTGATGATGACCTGTTCTGTTCATTCCATCTGGGGCACCTGGTACTGGCCACTGTCTGAAGACAGGATACTGGGCCAGATGGACCTTTGGTCTGACCCAGTATGGCCGTTGTTACGTTCTTATGTTATGTTTATACAAGGACACAATATAAAATTAATTACATTAAGTTTCATTAGTAATTTGTCATTTTCAACACTTTTCTATAAAATGTTTAACTCATTGCAGTCCAGTTTTAAGACCAACACTACCGCACAGTGGCACTTGATTATTGTGTGTATTAAGGTTTTGACTCAAGCCCCATCAGGATTGTGCTGGGGACTGAAAACAGATAGGAAGATATGGTACCAGCCCCAAAGAGTTTAAAATTGAGAAACTCAAAGCAACTGGTATAGTCAGTACCTGAATATTACTCTCCAGGACAGGACCAAACTTTGTTGACAACGTGCGACTCAGTACTATTGTGGGAGGGCTGTTGGAGTGTTATTATTCCAGAAAAAGAATGAGACATATTAGCTGGTGGTGTGAGAGGTTGCACCACTTCTGCATACTCCACCTTTTCTGTGGATAGGGAATGTAAATTCCCATTCCTGACCCTCCAGCACTCTTCAAAAGTATTAATTGCACCTATTTTTTTTTTAAAGATAAAGCCCTCATGATGTAAATGATTGAGATGTATCATTTTAGTGGGCACAGAAAGTATGGCTGCATTCGTCAGTCATAAACACAGTTCAGAATAGTAATACAGATAATGTTACCAACAAATAATAAGACATTCTTTTTAAAATCAGAGGACAGTGGAGAGAAAAATTTGGTGGCTTGGGAGGCTGAAAAGTATTTTGCAAGTGTAGAGCCCTAATAAGGGAGGCACTTTTATCTAGTGGTTATAGCAGAAATTAGGTATAGGCAGAGCTGGGTTGTATTTCCAACTCTGCATCACTTTCAGGCCTGATTTTTTTTTTTTTTTTTTAACATTCTTCCCCTACAGATTTCAGTGGGAGTTATGAGTCCTTACTATCTGCTGTTTTAGTTTTCCAAGCTGGAAAATGGAAATAGGCAAGTATCATTATCTGTGTAGAATGCTTTGAAAAGCCTGAATGAGAATTGGAGTAAATTCAAAATGTTATTCATAATAAAGATATAGCACTTCAAAATGTGCTGGTGGGTGGGGAAACTAATTTTATAAGAAGCATCAAGATAACTCAACCACACTCTTCCAGATAGTTGGGAGGAGGGGGGGAAGGGGCATACATATAGTGTGGGGAAATTGACTCTGAAAGTTCTAAAAATTGTATTAAGATGATGTTTTAAAAAAAGTGAACGGTACAGATTTTAAGCGTAGAAGTTTCTGCTTATCAGGGAATAACGTACAGATTATCAACGGGTGCGAAGTTCGGTTTAAGATCGGGTGGCATAAAGTTCTTTCTAAAAGAGCTGTTTATCACGGGGGTAACATGATGTGTTTCTCTTATGCACTAGAAAGAAAGGTAACTGGATGCCAAAACTGGAGAAGGGGGGGAAAAGTAAGCTCAGGGACAATTGTGACAGACAAACATGAATAGGGAAACACAAGGAGTAGTTTTGGCATATAGGGCCTGATCCTGCATCACTGAAGTCTACGGGAGCAGGCCCTTAGTTAATTTGGGAACAAAAAACGGATTCTCTGAAAAGAAGAGAAGTAGTAAGAAGATGGGTCTGAAAAAGTGTTTAGAATAGATCATAGGAGTAAGTTACTAATCATGGGCCTGACTTGATGAACTGCCTCAACTTGCAGTGAAATCATCAGAAGTTAAGCCTGCTTAACACCTGCTAAATCAGGCTCTAAAATACTAGGGAGGAGTGACTTAGGCTTTGTCTATACCAGGGGTTGGCAACCTTTCAGAAGCAGTGTGCCGAGTCTTCATTTATTCACTCTAATTTAAGGTTTCGAGTGCCAGTAATACATTTTAACGTTTTTAGAAGGTCTCTTTCTATAAGTCTATAATATATAACTAAACTATTGTTGTATGTCAAGTAAACATTTTAAAAATCTTATTTAAGAAGCTTCATTTAAAATTAAATTAAAATGCAGAGCCCCCCGGACAAGTGGCCAGGACCCGGGCAGTGTGAGTGCCACTGAAAATCAGCTCGTGTGCCGCCTTCGGCATGCGTGCCATATTTTGCCTACCCCTGGTCTATACTATCCTTTTAGTGACACAGCTGTGCCGCTACAGCTGTGCCACTAAAAGGCTCGCAGTGTAGCTGCTGTTTGTCGGCGGGAGAGAGCTCTCCCGCTGACAAAACTTCCACCCAAACAAGCATCAGCAGCTTTGTCGGCAGGAGCGTTCTCTCACTGACAAAGCGCTGTTCACACCGGTAAAACTTTTGTCGTTCGGGGTGCGTGTGTTTTTTTTTTAAACACCCCTGAACAACAAAAGTTTTGCTGACAAAGTTCCAGTGTAGACAAAGCCTTAGTCAAAGGCATTACCTGGATCATTATCTATGGGATACTGAGTGGCTCCCAAGAAGTGTGCTCAGCATTTCCAACTCCTATTGACTTCCGTGGGAATTGTGTTCTCACCAGCTCATGGAGTCCCTGAAATCCAGAGAATTTAGTAAGCACCTATATCTTTATTTTTATGTATTTATTAGTGATAGTAGACTAGTTGTAGAAAGCAGCTATAGGAAAGTGTTGACAGAGTAGTGATATTTACAGTTTTGTTTCACTGTGGGCTTGATCCTGCATCCACTGAACATATGGGGCAGCTCCCATTGACTTTAATGATGCAGGATCAGCCCCTTACGTAATTCATGTACACAATACTCATTCTACTGAGTATTGGTCTCCTGCTTCTCTGTACAATTTTATTATTTATATTACTATAGAACTCACAATGTGCTAGACACTGTCCATACAAAGATCCAGTCCCCAGCCTGTAAAGGTTAATATTTAAGGCTGCGAGGTTACAAACTGAGCTGTGGACCCCTGCACCCACACAGAGATCTACTGATTTTAATAGTTCTCTGCATAGAGTTAGGATCTGATTGTACAGATTAGAGACCTATGACTAAGAAAAATGCTTAAGGTATTTTTCTCCTGCACCTGTCTGTTGTTCTAAGTCCCAAGCCTACAAAAATTTGCCATGAGTAATCCTATAAAATTTAGTAGCAAAATTAAGCATCTGCATCAATGTTTGCAGGATTGGGGTCTTAATTAGGATCAGATGTCTCCCAAACTTCCCTTTGTCTTAGCCAATTACTAGTTGACTAATTTTCTTGTAAGGATAATGGAAGAAGTGGGCCTTGAGGACAGATTTAAAGGAAGAGAGTAGTGATCTGTGTAATGAATATGCTTGATACAAAGGTACGTCGAGACTAACCGCCGAATCGGCGGGTAGTAATCGATCTATCAGGGACTGATATATCGCGTCTCGTCTAGACGCGATATATCAATCTCCGAACGCGCTCACCGTCAACTCCAGAACTCCACCAGGGCGAGCGGCAGTAGCGGAGTCAACGGGGCAGCCGCGGCCGTTGATCCCGCGCTGTGAAGACCCGAAGTAAGTCGAAATAAGATATATCGACTTCAGCTACGCTATTCCCGTAGCTGAAGTTGCGTATCTTACATTGACCCCCAGTGTAGACCAGCCCAAACAGACCAAATGATAGGTTTTAGATATCAGGAACCTGTGTATTACTCAAGAGAATTCTAACTTTAATATGGAATGCCTTAGAGTGTTGAAGTGAAGACAGGCTTTCCTTAAATCTGTATCTTTGGAAAATAAATGTTGTGCATTTTTAATGCATTTTTTTAATGTACAATTAAGTAAAGTAAATATATACACTAGGAACAATTTTTTTGATTGGATGTTATGCAACATATAGGGAAAAATCAGTGTTAATTTATATGAAAATTGGGAAACTGATCTGTGAACAAAGATGCAGGTTATTTTGTCACCATGAGGTTTTAGGTTCTCAGGTACATAGGTAGTCAGAGATGGCTCCAAGATTTCTGCTGCTCTAAGCAAACTGGCATACCCTCCATGCCTGCAGTCACTAACCATTTTGCTGCCTTGAAAGCTTTGCTACTCTTTAGGCAATGACCCCTTCAGCAATGATGGGAGCAGCTGAGAGAGCAATATAGTTAATAAATCAGAATCTGATTCTGCAGACCCTTATGCACATGCTTAACTTTAGGCATAGAGTTAAACACATGCATAAGTATCTGCATGATTAGGATCTTAAGCCAGTATTTTTATTTTTTTGCAGCACTGGTTTTGCTTGAACTACTAGCATAATTTTAGCATAATATACAATATAGCAAAGATGGGATAATTATTAAAAAAGAACTTTAAAGAACCCACCTGACAGGCAAGCTCTTGCTTTTTTTCCCTTTTAATTTTAAATAAAGCTGTCTATGAATTTTAGCCTCAGGAGAACTTCATTCAAATCAATTAATCAGTCGGCCTCTCCAGTGACTAGCTTTCTGGAGACAAAAAAGTCAAAATAGGTTTTGAGAGTGAGTTTTGCATTTTTATGTTAATTTCCTTCTCCAGTTCTATCAGTTTTACACCACAGCACAATCCCGATTTCTTGCTCTCCTACTTCAACTCCTACCAACACAAGAGTTCAACATGCAAAGATTAGCAGAATCATGTCCTTATGCTGCAAAGATCTATCCTACAGAGCCAAATTCTGTGCCAATTAGACCTTCTGCTACTTCATACTCCAATCCTCTAAACAGTTATGCATGTGCCTAATGTTATTAATTTGAATAGCCTAATTGATTTCAATAGGTTACTTACTGTAGTACAGTCAAGCACCTGTGTCTGTAGGATGAGGGCCTAAAGGCTTGATTCTGCAATTAGCTGAGAACTCTCAACTCCAATGAGATGGGGTTGAGGGTACTCAGTACCTTTTAGGTGCTGACATTCAATAAAGTCAATGGGGATTGTATGAGCTTTAGGTGAATGCACTGCTTAGACCAGTGGCTCTCAACCTTTCCAGACTACTATACTCCTTTCAGGAGTCTGATTTGTCTTGTGTACCCACAAGTTTCACCTCACTTAAAAACTACTTGCTTACAAAATCAGACATAAAAATACAAAAGTGTCACAGCACACTATTACTGAAAAATTGCTTACTTTCTCACTTTTACCATATAATTATAAAATAAATCAATTGGAATACAAACATTGTACTTACATTTCAGTGTTTAGTATATAGAGCACTATAAACAAGTCATTGTCCATATGAAATTGTAGTTTCTATTGACTTCATTAGTGCTTTTTATGTAGCCCATTGTAAAACTAGGCAAATATCTAGATGAGTCGATGTACCCACTGGAAGACCTCTGTGTGCCCCTGGTTGTGAACCACTGGTTTATACCACTTGGTGAACTCCTGTACTGTGGGTCCCCCTCTGTGAACCAGATAATGCTACTGTTAGTAAAAATAAGGTGTCATAGCCTATTCCACAAGTAGTCCCACTGATTTAAATGGGGCTAATTATTGTGTAAAATACTATTCCAGGGATTGTCAAACTGGGGGTCATGACCCCTCAGGGAGTCGCAAGGTTATTACATTGGGGGTTGCGAGCTGTCGGCCTCCACTCCAAACCCCGCTTTGCCGCCAGCATTTATAATGGTGTTAAATATATAAAAAGTGTTTTAATGTATAAGGGGGGGTCACACTCACAAATTGGTTTTATGGGGTAAACAAAAATGAGCTCTTTATAATTCCCCCCCAATGTGTTACTGGAAAAAGTTAAATAAAGTTACAAACAAATATAACATTTCCCCCCTCCAAACTTCACAGTGGCAGTCACACCAATCTGTTGTGTAACACAGCCTTTGAGCACTGAAGTATCTATGTAAACTGCTGTTAAGTCTCCCCCTGAGAAGGTGATGAGTGTGGCCTGGGTCCCTTGATTCTGCTGCTGCTGCTGGAGGAGGCGGTGGCTGCTGAGGTAGCACAGCTGTTACAGTGCAACACTGGTCCCTCCTCCCAGCTGCGGCTGCCTCATCTCCCCCCACCCAGCCCGTCCCTCCCCTCCGCCGCTCCCGACGCTGCTGCTGCCGCCGCGGCCACCTCCTCCTCCCCGCCCCCACCCTCTCTCTCTCTCCATCTCTCTCTGTCCCGTTCCCCCTTTCCCCCGCCTCTCTCCGCCCTGCCGCCGGCGGCCCTGGCAGAGCAGGCACTGCAGGGGGATCTCAATGTAACACCATGACAGGCATCGCCGCCGCCTCCTTCTTCTCCAATACCTGCAGGTTCGGGGGCTGCGGGCTCCACTTCCCAAGCCTGGCTGAGCTCATCGAGCACATTGAGGATAACCACATCGGTGAGTGGCCGGGAGGGGGACCCCCCCCCCGCAGCGCTGGGGAGCGGGGTGCATGTGCAAGGGGCGTGGGGCTGCATGCCGGGCACGGGCAGGGCGGGGGGAGAAGGTGCCGGGGTGGCTGCATACTGGGCATGGGCGTGTTCGGGGCGCGGGGGGGTGTGAAGTGCAGGAGGCGGCATGGCAAGGCGTGGGGCGGAAGGGGTGCTGGGGGAGGCTGCGAGGGGGGCACGAGGGGCTGGGGCGGCTGCACAAGGGGGCATGGTTGGGGGGGGCAAGCTGGGCGCCGCTGCAGCGGGGAGTTAGTTTGCCTTGGCAGGAGGCAGTGCGGAGAGCCGGAGGAGGCGCGGGGAGGGGGAAGAGGAGGACGGGCACGGCACGCCGCCTGCTGCTTCCGCCCCGGCTCTGGCTGTCAGGGCTCCGGGGAGGGAGGGAGCGAGCCGCGGCAGCCATTCCGCTTCCTCCTCTTCCTCGCCGCCGCTGCTGCTGCGTCCTGTCAGCGCTGTTGCTAGGTGTGGTGGGGAGGATCGGGCGCTGCCTGCCCGCTGCAGCCTGGCTGCCCTGAAGGCGCCTCTCCGGGGAGGAAGGGTGTCGGGGAGGCTGGCGGCTGGGTGGGCGTGGAGCAGGGCCCCGCCGGCGGGCGGGCGGGCGGGCGGGGGTGGAGGTTAAGCAGCGGCGGCTGCTGCAGGGGCGAGGTCTGCGTGCGGCTAGTGCCGCGCCTGGGGTCAGGAGACGCCGTGCGGCTCCAGCAGCCGGGGAAGGAGGAACCCCTCGGTGCAGCGCTGGCGGGCGGGGATTCCTCGGCGCTCTGCTGCTGCCATTTGCTGGTGAGCCGCGGCCAGGCCTCTGAGCGGGGTCCCGCCGGCGGGGCATGGAGCTGGGCGCTGCGCCTGTCTGATCATCACCTGTAGGATAGCTCGCTCCCCCCCCGTACACCGTGTTGATCAGACAAGCGCCTTCAACAAGTCCCCTGCCTGGGATGCCGCGGTCCCGAACAAATCTCCGGGAAGATCCGCCCTGTGCCCGTTCCGAGGGGAGTGGGGGCAGGGATTATGCCCAGTGCATTATGCAGCAGGAGGTGGGGTGATGACTCGTCAGTCTGCTGCCTCCGGGAGGGTGCCCCTGGGTTTGTATCCGCACAGCAGTTTGCAGTTACGTGCAGGTATGAATGTGTGAGGAATGACCCCGGCTTCTGTATGCACATCCAAAAGTTAACACTGTGACAAAGCTTTTTTTTTTTTAATCTTTCAGTTAATATGTGAGCAAAAGATAAAACACGAGGCCTATCTTCTGTACATGGATTTTTCTTAGAATAAGCTTTGTTTAAAAAAAATAGTTTAGCAAATCTACTTTTTTTTTTTAAATTGCTGTCTAGAAGGTAATACAATTGATGCATTACAAGAAAAAAACGGTGGGTGAGGTACTATGTTTCATTGGACCCAACTTCTGTTGGTGAGAAATACAAGCTTTCATGCTTATACAGAACTGGAAAGTTTGTCTCTCACCAGCAGATGTTGGAGACATAAAAGATATTACCTCATCCCTCTTGTCTTGTTAATATCATGGGACTGATACAGCTACTAGTACACTGCCTTATCAGACCTTATTTTTGTTGTCCCATTTAACAGGGGTTTTACAGTGACTTTTAGGCAATCCCTTCTGTGTAACCTCTTTGCTGTGTTTTATTAACAATGTAAACTAAGCTGTCAGAAATATAATTTTCTTCAAAGTAGAAACTTGACAGGTTAGTGACTCCTGATTTGTTTTAATCTGAAAGAGGATTATATTATAAAGAAGATGTAAATAATTAGATTTGCTGTGATTCAGTAAAAATATAAGTAAGCAGCATGCTGGTATACAATGATGAAACACGCATGCTGTTCCGTTTTATGACTTCTTTAATAAGCCGGCCCCAACATTTGAAAAAAAATAATTGAAATTTTGATGAAGTTAATAAACTTTAAAATTAGACTTAACTTAAAATTGAGTGTCAAACTGCATTAATACAGTGTTATAGGTGAGATTTAAATTGCAAATCAGGAAATTCCAAGGTATGATTTCCATAACCATAGATGTTTACATGTATGTGATAAAATCATATTCAGGAGCCATTCTCTAACTTTCAGATTTAGCACACCATATCTCAAACTGAAAAATACATAGTATACTCTTGTTATAATCTTAATCAGTGTTGGTATAATGGATTCTCATTTTGATACTATACTATAAACCTGTGATTCTCAACCTTTCCCCATACCGTGAACCATGTTGCAACAGGAAAACGATTTGGGACGTCACTCTCAACTAGACATAAATAAAGGGAAGGTGATCATGATAGTCCCTTCCCGTTTGAATCTGTTTGCACCCCCAAGTTGGGAAATCATGCCATAAACCAAGCCACGTACTGCCTGATTGCGGCCTGTGGACCGTAATTAGAGCACCACTGCCATATAGTTGTACAGAATATTTCATATGCATGAGGGGGAAGGGCAGGCTGAGTTACATTAGGAAACTATACACTTAATTTCCTAATATTTGTGCATTTAAAATTAATATTACATTAATATATATTTGTATGTAATGCTTTTATTTTCTCTAAAAGAAAGTTGCAATGATCACAGATTAAATACCCACACGTACATTCATATGAGCATGAGATATGACACTGCTTTGAGTACATTTATTTGAAGGTTCTTCCATATGGGATTGCACGTTCAAATAACATTACACAAATTTGTGGAAAATAGCTTATAGTGCTTGTGATTTTCAAACATCTATAACATTTATTCTGTACCAGTTTTCTACAAATATGTCAAAAGGTTTTTTTTTTCCTGATGGAAGCCGGTAGTCACTGCATGGGCTCAGAAGTCTGTCCATCCTGAGTTTGGTGCAGAATTGGATCTGAAGTGGATTTCCAGTTTGATGTTTTAAAAATACATCCTATTGGAGTTGTCAGTAAAATCAACTGGAAAAATTCTTACTTGGTGAAGAATCCTGAGCTAAATTCAACCTCAGTGTAAGTCACTGCAACTTCATTGAAGTCAGGGCTTAGTTTGAGTTTTTTATACCCTCAAGATATATGGATGCAACTCCTAGTAAAGTCATTGGGAGTTACATGTGTTAAACTGAACACAGGTCTCATTTCTTTCATACTAAGACCCTACAAGCTCTTTCACATGAGCAAGACCCCATTACTCTCATGGAGCAGCTTAAAAAAATCCTGACATAAAACTTCCTGAACTTTCCAAAACTCTTCAATTTTGTCATGAGAAATTTCAGCTGAAAGAGAATTTTTTTGAAAGGTTATAAGCATCTGAAAATGGAGGCTTATGAAATTGTCTTTACAAGGTGTGTGTTGTGAGCATAATACTGTAATATTCTCTGTGTTGAGAATGCTTTTGTCATATACATATACAATCAGGAAGGGATTAATTTTGGACATATAGAGTACATGGTAATATTTCTTTTAAGAATAAATGATTATTTTGAAGACATCTCTTGTACTTTGTATAAGAATAAAAACAATAGGATTAGATTTGATTGTTGTTAATTTTAAAAAATAAAATAAAATGTCCTGTGTCACAGGTATGCAAACAGTTAAGGTTTATTGTTAATTTAGACTTGGTCCTGCCGACTGCTTTGTGTGAATGGATCCTCACAACATGGAATCCCATTGGTCTGCCCATAGGAGTCAAATTGCAGCACTGGGGTCTTAAACAGAATACACTATTCTGATAGTGTATATTTTCATAGAGAGTTACAATGAATCTTGTGTATTAGCAAAATAATTGATTTGAATTTAGTCATTTTGCACTGTATGTGGAAAGGTGGAAGCTACAAAGTATTTTAATTCCTAAGTACTAATTAAGGGTCAGTTTTTGCCACCCTCCTTCATAAAGTAAGGTACAACTTACTGTGATTAAGGATAGCAAAAACTGGCTTTATATTTTGGCACCAAAATTCCCTGTTAACATTTCTAATCTTCAAGTGCCAGTGGATGATGTTTTTGAGAAATTCTGTAGGTGCTTTACTTACTTAGAAATACAAAATTCATGATTGCAAGTGTGACAGAACTTGATGTCTATCAATAGATTTTTTTTTAAGAGCCTTAGTGTTAATTTTATGTATTAATTAGTACCTACAGCAAGCAACTGCCATAAAAGGTAGATGAAATAACTGGTGCAGATGAGCTGGGAGCATTGCCATCTCTTTCTGTGCTTGGCAGGTAAAGAATAATTAAACTCATGTTTGGTGCCACAGACCTATCCCAACACATACCAACGCTACAGTCTGGTTTTTATGACTGTACGGTGCAGCCTTCAGGGTTGGTTAGGCTTACTCAGGAATAATTATCTCAGGCCTATATAAGGGACCCCATGTACTCCCTGTTGTAATGGGACCAAATTCTGCAGGAACAACCCCGCCATTCCATAACAACATTAACTTATTCTGTTCCCATAACAGATAACCCTCATTCCCATCCTCTACCTCCACACAAACACACGTACCTACAGTTCCTAGATGAAAATACTCATTAATGTAAAATTAATCAGTGATTATTTTCTATGGTAATTATTTCCTAGAATTTTTTTTTATACCCTTGAGATGGCCTGGCTCTACCCAGTCGGCTTTGGCTTCCATGATGTCCAGACTCAGAGCCTCCTTCCCCATATGTGTTCCAGGAAGCAGGGATGATGGAAGGTTCAGGGAAGGGAGGGTTGTAGCCTGCTTCATGGGATCATCTCCCTGCCTCCTGGGGTTTGGCTGCTATGCAGGCAGCCTAGCTCATCAATCTACACGTTTGACTTTCCTACTCCCTGGCTAGAAGCTGAACGTCAGCTGTGGCTCCCTGATCCATGGAATGGCACAGAGGGCATGGACTCTGATCCAACTAACTCCCCTTTTGGAGTGTGTCGGGAGTCAAGGGCAGCTACAGGTGGGTCCCAGGAAGACAGAAAATAAAATGTTCGGTGCTTGGCTTCAACAGAATGGCAGATTCCACAGGAGACATGGCCGATGTTGTGGTCCTAGTGGATTGTATTAGCTTTGTGGAAGGAATATCTGGTAAGGGAACAGATACAGTACTATATACAGCCTGTCATTTTGCAGGGCAGTCCTTAAATTCATTACGATTTTCTGATTCAGATTTAAATTTCATCTTCTGGTTTTCTCACAGCAGTTGCTGAAGCCCACTGGGTAGGTCACATTACTGGCATTCTGTGATTTGATTCTTCATCCTTCTACTTCTTACTAGCATTTTTCAGTAGTTGAACTCCAGCCAGAAGAGCAGGGCACACTAGCTCCCTAAAGGTTTAACAGTGCAAGTATCATGCTCTTTTGGTCTTGAGGTGCTCAAACAGAGATTGTTAGAATTCTTACTCATATTATTTATTGCATTAGTTTTCTTACCTTCATGGCTTCCGTTGGCCCAAGTTTAATATTTTTCCAATGTGCAGATCAGGTTGGTGCTGATATCACACTATGTGCTAAATTGATTACCTCTGTGCATGTATGGTTCATCTGGACCGTTTTGCCTCCCTTGATATCCAGCAGGTGTGAGGGTATCAGATGTGAATCAAATGGAATCGGGGTGGATCAGAGTTACATAACCGTTTAATGAATATAAATGGTCTGAAGAGACAAGGAAAAGTGGGAGGGTGGTGGGAGAGAGTAGTGAAGAATCAAGGCTGAGTACATTCTTATCCTTTATGAGGGTTGTATGATATAGTACTTAACTGAGATTCTGAAGCATCAAAAGGGAATCTTTCAGCCTTTACTTGTACTAAGGCCACACAAAATAGACAACTTACAATAACTGAATAATTCAGTATAACTTGCTCTAGAAAATACAATACCGTGTTGCTGCTTGTCTCCCGGATAGTACCGTATTCATACAGTAGCTTTCACTGTCAAGACTTAAAGCTGGAACTTTTTTTTTTTTTTTTATGGAAATTTTTACTCTGTTCCCAAACATTAGGATTGATGATGGAACAGGGGAAGCTGTTACACTAAGTAGTGGAATTATCAGGAAAGAAAAAAGAAACCTGCAAAGGAGAAACTGAGTGACATAATGAAGATAGAAAAATTTGGGCACAATATTTTCAAAGTGATAGAAGACAGCACAAATCAATCTGGATATTCTAATATGTAGCTCACCAGAGGAAAAGAAAGTATGTTAGTTCTGAAGTTCAACTATGCTAATAATTTTTGGATCCTAATGCCTCCAGTAATTTCAAGCCTTCATGGAACATTAAGGCAAAGGGGTCTATAATCAAGGACCAGAGTGCTGAGATGGAAAAAAAAAAAGTGTGTGTGTGTGTGTGAGAAAGGAGAATTCCCATGACCTGCGTGCATAAAGCTTGCTCAAAACTAGTACTTACAATGGTTAACTTGGGCTGTATGCTCACTTTGGTAGTAACAGGTGCTAGAAACAATAAATGTAGAGAAAGAGAATAAGTTAAGATACTGCATGGGAGAAGCTATGGAGTACTAAGTAAAAAGCATATCTTAAGTGGGGACCACAATGTATGAAAGACGCAACAACCTTTTCTGAGCCCCTGCAGTCTGGCACAAAGGCCACCTACCCTTGCCATTTGCTAATGGCCCCAGCATGCTTGGATTTCCACAGACACATATTGGTAATGCTGAATTTTGCTGATAGTAAAGTATTACTGCTCAGAACAGCATAAACGTAATACTGAATATGTGTAATATAACACTTTTTCCCCCCAGGGTAATGTACAGATTAGCATCTGGTGTTGTCATGACCCGTTACTCATTTCAGAGATTCCTCACACTTATTGTGCATCAGCTTTGTGAAATCATTTTTGTATTGAAAGTTGGTATGGCAGCATCGTATATAGGATGTTTTGTGTAGTGTATAGAAATTTAAAAGCAGGTTTTGTAGTTAGTTGCAACTCTTTCTTCCATGCAGCTTGCATGAACATATGGGCCTTTGTGTGCAATAAAACAAAAATCAAACATACATACCTGTTGTAAAAATATTAATAATTGTAGTTAGTCTCTTGATACAAAAGAACTAGGGAAACAACGTCTAATACTTCTAGTCAACAAAATAATTCTTAATAATGATGTTGGACAAAGCCCAAAGATACATTTGTATTAAGTTTGCACCATGTCCAGTATTTCCACAGCTGTAATCTTTGTCATTCTTATGTCAATCAAAATCTTTGCATCTGGTGGTGCGGGAGATACAATGGGTCCTTTAGAGATAAATCTTTAGCCTTTGAAGAGTATGGGGAGGAGAGGCCCAGGTACCTCAGCAAAGCTTTGTCTATGTTTTAAATAGTGATACTGACTTGTGATTCTGATTAGCAGAGGTGTAGCAGGTTTACAACAGAGCTTCTGCAGATTTAGGGGATTTGCTCGTCAATCATAGTTGCTTTGTCAGAAAGTCTTTTGTTATCTAAGAGAGATCTTAAAAGAAAAACAACATCCCAACCTACTGAAAATTATGTCAAAAGTACTGTCAGTCAATTAGTATGTTTAAAATAAACGAATTAACCTCTTTTTCTCAACTTGCACCATCACTCATTAAGTGAAGGCTACTCTTTTTTGTTCTGTTATTGGGCATATACCTTACATCATAGTGGCTTATATTTCAGGAAAGCATTAAAGATTGTGTTGTGCCCTGAAAATGTATTTTTAAAATCTCATTTACATGCACTCAATAGACATAGTATCAGAGGGGTAGCCGTGTTAGTCTGGATCTGTAAAAAGCAACAGAGAGTCCTGAGGTGCCACAGGACTCTCTGTTGCTTTCAGTAGTCATAATCATCCAGGCCTACAGAGCCTTCTCTCTTTTGTGTGTGCGTGCATGCTATGAAACTGTTTTGAGACCCGCTGAATCTTTTTATGCAGTATATCTTGACTAGTTTTCATAGCCATTTTAAATTAAGTCAAACTGATCTCCCATCTTCTGCCACACAAGGTAGTGTTCTGGAAGATGGGACCTGCCATCTCTAGTTCAGTCCTTTTATGGTCTTTGAAAGGACTCTTTAACTGTCCCAGTTCTGAATTTTTAGCAGTGCAAAACTTGTCCCCAGCTCCATCAACAACAGTTATATCAACCAGAAGATGTAAGTTCTCTCTCATCCTGCCACCAAAGCAATTAACTTCTTTCAGGATCATAGTTTAGGTTTCAGACAAAATATGCACATGAGCTATCTTTCTAGTTTGAATTAGTAGAATGAAGCAAAACAAGAGAGTGTAAGCTCCTGATTTATGCTGGTCTAACTATAGTCAATAGACCTATGAATTTTAGATTGGTGTGAGAGAACTGGACCCCAAACATTTCTTCTCATTTAGTCAGTAAAATAAGTGAAGGCAGATATGAGGAATAAAGCAGATCCTGATGTTTGTTTTCAGCCTTCATTGCATCATGCTTGTGATGGTATCTAGAGAATGGGAACATTCTTTATGTAGTGAAGAGGTAATTGTCCGTTATCATTCACTAAATTATCCTTCAGTCTCTAAAATGCTATTGGCTTATGACTGCAGTAACCTTTCTCAAAGTTAACATACATAGAATGAAACCCTCTTGACATCTGTTTTAACCCCTGATTTTTTCCCAACATATTGCATATTTATATTGGCAGTGATGAAAAAAGCCAATGGGAAAGACATTTTGATTATATGCAGTTCACCATCCAATAAAAATGGATATTAATATTTTAGTTAGTTATTGTTTATCAAATACAGGTAAAGACATTTACCAGACTGCATGCTTTCAAGGGTTATTGTTTTAAGAATGCTATCACATTCCAACAAGCTATGGCTTTCCAGATCCATCTCTGCTTCTCTTGAATTTTCTTCTTTAGGATTTGACCTTACATCATCCTAAAATATAATTATTTTTCCTGTCTGAAATTCATTCTACATCCATTCACATGGAGGCTAAAGAGGCTGTTTTATTTAAAGATGCAATGACATGACTTTTGTTGCTGAAACAAGTGTTCTCATATTGTGGATACCATTGATGAGAATGCTATGTGGGTGAGGCAAAAAATGTTTTTAAAATGGCTTAATATTTGATCTATACATTTTACAGGGAAAAGCAGATGAAAATAAACATTTGTAACGTCACAATGTCTGATTTTTTTTTCTTTTGAGGATTTATGGATTTAAGGCCTGACCAACCCCTTTTAGAATCAATAGGAATCTTTCAATTGATTCCAGTGGGATTTGGAATAGGCCCCTATTGAACTAGGAAGGAATACTGTACTACAATTTATATTGACTGTGCATCATTTACAATACTGCATCTAAATAAGTCTGGAGGTTAGACAAGAGAATGTTTGAGTTAAACTGAAGATGACATCAAAGACTTCATGCTACATTGCACTAGCATAGAACATATTTAATAGATAATCTTCAACATTTCTGAAATATTGTGTTTCTCTTCCTGGAAAAAACATAAAGGATCATGCCAACTAAACATAGCATGTGAGGATACTGTTACAGGTAAGGCTGTAACTCTTATGAGAAATAATATCATGATGATCAGGTGGCTGCCAATATAATTTTTTTCATCTTTCACTTAGTCTTTTCTTCATATTTCATGGACTATATAAAAAGAGGATCACCAGAATATGTGCATTAAAAACAGTTCTGTTTTCTGAAAATGAGAAGCTGATATGGATCTGATAGTGAAAGTCTTATCAGAGGTACCTAAGGACGTTATCTGCTGATTGTCTAAGTTTCCCTAGTACACCTCTACCCTGATATAACGCAACCCGATAACAACACGAATTTGGATATAACGCAGTAAAGCAGTGCTCCGGCGGATCAAAGCAAGTTCAATATAACGCGGTTTCACCTATAATGCGGTAAGATTTTTTGGCTTCCGAAGACAGCGTTATATTGGGGTAGAGGTGTACATTTAATCCACCTTTACCTCAACTCTGTAATCAATCTTATTTGTCATCCCTCTATACATGTATACATTAAAAAGCCAAGCAAGGGCTCAGAACCATTTTGTGTTACACTGTAGTGCATTTTATATATATAAAACAAATACGTGCATTGGATAGCTACCACTTTATTTTACAGCTGTCCTGAAAAGGTTTGTGTTTGCCTGTTAAGATACTCTTGTTAAATATAATGCTATGTATCTACAAACATTAGAATCTTTTTATTTTTTGTTTGATTTTCTGTGTATAGATTAAAAATATAGTAAATTAGATCATATGAGAGATCGGAATCTGAGTAAGCAGCTTTTATATCAATTCTTCAGTACTTTAGTTTCCATCTGATCTATTAGTAAATACAATAAAGGGTACACCCAGTAAACCAGCCATATAAAATGCATCCTTGATCCTAAAAGGGGGTCTCTGAGCAGCTGAATGATGCATATTAGTTGTTTAGTTTTAATTATTCTATGTACAAAATATGATCTTGATTCTTCTGAAAAAGCTTGTTTTCTCCAAAAGCTAAAATAATTCATTGTACAGTAGAATGGAAAAATAATAGTTCTGATCATTACACATGGTTTAATTAGTTCTTTGATATTAACTCTTTTAATAGTATGTATCCAGCATTCCCAGAATACCACTACTATCATGGTCCCTTTATTTACTGCACAATGGAAGTAGAAATCTTGACCTAAGGCCATGCAGATGGTGCCCTAATGCTTGGTAGCTGATCATTCAGAGGCACACACACTAAAGTGCACCACTATGAGCATATTAATGTGATGCTTGACTTGAACCAATGTGATTTAGTTTTGATTTTTGATGTAGTATTATATAATTACCTGGTCTGACCAAAATTTAGAAGTTGATTTATGCTTTTTAATATTCTCTCTGTGTCTTGGTATGACAATCGAGAAAGAGCTAGAATTGCTCTTGTGTTCCTGAGTAGTCTAGAAGGAATGAGAGAGAGTGTTCAGAGGACTCATCACCTTGCTCTCTGGGCATAGATAGAAACAAACATCACTTTTATAATTCAGAAATCAGAAAAAACAACCTTGAAAACAGTACTTTGCATACATATTTGATGTCGGTGTGAGCACCTGAAGATTAACCTTGCTCCATACTATGATAGATAACGTATGTGGTGGCACCAGTGAACAAAAGGTCTTTGTTTCCTGTGATTGGTAGTTTTATTACAGCTATTTCTCTCTAGTACAATCCTTGCCTAGACTGGAGATTTGGATGATCACCTTACATGGGTCTACCTTTGAAAGATCATTTGGAAGCTTCACCTGGTGTAGAATTCAGATGTTCACCTAGTTGCTGGTGCTAGCTACAGAGTGTGTATTACTAAAGGTTGCATTTGCATTACTAAAGGGATAGCTCAGTGGTTTGAGCATTGGCCTGCTAAACCCAGGGTTATGAGTTCAATCCTTGAGGGGGCCACGTAGGGATTTGGGGTAAAAATCTGTCTGGGGATTGGCCCTGCTTTGAGCAGGGGGTTGGACTAGATGATCTCCTCAGGTCCCTTCCAACCCAGATATTCTATGATTCTAAGTCTTGACTAGTGGAGAAATTGCCTCTCCACCTATGTATTTACATGGAACAGAGGATGATAAGGCAGAGTTATAAAAAATAGTTGTCAAGACCACAGAAGAATGTGGGAGAAGCAAGATGATCTGATGGTGAGCTGCTGTGATAAAACCTGACACTTATTTCCACTACCAGAAATGGAGGGGAGTAAAAGCAGGTGGAGAAGGGGTAAGAGAGGGTCTGTAGCATTCTTCTTTCTGCTCTCAAACCTATGGATATTTATCTATCCAAAAGCAGGCCCCTGGGTTAGGAAGGTGGGGATGATAAGCAGCCAGTTGTCCAGTAGAAAAATGCTCCAATAAACTTTTTGCCTTCTACACCCTTTGGAGGGGACAGTTATAGCATGTCAAAAGAGCCTATGGCTGCACAGGCTTCTAGGGAGGAAGGTAGAAGTCCAGGATCTGCACAGCTTCCCTCCAGGAGGAGGGCCTAGGGCTCGAATCTAGTGTCATCATGAACCTTTCCTGCTTGGGGGAGGAGATTTATGTGGTTTCCTGTGTGTTCCCTTCTCCTTGCAAGCCTTTCCTTGTATCTGCCCACACTAGAGAATGCTGGTATTTCCAGGATCAGTTCAAGCATGTGGAACACTTTTGAAACATATGACGTCCATACACAATAGTGCTTCTAACAACATTGGGACTGCTTCTGAATGTTGCAATTTCCCTAGCTCCCAGCAGATACACTAGTTCAGTGCTAAAGTAGGTGAGAAGCACAGGCATTGCAGCTGTATCAGTTAGTCTTAGCACTTTGTCCACCTTCAGCAACCGCTCTAAACAAGATTGCTACTTTTTGGGGTAGCCATCCAGATAGTCATTTTACCTGTATGTAATACCCTGCCCTCACTTCAGACAACTATAATGTACACCACCTCATCAGCATTCACTTCTGTGAGATTGCTCTGTTCTTGTGCATACTGCTCCCCTCCTTTGGATCTGAAAATTCGCTTGTCACAGAAAAGCCTCCCTATTATTTTGCTGCCAGCTATCTCAAGGTAGATAAGCAGGGCTTTCTTTGCTTTTTGGTCTATGAGTAAAGTCTCCTTTGAACACCACAGCCTGGACACCTTGTTTCTGATCAAGATGTTATTGTGTCTGACTGAATCTGGTGTCTATCATAGAGCCAGGACAAAACTTAAGTACGTGGAAGTGCAGCTTAATGAGGTATGAGACAATAATTGGATGTCCAGATTGGGAAGGCAGACCTGTCATTTCTATATTGAGTTTGAGCAGGTGTTCAAGCTCCAAAACATTGATCAAGTCTGAGATTATGGTGTGCAACACTGACACACTTTGTAAAGCGTCTGAGGGGAAGAAGTTGGAGAAGCATAATAAGGATAGGAATAAGTAGTGCACAGCCTTTTGAACCTGCTACTGAAGGCTGCTTTTGTGGTACAGAGTCAAAGACTTGACAGATGTGGCATGATCTTTCCTAGGATGATTTTATTGTGTATTTGGCCAGGGCACATGGTCTGACAGTTGTGTTAGTATTTCAGAGTGCAGCCGATGTAAGAGTCAAAATAGCTACCAGTAATGGTGGAAGTCCATTCCCATCCTCCACGCAGCGAACCACCAGGGTATGAAATTCCACCTGCCAGCAGTGTCCCTCCTCAGTGAACAGGCCTGGTTCCTCATCCACTACTGTCATTGATGTGGCAAGTGTATCTTTGTCTCCTCCAGGTTATTTCCTAAAGCCGTACCTCATGGTCATTGTGCATCCATAGAATCTCTTTGTGGGTGCTTAGATACCATTTGTGATGTGAGGCTTGGAGAGATTCCCCACTTTTGCCATCAACTTGGCTTTTGGCTGCTACCATGTTTCCTTATTGTATTTGTGGAAGTGAGGGCAGATGTTAGGGAGCTTATGGGCTCCTCATTTGATAACTGAATGCCATTGTTGCAGGCACCAAAAATGTTGCCTGAATGACTGAGAATTCTTGCCAGTTCAAAAGCCAAATCTGTTTCTGTAAGCTGCTCACCAGGCTGGCCCACAGTGTCTGCTCTTTCATAGACTAGTCTCTCCATTGCTGCTTTCTCTATTCCATTTCTTAAGGAGCTGGAATATATGTGTAACATTTTATTTCAGTTCTACAACAATACATACTCCATGTTAACAATAACAATCTAATCTCTGTATTTATATTTCCTTATGAAATCATTAATGGGGGAAAAAGTTAGTGAATTTGCCTAAGAATAAAGTGTTCCTAAACCAAATTGCTTGTTCATTATTTCTTCTTCTTCTTCTTCCTTTTAATTCGCTGCAATAATCAATGACACTAGTTTATGTGGTGGACTGACTTGCAAATTTCAGTTTAGAAAGCAAAGTGATTGTCTTAATACGAAAAATGTATTTGGAACAGTTAGCGTCTCTGGGGTTTTTGTGGCTGCATTCTTATATCATAATATTGACTTGTTGGATTCTTAATTGATTTTTTTGCCTCTAAGATGACATTACATGATGAATTTGAGCCTTGGATGAATTTTCATACCATTCTGAGTTATAAATCACATGTTTAAAAAAAAAAAAAAAAAAAAAAAACCTAAATCAGCCATTGCTTTGTCTGAGCTGTGCACATTTTAAATGTTGCATTTAAAAATAGTGAAACAGATATAGTAAAAGTGAGCATTAGCTGATAGATTAATTAATGATCTGCAGAAATGCTGGAAGATTCAGTAGCTGCATTTTCTCTGTAAATGTGAACCTGCAAGTGCATTATTAAAAATGTCAACTGTTTTAGAAGGATAACTCCTGATTCTAAGGCATTTCTATCTGCTAGACTCCCATTGATTCGTGGAAAGGGCTGCTTGCATTGTTAATGGATACACTCCCCCCAACCCACCCCTTCTCAGGGAGCACCATGTTTCAGCATTATGTCTGCTTTCTACATGGAAACACTGGGAGAAGTGGCACTTTGCACCCCCTTCTCTTTCCCTAGCCCAGTGATACTCAGACCAAGGCTTGCGAGCTGCAAGTGGCTCTTTAAGAGCTCCTGCAGCTCTTTGCATCACATGATATTAAAACACTGTGATTTAATTATTAATCAATCAGGATACTTTTAGTATGTTGTTAACCAATTGTAGTTGATATAATAATACTTGGTCAGTCAATTTGCACTCATGGCAGGACTAAGTATTATCTAGACCATTCCTAACAGGTCTCTGTCTAACCAGCTCTTAAAAAACTCCAACAATGGAGATTATAATGTATATCAACATATGTTATATATAAACTAAATATTTCCCTGTCATACTATTTAAATATGAATATATAGTACTATAGTAAATAAAACAATTAATTCACACTACTGTGGTTCTTTTGGGTAATGTTGGTCACTAATTTGGCTCCTGAACCACTGAGGTCTGAGTATAACTGCATAGCATATATACACAGGGCAGACCATAGTTTCCACTTGAAAGACCCAATAGTCAGAGGGGCTGAGCTCCGTCAACTCCTAGTAGAATCAGTGGTAGTGAGGGAATTCAGCACCTCATGTGATTGGGCCCCTACCAAATTTTCAGAGCATGTTTTTTGCTGCTATGTGTTTTGTAGCAGCATGTATGCACAAACAAGTTTAAGGCATGTTAGTATTTGTTTATAATCCCATTTTGTATCTGGCTAATTATTTGCCAGGGAATTGAGTATACAAGTTTATGGAAAATGTTACTTAATTTAGATATTATAAAAATGTAAAAGTTGTTACCTAGCCATTGCATTCCATTAGACTTGGTATATAATTTAGAAGGGTCATCTTGTGTTGCAGTGTAAATATGCTTATGGAAAATAATTCATATGTCTATTACTGTGTGTGTGTGTGTGTGTGTGTGTGTGTGTGTGTATAATATATATATATATATATATATATATATATACACACACACACAGTAATAGACATATGAATTATTTTCCATAAGCATATATATATATATGCTTATGGAAAATAATTCATATGTCTATTACTGTGTGTGTGTGTATATATATATGAATAAAATTAAATGCGGGGGTTTTATTAAAATCAGTTAATGTCTCCTTCAGAAGCCTGTATAAATATTAAGGATGGGAGGTGAGAACTGAATGCAGGTGGTAGAAAGGGCCCAGGTTTAATTTGGTGTAACATTGACATAGATAGGCAGGTTTTTGCTGTACACAGAGACAAATACCCCTCTACCCCAATATAACGCTGTCCTCGGGAGCCAAAAAATTTTACCGCGTTATAGGTGAAACTGAGTTATATCAAACTTGCTTTGATCCGCCGGAGTGCGCTGCTCCGTCCCCCTGGAGCGCTGTTTTACCGCGTTATATCCAAATTAGTGTTATATCGGGTAGAGGTGTACTTGCAGTACTGAAGCATTAGGAAGACTGAGTTTAATTGTTTAAAATGGCTCATCTCATCCGGAATTGGCAAAGGATGACTATATAATATACAAGCATGGGGTTAAAAAAAACCAAAACAATCATCTTTTCTTCTCTTGAGGCATTGTGCTGAGGATGTGTAAAAGCTCATCTTTGTCCCATATCTTTCATTTTGCTATCACCCCCTTAGGATCTTAACTTTGCTCCCAAAGTTAGAAATCCTAGTCCTCCTTCACCTCTAAGAAACTTTTTCTTCCCACCATTTCTTTGTCTGTAAATCTGCTTATTACTCCATGGCCACAAACAAACATAGAACTCAGATCCCCCTCCTCAAAAAGAAAGGCCTTATCACTTGCATAAAAGGAAAATCTGTTAGAATTTTATGTCCTATGACACACAACTGAGCTATTTGGATATCCTCCAATAGAGGGCATTGATACGCATAGGCACAGACTGGCAGTCATCTTTCTCTGTACAAAAAGTAAAAATTCTTTGTGTTCATGGAGGTGGGGGTTGAAGGGAAGATTTTCTTTAAAACCTTCATTGGCTTCTTATAAATCTCTGAACCCAATTCAAAATTGCCTACCTGTTTGTTTTATTTTTCAAAAATCTCCATAACTCACTCCACCCTATGTCTCTGACCTCACTACTGCCACCTCCTATGTCTGCTGACTTTGTTCCTACTTTCTGCTCCTATGTCACTCCCTCTTGTCACTTTATGGATGGGAGATGACTTGTTCTTCCCTGTGTGACTCTTTTTCCAGTCCCGACATCTCCCACCTGAAATCACTGAGCCACTTTCTCCCATTAATTACGCGATTCCCATTACAATATCTTGATAACTTATTCTGTGCAGTTCCCATTACAATGTCCTTATAATTTACGCTGTTGCTAATGAGATTAGATCTTCTTGTTAGTCCTTCAGTTCTTTACTGTAATTGCAAAAATGGAAAAAAATGTATTTGTTGGGTTTTTTATTTTGCCTGGTCATTATTTCTTAAACAGTTGATCATACTTGTGTAGACAATTTTCACCTGAAGTGAACCCATTGTTGTACATGTACCCCTTCCTACAACAGTACAGCAAGTACAGTTAATGCTGTGGTGCCATCTTCCAGTGAGCAAGGAGACAAAAGAATAGATATCCGAACCTGTACTACTCTGCACCCATTCTTTTTCTTCCTCCATCTCTGAAGCATGGAGCCTTGGTCTTAGTTCTCTCTCTCTATCTTGCTCCCACTCTTCTTTTCCTTCTAATCTCACTCTCTTCTTTCTAGGGGAAACAATGAAGCTACGAATGGAGGGGAAGAAAAAAAGGATGAAGAAATCTAAAGCTTTTAGCTGGGGTAGTTGACCCTCAGTAGCCAGCAAAAATTATCTACCACTAGTTTGGAAACCTTCTACTTTGGCTTTCCTGGGGTATCTGTAGAGCCTGCTGTGGCCATCCCAATGTTTCTTCCTGACAGTGGGGTTCAGGCATCCATCCCCTACTCATGGGCATCTGCACTGACTACCTGATCCCTTCTCTGCACTGTTGGGTCATGGGCCTGGTCTCCCTACATGTGGGCACCCCGACCCCCCATCCAGCCTCTTCTGAAATGCCTTACTGTCCACCTATTTTAGCTCTCTCCTATTCATGGCCAGTTCGGAGCTTCCATAAAGGCTGTTTTAGTCACTGTGCTGCTCAAGCCCTGTTAGTCTCCTTTGCTTCTGGGTCCTCCTCCTCTGCATGCCTCCTCCACTTTAGGCCTCCTTGGTCCTCTTTCTAAATTCCTCCTTGCTTTTGCAGAGTTGGATTAAGAAGGGAGCGATCCAGATGTGGATGCGGTTCCTGTTGAATCCTGAGTCCCCGGTGCAGTCTGCAATCTTCGGTATCTCACAGTCTGGAAACTATTTCTGCACACCCTAGCTGGTTTCGACCTAAAGAGCAATGTTCAAAAGATCTCCTTCCATCATGAGAATCCAGATTGATTACACACTCTGCTCAGCTGCCCTAGATGTGACAATACAGGAGTGGGAGCAGGAAACCACCAACTTTGCATGTTTATTCCTGCATTCGGAAGGCTTATTTGGGGTGGTGCATTGCCAGAAACATTGTCTTTTCCAGTTCTTTCTGGAGTATAGTAGACTTAGCATGGTTTAAGTACAGCCTTAAAGTCAGTACATTCAGGGTCCATTCCTCTGTCACTTCCAGAGTCCTTGGATCCACTGAGAGTTGAGATGTTGGTTCCACCACCATGTCCAAAAAATGTCTTTGTTCCTGGCTGTTCCAGAGACTTGCTATTTTCCCAGTGATCCTGTAGGTAGAATGGATCTCTGATTCTGCAGATCTTAATTAACCTTTCCTGTCAGCCCTCTGGGAGACCACCTTAACGACTCTTTCCTAGTTGCCATCATCTTCGCTAGATGGGTTGGCAAAGTGAGCGCCCTGATAATCTTTTTTCTCTTACTGTCCACATACAGTTTTTCTTGAGATGCCGTAACTTTGCCTACTATTGGAATTCATCCCCAAGTTGAACACTGAATTCCATCACAAGAGCATTATATTTCCCCACTCTTGATTCTCCCAAGTCAAGAAATTACTTTATTGGATGATAAAGGTGTTTAAAATTACATAAGAGAACTATGAGAGTCCAGGAAAGCAAAGCAGTTATTTGGCTGTGTCAATAAGGGTAAAATATCAGCAATATGTAGAGAAACTAGGCCCATGATCCAACGGTACTCTTGCCAGAATACTCTTGTATGCACATAGATTAAGCTCAACCATGTAGACCTTGTTCCACACTGGTAGAGAGCCACTGTCCTAGAGAGGTTTGCACTGTGAACTGTGAGATCCATCTCTGAAGTGCATAAGGCAGACACCTGGTTGTCCCCTTACTTTTTCATACAGCACTGTCAGTTGAACTGCTCTGCATCACAAGACTAGGGTCCTTTAGAGGGCATGGTAAAATAAGCCAGCCTCCTTGGGCATGTTTCCTTCATCTGCTAACCACTTAACTGTTCTATTGTAGGATGAGAGAAGAGGGATCTATTATAAGGCAAAATTACTCACCAGTAACTGTTTTCTCTTCTCCCATCCTACATCCCTCCCTCCTATTTTTTCTCCCTCTGATGCTCAAAATTTCTTGTTTCCCTACATAGCTCTGCAAGTTCTGTAAGAGGAGGAAAGGCATGATGGCCTGGGGCTTAGGTAGACAGCAGTGGGGTGGAAGGGTGTCTTACAATGCTTTTGACTCCTTGTTTCTTGGTAGCTGGTATTATAATAATAGATGTCCTGATCATTCTGTATGATGTGAAACAGAGTAGCCAGAGAGTAATTTTCCCTTCCTTTTTGTCTTATTAGAATATAGAATGATAATTATCTGTTGCTTACTTTAAAATATTTTTTTCATTATGAAGCAGAAGTATTTTTAAATGGCTTTCATGGTCAAGTTATATGACACAATATGGTATATGACTTTACTCACTGAACAATTACAAAGAACAAAATTCTACCATCCTTAGTTAAATGGAGCTTCTAAAGATGTAAAGGATGGCAGGATTTGGTCTACACTAGCACCTGTGGTCACAGAATAATGCATAGCATCATGATGTGCAATAGGATGTGTCATACGTTAAGTACTGATTGATTGATTGGCTCTCCAATTAACTGAGTAATTGATTACTCTGACATCACGTGTCTCAAATAAGTCAGTATGCTTGTTGTGGCCAAGATTTTAAAAAGTGACTAGGGATTTTTGGGTGCCTCAAGTTTTGGATGTTCAACCTGAGACACTTCAAAGTGACATGATTTTCAGGACCCACGTTCTGAAATTCAGGCTCTTTACAGTGACTCAGGGTGAGCACCCAAAGTCACTAATCACTTTTAAAAATCTTGGCTTGTATGGTTGCCCTACACAGAACTGGCCTGTTGTATATAAAACCTTATATAGGCAGGAATAACAAACTTGTAGAGTTCTGAGTGTCACTTTTCCAACTTACCCGCTTCGGCTAAGATACAATATGTGCAGCAGTTGCTTTATCCTTCTTTCCAAAAGTTATTTATGCCCGTAGCTCAGGGGATCGCCCAAAGATGTACACTACATAGAATAGGATTGGAAACGCAGTGGACCCCCTGCTTCTGGGGGACGCAAGGCTTGTCTGTGTGCTATACTAGGTGGTAGTTGAGAGAAAGTAGTGTGGCCGTAAGTCCCTTTTCAGGATAACTCATGTGCAGAGGGTATGTTGCTGCAATATGAAAGGCATCCAATAATGATGAAATGACCACCTTCTCAGAAGGGCCCAAATTATTTAGTCACTGGCTTAGGGACATATGGATATTTTGGCAAATGTCTTGATCTGAATAGGACAGAGAAAAGTCTACATATATATGCCTGGCATCCCTCCCTCTGCCACAGAAATACAGTAATAATGAGAAAGGAAGCCAAGCACGCATTTGTCAGGTGTAGTTGAGTGCTAGAGAAACCACAGTGATAGGTGCCATTTAAAAACCTAGATAGTTAGTGTAGTGGCTTGTGGTATCCTTCTGCTGTTTGTTCAGGGCTTGAAATCAAGGACTGATTGTGAGCACTTCCTGAGAATGAGTAAGTGCCCACATTTCCCTGCCATTGTGCAGGCCTCGAGCACTCCCGCCTCTTCTCTGCCTGTGGCACATCATCGTCTAGTCTCCTGTGGGCTGTAACACTCTCATTTTGGTTGTTGGGTTCTGTGTGTGGGTGGTGTAGTTGGCCTGTGATATACAGGAGGAAAGACTAGATGATCTATTCTAGTGGTCCCTTCTGGCCTTAAACTCTGATTGTCTTTTCTTCTTTGGGAGCTGACACTGAGAGTCTGTGTGCAGTTGGTTGAATTTATCAATTTTAGTGCTGAGGCAGCAGCTCCAGCAGAAGCACCCTTCTGATGCACTATTTTAACTTTGGATAAATTAATCTTCTTTTGCTGATGTGTACTTTATTGCCTTTTTGCTCTGTTAATTTCATTTGACTATATTGAATAGACAGGATAGGTAAAAAGCAGTAATTCTAGTTTGGTAAACTTTGGTTATATGCGGTGTCTGCTGTAGCTAGCCAATAAATGTCAGCATTCTGGAGTCTGAGATTTGAGTTCTGTTCCTTTTCTGTAAATCTCAAGTGTCTAGGAGCAGAACATAAACGTGTGGAAAGAGAATGTGTCCATCATAAGAACTAGTGTGAGGGAAATGGCTTTCCAAACATTTTTTCTTCTGCGAGTGATTGATCATGTCTATTCCACTATAGGTGTGCGTGCTCGCCACGTGCATCAGTGCCGGATGTTTTCCCCCTAGCAGTAGCCGTAGGGGAGCGCCTTAATGACCCCTGGAGTGGCGCCTCCATGGCATGGTATAAGGGGCACTCTCCCCACTCCCAGTTCCTTTATGCCACCAGTGAAGGTGCTTCGGAACTGCTCTGCTCCAGCTTTGCTGTAGCTCGTCCCCAAAACTGCTTGTTCATTCAGTGTATGGTACCTGTAGTTAGTTAGTTAAGTTTAGCTAGAGCGCCTGGGCGGGGGCATGCCCCAGGTTTTAAGTCGTGCAACACTTGTAGGCAATATACACCAGTGAGTGATCTGCATTCGGACTGTTTATGCTGTTTGGGGGAAACCCATCTCAGCGATCGCTGCAAGATTTGCAAGTCGTTTAAGCCTCGGACCAAGAGAGAAAGGTACATTAGGCTCCAGGCTATTCTGATGGAGTTGGCACTGACCCCAGCTCTGGTGCGCCGCTCCAAGTCTGCACCAGGCACTGCGGTGTCTGTGCGTGGCAACCCTTCGGCGCCATCGACTAGTCGGCACCGCTCCCCATCCACAGGGCACGCAAAGAAGGCAAGGAAGAGGCCTTCACTGTGGCACCGGAGTAAACCTAGGACATAGGCTAGGCCCATGTTGGGCAGTCCTCAATCCCCACCAGCCTCTAACTCAAGCCGAGCGGATTAGACTGGCCCATTTGGAGCATGCCTCCCCGGATGTCCAGATACCCTTCACACTGGAGGCCCTGCAGGCAGTCCGGGATGTTATGTCCATGCAGGTACCAGGAGCACTGCCGATGTCGGTCCCGCACTCCAGAGGCAAGCCACCGCTGGGATCTCTGCAATCACCCCCAGCTCGGTACCGGTCTCGGTCAAGGGAGTGTTCCTGACGCCGTTCGCCGCCCAGTGACCGTTCAGAGCAAAGTCCACGTGGATCGCCCTCGACGCCCACCAGGCTGTCTGGTTGGGTTCCATCTCGAGGAGCGAACACCGACGGGACCAATGCAGACAACACCAAAGGTCCTCATCTCAGAGGGGCTATCGCAGCCAGTCCCGGCACGAACGTCGACGTCGTTCCCGCTCCAGGACCCCGCCGCGGCACCGCCTTCGCAGCCCCAGGTGTCTATCACCGGCGTCTTGCCATCGCAGGTCCACCCGCTGGAGCCGATTGTGGAGCAGCTGTTACCAATGGTACCGGTCCTCCATGTCGGGATTGCAGTCCTGTGGCAGTGCCGGGAACGATGCCGACCAATTCTCCTGGTCCAGGGACAGCGGAGGTTGTATGTCAGCCCAGCCTTCCTTCGTAGCCATCCATTGATGGGCCAGGCCGAACAGCCGGCTCTGCTGGTGCCACAGCAGGTGCAGTGGCGCTGGGCCCTGTGGCTGGCCCAATGGTACCGGGGGGGCTCGCTCGGTGACCGGAGCCTCAGAAGAACCATTGGCCTCCCTCTCCAGACCTCAGAGGAAGGAATCAGTGGGATGTACTTCCTCGGCACTGTGCCCGGAGACTGACCAGGCGGTGGACACAAAGTACCACGCTGGCCTCCTCACCCTCCCTGGATGAGGCGATTACAGCCCTTCTTCCCTCCGTCCTGCAGGAGGACTTTAGGGCCCACCAAGAACTCTTAAAAAGGGTGGCATCAAGCCTCCACCTCCAAGCAGAAGAGATGGAGGAGCCTTTTGACTCCCTGTTTAATGTATTGTTTTCTTCGGCATCTGGCAGGGCAGCCTTGCCCCTCCACGAAGGGGTGGCAAATTTTCAAATGCCCTGTGGCAAACCCCAGCCTCATTGGCTCCCCATCTCTGAGAGCAGAACCCGCCAAGGGGCATGAATACTTATATACCCACCCTGCTCCTAACTTCCTGGTGGTCAAGTCAGTCAACCACAAGAATGGCAGGGCCAAGTAGCCCCTATCCCAAAAAATAAAGATTCAAGGAGTCTGGACTCATTTAGAAGAAAAATTTATTCGTCCTCGAGCTTCCAGTTATGGGTGGCAAACCACCAGGCTCTCCTGGGTTGGTATGAGTTCAATCTGTAGGGCTCCCTGCCCAAGTTTGAGGACTCCCTTCAGGAGCCTTTTTACCTGGAGCAGACTAAGCTGTTCAGAAAGTCCTCTCAACTGTTCAATCACCTCGGCCGAGTGCATGAAAGGTCAGCCGATCTCCACCCAGCAGCTTTCCAACTGGATCACTTCGTGCATCTGTACCTGTTATGACCTGGTGGGAATCCCTCCGCCACTAATTGTGAAGGCGCACTCGACTCGGGTGCAGGCCTCATCGGCTGCCTGTTTGGCCCACGTCCCCATTCAGGACATTTGTAGGGCTGCCACGTGGTCTTCAGTTCACACATTCACCTCGCATTATGTGATTCTCTCTGACCAGAGAAGATGCTGGGTTCGGCAGGGCTGTCCTCCATCCCGAGAGCTTGTGAATTCCTTCCCACCTCCAACAAATATAGCTTGGAATAACCTATTGTGGAATACACATGAGCAACCACTCGAAGAAGAAAAGAGTTAACTTTTCTGTTAACTGGTGTTCGAGATGTGTTGCTCATGTCTATTCTACATCCCTCCCACCTTCCCCTCTGTCAGAGTTGTCTGGCAAGAAGGAACTGAGGGTGGGGGAGTGCACAGCGCCCCTTATACCATGCCATGGAGGCTCCAATCCAGGGGTCGCTAGGGTGCTCCCCTATGGGTACCGCTAGGGGAAATGAGCAACACATCTCGAACACCAGTAACAGGAAAGGTAACTCTTTTCCCGTGTTTGGAATAAGACCTAGGAATGTGTTAGTTTCTTACCTTGCTTATCACATGAAGCCCAACTACTCTGGGGGGGTAGGGGGGAAGAGGGCGGACTGATAGACCTCCTTGTGGGAGATAATGTCCCAATATTAGTATGTTTGGTTTGGCTCTTTTATGTTTGCAGTTGCCTATTATGCCATTCACACTCGTCAACCCTTATGACTCTTTATACTTGGAGTAGTTTTTGTGCACCTGGTACTTCAATCTCAGAGGTGGAATATCTTTTGAATCAGACATTGCCTCACTTCAGCAGGAATCTGGATGGGAAGGTGTAGAATAAAGTAATAGGTTTTTTCTTTTAAAGCAACATCACCCTTTTTTGGGCAGCACCCTCCACCCCCTATTTTGGCATTTTGCGCCTAATACAAATGTTGTGTGCAGCTGGTACAAATATGTATTCTGGGTGGCTGCAGCTGGAGAATCATCATTTCAGCTTTGAAATGAAAACATCACTATTTCTGCCATGGATGGGTGAAAAGAGTTAATCCAGTATTGTAGGTGGGAGAAGGAAGGAAATAGTTAAGTAATTTCTGAGTACAAAATAAATACTTTAACATTAAAGCAGAATAACTGTTGGTTTAGCCATGGAATATAGTTAAACTGATTGAGTATGAGTGTTAATGCTTGGCAATATCTTGCCTCAGTAGCTGTTACAAGGATTCCCTAGCTCAGTTTACCACTGAGGAAGATTATTAAGTGCAGAGAAAGTCAACAAAGTGCAGGAAACCTGCACAGGCCCTTTTGTACCACGTGGGCACTGTGATTCCCCTTTGTGGGAGTGAGGGGATATAGGCAGAGTGAACACTCTATTCCCTGCATGGGCCAGAGCGGGTTTTGCACCCATCTAGAATAGATCTTTATAAACTGGCTGTGGGAGGTCTATTGGTTTGTGTCTTTTATGGATCCATTGGCCTCACATTCCTGCACAGGAGTAGAGGGAGACGACCACCCTGTAGCTGGAACATTGTACATAAAGATACTGTGCTGTAGACTCATGGCTATTCCCTTCCTCTCCCTGCACATGTACCTCCAGTTTTTTTCTTGGTTCCCTGCCCAAAGTCTGGTTTACTTGAGCTTTTTGAGTAGGGACAAGTAAGTATGGGCATCAAGGTAGACTCTCTCCTATGAAACCAAATAAAAGTAAATGCTGCTTAGCAGTAACATTTCACTTCTGGTTTTCTGGTAGGGATCTTTGCAGTAACATCATTCCTCTTCCCACAGCATTGTCAGTTTTCTTTCTGTACTGTACAAGTCTTGCCACTGTGGCTTTGGCAGCTGTTTCTGCTCAATTGGTTAGGAAGGAGAACATTTTAAACTGTCAAAATACGTGGGCAGGTGAGGTGAACCATAAATATTTACACCAGCTGCCAAGTGTTTAGCTTCTAAACTTTGTGTTGTGTCTACAAACTTTAATTTCAGAGCAGTGACTGCAAGACTGCTTTTGAGCCGAAGGATTATTAAGAGCTTAAGGACTTATTTTATTAATTTGCTACATATATATATATCTGCCTGCCTGTAGAGCTTTCTGTTTTTGTGTATCTTCTTAGTTTTCATGCATGAACCTCTTTCTTTTTTCATTTAGCCACAGATTTGTCTGGTTAGGGCTGTTATTTCAGCAAATGTTGGTCAGGTTTATATGGTCTTTTTTTGAAACTGCCTCTCTTATTTTAATATAGTTACCTTTGTTTACCTTAGCAGTTAGCTGATACTTAGGGTCCTGCAGGTTGTTTGTTAGAAAGAGAAATTGATGGTGGAGTCAAGTATTTCTTTGATGCAATCCTGTGTATTTGTTTTAAAAGACAGTACATAAAATCCTGTTTCCCTGAACACAGTAGGAGAGACTTTCTTTGCTCACAGTTCCAAGCCTCTTTCCACATAGTACTCTACTCAAAATCTCCCTCTTAACTCTTTCGCAGGATCCTACTACAAGTATTCCTCTGGCTGTCATGGGTGCTTCCTTGCTGCCTTCTGTGTAACTTCTTTGGTGTTTCTGCTGCTCCTCTCTCCTGCATCAAATAGATTTCCCCCCCCAGTGTTTGTTATTAAGACCCCCTGGGAAACTCTTTGGATCTCATGGCCCAGCTGTTGCCCAGATTTGCATGCAGTCTAAACCTCGGTTGTGATTTTTCCCAGTTATCGCACCCACCAGCTTCAAAGAGATGCTGCAATTGCCTAACACCCGGCATAACAATAAACTGTTCTGGTTACAACTCTAGAGCTAAATGGTGGTTCTTTATTAGCTTTATTATTCTGACTAGTAATATTCTCCCTAGCTGTGAGATATGTCTGATGCTTCAAAATGGTCAAATATTGGCAAGAAGCAGGATCCTGAGGAGGTGACTAGTACAAGAGGGTGCAGAACAATACAGATATTACAACTCTAGTGCTGTGCAGACTAGCAGATGGTAGTGCATGGTCACTGAAGTTGGAAGGCTTGAAGGTGGTGATGCAGTGGTGGGAGTGACATACAGCCTGCCTACAGAAGAGGAACAGGAAATCCTCTTGTTGGCCCTTGGCTGAGGCGGACTCTGTATTGGACAACAAAAATATTTGGTTTCCAGATCAGCCTGGCAGAGTGCAGATTCACCACCCAACACCCTCCCCAACAGTGTAAGGTAATTCATGTAGAAAACGAAGCAGCAGTGGGGGTGGGATGAGGGACAGCGGTAAAAAGAGTGTTCCTTTCTGCAGTTAATAAAACCTCTATCCGGCAGCTTGCTTAATGCAAAGGCAGCAATGCACTAATACAGGAAATAGGAGAGGAGTCAGTCGATGACCTCCATCTAGCTAGTGCAGGGGTGGGCAAACTTTTTGGCCCAAGGGCCACATCTGGGTATGGAAATTGTATGGCAGGCTATGAATGCTGATGAAATTGGGGGTTGGGTTGCAGGAGGGGGTGAAGGCTCTGGCTGGGGGTGCGGGCTCTGGGGTGGGGCCAGAAATGGGGAATTCAGGGTATGGGAGGGAGCTCTGGGCTAGTGCTGAGGGTTGGGGTGCAGTGGGGTGGAAGGCTCCATCTGGTTGTGCGAGCTCTGGGGTGGGGCTGGGGATGAGGGGTTGGGGGTGCAGGAGGGTGTTCTGGGCTGGGACCGAGGGGTTTGGAGGATGGGAGGGGGATCTGGGCTGGGGGTTTGGGGCACAGCATGGGGGCCAGGGGTGCAGGCTCCGGTTGGTGCTTACCTCAAGTAGCTCCTGGAAGCAGCGGCATGTCTCCCTCTCTGGTTCCTATGCCAGGTGCCTCTGCCCATGGCCTGGTCTGCAGGTTCCACCCCTTCAGCTCCCATTGGCCGCAGTTCCTGACCAATGGGGGGTGGAGTTTGCGGCAAGGACAGCGTGCAGAACCCCTTGGCTGCCCCTACACGTTGGATCCAGAGGAGGGACATGCTGCTGCTTCTGGGAGCCTTGCGGAGCCACGGCATGTGTGGAGCAGGGCAAGCCCCAGATCCCACTCCTCGGCAGGAGCTCAAGGTCCAGATTAAAACATCTGAAGGGCCGGATGCCACCGTAATTTGCCCACCCCTGAGCTAGTGGGTGCTATAGACACAAGCTACATTTTCTGCTTTTAGTTGACCAGCCTTTTCTCTCTCTGTTAATATACTGTAGCTGGCTTTTGTTCTATCTAATGTGTTTTTAAAGGCTTAATTGCAAATCATACTCTTCTCTAATGGTTAAATATTTTAAAAGGACTGTTACTTTAACATTGTTTTTGCACTCTATCACATCTTCCCCTTGTTCTTTAAAATAACACCTAAATTTGTTTCCCAGATATTCAAGTGCATGGGGTTTGTGTAGGTGGGCTTTAAAATCATGTTTGTCATTTAAATTTAGTAACTCATTAAACTTTGTAGTAAAATGGGCTGTTGTATTTGTATACATACAGAGTTGCAAGATATCTAAATAAAATTTTGCTTTTAAGTTGCTAGGTATGTGCTGGAGATCAGGGAGTCTCCTAAGGAGTATCACTTGCCATATCCACAGTCCCATTTACCTTTCCTGCATCTTTCAGAGAAAAGGAGTGAGGCTGTGGGTCATATGGCTTTTTGAAGCTGCCAGGGTAGTTGTCCACCATACCACTTAAAATAATCACAGGCATAAGAACTTCCGGAGACAGGTTTTTCATGTTTGTTTGCTTGATATCAAAGTAATTAAAGTTTTACTTAAGCCTTCAGTCATTTCTTTTAGAATCAGATTCAAAATATTCACTGAAAACTCCTCATGTGAAAGAACTGTGGCAAAATTACAGGCTGTATACATGTGAACTTACGGATGTTTCCATAAATCAAAACCATACTTGTGGTCTGGCCTGTGGCCTACTTGTACTGCTCGACACTGCCATGCATGCAACTTGTGATAATTTTCTAGTCTGTCTCCGTAGGGAGACAGGAACCATGAGTGTCAGTTTCCCCTTAATCTTCCACCCTGCAGTGCAGAGCAATATTCTTTAGAGCATCAGGCCATTCATGAACAGCTCATCATTTTAAATACACTTTTTGTAGTTGTTTGTTTATTTACACCCGCCCCCACCCAAAGCACTTATCACATAAATTACATTAAACATCCAAAGACTGGAAGAAATGTTTCCTCGGGAATTGTAGGACAGGGTATTGTCATATCTGGGAAGATGCAGTGAGAGATGTTTTAAATATAATGCAGGTATTTCAAAGCTTGTTAGAGTAATTAACAGGAGTGAACAATTTGTTTCTGTGTTAGCCATGGTTACTGGCATGCGAAGTCCAGTCTCCTCCATAATTCTCAGTAATAGTTATGACCCACCATTATTATACTTTTTCTTTGTCTCCACCTCCCATGTCTATCTTTCTCTCCTCCTCTCTGCATTTTTTTCCCTGTAACATTTTCACCTTTGTTTTGTCTTGCTTTTTTAGACTCTTTTTCGCATTTACTTCTTTTTGGACTTTTATTTGGTGTTTCCCCTTCCCTCCTGTCTTTTGTTGCTTTCTCCTGATTCTTTTTCCTTTCTAGTGCCCAGCTTACTGATTTTGCTGTAATCCTTACTGTCACATCTGGAAGCAGAGCAGCAAAGTTTAACTGATAAGCCCTGATCTCTAAAATGTGAGCAGCCCTTCAGAAACCATGTCAATTTAACTTTGCCTCCTTGCTAACTCATGTTGTAGGGGAATAAAGTGGAAAAATGCTAATACGTTATGAGTATGTGCTGGACACTTTGATCACTAGAGAAAATGCAAAGTATGAAAGGTAAATCAAACTGCTTTACATTAATGTGACAAGGTTGGGACTCACCACCCAGCACCTCCTGCTGGTTACCTCCAGGAATTAGCTCAGTCCAGTGGAGCGCCCTCTCCTGGTGGTGTCCCACCCATTGTCTCACCCTTGGTTGGCATCTGGTGTCGCTCACCAGCTTGCAGCATCCTCTTCTGGACTACTGCCCTCTGGCAGTGCCCCTCAGTCCATCCACACCCCTTTCCGGGGGGAGGGGGGTTGATCAGCAGTCTTCCTACACCCTAGCCACCATTTCCAATCACACCCCCAAAGTCTAATCCCTCTTGTCAGGGATCTGGCGTAGTCTATGACGGCCGCTCCCTACAGTCGATGGCTAGGTGTACTGCAAGGGGGGATAAGGGGCAACCCAGTCCCGCCCTCTACTCTGGGTCCCAGCCCACAGACACTCTAGTGGCAGCCTCACCGTCTTCCTTCTCTCCCCTCGTCTGTCCACTTCCCAGGGCCGCTTCCCCTACAGCCCCTTGCACCCATTAGGACTTTCCCTTCAGGGCCTGCTCCCTTCTGCTCCCCAAGCCTAGCCAGCACTGCACAGTTCAGGTGCTAGTCTCCCAGCTCAACAGACAGACTTTCCCCTTTCAAAGGCCTGGGACAGACTGACTCTCCTCTCCCTGAGCAGCCTTTTTATATGGCTGAGCCTGGCCCTGATTGGCTGTCTCCAATCTGGGCCCTGATTGGCTCCCGATAAGCCCTTCTCTAATTGGCTGCCTGGCTGCGCAGGTGTACTAGCCTGCTGCAGCCCACACCCTCAGGGAGCGGGGCAGCTGCCCCACTACAATTAATAAATTAGATGCTGGCAATACATTAACTATTTAAGTGTGACAGCTATTTTACACACAGTTATGTACTGATAAACCAAGGTTTCCATGGGAGGTGTGGGCACTCAGCATCTCTGAGGGTCAGGCTATTGAGTCATTCCCCTCTTTTAGGAAAGAAAAATAAAATCTTTGATTTTCATCTAGATAGACATTAGCGATGTAAGGACCTGGGTTTAGTATCTCACTAGAATAATTGCATTTAAAATGTTAGGACTTGATCATGCAACCCTTGCTTAGGGGTGAGTAGTTCCATTGACTTTGATGGGACTACTTGTGTGATTTTAAGGTCTACTCAAGTGAGTATTGGATTGGACCCTTATGGAGTTGGCTCAGGGGTGAGGGAACCATTATTAGATCATGTAATCCACCTCTCCTCCATGTGTGGGCTGATTATTTCTTGAGTGTTTTACATGCCTAATTTTGAATGTCTCTGCTGAGGGAACTTCCTTTGGAATGCTATTCTAGACTCTCATTTGCTTTGCTGTTGACTCATTTTTCTTGAATATCTTGCATAAATTTTGTTTACACAGTTTCATCTCATTATTTCTGCAGTAGTTATTGCTCACTTTACCACTCTAAACAAGTCTGCTGTTTCCTCCAGCAAATGTAGATAATTATCTTTTTAGCAAATTTATACATACTTAGTTTCCAATAGCAAAACTTCTAATGGTTAAAAGCCTCTCTGTTATCTCTGCCAGTGATTGTAGTGGATATCAACTCATGCCCTACTGCATGATTGGAACTCATGACCCAGTTGTGAGAATGCAAACAAGTGAGTCTTATTGTTATTAATATTGACTGTTAAATCACTTGAATTGTCTTTCAAGACAGAACTGTCAGACAACTTACCTTGACTGCATTCTAGTAGTAATTCAAATAACCAGCCTTTGTAAATTTGCAAAATGAGAATTTATTACGTTCAGTTTCATCAGTTTAGATTAGAGCTGCTGCTTACTGCCTAAAGCCTCAACGAAGGCGCATTTCTGTCAGGGTGATATCCCTGAGTCTTACTTCAAACACGGAATATCCACAAGGCAGTGGTTTTGAGCTGCCCTATATTCGCCTTACTCTGAAGGTTGCAACATTGTGGTATTTTATAGGAGCTACACCGCCACGACTAGCCCCACCATGTTGCCACCAGGCCTTCCAGTCAGATGCAGTTTACAGTCATACCCAGGGCCAATTTGATGGTGTACCACTTTTTATAAATTCTTCTAGCTTTGATTTTGAGCTTTGACATCATCAGAGTCCATAGCTTAATGCTTTGGTGGCCTAGGGTCTTGTTTTAAATATTCATAGTCATTCTAATAATATAACATAGTTGAGATAATTAGTAATAATCTTACAACTACTGAGTTCACATAAAAGTCAACAAAATAGTGGAAGGAAGGCTGTTTTTGCAGTCTCATGCATTCCGTCCTAATATGGGTTTACAATACACAGTTATCTATTTAGCACTGATGTAGCTATCCAATGTAAACCTTTAGTGTAAATGTTCTGTGCCGGTATTAAAAAAAAGATTTGCACCAGTACTTCAAAGCAGGGCAGGCTTACACCAATGCAAAAAACCTCAGGTAGACAAAGCCTAAATCTGTCTGCAAACCAATATGTGTTCAGTTGTGTTTCTGTTTTGAAAAGTCTTTTGTATCAGTGAATTCTCTTCAACATGTTTTGAGTTTATTTTGAGTACCTGTTTTGTGCAGAAGGTAAAGTATAGCCATCCAGTTTCCTGTTAGCCTGTAGTAACTAACAGTAAATCAGTTTAATGTGATCTGCACTAAAATGCATTGTTTTACAGTATTCACTTATTACAGTATACGGCAACAACAGGAAACGTTTCTACAGTCTGCTCTATATATATGCTTCCTATTTCTTTCGTGTAAAAATAATCTGGTGTTCAATAACTATATACTTGACATATTGACGTGTTCCACAGTTTATTCATGGTGTAAAGTGCAAACATTGGACTGCTGAAATGAGCAAAGTATGTGCAGCTCCCCCTTTCCCTTTCCATCTTCTCTCCTGTCTCCTTTTTTAAGATTATAACTGCAGCTCACAAAAGCAAGGAAATTTACAAGTTTCTAATGACTCCTTAACTCACTCCATTCTGCCAGGTATTACAACCCACACCGTGCTATATGTGGCGCCTGCATTCCTCTGAGTCTATGACTGTAGAGTGATGTGAAATAAAGATGGATTGTCATTCTTTACTATGTAATATCTTGCTTTGTTGGCAAATCTAATTCATTTACCCATAACTTTTTATTTTTAACTGTTTATTTTATAACATTGAATATCAGTCCTAAATTTTTTGTTTTGTTTTTGGTTCTAAGCAGAGCAGGGAGTGGGGAGAGGATGGAGAAGGCGACTCTCCATCTACTTTCCATTTCCTTCTGTCTGTAGAAGGTCTGTAATAATGTTGCTGTGTTCATGCAAATGATGTTAATCAGGAGATTTTTCGTATCAGCTTTGTCAACATTCACATTCACATTACATATTAAATTTGCATCTGAAAAGAGCTACTATAATCAACATTTAAGGGATAACATAGTCAAATTTACATCTGATTGAGTAGAAATGTTAAGTAATTTTAGCAGAGCTGTTGCTATGAAACCAGTTCGTTTTCCATAATTTGTTTTAAAAATGTGTATCATCTTTCTTTTTATTTAATTTGCAATTCAACTGCCCATAGAAAATTTTAACAGTTTAATGTGATAGGTAAATTATCTCTTTGCCAGATTTATTTGTGTTCACAATTTTTTGGCCTAACTGTCAATACACATTTTAAGATGAAGATTTGAAGAAAAAATGTTTGAAAATCAAGTTATTTGAAATTGTATTATCAGTAATGCTGATCCATTGGTCATGGATAGTGGGCTTGAGTTTATTTCTATGGTGATTATGGATGCATCTGCTGCTTGACTTTAAAAATCATGGATACTTTTTATGATAAATTATCTTTTTGGCAGCATAATTGCACATTTCCTGTCTGGTGACAAATGATTAGAATACTAGTCTCCATTCAGAGAACATCAGGCAGCTGCTTAAGTATTCAGCTGGATTTTATGTATTGCTGACTTTCCATGGTTTGCATACTCCAACTCCCATTTTTGTGCTTATATAGTGTAATTATTTTGATAATTGCATTATTTCATACAATTAGGAAAAACTAATCATATGTCCAAAAAATGAAATCTTTTGATTTCAAAATATCATCTGGCAAACAGTCATGTATCTATTTGAACTTTTAATAGAATTCCACAGCTTGGCACTTTATAGTGTTCATCTGGCAAAAATGCTAATTAAAGAGGAGAATAGTTCCTATTCATATCAGTTTCAAAGCATTTCAAGTGCATTATCTGTGTGGTGCATATAAATGTGGTGATGTCCTCAAACTTGTTACAATGTAATTGAAGGAATGTGGATAGAAACATTACAATTAAGACACTCTCTTCCCTTTCCGATCCTATTGAACCAAATAGAATGGAATTTTGTTTTATATATACTGTCTTTCTCACTCCATGTTCCACAAAGCCTTTTACAAAGCAATCAGTCAGATACTGGTAGTGCAATGACTCTGTAGGCAAACATAGCAGCCATTATCCATGCATCAATAGCTCACAAACAGCATTGGACATTAGAACTTGTATTATCAAGGAGAGTATTGGCCAGATTTTTTTTGTTATCCCTTTTAATCTTTTCGAAAAGTGATCCAGCTGACCTTGTTATCTTCCTAGTCAAGTTAAGTTGGGAAATGAACCCTTCTAGTACTGCATTTCAGTACTAAATCTGAGCTAAGGTGTGGTGTGAAATATGAACCTACCATCTTCTGGCGTGAGTTAAAAGTGCTATTGGCCATAGTCATATTGACAATAATTATTATAACTTTTAACTAAACAAAAAATGCATTTCAAATCTGTGTTACAGGAAAGTCCTTGGATTCCATATATTTTTATGGTCTTTTTGTGGTATTTGCTGCATTCTTCAGATTCTGTGTGCTGTGTTCTTATTAAAAATAGATAGTATACAGTCTGGTGAGGCATGGCCTAGCATTTCAACTAAGCAGATGTGTTTTTTCCATTAGCTCCGAGCACCTGTTGCTTTCTTTGCTAGATAATATCAGTTAAAATATCTTTTACTCACTACTCCTTTCTCTTATAAAAATCCCCTGGACAGTGCAGTACAGATGAGAGAGAATGCTATGGCAACTACCTCTAACATGTATACTCCAAAGACTCCTGTGTTAGTGGTCTTGACCAGGCCATCTGCTTTGGGCTAGTGAGAGGCTGCAATACTTCAGCAGGTCTTCAAGACCATGTTCTTAGACTTCTAGAAGAAATTGATACAAATTATTTGGCTTGAGCTGACTGTGGAGCAATGAAGATTAACTGAGTTAACTGAATACTTGTATGCACAGCACTGAGCACAAAACAAAAACTGGAAATCACAATGGACAACATTAGTTAACTGGTTGCAAGAAGTGGAGAAAGAGGAAAGGTACTCAGATATAATAAATAGCAAAACTACTGTTACTCATAAAATTGAAATGTTCAAGAACCAAAATCATGCTTATGATTTGGGAATCCTGGCATTTCCTAAAGAAGGAAGGCCTGGATATCTTTGCTTCTTGATAAATTCCCCTCCCCCCCCCCCCACACACACATAGACTGGATATTGAGAAGGACCTGCCTGAAGGAATATTTAATTGAATTCTATTGTGTAACTCGTTAAGACTGTGTCATTACTTAACTAAAAAAACACACCTATTTTTTTTTTTTTTAACTCCAACTGGTTATTTTGATTAAAATTCTAGTGAAGAGATGGCACTGTAGTTTTTACCTCTGTGTAGCTAGTCAAGGTCAACACTTGGAGTTTACCTCAAGAAAGTTAGTCAAGGTTAAAAACTAACTATACCTTGTCTCTACTAGGCTTTTATATCAAGTTAGCTTTATCAGTGTAAAAACAAACCTCTTTTAGTAGTGAAGTTACAACTTTAGTCCATGAACAGTATTAATACCATACGTTTCAAATAATGAATGATGAAGGAAAGGAAACTGTGTGTGTTACTTAACATAGAACCACTATTCACTTCTTAGTCCATGTTTATCAATATTGACAGTTCTTTTAGGATATTCGAGTGAAATTTCCCCCAAAATAGAACATGAATTATAAAACAGTTTGTGGACAATATGACACCAGAGGCTAGAATATTGACTTACTTTAAGCACCATTTGAAAATGAGACACATCAGAAATATTCTCATCATCTTGGACTAGTATTAATTCTCTATTTTAGAGCTTGTTTTCTGGGTCTCCAGATCTGCTCAAGAATCACTGAACAAGACCAGAACTGCCGTCCAGGAATCTATACTTTTTACTCTTCATCCTCAGCTTGTCTGGGTGCAAAATTGCAATCTCTGTGCTTCACTTTAGGAAGGATTCTTAAGCCTTGTGAAATCTCTTTCCAATTCTAGGTAGCTAAGCTTATATCTGAAAATTAAAAAATATTTTGTTCCCTGTTTAGAAGATAGTTTTGTCTTAATACTCTCATCACTTTGGCTCTTTCTGTCATTATCAGTTATTATTTGCTGTCTGATTTCTTCCACTTGTTCCACAGTGGCCTTTTCTATTAACTGTCCACTAGAATTGGTTCTTTTTCTTGGTCAAATGCCAGAACTTAACCACAAAACCACTAAGTTTGCATCCTCAACTTCAGGGAACCTCAGAACCCCACGTCTTTACACCTAGTTCTCATCCGTCTGAACTGTTCACTATACTTAACGAATGCTTTTAACCACACATTTTCTAGAAGATTTTTTCCCCTTTCTCTTCAGCCTCCTTTGCCTCTATCTTTTGTTTCAGTGCATAGAATCTTTCCTAGCACTCCCATATCTAGCAAATCCGTTATTGTTAAAGTTGTTTCCTAGGCTGACAAAGAGAGTTCCCTGCACATTATCAGTATTAGCGTTCAGAGCCTATTACTGGAATATCCCTTGTGCTTTCTGTACTGTTTTGATTTTGCAGGATCTTTTTGGTGGTACTAAATTTCTTCTGTACTTTGCACAACCCTTTTACATGAGAGGCACTAGTGATAAAGGGCTCTTTGCCACTCTCATGCAGAAGGTGGCACTGCTTAAGCTACCTCTGCTCCCTATTTTATTTGTAGGTGTTTTTCATGTTGAATGGGGAACAGCACAACAATCAGTGACCTCCACAGAGATGGGCTAATAACAGGAGTGCAAACTGGCACTAGAAAATTGACAGATTGTTTCCTACAATATTCAGCAGGAGACTGAGCTTGACAACCTACTACGTTGACCAAAACTCCAAACAACAAAATAAATAAAAGGGATGAAAAAACCCCAAGTAGTAAATCAAGATGCTATCCTGTTCTTCTAGTTACAAAAGCATCCTTTCAGCTTAAAGGGATTGTCATTTGGAGTATATACCCCATGCAGTCCTGGCAACTAAGGGGTTAATATAGGTACTGGTGGCCATTGCTGATTGGCAGCCTCACAGCAGCTGGGAGCATAAAAGAGCTGGGATGCAGATGGGTGGGCAGTTGCCAGAGGAGTGAGCAGGCTGGAGATGGGAACTCCTGCCAGCAAGCTGCTGAACAGCCACTCGGGGACAGCACCCTAAAAACGGACGACCGGACCAACAGGCTGAAGAGCCTACAGAAACCAGAGGAGGTAAAAAGGAGCTCAGGGAATGGCTGGAATTGTCCAGTCCTGGTTCTGCCTGGTTAGGTTAAGAGCTCTGAACTGGAACCCAGTGGAATGGGCAGACTGGGTTCCCCTACCAACTCCCTGACAGCCTTAAGAACAGAGGGTTTACTTTTCAGACTCCTGGGCACCAAGGACTGACTGGCAGCCTTGCCAGATTGAGAGAACTCAGATGCAATGCTCTGCCTGACCAGAAGGCGCACCAGCTCACAGAATGCACTGATGTCTTATTGAGTCTGCACCTAGACAGATTAAACAATAGCAAACACCACAGGGGCAATTCTGTAAATGGATCCTATCCCTATTCAGTGATCAAGCTACATGGCTGAACGCTTCCAACATTGTACCTCAGCATATCTCTTCCCCTCTGCCCTCCCCCGAAACAAACAACCACATTTTTCTGAACTTTATTGGACAGAATGTTTTGCTAATTTATGTTTTGATACAGTGGAATTTCTGATTATCTGCAATAGTTTCTGCTTGCTGTTACTGTGATGAAACAGAATTGTGTTGAATCAAGCCAATATCATTACATAATTTTGGAGCTCTAATTGCTCCAGTTGTGTAAGAATGAATGCATTACATTGAAGAGAATAGAACTTGAACTGATATCCAGCAATCAAAGCTAGTGCAGTAGCTGCATGCAGTTCTGTTACCCCGCTCTGCCAAGATATTTTGGCAGTCCTTGAACATTACTGATGTTCCTGTTGTTTATTGTTGTCGTGTCTGGAGGCTAACACCCTACATTCAAAAAGAAGAGTGCTGATTTCGTTCAGCGGTGTAGAAAAATTGGCTTTCATGTCAGCCTTGTATGCTAATGAAAATAAAAAACTCTATATTATAGTTCTTTATGACTCACTGAAGAAATAAAATGAGATTAACTTTTAAAAAGTTCTGTTAAAATAGAAAAGTTAATATTTGATTCATTCCATTCAATGAACCTAAAATGGTGATGATGGGAGAAGGGTTCAGAGTGTGTTTATTTTACAATAATATTCTGTATAAGTACTCTGTACTTACACTTCTATTTTAGGAGCTCTCACAACATGCTGAGAGATTAGGAAATATATATTCATTTTACAGGTGTGTAAACTGAAGCACAGAGAGGTATGGGCAACATTTTGTAACTCCTTCTCATTCCTTGTACACCAAGGGCTCTCAAACCCTATTGCAGCTGTGCAGGTAAGTAGTAGGGGGAGTATTCCCCTTCCTCCCTACCCTGCTGCTCCACTGGGGCTGCCTGGATTGCAGCCCTGAGTATGGAGGGAAAGCGGGCTACACAGCTGACATGGACATCAACAACTAGTGGGATGAAACCATAGATCCGCTCTTCCCACATCCCCCATCCCCTGCCAAAGCACCAGCTGTACCTTGAAAAAATGGTGGGCAGATGCAAATCGGAGCTCTAAGAGGATTTACAGCTGAGGCTATAAGTCTTACCTGGCATTCCTCATGGGATGGTGCAACTGTTTTACACCATCTACTCTGGAATGAACATAAAGGCTCAATCCACCCATAATGGCAGATCCCTTATTTTTGGAAGCCTTTCAGTGATATATCATAAAATCAGATGGCTTTAAATAAATGTTTGCCCTGCTGCAACCCTGGATCTTCCTCTTGTGCATCACATACATCTTGAACTGTGTTGTCTGTGTCCGAGTTAGATTAAATTGAATTGCATGAAGCAGTAATTTAGTCCTGTTTGTGTTGCCTTGAGCACATGGACGATGCCAAACAGTTCTTTTTTGCAGACCGTCTTGTAGTTGCTCTAGACTTCTGTGCTATGCTATGAAGTCTGCTCTCAGGCCTGTCTTCCACTAAATGTAATGTTAGCTCCATAGAGTGACCCTGCTATTGCTCTTCCTGCTCTGCACCAGTGTGTTCTGTGTCCCTTACTTATCAGAGCTTAGACCCACAGTCCTCAATTTAAATATTTATAGCTCATGTTTTTCTGCTCTGTTGCAGTATATCACGTTTTTATTCCGATCTGCTTTAATAATAATCTTTGTGGTCTGGCATTAAGGTCTTAGCCTCACTATTGTTTAAGGGAATAGGAAGTACACTGGCCAGAGGTCCATGGCTTGCTACACCCTGTCTTGGACCAAATAAGCACTGCTAGAGGGAGAGACCAGTAACCATTTTACAGTCCTGTGTCTTCTGAATCATCCATGTTAGTAATGAAAGCTGTAAATAGCTGGGGACTTCAGCTTTTCAATGTGTGTGACATTTTTTCCCAACTTTTATTTAATTGATCATTCTTGTTGTCTTGCCTTTCCATCCCACTCCACCTGTCTTCCCTCGTTAGGGTTAAAGAAGAACAGGATAAGCTTTGTTCCTCCTCACCTAGACAATAATCAGGAGAATTTTTCAAATAGTCATTGTATAGTGTAATTCGCTATTTCGTCCATTAGTGTATTTAGCTAGCCCTCTATGACTGTTTTATCCAGGTCAGGACTTAGATAGAACCTGTGGGGTGATGTTGGGCAATGCACACTGTATTCAATTAGTCTGGGAACAAGAAGAGAACTACAGGGTTTGTCTGCGTTTGGCAGCCTCATCATAAGAGAATCCCCATTATAGTCATTACAGCAGAGTCTTGTTTCCTCTCTACTGCAAGAGGCATTAGACCAACATTTAATTGTTGCCCATAATGCTTTGTTTCTCTGATCTTCCATTATGCTACCATAGTTTATAACCTAGAATCATAGAAGATTAGGGTTGGAAGAGACCTCAGGAGGTCATCTAGTCCAACCCCCTGCTCAAAGCAGGACTAACCACAACTAAATCATCCCAGCCAGGGCTTTGTCAAGCTGGGCCTTAAAAACCCCTAAGGATGGAGATTCCACCACCTCCCTAGGTAACCATTCCAGTGCTTCACTACCCTCCTAGTGAAATAGTGTTTCCTAATATCCAACCTAGACCTCCCCCACTGCAACTTGAGACCATTGCTCCTTGTTCTGTTATCTGCCACCACTGAGAACAGTCTAGTTCCATCCTCTTTGGAACCCGCCTTCAGGTAGTTGAAGGCTGATATCAAATCCCCCCTCACTCTTCTCTTCTTCAGACTAAATAACCCCAGTTCCCTCAGCCTCTCCTTGTAGGTCATGTGCCCCAGCCCCCTAGTCATTTTCATTGCCCTCCGCTGGACTCTCTCCAGTTTGTCCACATCCCTTCTGTAGTGTGTGTGGGGGGGGCAAAACTGGACACAATACTCCAGGTTCACTTTGGGGGAGGAGGGGAAGTGAAAGCATTTCTTATCATTAGATTTTTGATAGATCTATTCTGCTCCCTCCCCCACACCTGCCAAGTGAATTGGTTTCACAAACTGGGATTGTGTCATTTCTCTATCTCAGTATGTTCATTATATTTTGGGTTTGTCTGATTTATTACAGTGCACGTTAAAAGTACAAATATTAAAACAGTTTATCACTAAAACAAATGTTACAAAATCAACATCTGGTTTAAATATTTTATGGGTTAAACTTTCATTTTTATTGAATGCCATTTATTCACTACATTCAGGTTTTATGTCAAAAACTTCCCTTTCCTGTAAACTTTCAGTTCTTTTTTCAATATCCTGTTGAGTGCAATGTCATTTATAATTTTTATTAGAGTATTTTGACTTCTGTCATAGAGTTGGCATGTATTTTTGAAGCTCAAAGACACTTTTCCACAGCTAGCATATGGAGGTGGTGACACATTTTATCATGAGATTGTCAGTTCTGTTGCTGCTTCTTATCCACTACAACTGCTTTGGACACTGGAGGTGGGCGGTGGGGGAAGGGAGAGTCAGAAGTCCAAGGCCAGGTGCTGGCAATGAGGAGGGGTGATTATACCATACTTGCAAAAGTGGAAAAAATATTTTAATTGCTCTTTAGTTATACTTCCTAATTGGTGATCTTCCATATAGTTTCCACCCAGTATCATTCACTAAACAACAAATATTGTGAAGTGATTGGATGCTTAAAAAAGAAAATGTAATTTTACGTAGAAAAATAAAAAAAAAAAACCTGAAGGGTCTTTCACAATCTACCATAAAAAGAAGGAAATTAACTATTCTTTGATGTTTCATGTATATTGCATGTTATGATGATCTATTATACAAATTCAAATCTAGGGAGGAAAATACAAGTATTTCATCATGCTCTATAATCAATCTTTCATAAGATACGCAGAAATGACATTTCAAAATTGAAAACCAAAAAAGCATAACCCTTAATATAACCTGAGGGCAAACCTCTGTCTCCTGATTGCTTGGCACAACTGAAATAATAGACAAAAAGGATGTTTTGCCTTGAAGAGTTTTTTTTCTTCCTTTTTTCCAAACCAGATTTAATATTTACAGTGTTTCTGTGCGCTTTACATTGTTTTCTAAGGTCTCCAAATTTCTAAGTGGCAAACAACTTTCTCTCTCATCAGGTTCCTCTTGAAATGATAGCAGGTATATTTGCCTTATTTTGAGATAGGTTATTCCCACATGAATACAGGCCCGCCGACCGGGGGAGGGGAAGGGAGGCAAATGGGGCAATTGCCCAGGGTCCTGGGTGATTTAAAAGTACCAGGGGCCCCCAGCTGCCGCTGGCACTGGCAGCGCAGCAGGGCTAAGGCAGGCTGCCTGCTCGCCCTTGATTCGCACCGCTCCCGTTAGCAGCCAGCACATCCCTGCAGTCCCTGGAGAGGGGGTCTCCACATGCTGCCCCTATCCTGAGCGCCAACTCTGCAGCTCCCATTGGCCGGGAACTGTGGCCAATGGGAGCTGCGGGGGCAGTGCCTGCGAGCAGTGGCGCACGGAGACCCCCTGGGCCTCCTGCCTAGGAGCCGCTGCCAGAGGGGTGTGCTGGTTGCTTCTGGGAGCCGTCCACCCTCTTGCACCCCAACCCCCTGCCCCAGCCCAGAGTCTGCACCCAAACTCCCTCCCAGATCTGCACCTCCTCCCTCACCCAAATTCCCTGCCAGAGACCACACACTGCACCCCATCCCGCACTCCAACTCCCTGCCCCAGCCTGGTGAAAATGAGTGAGGGTGGGTGGATGTAGAGTGAACAGGGGGCAGGGCCTCGGTAAAGGGGCAGGATGGGGGCATGGTCTCAGGGAAGGGGCGGGGCAAGGATCTTTGGGTTTGCACGATTCGACAGTTGGCAGCCCTACCGGGCGGGCATGTGGAAACCCTGGCTATATTGGAAGAGCATGCCCATCAGTGCAGCCGGCAGCTTGCTGGACACTAGCAAGAGGGTCTCCACATGCTGCCCCTATCCTGAGTGCCAACTCTGCAGTGCAGGCACAGCACCACCAAAATGTCAGGTGGACCGTGTCTGCGCGGGCGCAGCTTGTGCGTGCGTGGGGGCCCATTGTTCTGCCCTGGGGCCCGGAATTGCTGTCGGCGGGCCTGCATTAATACAATATCAATAGTCTTTTTTTCAGATTAACTAATTTTGTAATTCACCTATTTCTTCAGATAAACATCTGTTTTCTGTTGGTAACTTGATATCTTTCACTTTTTGCTTCATGTTAAAGCTAATTAAAACATTAAAATACTTCATGTATTGCCTTTCCTTGTGATGATAATACTCACATACTGTTACAGTCTTTGTCATAGGCTGCAGTAGCATTATGTTCAGGAATAGAGCCGACAGATTCAGATTTAGTTACTGTTAGAATTTTTGGTTTGCTGATTGCTGGTTCTTGTCCCGTACTTCATATGGGATGCTGCAAATTAACATCCCCCCATAAGTCTAGGGTGAGAAGAAGTGGTGATTGGTGGTACCAGGAAAGTTCTTATCACTGGGGGAACAAAAAGACTACTTCTGCTCAGAGGTCATACACTTCACTTTAATTGACATACAGAGCAACGTTATTCCTGGTACCATATTCTGCATGTGACTTCATTGTTTTTCAAAACTCGATCTATAAATACCAAAGCATTTCAGGAGATATTAGTGGTGAAACATTACAAACACATACACACTCACACTCAGAATTTACAAAACCTATTTGATAAATCAAACTTGGAGCAAATAGAGATCAAATGTGGTTTTCTGAGAAATACTATTAAATACACGCTTAAAACAGACTAATCTGGGTTCCCTAAAAGCCATTGAGAAGATGGCTCAAATATGGTTGGCTATCATGTAATTTAAAATAAATACTTGTGGGATTCTGAACCATCATTTCCACCCCAGCTATAACGTCTGAAAAGTAACGTCTTAACACCCTGCCTGACTTGTTGGATACATTTCTGCCCTCAGTTAAGCCTTTGGGATCTCAGTCAGGATTGAAAGTTCGCATTATCCTTTGCAAAGTTATGGCTAATGATTTGAATGAGGTTGAATCCCTCAACTTTGCTTGCAAAAGTAAAATCAGACTGGATGACGCAGAAGATCTTTTGTGAATTCTGCTTTCTTCGGGCAGGTATTTAGTACAGTATGGCCAAGGGAGTTCTACAAAGGCACAGTAGCTGTGATGTTTGCTCAAATGTAGGAGGTATCTCATGCCAAAGGTGGCTCGGTTTGCATGTGTTAACTTTGTATGAGAATGCTTTGCTTTGATAGCTACATAGTATTATTACTATAATAGCAGCTGTCAAAATGAATGAGAAAAGTACATTTTATGATGAATTACCCTTGCTTTTAAATTTATTTGTTCATTTACTCACCAATGCACATAACCCAGCCATCGTCAATGGATTTCCCAGTTAATGGTGCAGATAGCTGATATTCTAACTTTATGAGGAATGTGGCTGAATAACAGTTGTTGTGGGAGCCATAAATTTAAATTTTCTTAATATTGATACATTTTTACATCAAGTGGCCACAGTCCATGTCGATTTTGAATTTTTTGTTTTTAAAAGGAAAAAAAATTGTGAGGAGGAGGACGTATAAAGTGATCACACATGGAAATAAATGCACTAAGTACAGTTCAGATGAACAGATTTCAGATCTATCTATGCAAAAGTAGGAGGGTATCGTCAGCTTTTCACCTTAAACTATTACCTTCCTGTGCATATTGAGAACAATTCAGTGTACAGAGTTAAGGTGCAAAGTAATATATATTTAAAGGAAAATCTCTTGTCAGTAACATGGGACAGACCCAGAACTGTGATGGGAGTTTTTCATGTGAGTTTATATATCGTTGGGTCTGACAGAGAGTTAATGTTAGTATGCTGATGATAGGCCAGATTCCCTGGCCCACCATATTCAATTTAAAGTGGCCAGAGATTTGGTGCTTCATGCTCCAGAAAATGAGATGTAAGAAAAGGAGTATGCAAGCAAGGTTCAGCCATGCCCAATTCTCTGCTGGCTAGGGTTCCTACATCAGTGGCATAAATTAAAGCTGCCCGTCTTTAACTTATGCCAGGGCCAAGTGGCTGAGAACAGGGGAGCTGCAATCAGCTCCCTGTTTAGCCCTCTTCTTGTGCGCAATGGAGAATCAAACCCTGTCTTTCTTTTCTCTAAAGAGAAATATGAGAGATTCACAGATTATAAGGCCACAAGGGACCATTGTGATCATCTTGTCTGATCTCCTGAATAACACAGGCCATAGGAATTCCCTGAATTATTTCCTGTTTGAAATACAGTCTGTATAAAAACATCCAATCTTGCTTTGAAAATTGCCAGTGGTGGAGAATTCATGACAGTCTTTGGTAAATTGTCCCAATGGTTAACTGACTTCACCGTTAAAAATTTGTGCCTTATTTCCACTCTGAATTTGTCTACCTTAAACTTCCAGCCATTAGATTGTGTTCTACTTTGTTTGCTAGATTGAAGAGCCCTCTTATCAAATTTCTGTTCCCCTCATAGGTACTATGATCAAATCATACTTTAACCTTCTCTCTCTGATAAGATAAGCTCCTTGAGTCTAAGGCCTATTTTCCAATCCTTTAATAATTCATGTGGGTCTTCTCTGAACGCTCTCCATTTTATCAACATCCTTCTTGAATTGTGAACTCCGGAATTGGACATGGTAGTGATCACACTAGTGCCAAATAGAGAGGTAATATGACCTTGCTATTTCTACTCAATATTCTCCTGTTTACACACTCATATTAGCCCTTTTCGCCACAGCGTTGCACTGGGAGCTTCTGTCCAGCTGATTATCCACCATGACCCTCAAGTCTTTTTCAGGGTCATTGCTTTCTGGGATAGAGTCTCCTATCCTGTAAGCATGGCCTGTATTCTTGGTTCCTAGATTTATCACTTTACCTTTGGCTGTATTGAAATTCACATTGTTTGCACCCAGTTCACTAAGCAATCCAGATAGTTCTATATCAATGACTTGTCCTCTTCCTTATTTACCATTCCCGCAATCTTGATATTATCTGCAAACTTTATCAGTATTATTTTTTCTTCCAAGACCATTGATAAAAATGTTAAATATCTTAGGGCCAAGAACTAGAAACACACGCACTAGATGATGATTCCCAGTTTTCAATTAAATTTTGAGATCTATCAGGTAGCCAGTTTTTAATCAATTTAATTTGAGGCATGTTTATTTGTATTGTTCTAGCTTCTTAATCAAAGTGTCGTACAGGACTAGATGCTGTACAGAAATCTAAGTATGCTACATCAATACTTTTACCTTTATCAACAAATTTGTAATCTCATTTTTAAAAAAAGGTAAATTTGACAGGATCTATTTTCCTTAAAACCATATTGATTGGCATTAATTACATTGTATCCTCCTTTAACTCTTTATTTATCAAGTCCTGTATCAGGCTTTTCATTATTTTGCTCTGGAACAATGTCAGGCAGTTGGCCTATAACTACCCAGTCATTCCATTTGCCTTCTTAAATAATGGCACAATATTAGCTTTCTTCCAGTCCTCTGGAACTTTGCTAGGGTTGCAAGACTTATTGAAAATCAACATTGAGGGTCTAGAGAGCTCCTTTGCCAGCTGTTCTAAAACACTTAGCCCATTAAGGTTTACCTTTTGTTACAGTTGAAAACCGTAGAATACAGGAATTGGTTATTGAAAATACTCATAAGACTGATGTTGAAATTTGCCCAATGCACATACTGGCCAACAGTTGTAAAAGCCCCACATTTAGAGAGGAATTTAACAATGAAAAAAGTTTCCGAAGATGGGTAAAATCCATTGAGGACATTAATGGATTACCCGTTGAGGACATTACCCATTGAGGACATTAATGAATTTACTTAGTGAAGTATTTCCACTTTAAAACCAAGGTAAGGACTGTATTGGAAAAAAAAAAACCTCTTCTTGGAATGAGTTTTCATTGCAATTGCCCTTTTCCTTCCTTTTCCTTATCTCCAGGCTTGCTGGTGAGATGATGAAGTGAGAGGAGTGAGCTTAGTGGGTTTTATCACTGACATTCTGAGCCTGGCAATCAACTTGTGTGATCAGTCTACTTCTGCCAATTTCAGACAGCATGGTGTAGTGGATAGAATACAGACGTGGGAGTCGGCAGCTCCCAACTTCTAATCAGGCTCCCTCTATCCTTGGGCAAGTCACTTAATGCGTTCGTTTCTTTGTCTACAAAATGTGCACAATACTACTTTCCTACTTGGTTGAGAAAGTTAATTAAATTAATGTTTGAAAATAATAAGTGCTATACAATAGGGAACCATCATTATGTTAGCGTTTGAGAAAACATAATTCCACAATTGTCTTAATTCTAAATGCACTGGTAAAAGGGTTTGGGTGTAGCAAAATCTTACTGTGAATGTGAAAAGTAAGGCAGCTGTGTATGAGCTTGTCTTAAAAATCAAAATCTCATGTATTTTGTGATTCTGAAAATAATTCTGCTTGCAAAGAGCTTGCTGTGCTAAGAACTTTTTACCTTCTTAACTGTTGCTTTTGCGTATTTGTGGTTGCCATTTAAAATTATTTAAATAAATGTATTACTAGTGAACATTCAACATTTATATAGAAATCTAACCTGTAAAGGCACAACTGCATTGTTGGTTCCCAAAAAATGGTAAGCAACGGGATCTAGTCTAACCTTGTTGCATGTGTACTTTCCACTGAGACACTATGTGGGTGAGATAATATCTTTTATTGGACCAACTTCTGTTGGTGAGAGAGACAAGCTTTCAAGCCACACAGAGCTTTTTTTCAGGTCTGGGAAAGGTAGTCCAAGCATCACAGCTAAATGCAAGGTGGAACAGATTGTTTAGCATAAGTACTGAACACATATTCTAAGGGACCATTACATGTCCATTGAGGACTTCAATAACTCAGACATAGGTTAGGGGTTTGTTACAGTGGGTGGGTGAGATTCTGTGGCCTGCGTTGTGCAGGAGGTCAGACTAGATGACCATAATGGTCCCTTCTGACCTTAAGTCTATGAGTCTATGTACAGTGGTCCATTAACACCTCTGTAGTCCTAGGAAAAAAGAGAGGGTAGTGGGTTATACAGATATTTCTACTGAGATATTACAGAATTTCCAATGAGGTTAATAGGAGTTACCCCAGATGTATTAAAGAGTAGACCTCTTGGTGCTTTTAGCCAGATTGTCTGCAGCTCCACAGTAGGAAAACATCTTCATTAAATCAGTAGAGGGAGTACTTGCTGTAAGTTAACAGTGGAGCTTGTAATTGGGGACATATACTCTGATTTCAGTGCATATCTGTGGTGTGAGGCATCTTCTGACCATCTGTTGTCCATGTAGAGTAGTTGCATCTGACACGATTTTCCACATGGAAACAGAGCAAATTTAATGTTGTTTAGAGAGCTGAGCGCAAGTTGTTGAGTTCAATCTGAGGATGGATTTCAAAAGACTAGATTAAGTTTGGGACATAAAACCTGACCTTTGCCAAAGTAATGATTGGGTTTCAGCCAGATGGAAGCCCAAATGCAGCAGTATGACAATCAATAAGTATACCCATGGTTTTGATTCAAACTCCTGCGTAAATGAAGCGGGTTAAAACACATTTACTTCTGCTGTGTTTTGTTGAGCGGAGCAGGCTCGCTCGTGTATGTGTGTGGGTTTTTTTATTTGATGTGTTTTTTGAGTCTCAGTAGAAAATGGAATTATAGTGGAATGTTGATGCTTTTATAGTTAATGTGTCAGCACTTCTGTTATGAACCCTGTGTTTGAGGATTTGTAATTGTCAGAAAAAACTTCCTGTGAGTAGAAACTAGGCTAGACATACTTTTAGCCCAGGAGCAAAGAAAACAAGTTATGGGTTTGTAAAAAATGTTTGTTTTTAACTAGTTTTCAAAACATTAGACAGTTGTAAGTAGAGGGAGTTTGAAAAGGTGATGTGTGGACTTGTAGCTTGGTTAAGTGTAGGCTAGTTTAGATATCTAAGCCTGCATAACAGCTAGGATTTGAATTCTGTGGTGATAAAATTGTGTGAGCTGTTCTTGGCAGACTTTAGCAGATCTCTGAAGACTTTTGAACACTTAAATTGTGACACTCTCTTGCAATTTATACTGTTCTTTAGTGATGTCCACCATTTTGGGCCAAAATCTTGTCCAAGTACGTGATTTTCAGCTGCAACTAGACTGGAAAATAGTCTCCTTTCAGTTTGGGAACCAAAACAGGGTAGGTATGTTCAGATCCAGGATTTCTAATTCTCCTCCCTGAACTGTGACATGGTTGAATTCAAGATTAAGATTTTGGTCCATCGCTGTCTCTAGTTTTCAGCAGAGTGTAGTGATGAGCATTTGTTTTTACCAGTTTAAAGTGCTGTGCCATTCTGTTCTGTTAAAATGGCATTGTGGGCCCCCATATTTTCTCCCAGTTATGCCCATAATAAATTTGCTTATTTAAAAATGTTTAAAATTAATTTCTAGCTCTATAACTTCAACCTAGGACCTCATATCCAGCTACCTCATATCTATTGCCAGCAGTGGAAGAATCTGCAGTTGGAATTTACAAGTATTTAAATTGCCTGAGTGATGAAAGAATCCAGCTCACATTCTCCCGTTGCTGTGTTAGTTCAGTATGAGAGTAAACAGGAATAGAAATGAGTAAAACTTACTTTCATCATGAATTAAGTTTATCTGCAATTTTTAAAAAATGGAACAGATGTATTGAGTAACATGATATAATTTTTACTGTTTTTACTTTTCTGACCATAACTATGCTTGAAGATGTTTTTCCTCTCCTTTTTTGTTTAATTTGTAAAGTATTTTATTTTCTTTAAAAAAAAATTGGCAAGAGACTTTTCCAGGAGAAAATGAATTCATTTTGTAATACGCAGATATATTCTTAATGTTTAAAAACAGAGTAAGAGAACTAAAAATGGAATACTGTGCAGTAACATTTCAACAAAGATGTCTCGTAGATTTTTTAGCATACAGACTTAATATCTATCTAGCTGCTGGATTCATGCAATAGATTTTAGGACATTGTGGGATACCAGGTCAGTGATGCACAAAATAAGAAGGATTTTTTTTTAAATGAAACAGAATTGTAGGTTTGTTTTCTCTGATCCTACAATGTTTACTCTCATTCCATGCACGTGATGGCAACTTCCTTCCTCAGCGCAGCGGAAAGCCTTTGGTGGTAGAGCTTTGCCATGCAGCTGTATAGCTTCCTTTGCGTAATTTAATCAGGGTAGGCCCAAATGCTTTTTCTAAGCACTTGATGTCAGCTGAGGCTACATTTTGAGGTTTGGGTTCTAAAGCTTGTGGTTCCAGTAGATAGAATTTGGAGGGCTTATGCCATTTGAGTAAAGGATTGTTATTCAAATCACAGGAGCTGCAAACTGATGTACTTAAAGTTCAAAAATAGAAATTCTTAACTGTTGGCTTTTGGCAACTCTGCCTCAGTTGTGATTTCTAGTTGCTACCCTGTGTAGGGGGATAGTATAGAGCTGCTCTGACACAGGGAGCACTGGGAGAGATTCCTCTCCGCATTCCCACGTGTGCATGGGGAATACATGTAATCACTCCTCCCTGGTCTGTGTGGTCTGCAGGCAGAGCCGTAGCCCCATCCTAGCCACCTGTGGTGACTTACTTAATAGTGACTAGCAATTGTGCCTGTCTCCCAGTGATGGGGGGAAGAAAACTTGTTGCACCACTCTATAAAGTGGCCCATGCAAAGACCTGTTTGGCCTATTGTGTTACAATATATTAAATGTCGTTCTGTTGTTACATAAATGAGTGGCATGCATTTTAACAATTTCTGCTCATGTTGAAAGCATAATGATTATTCAGTGGTAGTTATTACCCATTAGTGGTAACCTTGAAATAATGCTTCACTTTTTGGTATTGAAAAGTAGGTTTTGTATGAGCATAAAATATACCTACAGCATCTGTGTAAAGCGTACTCATGCTTTATTTGCAATTTTATTATTAATTTATAATGCACCTTCCCACTTTGCTGCCTGGGGTTCTGAACAAACACTTTAAAAGACAACTGAAAAGAACCTATGTAAAAACAGATAAAATATTTTAAAATGATTTGGGATCTTCAACAAAAGTGGGGAGGGAATGGTGTTAAAGCAAGAATATCCACAGCAATCGTTTACATTAACTTTCTTTTTTAATAACATTACTCTACAGACATGGGTAAAATAAGCAAAGTTTGAAACCTGCAACACACCTTTTTGTTCAGTGTATGGAAAAAAAAATGGGTAACATAAGTTGCTACTAGGAGCTAGTAAGTTGCAATTGTATTTTTAACTCTAACCTAGATTGGTGACCTGATTGTTTTCAGGGGTACTGAGCACCCATAACTCCCATTCATTTCTGCATCACTGAAAATTGGGCTACTGATTTAGGTGCCTAAATAATCGATTTATGCAGCTAATTATTAGCATCTATGGTTGAAAAGTCTGTTTCTTTTTTTTTAATTATATACATAACTATACCTGACTGCTCCTCAACCTGTCTATTGGCTAGGTTCCTGTAGGAACTGTCACAATATCTGTTCATCAGATACTTCCTTTTTCTGTGGCTCCTGTCCTCAGTGTTCACGCTGGGCCAGACCCATAGTCCACTGGAGTCAAGGAAAAATCTCTGCATTGATTTGAATGAGCTTTTGATCAGGACTTTTTTGATGAGCTTTTTGATCGGGGGGGGAGGGATAGCTCATTGGTTTGAGAATTGGCCTGCTAAACCCAAGGTTGTGAGTTCAATCCTTGAGGGGGCTATTTCGGAAACTGGGGGTTGGTCCTGCTTTGAGCAGGAGGTTGGACTAGATAACCTCCTAAGGTCCCTTCCAACCCTGATGTTCTATGATTCTATAAAGGACATATAAAACCACTGCCTCCTGTCAAGCTATTGTTAGTAGTATAATGTTTCTGATCTGTTTATGCCTGAACTAGATAAGAAGATATGATTCTTTGCTCACAAAAATCTTCGTATGTACAGAGGGTACTGTCAACACATAATAAATGATAATTGTGCTAAGGTTGTATAATAAGTAGAACTGTACTTGTTCATAGAAATGCACTACATTATAAGTTCTCTTCTCTGGAAAGCAGAAAGTGCAGAAAAGAGAGAGCTACCCTTCAGCACCTGCAGAGTATTGTTAGAGCAAAGGCTGTTTGTCTGACTGTGTATATATGTGCTTATGTGCCACAAATTTCATTGAGATTGCTCTGGTGCAAGGTAGCTTCTGTCTTTTATTTATGTATTTATTTATTTATGTATTTTCTTTTCTAGAAAAACGTGTCAGTTGTTTGACACTGATTTAGACACACTTCAATAGACTAATTTTCCTACTCCTATATTGCTATGAGAAGCTTGGATTGCAGAGACTTTGTTTTAAAATCCCTAATTTGTGTGTTTTGGTTTTTTAAAGGCATTTTTGAGCAATAATGCAAAATTATTGGAATCCTGGTAGTGGGCCTGATCCTTGGTGGTTTAAGTTGGCAAAGCACCATTGGCCATCTGAGGATCTGAAACTGTGATCAAAAATTAAATATATCCTTTGTAAAATCTTGTAAGTTGAGACACATGCAGAATTGATACTTTATATATTGTTGGAGGAACTAAAAATTATTCTTTCTCCTACTAACATTTTTTTATATATATTTCAGAGTGGGTAGTAATTTTCCAGATGCCAGTAAGATTAAGTCTTGAAAAAAAACCTTAATACTCTTGACACCAATCCTGAAGCTGGATCCAAGTGGGTGGGCCTCTGTGCCAGTGTTGGATTCCACTGAAGTCAGGGGCATGTTCTAGATCCAAAATTCTGTGACTATGGCTTGGATTGCGCAGGCTCAGGGCTCTAGTGAGTAAAGCACAGTAATCGGGAGACCAGGAGTGAAATCCTGGCCCTCTGAAGTCTCCCACTCTGAATGGGAGTTTTGCCATTGACTTGAATGGAGCCTGTATTTCACCCCCGGACTCTTATTTCCAGCTTAAGGAAATGCTTTGAGGCCTGATTTGCAAAGGTGCTTAGGACTAGTAGCTGCTTTTGGCTTGCTGTGGAATGGAGGGTGCACTGCACTTCTGAAAATGAAGCCTTCGTTGTCTCAAGTTGGGCACCCAAAATTAGTGGCCACTCTTCAAAATTTGTACACTAAACATGCTGTGACTCATCCTCCTCCTCATTCTGTGAAAAAGGGAGGGTAATATTTACCAACTGGCAAAGGTGTATTGGGGTTTAATTCAGTATTGATTGTAAAGGAGCTTTGATATTCTCCAACAGAAGGAACAAGAGACGTCCCAAGTTTAATAATGTGTGTTCATTTTTGTACTAAAAGTACTTTTTTAAAAAAAAAGTTAATGCTGTAATGTTTTCACATTACTGTTCTGGAGAGGTAATAGTGAGAAGGTGTGTATTTTATTATTGCTGCTATTTTACTTCCCATTTGGAAAACAAGCATCACAACACAACCTGCTTTTAGATAAAACTTTCCTAAATTTCTCTGACATTATATAAGAGTTTTCCAATATTTTTAGCTTCTTTGGCGCTGAATATGGGGGTCAGGATAGAAGGAATTACCTTCTTTGTAACTTCTAAATACTGATCAAAATGTCCTACCTGCTTTTGAACAGGCTGAAATGCAGTGGAGAGCAGCCAAAGTGTTATCCATATGTATTTGCTTTATTTGTTTGAGAGAGCTAATTAGAAAACACTTCACAAAGAACTACTGTGAAATTAGTATATATTTAAAAGGAACGTTGGTTTTAAAAAACTTCTATCAGCAGATGTGTTTTGATGCTATCTCATTCTGCACTTATTTCCTTTTCATTAAGTATGTGTGCATGATGTATGTGGTGCAGATGTATTTTAGTTTGTTGGCAATATTTTCTACAAGCTGTACTTATTAATTCATTTAAATTTGCTGCTTCGAATATTGGCATTGGGCAACTTTATGCATTTTGAAGGTTTAAAAAATGTGGTATTTCTACAATTAATCACCAGAGGGCAGTACAAGTCAGTATATTGTTGGTCTGTCAGGTTTCTGGACAGGATTTGTTAAGACATGGTATTATTTAGTAACTCTTCACTTTGCTGCCAGGTTGAAAATGGGGTTTGTTGCTGCATTCTCAAAAATAAATACTCCCCTACCAAAACTCCAAAAACACAGACTATCAAACTATTTGGCTTTCACATTACTGTGCTCCTTACAAATAGGATATATACTTTATTAATAATTTTTATTAAATTTGACTAAGCAATGTGAAATTTAGTTTTCCTACAAAAATACAGAATGTTTTAAAATCAGAAGGGGTTGATTTGTGTTCTCAAAATCAATTTTTCTGAATTCTAAATGTAATTTGCTATATAGTTAAGTGATTTTTTTATTACAAAATGTGTCTGATTTGATAGAATTCTAATTTTGGTGAATTACTCAAGTATAATAACTAAGATAAATTTGGATATTATATGTAATGATTCACCTGATTCATAGAAAGACAGCTATTTAAAATAAATCAATAAATAAATTAGGCTGACAACTTAACACTAGAAACATCATCAAGAAATTCTGAGATATACAAACATAATTAAGAGCCTGCTCCTGTTGTTCTTAAGTCAGTTAACTTGTGGGAGCAAGCTAGTACCCTACCACAGTATCCAACACATTTTGTCATGACATTTGACTGCTATATATCAAAATAACAGTGTATATCTTCTTTGAAACTTAGGCCCCATTTCAGGAAAACATCTTTTTCAGGACAGCAATGAAGCATATGCTTAATATTAAACTTATGTTAAATTCATGCTTCATTGTCATCCTAATCAGGCCTACAGTCAGTTGAAAAATACACATAAAAGCAGAGAACTACTGAGCTCCTTGCATATGGATTTGTACAGATTTCAGTAGTATTTTATCTTGTTTGGAATAGTTACTGCTGCAGAATAAGACTTCAGTTTAGTTTTGCCATAGGCTTTTTATTTCTGTAAACTGGAATTAACACTGACCTGTTGAAATATAAATTGTAGGAGCCTATCTTATGCTGGATTCTAGCAGATGTTCTAATAAACTTGTTTCTTGTCCCCATTCATTTAAAAAAAAAAAAAAGGTTGGTTTATGGCCAAATCCTTTTAATCTTGGTCAAAACTCCCAGCAAAGTCCGTAGGAAGTTTTGGCTAAGGCCTCTATATTCAGCTTCCTTCTGAGGCTTGAAGAGGAGCTAAGAGTGGGAATCAGTCTCCAGAGGGAGTGGAAGACCCAATGTTACATGTTGATCCCATTGCCCAAGCTTGCAAAAACCTTTCTGAATGTACTCCACATTGTGAAAGCACCGGGAGATTTTGTGAGGTGCAATGTGATGTTGGAGGGGTGGAATTCTGGATCAGATACACTGCACAGGATGCTCTCCCCAGGGAATAAATAGGTGCAATCACTGGTGTGCCTGAGGGAACCGTAAATCTTTCAGCATTTAACTGTCCTGTTGATTTCCCCCTCAGTGGAGCTACCAGAGTAATTATTCTAATATGGCCTCATCACTACAAAGAATAGATAGAATCCGTGATAGAATTAATGCTTCACATAGTATTATAAACGTCAGCAGAGATCTATCCACAGCTTCTGTACCTACCTGCAGGGGATGGGGGTTCCCATGGAGGTGTGCTGCTTGGATCTAGAGATTCACACAAAAGCAACATGGAGGTTCAAGGCCCTCTATGGAATTGGGAATAGAAAGGCTCTGCTGTTTTAGAGGGCTCCATCTTCAATCCCTGCCAGACCCCTCCCTACCTCTTATGCCCTCCATTCAACCCACAAGAAGAATAAGGAAAGAACTCTGCAGGGGGAGCTACACAGTGTTTCCTAATACTATTTGGGATGCAGATTTAAAATGTAGTTCTATTGTTTAAATTCAGTATAAATAGTGTAAACAAACAGCCAGCTGGAATCCGGAGGAAAATAATGATCAAACAGATTATGTAATATGCTCAATATCTTTCTCAGATTAAGCCAGATGATTTTTTGTACTCTGATTAATAAATTTATAACTTATGCGGGATATTTTTGTTTAGTCTTGCCCTTTGTATAAAAGCAGAATAAGAACAGTTAAAGACTCAAACTCAAAAAGCTTTTTTCTAAAAGAGAGTTACACTACAAGTAATTGCATATTTGTAAATGACTGTTTTCAGCCTGTGTTTATATATTTTCTCAATTTTCAACTGTAATGCTTTTCTGTAAGTCTATATTCTTTAATATTTGCAGTTCTTTTAAGAAAGAAATTAGTAAAGGGCAAGAGTATATCTCTTACTGCATTTAAGATACAGTACATGCATTTTTTTATGCCACATACGTTTTCCCTTACGTCTAATCCACCTTAGATTCCCAATGAAAAATGCTTTTTACAGCATGAGTAAAGTCTTTTTAAATCACTTTTGTTACTTGATTTTTCACATATAAGTTCTACGATGAAGGTGCTGCTGTATTACCTGAGTGAGTGTGTGCATTTTTCTGTTTCTGGCTTTATAATGATTACAGTAACCAGTCTCTCATGCTGTGAAACATGGATACTAGTCAGTGGAACTCAGTCCTCAGATCACAGGTACATGTGGGAAAGGGAAAAAAAACAAAACAAAAAAACCCTAAAAGGGTTATCGGTAATGGTCAAAACATGGAACAGCTGAAAACGTGGAAACAATTTCCTCCCTAATTTGGGCAGATTGGAATGCACCCCCAAAATCCAAACGGAAATAGTAAAATTTAAAAACTTTTTATTAGTACCCAGCCCAGCTGCACCTGGCTGGCCTAATTGCCTTCAACCTAGTCATTACTCAAAGGCATGAAGTTTAGCCACCAACAGCACTTATTAATGTATAATAGGAATTTACTTGTAAAACAGAATTATTGGAATGGTGTGATATCATAAAGACTGAGGTGCTGACATTTTAGATTTTTATATAGGGATGTTGAGTTATAATTTAGGAGTTGGATATTGTTTGGGTGATTAATCACTATTAGGGTATAATCTAAATCTAGGTCGGATGCACGCAGAATTAATGTTTATAATGATCTCCTATTGAAGAGTGTTTGTGCAAATAAGGTCAGGTTGGTTTCTAAACAATCTACTTCTCTAGTAGTTTACAAAAAAATGGCAAAATCTAGAAATGCAGAGGCAGCAGATTAATGAAATGTTTCAGTAAGACTGCACTCACTGATTTCTGTAAAGATGTCAAAGCCCAAGACCATAAAAGTGCTTGCAAATTCTCTCCTTAGTATCAATGGTGTGATAAACTGAATACATTAATTTTGTTGGACCTCAAACTTTGAATCTGTCAATATGATTCTGGTGATTAATGGTTACAGACTTTTACCTACCTCATAAATATAATGTGCCTTGATTACAGAGGCACTGTTCGTGCTGCTATAGTTAGTTATGTCAGCACTTCCATTATAAGCCCCATTTTTTAGTGGTTTATAACTCTGTCATAAAAATTCACTCTGGGATGAATTTTAGACTATAGGCTCCCAGACTGGAAGTAAATATTTTTAAATTTGAAAGTTACAAGTGCCAAATAATTCAGATTTGCCATTTTTTTTCATCTTTGCTTGCTATTCCTATAACTCAATAATGGCTTTGTTCTTTTTGAAATAAAATGTTGCTACCTCTTATAGGCCGGCTGCTTTTGTAATATGTATTTTTAAAAACTGCAGTGTCATACATATTTTTATAACTGCTCAATACAACTGTGCAATAACTATTTCAAAATATACTTTCAGCGTAATGCCATGATGGTTTTTATCCACCGTGTAAGCTCACACTAAACACCAGCTGACAGATAAAGTATAATGGCTCCAGTGGAGTGTGAAGGTCAGAAGAAAGCATTTTAAAATGTATTTTGTTAAATACAGGGATCTGGACTGGATTCTCAACTGGTGTAAATCAGCATAGCAGAGTTGACTTTGGTGGAGCTATACTGATCTACTCAAGCCAAAGAACTGAACCCCCAAGAACATTTTGCCACATACTTCATTTAAAAAAAAAAGTAGAAAAAAGGGTTTTTAAACAGTTTCTGTAGTGTTAAAAGATTATATAAATATATGAAATCCTAGAAGGCTCTGTTAGTTATACTCTGTTGAATAAAGTCCTGTATTATTTTAAAGCTTCTTGTCCAGATAAAACTATCTAGATTGTCTGTATCAGACCACTCTGTCTTTATCTCATCCATTTGTTTGCTGCATTTCTCTCCTCCCCCGCTATTAAGCAAGAGTGTTTAGTATTTGTGTCACAGCTTTACTAAATACTCTGTTTAAATGTTTATATTTAAGGCATGATGTTTCATAGTATTGGGCCCTTCTTGTAATATTACAGTAATGTCTTTCTAAACAGTGGATGTATTTACAAAGCAGATAACTCTTGTGGCCCATTATTATGCAATTACTTAATGTATTCCGTTAATCAAGTTTTTACTTAAACATATCAGTTGAGTTTTCTTCACCATTCATGGTGCTAAGATACTGTTTAAATAGGGACCTTTTATTTTTTATTAAAGCTGAATGAAATCTGGGAGGAGGGGATCTTCACTACAATTTATGCAGTTTTAGGCCCATACATAATAAAAATTTTGTAACATTCCAACTATCTCTGTTTTTATGAAGGGTCAGATTTTGAAAGGGATGTGGGCACCTAAAGATGCACTTAAGCACCTAGTAAGATTATCAAAAGTGCCTAGGCAATGAGAGTTAGGTACCTATGTGGTTTTGAAAATCTCACTAGGTTCCTATCTTCATCTTTAGGCACCTAAGTGCCTTTGAAAACATGGCCCTAAATCTTTGAGCCTCCAACAGTAGTTTAACCTTTTTTTTTTTTTTTTCTTTTTTTTTTTTTTCTTCAGTCTCAGAGCTTCTGATAAGGAAGTCAAAATAATTTTTATTTATCAAGTGCTTGTATTTAAAGGCTTTCCTTTGTAAAATATATGTTATAGTTTAATACTCAACAGAACATCCTTTGATAAAGGGAACATATTTTTCACTCATTTTTATTCTTTTAAATAACAGGAGTTAGACATTGGTGTGCAGCATATAAAATAATTTCTGGAGTTTGAGTGCTTTTCAGAATTCTAAAAATTCCCTACTTGAGAATGTCATTTGAAGACATTAACTTAATAACTTTATTGTTTGTTTATTTATTTATTTTACTATTATTTGCAGTGTTTCTTGAGGTTTCATGTTGCTAAGCAGGCGCATGGAAACCTGAATAACTATATTTAAAAAAAAAAAGCTTGCATTAAAGCTAAAGGGCATCCGGTGCTCACAGTTTACTTGGCTGGGTGGATAGCTTGAAAGCCTTAATTTAAAAGTCATCTTACAGCCCTCTTTAATTGGCCCCAAAGTCAGTAGTTGAGCATTTGGCCTGATAAGAAGGCTTTTGGTTCTACATGTGCCATAAAATCAGCAAAGAGAGGCATCTGTTTAATGCAACAATGATGCTGGGATTTTTGTTACTGGGGTTTGCTGTAAACAGGATTTACCCCTTAAGGCAGCAGTAACACACCATAAAAAGGCCATTCTTATACACCACAGCAGCAAAGCTTTAACATTTGGGTTTTCAGATTTTTAATAGGCAGCTGATTGTATTGCTGCATACCAACAAGACAACTTGCATAGGGTCACTTGTATAAATACTGTACATCTAAGATCAGAATACATCTTCTACACATTTTATTGCCTCTGATTTATATAGGCCTGGGAAAGAGCATCCAACAAACTTCAAGGTTCAGCTCTTGTTTCTGGAAAGTTGTGTTTAGTGTGGAGACTGTTGGTAGGCAGAATGAAGACGCACCCCAGTTTTTTTGATGGCGTTATCCTGACAAACATTGTTTCAAAATTCCCAAACAAAAACTGTTAAAAATGGAGTGAAGGTCGAATCACATCAGTTACTTCAAAGTAAAAATCCCTAAACATTCTGTATAGTTTATATAACAACCAAAAATCAAGCATGAAGAGCCAGGACATTAAGTTGAAAACACAGACTTCTGTAAAAGAAACACAGACTTCTGAAAGTGTGGAAATTCACACCTAAGGTCACCCAAACACTCTTAACTGTGCTTCTGTAGAGATGCCAGCCTTTTATTTTCCTTTCTTTGTCTCTTTCCCCCGCACCCTCCTCTCCCCCATCTGTGTGTTAAACAGTTGGGTTTGGATCTGTTAATTTTTCAAAGGGATTGAAATTCAGTTTATGTCTATGAAGAGCTTAACTTTGGAAAAGACCCTGTATTTGACCATCCTCCCATCTTCCTTTACAATCTTTTTCTATTCCTTTCCCCCCAAGAGGTTTCAAAGTCTGAAGTCTGTGGGTTGTAGGCTGTCTACTTGCACAGATACCAACTGTGACGCTATCTCATCACACTAAACTGTACTCTTTTGTGTAAGTGCTATAATGTCATAATTGAGAATTAGAAGGTTCACATATGTAAGTACATTAGCTGTGTTTAACAATGCTTATCTAATGGGGGCCTATGGAATTTTAATGACAGGTGAGTAAAGACTGCCTTCATTATGCTATGTGTCCTATCCAAAATTAGTAAAATAAATCTTTCTGTGAACTCACTATGGTTGGTAAAGAAGGCTGGAGTCTATGAACTTAACTCTGAATTGCTTGGTTTTCTAATATGATATTCTTGTACATAGTGAGTCGTCTTTGGATTTTGGTTTAATCCTGAAGCCACTGATATGTACAATCAAACTTAATTCCATTTTCATGCAGATGGTTTTATTTTTATTTTTTGGAATTTCCCTAGATTTAAAAAATCTATAAGAATTATTCAATGACAGGGGTACTAGCAGAGCTTGGGCTATAACTTCCCCATGTTCCATACGGCCTTCCCCTTGGAGTTCTCCTACCTCATGCTCCCCTGTTTGTACTTGGGGGGAGGGATAGCTCAGTGGTTTGAGCATTGGCCTGCTAAACCCAGGGTTGTGAGTTCAATCCTTGAGGGGGCCATTTAGGGATCTGGGGCAAAAATCTGTCTGGGGATTGGCCCTGCTTTGAGCGGGGGGTTGGACTAGATGACCTCCTGAGGTCCCTTCCCACCCTGATATTCTGTGATTCTACTTTCCTGTGAAACCTGTTAGCTACACAGGCAATAACCCCAGGCCATATGCATTCCTCCTATATTCCATTCCACACTCATCCACTCCGGATACTCACTGGCAATCCCACTTCTTATCTATTCCATATGCATCTGATGAAGTGGGTTCTAGCTCACAAAAGCTTATGCCCAAATAAATTTGTTAGTCTCTAAGGTGCCACAAGGACTCCTCACTGTATATGCACTGAGAGATTCAAATGGCCTGGAGAGCTTCTAAATTCTGCAGGCTACTCCCGGCCCCAGGGCTACTGTTGGTGTGCAGAGCTGCTAAGCTCTACAGAGCCTGCCCCTGAACTGGGATGGCAGGACAGAAGCCCTATAGAGTTTACAGGGGTTCTGGAGTGACTGGGACCACAAAAGAGCAGTAGAGATCCATCCTTGGAATTCTATAGCATGCTCTTAGCTCTGCAGCAATCCTTAGAAGCCCACGTGCTCTTTCAGTATTTCTAAACTCCATGCCTTCCCCATTGTCTAGTAGCTCTACCTGTGATGCTTATAGGGTTCATGAGATGAAGAGCCAGTGAACCAGGTCTCCATGCTCTTCTGGACCTTCTAAGATCCACAGGAGGAGTGCTGTGGTGCTGGAATAACACAAACTCATAATGCCTGCATGTTCCATGTGGCCTTGCTTAGGTCAGCCTTCCTTCCCCCCTTATGGATAGGGCATGATAGGCAGGATTTGCTTCGTTTCTTCCCCTCTTGTTCCTTGTGGGTTCCTCCTGCTCCTATTAATGTGAGCATTTCAAAGGCTGCATGATTCTGAGCTCCAGGGATCCTGGGAGCGCCTAGTCTTCTCAGTAGTGCAGACCTTTTAAAGTCTATATGCCTGTGTGGGGAAGCTTACTAGAGGAAGTGGCTACTCTGCAGAGTTTCTAGCTCCATCAGAGTGGGCCCTCTTCTTTGGCAGAGATCAGAGGCAGGCGCCTTCCTTAGCTATGGTCTTCAGGAGCAGGTTTCTTGTTCAGTAGAACTTAGGAGCGCTGTAGGGCAGTGGTCTCCTGAAACTAGACTTCTCCTCCCAGATTCTCCATGATCTTCATTTTGCTGGGTTTTTGCAGGCCTCCTTGTTAAGGTCCCTAACTAGCCACACTATCGCCTCCTGTGGATCTCCTAAGGAAGCAGATACCTGCAGTGGTGGAGAGTAAATTGGTAGGAAGGAAGCCCCCTGTCTTCCATGGCACATTGAGCATGCCCTCGCCCATCAGATGTCAGACAGCTCAAGCCTCATTCAGGGTTTGTTCCCTCAGGTGCTTTGTTCTTCCCTGCTTTGGTCGCTTAAACACCGATTCATCCCCAGCTGTGAAGCAAAGGGAAATGTGGTAAATATTCCCTCACAACGCAGGCATATATTGGAAGTCTGACATAGTGCATGCCCTAATTCTGCTGTGATGTGTTGGGGAATCACTCAGACCTATTATTTCTAGGAGGAAACAGACTGTTCAGAGATCATGTGCCAAAGCATCCCTGGAAGCTGGAAACAGAGTGCTCCAGTTAAGTGTGCTGAGGTAAATCTGGCCTCTCCAAAAGAAGCAGAGGCAGATCTGGCATCTAGACAAAGGACAGGAGTTCCAGCTTCCAGCACTAATGCATTCTTGCTGCCTGTTATCCCAGTTAACTTCATTTCCCAGGGCAGGTCTACACTAACCCCCCAATTCGAACTAAGGTACGCAACTTCAGCTATGTGAATAACGTAGCTGAAGTCTGAAGTACCTTAGTTCGAACTTACCTCGGTCCAGACGCGGCAGGCAGGCTCCCCCGTCGACTTCGCGTACTCCTCTCGCCGAGCTGGAGTACCGCAGTCGACAGCGAGCACTTCTGGGTTCAACTTATCTTGTCCAGACAAGACGCGATAAGTCGAACCCAGAAGTTCGATTTGCTTGCCGCCAAACTACTGGGTAAGTGTTGACCTACCCCCAGAAATGCTCTAATCTACTTCTTCTTCTATGCAGGTGGAGACCCCATATTTCTGATAGGTACATCTACCCTTACAAGGCCCTGGCTTCCCAAGACCTTGTGTGTACTGACAAACCCCCAAGGCAACAATGCACCTGACTGCTGGATATTTTTTTCTTACGTTTTGTTGCCATAGCAGTTTTATTGCTGTATTTAGCTACAAAATGTCTTGTCAGAATGACTTCAGTTGACATTTTATTTTAAAATTCTTGGTGACATTTGGCATACAGTACCAAATATGACACGTTGAAGAGCATATTTAAAAGGTTATACAGTGTTGAATTAAGAATTTAAGAAAACATGTCAGAATGAAGTGACTTTCCTGAGAATCCTGTGATGCTCCTGCATTTCTTACGAAAGTGATCAGGGTGCTGATGAGCTTTAAAAAGTGTCTACGGTGCCCCAGTTAACCTCCAAACACTCCCCATACATAACAAGGTATGTAAGGAAGGCACTTGAACACTGACAAAGTACCATGACAAACTTCCTTAGATTTTGAAGTCTTTCTTTGAAAATGAAAGGGCTGGAGACTAATTTGTTAAAAAATTTAAGCTACAGATTCCATAACTAATGCAATGCCCTTTAAAGCTTGACAGAGCATGACAGACGCATCTAACATTCTTAATTAATCAGTATATACCTTTCCCATATACATGGTCCCTAAGTCAAAATGTAGGCTTTGCTTCATATGCCCTAGTTCTCACCAAGGCTTTTCAAATAGCCTTCATTTGAAGTCCCCAGGACACGGCATTTTTGAAATAAGGCATGGCAAACTGGTTAGAATCATTTTCCGAGCATGGCTGATACCTCCTTTTTTGGTCTCAAAATCTGCTTGTCTTGGTTGTTTGGAATGTGGGCAAAAAAACAACCACCTCCATTGCCTGCAAACTGTACATGAAAAAATTGAAGTGGAAAGATTTTGATTTGTTTTAGGCTTTAAAGGAGAGCTGGAAGCAAGTTTATAAACAAAAACAATTCCTAACCTTTGCAATAGAAAAGGTGCTGTCTCTGTTCTAACACAAACAAAACCTAAACATTAGGGCTAGTTAAATGTTTTCAATTTTTTTTTTTAAAACAAGGAGGGCACAAATTTGTCAAAATAATAATAATAATAATAATCCCATTTTTGACCAGATCTACTACACATTTCCCCAAGTCAAAATTTAGGCACAAATCTGTATAAAAATAACTTCCATTGCATTTGGCTATGAATGTTTTCTTTTGAACTCATATACTTTAGTATTTTCAAGGATGCTAGTAGAAGTTGTAGAGGAGATTTATTACTATGATTGCTTGGACCTCAATTCCCAGCAGTTTCCCAAAGAGCAGTGTTGTTGATGATTAAATTAACTTGTTACATTCACTCACTCAAAAGGAAATTAAATGTACTCTCTACTTTTTTTTTTTTTTTTTTACAAACATTCTTCATATTTCCATTATATCATGTTTTCTTGTAATTTCAGCAAGTCTCTTAGTTGTTCAGAAACTGCAGCTAGCAACATATTGTGTATTTAATAGCCTAATCTAGACCAACCAAAGATTGGAATAACTCTATATTTTTCTCCATAAAAGGAAGAAAGGGAGAGAGAATTATTGTTTTGTTGGTAAACCAAGGGATAGAGTTTATTTGGAACATTTCTGGAACATTTTAAGCTCTGCTAGACATTGTTCTGTACACCAAAAGCTCTGTCTATCATCATTTTCTAAAGTTCCTGTCACAGTACTATGTTGGCACTAAACTAAAAAGCAAACAAATGAAAACGGTCTCAAAGGGCATTTGGTGTTTCCATCCTACTCTATGTTTAATCATGTGCTTTTGCTTTTTGAGTGCAATGTTGGCTTTTCTACTGCTATGGTGAAGAGGGGCATGGCAAGGTGTGATCAGAAGGTGGCATGATTCTTCATGGTCTGCCCTGGGAGAAGGCTGTTCTAGCTACCTTGGTTCTGTACTTAAGTAATATGCTGGACATTCAAAACTGCCATGGTGGGTCCTGAAAGGAGAGAGGGTCTCGGTGATAGAGTGGGCTTTTAAATCAGTACTAGAATTCTCAAGTGGACTTGTCAGTCAATGGAGTCAGTGCAGGCTGCGAAGCAGCAGTGCAACATGATTTCTGTGGCCTGTGATGTTTTAGACAAGGGCTGTCTCATTGTATATGAACTATTCTATCTAGGGCCTGGCAGAGTTAAAATAATCCAAGTTGGGGGTGAAAATGCAATAATCTTTACAAATACATATTTTAAGAAAAAATGAATACTTTCATCAAAAAGGGATTTCAAACATTCTAGAATTATACTGCAAGAATTTGTCAATATATTGATTCAGGTACTGTGGACTATAAGCATGTTCCTTGAAATACTAGAAAAAAGCATTGCTGTTCATGGTACCAGTTACTTAACCAGGATAATAATTTACAATGCCAAAAGGCTAGTGTATGTTCTCAGAATTTCCATTTGGCATTATTATACTCTTTTAATAGTACTTTATAGTCCCCAGCCTTACCTCAATTAGCACTACTGACAGATGCTAGTTCAGCATTTTACCTCCAGCTAGGAGTGCTTTCTTTAGTATAAATGTCAGTGATTTTTATGTTACTAATTTGAGGTGATATACCTACATGCAAAATTACAATTTATCTTTCATGTTACACTTGCAATGAGAGATGGCAGCAAAAGGAAATACAAGAGAAGGGGCCTTGAAGATTGTTCAGGGTTGGAAGGTTCCTTATGGAACTTTTATTACTGAGTGAGGTGTGCTACTTCCCACCCCCAAAAACAAAACCAAAGCTTCCTATCCTTTTGTCTTTTGAAGGGAGCTATACATTTCTTTAAATGCTAATAGTGTTACCTCTACATACCAAACATTGCTTGCTAAGTGTAGAGTAACATTAATCTATTTTAATAGTCTGCTAAAATGCTTTCTGAAAATCTTGGATATAAACATTGCTAAACTAAAGCATTCCATGTAGGTCAAATCAGGAAACATAATGTTACTTGCAGCTCTTCTGCTATTGAGCATAGTTTTAAGGAAAGTTGCAACAAAGGGGAGAGATAGAAAGCAGGAGGAAAAGATTTGGAGGTGTATGCTGCTGACCAACCACAACAGCTATAAAATAATGATTGATATCAGTAGGCTCCACTCAAAACAAGGCTGCACTGTGGTTTGTTGCATATTACCTATATGTCTGCCCACTATACAGATTAGCAGGGAGGATCTCATGAGAAAGCAAAGATGCATTTTAAGATAAAAAATTGGAGCATTAAATAATCCATAAGTTATCTGTGCTTCATTTTTACATTCTGTATTTTTATCTGCACAGATCACATATTTGAAGTCCAGTCTTGAACAAGTCTTTTTCTACCTCTAGTTGTTTATCTTATAATGCAGATTCTATCTGCTACTAAATTATACTTTTATGTATTTGACAGGAGGGAGAAAAGCCACACACAGAGAAAAGATAATAGCTTTATACAATGCACAGGGATGCCTGGAATCAGTGTAGATCTAAAAGTAAGCTAATCATAGCTAATTATAGAAAATAGATGTTGCTTAATTAAATTATTTAAAAGAATAAATTAGTTAGAGCTTTTATTTCACATAGGCATAGATATATGTTTAATAAAGATTTTTTCTATAAAAGATAAAACCCAAATACTAAAGAAAAATAATAAAATTCTACAAAAAGAATGGGTGGATAATTCTTTTGCTTTTCATCTTTTAGGAATATATATTCAAAATTGCTTCTAAATATCATTATTGTAAAGCATTAATTGACATTTTCAGTGCAACTGCCTGGTGTTGCAAGTTTTGGTGTAGCTTTTTCTTTACTTCTGTGGTTTTATATCAATAAAACAATAAATAGATTAATAATAACTTTTTAAAAATAGTTTGAGTGCATTGGCTGGTGTTTCTGCAGCCACATTAATATCCATTTACAAGAGGAGGTCTATCAATTTACATCACTTGTGTTAATGTCTACCTAAGAGCAGTTGAGTTGTAACTGGGAGGAAAAAAATGTGGCCCTGATTCTGGGAGATTCCTACACCCCACATAGAGCCCCACTGACAATAGCGATGGCTTTCTCCAACAAAACATGATCGTAGCCTAGGTTAAAAACCATACAAGCAAACAACCATACCATACCAACATACTTTAAAAAAAAATACACAATATTTATTTACCCATTATGGATATATGAGTTTTAAAATCTTGGCCTGCATGCATTTCGGTCAGGAGTTCGAGTTTGTTTAAGCTAATGCTACATGGGGATAAAAGAAAATGGGTTAAAATAATACTAAAAAGTCTGACATAAGCTGAAAATGCCCCTGTATTTTAGTGTTAAAGCTGAAATGTGCCTCAATTCACTTTTTATGTGTGATTTAATGTTACTACCCATTTCAGTAGTCACCTAGCATAGAATCAAATTCAATGCATCGTGTGCAGTAAAAGGTCAATATTTCTTTCTTTAAAAATATTCACAGTGGTTTTAAGACATATATGTAAGGATATTTTTTCTTTTGCCTGCACTGAACTTTTGGCCTGGTCCCCTAGAGTTTGGGTGGTATATGTTTTAAAATTGATATATTAATGTTGAATTTTTATTGTCACAGTTTCTGTTCGTGCTCCTTTCAAACCCTTCATTTGTTTGTTTCTGAACTTTGGATATCTCGTAAAAATGTCACCATTGTGGTTGAACATTAAGCACCTTCCCATTTTGCTCTGGGCCGTTGAAATAAATTTGGACCAGGTGCTCCTCTCATAATAGAATCCCTTGATGTGCTCTGATAGTGAGCTGGAGAGCGGAAGCTGTCAGCCTTCAGCTGGCTTGAAGAATGCAATTAGAGCAGTTTTAATACTGCTAAGGGACCCCCGTTCAATCAAAGCCATTTGAGTTAAGCCAAGTCTAGAATCCTAAACATGTACTTTTAAGCATATCAGCTTTGTCTTTTTAGCTGGAATGTGGATCTGTCATTCCCACTGTTGGTTTTATACTGGCGAACTCTCCCCCCCCCCCATCCACACCCCCGCCCGCCTGCTAAATAATGATTGCACTTTGTCTTTTGATTCTCCTATCATTATAGCATTATTAATATTTATGGTCCAATGTAGGGTTCAAGTCATCTACTGTCAAATTAGGTATTAAAATAAATCTTAAAATTCTAGTGATGGCCACGCCTGGCTTTTAAATGAACCTGCAGTGGGGTAATTCATAAGCAATTCATCACCAGGTGCTAAGGCTTTATACTGTAAAAAGCAGAGGGAGCATCATAGTTAGTCTGACGTCTTATTTTGTGAAATGTAACATCATTCTTTGGCTTCTGTAAATTATAGTCTTTTTCTGTATGTGAAAAGGATGAAACAGTACTGTGTAAATGATCTTTTTATTGCATTATTTATTTAAACTGGGTAAAAATACAATATAAAGTGTTAACATCACTAGCTTCTTAAAATGTGCACACACATTTATAGGCCCCAATCCTGCAAACACATTGAGCATATGCTTAACTAAAAGCACCAAGTTGTGTGCAGTTAAATCAGTGGCACTACTCATGTAAGTAAAGTTATGCATGCTTTAGTGTTTCTAGGACTGGAGCCATGTTTAGAATTTATTTAATTTAGAACACAGTGAAATTGCAGTAAATATCGGGAATTATAATGGGTTATTTAAATTAAAATGTTATTTGAAGGTTTCAGAAATTTGCATGTGATCCATCAATGAGCAAAAGGAAGGATATATAAATATTTGAATAGCAAGGATCATCCACCCGCTCCCCTTTTTTAACTAATAGTATTTTTAAGTTAGGTAATGATTAAAACTCTTTTTTATTTCTCCCTCCACTTCCTAGTGCCTGAATTGGCCTTATTGGAAGTGGTTCTTCTCCATGAGTGACTGTGTTCAGTGGGATACATTTTCTTTTTGTTTTCTTCCTGTTTTTTTATCTAATTTTCTGTTTGTTTATTTTTTCTTATTATCCCTTGTAATATCTGTCTCCCTCATTCACTCCATATTTACCTTCCTACTTTCGTCTTATCCCCATCTCTCATGGTGACTGGGTGAACTGTGCTTTAGACCTCTTGTAGTCCTCCTTGATTACACCCTTCAGGTGACAAGTTAGGCTTCCTTCACCTCCCTCAAGGATGGAACAGGGCTGTCCTGTCCAACCACTTTAGGACTGGATCTCTTGGTGGCAGCTCCTCTGTTTCCCCAACTGTTTGGCACCTGTAAGCCTTTTTCCTTCAGGACCCTGTGACAGCACCTAATTAAAGTGTCTCAAAAACAGCTTCTTCAAAACAAAGCTTTATTTATTCATCCAAAGTATATAGCAAGCAGAGAAAAGCACTAAAAGAATACATGCTTATACATGTTTCCTTTTATCTAAACATCAGGCCATGTCTACACTATGGGGACTATAATGGTGTGGTGCCATAGCTATGATGGCATAACTGCATAGGAGAGATGCAGCTGTTAGGACACCACCTCCCCGAAAGACGGTAGCGTGCTTGATGGAAACATTCTTCCATCAATCTAGATGTGTCTACATCAGGAGTTAGGTTGGCATAGCTATGGCACTCAGGGTTGTGGCTTTTTCATACCCTTGAGCTCCATAGCTATGTCAGCCTGAGTTTTTTAAGTGTGGACCCGGCCTAACTCTTTCCTTGTAAGCTACGGTAAATTCTGCTCAGCCCAGTTACCTCCATCTCTGGCTGGGAGAGAGACAGACAGACTGACAGGCAGAGAATGAGAGAAGGCTGCAGGGATAGAGTCTACCCTCCAGCAGCTGCTGACAACCCACTCACCCCTGCCCTCTTCCTCTCTATGCAGGCATCTTTAATGGGTTAGCATCTCTTTGATCCCAGGCTGGGGCCTGGGAAGAATAAACTTTGCTACCTGGCTAGAGCCAGGCAGGGGCATTTCCTAATAATAATTCCACCATTGATCCTTTAAAGACCCTTGCTATCTCTCTGAAGGCACCTTATCTCTGTCATTATTTTGTTTCCTGTTTGTTCCCCCCCCCTTTGATTTAACTCCATGCAGACAAGCAGGCAAATGAAGGCACATAATATTCATAAAAAATAATACAAGTAACTATTTTTACTCATCCTCTTGTCCCTTTGGGCAATTTTCTTTTAGCTCCTATTCCTTAACTACTTTACCTCAAGTGCTTCTGGTTTTAGATATTAGCTGATCTCTAGTGCTAGAATGTCTGATTTCTTATTGTAGTTGCACAGTAAAATAGGTTTCTTTACTGTACTAATAGCCAATGCCATTGGCACCGGTTATTTCTAAGATTTAGATATTTTATATGGCAGATTGGAAGGCAAAGAACTTGCTCGTGAGAGAAGGCACTGAAACTCCTCCAGTCACTCTCCCATTTCTTGCAGAAATTTGTAATTTAAAATATTAAGGCTAGTCATTGATTGTGGATAAGACACCAAGAGGTTGATTCTCCCCTACCTTGCACCTTGTGTAGTCATTTATGCCTGTCCAAAGTGAGTTTGGAGTTGATGTCTAAATCTACTGCATTATAATGGTAGCATTGTACACCTGTTTTACACTGGTATAAATGACTACACATGGTATAGGGCAGTGGAGAATCAGTATAATTTGGTGCATTATTTTATTTATTTAGATTTTAGAGTGTAAGCTCTTTGAGACAGGAACTTTCATCTTCTGTGTTCTGCATCTGTGGTTGATCTACAAATTGAGGTACATTTTATTAAATATGCTGGAATATCTGCCTACAGAAATACATAAAATAACAAACTACTTTGCAAATGGGCATGTAACATTCTATCTCTGTCACTCTTGGAGAGCTCACATTTTTACAGGGTAGCTAAGTTGATTTCTTTGATTCTATGTCTACATTGCATCTGGAAGGTGTAATTCCCAGCTCAGTTAGATGTACACATGCTACCTCTGCTTATGCTAAAAAGAGCAGTGGGGCCATGGTGGCATGGGAGAATATTATCACTACTGTCCTGTCCAAGATCTTAGGTATGTACTAGGGTGGCTTGCCTGAGCTACCGCCTGTGCAGCTACAGCAACACTGCTGTTTTTATGGTATGTCTTCACTTTGAGCTGGGACTATGATTTCCAGCATGAGGAGACATGCCTGTGCTACCTGTCATCAAGCTAGCATGCTAAAAATAGAGTGTAGTCATGGTGGTGCAAGCGGCAGGTGAGGCTAGCTGCCCTGGGTACATGCCTCGTGTCTTGGATGGGTAGCGTCTTGGGTGGCTAGCTGCTCGTGCCACTGGGACAGCACTCTACTTTTAGCACACTAGCTCCATGAGAGCTAGCACGGGGTATGTCACCTTGAGCTGTGAATCACACTGTTGTATTAATTTAGATGGAACAAATGGACTCAAAGAGTCAAAGATGTTAACACGACCCTGATGATCCTGTACAACGTTAAACAGTTTTAAAGAAGGTTCAAGGTTTGGAATATAGAACAGCCTGTTTAGTGCCATGGGAAACACGCCATTAAAAATCATTTTAATCCCTTAATAAAGATACAGAAAAGAATGAAAAAAGGTTCAAGCATTTGCAATGTAAAGTATATTAAGTAAGGCTTTCATTTTAACCACTTTCCTTTCCCTGTAGCTGGAGCAAGTTTTTAAAAGGAAACGCCACTTGTTTGACAGTCTCCTAGATTATATTAAAGGTGGTAATAACTATCCATTTGGGGAAAAGAAAATAAGTTAGTTGAAATGGGCTGGTGTCGCTGCTGCTGTTAAAGTCCAATCCCATTTCTTAGAAGAGAAAACAAGACAAACACACAAAAATTGAAAGAAGAGAACGGCAAAGATGAATATGCAGCTTCTGTCTCTGGTGGTGACTATGATGTGCAACCTCACTGCTGGAAAAACGCAAGCATACCACACTGTCTTATTAGCTGCTCTGAGACGTGGCATTGCTTTTAGCTGTCTTTCTGGTCACAGGCTTACAGCAGTATTACACAATATGCAGTTTCAGCTAAGCTGGACTCTTGTGAAAAAGGAAAGAAATAGGAAAAAGAAGAAATAAGTTAGGGAAGGAAAATGACACATTTTGGGGAGGGTGGAGACAAAGTCTCATGGCCCAGGTGATGTTCAGGATTTAGCCGGATCTGGTGGAAGTGGTGGTGTCATCTGAGGTCTATCTCTCTGGTCTGGTCTAGTCAGGACATCCGTCAGGATCAGAATGACGAAGACTCAGTAATGTTAGGATAGATCATAGGGTTCCAGGAGATGCTGAGGGTGACAGACATGATGGTGAAGTTACTCTTTCTCCTTTTTTTTTTTTTTCTTTCCAGTCAGTAGTTTTCCCCCTTTGCTTCGCCTCTGTCATTTGTTCCTCTCAAAGTCTCTCTTTCTTTTAAGGACCCCAAAAGAAAGCAAGGGTGAAATAGTGCATCCCCTCGTTATTTTGTCCACCATCAGGCATAATTTCTGATACACCAATTTCTAGCCCCACACTATTCTGTCTATCAGACATGATATTAACCATCCTTGAATTATATCAGTAAGCCTTTTTGTTTGAACTAATTCACTCTGTCTCCCTTTTGTAACTTTTCCCCTCAACATTGGTTGTTACAGATTACTGTGACATCTTGTGAACTTTCATTCACTTTTCACAACTGCAATCACAATTAGGATAAATTTGTGGGTCCAATTATCACAACACCATCCCCATCTCAAAGTGTAGACATCCGGCTAGCTCCAGTTGAGCTTGCATATATATGTCTATCTGAGCTGGGAATTACACCTCCCAGCTGGAGTGTAGGTGTACCGTAGGGCATGTACTGCTTTTTTTGAGAGACAGAGAGAACCCATCTCCTGCAAGAAACTGCAGTGAAAATATAGACCCATACTCTTGATCACTGTAACATGTACCATGTTTAAAATAAATGAGTAAAGGGGGATGTAAATTGTTCTTTTTTTAGATTTTGTATTTACGGTGAGAAAATATTTACTATAGAACATTTTTGGGAGAGAGCAGAGGTGCATCTATTGTACAGTGCTGTAAAATTGAAGTTTTGGATCCTTGCAATGCAGTTAAGCATTATACAGTGTGTTGCAGGATTAAATTTTGGACCCAATCTTTTAGGCCTTTCTTGGGTAACACCGCAGTTGAAATTAATAGGCCAGATTCTGATTTCACTCCTAGTTTCTCAGGATCTAGACCCTGCCTGGCATGATGCCTAATAAGTGTCTGTGGCAGCTGCAGAATTACAGAGCTATTTGTTGATGCCAGTGCCTTGCCCCCAGGCACTGTGCCTGGATCTAAACAGGGCCATCAACCTCTTTTTTTAGTATGCATTAAAAGTTAATTACACTTTCCTAAATCAATTATTTTTTAAAAGTACGGGACTTAAACTTTTTGTAAGAAAAAATATTATTTACACAAGTATAAAATTAAAACATGGGCTGAATTCTAAAGAAAAAAATATTTCATTCATATTTAGTTTCTATGAAATAGAGACAGAGGATAACTTACTGCATCAGTTTCCCCTAATCCACAACAATAAATGAATGTTAAATATGTTATACCATGTTAATACTATATCCCATCTTTAATTATAATTGTTTATTGATAAATTGAGGTGATTTGCCTGCAAATCAAAAGCAGATTTTGTCGTGAATTTCTTCATTCTCTTCAGTTACAGATGTACCCTTGCAAACTGCCTTCTCTTTAAAACTGAACATATTTTTGTCATCACCTGCAATAACACTTTAATTGCTACAAGTAGTGTCCTTATGGATGAGAAGCCAATTTGTGTAAGTTGACTGTGATAGGTGGGAGTTTAAACAGGAAAAAAGAGATTGCGAGAAAAATCTTTGGAAGCAACAGAGAAGTAAAAATAACATTGCATGGTCAAATTACCAGCCCTCCAGAGCACAGAATGAGATAGAGCTGTGTGGTCTTAGGAGGCCTCCACAGTCACAAAACCCAATGGGATCCTGAGGACATAACTCTTCCTCCAGGACAGCTGCATAACTGCTATCTGGCTGCTAAATCCCAGCATCCTTCTAGGGCAGAATGTAAGACGCTTTCCTTAGCAGCAGGTAGGATGATGATGGCAGAGGCAGGATGGGATTTCCAATTAGGCACAGTAGGCACATGCTCAGGGGTGCCTTACCTCTCTAAAACTGTGTGCAACACAAAGGTTATCTGTAGGCAGGGAGGGGCACTGAAGTTGTGCCTAGGGGCGCATAAAGTGTAAATCCAGCCCTGGGCAGGGGAGGTGTCCTAGTAGGGTAAGGATGAGAAAGTGGGATGCACAGCATGGAGCAAGTGTTTGAGTGACGTTCGTCAGGAGATGAGCACTGGGGCAAATATTTTTTCCTCCCATATAATTGGGAAAGTTTATGTGGGGCATACATCCCCATGTGAAGTGGATCCTTGTGTCTGACTGTCTGTCTATCTGTCTCCCTCCCCTTTAGCACTTGATAGGAATAACTACAGTCTAAGCAGGGGGACCTTAATTTATGGAGGACATCTGAGTGAAGTCTTCATTTATGGCTCTGTCCCTTTTTTTGGCATCAGGCCTGACCATCCACTTGGCTTGTTGAAGAGGCTACTTATACAGCATTAAGGAACTTTTGTGTAGCTGGACCTAAGCATCTGGCCTGCATAAAGTACTAAGACTTGTCTTTCAGCACTAGACCTTGATGTAAACATTTGGGAGGCTGTATTGCCGAAGCCATCTCTCCCAAAACTGGGAACTTTCTTCATATCGCTCTTGAGAGAATGTTGCCATTGAAAGTTCAGTGTTGTAATAACTGGAGGCTATTGAAAGACTGGAAATTTTAAATTAAATATTGTCATACGTTACAATCTGTATTTTCCCAGGATTCAATTATTTTACATAGTACTTTTCTGTATCTACAAATATTCGTATTATGCTGTATCCTTGTATCTACCAAACTCTGGGACTGCATTGATGTAATTTGATTAAACCTACAAAGTAAGTATTGCTTGGGGCAGTTATTGACCCTAATAAGATAGATATATGCTGGAAACGGTTAAATTTCATCAGGAAGACATCGTTACAACTACACTGCAAACATATCAGGAGGTTTAACATTGCTATCTTGTAGGACAAGATATAGGGCTGATCCCAGCCTCTCACACACAGACAGGAACCAGTTGCAGAGGCTGAGAGGGAGAACACAGTCAAGGTAGATCACAACAGTATCATTAATGAACTTACACTAGAAGTCACTTGTTGTTGTTAGGCTTTAAGATAACGTTTATTTAGCTTTCAGAGGGGCAGCCGTGTTAAATCTGTATCAGTAAAAACACCGAGGAGTCCTTGTGCCACCTTAGAGAGTAACAAATTTATTTGGGCATAAGCTGGGAATGGGCCACATCCACCCTAATTGAATTGGCCTCGTTAGCAATGACCCCCCACTTGGTAAGGCAACTCCCATCTTTTCATGTGCTGTATATTTATATCTGCTTACTGTATTTTCCACTCCATACATCTGATGAAGTGGGTTATATCCCACGAAAGCTTATCCCCAAATAAATTTGTTGGTCTCTAAGGTGCCACAAGGACTCCTCGTTGTTTATTTAGCTGTTTCAGCCATCATTGAAATATTATATTTGGGGGCCAACAGGAGAGAACCTTCAAATTTCAAGTCCATGGCACTAATTTGCCATTTTGAGACTGCTAAATTATACTCTCAGTGATGACCCACAATGTGCATTAACAGCCCTGTCACTGTATTGAGCAAGCCAGTATATAGGATCCTGTGGTACAGTGTGTTGTATTAGGGATCAACTTTTACTGGGAAAGTGCCTGTTTTTCCATCCCACTTCCTTAAATAATAGTTAACCTGATTTCAGCCACCTTAGCCTCTGCCTAGTTTTCAATAGCAAACATAGCTCTCAACATAGTACAGCAAGAATGTGGGAAATAATGTAATGAAAGATCAAAAATAAGAAAGCAAGACAATTATTGTTACAAGAATCTTAACATGATATAGGTTTAATGGGTGAAATATTGTTTCCAGTGAAGTCAAAGGTAAAACTCCCCTGACTTCAGTGCAGCCAGGATTATTATATCATTGTTTTCTAATATAAGTTGTTAGCAGTAATAAAAGTGGGAGGATACCACTTGTATGGGACAGAGTAAACTAAATTTGAATGGAGGGGTACCTCTTCTCAGAGATCTGATGGCAAAACTGTATACTATAGCAAATTTTACAAGTTATTCTGTCACAGCATTTTTTCCTGTAGCAGCTGCTGTCATCTGAGACCCACCGTTCCGTGAAAGTAATTGTTTGATCACTTCCCGAAAGTGTGATTTATACAATAGGAGACTGCACCCAATCTGACCAGTGTTAATCCCAAAAATGAACAGAAAATAAAGAGGGGGAGGAACGGGAAGCTAAAAATAGACATTAAAGCCAGCAGCTGCAACTACAGCCAAGAACTGGACAGCAGAATACTAAAACACAAACATTTCACTTCACTTCTTGACTCTTTTTCACATTTACAAGGAGCCAGAGGTACCAACGATTCTTTGCCACTCCTTCCAGTTCATAGCACAGGTTTGTAGGTCTTGGAGATCCAGTCCTTTTTGTCTTCAAACTTCTCTTGACAGAGTATTTCCATTGTAACCTCAGTCTTTCATGTCCTTTCTTGCTGTCTTCTTCCTCCCTTGTTTTCTTTTCTAGTTCTTCTCTCATTTTTATCACGTGGCCAGCCCACTTCAAACACGCGCTTTTCACCTTATCACTGAGAGTCCCAATAATCTTCCCCCCAATTTCTTCCATGCACACTCTGCCTACCCTCTGTTATCCTGCCATTCTCCTCAGTATTTTATTTTCTACAACCTGTATCTGCTTTTCCTCCATCTCCGTAAGACCCACTGTTTCTAAACCATAGACCACATATTTTTCTTTTTGCTTAATTGCCGGTCCAATAGTATTCCTGACATCTTTTTCACTGCAGCCCATGCACATTGGGTTCATATTTTCAGTTCTCCAGATCTCTCTCCAATGGCACTAATGGCATGTCTACATTGCTCCACAGTTTGGGTTCTTGGGGTGTGAATAGCAGCAAACATCAAAGTGTGGCACTTTAACTCGTCCGTGTGGATGCTGCCAGCATGAATTAAAAAGTTCCTAGTTCATATTAATAGTAGGGACCTTTTAGTTTGTGTTGACAGCATCCACATGGGGGAGTTTTAGTGTAGCACCTTAATGCACATAGCTATTCACACCCCATAGTCCGAACTGCGGGGTAATGGAGGAAAGCCCTAAGAATACTTCTCAAGTATACAAATCCTTTCTTTTGCTTTAGCTTTTCTCTCCTGAAACATCAGTCAACAGCTCTTCTTCTGCTTTCTCTACTTTCTTTGTGTTTACCTTCAAATCATGGTCTTCAAATAGATGCCCATTCTGCTACTATAGTTACCAATTCTTTTTTGCTGCCATCCTAAAGGGCCAGCTCATCACAGTGGAATACACATAGGGACCAGCCTTTGAAGATGGCATATGCATGCACTCCATGCGCCTGAGCGTGGAAAATTCTAGCAAGTAGTGTCCATTGTCTCTAGCTGCGCCCTTGCTCTCCTTATGCACTATGCAGCGGGTATGAGGGTCAGTGCGGAACAATGCCTCTCTAGTTCCTTCTTACCTCCACATGACCTGAGTAGGAATCTCCAGTATCTGGAACTTATGTTCTGTCTGTTACGACTTGGAACCATTTAAATCCTACTTTCTGTATTTAATAAAATCACTTTTTACTTATTAATTAACCCAGAGTATGCATTAATACCGGGGGGAGGGGGCGAACAGCTGTGCATCTCTCTCTATCAGTGTTATAGAGGGCGAACAATTTATGAGTTTACCCTGTATAAGATTTATACAGGGTAAAACTGATTTTTGTGGGGTTTGGACCCCATTGGGAGTTGGGCATCTGAGTGTTAAAGACAGGAGCACCACTTAACCTGCTTACAATTAAGCCTACAGCTGTTAGGGGACGTGGTTCAGACCTGGGTCTGGGTTTGCAGCAAGCTAGCGGGTCTGGCTCAAACCAGGGAGGGCACTGAAGTTCCAAGCTGGGAAGGCAGGGAAAGCAGGGGCAGAAGTAGTCTTGGCACATCAGTTGGCAGTTCCCAAGGGGGTTTCTGTGATCCAACCCATCACAATTCCCACTACTGAGTCAGACCTCAAGGTAAGAGGCACACTCCTCGAGGTCTCAGCCCAACGTACGGGGGGGGAGGGGGTCTCACTGCCATGGAAGGGATGGTATGATGGGATAGCCTAATTTTGGCATTAATTGATCTTTTGACTATTAGCAGTAAATATGCCCAATGGCCTGTAATGGGACACTAGAGAGGGTGGGATCTGAGTTACTACGGAGAATTCTTTCCTGGGTGTCTGGCTGGTGAGTCTTGCCCATATGCTCAGGGTTTAGCTGATCACCATATTTGGGGTCAGGAAGGAATTTTCCTCCGGGGCAGATTGGCAGAGGCCCTGGGGATTTTTCGCCTTCCTCTGCAGCATGGGGCATGGGTCACTTGCTGAAGGATTCTCTGCACCTTGAAGTCTTTAAACCACAAGTTGAGGACTTCAATAGCTCAGACATAGGTCAGGGTTTGTTACAGGAGTGGGGTGGGTGAGATTCTGTGGCCTGCGTTGTGCAGGAGGTCAGACTAGAAGATCATAATGGTCCCTTCTGACCTTAAAGTCTATGAAGGAGGAAACCAACTTTGGTATGTAGTTGCACAGTTGGTATGTTGAATCCGAGTGCTTTGCTAGAAGGGAAAGTAGACCGAATGCATAAGGCACTATTCACTCTGCCTGGTCTTCATAACAGACCCAGAGATTTCATTGTAAAATTTTCGTCATTATCAGCAGAAAAAATTAATTATGAAAAAAGCCAGAGAGTATCCAGAGCTTACACTTAACAACCACAAGCTGCAGGTCTTTTCCAAGACCGTAGCTACTTGGTTACCATTTATTCAATAATCAAAGTAAGTTTGCCAACTAAAAAAAAAAAAAAGGCATATTTGTCCAGTTTTTTTACTATTAATTTTTGATAGTTGTGCCTGGTTTGGTAAATGAGTAAGTCAGTAGTTTCACTCTATTTAATAAAATCACCAGCAACAAAGAGGTTCATTCTGATACATAGAGATGATGCTATTTGATCTCTGTTAGAGAGATTTGATGATTATATTACATCATAATATTTCTCTAAAACAAAAAAAATAAACTCACTGTTGTAATGAATATTGTTTTGTTTCTGATCTTTACATGGCAATGATTTGTAAAGCTGTTAAAACTTCCTAAGTAAATAAATAGTTATAAAAATGAATAGCTACTTCATTTACTATGCATCATACAACCTACATGTATTCTGATTCAGGGAAGCCTCTCTATTCAGGACGACAACTGAGCATGTACTTTCATCCCATTGAATTCAAAAGGGACTTAAGCATGAAAAAATACTATGTGTTCAAGTAATTAACAGTATTATAATATATACAGAAGGGAAGAACTAAAATTGCACAGCCATCCTTAATTTAGTAATTCCTGATATTAGTATGTTTCACTATGCAACCTTACTTTTTTTTTTTTTTTAAAGCTAGCATTTTCTATGAAATTTACCAATTGGGAGTCATTGACAGCAAAAAGCAACAGAGGGTCCTGTGGCACCTTTGAGACTAACAGAAGTACTGGGAGCATAAGCTTTCGTGGGTGGTTCTTACCCACGAAAGCTTATGCTCCCAGTACTTCTGTTAGTCTCAAAGGTGCCACAGGACCCTCTGTTGCTTTTTACAGATTCAGACTAACACGGCTACCCCTCTGATAATTGACAGCAAAGAATTTCTGTCTTACCCTATTTGTAACAGATGAATTTGGGTGAATAGAACCTTTGTCATATCTATCCAATATCATCTGTTCTCTGTTTGCATAAGAAACAAGGTATAGGGAGGATCTTGGGTTTGTTTTGTTAGTGTTAAAAAGAGAGATTATTTTAATCAGATGAAAATTATCTATGAGGTTTATGGAAATGTTGTCAGGAAGGAAAGGTCCTGTTGATAGTTATAATTTTTATTTAGATATGGGCATATTGTGTGATCACCAGGGGATAGTCTGGGGCGTTAGGTATTTCACCAATATCTAACACTTAATGGCATTTATACAAATATCTGAAGCCACAATCCTTTTTGATATATTACTGAAAGTACCGTTCTCCAAAGTGGTACTCCGAAAGATTATCTTCACTATCAGTTACTGTTGTCTAATGCCAAAACATCACTTCCAGTGGTACTGCTAGAGTGATGCCCTATTGTTATTTGGACAGGAGGTTGATGGTGAAGGACTTCCATTTTTTGTGGGTACAGCTCTGCACCTGAAATGAATTGCACAGGGGCTCTTTCATGCTCATTCTTGGCAATTTATTGGAGAGTAATTCATTGCAGGTGCAAAATTTCAGCCACCAACTTGGAGTAAAAATATGCTGCTGTTCTCTCCTGTTAACATTCACATAATTGAGGCACATGGGAATATGCAGAAATCACTAGTCACAGTTTCCCAAGTAATGGGATTCATAAATAAACATCTTTATGCTGATAAGAGCTTAACAGAAATCCATCTCTTGGAGGATAGCTTAGTATATAATTCCCTGTTGCATGGATTTATCTCAGTAGCATATAAAATGCTACAAAATACACACAAAAAATACCTCCTAAGTACTTAGAGGCATGTATCATTTGGCAGTGGGATTTGGGATTATAGAATCGGGCAAAGGAGAATGCTTAGGAGTCTTAAAAACCCCCAGAATATCTAGAGAAAAGATTATATACATTCAGACGTGTGTTGTGTACACAGAGCCTGATTTTCAAGGGTGATGGGTAATGGGAACATGCAGCTCCTGTTAACTTCAGCAGCAGTTGTGGGTGCTCAGTCCTTCTCAGAATCAGACTTTATTTAATCAAAATATGACCCAATTTGTAAGAACAAGTTTGAAGTGTTGCACAGAGTACTAACTCTCGAGTAGTATTTTGACATGCAATATGGAACTAAGTACAAACTTTTTGGAATGAAATGCGTGAAACAAGAAGCGCATTGCTTTAAATATAATTTTTCACTTAATCCTAAACTGTTTATATAGGCTATTAAAAAGGACCATTGCCAGATTATTATCATTGCCAAAAAAGTAATGTCTTAAGTCAAGAGTCACTAGAGAACTTGGGTGAACCTCTCAGAGAAAAATTTAATAGTGGAACAGATCACAATGCAATGTTTCTTTGCAAAACTCTGACATCATGGAAAAATGGGCAACTCTCACCTGACTAAACTCTGAGTCAATGGGCCTTATGAAAACTGATTCTTTCATTAACCAAAATATTGAACCACTGTTCACCTCTCCAGCATTTATATACCAAAACCTATGGTTGTAACCATGCTTCTGCTGGTAACTAGAAAAGAATCTTGATATGTGGGAGGGGAAGGATGAGGAGATTGTGGTGTAGCTTGTGGGAATCTGTGCACCCCTAGGAAGCAAAAAGAATTTTTTTTCAAAATTAGGGAAGAGGGCCTCAAAAGAGTAGAATGAGAGAGAAGAAGGGGCAGAGACAGTGATGAGGAGAATTATTGTAATAATTGTGCTAATTTTCTGCTAAAGAAAGCAAATACGATGCATGTTAGCTCTCATGCTTCTTGTCTGATGTACTCAAATCTGTGTAAACATGTAATATTTTAATAGCTATTAATCTTTATAGGTAGGTATGCGTGTGTGACATTTTTCCATGACACAAAAACAAAACAAAATTTCCATCTTCTCTGAGAGGATTACTATAGAAATTCAGTCTTATTTTGGACTAAAAACTTGCCGCTCTTTGCCAGTTCATTGCTTGAGTTGATGGTAACGCTCAAGAAAGAGTAGGAACATCAGCTATTTTTAATGTTTTTGACCTCATGCAAATAAAATTTCAATCTCATCGTTGCAATTACTGATATTTTTCAAGTAGGCATCCCTTACTGAGTACCCTCAACAATGTCTTTGTGTTGTAATCATTCATGTAATGTAATAGCCATAAAAATAAGATGAATCAAGAAAAAATTAAATTTAACAAATGCAAGTGCTATTGAAAGCAAGTTTGGCTCTCTGTTAGGAGGTTATCCAGATAACGGTAAATTCTGTCTTTGGCTACTAACTGAAGAAAATAGTTACCTTTACAGAAATTAGTATTGCTCAAAAAATTGCTAAATATTTTAAGAAGTATTTGCATGTCCAAAATTCCAGATGTGCTTTCCTTGATGTTTTTTTATTTTATTTCATTTCACTTTGGTTTCCTGCTGGCTGGTACAAGCAGCAGACACTACAAATTTTTGTTATATGGCCTTTCAGTTAGACAAAAATAAATAGCTAAAATACATAAATAGTTTTTCTTGGCATTATTTGGGGCTAGTTCCACATTTTTTGATTTTCTGTGCTCAGTCTGTCTCTCATCTCCTACACCAACCGAGTAAGGAGAAAGCTTGTGCTTTTAATGTTATATATTTTTTTCAATAATAATACATTTCTTCAGCCTAGAGAAGAGTTTTTTCTAATCCAGTCCACAGCAAGCCAAAACTTTGCAACAATTGCAAACCTCTTCTCTTGCATCTGACGAAGTGAGGTTCTTACCCACGAAAGCTTATGCTCCCAATACTTCTGTTAGTCTCAAAGGTGCCACAGGACCCTCTGTTGCTTTCTTCTGAGTGAGTCTTCCTAAATTATTTTCTCAGTCTTATTAGCTATAATGAATGGACCAGGAGGCTACCTCTGCTGATACCATTAAAATGATATGAAAAAGAGATGAGTACAATTATAAAGCATGTAATTATAAAGATTATAAAGTTATTTGCAGATTATATCCTGGCTTGTATTTTTTATACAGATTTTGAGTTTGTTTGTTTTTCTTTTGTGATGATTTTAAAATTTAAATTATTTGCAAACTGAGCATATTGTTTCAGTACATATATAAAACTTTGTTCAGAAATGCTAAATTTGTGAAATTTTGGGTTTGTGCAGTATTTGCATATATGGTAGACGTTAATACAACACTCAAAATACAATACAAAATGAAGTTTTAAAAAGATAGCACTCCTGGTAAATATTTTGCTGTCACTTGACTAATGTATATTTACAACGTTACATTTAAGTGAATTTTTTAGGTTAAATTAATAGTAGCAGATGTTTGCATTGCACCTGCTCCTGCTGCATTTAAATCAAACTTTCCCTATGAGTGCCACCTCTGCACCTGGAGCTAGCAAAACACCCCTCCCCTTCTGTAAACTTGGATTTTTCCTGAGAAGACGCTGCCAAATAGTTCAATTTCTTACTTAGTTTAACTTTGTCTGTAAACTCAGTACAACAGTGTTTCGGTGCTACAGGCAGGAAAGGAAATTCCCCTCCTTTCCTGCCCTCCTCTGGAGACTCTGAAGATGCAGAGAGACTACAGCCTCCAGTAGTTACTCCCAGGCTGCTCTCATACGCAATAGACCCTACCTCCCCATGAACCAGCAGCTGAGTTGCAGAACAGGGGGACATCACTCCCACCTGCATCTTATGAACCAGAGGAGAACTGATTTAACAGGCTATCCCACTTCTAACCTTAGTTATTAATTTATAGCATAAAGCAAAGGCACCATCAGAAGCTCTGTTTAATTCTCTTACACGGAGTAGCAGTATTAGTATCTGGAGAAGGGCAGGTGAGGGGCTCCCTACTGTGATCTCAGCACTATGAACACAGATCACAGTAGTACCTTGTTTATAGAGGGAACATATCTGACATTTCCTTGTACTGGGAGAGTTTTCCCTTTGCAGTCGTTGTATGCAATTCAAAGCTGAATCTTTTAGTAGATCCCTCCTGTCATAAGGGCTGTCCTTCTAGAATCCCCCTACTTAAGGTTGTGAAGGAAAATTGGGGTTTGAGGTGAGAGATATGTTCCTTTTTATAGTTAGCAAAGTAGTGAAGTGCATGTTATATTTCAGTATTTACCAAATATTGCACTCTGATAGTTGCAATTAATATAGTAATTTAATATTTTAATTTCTAGCTTTCTGGGCATAGTCTGAAAAAAATCAGGCCTGTCTAGTATGGGGCACATATATTTTATATTTTACTTTAAAAACTGATGTATGCCAGGTTTAATAGATTTTCTATTTAAACACCAATTTCCCAAATGTAATTGATTTCAGATTTCCTTTGAACTTATCAGGAACACAAACTACTCTTTATTGTGGTCCAGTAACACTTATCTTTTAGGTGCTTTCTTTCACATGAAAGAGTCAGGATTTCAGAAATAGAAGTGAATGAGTAACCATTCGATATTGAGCTACCTCAAAAAGGGCTCCACATGTACAGTAACTCCTCACTTAACGTTGTAGTTATGTTCCTGAAAAATGCTACTTTAAGTGGAACGATGTTAAGCGAATCCAATTTCCCCATAAGAATTAATGTAAATTGGGGGGTTAGGTTCCAGGGAAATTTTTTTCACCAACAATTTAATACTGGTACACAGCGATGGTGATTGTGCAGCTTGGTTGAGGTGGTGAAGTCAGAGGGTGGGATATTTCCCAGGGAATGCCTTACTGCTAAATGATGAACTAGCAATTGGCTGAGCCATCAAGGGTTAACTCGTTGTGGTTAATGTAGCCTCACACTCTATAAAGCAGCACTAATGGAGGGAGGGGAGACAGCATGGCAGACAGAGACCGAGACATACACCAGGTGTGTGGGAGAGAGATGTGCATTGCTCCTTTAAGCACGCTGACCCCATTCTAAGTACACTGCCTTTTTAAGTAGATCAGCAAGCTGAGACGGCAGCTGCTGCCAGGTAGCTCCCTCTGTCCTGAGCTCTGTTGTGTGTCCCCACTGCTCTACGGAAGATGGGGTAAGCAGGGGACAGAAGCAGGGGGGAGGGGGACACCCTGACATTAGCTCCCCTCTTTCCCCCCAGCTCCCTCACAGCAAGCAGGAGGGTCCGGGGAGCAGCTCCAAGGCAGAGGGCAGGAGCAGCACATGGCAGTGGGGGGAGGGACAGCTGAACTGCCAGCAATTGATAGCCTGCTGGGCGACTGCCGCACAGGGAAGTTAGGGGAACAGGGAGCTGATAGCGGGTCCACCCTGGTTCCAAGCCCCCACCAGCTAGCTGCAAGGGGCTGCTCTTCCTGCAAGCAGTGGACAAAGCAGGTGGCTGCCAAACAACAATGCATAAGGGAGCATTGTGCAACTTTAAACAAGCATGTTCTCTAATTGATCAGCAACGTAACAATGAAACAACGTTAACCGGGATGACTTTAAGTGAGGAGTTACTGTACTACTAATAACATAGCAATTTATGAGTACAACACACTGATAATCCAAATGCTTGTTTTTTATTTGAGGTGTATTGGGTATCCCACAGATTTAGGTAAGAACTATATCAAGATGCTGTTCTGATCTTTATGTAAATAAATGAATTGATGCTAACTGATATTTAGGGCCAGATTCTGCCACCTTTGCTCATACTGAATGGTATTTACTTCATGAGTAGGTCCACTGCAGTTGGTTGCACCATTTGCAGAGTCATGTTCAATGTGAAGAAAGGTGACAGAATCTGGGCCTTAGTGTTCACTTCACTATAGTGGTGAATGATAGAATATCCTCTTGATTTATAACCTATACAGATGTAAATCCATAGAACACCAGGCATAAGTTCTGACCTGGCCCCACTGAAGTTAATGAGACTTGCGCCATTGACTTCAGTGGAGCCGGGATTTTAGTTCAGGTGTATTATCTAAAACTAGTTTTGTTTTGTTTTTGGTTTCTGGTGGGCCTTAACTCAATCCTAAGTGAACCACTAAGCAAATAAAAATGGTTTAATTTAGGGAGGTTCGTACCTTTCTTTTGATCTTAAAAACAATTCAGTTTCTTCTTTTTAATTTCACTAAAACATGAGCATAACTTGTATGATGTGTTTTAACTTGCAATATCGTTTTCCACTCCCTCCAGAAAATTATAAACTTCTCATAATAAAGTATAATTGTGAAATCTGCATTAGGGGACTTGGCCCTTCTCCTGGCTGTGAATTGTATCCAATTATGCAAAGACTTTACTGCCATCATATGTCTGAAACCTAGGAACCAATAGCTCTTGTAATTTTATTTTAGCTGGTGTAACTTCACATGCTGCTTTTATTCAGTGTCCAGTCCTTCATTCTGAAATGTGTTGACTTTTAATTTTATGACATGCCACCCTCCCCCAACGTGTCCTCGTACAGTGTCTGTGGGAGCACGCCGCTTTCTCTCTCACATTCATTATTCTCACATGTCTCTCTTTTGGTCACTAATTACTACTAATACATGATTGGAAGGAAAATTAACATAAAATAATATACAGATTTTATTCTATTACAAATTGTACTAGTAAAAAATTCTTGGTGTGTTTTTTAACTTTTGGCAAGGCAAATCAGTATTAGAAACATTAATGCCTTATAACATTATATTAAAAAATTATCATGTCACAATTAATACATATTGATGTTTTTCCTAGAATAATACATTTCTCGGAAATGCTTTGGTGTTCTAAAAATGGTCTGTTTGCACCATCTGCTGCATTTTCAAGTTAACTTTTTGAAAGCTTGCTTTTAAATAGGTTGTGCCTCTTAATCAAATATCAGTCTGACTCTTTAACAGCATAGGTAAACCTCTTAATTTTTTATGAAAAAGATCTCATAACCCTGGTGCTTTGCTTTAGTATGAACTCACTAACAAAAAACACTTTTATGAAGATGGTTTACAAGTATAAAATGTTAAATGTCCTTCAGTATTGAACTGAAATTCCCTGTGCATAATTATAATCAACTTCTAGAGGCTAATTTTGCATTACAGAGTCTAATGTGGTAATATTTTAAAATTTCAGTAATGGTGGTTTCTTCCTTCCAAATAACATTGTATAGGATGATTTTCAAAGGTATGGATGCCAGGTAGGTGCCTACCTCCCATCGAGGTTTTTATCAGAGGTAAGTACCTAACTGCCAATTTTGCCTTGGAAGAACTCCTTTACAATAAACATTTTTCTCATTTGTACATGCCCTATGAAAAAGCATGTAAAGTAAAATATAAGGAGAGCAGTGTAATCGGGTGTAATCTTTAGTATAAACATACTCTATCGGGAGTCCTGTGGCACTTTTAAGACTAACAGATGTATTGGAGCATAAGCTTTCGTGGGTGACTACCCACTTCGTCAGACGTAATGACGAATTGGGTATACACCCACAAAAGCTTATGCTCCATTACATCTGTTAGTCTTAAAGGTGCCACAGGACTCTCTGTTGCTTTTTACAGATCCAGACTAACACGGCTACCCCTCTGATACTTGATACTCTATCGGGGGACTTAGTTTCATTAGGTCTCCACCATCTCTTAGCTATAGTAGAACTTTAATAATTCACATTTATGCTTGGGAAGTCCACTGCTGACTATTTTTGCAAATACACTAATCCCTTTAACCTGCAAACACTTAACTGGGGTTGCTCTATGTTGCAAAAGGAGCAGTATTCAGGTGTCAGAAAGGTGGCTTTATGCCACCTTTGCTGAGCCCTCACCTTCCTTCTTGTGTCCATTTCAGGAAAGAGACAAAAGAATCTTTCCCTTAACATGAACTGGTTGTAATTCCTGTTCTAACTGAAGCTTCATTTCCTTGACACTTATTTGCTGAAAATTTTAATGGGGTATATTCCAGCCACTGTTCAGGCTAACCTGGAATATTTTGTCTCTTATTGTGCTTTGTATTTCCAGATGTTCAGAACTGTGCCTTTCTATAATGCTATGCTACTACTACTGCAGTATTGCCTAAGCCCAACATTAAAAAATCCTAAGATTGGAGTAGAAATCATGAGATTTTTATAAAATAGTGGGTGTTATATATGTCTTCTGGCTTTTGAGAGTTCGGTTGCACTCAAGTCATATTTTCAAACTTTAATCTGTAATTAAGGGGGTTAGAAATTTACTCCTCCCCCTCCCACCCACCTCGCCTCATGTGAAAGCTGAGATTTTCATATAATATCTAGTCTCGCGGGGATAGGGGCTATAAACAAAATGCAAATATCTAGCGAAGATTACCCTCAAACAAAGTTTTTACGATCATTGGGGATGTTAATAAATTACAAGATCTATTTTTTAACATTTTTGTGTTTATTTGCGTATACTTGTAGGAGATTAAATTACATTCTTGTTGCTATTACAGCTGTAGGAATCACAGGTTCTCTTGCTAGATCAATTAAGGTATCAGTCCTGTGAATACACATGGAGATGTTTCACTTTACTACTGTGAGTAGTCCCAAGTTAAGTGAATGTATAACTGTTGGTATCTAAGAGAATCAAGTAAATTTGGATGCTATCGTTATAATAGTTTGATCTTATCGCCTCCAAGTATTCATGTCAAAGAAGAAACTTGAAAGCATAGGGTCTAAAACCTTACCTAGAGGTTTATCAGAATTAAGTTAATATGAATATGATGAAAATGACAGAAAGTTTTTCTTTAGTTGATCTAAAGGCCATAAAATGTTACCATTGTAAATTGTATTTGACAGTTTGGAGTCCTCCAGTGCTGATCTAACTTGTAACATTGAGACTAAATCCCTCATTATATTGATATGGATGACAGATTAGTTTCTAATTAGGGTATTTTCATCTGATATGCTAGAGATATGTTATCCTGTTCCTTTGCCCCCTTCTTAATTGTGTAGCACAGTAAAGCACATCATACTTATCAATAGCAAATATTTCTTAATTACTGGTAAGAGAGAGGTGACTTACACAGTATAAGAATATAAACCAGGACAAAAGCTTTAAAAGAAGTGAATGCTTTGCATATAGAGCAACATACCATGGAAATATTGGCAAATTAGCGATTGATGTAAATTACCAAATCCAAGTATGTGCTCCTAATCCATAAACTCTACTGGTGCAGTGAACAAGATTAAAAGAGTCTAATAATGAAATTACCTCTTTAGCAGGCTATATATCAGTATTAAATGACCCTTCCCACTTCCACTTCTCCTGAAGTTAAAATTAAAAAAGGTTTAACATTTTCATTTATGAACAGCTAAATTATGGTGGATTACTGTAAAGGTTTGATTTCAGGCCAAGATTCATTTTTACTTGGTGTCTAGTCTCTAAGAACAAGGGATGTCTGATGGGGTACCTACTATGACTTGAGTGCCTGCCAAATCTTGTATGTCAGCATTCCCTCTGATCTTTTAATGGGGGTTAAAAGGAGAAAACCAAGGTTTTATTAGAAGTGGAAAGTAGTTTGCAATAGAGATTTAGGTTTTTTTAAGTTATTGTAATGACGGTAGTGCATCAAATACCATTCTATTTTGCGATAGCCTTTTAGATTTATGGGTGTATTGTAGAAAACAGTAAGAGGGAACTCATTTAGGAGAATACTAAAGGATGAAACATTTACAAAAAACTTTTGAGTGGTAATTCAAGTGTCAGAATAAACACTAGACATCTATGAGCTTGAGAGCTGTTGTGGTATGTAGTGGAAAGTTGCATTTAGGCACATTTAAAAACAAAAAAAATCTCATTGGCTGGTGGGGGTGTAGTTGCCTGATATCTGAACATGCGATGAACTCACTGGTCCTGGCTATGGATTGTGCCACGGAACAGGGAACCAAACTAAAATGCAGATTTCCAGGGCTTCCCCCATTCTTTTTCTTATGGAGGACTCTGACACAAATTATTGGGAAACAGTAATCTTTGTATAGTTATTTGAATCTTCCTGTAGCATTTAACAGAAAATTATGACCCTGCTATGGAAGTATATAGGAAGTTTTTAAAACAAAAAAACACAAACTATAAAAAGTGTCAAGTATCAGAGGGGTAGCCATGTTAGTCTGAATCTGTAAAAAGCAACAGAGGGTCCTGTGGCACCTTTAAGACTAACAAAAGTATTGGAGCATAAGCTTTCGTGGGTGAATGCCCACTTCATCAGACGCAAGTCATTCTCTGATAACTTCTATTTCTGTAGAACCATATTGTTTTCATTCCTGTTAAATTCTATAGGCCTTGTCTATAAGGGTTCATTCAGGGCTACCTTTCCATTGCACCGTCCAATCTTTCTTACATCATAACTTCACAACAGCCTCAGTTGCAACACTAACCACGCAGCGAGGAAAGAAGGCCGACTACAAGTCTGCAACTCTTCCTAGGTCAGCTATTGAAATGCAATGCATGGTGCACTCTCTGACCAAATGGCTTGAATTGTGAGAGGTCCCAAGTTGCTTCTCAACATGCTTTTCCTACAGAACAAAAGCCAAACTTTGAAAAAGTTGTGCTAGGCGCCAATAAGTACTGTACTATGGGATTGTATTACAATATGAACATAGTGGCTTCCATTATGTCAGAAGGGCTATTCTACATATGAACTAAGGCCAGTATTTTCAATCTTAGGTACCTAACTTCAGGTTCCAAAAATCCATATTTAACCACCTAAATATGCTGCTTAGGTGCCTATTTTAGATTCCCAAGTTTGACTATTTTGACATAAATCCACAATTTAAAATTAGTTAAAATATTTGCTAGAAAAAATTAGCTGTTTTTTTTTTTTTTTTTTTTTAAGTCAATGATTTGGTTTTATTGCTAGTCTCCTTTTGGATTATTGAATTGCTAATTGTTTAATATATGAAGCTAATTTTGAGATACAGTCAAATATTAAGTTTTTCATCTTTTTATATTAAAAATACTTTATTCTCCCCTGTGGTCCCCAAGTGTATTAAAAACAATTTAAAAAATCATTTGAACTAAGACCATGTATGCCAGGTTTCAGTTAGGAGCACATTTTTCTGGCTGTTTTCTACTGAAAATACAGTAGCAGAAAAATGTAAAAAACTAGCAGAAAAGCTGATGCAGTCTTAGAAAGGATACTGTCAAGATTTAAACAAAAACCACCCTATTAACTGTTTAAATTAATCATTTGCAAATTCAGATTAAAATCTGTTTAACAAAACTTTTTCTTCCATCACTGGTTTGTTACTATAATGTCAGCTATGAATGTTGAATCATGTGTCATAGGCTATATATCTGCCTTTTTTGAGAAGAATCTTGAAGCATTTGTGTTTGTACAAAAATGGCACAGTCTCTAAAGAAAGACTTAGATATCCTTTTATAAAATTCGATGTGGGGAAAAACAAGGTCAAATTTTGGGCCTATGAATAAGGCTACGGTTTTGTCATGGAGGTCACGGAAGTCACGGAATCCATGACTTCCAAAGACCTCCGTGACTTCAGCCCCGGCGGCTGGGAGCTGCAAGGTTCCACCGCCTTCTGCAGCGGCAGGGAGCTACGAGGTACCCCCACCTTCTGAGGCAGCAGGACCCAAGCTCCCAGCCGCCCTGGGCAGCGGGGGTACCCCACAGCTCCCAGCTGCTGCAGGCAGGGGAGGTACCCCGCAGCTTCAGGCTTCTGTGGGGGACGGGTGACCCTGGCAGCTCCCCACCCATTGCCGTGGGACATGGGGACCCTGGCAGCTCCCCGCCCGCCACTGCAAGGGGGTCAGGGGGACCTCCCCGGCTGCTGTGGGAGGGGGGCAGGGGAAACCCCGCAACTCCCCACTGCGATGGCGGCAGGGGGGTTCCCACAGCTCTCCGCCACTGGGGGAGGGATAGCTCAGTGGTTTGAGCATTGGCCTGCTAAACCCAAGGTTGTGAGTTCAATCCTTGAGGGGGCCACTTAGGGATCTGGGGCAAAAATCAGTACTTGGTCCTGCTAGTGAAGGCAGGAGCCTGGACTTGATGACCTTTCAAGGTCCCTTCCAGTTCTAGGAGATAGGATATCTCCATAAATTATTATTATTATTATTATAGGGGGTAGGAGGACCCTGCAGCTCCCCTCCACTGCTGGGGATAGGGGGACCCTGGAGCTCTGAATCTCCATGGGTGATAGGGGCCCCAGAGCTCCCAGCCACCCTGCACTACCCAGTCCCTTCCCATTTTATTATGGGTATTTTTAGTAAAAATCAGGGAGAGGTCACGGGCTTCTGTGAATTTTTCTTTATTGCTCGTGACCTCTCCCTGACTTTCACTAAAAATATCCATGACAAAATCTTAGCCTTACCTATGAATCTTGATGATGTTCTCTTAACTATATTAGAATAGGGTTGCCAGGCATCCGGTTTTGGACCGGAACACCTGATCGAAAAGGGACCCTGGCGGCTCCGGTCAGCGCTGCTGATTGGGCCGTTAAAAGTCCGGTCGGCAGCGCAGCGGGGCTAAGGCAGGCTCCCTGCCTGCCCTGGCTCGGTGCAGCTCCCGGAAGCAGCCGGCATGCCCCTGTGGCCTGGGAAGCTCCGCACAGTGCCCCCGCCACGAGTGCAGGCTCTGCAGCACCCATTGCCCAGGAACTTTGATAATGCAGAGACATTGAGAATACATATTAATGGTTGTCAGGAATAGTGGATTAATACTAAAGAACAATTCTGATTACTGTCTGTTCACAAGTGTGAACCGTTTTTTCCATAAAATAACATGTATAGTCTGATTGTTCTGTCTGCTTTGTCCTGCATTAGGAGCCTAAGCCAAAGCCCAGTAAAGTGAATGGAAAAACTTCCACTGAGGTCTGTGTATTTTGAATCAGGTCCTAGGGTTTTATCTGCCCAGGCCCTGACCCAGCAACCCTTACGAAAGTGCTAGTAGAGCCCAGTAGAGACTGGCATCACACGGGCCCGCCAGACCCACTGCCATAACAGTGGGGCGGGTAAAATGGACTTTGTTGTGGGTAGGATTGGGTGGACACAAAAACCAGACTGCGGTAATTTGTGGGAAAACACTAAATCTCTCATCAGTTTGCCATAAATAGAATTTCATAATGTAAAGCAAGATTTTCTTCTTCTATTTAAATAAAGGTTTTAATATTTAAATGTAAGCAAGGGATAGAAAGAGATTTGCTGCCTGTTTAAACAGGTGTTAAAGTATTTTTACATGGTTTAAGCAAGATTTGTTTATACCTATCTCAGAGAACTGGAAGGGACCCTGAAAGGTAATTGAGTCCAGCCCTCTGCCTTCACTAGCAGGACCAAGTGCTGATTTTTGCCCCAGATCCGTAAGGGCCCCTTCAAGGATTGAGCTCACAACCCTGGGTTTAGCAGACTAGTGGTCAAACCAGTGAGCTATCCCTCCCTCCACAAAATCCTTTTTGTGGTAAAAATTGTGTCTGAATTCCATTTTTTTTAATATATAAAAAGCAAACTTATTTTATTTTATATATTAAAAAAAGTTGGCTTTTATTTTATTTATATAATATATAATTATTTTTGTGGCATGGGAGAAATCTCTCTTGCGGGTTTTGCAGGATCTAAGATTTTTGCGGGTGGGAGTGGGATTAAATTGCAAGAAAGAATGCAGGAGCAAATCGAAGAGGGTATGGCACGGTGCAAGTAGTCTTCTTGGTCACAGAAGTAACACTTTAAATGGCAAACATTCAAAAAGAGCCTTAATCCACTCACCTAAACTTGCACCGTTTTTAATTGCTCCCTCAGATTTTGAGCGTAAAATTGTGAACATTAATTTCGAGAATTTTTCATGTAACTTCCCCTATAATCCTGAGACTTTATTTTGAAAATAAATTGCAACAAAATCTGTAGCATAAAGCAATGTGAAGTACTGCTGGTTTTGTCTTTCCTAGTGTTTTATTCTTTGAAGAGTTTGGGTGGAAAACAAAAAGATTAAAACAGCAAATTCTTGCTCTCTTTGGCCCTAACCCTTGAGAGCTGTGACTGGGACCTGCAGCCACCCAACGAAGGTAGGGAGCAGCCCCAACTGAGTAGGGGCTGGAGCACATGATGACTCGGTGTCTCCCCGCCTCCCTCGCCTGCAGTAACTGGACTTAGGTTGTCCAGTCAACAGATTTGACCGGACTCTGTGAGGTCCCCTTTTCGACCAGACACCTGGCCACCCTATGCCACACCTCTACACTATCCACTGCCTCCTAAGCCTTTATGGAGCAGTGTGCAAAGTGTGTGGGCCGAAGAAAGCAAGAATTTGCTGTTTTATTTTTTGTTTCCCACCAAAACTCTTCAAAGAAAAAAGAATACAGGAAAGACAAAACCAGCAGGGCCTTAGTTACTGTGCCAATTTTCTTTGTGTTTAGCCAGAATTTAGATAAGAGAATGTTGTCTTCTGTTCTGTTGTCAATAGAGTGATGGCTCTTGTTGGTGTTAACTTGTTTGGTGGGAGTTACTTAGGTGAATGGACATTGAAACAGAAATGTGTCAGAAGCTGCACAGTGTACTTGTGATGTCAACTGGGTTAAACCAATCAAAAAAAAGGTGTCAGAGATGTAATGTTGACTGTATGTATTATATATTTTCCTTGTTGCAGTTCCCGTAGCATGAAGTTAGGAGGAGGAGACAACACCTAATTTTTAATACGAGCAGTTTACAACCCCTCATAGTTAAACAGTTTATAGGATTCTTAGTAACAAAAGGTGGTCTAATTACAGAGAAAGGAAAAACAATATTGTAAGAATATTTACAATGTGTGACCTATTTGAATTATGATCCTGTTAACTATACAGAAATGACAAAAAGCAGAAACATCCCAGTGAATTAAACATTTAGCCTTTCATTAATGAGCTTTAATATAGAAGGTATGCAGAAGGTTAATTTTTTTCCTTTTAACATCAAAAGAAGCATGCACTCTGGGTGAACCTGTAGTTTCTAAGATTCAGTGCACCAGCTCTTGAACAGGAAAAAAATGACAATATTTTTTCTTTACAACTAGCCCACACCAGTGTGTTTAGTTTCTGACAGTAAATCACATGCCAGTGTTTCTAATGCCTGTCTAAATCAATTGAAGGTGTGATTTCTTCCCCTGTGATTTTTGTTTTACTTCCCTTTTGTATTTGATTTTAATTGTTCTTATTTACAGGCTTTAAATGTTGATGGATCGTGTCATTTATAACCCTTTTCATTGCAGAGTGACCTTCATAGGGAAATTTCATACCAGCTTTCACTGGGCTTTGAATGTGTTTTTGTTTTTTGAATGTAAGAGAACTGGCAATAAAAATTAGTATGCAGAAGTACCAATTTCTGAGTGGAGTGATGCAATAAAACAGCTGGTTGCATCATAGATAAAACATTATTCTGAAATGATTCTGCAAGAAATGATTCTAGACCAAGCTAATACTTCTCATATAGTTTGCTGAAAATGTAATGTACTGAATAAATGAAGACCTGTATGCTATACAATTATTAAAATGTTCATGTGATTTCTTCTGGACAAACATAAGTAACTGTTTTTTTTTACATTAGCCTTACATATATACAATGTATATGCATAACCGAATCTAAGTATTGTAGTACATCTAGTCACTTATTATTATTTTTCTTTTATTACAGTGTTAGGTGATTAATTACTCTGAGTGCTAACCGAGTGGAAACAGTAGAGGATACAGTCTCAAATTTATCCTAGACAAGCTGTGGTTTGAGAAACTACAAAAATTGCTCACTGCTTTTGATAATTGAATACTGACCTGTGAGGATGAGCATGCGTTGTCTGCAAAGTATCCTATGACGTTGTTAAGAACTGGAGTCACTGCCAAGCTGATTATCCAATGTAAAGCAATGCATAAATCCTGTTCACCAAACATGAGTATACCCACATGAGTGAGGCAAGCGGGATTGGGACTTCTGTGTTGCTTTTGTGGAATAGCCTTTTAATTATTTGAAATCATCTAAGACTACTTGGCTAGTTTTACATTTAATAAAAGAAAAACACCCTTAAAATCAAATGTATTCTGGTTGCGTTTTTAGTTTTAATTCCTGAGATGAAAGCCCTGGGGGGAGGGAGGTTCCTTCCTCTGCAGCATAGGATATGGGTCACTTCCAGGTTTAAACTAGAATAAATGGTGGATTTTCTGTAACCATAAATCATGATTTGAGGACTTCAGGAACTCAGCCCGGGGTAGGGATGTATTACAGGAGTAGGTAGGTGAGGTTCTGTAGCCTGCAATGTGCAAGAGGTCAGACTAGATCAGGGATTGGCCACCTTGGCACGCGGATCATCAGGGAAAGCCGCTGGCAGGCCAGGCCGGTTTGTTTACCTGCAGCGTCCACAGGTTCTGCTGATCGCAGCTCCCATTGGCCGTAGTTCGCCGCTTCAGTCCAATGGGGGCTGCGGGAAGAGGCGGCCAGCACATCTGTCGGCCCATGCCGCTTCCCGCAGCCAGTGGGAGCTGCAATCGGTCGAACCTGCAGACGCTGCAGGTAACAAACCGTCCTGGCCCGCCAGCGGCTTTCCCTGACGGGCCACGTGCCAAAGGTTGCCGATCCCTGGACCAGATGATGGTGATGGTCCCGTCTAGCCTTAAAGTCTGAGTCTGTTCTTTTTCAGGATTAAGTAACATAGTTTTGACAAAAATTGCAAAGTTGTCATTTGCTCCCATATATGCTGTTGCTTTTTTCCCTATACCCATCTATCTGGTACTCTATCCTTTGCTAAAGGGTAGAGAAGCATGGAAGTTCATCTTGTGTTGCACTCTGCAGCATGAGCCATGCACCAAAATTAGTGCCTGACTCATGTGTTGATTTTTCTTGCCCCAAATGACAAATAAGGACAGTTGACATGAAATCCAGACAGAAGCTTTAGGACCTTTGAGGAAGCAATGCAGCCTAGTGTGGCAGGATAATTTTGTCTCTCTTGCTTAAAGGCTGACAATAACATCTAACATCCTTCCCAGGGAATATGGAGTACCTGCTAGCTGCCTAGGTTTACCAGAAGTCTGTCATCACGTTGTATTCAGTATCAGATTCCTAGTGAGAGTTATTCTCTCTCTCTCTCTCTCTCTCTCTCTCTCTCTCTCACACACACACACACACACACACACACACACACACACACACACACACACACACACACACACACACACACACACACACACACACACACACACACAGTTTACTGCATTTTTTTTCTCCTGAAAGACCCAGGACTACTGGCTTATTTTAAATATGGCCTATATATACTCTCAAAGGTGGATTCCTTAGCTCAGGTGTAAAGAGAGAAAATTTTTGAGTAGCCTGACATGTGGCCTCCTCATTTGGACCCTGATGTAGACATAAGAGCTTGATGTTTACACACCAGTTTCTGTTTGGGAAGCGACTGATCCACAGGTTGGAGGTCAAAAAAGGGGAAAGTCTTTTGGATTCAGCAGAGTTCAGGCTGTTGTAAAAAGAAGGCTTTTCACTCCGAACCTGTATAGTCTTTACTGCTCTCTACTTGGAAGTTGTCTAATCCAACTTACGTTTCCATTTTGGCTAGTTCTTAAAAGGACATTAAGGAGTTGTGTGCTTTTTTTCACAGTTCAGTATAAGAAATGTTAGATGGGGTGGAAGCTTCACATTCATCTGTTTAGGAAGGTATATTCACTATCTAATGATAAATCAGAAATACTGTCATTCTTATTTCCTGCCCAGTTAGATGCCTATGTTTCTAGGTTTCCAGGAAAAGCACTCTGCCAGCAGAAGGAGACCATGGTGGAAGGTAGAAGCAGACTCCTCTATGCAGGATAATTTAGACAAGGGGTTCTCTGTCAGTTCTTTATGGGTACAGGCTGCTATCTGAAGTGTTAAGCAGGATAGTGTGTGACAGTGGTTGGGAAGAGCACATTTGGAGCGGTATTTATATGCTCCTTGGTGTTATATAAATAGTTATTTTTAAGGTAATCAGTAGATAGACGTGTAGAAGAGTGTCCACGTAGTGCCCCCATTAGGACATGAGGCGTGTCCACAGTGCTCTGACAGAAGCACTTTTGTGAAATAGGAAAATACTATTACTCCCATTTTTACAGACTGGGAACTGAGGCACAGATTGAGTACGGACTGGCCCAAGGTCACATAGGAAGTCTGTGACAGAGCAGGGAATTGAACCTGGTCTCCTAAGTCCCATGCTAGCACCCTAACCACTGGACTGTCCTTCCTCTTCATTTGCATTGTATTATTACATTCTCATTCATGCAATTCATACAATTCACCTTTATTTGGTATTGCACTGGACAAGGGTGTTGACCAAGACTGCACCATATTATTTACCTAAGGTAATTTTGCAGTTTCACCTCGGCCAAGAGATTTTACTATCTATACTTGGTCTTTCTTGAGTGTGGAAATAACAAAAGGAAAAGACTTTATTGAGCAGATATGAAAATGGCAGACAGACTCTGTCCTAGCAGATTCTCTAGACTAGAAGGTTGCATTTTTCTGGCAATAACAAGAACAGTTTTGTCAGCTTCCAAGGGAACTATTTATTTGCTATATATATATAGAGAGAGAGAGAGAGGCTTATTTAACTAAAAAACTGAGACATAAGCAGAAGAGTAGAGATTCACTCTATTGGGGAAATGTTGACTTTGCTAGAAGAAAGACCTGAAGCATCTCTGCTAGACTTATCTTCCTGGATATCCCCAAATATAGTTAGGCAGCACTATGTAGTATATGGGGGTCCTTCCGCTTTTTATGTTCTGTTAAAAAGTTAATGTTGGAGGAGCATAGTTCCCTATCTGATAGTTTGTGTTCTCTCAGCCTTCCTTATTCGCATTTCAGATCCTACCAAAGTTACTACTTGCTGATTGTTACACAATTCATGAGGTTTTTTAAAAATGTACTAATAATTGGACAAATTCTGCTCTCACAGGATCTAAACCTGTGAAGAACAGAATGGCTGGAATTCCTTTTGATATAGTAGGAGTTGGAGACACACAGCCCCTTGCAGGGTTAGGTACTCCTATGGTACTCAGCTGACATTAACACCATTGGATTTGCATAGCAGTGAGTGAGGAGATCATTTGTCTCAGTACATTTTAGTGCTTGTCAAACAGATTTGGGAGTGATTGCTAGCCAGTAGAGCTTGCTGGAAAATTTCCAACCAAACATTGTTTTGTCAGAATTTGCCAATTTCAGGTAAATCAAAATGTTTAGCAGAAAGTGGTCCACTTTGCTGAAGTTCTAATGGAACTCTGCCTGGTTTCCTGCCAGCTTGCCCGCCTTCTCAGTAACCTGGGCTTCCAAGCTCTGGGGTAGCCAGTGGGCAGAATGCCCCTGGACCAAGTGCCCAATTGCTTCTAGAGTCCACATCTCCAGGACCTTATTCCCTTTCACACGGTATTTTAAAACTTCAGTTTTTTGTTTCTAATCAGAACTAAACCAGTTTCAAAATATCTACATCTTCTGCAAAACGGAATTAACTTTTTCCACCCGACTCTACCAATAAGCCAAGTCTTCAAGGACAGAAAAACACATAGTCCTTAGAATGTTTATTGCTATTACTTACACCTTTTCATAGATAGGAAATAAAGTCACTTGGTAAAGGCAGCCTTGAACAGCATAAATTAATGGTTAAGAAATGATTCAACATCCTAGGCACATAAGCATGAGCAGCATTCTCCCATTGACTTTTTCTTCGTAAGATCCTATATGAAATCACAACAGACTCCTTGGTCTTCCAGATCATTCATACAAATGGTGGAGACAGGATAAACGAGACATTATGAAGTTGGGTTGTACTTGTTCTGAATGAATGCCGCCTCTAGTATTAACATAAGTGGCATGGGGCAGCTTTCTAATGGACCTTCCTGTAATCTGCCTCCCAATCCCATGAAGCCTCACCATATTTTCTCATTTAATACCTTTAACCTTGCCCCTCTCCGGAGCGGCCACCCCAAGCACCTGCTTGAGAAGCTGGTGCCTGGAGCCGGCCCTGATGCAGACCAAGGTCCTGTCCCCAACCCTAACGCTGACTCAGTGTTATCATGGGCAAACTTAAGTGCTTTCTGCCTTACTTTCGCCACCTTTGTAAACTTTCCCCACCTTTGTAAACTGCTTTGAGTTATCTCAATGCAATGCACTGTAGAAATTCAAAGCAATATTTATTAACCAAAGTTACCCTCCATTTGCACAACAGTTTTAAAGATAATTCCAATTTAAGATAAAATTGTTGCAAATCATGTGCCTTTTTTTTAATGGATTATAAATAAGGTCTGTAAAGCTTTTTCCAAGGTTTTTTTTTTTTAAAGGTCTATGACAGGGGTTGGCAACGTTCGGCACGCGGCTCGCCAGGGTAAGCACCCTGGCGGGCCGGGCCAGTTTTATTTACCTGCTGACGCGGCAGGTTCGGCCAATTGCGACCCCCACTGGCCGCGGTTCGCCGTCCCGGGCCAATGGGGGCGGCGAGAAGCTGCAGCCAGCACATCGCTTGCCCGCGCCGCTTCTCGCTGCCCCCATTGGCCCGGGACGGTGAGTGGGGGTCGCAATCGGCCGAACCTGCCGCGTCAGCAGGTAAATAAAACTGGCCCGGCCCGCCAGGGTGCTTACCCTGGCGAGCCGCGTGCCGAACGTTGTCGACCCCTGGTCTATGAGGCTATCAGGTATGGTCCTTGGTTTTTACCTTTTTGGGTTTATGTCAGCACCAGTACTTTAATTCAGGGGCTGAGTTACTGAATCATTCACAAAGATAATTTCTCCAAAATGTTGATTAGACATTAGATATTAGACAGCTACTAATAGAAACAAAAGTATTTTAAACAGACTGATTCAAATTCCTTCTCTCAGTGGCTCATTTCATTTGTTCATCTGTCACCATAGTCTCCCAGGTTAGACAAGGCCTGAATTTTTAATGTAAAAAGCCAAGGCCTTCTACCCCTCTTCTTTCCCACTCTCTGCTTCCTTTATCTATTTAAAAGAGGCTGAAGAGGCCAGAATCCCAATATTTCTCATTTGCAGGTTACTTCTCAAGCTAAAATCTCAAAGCAGAAAGTTTTCCCCTTGCTTGGCTGCTAGCACAAATGTAGATTTAACCCTTCTTTCTGTCTCTCTGTGTGTCTGTTTCTCTGTGTGTCTTTTTTAAATTCCTATTTGTTTCTGTGGCAACCATCACATTATCCCTAGAACACCATGCAATATCTTTCTTTAACCTAAGGAAACAGCTGCATGCGGGGCTATTAAGAATCATACAGAGCTTGATAACCATGTGTTGTGTATCAGTAGTATTTGCCCTTAGTACAGGGAAATCTCAGCCCTGACACCAAGAAGCTAAACTACCACAATAAGCTATTAAAAATAAATATAGCAATTATGTAATTAGTTTTCTCTTCCTTCACGCTTTAGTTACAGGAGATAAATGGGGGGATTGGGGATGGCAGAAAGAATACTACCTATGGTTTAATCAAACAAAAATAATATATGGGACAACTTGTACAGTTTGTAATCTTAATCTGACTTGAAGGTTGTATTCTGTTACTGTAAGGGAATAACTGCTGTGGCATGAGACCACATTGTTAAGGAAGTGAAAAAATACCATACTGTATGCTTCCCTAATAATGGGGGCTTTCCTTCATACTGCAAAAGCATTCCCTGGATTTCAGTCAGACTGCTGCAGATATGCTTAAGGAATATGATGAGGCTGCCAGAGCAATGCATCACCAGTTTCATGAATTCTAAAATGCTGCTGCTGTTGCTGAACAGTAACGTTGCAGTAAATCCCAGAGACCCTGCTCAGGATCAGCGTAGCATTATTTCTAGGTGCTGTAGAAACTTATGAAAAGAACCTGTCCCTTTTGGAAGAGTTAATAATTTACAAGACTGTGGCACACTAAAGATAGTGGGAGAGGGATGCCATCAAATATCTACACATTTATACAATGTGTGTGGGTGTCTATAAAATATACACAAACATTTGTAGTTAAAACAAATTCCAGCTAACCCCATATGTCCCAGTAGAGGTTATTAACTTACTGATTGAGCACTGAGGAGTCAGCAATGGGTTTATGGATTTAGTTCAGGGAGGATGTTGACTGGGTAAGAGTTAGTCTGGGAGAAGGTGGGGAGATGTTTTTGTGAGAGGTTGACAAATAGGTGAATGAGGCTGGCATCTGCAGCTGAGCAGAGAGGGAATGTATTTGAGATATTACTTACAGTGATTTACAATGCTATAAAAAGGTCTACTAGTGTAGGATTAAATTCTGCTGTTCAGATGTGACACATTATTTGGAAACTAACTGGCACACTCTTCCCCTGTAGTTACTCGAGGCTTGAAAAGTAATATTGCTGGTTACTGTGAGGTCTTGTTTAGATCAGTGGTAGAATTCCTGCATTTTGACCCAAAGTTCCCTGGTTCAACTCCTTTCAGGAGTAGGTTTCTTACCTGCTAAGAAGATATTGCCAGATTACAAGGGCCCTCTAGCATGATACTGCTACATGGATACATAAGAAAACAAGCAAAATACTCTTGAGGAATGCTCTTGTGCCTCTAAAAGATAACTGAATCCATTTGGCTAAGGTTAGCCCCATGTTTATGAAAGTTCATGGGCTGAGGAGCAGTTATCACTATGAATAACTTGTCAACTTCTTTTAAAAAAAGTTTTTGTTACAACCAGCATTCTTTAGCCGCTAGCTATAGGCAGTCATTTTACTGAAAACGGATATAATTTATGGCACTGGTCATTTCAGAGCTCAGTGTAGGAGACTATAAACCAGTTTAAAATCTGCTTTACTAATGGATTGACAGTCAGGAAAAAGTCCATTAGTGTTTTAAGTAAAAAATGTCCTTGAAAATATTAGCTTTTTTAGAAAAATAATCTGACATTCCTAGTCAAGATGGTTTGAAAATGGATTATGACATCTTTCATTATGCTCTCAGTTTTGGTACATTTGGTAAGATGGCTGTAAGTTGGGTTTGTGTGGTTTTTTTTAATTACATTTTGCAGTTTGTTCATGCTAATGATTGCTTCTTTTCCTGTGAACTTTCATACAGCTGGTTTGAATAAAATGAGTTCAGCTTTCTTTTAATAGCCTTCCAAAGTATATAACCACCATTTTTGAGTCTTCTAGACCTGCAGTTCTCTTGCAGTGTCATTAATATAACTGAAGTTGGGACTTATAGTATTTAGTGCTCTCTAAATTGTTTTAATACGGGCTGAACTCCTCGAGGACTGAAAGGGGGACTTGAATAGCACTGCAAGACTACTAGGGCATGATTCAAAACCCAGTGAAGTCAATGGACAGACTCCTGTTGACTGAAATGGGTTTTAGACCAGGCCCCCAGTGAGGGAAGTCATTTTGGCTAACATTTTTGCTGGGTTTATTCCATGGCTTGAGTTATGGAGGGGCACTCAACTTTGCTTTATGCATCACTGTAGACCGGGGTGGCCAACCTGAGCCTGAGAAGGAGCCACAATTTACCAATGTACATTGCCAAAGAGCCACAGTAATATATCAGCAGCTCCCATCAGCTCCCCCCACCACCTGCTGCCCACCAACAGCCCTGCCGATCAGCACCTCCCCCTCCCTGTGCCTCCTGCCCACCGTGATCAGCGTACAGGAGGCTCTGGGATGGAGGGGGGAGGAGCAAGGTCGCAGCAGGCTATGGGGAGGGGGCAGGGCCTCGGGTTGAACAGTGGAAAGTTGGCACCTGTAGCTCCAGCCCCAGAGTCAGCACCTATGCAAGGAGCCACATATTAACTTCTGAAGAGCCGCATGCGGCTCTGGAGCCACGGGTTGGCCACCCCTGCTATAGCCAATCAACTATAGAATTAGCCTACGTAAAACTCACAGGTAGTGTTGCATCCTAAAATAAATAACATTATTTCTAGGAATATACATTATGATGATTCATTTTTATCTAGGTTCTGTAGTCTTAACAAATAAATATATTTTCCTTATATTCTATCAAACAATTTATCAGAATAAAATATATTTCAGTTCCAATGTCCCCGTAGCCATAGGACTTGTCCTCAAGAGGTTACAACCCCAGCCCAAAAATATGTGGTGGGAAATTTTAATAGAGCTGGGAAAGTGAATGAACAAATGGATTTGGGGACTGATGGGTAAGGAAGAAATTTATTTTGTGCCATTTCCTTATGAGGCACTAAAAGCAGATATCTAGTTCCATTTTTCTTTTTCTATATTACCTTACGTCTTTTTAATAAGAGTCTACACAGATCCAATTTAGAGTCTCCAACTCTGATATAGAACAATGTATTTGAAAGAACTGCTAGTAAGGAAGTTGTAACCATTTGTCTGAGAATGTGTGACTTATTTGGAAATGGACCATAATTTTCCCCTTGGGCACTAACTGATCTATTTATGTTAACCACATTCTTTTATCAGAGGAGAAACCATAGTTCCTTTGGATAAGCACTGTGAACCATCATTGTAAGAATGTTTGCTACATGGCTCCTAACTTCATTAAATTCTAAATACCTGGCTTGTAACATGCATTTCCTTATAGTACCCACATTCTTTGACTCCTAGGAATAGCCGAATACAAATAGTGCACTGTATGTACATAGTGTTTTTTTTAAAAATGACGTCTGTGGAGTGTTTTCTTCCTGTTGAAAGAAAAAGAGAGAGCTGATGCTGGTGAGTCTACTGTTAGGGAATATATAGTGTGTGCTTTTGTGCTCATTAGAAGCTTCCCAAAATATCGTATTTAAGGAGCAGAATTTACTCTATCACATATAAAAGAGAAACCTCTTAGTATTTTATTCGCTCTTGATGAGTTGGATTGTAGTGAACTTATTTTTAGTATAATGTATAATATAATTTTAATAGTTTTAGATTTTGCATGGTCTGTAGTCTCATAAATTCTTCGAATGGTAGTCCATATACATATTCCATGTTAAGTGAATGTGCACCTAGTGCACATGTGTCAGAGAATCTTCTAGACCGTGGACCAGTGCATCCGCCCGCCTTCCCTCCTCATGGATTCCATGAGGGTATAAAGGGCATAGCTGCCCTACCACACTCAGTTCCTTCTCCATCTCCTGTGGTACGTGTCATTACTACTCTTACAAAGAATCAGACCTGCAACTAGTTAGGCAGACCATAGTTGAATTAGTTAGTTAGGCTTCCATATGTCTTCGGTCCACCATTGCCACTACGGCAAGTCCCCAGGCTTCAAGTACTGCCTGTTCTGTGAGGCAGCCATGGCTCTCAACAACGGACACACAAAGTATCTGTTCTGCCTTGGCAAGGGACATTTCCCAAGCACTGCGATATTCACAGGTCTATTTCCAAGCAGACCCAACGTTCAGGAGGGGCATGTGTAATCCTGGACTCTAGGTTTCTGGATGACCAGATGCTACCAAAATCAGCCCTGTGATCTTGACCTTGTAAGGTAGCAAAGGAACTGGGTGCGGCAGGACAGCTCAGCCCTTTATACCCCTGCAGAACACAGAGCTCATGTGCCGCTCTGCTCAATACTGGTCACTGGTGCTAACGTGAACTATACATCTCGAAGAACATCTGTTTTTGTACAAGTAATCAATCTCTCTTTTTAATGCACAATAGTTCTCTGTGTTAAGACTATATGAAAGCTTAACTTTCAGATTAGACCTACGACTTCCGCGGGACTTTAGAATAGCATGTGAAATGCCAGGGGAAATGAAATACAAGAAATGCATATTTTAGAAAAAAATTGTTTCACGTCTGCCTAGATACAGTGTTAAATGTACCATGTTGGGCCACATCTGTGTTATCTAATGACTAAAGTTTTTGAGTGTCAGCATTTATTTGCTAAAAACCTGTGGGGGGGGAAGGAAAGGTACCTTTTTGGCATATTGTTGCATTTCTTGATCAGTGCTCCCACTCATCCCTGCCTCCTGGACTGTGGTTAAGAATAGTGGTGAACCATGTGAACAGCACAAAAAATCCTCATATATTATTCCTCATTCACTAAAATTTAATTTTTTGTTCAACAGAAAAAAAGTGTCTAGCTCACCTTGTTGCAGAGAGAGCTTAAAAATGTGCATTGATGCATCAGCTGTTTTAATGATGGTGTAACCAGACTCTATCAATGGTACCATCAGAAAGTTTGAAGCTAATTTCCCTCTGTTAATGGGATATCAAAGCTTACTTTTGAAGTAGGGCAATGTGAAACCCATTTTACATAATTGGATTCAGTTCCTTTGGGGTCGCAGCAGTTTCAGATTTGTATGAATAATAATTTTAAAAAATCCAAGGAAAGTCAGTGAAATGCTCCATCGCGCTTTCCCTCTGACCAACACATTTGCCCTTCTCCTAGAAAGCTCAGTACCCTTCCTTTACCTGTTGCTGTCATCTTGATGGTGGGGAAGGAGAGCCTGGTAACCTCCCAGCTTTTGATGACTCCTGCCTGAAATCCTTTCAGAGGCCCCTGCTGGTTCCCTCATCTGCTATCTTTAGAGGAGTCTATCAAAGATGCTTGCTTGCCCACCATTCTTCCTGGCATCTTCAGTTGGAAGGAGGGTTGCTGTGGGGCACATGCATGACAGTATAGCTTAATAGAGAAAATGAGCCTGCACTGAAACTACACTTTGCATCTGTTGCACCCTTTGCTTAAGTAAAAGCAGCGCCTACATCAGATGTCTGGAGCAGGAAATTGATGACAGGGTGTCAGATGGAAACTAGGATCAACAGCAGTGTCTTTTCATAGAGACACTAGTCATGAAAGTACTAGAACCCTTGAAAAAAAGAACACATGTAACTCCAGTGACAGCACAGCATAATTACATCAATTCATTCTTGCAGTGTATATTCTCTAGATTTCTACATCTTTGCTAAACCAGGAATAGAATAGTGCAAACAGGCCCCTCATGATACAGCTGCTGTTCTTGCACCACAGAAAATAGTTGTCAGCCATTTTTAACAGCAGCATTTTCATCTGTGCAATGATCCCAGAGACTGCAATTTTATATTAAGAGCTTCAGGATTAAAGAAGTTAAACACCCAGTGATTCACTACAATGTGGGGGAGCATGTAGAGTTGTGCTGCAGAGGAAGCAGCAATGTCAGGCTACAGTGAGCCACTAAAGGCTATTGATGAGAGACGGTTTCACCCTTTGCAGAATTGTCCCTTATGGAATTTCACTAGTGGGGCCTAGTAGAAGTTCCAAGGTCTGGCAGGATAGGTAGGAATATTACCAGTGACTGGATAGAGCTCAGCATTTATTCCCTTTAAGCAAAAACGAGGACTGCGATACAACCACTTTCTGCTGAGCATTTATTCGAACACACCCATCATTGTGGTACATCCAAGTATAAACAAATATACAAAAGGAAAGCTTCAGTCTCTAACAGCATGTGTTCTCTGCCCTTTCTTATACATGGCTGTGTATGCAAAGTAGAAAATTTTCTTTCTTCATTTTAATGTGACAGCATCTGTCAGATGGAGAGTTCATGAAAGATGTACTTTTGTTGAGACCATTTGGCTTTATTTATCCAATCTGCAGGCCAACCCTGTAAATATATGGAGGTCATGTCACTGCCAACAGTATAACCTTGGAGAGGATTTTTGTGCAACAGGGAAGTAATGTCCGCCCATCTTCTCAGGCTCGAAAGCCTCACAGCTAATGCATTCCTCTCTCTGCCAAGGCTGCTCTGACCAGCTCATAAGGGTTATGGATGGACAACCATAATAAAATTAACTTCAATATAAAAGCAATCTCGGTTCTCACCTCTGCCAACTCTTATGTTGCTGCTAACCATTTCCTAGCCATTACTATGTACTGGAGTGCGGTTGCCCAACAACTATCACAGTGCTGCCCATTGCCTTGTCATTCCTGTTTGCAACAGCTGTCTTTGTGTGTTATACTCTATCAGCCCTAATAATGTGGTTAATGACTAAAGTCCCAGCCCACAAGTTGCAGTGGGAGCCCCTAGAAGGAATTTTAACGGGGCAGATGGTTTGTCCTTAACTGGCTGCTGTTCTTTTGGAGAGTGCCTGTGCTCTCCAATGAAAATGTGACTGGCCCTGGAACAGGGACACAAGGATTAGCATGACTCCTTGTGTCCTATCTCTGTACACTTTGCTCAGATCCAGCCACAGTCTGTCCTAGATTCTATAATACACAGGTTTGTGTACACACATAAGGATATCTTATTGCAGCCTGGTTGGCTGTGTTAGGGTCAGTAATGACAGAACTTCATTCATCCTTTCTGACTGCTTGACTGTGGAAGCGTAACACTTGAATCATTCTGTCTAATATCTGTTGTATTTAGAAAAATAGTCTCCATTCTCTCCCCTGTCTGCTCTTATGTGGCTGCCATCGCCTTCCACATTTCACCTATTCTTTATGGGGGGTGGCTGCTTCGAGTGCTGAACTCCTGCTGCACACTGCAGTGCTGCCTAACTTCTAGTCATTCCCATTTGTGGCTGAGATTCTCTGTTCGCCTCGGACTGTCCCATCTCTCGCCACTACTGCTAGGATTATTTCACAGATGGATAGCATTTCATATGGGCATGAATGCTGTGCACTTGAAAGGGGTGTTTTATCCTCCCTGCTTATTCTTCTGACACTAATGCTGTTGCTATACCATTGCCCAAAAGAATTAGATTAACTTATTCCCCACAGGACTTCCAAGAACAAATAGCATTCAAATCCTAACATAAACCAGTTTGCCCAACCCTCACTTTCCCTTCTTCTGTCCATATTGCTTTCTTATGGGTTGTGTCTGTCTGTCTAAATTATCTGATCTTAGGGTAGAGATTGTGGGCCCAATTCTTTAGCTTTTCCTCATGTCAGATAGTCTTACTGAAGCCGTGAAACTAGCTCATATGAGGAAAGGCTGTAGAATCAAACCACTTCTTCTTTCTAAATGTATGCCAGGTACAAGAGGATATGAAGTACAAAACAAGTCTGTTTTAATAATTGTTTAAATTCCCAGGAACAGCTATGTTCTGTAAACATCCATCCAGTTCCTAGATCTTTATTTTCTGTTTTATTTTGTTTTACATAATATTGAGCACCCTTCATCCCCCCTCAAGCTAGACAGAAAACAGCAATAACAGAAGAAAAACAACATGACAAAGAGCCAATTTTCAAAGCAATGTATAGCGATTTAGCTGTGCCATTGTGGTTTATATAAACATGCCATAAAGTGAATTTACATGGTTAAATATCCTCACTCTGCTATGAAAACATATGATGGGAAAGGCATGAAAGTCTGCACAGATACATTTTCTGTAATTCGTTCTGTAGGTCAGAGGTACTGAAGAACACTAAAGTCAGAGTGTGGTAGTAATTGTACCAGATTGAAATCTCCAGAAATCACAGGGAGTAAATGATAGAGACTTGACTTCATTTCTGATTTACTTACTTTTCTGAGTTTAATTCATACGCTCAGAATTAGAGCGGACTCCAGAAGAGAGTTTGGGTGCGGGAGGAGGCTCAGGGCTGGGGTTGGGGTGCAGGGGAGCAGGCTCCGGGCAGCCGAGCTGGGCCAGGGGGTTGGGGTATGGGAGGGGGTGCGGGCTCTGGGAGGCAGTTTGGGTGTGGGCAGAGGCTCAGTAGGGTTGCCAACCCTGCAGGATTGGCCTGAAGTTTTCAGGAATTAAAGATTATGTCATGTGATGAAATCTCCAGGAATATATCCAACCAAAATTGGCAACGCTAGGGCTCAGGGCTAGGGCTGGGGCAGGGGCAGGGGGTTGGAGTGCGGGAGAGGGTGTGGGTTACAGGCTTTGGGAGGGAGTTTGAGTGCAGGAGGAGGCTGGGGCAGGGGGTTTGAATGCAGGACGGGGTGCGGGCTCCGGGCGGCGCTTAACTCAGATGGCTCCCCAGAAGCAGCAACTTGTCCCTCAGCTCTTAGCTGGAGGGGCCAGTGTGCTCTGCGCGCTGCCAGCGCCTGTAGGGGCCACCCCTGCAACTCCCATTGGCCATGGTTCCCAGCTAATAGGAGCTGCAGAGCTGGTGCTTGCTTGGGGCAGGGGCAGCACGTGGAGCCCCTGTGGCTGCCTCTCCACCTAGGAGCCGAGGGACATGTCGCTGCTTCTGGGGAGCCGCATGTAGCCAGGTAGGGAGCCTGCCAGCCCCGCCAACCAGACTTTTAATGACCCTGTCAGCAGTGCTGACCAGAGCCGCCAGAGTCCCTTTTCGATCAGGTGTTCCGATTGAAAACCAGACACCTGGCAACCCTATAATGCCTACTGCTGCTACTAGTTATTCTGTCAAAATGAGAATAGACCCTAAACTTTTTAACAAGCAAAATGGTTTAAAATGATCAGGAATGCATTTTGCAAAACCAGTTAATTAATTTTAGTACATTTTATATCCTCATCTTACATTTTAAAGAATCAAAGAATGATTTTAAGTTGAAAGTATTTTTTTTCAGACAGCCAGTGCAAGAATACAGGAAAGTTTATAACATAAAATGTAAATCTCCCCTTTTCCCCAGTACAAAATACATGAAAACTGAAGCTTGAACACAATAACACCCATTACTTATGGAGACATATCCATAACAACTACTACTTACTTTCGTGCTTTTTGGTCAAGGATGAGGAGCCTATATATACACTGTTTTTTCTCATCAAGGCACACCATATCTCCTGTGTTTTCATAAAGCACTGTAACTGGAAATAGTCTGACAGAAGCTTTCCAAGTCTTCATCTTGACAACAAATCTGGCTACAGTGTGATTCTAGTTGCATGAAGCAGTTGAAACTGTTTATTTCTCACTGTTGGCATTCATTGATCTGTTTGTATTTCTTCAGTGCCTTCTCCAGGCTTATAAAATTATCTGCTGTGTTTCAGCCAGATTTTGTGCCAGGAGCATGACAGTGTATATAATCCAAGGCCTTTTTTTTTTTTTTTTTTTTTTTTTTTTTTTTTATAAATATATTATTTTCTGCCTTTCACACTGGATCCTTCTCTTTTGTTAGCTCATGGCATCCATGGCTGACTTAGTGTTTGGATATGGTGCTGAATAGCGTTCTATAAATACTTGAGAGTCTCTCTTGCAGCCTATTTACAATGTTGCGCCTCAAAGCTTGACAGTCTTTACTCTGCTGGCAGTAATGTAGACAAATAGCGTTGGCCTTTTTTCTTCTACACATTCCACTTGTCTAAGGTAAGATCTTTCTAAGTACTGTTAATCTTAAGATTCTGTCTGTCACCAGCAGATGTACAGTATTTCACTGAGTTTGCTTTGGGATTGCTCACATTTCTAATCCAGAGGAGGCATGGACAGATAGACATAGAAGTTATCTAATTGCAGTGAAAAACTGTATGTTGAAATCTTAGAGTGTACCTACTCTAAAAGAGCCAAATCCAATCTGACTACGACAAACATTTATTTGTTTGATCTTTATACCCTGTCACATTGTGACTGTCTCTTTAAGGAGAGATGGGTCCAATCTCATCTCTGACACACTTAGCTCACCTCCCCAGGTGAAGAAAATAAGTAAGGTCATGTTACAGGCAGGTCATGTGGTTAAACTATGCCTTCTGGGGTGGAGATAACACAGAAGTCTGGGGAGAGCTAAATGGAGAGAAGGGAGATTCCAAGTAGGAAGCCCTGGGAATTGGTAGAGAACAGGTTGAAACTCAAAGGAATCCAGAAAGGACTGAGATGAGAGACTGTACAGAGCCTGGGAACACCTGAGAGCCAAATCCAGAAGGCAGGCTGAAGAATGTCAGAAGTTTGAAGAGAAGACAGACCCTCAGGAAGGAGAGGCTGGCCCCAGCAGTGGGGAAAGGCAGAGAGTTGGAAGATGAGACAAAACAGACCCTCAGGAAGGAATGTCTATTCCCATCTTGAGACTAGGGGGGGACTTGGACTTGGATACTCTGGAAGGGGTGGATTTTGTCTTTTATGACTTGGCCAGAGAGTCAAGTCACTGAAGTAACAAAACCAGGTTGGAAGGTCGGGAGTGGGGCAAAATTGAGGCAGCAGCTGGATTGAAGCCAGACCGCAGGGTAGGTGGCACTACTACATACCAAATTCTTCCACTCCACTGCATTAAGATACGGGGGTTAGACTAGATGACACTTGCAGTCTCTTCTAAACCTATGACTCTAAGATCTCCCACAACTCCACTAGGAGTTCTATGATTGGCACTGTGGCAGAGTATAAATAGACATCAGACTCTAGCTAGTGGGCTTAAAGTCCGTGATTAGGCAGTCAATTAACATATGTCTCATATTGGGTCTCTGATGATCACCAATACCGGTGCTTCAGAGGAAAGGGTAAGAACCCATTAGTGGATAAATAAGGAATAGTCTGCCCATGGAAAAAGTTTGTAGGAGTCATCTAGAGCAGGGCCAGACATGTGCTTTCTACAAACAGCCAAACTGATTGTTGCACAATAGCTGCATAAATCTCCTTGGGATTGCAGCTCACTTCCAAATACAAATGCACAACATTTGTTCAAACAGACCTCTCACTTTTTTTGCTATCTGCAGTAGTGTCTTTTCTCATGGCTGTTTCCTCCACTAGGTGAGTTACTGAACTAGTGACCTTCTCATTAGATCTTCAGTTCTGTGCTTCTGGTATAGACAATGAAGAACCTCAGCTTCATTTCTCAAATAAATTCTCATGTTTTGCAAATTGCTGGAAAAAATACTTCCAAAACTTTTGCACTCATTAGAAAAGCTATGGCACGCCCAAAGGACAAGCAAAATGTATCTTTAATGCACCAAGGTGGTGGTGGTGGTGGTCATGCTATATCATCTATGGGGAGGGAGGAGGGAAGACAGCAAAAAAAAGACACCTTCAACTCAAAATGCATTGGCTGAGATGACTGGATTCATGTAATCTCCTTCTGCTATCAGAGCTCACACCCCGAGAGTGGTGGCAGTTCTGTGAATACAGAAATTCAGGTGTCCACATCGTCACTTCTCCCTAGTATCACAAGGCTGTACAAAACAGATACAGTGTCTGTACACACAGATACACACAGTAAGAGACAATCAGAGCCCTGAAGAACTTAAAAAGTTAAATAGGGTGAGAGGATAGAAAGAATTCTTCTTCTTGCTTTACTGATGGGAACTAAGGCACAGAGAAATTACTTGACCAAAATCACATAGGAAGGCTGTGGCAGAGCTGTAAATTGAACCCAGAGCTCCTAGGCCCAGTCTAGTGTCTTAACTACAAGGACATCCTTCTTCAGACGTCTGTACTTTGCTCTTGGAAATTTGACCCAAAATCGCCTTCAGAATCTTTTTTTAATTGATTTATCTGTATTCTTGTTGTAGTTATTTTAAATCGGAATGAGAAAAGGTGGCTGAGTGGATCAGTAACCAAACTCTCTTACCCAGTGGTATGCTGCCAAAGTTTTAGTATCAGCCAGTGATACTTTGCAATGTTACCTGGGTAAAAAAATACCCAATCAATTTCATCCTCTTCACACTGCCCTAATGACCTAGTCCTTCTTTCCCACTCCTGGCCTGAATCTCTTATGAAACATCTCATGGATACCCCTCTGATTGCTCCCCTATTGGGCAGTTGCTGCTTGCAGGAGCAGTGGTGGCAGGCAGGTGTATTCTAGGGCCTCCGGCTATGGGGTGATTGTCCAAATCAGAAGTGGATCCTTTCTGGTTGTGGACTGAGTGGTCAATTCAGGAAAGGAAAGAAACTACAAACAGACCTAAAAACAGAAAACTACAACTAAAAATCAAACCAGCTGAAATTCCCATTCATAGGACTCAGTGGCCAGATCTGTTAACAAAGAACTCATAGGAGCTTCTTCCAGTTCATCAATGCTTTCATAACGGGAATGACCAAAATCCATTACCATGTCTGATATCTATTCAGGGGTGTCTATGAAATCAGCTGATAATCTGACTTTGTTCCAATTGGACAGGTGTCCGGACAGCAAAACACATCAGTTGAAATCCTTGTTGGTAGTCTCAGTAAAGAGGCCTAGAATTGAATGGATGTGGAGAATGAACTGTTCTCTTTCTAGCAGACACCCGTAGTCCCCCAATATGTGGCATTGGTAGGAAAGCTTGGAGTGGCACTGCCAGTATTGTGTTTGTTCTGTGAATAAATCATAAGGCTTCAGATTCTGCAGCTGTCAGTCTGGTACATTTCACCAGCATTGAATTCACTTAAAAGATTTTTTTTTAAATTATGTAATGGAAAAGGAGATACATGTGTACTCAGAAGAAGGTGGGAAGCAAGAGCAATACCCTACTTGGAGTAGTGAGCCCAGTTTCTGAGCTGATGCAGAGGAAAACATGTGGTAAGTGGTGGATGAAGATTTTATGATTCAGCCAAATTGTGGGCCTTGATTTTAACTACCTAGCATTAATGTGTGTTACCCCTACAGAAAAGTACTATTGCACTTTTTAAATTAGCGCTTGGCATCAACAGGTTCCAACTGAAGAGAGTAATCTTTGGATATGTTTCTTTCTAAAAATAAAAAAATAAAAAAATTAACCTATTAAAATATTTTTGCAAATTATTCTGTTTATTTTTCTGGCTTCTGGACTGGGACTGGCAAAGGAATCTTGGAACTACATACGGCTTTTACTGTCTCATAGGGCTTCAGAACTTCTCATTTTCAGTTCATACCCAAACACTCTGCTAGTCTCTCACTTAGAAAGTTTGTTTAAGCTCTTGTTATAGGTCTCTCAGTTCACACTGCCCTCATCACAGTTTTTTTCCCCCACAGAAGATACTTTTCATCATCTTATCAAAATTATTAGAAAGTCTAATGACTATAGTGAAAGGCTACAGAGCCATTGTAATACAGAGGTTAGCAGGCATCTGTGTGCTTCCCTCTGCAGATCAATAACACTCTCGGCAGAGCAAGAGGTAATCATACCTGTAGCCTTAATCTTAGGGGAAGAATATAAAAGGAATGAAAACCGGGCTCTCAGGTAGGGAAGTTGTAGATTGCTTCACTTAAGTAGAGGTGCCCAGGGGCATTATGCCTGTAGAGGCAGCCAAAATGCTTAAGGAACAGTGGGTGAACCATGCTCAGTGGTGACTTTAATATCTCATATCTCCCAAAATTCATATTAGTTTCCTTAAAATAACATGTAAATTAATCTGTGTGTCAGGACTGTGGCATGACATGTAGATTCTGTCAAAAAACAAAAGTCTATAGCCTTTTAAACAGAAGAGAGTGCAGTTGTGAAGAACTATATATTTACACGAAATGCTCTTGTCCTGTCAGTGAAACGGTGGATTTCTGTACTGTCTTACGTTCTTTCTGAGAAGTTCTACTACAGTCTTGCTGGAGTCTGTTTACCATCGACATGTTAAGTGACAAAAACCTCAGTGGGATTTGCTCAGTTTGTGTGACAGTGAAAAATAAATCAAAATGCCTTCCTATGCCTGAGCCGTGTATCAAATATATAAAAATCCATTTCAGTTAATGGTGTGTCTAATGCAATGTTTATGTGCCAAATCGGTAATGCTTTTATGTTTCTTCTAATAAATTATAAAAATAAATGAATATAGGACTTTCAGCTCATGTGATACTACCTTTTGATAATTAAGGAAGCAGATATAATTGGTTTTACAGTCTTTCCGTGGAGAAGTTATCCTTCATAGTGGTCTAATTGTACATATTGGTAGTGATGTGTATTACACATTTTATAAATTATACTTTGTTGTAATTTAATTTTGTGTAAATTACAATAAATATTGACTTGGTGAGCTGTTCTGTGTTCCAGTTGTGTTTCTGTGAGCAAGGTGATGATTGTCATAATGAATATAATGACTTTATAGCACCATCATTACATTGAGAAATTCTTTCCAGTTTATCCTGAACATAGTATTTAATGGTCAGTCTGGGGGCATTGTGCTCAATGACAGCATTACATATTTCTTCTATAGAGAATATGCTAACCCTCAAAAACCTATATGGTAGTGCTAAAGGAACTCGATAAGTTTTTAAGTGTAATATTCTACATATACTTTAAAACTTTTGTTTGTTAAAAAACTTTTCCCTACATATTTCTATTTCCAAGTTATCCTTCAAGCCTTTTAAAAAAATAATAAAACTTCAAAAGTTTGGCTTGGTTTAGTTGAGAATGTTTTGGTTTGGCTTTGATTAGTTTGTTAGGACTAAAATAAAATATTGCTAATAGCCTTCTGTATTGAAGGAGTGGCTTGAAAAACAAATACCTAGAGGAAATGTGGGAGTTAAAATATGAAAATTCAAGCACGTTACAGTAATATTTTAGATTCTAACTTAAAATTATAAAAGCATGGAAATTCAGAATTATGGTAGCATTTCATTCTTAGCTCAATACACAACAGAGAAAAAGCTGACTCTAAATGCAACTGCTATGTGCATTCCTGAATCCCTACTTAAAATTGGGTATAGAAATCCTTCACAAAATTGTTTGCACGCACATGGAGGCTGGGTTGAGGGCCTCTATATGACAATGTCACACAGCCAGTCACTGGCAGAGTTCGCAATATATCCCAGGTCTTCTGACTCTGTCCTGTGCTCTGACTGCTGGACTTTCCAGGGAAAGCATGCTCATTTAAAAAGTAGAATAATTCAGGCCTTTGTACTTTTGGGTATTTTCATGTGCTTGTGAGAGTGAAAGTCTAATAGCCTGTCAATTTCACATGAACAATGATTCATTTGTCAGTGACTTTATGGAAGGATAAACTATGTCTATAAGAAAGTTCTAATTATTTTTTCTTCACTTAGAAAACTGAAAATCGGAGTGAGATGAAATAATGTGTCAAATTTGAACCTTATAGATCCCTAAAATAGTTGACCTGTAATGGAAATACTGACACAACTTCTGTTCTGGTAGCCCAATGTTACTGTTCTAAAACTCCAAGCATAATTGTTCCTCCCACAATTGGGCTGAAATTAACTTTCTCCCTTTAAGAAGTTCAACAGTTTTTAAGGCTAGGATTAAAAAAAAACCCTAAGGGATTTAGGTGCTTACATCTTATTTAATTTTGGAGGGATTTGGACACACAGCTCCTTTGGGCTCCTTTGAAAATTTCAGCCTAAACCATTTTCAAGTAAAATTATAGGCTGCTTCTCCCCCTTTTCCCTCCTCCCACCCCGCAGCTGTAGAATATTTTAAGTGTTATAATAAAGCTGACCACAAGGTGTCGGTATGGTATCAGCACTGGCTGAAAGAAAATTCCCAGAATGAACCTGAAAGTGACTTTCCTGAGCATAAGGGACTAGTCATTGTCAATGGGGTTTTTTGTGTTTATGTTTGATCCTGAGGATCTTCTAATATACGATTACATAACTCCTAGTTAAAACATATGTAAGAGGGACTACTAACAACTTAAAGCCCTCCACACATTTAAAGAGCAAATGTGTTTAATTGCATTACCAAAAGCATTTTAGAGTGCCAAAACTGAGCACATTTTAGAAAGCTAATTTAATTTTCATCATTTATGCTATTCTACTTTCTGCATTTTCCTGGGTTAGTGCAATGAAGTAGGCTAGTCACTTCATTTTTGTTTCTAGTCGCTAACACTGATTCTTGTGCACTAGGCAAATGTGCATTGCTTGCTGTGCAGTTTGCAGTGACTATTTTTAAATCCAAAACAAAAGCTTTCATTTTTTAAAATTAAACCATTCACAAAAACCTACACATGCAACATTTTGAAGCTCAAACTCATGCTATTATCTCTTTAAACTTTCAGTAAGGATCTTATTCATAAGCAGTTTCTTCTAATTAATAACCTTCAGAGAGATAAAGTCAGATCAGTCTAGGTATTGAAGCTTTCAAGAATAGCATTGCAGCCAGGGTGTGCTAGACATGACAGATAAGAGTTTGTAACATTTTCCTAATGAGGCCTGAATTCTGCCTTCCCACCAACGCTTCATGTAGAAATCTTATGCAATTTGATTTTTTTTATTATAATTTTGGGTGGATTTAATGCTGATTGACAGCTCTAGAAACCAAATTTGCCTATTCAAAAAACAACCAGCTGCAATGCAGGCACAGTGGTAATGAAAACTTCTCTTCTCCGCTGGTGAGTCTCATTGCTGATGTGGTGGGGTGAGCTTTCAGAGCGAAAACACCATCCAATCCAGGCTTCTCTGCTGAGAATACAAATGACTGGGTGCCAGTTTTGATCAAGGTCTGGGGTGGAATTTCCCTGTAAACTCCTGTCCACTAGGAGCTGACCTGAGACCACCAAATCATTTTACAGCGACACCAAAGAGCTGCCAGATGGTAATGATTTTCAGCTGCTAGTGATATGAGCTGGACTTGAACAGGTAACCTAAAAGTGAAATGCTCTATATCCTCCCCCTCTTACAAATCCACAGAGAGAGAGAGAGAGAGAGAGAGTCTACTATTTCAAGAACCAGTATCGAAGATGCTTAAATTCTAGAAAACCAACATCATCATTTTCAAAGAGCTGGCCACCTTTTGCTAAGCGCTCTACAAACACAGAGACAGATCTTGTCCCTTGATTTCAATGGAGGTATAACAATTTACACCACTTGAAGATCTGTTCTAACTAGCAAAAGGTAGTTGCTGTCCCAATGAATGAATAGTGAAACTTTTTAACAGGTACTGCAGCATGTGTATTTTTTTAATATAGCCTAACTTAAATCAGTTCTTAATTTCTTTGTTTTCTGACAACTAGGGATTTCTTTTAATATGCAACAGTACAGAATGAATAAACCATAAGAGTTTCTATTGGCATCTTTTGCTGCTTAAAAAAAAAATTAAGACCTGGAATTAAGTCACTGGTATATTTATTTATTTATTACAGCAGTAGACTCGGATCTCCAAATTTAATGGGCAATTGTGATGACAGATTTGGAGTTGTGTTTAGCCTCAGGTCTGACATGGTGGTGGTTGTGGTAAAATATGTAGTCAGGCCTACAAAAGGGTTAGGTCCACTAAAAGATGATTGGAGTACATTCCTCTCTGGCTATGAATGAGAGTAATATGTGTGCAGTGATTGGAAACTTGCATATAGCATGTCTAAGTGAGCTTGCTGACCAAACTGGCATTGGCATCCACAGATCCAGCTTGGTTTACACAAAGTTTTCTTTGTTCCCTACCTTCTCATATTACAATCACCATCTTTCTGGATGGGACTTCTCCAGAGTACATCTATACAGTTCCTACATTGGCTGGAGGGGTTGGTATGGCATGATGCAAGGCTCTCCTCACAGGAGCATGCTGAGTTCACAGCACTTCTACCCCCTGCTAGTGAGAAATCAGGACTAGGAATCCAATCTGAGCTTCCAGCAAGACCATGCAGAGCACTTACAGTAGGCTAGCTCCCATGTCAACTTTTGTGAGTCAAGAGTAAAGTATGTACTAAGTTTTCTTCCAATGCACTGAAGGCTCTTTTTTTGTTAGTATATGTGTTTGTGTACAGTAAATAATTTCTGTCAATAAGCTTTCTGTTTTTGATTCAGGGCAAGATGGAGAGATTTAACATGTGAAATATTAGCTGACTTTAGCAGTTCATTTTACAGTGCTGCAAGCCAAAATTAGAAGTGGCCTGTTTTCAATGACCGATCAAAATTTAGTGCTATGTTGATAGTCCAAAATGAAGATCTCATGACATTGCAAATGAAATATGTACCACTGAAGTCCAGCTTGCGGTTTAGTTGGCCATGGAGTTGGGATATAATTACATTATTTTAACTCCTGGAGATCATTAATATTTTTGGGAATTAAATCCTCAAACATCAGAACTGTCAAGAGGTATATTTTGAACTTTTACTTAAAATGATATTAAGTTTTATTTATTCCAGACTTTTGAGATATTATTAAAACTAGGCTAGGACAAGCATTTGAATAGTTGAGCAATAATAATTAAAAAACCCAAAGCCTATAAATTTTATATATTTTTTTAATACGAGGACCAACTGTGGTGAAATAATTGCCTGTTTTATGCAAAATTGGTGAGGACCTTCGTTTTTGGTTTGTATTTTGTTTAAAATGTCCCAGGAATTTCAATGTTTGTTACAAAAATGTAAAAATATGTGAAAATTGGTGCAAAATCTGGGTAAATAGTCACGTTAATATTGGGGGATGGGAAGATGAAAAAAAGAAGCAAACAGAGAAAAGTAAAAGTATTGCAAGTAAAAGCAGTTTATGCTGTGGTATTTCATGAACTGTGTATTAACAGAACATACACAGGCATGCACACACGTGCATATGTGATGTATCTTCCACTATATTGCCTTACCTTAACAGTCTCACATATACACTTAAACTAATTTATTGTTAACATAAACACGTCTACCTAATGTAATGTATTTCATTTGTTTAACAAAATTGGTATTTTCATGTACTTGAGTGGTCCAAAATTCAGGTGAAAAATCAGTAAAAATCGAATGATAGTTTTTATGTAACCTGGAAAAATTTTGGTAAAAATTGTTAAAAACCAGAAATGGTTTTAAAAATTGTTTTTCCTAGACTGAGAGTCCTGATACTCATTTTAATAACAACTGTTTGATTTATTCTGTGCTCTCCTCTCTCTTTCATGCTTCATTTTAACAACTAAGAAAAACACAAATGATACATGGCAAGAAATTTGTAGATCAAGGATAGAGATGGTCAGAGTTATATGAAAACCATTTTTGGCCCCTGTCCTCCCTCTGGCTCTGCTTGGGTAGACTCCCACTGAATTTTGTGGGGTTCTGCAAGGGTGCAGGGGTCTACCCACACAAATCCGTTGGCAGGACTGGGCTTTGTTTAAGCAGGGCCAGCTGTCCAGTGGTAGCAGAGCAATCTGTCAACAAGACCAGTGCCCAAAACTGATGCTTTGTGTTTGTAAGTTGGAAAGATGCTTGGGCATGGTGTAGAGCCTTAGAAGGTGGGGGAAATGTATGTATGTGGGGATAGGAGAATTGACAGGGTAGGGAAAGTAGAAGTCCTCTGGCCCAGACACCCAGAGAACTTGTCTCCAAATGGGATAAAAAGAGAGGCTTGTGGGTACATATTTGTTTCAGAAGAGAAAGCGAGAAAACTAGATGCAGTTTTATTATGGGATAACACAATAGCCTGAAATTATGTGTTTGACTTCTTAAAAATAATCTGGGAGCTTCATTTTTTTTCATTTTGGGTACATTAGTCTTTATGGCCTGTTTAATCTGTTTGTGTTTATATGTGAAGCTTGGTGATTTTAATAAAAGTAGTTTCCTGCCACACCTATACAAGAATACAGTTGTGGAGTTTGATGCGAGTCCCCAATATAATCTGATATATCAGCATTAATTGGTTGTGTTGCACATTAGATTTAAACCTTTTGAACTCTATATGATTGAATAGGTTTAACCTGTATTTTTTTTTCTTCTTCAAATAAAGTCCCAGCAGATTCATTTTTCTCTTTTTCTGTAAGGACCTTTCCAACTCTGCAGATCTCTTGTCTGTTGACTTGATTAATGAATATTTTACCCACTCATAGTAGCCATTAATTATTGCCTTGTGTTACAGCAATAATTATCGGTTTCAAATAAAAACTAATTAACATAAGTGGAAAATCATCATAGCATATGAAGTGCGCTTGCAGCTAGCTACATCTGAAAGATCATGAGACATCAATATGTGACATATGTATATTTGCAGCTAGTTACCAACAATTACCTTTTATTTGAGTGGAAAATAGTAAGTAAATAGCTTGCAGTATCCTATTATAATAATCTCAGACATGAGATGCTGGGAATATTACTAGGGAGTTGTAGTCATAACATATACTCTTATCTTAACAAATCACAATCACCCCCTGCTATTTTATTAAAGCTTATTTTCCTATGTATTTTACTTTTTAAATTAAAAATTATCATAGGGTTTGTTTTCTTTCTATAAATGAGAGGTGACTCAAGCTCAGTGAGTGTAAACTGGAGCAAATCAAGAGTAAGTAAAGTGGAGTTACTGTACACCAGTGTAGAACCAATGTCCACTACATATAAAGTTTGTGGACCTTCTTAGACATAGGGATTTTCTTCATGATTTGTGTTCTTTTCCATTTATCTAAGATGTGTGTGCATGTGTGTAATTTGTGTATGTATTTATACAGGGTTGTGTGTGTGTATTTATATATATGCACTTGCATACATGTCACCAATCACCACTGTATTTAGATGCTAAGATGTAATAAAAAGAGGGGTGTACTAACCCAAATTAAAGTGACCAACTGCTATTAAATTCTGATAACTCAAATCCCTACTATTCAAATTTCTTGCAAATGTGGAAACAAATCAGTAGCACGATCCCTTGTCCATTAACTCATGGTTAATGACTGGCTAGGAAGGAGTATTGCGGAAAGGGATCTGGGGGTCATAGTGGACCAACAGATAAATATGAGTCAACAGTATAATGCTGTTGCAAAAAAAGTGAACATCATTCTAGGATGTATTAGCAGGAGTGTTGTAAGCAAGACACGAGAAGTAATTCTTCTGCTCTACTCCACGCTGATTAGGCCTCAACTGGAGTATTGTGTCCAGTTCTGGGCGCCACATTTCAGGAAGGATGTGGACAAATTGGAGAAAGCCCAGAGAAGAAGAACAAAAATGATTAAAGGTCTAGAAAACATGACCTATGAGGGACGATTGAAAAAATTGGGTTTGTTTAGTCCGGAAAAGAGAAGACTGAGAGGGGACATAACAGTTTTCAAGTGTGTAAAACGTTGTTACAAGGAGGAAGAAGAAAAATTGTTTTTCTTAATCTCTGAGGATAGGAATGGGAAGCAATGGGCTTAAATTACAGCAAGGGAGGTTTAGGTTGGACATTAGGAAAAAATTCCTAATTGTCAGGGTGGTTAAGCACTGGAATAAATTGCCTAGCGAGGTTGTGGAATCTCCATCATTGGAGATTTTTTAAGAGCAGGTTAGACAAACACCTGTCAGGGATGGTCTAGATAATTAGTCCTGTCGTGAGTGCAGGGGACTGGACTAAGTGACCTCTCAAAGTCTCTTCTATTTCTATGATTCTGTGGTTATCCAAGCATATTTGTTACAGCCTGAGTTCAACTAATGGCATTCTACTGTACTTCAAAATACAAATTAACCCCCAAAGGTTTTTGTGCTGTGGGAGGGAAAGTCCTTTTAACTTGTAAATAGGAAATAAAGAACTCTTTTCATGGCAGCAGAACACCACAGTTATAGGACCAGAAAATGACAGGAAAGTGCATTTTTAAAGCAAACAAATGAAGATGTGACTGAGCTGATAAATGTTTGGGTTGAATCCCACTGTCTTGCCCTTGTTTGTATGTAGTGTTATTTATATATAATAGACAGTGCTGGAAAGTTATGCACACTCTCATTTTTCACTTTAATTGCCTGTTTGAAGATAACATGACAGCTCCAAAGGTTACTTTTAGTTACATTGTTCAAACCCAAAGAGCAATATGGCCAATTATAATTAAGCTAAAAGCATGATCTTGAAAGATTTAAAATAATCATAAAATCCATAATTTTACCTGATGATTTTTTTCATAGTACGTCCAAGTGTTGTCAGCAGCTTAAGAATCACTGTAATGTTTCTGATGTCTGATTTTATTATGTATTGTCACAAATAAATCAAATAGATGTTAACTGATAAAAGATTCATAAATCTTCTGTTTTGTTTTATTTCTTTTATTCTGTTTTTACGTATAAAAATCAGAAAATGCCAAGTGAGCTGGTCAGTTTTGTTGCTGAGCCACCAGTAAGCATGGAATCGTTAACAAGGATTTTGTATTACATTAGCATCTAGAGGCTTCAGTCAGAACTCTATTGTGCTGGGGTCTGTAGAAACATAGTAAGAACATGTCTGAATGGGGACACTCTGGCAAGTTAAGATGAATTAACTAAAGCTGTGAAGTTAACGTAGATTAGTTAAAGGCTTAAGCACATTAAACCCCTACCTCGATGTTCTCGTTCAAAAGTAAAGTGACCTCGGTTTGAGATTGTGGGGTGGCCTACACTTAAAATGTAGGGGGAGTGAAAAATCCACATCCCTGCCCATTGTAGCTATGCCGATTTAACCCCTAGTGTAGGCGCAGTTAAGTCTACGGAAGCTACTGTCACTTGGAGAGGTGGTGTTCCTACAGCAACAGAAAAACCCCTTCTCTTGCTGTAAGCTGTTTCTACACAATGGAGTTACACTGCATAGCTACAGTGGTATGGCTATGTCACTATAGTTCCTGTACTGAAGACATGGGTTAAGCTGAAGCCAACTAAAGCCACTTATTTCAGAATGAGAGCATCCATATAGGAGCTAAATGGGCTTTAACTAAGGTATTTTAACTTCCGAAAATTATTTAATTCATCTTAAAATTTCCATGTAGAGAAGGCTTAGCCAGTCCCTGCCCGAGAGCTTACAGTATAAATAAAAAAAGACAGGCAGAGGGAGGGAGATTGTATTGTTCATTAATTATGCTGTTGATATAAGAATGGATCATAGATTTGCTTCTGCATATGTTCATTGAATTGACATATACCTTTGCAGTATCCATCAAGAAACTATATATTTTCCTATGACACAACAGGGAAGGGTTCTTGTTTCTCAGATGTTGTCACTGTATAAAAAATGTTGACTTTTATTTTGAGCTGAAAAAATTTTTTTTTGGCTTACATTACTTGAAGTAAGCTAGTGTCTAGGGAAGGGTAGTTATAATTAATGAGCTGAGCTGGTTTGTAGCAGCCAGTTTTTAAGGTGAAGTGAAATACCAAGTTAAATACAACAGTCTGATGCTGGGTGGTGTGTAGGTGGTAATATGTGCATGAATGTTCATCAAATGAAGTTAATGGGGAATTTGGGGACCTTTGAGAATCTATAATAGTATGTTGTGCGTTTGTTTTGATTTTATGTTAGGGAGCTGATTTTCATAAGTCCCTAAGTGACTTAGGAGCACAGGTCCCATTGAAAGTCAGTGTTTCCATTATTTAGGTATTTTTGAAAATTGCACCCAGGATTTTTACTTTTTTCTTTTGTAAATATTGGGGAAATGTCCACATTCTCTAAGATTTATTAGAAACAGAGAAATAGTTATTCTAAAAATCCTGAAAATATTTTGTGATTCTGTTGTTGTGAATTTAGTGCTCATGTAATGGGATGGAACGATTGGCTCTGGAGATAAAAGAATCAGTTTTGAAACTTAATATTAGGGGCCAAAATGAGTGGCCTGATTTTTTTTTTCCAAAGACACGCAGTAGATGCATCTCCACTGAAGTCAATAAGAGTTACAGATGATAATCACCTTTGAAAATCGGGCAACTTACTTTGCACCTGAATATGGATTTATGTGCCTCACTTTAGGCACCCAACTTTGATGATCTTTGCTTAAGGTCATCTGCTAATGCAAAACTGGTACAACATAGGCCCTGGCAGTGCAAGCTTTCTCACCACTGGTCTGACAGCATACTCAACCCTGCTGTGGAAAGACTACCTCTATGAAGTGAAAGAATAGTTCAGTCTTCACCACATTCAGCCATTAGTCTTTTTTCTGAGACTATCACAAATAGTACTAGAACTAGTAATAGTTTTGTAATAAGGACACCTGATACCAGGAACTGGATTAAGACTATCAACTCATTTTAAAGGCCTCTTAAAAAGTGTTCAGATAACAATGTAGGCTGGATTTGAACCTGGGATCTAGAGGTGAAAGACTCTGGCTCAGTGGACTGCTGCTATTCAGTTCACTGCTAACAATTGTGTCTAATTCTTTACTGCCTTGCTTTGTGTTAGAAAGGAATGCAAAGTGGGTGTAAAATGCCACCATTGTAATGTAGATAGTGTTTTTCACCCCTCTTACATCAGTGTCAATAATTACAAATGGTAAAAGGCTGTGGAGAATAAAGCCAGTTGTCACTGTGGCTTATTTTTTTAAATATTTTTTATAAACTTTATTAAATTTTCTTATCAAAACTGTTTGATCTTTATCCAGTGTATACCTGATTAAAAACTGACTCTGTATTTTAGAATAGTAAATGGACATAAAATTAGTAACGATAATAGCATTTTTTATTTGGCATTAGTGAAAATTATATTTAAACAATGTGGCAGGGTGAGCTTTTGGATTTTTGTTTGTTTCACTTATTGAAACGAAGTTGCTTCTTGAGTTTTAAAAGAACACCTTAGACTGTGTTTGGGTGTAACATTGGAACTTGGTGCTGTAATCAGTGATTCATTTTTTATAATATGCTCCACTGAAAAAGCTTGGCTTTCTACATCAGCCCATATAAAGATGGTGCAGTATAGTTTATTTACAGTCTTGGAAGACCAGATTAGTTAAATGCTGACACTTCTTGTCTCCTTGCCAGTTTAAAGCATGGCATATTGGCATGAAAAATTTAAGTGTTTACATCCTATTATTTACTGAAGTTGATCATCTCATGACTGTTTTAGTCAATGTTCAAGTTTTAACGGTGGCATAACCAAACAAAGCAGGGTAGCATCTGGGTAGCTGTATGTTTTGTTTTGTTTTAATTAGTGTTATGTTCCATCTCTTATAGCAAAGCTGTGTACAGGCAGAGTAACAATGCAATATGAAGTGAAGTGAAGAAGTTCCCTTGTTAGAACTGTTGATTAGAAAACCTAGTACTGTAGGGGGGATGTGTGAGAGAGAAAGAGAACTGTCGAGTAAAGAGCAGTGCTACAAAAACTGATTATTGCTGGTCTCCTGATGCTATAAAATATTCAGTGATGCATATTGCATTGTGTGAGAGAAAAGAAATAATGAAGGTGGCTTATATATTTTGCAGTTGGGAAGTGAAGCTTTGTTCTACTGGATCTAAAGATGCATCCGAAGAAGTGGGCTGTAGTCCACGAAAGCTTATGCTCTAATAAATTTGTTAGTCTCTAAGGTGCCACAAGTACTCCTGTTCTTCTTTTTGTGGATCTAAAGAGCTTCACTATATAATTTAATGAAAGCAGTAAAATAGTGAGTCATTAGTACCACACACTAATAACTCAGGAAGCAAGTGGTTAAAGTGATACTTGTGCAGACCAACAACTGATCAATTCCTGCAGCTTTTTGTGTGTACTGATTTGTGGATGCTTGCAGTGAGATATATTGAAGATTTGACACCTGCAAATACATTTAACTTTATAGGTGTCCCATCGAAAACTGTTTAGGCAACTTTGTACTAAGATTACTAACCTGCAGGTACTTAAGGAAACATTGACAGAGCATTTTTATATAGCCATTATATATATATGGCCATTTATATACATAGAAATATAATTATATTTCTTTTTGAGACTACACAGATCTGTTTTACCATTTGAGCGTGTGTAATATTTTTCCTGTCACACCACAAGTACAATCTATACAGTATCGCAAACACAGGTATCCGAACTATTAATTTAACTTTGGGCAATATATATGTTGGTTATTCAAATGGATGATATTTAGAAAACAATGTGAAATATCTGTGTGAATGTCTTTGGGAAGAGAGAGTGAAAGAGAGCAGGGGACTTGGAGTCAGGGCTTATGGCTTTGATGCCAGGCATTGCCACTAACTTGCTCTTTAATCTTGAGTAGGACAGTTAATCTCTTTGTACCTCAGTTTATCCAGCTGTAAAATGTGTATAATAATTCACAGCTGACTTAGGTAAAAAATAGTTTTTAATTAATAATTACTACTAAATAATAGCATATATTCATTATATGCACCAAAGTCTGCTAGTGCCATCCACTAAATGGATAGAAATATAAAATAAAATAGACACTATCTGTAGTTAAAGCAGGGCACAATAACAAAGAGCACACTAAAAGTCAGAGGGAATAGGGGAAGTAACTACAAGGTTTAGTAGAGTAAAAATTCATGGGATACCTTAGGTTTGTCATGTGCAAATGTTGACTGGTGTTTATACACATCTATATAATGTTTTTTATTTTATCTCATTCAATAACTGCATTGACAATTTTAGGGGGGAATGAGAAATTGGTGGGAAAGTGGGAGGAGAGAAAGGGAGATAAAGAAATGAAAATGAGATGTGTGAAGGGAGCATGAGAGGAAGGGATGTTGAAGGGAAAGGGTACTGGTATGGGCATGGAGAGGAAGTTGGGCAAGGAATGAGTAAATAGCTAATAGGGTTCAAGACTATGGGCTTGTCTTCACTACCGGGGTATGTCGACCTAAGTTACGCTACTCCAGCTACATGAATAACGTAGCTGGAGTTGATGTATCTTAGGTCGACTTACCCCCGTGTCTTCACTGTGCTGCCTGGATGGGAGACGTTCTCTGGTCGACTTACCTTACTCCTCTCTGAAAGGTGGAGTACGGTGGTCGACTGGAGACTCTGCTGTTGATTTAGCGGGTCTTCACTAGACCCGCTAAATCGACACCCACTGCATTGATTGGAGCAATGTCGATCTCCCCAGTAGTGAAGACCAGCCCTATGACAAGACCAGCCCTATGACATAATAGTGCTTACCACAACTGCATGTGGTGATTCTTTGTCTGGGCAGTGGGAAAATCAGAACAGGGCTCCTTTCATGATCCCTGCTGCATTACAAGGCAGAGGAAAGCGGGACAGACTTACCTGAGTGGAGCCCAAAGGAGAACAAGGCGTGACCAGACAAGGTGCGGGCACCAACTCACCGTGGGAGGATATTTATATCCAATGTACTCTAGAGGGATCTCTCTCTCATCAATCAGCAGCACCCTCCCAACCATGGGATTAAGTAGGACTGGATTTTGAGATCTGCTGTGGTCTTGCACTAGTCTCCTTTTTTCTTTAGGGCTGATAAGGCATTTGTCCTTCACTGCTAGACTGGCTGAGGCGGGGTAGGTTTTTTCACAGGTCAGGGACCTGGTGAGGTAGATAAGGAGGTTAGGTCAAGATGTTGCAACTTAGTGAATATCAAGTGTGGCAGGTACCCTTTGTGGCTACTCATTACAGAGGGATACAGTTCCCTGATAAACAGGAGTTGGAAGTGGATTTAGGGGAGGCATCCCCTAAGGAAGCTGGAAGAAGGGGGTTGGGGTTCCTAACATCTGGTACAGCAGGGAGACAGTCCTCCCTCCCTGTTTTTCCCATCCCTCTGAACCTGCATACGAGGGGAGAACGGTGGGGTCTCAGCAATGGGCTGGCTGTGCCCAGGTTGGGAAAGGAGAGGGTGGATGGCAGCCCTCCCCAAATAAATGGAAGCAGTTAAGAACCTGCACCATATGATTTATTGCCGAGTATTCCCCAGATATGTTAAGTGAAAAAAATTGCAGCCTTATTCAACTACTCCCATTGTGTCTTGTCTTGTCTTCCCATGTTGCTGGAACAAAGGCAGGAGAGGTGGGAAAATAGTTAGTTGTAGTCTTGCAGAACCAGTACTGTGAGGCTGGAGTGAAAGCTGTTCGGAGGAGTGAAACAGAGAAGAAATTAGCCAAAAGCTCAGAAGACAGCAGCAACAGCTTCTGCTGTTCCCACAGCTTCACCCTCCTTTAAAGCTTTAAAGCTCCACCCCAAAAGCCAATGAATAATTGTGCTTGGAGAGTCTCTGATAAGACGTGCTAAGTGCAAGTAAGTTACATTATTATAGGTACAAATAAATATTTAGAAAAGCAAATGTGGTTTTCATTCGTCTAGTGGAAAACATTTTTGGAATTTTAAATTTGAAAGTGAATTTCAGCTTGAGCATCTTTACTACCCTTTTGTGTTTTCTTTCTGCATACATTCAAGGTCTCAAGCTTTAGAAGTGCAAATGCAAAAGCAGTTTTTAAACTAATTACCAATTTCACAATATATATCATTTGCTTTTTTGGTGAGTTATGTATGTCATCCAACCAGAGAACAGAAGGAATATCCCATGACTTGTATAGCTGCCCAACACAGCACTCTGTGTGAAGTGTATTTACCAAATGATTAGCAAACCAAAAATCATTCACTGAGGACATTTTGAAATCAATTTGATACTATAATAATATGACCTTTGCTACCTGTTCCTAGACCATTTATGAATAGAAGCTCTGTGTAGCTCGAAAGCTTGACTGTTTCACCACCAGAAGTTGATCCAATAAAAGATGCTACAAGAATGCTACAGACAGTGATCTGAGGGTTCAGTTTTGATCTGTCCTGTGCGCAGATGCTAGGTAAACAGTTTCCCATACTCTGTTCTGACATATCAAGATGAATGTCATGTGGGCTTTCTTATCTCCAGTCAGTGCTAGGAGGAGCTGCTCCCATAAAGCAAATAGGTGGTGGACACTCCACAATAAAGTTTTTCCCTTAGCCCCTCTCTCCCACGTACACATGTAATGCTCTGACTCAAACCAGCCCCAAAGTCGCCTCATTCAGTCACAGAAACTGTTCATTGTTGATGAAGGTTAATCCAAGTTAAGAACTGGATTAGGGAAGCTGCAGTCATTTAGCCACAGATGCCTAAACTTGGGTTGAAGCAGTTTTAGGATGACCCCGACGGGGGATAATGCTCTGCAGACATTCTGCATGAAGGCAGTCCCATGGTAGACCTTGAACCACAAAGATGTAAATCTAACAGAGTTCATCATGACGCAGGTTGTGTGCTTGGCTTGCTAAATGAATGGCAGTCTCACAGTAATGCAAAGGCACATAAAAGAGATCTTTTTGTGTTTGAGCCTGCCATTCCTGGTTGAGTGGAGCATAAAGATAACATAGTGACAAATCAGTTATCTCATATCTTCAGTTAGAGCAGTCCAGCACACTGTGTGTTGGTGATCGCTGTAATCTCTGTAGTCTGCAACTGCTTTTCAGACATAAGAAAAGGTCTGTTTCCTGTTAAAAGTAATTGGCTATGGGTTGTTGATCTGCTTGACACTATGTATGTATATGTGACTGTTCTCTGAACCTGCTCAATCAAATATATTGTCATTGTAAGTTTCCATCTCTGTATGGGCGTGGTGGTGAAGTATGTTGTCAAACTTAGAGTCTGAGTTGCCATGGAACAAATCTGGGTGGCCGGGGGAAGTCTTTTTGAATTATTCTTAAGCTTTATGGCAGCCCAGGAGTGACTGCACTCATTAAACAAAATGTTAATTGACTAGAAACGAGAGTTGAATCATCTTGTACTCCTCAGTCAAAAACTGCTATTCCTTTTGATAGAAGTTTTACCTGAGTAGGGCTAAAGAACTGGGGCCTAAGATTATTACTGGAATGTTTTTAAATAGAATACAGATGCTGCTGACTAGCTCAAAAGTACATATGACATTATTAGGGAAATGAACTTTTGAAAAATAACATGGCTTAAAGTTGTGTGGAGAAAATAGGTTCAGTTTAGAATATTGCAAGCGTGTGTTGACAATATTCTTTGCAGTGAGAAATGAAAGATGGATACCAGCAGTACTATAGAGAGCTATTTAGTAAAACAGTCTGCATTCTTCATAGTTAGGAAACATAAGTTGTCCATAGAATTGCTGTTAAAGACATACATACAGTTTGTGATGATGACAGCATAGTAACGTTCATATGCATGATACACCTTTTTGTGCTAGAAGCTTTTTAAAACCTTTCTTGTTTTTAATTTCTAAAGGGGCTCTATTGGAACACGAGGCCACACTCCATTTTTAAAATCAAGATTATCCTATTTTTTTTTTAAAAGTACTTTTTTGTTTTTTAAAAATGTGTGTGCTCTTTCTTCTCCTTTTCAGCAACATGGACTAAGACTGCTTCTTTGTTTAGATAAAAGCAAAGTTGAATTGAACAAGACTAGTGCATAAAACCAGGTACAGTTCATTCTTGAACTGTAAAGTCAGTGTTAGTGGGAATTGACGAATGCTTGCTTCTGTGCTTCTGAAGGGCAATCCTCTGCTGGGCATATATTTTGCTACATGTGTATTTTCATGTGCATTTCTGATTGAGAGAGTTAGAAAATAACACACCTAGGGTAGGAGAAGAAGCAGAATTTGTGTGTGCAGAGGTAAATAGGTGATGAACCTCAACAGTTAGCTGTTTGTGAAAACTGCTCCCTTTGTAAAGTGTCACAGTTTGGTTGATCAACTTTAGAAATGTCTTAAAAGAAATCTTTAATTCTTGACTCTATTTCATTTTTAACAGTGTAAACCATGGAAACGATGCCAACATTGTTACTGTAAGCAATGAAAACTAATATTTATGAGAGGGATTATGAAGTTTGTATGACAGATGGAAATTATATCACTGTTGATGTTTGGAATTCCATTGAAAAGTAATGCAATATCTTGTTGTTTATGAATGAATGAACAAATGATTGTGCTGCACTGAGCTTATTCTAAGAAGGGGTTTAGCTACGGTGCTTGACATTTTTCTTCAGATATGTTGCTTATAGACTCCTATATTTCAGTGCAAATATAGCAAATTCATACTTGTATTTTTATTACAGATACAGACCCACGTGTGTTAGAGAAACAAGAACTACAGCAGCCAACATATGTTGCTCTTAGTTACATTAACAGGTAAGCATTTTTTTCAGTTGTAAATATGACCCCCTATGGTTTGCCCTGACTGTCAGCAATATATGTGCATACTATATATACCAGAACAGTGCACATACCTACACACTTCTTACTTTATTTACAATTTTATACTGCATGTTTGCTAACTTCTGAAAATATTTACATAGTTTACTGGATGTCTGATCATCTTGATACCTTGGGCTGAGAATTAAACCTTTTATGTTGAGACCAATATTGTACAAAACAAGTGTTTTAAAATATTCTGTGTTAAAATGTCTATAACAGAATATATTTGGTTTAATCAAAATGACTAGTTGGAGATGGTTGCAAACTGGTATGCTTTTTTAAAAAAATCTATAATGTCACTTCATTTGCAGCTGTCAAGAGAAGCCTTTTTAAAGCTAGCATGTATTTGGCATGTCGGCTAGCATAAGTCTTGGTAAAGACACACCATTTCTATGAGAAAATGTAGTGAACATGTAGAAACTAAAAGCAGTGGAGGTAAAAGGGTCCTACCAATTAATGGACTAATACTGCAGTTTGAGCCAGACATGCAAACCACTGAGCCCATAAGGAGCCTTTTTGATTTCAGAAATTTTCTCTTCAGGGGTAAGGGTCTGCCTGCATGTGTAGAATCAGGGCGTGATTATCAGCTTTTGTAATTACATGACTGAAGTCTAATTTATATGGGTGAATTATTAAACAGTTCTCTGTGAGGTGTTGTTATTTAGGAGTGTGTCTACACGGCTGTAATTCCCAGTTAGAATAGACATGTATGCACTAGCTCTGCTCCAGCTAGTGCACTAAAAATAGCAGTGTGGCTGTAGTGGCACGGGCAGTGGCTTGGGCTAGCCACCCACGAATGTACCTAGGATCTTTGACAGGGTTGTACTCGAGTAGCTAACCCATGCTGCTGTGGCCACACTTTTATTTTTAACACATTAGCTTGAGCAGAGTTAGTGCATGGATGTCTACCCAATCTGGGAATTGCACCTTCCAACTGAAGTAGTTACAGCAAGGGACTAGGAGTCAAGTATTTTGTATTCCTTTCCCGTTTCTCCCACTGATTTGTGTCTAGACCTTATGCAAATCATTAAATCATGTTACCTCTCTGACTTGATTTTCCCATCAATAAAATGGATATGTTGTAATAGTTCCTAATTCTCCAAGGTGTTGTGAGATCTACTTAAAGGAACTGAAAGCACTCTGATGTTCTCAAATGAAGAGAAAAAAGAAGAACAGGAGTACTTGTGGCACCTTAGAGACTAACAAATTTATTAGAGCATAAGCTTTCGTGGACTACAGCCCACTTCTTCGGATGCATAGAAGAAGTGGGCTGTAGTCCACGAAAGCTTATGCTCTAATAAATTTGTTAGTCTCTAAGGTGCCACAAGTACTCCTGTTCTTCTTTTTGCGGATACAGACTAACACGGCTGTTACTCTGAAACTTGTCAAATGAAGAGTACTATGTATAACATGTGCAAAGTTTTGTTGTTGTTTACTATTAGTATGTGCTTTCTCTACAGTCTCTTTTTAGGAGATAGTAAGTGGGGAAGGCCTGAAATGAGCCACTTTATTTTCATTCTCTTTAAAAGGCTCCAGGCTTTTTAATCACTTGATCATCATTCATTTCGTTTTGTCAATAATTTGGAATTATTAAAAATAAATATTTTGCAAGATTCTGGGCATTGAGGTATGGATTTACTTTTGTAATCTTGTTGCTTCCTGGAAAGAGTCACTCACTAAAGTGCACTTGTGAAATTTCAAAGCAGTAAAGGGAGCGTCCTGGCTAAAACTCTATTTAGTGCTTTGAAAATTTACCTCAACCAGTGTCTCTCCCTTTTTAAAGTCTGGCCTGAGTCACCAGATGCATTACATTTAAGACCCGAAGTTGCTGAGAAGTTAAAAATTATTTATCTAGCTAATAAAGCTCTTGCTTTTAAATTGTTGAATGAGAGCGCAGTTGTGATCCTCGGTATGTGCCAATGCAGGAGAATTAGATGGCTAGCTGTATCTCAGATCACAGCCTCACCTCACCTCCCTCTCTTCACCCTATTCAAGTGGACAGGGCATGAGTGGGGAGCAGATGGAGCCTTGACTTTCTCTCCCTGTCCTTGATGTGCCAGACAGCTCAGCTGAGCCAGAGCAGAGTCAAGTAGTCTGTGCAAGGCAGAGAGCTGGCGCAGATTACTTCTCCCCTGAGAGCAGGGTGAACCAGGAGCCATATTGTGAGAGAGAGATCTGGTCTGCTCCCAAGGCAGTACAACTAAGCAATGCTCCTTATTTAGGGATTTTTAGTAAGGCCACAATTTAGCCCTAACTAAACATACATGAAGTATCACACACAATGTGGCATTCTTCATTTAAAACAGGTTTCCCCATTTTGGGTAAATCAGCATGCTGCTGTTTTGGGGATGTTTGGGTTTCTTTTATAGAAAATTCAATGATTCTTGGGATTTTTTTTCTTTTCCAGTCACTTGGGAGATATGTATTTGAGACATGTACTATATGGGATTATCTGTATCGATAGATAGGATGCCAGTTTCTATCTCCATCTATGCTCTGTGGCAGCTGAGATACGAATCTGAGTCTGTCACTGCTCTCAACCTCATAAGGCTGGGCAGACTGAACCTAGATCTCAGTGCAAAGTACTGACAATAGACTGCAATACCAAGCCACTGAGTTTAAACTTGCCTAAATTATAAGTGAAATAAGTGTGTTGGTCCCATCTTAGTTTTTGTTGTTGGATTTTCCCTCCCCCTCTTCCCCTCCTCCCCCCAACATCTAAAATCCATCATACACCTTGGGATAGTTTCTGCTCCAGAGGAGGGATGACAGTGGAATAATGGGGAAAGTATATGAAAGTAAGCACTGGAGTGCGTTTTAGTGAGTGACTATTTTACCCGACAAAAGAAGATACATATGGTTGATAATAGTTGGCATTGGCGTGATTTCCTCTATGACAAAGGGATGCCACTAACTTCAAAAACGTTTGTATGATGTATTTTTGTGTACTATTAACATAAATTTAGAGAGAGATTTTTATTCCCCTCTCGCCCAGTTTGTTTGTTTCGTACATAAGTCTTTGGGTGAGAGAGGCATTTAAAAATTAGGAAAAGGTTATTGTAAAATCACAGAAATTGCCAATGGTATTTTCAGGATCATATCTAATATTAGAAACTACTTTAAATTCAAATTTTCTAAATTTCAAATTGATTGTCTCCCTTTTAAATTGTGTGTGATTGAAGCTGTCTAGTTAGTGGTTATTTTGCCCAAATGTTTCACTTGCAACATCATTTTGTAGAACAAAGATTAATTGCTTCAGTAATTAACTTTTGTGCATATAGACCTTATTTGATTTTTTTTATTTCAAGCCAACCTGCTGCCATTTAATTTTTTTGAATTTTTTTAAGCAATGGTTTCATTGAACCACCTGCTCTATGCAGCTCAAGGGAACAGCTGTATCCATTACACTAAAAAGACAGGCATTCTATTTCCAATCTACGTATGCCAGAGCTGGGTTCTGCTTTGTTATCCAAGGCTAGGAACTCAGATTTTGTATCCTATTACATGTCATAAGCATGTTGCATACTGTTCAATATCAAACACCAGTTACTCAATGGTGGTTGATATTGAACAGTATGCAACATGCTTTTATGGTTGCAAAGTGGAACAGAACTTAGACTGGTTCCTGCTGTGAGCTCCAGACCTTAAAACAATCTTCCTCTGCAGGTTTGGATGCTCAATGTGTTCTGTGTGGGCCATGCATTCTCATGGAGCCTGAGAAAATAAGAATTCTTAATGCTGTGGGGTTGCCAAAACTGTATTATAAAATCAGTACATTTTGAGTGCATAGGGGCAAGAAGAAAGGATGGTGAGAAGTCACTCATGTGTAGGCTACATTGTCTACTGATAGGACACATTATGTGATGAGCAGCACAAATATAACTACAGCCTACATTTTGGATATTTGTATGATGTCTTGCGTGGCTGCTGTAATAACATTAAAATGGTAGCAGAAGTGGAGAGCAGAGGAAAAAGGGTTACTAAAACATGGGTTTTTTTACTTTAGATCACTCTTCCCTATTCTCTTCCTCCTCCACCTCCACCTCCGATCCCTGATATTATTTTTTCAGGAATATAGGTGGTAGAACGTTTTATGTTCCCGTAAAGCTGTCCTGCAGCGGCTCAAGAGCACAAGTACCAAACTCAGGGCAGACTGTTAAGAACCAGGGCACAAACCCCAAAGTGTTTGTGAGTTCTAGACTTAGGCCTGGTCTACAATGGGGGGGGATCGACCGAAGGTACGCAACTTCAGCTACGAGAATAGCATAGCTGAAGTCGACGTATCTTAGTTCGACTTACCTCGCGTCCTCACGGCGCGGGGTCGATTGCCGCAGCTCCCCTGTCGACTTTGCTTCCACCTCGGGCTGAGCTGGAGTTCAGCAGTCGACGGGAGAGTGATTGGGGATCAATTTATTGCATCTACACTACTCGTGATAAATCGATCCCCGATAGATAGATTGCTACCTGCCGATCCGGTGGGTAGTGTAGACGTATCCTTAGATTTCACTAACTAATTATCAAGTGTAAACTTCTCAGGCACTGTAGCAGCTTTAACACAGAGTTGCAGACAGTGACCTTGGGTATTCCAATCTGTTTTGCCATCCAGGTGAGCCTACCTTTGTGATAGATGGTCCCTTACACCAAGTATTGTAGCAATATTCAGTTTATTCCCAGTTCCAAAGGGCCAGTCACTTACCACAGGTCAATTGCACTTTAGATCTCACACCAAAGACAACATTTGTAGCCAATCCTATAATATAGTATCTAAAGATTTATTATATTAGAATAGGAAACGAGAGATTTATTTACAGGATTAGAGCAGGTAAACATATATACACACAAATTAGTTCCAATCTTAAATTTTGAAAAGTAATAGAAGCTTCTATAATAAATAAGCTCTATGTGGCCTTCAGGGCTAATCCAGGCTAAACACTTGGGATCTTTTGCTTATGCCTAGTAATCCTTGTCCCCATAGTCCAAGCTGCATACAGTTCCAGTTCCTTCTTGTAAGGTGTTTTTATTCCCTTCCCTCCCTTGAGCTCTGAGCTGCAAACTTGGCTGATGGAAGAAATTCACTTGCATGACTCATTTTCATGGGGGGAGGAGGCGGAAAGAGCAATCAACAAAGTCTTTTGTTCCTCAATAATTTGTTTGGTGTTGATGGGTCTTTCCTGTTGTGCATGAGATAATAGCTTCTGTTGGAGACCAGCATTCCACACTAGGTAATGTCTCTCTCCTGTCTGGTGAGTTACAGAGCCTTACAATACAAACGCTCAAATATTATCATATAATATAGGATACCGATATTATAAGCGATATTAATGCATGCAGCAACTTACAAACATGCCATAAACTCTAAACACATTCTTATAATTCTAATATCCATTTTAACAGTGCTAACACACAGGTGAGCCAGACTGGTTCCAGCTATGTATGTGGCAATTGAGTCATGGGGACCTTGGCATGAGCTGGCATTTGGTCTGCCAGCATCACAGCTCCCTTAAGTTCTAATGCAGCTCCCAAATTATGGTCATCTCAATCATTGAGGCTCAGGTCTCATCTCTGCAGGAGATCTGCTGCAATTACAGCTGTCAGCCACGGATGTACTAGTGCACAAGAGTAGGCTAATTAAAATTCTATTTGCACTGGTGGAGTTTTCCTTTGCTTGAAAGCAGGATAAGCTTCTCCAGTGCAAATCTCAGTTTGCAGAGGTTTACACTGTCTAGAGGTTTGCACCAGTAACTGACTAAAATTGCAGCAAATTCGTAGTATAGACGAGGCATAAGTGAATGCCCTTTTTAACATAATCCACCAATATTGATGATCGTTTCCTGATTGCATTGCCCTTTACTCTCAGAAGTCAAGATAGGAGTCAATAAGATACAATACTCCCAGAGCTGATGCATCCATTCCATAATTACAGAGACAGCAGATTGCAAGGTAGTCAGAAATGTATAGCTATAATCCTGGTGCCATCCAGAAAGAGATTTCAGTTCAGTAATCCTTCAGGGGTAGTTTTTCAGAATGCTGAGCTGCAACATCTGCTACTCCTTAGAGATCTTTCTTTTGTGCAGGTTAACAAGAGGGGCTCAAGGCACCTATTTGTCTTATTTCATTTAGATGTGAAGATCAGTGGCAGTAATCTACATGATTTGTCACTTTTCTCTTGTGCGCTGCACCTTGGAGTTAATTAACATGGTTATGAATCTAGCTCAGTCTATTATTTGAACATTCTCACCTACATGACACTCATTTATGTTTCTGAGACTGTTGGCCTGGGACTTGAGTAGAGACACTTCTTAACTCTGTCATATTATAGTACCGCATAATGTACTGTGCTTGAAGAATACTATCAAGGTTTTTAGGCCTAACACAGGGGTAGGCAACTATGGCACACGTGCCGAAGGCGGCACGCGAGCTGATTTTCAGTGGCACTCACACTGCCTGGGTCCTGGCCACCAGACCAGGGGGCTCTGCATTTTAATTTAATTTTAAATGAAGCTTCTTAAACATTTTAAAAACCTTATTTACTTTACATACAACAACAGTTTTGTTCTATATTATAGACTTATAGAAAGAGACCTTCTAAAAACGTTAAAATGTATTTCTGGCACGCGAAACCATAAATTAGAGTGAATAAATGAAGACTCGGCACACTGCTTCTGAAAGGTTGCTGACCCCTGGCCTAACATATTACCAATTTTTCTAATAGGAAAGATCCTCCAGTGCCTGTTTATGCCAAGAAAGATGTTTGATATCAGGCATTACTGAGTACAAATTGTTGACCCAAAACCAAAAACCCTGTGTCTCAATTTCAAATGCATCTTTTCAAATCCACTTTATTTTTAAATTATCATTATTGATAATATAAAAAGGCAATCACTAGGGAAAATATTTTCATTGTTCTAAGAATGCAATATTAATAATTGTGTGGATATTTTTAAAAAAATGAACAGTTGATGCCAAGACCTAATTATAATGGAATATTTCCCCTACTGAAATGTATACAATAAGTAGGGGGCTAGAAGTTCACTAAAGGCTTGAAAATAAATCAGAAATACTTGCCACAATGACTGATGTTTTATAAGTGACCACTCAGAAATACCAGGTGTGAGGTCAGTCTAACGAGACAATTCAATTAACAGTAGGATACCAAGGGAGGAAAAATAACTTTTGTAGCGGTAATGAGAGCGGCCCATTTCAAACAGTCGACAAGAAGGTGTGAGTAACAGTAGGGGGAAATTAGTATGGGGGAAATTAGGTTTAGGTTTTGTAATGACCCAACCACTCCAAGTCTTTATTCAGGCCTATTTTGATGGTGTCCAGTTTGCAAATTAATTCCAGTTCTGCAGTTTCACGTTGGAGTCTGTTTTTGAAGTTTTTTTGTTGAAGAATTGCTACTTTTAGGTCTGTTATTGAGTGACCAGAGAGATTGAAGTGTTCCCTGATGGTGTGGCTGACGTGGTTAGGTCCTATGATGGTGTCCCTTGAATAGATATGTGGACAGAGTTGGCACCGGAGTTTGTAGCAGGGTTTGGGTCCTGGGTTGGTGTTTTTGTTATGTGGTGTGTAGTTGCTGGTGAGTATTTGCTTCAGGTTGGGGGACTGTCTGTAAGCCAAGACTGGCCTGTCTCCCAAGATATGTGAGAGTAAGGGATCGTCCTTCAGGATAGGTTGTAGATCTTTGATGATACACAGGAGAAGTTTTAGTTGGGGGCTGTAGGTAATGGCTAGTGGCGTTCTGTTACTTTCTTTGTTGGGCCTGTCTTGTAGTAGGTGACTTCTGGGTACCCTTCTGGCTCTGTCAATCTGTTTCTTCACTTTACCAGGAGGGTATTGTAGCTTTAAGAACGCTTGATAGAGATCCTGTAGGTGTTTGCCTCTGTCTGAGGGATCAGAGCAAATGCGGTTGTATCTTAGAGCTTGGCTGTAGACAATGGATCATGTGATGTGGTCTGGTTGAAAGCTGGAGGCATGTAGGTAAGTATAGCGGTCAGTAGGTTTCCGGTATAGGATTTCAACAATTTTCACCCCACCATCAACCTCAGCCTGGACCAGTCCACACAAGAGGTCCACTTCCTAGACACTACAGTGCTAATAAGTGATAGTCACATAAACACCACCCTATACTGGGGGAGGATACCAAAGGAGTTATTTTTCCTCCCTTGGTATCCTACTGTTAACTGAGTTGTCTCATTAGACTGACCTCACACTTGGTAAGGCAACTCCCATCTTTTCATGTATTTATACCTGCTCCTGTATTTTCCACGCCATGCATCTGATGAAGTGGGTTCTAGCCCACGAAAGCTTATGCCCAAATAAATTTGTTAGTCTCTATGGTGCCACAAGGACTCCTCGTTGTTTTTGCTGATACAGACTAAACGACTACCACTCTGAAACCACTCGGAAATAGATAAATAGATAAACTTATTGGCTATAAACTGTTAAAATCATATTTTATTTATTAAGATATATTATCTTTTCCTACATAATTTATTAGTTGTAGCTATTAAAAACAGTGTAGATTAATCTGTTGCAAAAAAGAAGAGTAAAAACTGACTTTAAGACTGCATTCAAGAACTATATCCAAAATAATGCCTATAAAACTGCAAGGGAAAAAATTAAGATTAATTGTATAATACACTGATTTTTGTAACTCAGAAATACTGTAAGAATGTTTTAATTCTTGTGTATAAACATTTTTTTAACATAGTCTAAACTATTCTAATTGTTTGTCTAATATGGTCCAAAGATACAATCTATTGCTGAGAAAACAGAATTTGCAGTGTCTTTGGCACTGACTTATACACTCTTTTCTCAGCAGCAAGCTGCAGCTTTGGACCATAGGAGGTTTCATCTGAAGATATATTAGCCACTGCTGCACATGCTAGTATGTTTTTGCTTTCTCTGTGTGTCTCCTGTTCATATTATGTCTTTTTATTACCTTTCATATATGTTCACTGTTTTGCCTCTAAAATAGATTGGCCACAGCTCAAGATAAGGTCAGGAAATATTCAAGTCATATATATCAGACCCCAATGAAGAATGCAAGCTACAATGTCATCTGTTGCCTCAGGCTGCTAGCAGATTCACAAATAGATTTCCTGATACATTTGATGATCAGCCTGCACTGTTAGTTCCTTGACTATTGTGGCAAGGTTAAAGACTTTGCATACCATATTTTGTTGGTCTGCTGTATCAGGAGGCCTTGTTTTCTTCAGGGTAATGTTCTTTTTACGGTCTGATATTCATAAATTAGGACTACGTTCAGCAACGGTACTTTACCATCTCAATATAATTAAAATAGCTTGTATCATTGATATAAATGCATTTCCATAGCAAAAACAGTTATTTCAAATGTTGAAAAATAACATTACAGTGATAAATATCCCCAAGAGGAGGAGGAGGAGTGGTGGTGATGGTGATGATGATAATGATGTATGAAATATATTTATCCCAAGTCATAGGTTTCCTTTCAAAGCTTGGAGGGCAGGGGGAGAGAAATCCAGTGTTATGGAATCAATTATATAGAATTCCTTCAATCTTTTAAACTTCTAAACAGTCTAATCCTTTCTCCCCTTCCTGCCAGCAGGTTAATTTCGTAACCCTGATAGATTGTCATTCTGCTGAATCATAGGCAAAAAGAAAGAGAGCATACACATAATTTTAATCAGTTTATTTTGTTTCCCTCTCTCTCAAAAACAGTACTTGGGTTTTTCCAGGTCATGATTCAAAAATGACTTTTCACAAGATTGTGAAAATAGCATTTGCTAAGGGCCAGATCTTGAAGTGATTATTTAGCTTTCATTCAGTTTTTACTCGGTCCGTTTTACTCGTTTTTTCCTAAAAGGCTAAGCAAAAGCTGAGTGAAGATCTCAGAATTTGACTAAAAATGTGGTATATAGTAAAGTGTATGAATTTTTGCAATAGTCCTTCTTTTGTTCAGCAGTTCCCAAGATCAAAAAGCAGCTGCCAGTCTTGTTTCTCCTGAAAATTGATAGATGTAGCAATAATATTTTTAAAGGAATAAATTTATCTGATTTTACACTTCGTTAGGAGATTAGATATGTAAACTAATAGTTATTTTAATAGGTTTCTTTTTATTCAAATGAAAATTGAAAATATTGGCCTTTTTTGCATGGAGTATAGATATTACTGAAATAAAAGTTTATGTTTATACTTGACACTTGTGTGTAACATTTTGAAATAGAATTCTAAATCAATTACAACCTGGCATTGAATATTGGTTATATCAAACTTAAATACAGGCTCCTGTGTTAAGAAAAGTGATGTCTGTTATTTCCATTCACATAGCATTAGTTCGCGCAAATTTGATTGGCATCGGACTAGCACTGATTATTTACATCCTTTAATATTTAAAGGCCAGATTAGGGCCTTTTGAAAATTGCACTAAGACAAATACTGAACCTTGTTTTTCTCCCTCCAAAAAACACTTTCCCTATTGGCCCTTTTTGGTCATTCTTGGCAATAAAACCAAGAGCTGAACATGTATAGTGACTGAACAACCTACTTTTCCCTAGAAATGATCTTTCCATGTAAGCAATGGGGAATTTTGGCAGGGCAATGTGGGGAAGTTTACAATGCCACTTTGCATGATGAATCAGCAATTGTTCTATGTTTGAATGAATAAAGGGCTTCAGCATCCAGGTTGGTCACTCCAATACCTTTGGCCAACAGTATTCATGTAACTTTTTTTTTTTTAATAAACAATGAATATTGAAATAAAAGGACATTGCTGAGAAGGCCCATGTTTTGCAAAAATGATATAGAAGCACTTTACTAATAGTTTCTTGGTCAAGGCACTGGACTGGGAGTCAGAAGATCTAGGTTTATTTCCTGGCCCTGCCTATATGGTATAGTGTGATCTTTGGCAATAGCTGGGTACATTGAAAACAATGGAAAGAGTTCTGGTGACTTCAGTGGACGCTGGATCAGGTCCATCATTTTTCTGGCCCTCAGTTCCTTATCTCTCAAATGGGGATAATAATACTTCCTTACTTCATAGAATTGTGAGGATTAACTCATTAATGTTTGTGAGCTGCTTGGATACTGTGATGATAAGGGCCATATAAATAGTTGGAGGGACTGTCATAACAAAACAACATTTGAGTTTTAAACATCCACTCCTTTGCATGAGGCACCAGAATTCAGTGGAATCAAAATTTTTGTTCCTAAAAAGCATAAATGATGACACTAGCACGAAATCACTCTCCTTTGACACCTATTATCAATTTGAAGCTGAATGATTACAGACTTCGTAGTCCTCTCTGGGGTTTTATATATAAAAAACTATGGGTTACTCTTGCTTTGGTGCCTCAAAATGTGGAGTAATTCTTAGCTAACTTGATGCTATTGCCTCTATCAATAAGAAGACATTGTTGCTGAGATTTTAATCTTTATTCTTCCATGTACGTTGAGGAAATGAAGCAAGGAACAAAGTTAGAAGTCAAATAGAGTTTCTGGTACAGTACTTGGAAACTCATGATCAAATTCTCTCTTTATCGTTGAGGCTGGTGTGGCCAGATTCATCCCCTGAGATAATCGAGGGAACCTCCACAGAAGTTAATAGAAATACCTTGTTTTCATCCAGGACTGAATCTGACTCAGAATTAATAAGGTTAAAATTTGATGATTGGACTATTCAAATGTAAATCTTCTCAGATTCAACCAGACTTCTACCTGAAATCTGTATCTTTATTGGCAAGTCTCTGTTTGGCGCAGGATCCCTGAAATGTATTAACATTAACATTAACATTCTGCCTAAACTTTAAAGAGGCAGAATAGATGGTCAAACATTTCTTCTTGTGTCTTAATCCTGTCCTGTTTCTGAGCCCTGAATGAAAAAGATCAATGAAATATACTTTTAAGATGCAACTACTGATGCATTTCAGCTTTTACCAGCCATACCACAAATGAATTCTTTTAAAAACTGATTCAACCTGAAACTTTACTTATCAATTATAAATTTGACTTTTAATAGGAAAAAGCAAAATTGCCTTTGTTTTATGTGCCATGTTTTAAAGCTCATTTAAAAAATCTTCTCCCTGCCTACTTGCCTCAAAATAATGCACTTTCTCTTAATAATGCTGGTGCCCTGCTTCATAAGAGAGAAAATTGGTGGAAGAGATTTTTCTCTTCATGAATCCTATTCAAATCCTGTATTTATCCATGAGAATATCTCTACAGAAGAATCTGATGCATTTTTGAGTTGCTGTCCCATGTGTTCGGGTTTTTTAAATGTTTGATATGTTTATAGTGGTTAGTACTGCAGTTCTCTTGCCTATTTTTTAAATAAAACTTTCCCTTCTGTAACATAATACTGTCTTATTTGTATTAAATACCATACCTCTGTAAAAGTATGATCATTCTCTCAGAACATTACTCTCACTTGCACTGGAGGAGAAGGTGCATGCAGATGCTTCCAGTAGCTGCTGGATTGAATATTTGTGACAGAATACAGAAACAGATGGATCAAAGTAACATGTCACTTGACAGATAATATTTTTCTGTCTCTATCTTATTTTTATGTTTGTGGTGACTAAGTCGATCATGTGTTTTTATTCATGTAGTCATATCTTTACACTCTGCCATCTGACTTGTTCTGGAGATAGAACAAGACAAACTTCAGATGGTAATTTAAACAAGATGTGCTGAATGAATTTTATTTAGCGCAAGGGGAATGCCTTTGGGTTTGGAAAGATTTATGCAGTTGGCTTTGTTTTTCTCTCTCTTGTTCTTGCTCTGTCTTTAGCTGTCTTTAAACTAAACAAAATATAAAATGCCCAAGATTTGTAAAATGCGTGGCTCTTTTATTTCATGTCAGAAATGAAGATTAAAAAACGGTAAATCAGCACTTTAAGGAAAATCCCCAGCATTATTCTCAAATAAAAAAAAAATAGGATGAATTAAGATGAAAAGTGCATTCTAGAATGTATTTTTGAAGACTATCAGAGAAAGTTGACTAGCTTTCCCCATGTGGTGTTCAAGCAGATAGAAAGTGAGAAGGGAAGAATAATCCACATCTCATAGTCATTCTCAGACTTCTCAAAATTATATTTAAGATCTTGAATGAAAGATGTTTAACCATGCTAGAATTACCTACAAGGAACATATGTATGTGGTTTAGTTAGCACATATTTAGGTCATAAAAATAAATAGGTTCAAGACTCTCTTTCAGTAATACTTGAATTTATCAGTATTTTCATTTTGCCTTCATTCAAGGAAGGACGGTCTTATGCTTAAACCATTAGATTGGGACTTGGGAGATCTACTGTCAATTCGTATCTCTTCCACAAACTTCATATGTAATCTTGGGTATGTCACTTAATCTCTGTTCCTCTGTTAGAAATGGAGATATTTCCTTTCTCTTATTCATTGTCTGTTTTATGTTTTTAGGCTCTGATACTAAAGACAATACACATGTGCTTAAATTTGAGCATATGAGTGGTATTACTGACTTCAAAGGGATGATGCATGTGCTTAATGTTAATTGTGTACGTATTTTCATCATCAAGGTGTTAGATTTTAAGCTATGTGGGGCAAGGATGTTCTCTTACAGCATCTGGCCCCCTGATTGGGTTCTAGGCATAATGTAATATACATACATAATGACCTTTTATTATGTAGCATGTTCATGAAGTTATTTAAAGAAATCATGAAGGAGCATCTCTGCTTCCAAATTGCTTGCAGAAATCAGAATTTGTTAGTGATACCAGAGGAAGATTTATACAGTGGTTTGATTTCAGAAGGAAAAGCGATATACATTTTTACATTTATATTGCATAGTATATTAAAGTCCTGAAAAGAAAAGTCTACAGCCATTTCTGCTTCCTGTTTCATCCACTGAAATAACTACAGTGCATGGCTAGTCACTTCTTATGCTGATAATTTTTTTTAATTGGTTACAGACATCATGGAAAATTCCAAGCTATAAAGATAATTTTCTGGGAAAGTTCCTTCTTCTTCTTCCTCTTTTTTTTTTTTTTTTTTTTTTTAGATCATCTTGACCATCTTAGCTAAATTTTAATGACTTTCAGATTTGTGAGTTTACCATCTCTGGAATCTTGAGGCAATCCAGGTTAACCACATGTAATGTTCATTGACTGTGGCCTGATTTTTTGCTTAGTAATCCAAAGTATACTTGTATAAAGAGAGAAGCACTGTTTTTATAGAACTATCTTAGTATATTTTGTTGAAATAAAAAGGGATAATAAAATAATTTCTTCTTAACCTGAGCCGATGCTTGCTATTTTAGCAGAGTTTATCTCTACAGATGTGTGTAGGATCAGTCCACAGCAGGGACCAAAGATTAGACTCTCTTGGGGTTTAGAGGCATTCTCAGTGGAAATGTTTGTTGTTTTTAATGCAATTTGTTCCACATTTATATTTTTTTAATTATAGCATTAGATACAAAAGCTACAGCAAGAAGGAAGTTCCTGATGGTTTTCGGTTAATGCACTTTGCCATTTGTGTACTTAACTAAAAATCTAGAAAACCGTACAGTTCTTGAGTTTGGCCTCTGTGGCTGTGAACATTTGACATTTTCTAGATCTTTACTGCATTTAGAAAGCTACTTTGATAAAGATCTCTTCTTTTCACATTTGCACATGGTGACAACTCCCAGTAAACATTCTAGGGGGAAAATTGGGCGTGCAGAAGAAATATATTCCTCTATATTCTCACCCTCAAAAATAATAATAATAAAAAAAAACTGGTAGTGAATGTTCTCTAGACTGATGATCAAGCACAGAGAAAGATATTTTGATCTATTACGATGCTCTACATTGTGGGCCAGATCTGTCCCGCTCTGCTCCCTATACACTGCTCAAGTAGTCCCTTGGGGACTGTAACTAGATGAAACAGCTTAGATCAGTTCCTAACTATCTCTAACCTGTTTTGTGGCCTGTACTGGGGTGGAATCTGACAGTTAATAAGGGAGCCATAATGGGCTTTTTTGATAACTCACACTCTCTGTAGTGTTGAGCAGATGTAGCCTGCAACATAGATTCTGTACTGTGTGTAGAAGTAGTTAAACAAAATGGGGTATGTTAATTTCAGCTCTGTTCTAAAACCTGTAGGGATGTGTGGTGAATCAGGGTTTGATCATTTTTTGTTTTGCTTTATTAAAGGACCAATTTAGCAATGTGAGAAAAGAAAGTATCTAAACTCCTTAGAGGCTTTTATAAACAATAGAAAGCCAAAACCAACCAACCAAAAGTAAATAATTCCTATTTTTCTTACACAAAGAACCATCATATATTTTCAATCTAGATTATTTATTTTACATTTATAAAATAAGAAACAGAACAAATGTAAAATTGCCATGAGAGAGAGAGAGAGAGAGAGAGAGAGAGAGAGAGTGTGTGCATGATATGAGTCTGCCATTGTAAGATTCTCTATTTTGTGTTGAATCCCAGAGTAGACTCCCCATAGCAGACAAATGGAGAGATTCTTCCCATTTAAGGGTCAGTGGACAGAAAATAGTATATATTTATATTAGAGTAGCACTTACAGGCCCTAACTGAGACAGTCCCCTTTGTGCTATGCACTGTGCAAACACAAGCTACGACTGGTTAGATCAGATGATGGCTGAAACTCCGTATGTCCCCCAGTCATATTCTGCTGCCTTCCCAATGGTGATGGCGGCTATCAGTCGTAGTACACTATTTTCTGCCAAGCGCCCAGAAGATGATGAGGGCTATCAGTCATGCTGCACCGTCGGCTGCCAGCTTAAGATGTAAAAAATAGATTTGTTCTGTATTCATTTGCTTCCCCCTCCTTCCATGAAATCAACAGCCTGCTAAACCCAGGGTTTTGAGTTCAATCTTGGGGGGGGCCATTCTGTGTGAAAGTTGTTTGTGTTTCTCCCTGATGCACAGCCACCTTTGTTGATTTTAATTCCCTGTATCTGTACGCCATGTCGTCACTCACCCCTCCCTCCCTCCGTCAGACAATAGTTTCGTGCCTTTTTTCAGACCAGACGCCATAGCACTGGGATCATGGAGCCTGCTCAGATCACCGCGGCAATTATGAGCACTATGAACACCACGCGCATTGTCCTGGAGTATATGCAGAGCCAGGACATGCCAAAGCAAAACCAGGACCAGCCGATGAGGCGATTGCAGTGCGGCGATGAGAGTGATGAGGAAATTGACATGGACATAGACCTCACAGAAGTTACAGGCCCCAGGAGTGTGCAAATCATGGTGTTACTGGGGCAGGTTCATGCCGTGGAACGCCAATTCTGGGCCCAGGAAACAAGCACAGACTGGTGGGACCGCATCGTGTTGCAGGTGTGGGACGATTCCCAGTGGCTGCAAAACTTTCGCATGTGTAAGGGCACTTTCATGGAACTTTGTGACTTGCTTTCCCCTGCCCTGAAGTGCCAGAATACCAGGATGAGAGCAGCCCTCACAGTTGAGAAGCGAGTGGCGATAGCCCTGTGGAAGCTTGCAACGCCTGACAGCTACCGGTCAGTTGGGAATCAATTTGGAGTGGGCAAATCTACTGTGGGGGCTGCTGTGATCCGAGTTGCCAGGGCAATCAAAGACCTGGTAATATCAAGGGTAGTGACTCTGGGAAACGTGCAGGCCATAGTGGATGGCTTTGCTGCAATGGGATTCCCAAACTGTGGTGGGGCGATAGACGGAACCCATATCCCTATCTTGTCACCAGAGCACCAAGCCACCGAGTACATAAACTGCAAGGGGTACTTTTCAATGCTGCTGCAAGCCCTGGTGAATCATAAGGGACGTTTCACCAACATCAACGTGGGATGGCTGGGAAAGGTACATGATGCTCGCATCTTCAGGCACTCTGGTCTGTTTCGAAAGCTGGAGGAAGGGACTTTCTTCCCGGACCAGAAAATAACCGTTGGGGATGTTGAAATGCCTATCGTGATCCTTCGGGACCCAGCCTACCCCTTAATGCCATGGCTCATGAAGCCATACACAGGCAGCCTGGACAGTAGTCAGGACCCGTTCAACTACAGGCTGAGCAAGTGCCGAATGGTGGTGGAATGTGCATTTGGATGTTTAAAAGCGTGCTGGCGCAGCTTACTGACTTGCTCAGACCTCAGCAAAAAGAATATCCCCGTTGTTATTGCTGCTTGCTGTGCGCTCCACAATATCTGTGAGAGTAAGGGGGAGACATTTATGGCGGGGTGGGAGGTTGAGGCAAATCGCCTGGCCACTGATTACGCACAGTCAGACACCAGGGTGGTTAGAAGAGCACAGCAGGGCGCGGTGCACATCAGAGAAGCTTTGAAAATGAGTTTTGTGACTGGCCAGGCTACGGTGTGAAACTTCTGTTTGTTTCTCCTTGATGAACCTTCCGCCCCCTCCCCCCCCGGTTCCTCTACTTCCCTGTAAACCAACTACCCTCCCCTCCCCTCCCCCCTTCGAGCACTGCTTGCAGAGGCAATAAAGTCATTGTTACTTCACATTCATGCATTCTTTATTAATTCATCACACAACTAGGGGGATAATTGCCAAGGTAGCCCGGGATGAGTGGGGGAGGAGGGAAGGAAAAGGACACACTGCAGTTTAAAACTTTAACTCTTATTGAAGGCCAGCCTTCTGATGCTCGGGCAATCATCTGGGGTGGAGTGACTGGGTGGCCGGAAGCCCCCCCACTGTGTTCTTGGGCATCTGGGTGAGGAGGCTATGGAACTTGGGGAGGAGGGCTGTTAGTTACACAGGGGCTGTAGCGGCGGTCTCTGCTCCTGCTGCCTTTCCTGCAGCTCAACCATATGCTGGAGCATATCAGTTTGATGCTCCAGCAGCCGGAGCATCCACTCTTGCCTTCTGTCTGCAAGCTGACGCCACCTATCATCTTCAGCTCGCCACTTGCTCTGTTCATCCCACGATTCAGCCCGCCACCTCTCCTCTCGTTCGTATTGTGCTTTTTTGCACTCTGACATTGACTGCCTCCACGCATTCTGCTGTACTCTATCAGTGTGGGAGGACATCTGGAGCTCCGAGAACATATCATCCTGAGTCCACCGTTTTCTCCTTCTAATCATCGCTAGCCTCTGTGAAGGAGAAATATTTGCAGCTGATGGAGGAGAAGGGTAGGTGGTTAAAAAAGACACATTTTAGAGAACAATGGGTATACTCTTTCGCATTAAATTTTGCTGTTCACATTACACAGCACATGTGTTTTCGTTACAAGGTCGCATTTTTCCTCTTATATTGAGGGCCTGCCGGTTTGGTGTGAGAGATCACTCACGCAGTGCCAGGCAACAGATTTTGGCTTGCAGGCAGCCATGGTAAGCCACAGTCTTTTGGCTTTTTTAACCTTCTTAACATGTGGGAATGGTTTCAAACAGTAGCGCCCTCATTTCCCATACCAAGCACCCCTTGGGTTAGCCATTTAAAATGGGTTTGCAATGTAAAAGGAGGGGCTGCGGTTTCCGGGTTAACTGCAACAAAAACCCAACTTACCCCCCCCCAATTCTCTGGGATGATCACTTCACCCCTCCCCCCTACCGCGTGACTAACAGCGGGGAACATTTCTGTTCAGCCGACCAGGAACGGGCACCTCTGAATGTCCCCTTAATAAAATCACCCCATTTCAACCAGGTGACCGTGAATGATATCACTCTCCTGAGGATAACAAAGAGAGATAAGGAATGGATGTTGTCTGCATGCCAGCAAACACCGGGACCATACACTGCCATGCTTTGTTATGCAATGATTCCAGACTACATGCTACTGGCCTGGCGTGGTAAAATGTCCTACCATGGCGGACGGGATAAGGCAGCCCTCCCCAGAAACCTTTTGCAAAGGCTTTGGGAGTACATGAAGGAGAGCTTTCTGGAGATGTCCCTGGAGGATTTCCGCTCCATCCCCATACAAGTTAACAGACTTTTCCAGTAGCTGTACTGGCCGCGATTGCCTGGGCAAATTAATCATTAATCATTAAATACGCTTGCTTTTAAACCATATGTAATATTTACAAAGGTACACTCACCAGAGGTCCCCTGTGTGCCCTCAGGGTCTGGGAGCATGCCTTGGGTGAGTTCGGGGGTTACTGGTTCCAGGTCCAGGGTGATAAACATATCCTGACTGTTAGGGAAACCGGTTTCTCTGCTTCCTTGCTGCTGTGAGCTATCTACATTATCTTCATCCTCATCTTCCTCGTACCCCGAACCCGCTTCCCTGTTGTGTGTTTCTCCATTGACGGAGTCATAGCACACGGTTGGGGTAGTGGTGGCTGCACCCGCTAGGATTGCATGCAGCTCCGCGTAGAAGCGGCATGTTTGCGGCTCTGCCCTGGACCTTCCGTTTGCCTCTCTGTCTTTGTGGTAGGCTTGCCTTAGCTCCTTAATTTTCACACGGCACTGCTGTGCATCCCTGTTATGGCCTCTGTCCTTCATGGCCTTTGAGACCTTTTCTAATATTTTGCCATTTCGTTTACTGCTACGGAGTTCAGCTAGCACTGATTCATCTCCCTATATGGCAAGCAGATCCCGTACCTCCCATTCAGTCCATGCTGGAGCTCTTTTGCGATCCTGGGACTCCATCATGGTTACCTGTGCTGATGAGCTCTGCGTGGTCACCTGTGCTCTCCTCGCTGGGTAAACAGGAAATGAAATTCAAAAGTTCACGGGGCTTTTCCTGTTTACCTGGTCAGTGCATCTGAGTTGAGAGTGCTGTCCAGAGCGGTCACAATGAAGCACTGTGGGATAGCTCCCGGAGGCCAATAACGTCGAATTCCGTCCACACTACCCCAATTCCGACCCGCAAAGGCTGATTTTAGCGCTAATCCCCTCGTCAGAGGTGGAGTAAAGAAACCGGTTTAAAGGGCCCTTTAAGTAAAAAAAAAAGGGCTTCGTCGTGTGAACGTGTCCAGGCTTAATTCAAATTAACGCTGCTAAATTCGACCTAAACTCATAGTGTAGACCAGGCCTAAGAGACAGCTCCTACCCCTGAATAATCTAAATAGGTAAGACAGACAGAGGGTGGGAGGGGAAACAGAAGCATAAAGAGATGGTCTTCGAGTACTGGCCCCATGTGTATTCCACACATGGGTACACATGCACACCCTGCGCCTGACACGTCAGCATTTTGCAAGTAGTGTCAGTTAGTCTGGCTATGTGCCCTGGGTCTTCTTGTGCTCAGGACTCTGTCACGCCAGTTCCCATTAAGGGAAGTAAATTGGAGCTGTCTAGAGAAAACATGTGCCTAATTGGGGAATGGGAGACAGCTGCCTGTCCAATTAGGCTGTGGCTATATAAAAGGCAGGGAGGAAGGAAGCCAGGAAAAGAGGGGGAGTGGAAGCAGAGCGATAGCGCTTCCCTCCTGGGTGCAGACGTTACAACCCAGTAAAAAGGTGGCGGGAGCACAACCTGTAAATAAACGGCACCAGTGGTTACTGAACCACAGGGTCTCAGAGTGACTTTGTCAGCACAGCAAGGGCAGGAGCAAGGAGGGCCCAGCAGCGCCCTGCTACAAGACCGAGGGTATAACAAAAGGCGTGGACTGACTGCCTCCCCAGTTCTTTCTTACGACTTGAGTCAGAATCCTGTGTCTGGAGCTATCCTTGCATTGTCTTCATTTCTGTATATAGTTGGTTAGTGTTTTTGTAGTATTTTATCATATTTTATATAGTTAACGTTCCTTAGTTTCTCCCTGGAGACCCTCTCTGTTCCCCCTTTGGGGAGTAGGAGTATGCCCAGAATTCAAAAACTCCTCTCCGCGCTTCTTATCGGTCACGAGCAGCTGCTAACGCTGCCTTTCCTGGCTTGGGGAGGCTTGTATATCTGCCAAGTGCAATATCTTTCATTCCATCCTACCTCAGACCCGAAAGGGATGAGAGTGCCGACTGAGACGGCCATGGAGAAAGCCATGCAAACCCCATCTGATCCAGACTGGGGAGACATTGGCCGCAGTCCTCAAGTAGCGTGCCTCTGAGCATGAGCTCTGGAGCAGACACTGGATCAAATAACTCTGAAGACCCATTGCTTCATGAGAGCAAGGGGTACTCTCACAGACATAAAAACAGATCTCCCTCTAAGCCTGGTTCCAGAAGAAGGGACCCTAGCTGGGTGAGTCTTTACATGCAGGTCCTGAGGACTTAGATCTGCATCAGCCTCCCCACCACAAAGAGAAAGCATGAAGGAGCATAGCTCCAATGGTACCAGTCCCAACGCCAATGCTGTGACCGTTAGCAAGCTGAAGGGTCAACATCCACTGGACCCACACAGACCCATGGCAGCGATTCTCAGAGCTAGGGTGTAGATATTTAGGCTCAGGCTCTGAAACCTAGCAATGGGGGAGAGTCTCAGAGCATGGTCTCCAGCCTGAGCAGAAATGTCTACACTGCTATTTTTTGCCCTGCAGCGTTAGCCCTGCTAGCCCTAGTCTGTTAACTCAGGGTCCAAGATTTGCTGCCATGGGTTTTGTTTTGTTTTGTTTTACTGTGTAGACGTACCCTAAGTCTCTGCTGTGGCACCAGATTTAGCAGAACCAACAACCAGGACCTCTCATACTCCAGGACAGACTGAGACATATACTACTCTAGAGGATATCTTCACCCTTCCAAACCCCAGTCTCTACTTTTGGGCCCAGTCCTTCTGAGGAACATTTTGACCTTGAGAAGGCCCACCCTCGAGGGAAAGGTGCTATGCCCCTAGTCTATCCACGAGGTGGAGCTTCCTCCAACTGATGCTGCCTGTGAAGCTGGAGCTGGCCTACTCTTCAGCTGAATTCAATGGCCAAGACAAACCATTTCCTTTCCAACCCAGGGAGGTCAGCCCAGATAGAGCTTCAGGAGTTTCTTAGATACATCCTCTGCCCAAGCAGGGTTACCCTCCAAGAGATTGCTGGTTCCTAATGTCTTGGGCCTTCGACCCTTCATACTGGCCCTATTGGGGTCCATGGGATCCTTGTGTATGACACCCCAGATCCATGCACTTTACCAGAGAATCATATCATCCCTCTCCTCCTAGACAAAAGCCACCAGCTCTGTAGCAGGAGGAGGAAAACGACAAGCCAGATCTGGTGGGACTGACGGGTATATCATCATCTTCACCCAATGAGGCAGCTGCCCCATTTTCACCATTCCTACCTGATGACCATAAGCAATATTGAAAACTATTGCAGAGGTTAGTGGCAGAACTTCAGATTCCATTAGAAGAAGTTCAGGATATGTAGCACAAGCTCTCCAGACAAAATGGGTAGCTCTCCTGGTGAATTAGTTCATTATGGAACCAATTAGAGTGGTATGGCAAATACCATCAATGTGTACTTCTACCTCTAAAAGGACTGAGAAATGTTTCTTTGTACCTGCAAAAGGGGTTGAATTTTTGTTCACCCACCCTATCCTGTATCCCTAGTAGTACAAGCAGTCACAGAAAGATCCAGACATCAATACCCTAAAAATCACCCCTGCGGACAAGGGAGCTAAATGCCTGAACCTTCTGGAGATAAAGATATTTATAAAGTCACCCATGTGTGGAATACACTTAGGGACCAGCATTCAAAGAAGAAATGGAAGTTACTTACCTGTAACTGGAAGTTCTATGGTACGTATAGTCCCTATTTGTATTCCGCTACCTGTCCTCCTTCCCCTCTGCTTCAGATCATGACTGGATTTGAGGTAGAGCAGGAACTGGAGAAGTAGTCAGTCCTCCCTTCCCCTTATGCCCTTGGTCCTGAGCATGAGGAGATTCGGGTCACAGGCACAGGCCTATGGACGCTACTTGTGAGATTTTCCTATCTCAGCTCATGGTGCCCATGCATACCCACATGTGGAATACAGATAGGGAACCACACATCTCGAAGAACCTCCATTTACAGGTAAGTAACCTCCATTTGTGACTTGCTCAAGGTCACATAATCAGTCTGGTAAACTGGGAATAGTACACAGCAACCAATCCTTTGCATCAGCATTTCTCAAACTAAGGGTCCTGACCAAAAGGTAGGGTGACCATATGTCCTGTTTTAGATGGGACAGTGCCTTTTTTAAGCCCTGTCCCAACCATCCCGACTTTTTTGGCAAAAATGGCATTTGTCCCATTTGCTCTTGCTGACTTGATCAGTTGGCAAGAGCAAATGGGACAAATGCCCACCTTTGTCAAAAAATGGGGTGCATTGTGGAGGAATGTATGGGAGGGAGGCAGGGTTTGAGCGAGCAGCGACAGCCTTGTGCTGGGGGTGGTGTTGGGAGCTCGGGCCAGCCCCACGGGGGGAGGGAGGGTTCGGGTTAATGGCTCATGACAGCCCCACGGGTGTCCCGTTTTCCCTTTGGGAAATATGGTCACCCAACCAAAAGGGGATCGTAAGACTGTTGTAGGGGGGTTGTGGTATTACCACCCTTACTTCTGTGCTACCTTCAGACCTGGGCGGCCGGAGAGTGGCGGCTGCTGGCTGGGCACACAGCTCTGAAGGCAGTGCCACCGCCAACAGCCGTGCAGAAGTAATGGTGGCCTGATATGGGGAGGAGCATCACTTTTGGGGAGGTTATTGCAGCCTGAAATATTTTCCCCAAGGGGGGCCCTGCAAAAAAAAGTTTGAGCCCCTGCTCTACATCATGCTGTTTCTCTGTTACCACATGCATCACCTAATTGAGTTCATAATGTGAAAAATATATATTAACCAACTTGAAAACACTAGCTGTGCATGTATCTGACCTATATAAACACGTGTTTCTATTACTGTTTGATACATCTTTCCTCCCCCATTCCTTCTGATGGTTATACTCAATTGTAGTCTTGTGTAAATTCGAATGTAAGGTCTTCAGGGCAGGAACAAGCTCTTACTCTGTGTTCTGTGCAGCACCTAACACAATGGGTCACAATCCATTTCTACATGCTACTGTAATGCAAATAATATATTTTAACTATTTTTGTATGTCTTCTACTTTATACACATTAAAAATATCATGGTATCTGAATTTTATGTATCTGGACAAAAACATTACTCTACAGATTTTGCCTTTCATCTCTCCCTGAATTTCTTTTTTTTTTTTTTTTTGAGAAATGTGTGTTTAAGCTTCATCTACTGTGTTTTTTGACCAGTCTTTGTCTGCAGCAAACTGCAGAGTTTCCTAGCTTTGCCCGCTAGGAGGAGAGCCTGGACAATTATCTGTAATGAAGGGAAATGTTCATAATCTTAAAGTTTTTGTTTAAAACTTGTTTTTTTTTCACTACTAAGATCAAGTGACTTTATGAATTAACTCTATTAGAAACAAATCTGTATCTTCGATACACCAGAACAAATTCGGCTTTAACAAATAATGAAGTAACTGAATAGTTAGAAGAATTGCCGTGTGCTGAGCCCATTTCCAGAACCATTACAAATGAAATGCCCAAACAAATTACTGCTGAAATGAAGTAAAAACCGAGGATGCTAAAAGTTCTAGTAGTCCTGTAAATGCTTTCCACACCTAAGTTATTCCCCAGGACAGTAAATGCATTACAATATGCATGTCCTGACTTGACTGCATGAGTATAATAACTTGTGGGAGAGGTGTGAGAATATATCAAGAGCTACTATTTTCACATTCTGATGTCTGTGTGCACGCACATGTGTGTGTTTGCACATGCATTTTGTGCAAGGCTGAAAGTTCTGTTTTCTTTCCAGTGCTCAGTTCACAGTACAAAGGACCCAAGGTACTTTGTGGCTCTCCTTGTTGTCTTTATGGAGATCACATGATGGTTCATAAATAATAGGTAAGGCTTTCATTTGTGGTGGATACTGTACCACATTCTGTATGTTAGAAATACATGAGTACTTTCCATTGGAATAAGGAGTCATACCTAGTGATTAGAGCACAAGTATGGGAATCAAGCGTTTTAGTTTGGTTTTCATGCTATGCCAGTATCTGTGTGTCTGTATTTGTGGAAATTGCTTACTGTCTTTGCCTGAATGTTCCATTTAGAAAAGTAGCTATGATAACCTGACAGGGTGCTGTGGGTCCTACTTAATGATTGGGAAGCTCTTTGAGATAATCTGTGAAAGACACCCATTTTAAATGTGTTTATTTTCAGGTACTGCAGGCACAGATTAGAGGTCCACATAATACCATAAAAAAGAAGGACATCACTTTTCACAAACAGAAAAGCAAAGCATTTTTCTGGAGACTATTGTCCCCCTTTCTGACTAATTCAGGACTGGAATAGCAGAGGAGTGGCACGTTAGAGAGGAAATGCATTGGCAAAACTGAAGTGAGAAACTTGTACAAAGCAGCATTTAAATATTAAGGGCCAGATTTTCAAATGTATTTATGTATAATTACTCATATACATATAAAATTTGCTTCTGGTGTACGTTACCATGGGTGCATGTTCATGATTGTACATTCCTGACTTAGAAAGTCTGGCCCTAAGCATATAACTGTAATTCAGTGTTTTATGTACATTTGTTTTATTTATGTTGTAGTTATGTATTGGTTCTCATTACTGCTTTTTCTCGGGTCCCAAAGTTAGAGTCAAATGGGCTGAAAGAGTTAAACAAATGGCACAGTTAACTGAGTGACAATTCCTCGCAATAGCTTTATTCAAGTAGGTTTCACTATAGTACACTTCGCAAGACTGACTTAATACTTTGCACCCTGGCTTCCATGCTAGCAATTTATTTGAAGGCACTTGGTCTGTTGATCTAATTTCCCAGAGAATTGAGAAAGTGTCTTCCTCAGACACACCTTTCCAAAAGTGACAGATAAAGGTTCTGGTAGAGACAGCTAGGAGCTTGTGGTTGGAAAGGCCCCCTGTACTTCCACCTGGAAAGGACTTTATATTCAATTGATAGCCCACCATTGTGCAGCACCATCTATTTGGAAACTCAAGCGTTTGAGTAACATATCCTCCAATTTGAAAAATGCTGTTTGGTTTTTAACTCTTCTTTCCTTTTTTTTACAATGTTTTTCTGGTCTTTTCTGATATTTCTATTGTTGTCCTAATCTATATTCCTAATGGAATTACTAAATTGGATCAGAACCCTGGCCTGTCTGTCTCTAACAGTGGGCAGGACCTCTGGGTGAAGGTGCAAGAAACACTGCAATAGATAGTTATGGAAGAACCTGCCTATAGGTAAAGTTTTTTCCTACCCTCCATCAGTTAGGGGTTGGTTTTATTCCAAGTAGCATGAGGGTTTGTAATACTGCCAAAATTTTTAAGGTTGTAGATTTCTATTTTTAATCTTTGCTTTTGTAGCTCTTGATGTTCTTTTTATGTAGTATCCATGTAAATATCCAGTCCATGTTGGAATCCTCCTATGTTCTTGCCTTAAGTAATACCTTGTAGCAGTGAGGTCCTCTGCTGCTGTACTTTATAAAGTATTTTCAACACAAACTAATTAACAGAAGGAATCCAATCTTAATGATCTTCATCTGCTCTCTGTGTGACATACCATAATTATTTTAAAGATCTACATTTTTTATCTGTAACCTCCTATCCCAGTCACTCTTATTTCAGTTACTTACAGTGGCCATTGCTAAAAGGTCAATATTTATCAACAGTTTAAACAGGGTCAGTGGGGCCATACTGTTTGAGAGGGGTTGCTGGGAAGCTTCTATCCTACATAGGTGATTGAGTGATTGTAAGGGTTGATGTTGGCTTTATTAGCCACTAACCTTGCATATAACAGCATGATTTGAATATTTACATTACTGCACCACTGAAAGGATGTTCTTAATGGAGCCTTTGGGACACCTGGTAAATATTTGCTAACCAACAGGAGATTATTATCCCCTAGCTATGTTCGGTTCCTAGAGATAAATTGTTCTCAAAATGCCCTGAATTTGGATTGAACTACATATAGCAACCTTTGCAATAAAATTAAAACTGGAAATGTTCTGATTTTAGATAGAGGAGTGAATATTCTTTTGGTGAAGGATATTCTAACTTACCTCCTATCACATGCTAAGAATATTGTTTTTATGCTCTTGCAGGGGAGATTTTAAAGGCATGAAGGGAACTCCCTTTCACTTTCAGTGGGAGTTGTGTGGCTGACTGCTCTTAGGTTTTATGGCTACATTACCAGGCCTGCTTTAGTTCTGCAATTTTATATAATTAATTGTACACTTGTAATTTTGAAATAAGGTGGGAAGCCAGAGAAAATACAAAATTTTGAACACTGAAGCTGAGTTATGCATCCAGATTATATTGTGTTCATATAATACCTTGTTTTCCTTGTCACAGGTTTTATGAATGTTTATTTTAACACACTGGAATTTTCAAAGGGTATGTCTACACAGCAGCTGGGAAGTGTAATTCCCAGTGGAGACAGACATGTGTGTGCTAGTTCTGCTTGAGTTAGCACCTAAAAACAGCAATGTGGCCACGCCAGTGCAGGCAACAGCTTGGGCTAGCCCCCTCAGTAAGTACCCAGGGGGTCAGGCAGGACTCTGCTCGGGTGGCTAGCCCTAGTTACTGCCCACACTGCAATGGCCACATTGCTATTTTTAGGCACTAGCTTGAGCAGTGCTATGGTGTTATATCTGCCCAGACTGGGAATTATACCTCCTGGCTGCTGCATAGAAACACAGCCTTAGTATTGACTACCAATAAGGTAAACAGGAGCTGTGCAGCTAAAGACCTGCATCTAATTGAAAGTTTGCACCATAGTTTTAAGAGTCAATAAAATGTTGCTATTTCCTCCCTGAATGCAGTAGTTTAATTCTGTCTGTCTGATACCAGCAGCAGGAGCAGCGGAAGCTTCCTAAAAGTGTGGGGACGCACTGGCACCCGAACAGTGACCCCTCTCCTGCACTGCCCCTTCCCCCAAGGCCCCGCTCCCTTGTTGCCTCTTCCCCCTTCCCAAGGCCCTGCCTCTCGCTCACTCCTCTCTGTCCCTTCCCCATTGCTCTCCCTTATGGCCTGTAAAAAGTGATGTGGTCATGGCCCCCCCCATTCCGGCGTCCCTGACCAGCAGTACTGAAAGCAAAACTTCTGGGTCAATCCATCCCAATGCAATAAATAAAGAATGATTTTCCTGTAGACTTAAGAGGCTAATCCAGCAAATATTCAAATAAAAGGAAAGATGCCTATTGACTTCAGTGCGAGTTGGATCAGGTTTAAAAGCCTGTACATCTGCAGGTCTCTAGTGATGGTGTCTGAATGACTTTCCCTGGCAAATTATTCCATTGTCTGATTGACATGAAAAAGTTTCCTAATTTCTAACTCAATTTCTCCCCCTTCTGAATCCCTTCAGGGGGTTGCTTCTTGTTAATACCGCAGCTAAATCATCTCAAAATTGACATCTCTGCTGGAGAGAATTATTCCAGCCAAGTCACTACCTATATAATAAGACAAGTTGGGTGAATTCCTGGCCCTATTAAAATTGATGACAAAACTCCCATTGACATCTCTAGAGCCAGGATTTCACCCAATGAGCTTTACTCACAAACTTAGTCCTCCCTCTGGAAAGTACTCATGCATGAGTTACCCACGTACCTAAATCCAACTAGACCTTATCCAACTAGATGTGATTGCCACAAATTGAATGGTCCTGTCTGAGGGCTTGATCCTGAACTCTCCGCAGTATAAATCAAGAATAACTCCAGTGAACGTAATGATTTTACTGGTGTGTAAGTGATATCAGAATCAGGCCTTTGGCCTCTCTGGTGACTCTCATGATTGCAATGTGATGCTTTTAAAAAAAATGATGTATTCAAGGATCAAACAATTTTAATTAATCCCAAAGCTGAATTTAGTGAGTATTTGTATTTCCAATTTCAAACTGTAACATTTAATAGACTTTTATAGAAGTAGAATGACAATCTGTGAGCAAACAAAGCGAATCAAACCACCGTCTTGCGGAACATCGGCACAACCCCAGGAAACATTTTCTCAAAAAGGGGTGGTTTTAGAATGATTGGAAAGACTTCTGGCAGATGTGGCCAGTAATACAAGCTTAACCATATTGAATGAAAAGCTATACATTATTTTTTTGTAAAAAGCAGCCATGTAAATTGAATGCAATTTGGTATTGTTTTCGTATGAACTGGGAAGTGTGTTCATTACTTTCTCATTACTCATTTCCCTGCAGTTACTTCACTGATCTGGCGAATATTCATGTTTAATATGCAAGTGGATAATGTGTTTTCTTAAATAAAAGTACTATTTGACTTTGCCAGGTCTGAGGTATTTACAGGCTAGCTGACTTATTCTACAGCTCAGATGTCAATGAAAAGAATGTGTTTTCCTGCTTGCTATGCTGAAATGGTCTATAATCACTTACACAAATTAAGATTAATAGCTTCTGTGCTTTGGTATTTTAACATCAAAAGGTTTATTGTCCACAGTTCTTGAAAAGTCTTTCTCAGATAAAAATTATAGACCATAATAATCCCCCAGTCTGCAGTATTTTTACTTTTTAAAAGGAATGTGGTTTCTCTACTGTTTGGTCCAATGTATGTTCTCTTTAGAAAATGGTTAATTTTTGCTGGCATACAAACTTGGTTTGAGAGGTCATTGTAATCAACAGGGCTGGGGACAAGAATCAGAAGAGAGTTATTTGTAGTGTGCTGGGACACTTTCATAATGAAACCTGGAACTGGGTGAAACAAACATGAAACTTGGAGCAGGTTCACGAAATGTTTGCTGAGGTTTGGAAGCCTGGGCTGAATTTCAGGCAGACCTGTGTTGACTGATTGGGGGGGAAACCATGAGAAATGTAGTGGTTTTCATATGGCTTCATCTTCACATAATCCAAAATATTGTGATTTAGCAGAGTTTCAAGTTTGTTCAAACTCAAAGTGAGACTGAAGTAGTTTGAGTACATGTAAACTGATACCAAAGATGTGAGGTGTGGTAGGGAGTTTGATCAGAACTGCAGGCAGGAAGAGGAGGGTGAATAATAGTTTCCTTACTCCCAGTAGAACGGAGAGGGAAGCACTGGCATAGACAAAAGCTCCAATCACACTGAGGGGGAGGAATTGAGACATTCTCTCTCATCCATTAGTGGGCGGGGGATATGAAAGGTTGTGAATTGGTGGGAAGATGGGCTCTCTTTCCCAGATACAGAGGAAAGAGAAGCCCATTAGTGTAAGAAGAGAAAAGGAAAGCTCCTCCTCAGATCCAAGTGGGGGAACGATGCGGGAGGGTGTCTCACAGCTATAGGAAGAGAGTGAGCAAGATGAAGTTGAGGGAGTTGTTAAGAGGTGTAAGTGCAGAAGGATGTGTCAGATGGGGGAATTAGAGTGAGGTGAACTCTCCCTTGCAGCATGTAAAGATGAAAGGGATGAAGAGAGAAAAAGCACTCTGGGGGGGGGGAAAACTCCCCCTAGCAGCTGAGTTATGGATGACTGAAATTCATTCACAAAGAAAGAACAGTGCAAAAGAGGTGACCCATAAGCAAGGGCCAGGACCAGTACTTCAGGGGTAGGTGGGGTCCAGGATCCCTTCCAGCAGCTGGAGTGGGAAGGCATTGGACTTCTCATGAAGGTGCTGTTCCTGGACCTTGGTGTGTGGGAACTGATGAAAGCCTCCTATTTTGTGTTGGCCTCTAGCTGGTAGATTTAGTCATGGTTGTTAGGTGTCAGGTAAAAACTTCAGTTCCTTATTATAACTGATGCTGGGACTCAGAAAATATATTTGCTGCTGTCTCTGATGTCCTTTGTGAGGCCCTTTAAACGATAGTTGCTTGTTCTTATGAAGTGTAATGCATTTTATATTTTAATACACTTTATCTAAAAACAGTCCATTTATTTGCATCACAACTATCACATATACAATTATACGTATCTGTGCTGTAGTGACTGGACCTTGGAATGGTGCCAACCTCAGATAGCTGCTTTTCTGTCACCAAAGGCCAAATCAGTTGATTATTATTTGAAACTGCTAAAATATGTAATAGTACACAAAAAAGTTTGACAAAAATGAGTTTTCCATAATACATAATACAGTTTTATCAGATCATATTGTGTAACAAAAACATATACAACTGCAGGCTGGGCAGCCTAGTCTCCTTTGTACACAAGTAGAGCTACCATTAGCACTAATGGGAATTATGGACACGTCAATGGAAGAATAGAGTGCCTAGTCTAATGCAAGAATCAATCAATAGGAAATGTATTAAACATTTTCAGTAAGCCATGTCAGTTTGACACCATAATTAAAGTTCTCTCAAGAATTGTTTATCATTCAGATGAACCAAGAAATGTTGTAAATCCTGCAAATAACATTTCTTGGCATTTGTGTTTCCAGAAGATGGTGTGGGTCACAGATAAATTCAGGTCTGTGTAGCCAAGGGATTGTGTATCCTGAGGAAACCATGGGAAACAACAGTGTTTAAAAGCAGGAATGTTAGCAATCTTGCACCGTTGGCCTTCAGTGTAGTCTATATCATGATTTCACTTGTGACCAAGAGATGGTGCTGACTTTCAACAGCTGGTCCACAATAGATGCACCAGAAATATGACTCCAGTAATGAGTGATGGACACTGAAGCCTTGAGTCAACATAACGTTGACATTTACTCTTGGGGATCAGGGCTCCAAGCTGTGAACATAAAAGGGGCCAACTGAGAGAGTTTTGACAAATGAATTGCTGTTCCTAGAAAGTATACCAAGCAGAATTTTTATGATCAGGTCAGTGAAATGGCTCTGGGGAAACTGTACATAGGAGAAGAACAAAACCAGATGTTCTGTGAAGAACAAACCCACTACGATGGCTCAGGTCTACAACCACAAGCGGCTATTAACCTTGTTGTAGTTCTAACAACCGTAGTCTTTTTCTTTCCTGGAATGCTATTCTTTTTAAGTTATAAGTAAAGGGTGATGTTGCAAATGATCAATTAAACTGTGTTCTGGAATGCAAGTCAGAAATGAGCAAAATCAAGTGAGAGATGCGGATGGCATCCTAGATGAATTGTTACATCTCCATGGCATGGTTGAACTGAATTAAAAAAAATGGTACGTAACTTAATTTTTCAACTGCAGTTTCTTTATTACTATTAAATGGTAGTTTGTTTATTTGTAGTATTTGTTATGATGGCAGCAGTCATAATGTATTCACCATACACTTTTATTTTAATTTTCTAGACACTCGACCTTCCTGGGGGCTTTTGTTTTGTTTTGTTTTACTGTCCAAACTGGCCATTTACCTGGCTTAATGGAGTTACACTCAGGGGACACTATGCCAGGGTGGTTGCTGAGCTGAGCCGATTACCATCCTACCTCTCCTGGTCTGGTTATGAGATTTGGTCCCGCTTCTTATACTGCTGGTTATCAGCTCCAGTGTCTCAGAGGGAGCCCATCATCACAGTAGGGGCTGGCAGAGGTGACTTCTCAGCTATGTGATTAGGAGGTGTCTGGTAGGTAAAGGAAGGTGGTGGAGAGTGATGTAGTCTCTAGTGGGTGAAGGGATTAGGGCCCTCTTTGAGAGAGGGAAGAGAGTGGAAGGAGATAGGAGCTGAAGGCAGTGTGTAGAGGAGAATGAAGACAAGTTCATTCACCCCACTCATGCATTAGGATTTTGAGGCTGAGAATAGTCATTCTTAGGGCTCTGCTGGTTAAAATTATAGAGGAAGAGAAGAACAGGAGTACTTGTGGCACCTTAGAGGAAGAGAGATGGTTTGTAAATGAAGCACTCTTTCTGTCGTGCAGTTCAGTTGCTGCAACGAGAAATACAATGAAATAAGTGTTAACTTACCTGACAATGATAAAGAAAAAAACAATTATTTTCATTGTTAAAAGAATAAAATAATTTATGTACAAACCCTTCAGTATAGATGAACAGAATTATTGATAATGTTATTTTCTTACAAGAGTGTCAAAGGGGATGACGTCAAATGTTCAAGATAAGGAAATGTTACAGTTTGTAATATAAAATTACGTTAAGGATTTCTGTTTTAGTTCATACCAATTTATCATCTTTCCTTAACCAGCACAGCTTACTACTTGTACCAGATTCATAGCTGAACTACTTCTCTATATTGTTTTATTGTTGGGAGGCAGGATGGCTCAGTTGCTAGAGTGCTAGACTGAGAGTCAGGATACCTGACTTCTGTCCCCAGCTCTTCCGCTAACTTGCTGTGTGATTTTGGGTGAGTCACGTCTCTGTTTTTCCCCTCAGTTTCCTCATCTGTTAATTGGGGATAGTAATACTTAATAAGGGCTTTGAGACGTATGGATCGAAAAGTGCTGTACAACAGCTAAGGATTATTACTGTTGTCAACTGTATATCAATAGTTAGTAATACATTTATTAGCTGCAGTCACAAGTATTCTAAATTGGTCTAAACAACTTTAATTTCTCTAAATAGGGACATTTCTGTAACATCCTAATATAGGAATTTGAGGGATATATCCTGGAATATTTCTTGCATACGTTTTTTTATATGCCAAAAGCTTTTCAGTTTGGGACAGTCTCAGATGATTTTCCTCCCTTCCCTCAGCATTTTTTTATCTGAATTTTGTAAGACCAAACAAGATGGGAAACCTGGGGTGGATTAAATCCAAACCTTCTCCAAAACGTGAACAAAGGCTGTGTTCTGGTTTAAAATATATTGGCTAACTTTTTCCCCTTCAACTTTTCATTTTCATACATATCTACCGGTAGATAGTTCTTTGTGATGTGGCCTGGACTAGAAGCAAAAATACCTTGAGAGAGGCTGCTTCTGGGTTTCTTGCTTCCTGTCCGGAAACTAGGTAGTACAGTACTGGCAACTTTGTAAGAGAGCTTGTTCCCAGGAGACTTCTAGCCATTTTTTGCAGATTCAGCAGTTTCAGATAATTTAGATACAATTAAATCACCAAATTTCTAGGTGTATTTTTCACCAGAAGCAAACTTCCATGCTGTTTGAGGTTCACCCATCTCTGCTTAAAAATTCAGTTTGTGAGTAAAAACACGGCAGTGTGACTAGAATTGATTGTACTTGGCATTTATGTAATAAAGAATGTGGATTTGTTGGCTCCCTAAACTTGCCATTTGTCAGAAAATAGGCAGTTATGAATTTCAACATATGGTATGCATAAAATATGACTAAAATTAGGCTATATAAACTTCAAAAATTATATTCTAAATAAATATCAGAATTAGTTTGAGGTCTTTTGAAGTTTTTCATGTAATACATGTTATATTTAATAAAAAGCCAACACCTCAAAATATTGTTGTCCAGGCTTGATATTTTGCTATAGTTTTTGTGGTATTAGTGGGTTTGAAATATCTTTGACTAAGAATATTTTAGTCCAGATGGCCTCAGCATTATGTAATTTGCCTTTTAATGTGTGACTTGCCAGCTAGGAAAACTTTGGTTTGCGTGAAACTTGCATAGCCATCAGATATTTGTTACATGCTTGGAGAGGGGGAAGGGGGGGTGAGTTCTGGATTATGCTAATACTTTGCTAATGCCACATGCTACTGCCGAAGTAGCAACAAAGAGGAGCTATGCTTTTTCATTTGTTCTACGCAGTTAAATTGTGAGCCGGTGCATTATAAAGATTAGATTTCTTTTTCAGAGGTGTCTTTTATACTGAAGAAACTGGCAGAACTTTAATCTCAAAATTATTCCACCTTGTTAAAATCTCTGCACTTTTTGTTGAATAAAATAGTTGAAATATATATAAAAATAGAGAGAAATATCCATATATTGAATACTTGTGTCAAGCATTTCTAGTCCTCAGAATAATGAACACACTAAAACATTGAGGGACTACACTTCTTTATATTTACCTGTTTTTGCTACAATTTTAAAAGACTAGATATTAATTGATCCTAAAATAGTGGCATATCCCTTCTTGTAGATGTCTCAATAATAGCAATTATTATTAACATATCTGTATTTTCATTTTAAGCCATTTCTTTTCCCCTAGTCATTTATTATTTTGATGTAAAAATTCATTCCTAGCTGAAACTTGGCATAAAAGGCCTGAATTCCTTGCTTTACCAGATGTAGAAATAAAAAAATCAGCATTTTTAAAGAGTCCAATAAAGAATAATTAGATTTGTGTTGTTTCAATGCATTTTTTGGTAACTTATAAATTTCAAAATGGCTTGATTTAAAAAAATTAATTAATTTAAAACTCCCACCTGAAGTATAAAAACATTTTGGGCTCTGTCCTAAAAAGTGCTAAGCACCCCACAATTCCTACAGGCTTTCAAAGAAGAACTGAGCACCTTTATAGGATGGCCTTGAAAGATGGCAGTTTTATACCACAGAGAACCTTGATCACCCATCCATTTCACTGCAAAGGTGATGATGGATTTGGTCTCAAGCTGTGGAGGGTGCTAATCAAACCTCTCTTGAAACACTTTCAGGGAGCGAATTCACTGAGGGGCATTTCCAGATCAATACCTGCACTGGAATAAACGATGTTCCCCTCCTTTCCTGGGAGGGTGGGAGTGAATAACACACCATAGCACTGTATGATTAGTTTCAGTAGAAGTCAGTGGGAGTTTTTCCTGCAGAGTGAAGACTGCATTATGAGCGTTGCGGGAAAACAGGTGGATGAGAGCTGGGCAGTCCTCCTGGTGGATCATCTGCCAGCAGATCGAGGAACGTGATCGTTCCCCTTTATTCGACATTGGTGAGGCCTCATCTGGAATACTGTGTCCAGTTTTGGGCCCCACACTACAAGAAGGATGTGGAAAAATTGGAAAGAGTCCAGCGGAGGGCAACAAAAATGATTAGGGGTCTGGAGCACATGACTTATGAGGAGAGGCTGAGGGAACTGGGATTGTTTAGTTTCCAGAAGAGAAGAATGAGGGGGGATTTGATAGCAGCCTTCAACTACCTAAAGGGGGGTTCCAAAGAGGATGGAGCTCGGCTGTTCTCAGTGGTGGCAGATGACAGAACAAGGAGCAATGGTCTCAAGTTGCAGTGGGGGAGGTCCAGGTTGGATATTAGGAAACACTGTTTCACTAGGAGGGTGGTGAAGCACTGGAATGCGTTACCTAGGGAGGTGGTGGAGTCTCCTTCCTTGGAGGTTTTTAAGGCCCGGCTTGACAAAGCCCTGGCTGGGATGATTTAGTTGGGAATTGGTCCTGCTTTGAGCAGGGGGTTGGACTAGATGACCTCTTGAGGTCCCTTCCAACCCTGATATTCTATGATTCTATGAAGAAAGCCTAAGGGAAAACTCAATGCATTGACACTAAGGCTTCATCTACATTAGCATTTTTGGGGAAATCTGTGGCACTACATGTAGTAAATTTAATAAAGCACCAAGATGTTTTGTTGTTGTTTTATCTCTGAACCTATATCTAAACCCATCTAAACCTGCTCTGTTCAGAGATAAGGAAAATGGGGGTTAAAATTCCTGTTCCTCCTGTTGCTAACACCAACAGAACTGCTTTGGTGGTTATGCAATGGTGGGAGATTTTTCCAAAAATGCTAGCTACGACATGGTCTTGGTGTGAAAGCCCTAGCACGCCCATACAGATTTTCATTGAACTTAACTAGCTGAATAAACTGAAATGAAGAAAATATTCATTCTGCACCTGCAGAAAAGGCTACTGCTGTCAAAAGCTGGTTCCAGGTACTGTCAGTGACTTCCACCAGATAAGTGGTTTGACTTTCTTTAAAACTTGGCAGCAAATGTACCGCTTATTTTTTTTTATTTAATTTAAATTATTTTAACAGATTATGATAAATTTAGGCCTTAACATAGGTTGTCAGTTTCAAACTTAATTTTAAATAATTCCCTTTAAAAATAAACCTGTATTTAATTTAAATAATAAAAAACAGATTTAAAAGAAAAACATTGATTTTTATCCACCATGTTTTCTCTTCAAATGAAGTGTGTTGCTTCCAGCTGAGAAGATCAGGATAAATGATTCTGAGATGATGAACAGACCAGGCTATGAACACATTGACCATTATTTCTTGCCAGCATTTAATTTGGAACATTTTGGCTTTGTTCCAAAATTGGGTCAGTTTTAATTCTTTGAATTATTGTAAGGTGCCTTGATACTTGTGAAAACCAGAGAGTTCTCAGTTGCACCTGCTAGTACACAGCCCTGCACCGGGGGTCAGTACTGAGCTGCATCACTTAAAGGGCATCGCCTCCCAGAGCACCCCTGTATGCAAACCCCTGTGGTGCTGGAGCCCATTGCTGCACACTATTATAGGATGCAACATGCTGCCCCTTGCACGCTGGTTCCACTTTGTGAACCAATGTGGAGGGAAACACAGGGCCACTGAACGTAGGCTCTGCACACACAATCATGCCAGTAACTTCATTGGAAGCAGGGTTAGGCCGACACCGAGCACTTTTTCAAAGTCCTGCCTAAATATGTAAATGTTGATGTACAGAAATGGATGTTTAAAATATGTTACAGAGAAGAGAAGGAACATTGCAAGGCCATGCCTCATGCAAATGACAAAAGAACAGACATGTTATGTAACTTGAAATTCAGGAATCCTTCCCATTTCTGTCTCTGGTGGTTAGAATTTTTCACTCTTGCTATATTACAAGCCCATGGGGACTTTTAAAACTACTTATACAGACTTTACTGTTTTGGATATACAAGAGTTAGTTGCATTAAGTTGTAGTTTGGGGAAAAAAGAAACAATTTTTATAGCATTTTTAAAATAACTGTTTATTAAAGGATAGTGTAAAAGATCACAGTTTCTATATTTTTACTGTTTAGCTTTGAAAAGATAATAAAGTTACCATGCAGGAAGTGTAGCAAATGGACACATTTGATACCAGCCTAATATAACTTTAAATACTGTGTATTAGAATGTATGAAAATGTCACATAATTAAATAGCAAAGGAAAGACAAGGAAAATATTGTACTGTAATGTATGGCAAGATAATATCAAAAAATCTAAAATGTACTTAAATCCTGTAAGGGTCTAATTTATTTCTTTAGTGAAATAATATTTTTATAGTGCCTTCTAAGGATCTCAGAATACTTTATAAACGTATAATGAAGAATTCTCTTGTGAGGTAGGGCAAGTAGTACTGTAGTATCCCTATATTACATGAAGGAAAACTGAGGCACATGGTGGTTAAATGACTTGCCTTACGGTTGTCCTTTAGCCACAAGTCTATGCTTAAGTCAAAATACTCAGAAATGGAAGCCTGAAGTTATAGTTCTAAGTTCATATTTAAGCATTAATGGCCTAATTTTCAAAAGTGTTGATCACCCTGTATTTCTCACTGGCTCTAGTAGCACCTTTGTAGAGGGCAATAGGTGCTGTAATGCCAGTTGATCATGCCTGGTATCTGTCACAACAACTTTCTCTCCACCCTGCTGCTTGGGACCATCATCCTCTCTTGAAGGGTCAGGGGAGACCTCAAAGGATGTACCCTCTCATAGATCACCCCAATCCCCACTAAGTGGGCCATGGGAGGTACTGGGTGTCCCCATGTCTCTGTGTCACCTAACTCCTCTTACCCTCCTTAACCCTCTACTTGCTGAGGACCAGTGGGAGTTAGCTCTCTTTTCTCCCCACTCACTCATCTACCCTTTGAAGTTCCAGTACCAGAGGGGCTCACAATTGAGCAGGCACTGTTTTCCTCAGTGTCTCCCCTACTTCCTTCCCAATACTGTCATGATTCCTTGAACAGGATGGAGTCCACTTCATGGGAGGAGATGCTGAGGTCTCGCAATCCCTCATCTCCACCTCTCCTCACTCCAAATCAACAAGGGACAAGCCATCCTTATTTACCATCCCAGAGCCCTCATGAGCTCTGAGGAAGAGGTTGAATGTCTGGGAAGGATGCACTCCCCTGAGGCAAGACAAAACCGGATTATTTTTTTACAGTTTTGAGAAAATTAGGCACGGCTTCTACAAGGAAGTCAAAGCTCTGGACATGACCCAAGGATACTCCACCAATCAACCCCCAGGAAGAGGTTGTTCAAGTCTTAGAAGAAACCCTCACTCCATCTGCTTTCCATTTCACAAGGAAAACCATTAAATTATATGGAAGCCTTGCAAGAAACCTGGTGACTACTTTGCCTCTCCAAGACAATATCCTTCTTTTATCAGCTATGCAAGCACTACTTTGAGACCTGGGGATCTCTGCACGTAGAAACAAGTTACCTCTGATTACAAAAAAAAAATAATAATCATAGAAAAATAGGCTTATCCTGTGAAGTAGCAATATTTCTCAGATGCTCTCTCTAGCAGAAAATTGAGACAGTTTTCTGGAGGGAGAGACACTTGTCACCAAGATTATTTCTGCTGATTCTGCCATGGTCTTCTCTAGAAAGACAAACTCCCCGCAGAACTTTGTGAAAAGCTTCTTGATGAAGCCATGGATCAGGATCTGCAAGGTGGTAGTGAAAGAGCTTGAAGAAAGGACCTCCCTGTTAGAACCTCCAAAAAAATCATTGTTTCTCTTTCCCCAAAGAAGATGGCTCTGATCCCATTAAGCCTCTTTACAAGTCCCATTAATCATAGTTCCAAAGATCCTATTGAATGAAGTCTTCAAAAAACAGAAAGTGATCCAGTGGAGCAAGAGGAAGTGAAGATGTGGACCAGGATTTCACACATTGTGTTATAAAATACAATGTTAAATGTATTTAAAATGTAGGTGATAAGTGGTAGCATCAATTCTCTTTATCCAAAGTGCTCCCCTCTCTTCAGCCAGACCCTTATAGTCTCTCTTTCATTAACAATAAAGCTCATTCATTTTCTGTAATGGGGTGAATAAACTCCATTCAGCCACTAAGGGAGTAAGGGACAGAGTAGCTATTCCCCCAGCTGCAGCCAGTTGGTTGACTAACAACACTTGGGATAAGAGGCTGTCCTGCAAAAGGGCAGCTGCCAGAGAGGCTGAGAGCTGCATCACCACAGACTGGCAGAAATTCATCCAAGGAACAGACTCCAAAGCCCCTGTGGACTGGGGTGAGACTGCTGGAGGGGGTGAAGTCCTTAAGCATGTACCCTTTGTCCTATACTCTATGAACTAGCCCAGAACTGGATTCCCTAGAGTCCTGCTACCAGGAGATGTATGATATAGGCATAGGAGGACAGCTGAAGTTAACTAGAAGGCTAGGAAAGCATGGTCTTAAGGGCCAGTGTATCTCCAAGGGACCTGAGGCCAGGCACAAGGGGACTGAAACCCCACATCTTCATAATATTTCTAGCTTGTGATGGGGCCTCTGCTCCACACTGGCCAATAAGGAGTTAATAGAGCCCTAGGGAGGTTGCGCCGGAGGCAGCCAATTAGAGAGAGGCTGTGTGGAGCAGCCAATGAGGGCCAGGGTTGCCCATATAAGAAGGGCTGGGGAGCAGAGCAGCTTCAGTCACTCTCTCGAGCATGAGGAGGGAGGAGGCCTGGCTGCCTTGCAGGCTGAAGGCAGCAAGTGTAACGCCAACAGACCCCGGTCGTCAGCGAGCGGGCGGGATTGAACCTGGGATCTCTGGAACTTAGTGCATGAGCCTCTACCGCACGAGCTAAAAGCCAACTGGCTGTTAGCTAAGCTTGTACAGCAGACTCATTAATCTTTTTCTCTCTCTCTAAGTAGTCTCAGTGCCACTAGATGGGACAGAACACCACACCCTGGAGGTGTGTGGGTTACACAAGCACCCTGGGCAGAGCAGTGCCTCGGGGAGACCAAGGGAGCTAAAGGCAGCTCCTGGCGGGCTGCAAGGAGCTGCAGCCTGAGGCCATGGGGAAGTGGCCCAGGGAAATCTACTGAGGAGTCAGAGGGGATGCACCAAGTGGCAGCCATCTACAGGGTCCCTGGGCCAGGATCCTGAGTAGTGGGCAGGCCTGGGTCTCTCCCCACTTCGCCATTGAGAAATGACAATTGGCTGCAGTAACCACTGACAGAAGTGGCTGGACAGCAGACTGTGATACTGTCCCCAGAAATGGGGGAAACACAGAGTGCGGCACAGCCGGAGAGTGGTGTCATGAAGAGAATGCCGCAATCCTGGGAGTGACCTGGGTCCAGGAGCAGAAGAAGTGATGACAGCAAGACATCACCAGAAGAGGGCACACTAGCGAACAGAGCTAATCCCCAGGACAGCCAGCAGGAGGTGCCATAGTGGTGAGTCCGCTCCGTCACATAGCTAAACTTTATTTTTTCGTGACATCATTGCTTAAATAGTTCAAAGTCAGTTCTGTTCCAACATCACCTTGCCTCTAGGGTATCATATTTCCTGGAACCCTTGGCACCCTGGTATGATTTTGTAGTAGCACTGCTGTAATTTTACCAAATAAATAGCAGAAATTAGTACAGGGATAGATGTGTAGTTGTCTCTTTTACACAGTTGCCTGTTGAACTCCAGATGTATCCCATCAGACTTTCAGTTGCCAGCTCACCAAAGTTGTGTAAGGAATGTTATTGTATGTTGGCTTGCAGTTTGCTGGAGTTAACTATGAAGGTTAAATAAGATAAATTTCATAGGGAATATATATTTTTAGATCATCTGAATTCTAAATAAAGCCACTAAATATTTCAATAGGCATAACAGAGTTTTAAAAAACAGGGATAAAAGGTCCATGTGTTCCCATAACTTGTAAGCTGAACAAATGTAGCAAATTGTTATAAAACCTTTTTCTTTTTGTATGGCTATCTCATCATACATCTTGCAGCACAGGTATGATCCTATGCAGCAGTCTTGCAGGCTGCAGAAGATGTGTGGTCTAAATCAACATGGGAGGAGTCAGGTCAAAGGCATGCTACTGACCAGAAAGGTAGCAGTAAACCAGCAAAGGGACTATCATAGAATCAGCGAATATTAGGTGTTGGAAAAGACCTCAGGAGGTCATCTAGTCCAATCCCCTGCTCAGCCACCCTTCCCGCGATTGGCCGAACCTGCGGACACAGCGGGTAAACAAACCGTCCCGGCCCGCCAGGGGCTTTCCCTGAACAAGCGGCGGACTGGCTTTGAGAACCACTGGTTTAGTGGACTAAGCATTAGGTCTGAAACAGCACAGGTTCAACCTTCTAAGGCAGAGACCCTGTGTGCTGTACTGGAGGCAGGGTTGCCAATTTTGGTTGGATGTATTCCTGGAGGTTTCATCACATGAAGTCTTTAATTGAAGATTAATCTTTAATTCCTGAAGACTCCAGGACAATCCTGTAGGATTGGCAACCCTAGTGGAGGTATGGGCAAACTAGAGAGCCTAGAGGAATGCTCTATATAAACACTAAAATTTCTGTGGTGTTTTTGAGAAGAAAAAAAATGGGTTATCCCACTGTCTCTAGTCAAATTCTGCCTTACCCCTCCCCCATCTTAAAGTGTACTGTGTGCCAAATTGCTGCTAACCTGCCCTCCACAGGGGCTGCATTTCAGTGATGCTTTCTGTATAGAGTTTGTGAAATAGTTTGGGAGCTATTGAGGTGAGTAGTGCTGTAGAAATTTAAAATATTATTATTTTGTTATTGTAGATGTAGTCTGCACAGTTGTCCAGCAGAAGCAATTGAGTCAAAAAGTCAAAACAGGAATTGTTAATAATTCAGTATATTGAATGTTTCTGAATCATGTTAGACAACTCTTCTGTTCATGTCTCTTTTATATTGTGATTATGAATTCAGCAGGGAGAAAGAGCATTAAAGGGATAAAGACAAACTGTGAAATTATCAAGGGTTATCATTACCCTAATTCACTCGGGTACATCAAACAGGATATTTCACTCTCAAAAGAATTCAGATACACAGCAAATAATATTTTGTGACTGTTCCAAAGTCTTGAACATCTGCAGTTAGCTATGGTAATTAGTCTGTGTGACAGTGCATTGAATCATTTCCCATGTAAATAATAATCAAGATGCCCCAAGTCACATCTCTAGGTTTCGGCCCACATACCAAATCACATTCTTTGGTTCACATGCTTCAGTTTGATTATCTGGCAGGCTCTCCTGATGGAATTTTCCCTATTAAATCTTTGAAAGGATGAAATGCTTTATGGTTTTGCATTAAAATTACCAGAACTTTTGCTGAGCTCACTTAAAAGATAAATGGATAATTAACCACAAAAAAAAAGAACAAATTTTACATCGGTTCGTTTCAAACATCTTCAGGAATATTTTTCAATTCACCCCGCCCCAAAATGTTTAATGAAAACATTGTTGAAAATGTTATCAAAATGTGTATTGAAATTTTTTAGTGAAAACCCAATTTTCAGTGAATGAAACATTTGTATAACACTGCTGGTAATGATTTACAATAAATAATGTTCTCAATATACAAAAATTAAAAATCAAATCAAATAAATGATACTTTGTGAAAAATTAAAATCTTTGAATCCCTACAACTCCGCAAACTATGATGAATGGTTATAGTAAGAGTAACCTCTGATTTAAGAAATACAAACTGTAACCTTTTTCAGAATAGTTGGACAGTAGAACATACTTTTGGTGCAACTACAGTTAACTAGACCAAATTTGAATCCAGAGTAATTACATTGTTCATAATTGGATTCATATAGCTGTAATTTAGGACTGAATCTGATCTATTGTCTCAAGACTCTGAAGTATCAGAGTACAGTAGTATCTTTAGGGTCAGAAGTCTCGCTGAAGTCTGGGAGTTTAGCCTCTAACTTCAGTGTGACCATGAACATGGTTCTAATAATTTTAGTATTCTGTTGTAATTAACTTTAGAGCAGTAGTGTTCTCTAACTGGTTAACATTTGTGGCTTAAATATTTTTGAGATGTGTATGTAAAAAGTTAAGGAAACAAAAAAGTGGCAATAGAACACATGTACAAATATATTAGCTATCTGTTCAGCTTCAAAGAGCAAATTGAGAAATCCTGTTTTTCTGGAGAAAGCAAAATGATGGGAACCTCCTAGCTTGTATTCAACTTCAGATTTTTTAAAAAATGAGATGAATATGCTTGCTCACATCTAAAACTAGAGGAGGGGGATAGTACACCTCTACCTCGCTATAACGCTGTCCTCGGGAGCTAAAAAATCTTACCACGTTATAGGTGAAACTGCGTTATATCGAACTTGCTTTGATCCGCCGGAGTGCACAGCCCCACCCCCCCTGGAGCACTGCTTTACTGCGCTATATAAGAATCCGTGTTATATCGGGATAGAGGTGTCGTTCAACAAAGGAGACAATTGGAATCAAAGCCAGGAACATTTGCTTTATATAGAAAGAATTAATACTCATAAAGGATGATAATTAAAGGGTAAGTGCAGCTTGAAGAAGATTAGGCCCTGTAGAACTTATGAAACATTTTATTTCAATATTTGCGGTGCTAATTTGAAGTACTATTGGCACAAAGATTGGGTCATTACACTGAGCTCATTTATGAAAGGAGAAATAATACAGTGCTGAAATGTCTGCTCTTGAGATTTTGTTGAGTCTGAAATTACGTCATTTCTTTTATAGCTGGGCTTACAGTCTCCCACGTATTGCACAGCACCACCACATTTGAACCAAATATTCTTTTCTGCTAAGAGAGCATTTTGCAGGATATATTATTGGAAGTATGCTATGCAACTCCATATTCAGTAGAACCTCAGAGTTACGGACACGGGAATGGAGGTTGTCCATAACTCTTAATAAAGCGCAGTTTGGGCCCCAGATCCAGCAGCTGATACTCCAGGCCAGTCTTCAGCAGTGGTTGAGCTCCCTACTCAGCACCAGCATGAGTTTGCAAACTTGCGCGTAGGTGTGTGTGTGTCAGTGTGTTCTCCTCCCGGCTGGGAAAGTGGGGGTAAAAACAGTGCATTCCTCTCGGGGGCCTTGAAAGTGGCGCAGACCCCAGCGCTGCTCCTGCTCTGCCTTGGGCTAGCAGCCCCCGCGTCTTGCTGTATGTGGCTTCCCTGCGCGTGAGGGTGGGGTGGGTACGGGGACAGGCACCCCAGCTGTGCCTACCTTTAAGATGCAATACAGGCACTATACTGTACAGAACTTGCTTTATTTACTTATTTGTTTATTTTTATCTCTGCTGCGGCCTGATTGGTTACTTCCAGTTTTACATTGTGGCCAGTTGACCGGTCAGTCCGTAACTCTGGTGTTCATATCTTTGAGATTCTACTGTAGACCTTTGAATTTATTCCATCTTCTTGATTTATAAATTGACTCAGTCTTCAGTAGCTTTTTTCAAGCATGGCAACTCAACATTTGGAAACATTTAGCTAAGCAAGTCACTTAAAAAATCATGCATATACTATATAAAACAGATCTGTATTGTTCTTGTGTTCCATTGGGGTATTGGTTGAGTTTGCAGTCCACTATGCTCTTTGGTCGTATACTATATGGCTGCAGAGTGTTGTGAGAATAAACATAATGTTAAAAAAAAATGAGCAGGACAGGGAGCACAGGAGAATCATTTCTTTAGTTAGGGCTGTTGTGTGGACAGTGACATCAGGTTACTCCTTAGTATCAGGAATAAGGCCAAAGAGGGGACTATGTTGCTATATGCCTCATTTGCATGCCAAGGATTTCACTTAAGCCCATGTCTCAGTCACAACCATGCTGTACCCATGACTACCTCTCCTTTATCCAGTGCTCTTAAGAGTAAGGGATCAGGTGCACAAGGGACTTGAGACTTCCATTTAGTGTGGATGACTGTGCCTCTTGCCTGGTGGACTTCCTAGCCTGTCTGAAAGCTTTTTCAGTAACAAATAATTTTTTTAAAAGTTCATAATGAAGAATGTGATCAAGCCCTCTCTGTCATTCACTGTGTAGTCACTCTGAAACATACATCATCTTTCACTTTCTACAGGAAGCTTTTGAATCCTGTGCACTTCTGAGCAGTTAGGACATATTAAGAATTGGTCAAAGAAAAATATTAGCTAATCTGAAATCACCTTGCTCAGTTCTTTCTTCTTCATGGCAACGCTGCTCTTTTTTCCAGCAGCTGATGACATGGGATGGTCAGTTTTCAAGCCAACACAGGAACATCTTCTCAAAATACAAGATGTCACAATTTGGTTCTTTTATGCTGTTTAAAGTGTCATATCCTTGGTAACAAATATATAAGTTACAACTCAGCTTGCGCTCTCCAAAAATCCCGCACTTCATAAGTCAGATAAACACTAAGATTTTCCATGCCCAGATTGGGCTTTTAGAGATAAAACTGTATTACAAAGCTAATGTGCGTTCTTCTTCTGAAATTACCCTACTCTGATTGATACGGCCTCCGGCAGGGTTTGGACCAGTTGTTCCTTCTCCTCCTCTAGCAGCTGTGGCCAGCCATAAGGTAGCTGGAACCAAATGACTCGTGCCGCCCGCCCAGCATCTGGGTGTGTGTTGCAAACTTCTTGGATAATGTTTGGTGGGCTGTGTAAATATCTACGGAGGAGGGAAAGTTGAGTTATATTGAACAATCTTGACCTTGTTTGTCTCTTTCCAATTCACTAGCCCTTTAGTTTAAAAAAACAAACAAACCACTGATCACATTTAAAATGGGTGGGTGGATGGGGCGGGGGTGTTAGTGTATGTGAATTTAGTGCTGGTGCAAAGTTCTGGCTTGATAGTCTTGGAGACTAAATTCTATTTATCTACAAAATAGCAATAGCAGAGGCAGAAGCACTGGAGGATTCTCCGCACCACCCTGACAAGGCATCTTGACTATAATGAAGAGTCTCAGTGAGTGAGACTAGTTCCTTCTCCTTGCACTCATTCTCATTAGCATCCTTTTTGTCAGCCTCAGCAGGTCATGGAGGGCAAATGACACATTCATCTTTGGAAGGTCATTAAGGTTTAGACTTTAGTGGGGTGATGATAGGAAGTTTGTGTTACTGCAGTCCAGATTGCTTTTGTTATATGGAGAAGCTAGAGAACTTCAGTCTCCAGGACTGTCCAACTGACACGTCTCACAAATTTTAAAAAATGAATTAACTAAGTATTTGAAGCAAATACTTGGCTTAGTTGCTTCCCTGTTGCAGCTAACTACAAAATATAGCCAAAAATAATTCCAAAACGAAAGACAGAGGACAGAAATTTGCCTCCTGCAGGCCAGGCTTATGCTGATGTCCAACCCTGATATGAAGCAAACAGCTAACCCGTGCAGTTGGGATGACCTGTAGGTCCATTAGCATAGGCTGTCAATAAAGTGCATCGCAATTAAGTGTGTCGTGTTGATCTCCCACTGACAGGAGCTGTAGTGTGTAATTGTCTAATGGTGGGAGTTTTGCTGTGGCTAGCTTTATCATTTTGTCAGTTCACTAATAAAAGGTTGCCACAGGTACAGAGAATCTCAGATTTACATATGGCAGCTAAGAAAGCATTATGGGAAAGCTGCCTCAAAGACAGACTAGTGTGTTGTTGCAATTGACACCCATGCTGTGATTCCATAATTGACAAGAAATGCTATTATTAAGCAGGTCTGCTGAGATAATTAGCATTCAGGGTTGCATTTTTAATCGGACTTGAGTCAGATAATTTATCACAGCAGTAGCAAGCTGTCAGGGTCACACAATAAATACTCATTAAGGATGAATAAAGATTAAGTGCAGTCTGAAAGAAAATTAGGCCAACTAGTACTTATGAAACATTTCACTTCAATATTTACCATACTAATTTGGTATAATATTGGCAAAAAGATCAGCTGCCTACATTGAGCTCATTTATGAAAGAGAAGATAATGCTGTGCTGAAATGTTTGTGCTTTGTATGTGTAAATCTGAAATTGTATTCCTAATTGCCAAAAATATTAATTTTGAAACACTGATTTAGCATGACTGTTCCGTCAGCATCTGTGTCACCACCATAATAAGTTGACACTTTAAAGAGAAAAATGTTCCATCTTCAAGGCAGACCTAATTTGTTAGCATTAGTGAGATACTGCACTTTAAATTTAATGTAACTCTCTTGTCTTTGATTGGTTCACACATGGGCAGTTTATGGCACTTTCAGTTAATTAAAAACACCCGTTATTAAAATAGGCAACATTTTTAAATGAAAAAGAAAAAGACATTTACAGGCTACTGCCAGTAAAGAATCAGGACATTTATGAACTTGCCTATAATTTATAGATATAAAATCAAATGAGGACACGAGTGTTTATGAATATAGAACATTTTGTTGGCAAAACCAGTTTAAAGGTCAGGTACAAAATCCACAGTAAATGTGCAGTTTGCTTAACTGCCTGATGTTAGTGGAAAATCAATTTCAAGAGTTGCTGAAATATGATGCAAAATAACCAGTATTTAGTCTTACAGAAGAAAAAGAGTGAAAGAAAGGTTTTAAGAAGTAATCATCATTTTTATTTACTACTGTAAGTATTTCACAGATTAGTGAGGGTAAATTCTAAGGGGAAATAAGTGGTGCATTATTATCACAATGTTCAATTTCAGTACTGCCACCCCCATTCATCCAAAAAATCATGACATTGGTTTAAAAGTCATGAGACTTTTTTAAAAAAGTGGTGTTCTTTTTATTTGGTTTGTGGTTTTTGAACATATAGGGTGTACTCAGGTCATATTTTCAAGCTCTAATCTGCAACTATGAGGACTAAAAAATTACCTGTTTTATTTTCTTTTAAATTAAAGCTGAGATTCTCGTGAAAGCACGTAACTCCAAGCACTGGGGCTTTAAAGAGAAGCCCAAAGACTGTGAAACTCTTGATAAAATTGCAAGAGTTGGTAACCCTGGTGCTTAATATTAAAATGTTATTGAATCTTAAGGACTGATTTTTATTAAATAACTGCAGTAAACATAACATACTTTGGAATTGCATAATTTAGTTACAAAATATAAATCACTAATTTTGATTGTTTTAACTTGTCTTATGTGAAACATCAACTTTGATATAGATGTTCTTTTAAAATATATATATATTTAGCTGTGGTATTAGAGCTAATCTCAGCAAACAGAGAGGAAGGGACATTATTAAAAAAGATATTGGTTCCTAGCCATTTTGACAGAAATTGTTGCCAATGAGTTATTTGAAGAAATATAAGAAATAAAGTATTTTTAGATGTACGCCAAAAAAGAAATTCATTAATTTACTGAAAAGACTTGAACAAATACTTTTTATATAAAAAAAAATCTTTTTAAAGCTAATGCTGGTCTTTCAGTAGGTACTGAAACATTAGACGTCTATATTACAATTATTATTATCACAGTAAGAATACAGAAAGCTTGAGTCTTTGATCAGATGTGTATTTAAAAGTACTTTAGTATTGTGAGTATGAGTGCAAAGAACATGTCTTTGAAATTAATTTAGAATAATGTTATGTAACAGACTGTTTGGGTGTGCCTGAAACATTGAGGTGTTGATCCTGATGGGAAAGGGTTAAGTGGGTTCTGCTGGCTCACTGAGGCATGTGGCTCATTACCCCCACCTGAATATCAGAGAACACAGAGACAGAAGACATGTCTTCAGATACAGAATCTAATGAATAGGCTGAGCACTTTTAAGGTAGGAACCCTTGGAGCTGATTTTTTTTTACCTTATTGAGCTAAATTTTGTTACCTTATTGTTAATTTGTGTTAATATAATCAAACCTCGGAAAGGCATGAAGTTAGATTCTACAGAATGGGTGAGCTTTGTTTGCAAGCAGATTGGGAACAGCACCTGCTCAGAGGGTATTATTTAGGAATTTGATTTCAGAAGTTTCTTTTATATTTCATTGACAACAGTATGGCTGCAGTTGGGCCTGGAATAAAATAGAAAGGAGAGAACACACCATCCCCAGGGAGCTCAGCAGATATGAGCCTCCACAGAACCATCAGATTGTTTTCTCTCTCCTGGATAGAGATATCTGTGGAGCAAGGATGAGAAGGATGGCAAATAGAGACAGGGGTGCAGCAGGCTGGCTGGGGCACTCAGGCAGTGGAGAGGAGGAAAGAGGTGGGTTATCATTATTTAGACAGACTAAAAAAGTGGGTGTAGAAACTCTTTGGGGCAGGAGTTATCTCTTATTACATGTGTGAAGTAGGTTGATACCCTCATTATTCTTATTAATATTATATGTGATTTGGTTTCCCTGTTCATTTTATGTTCCTGCCTGCTTGATTGCAAGGTTAAATCAGACTAGAGCTGGGAGTTGGCCTAGGCAGGAAAAGAAACAAGGACTAACGCTAGGTCTACACTACCCGCCTGAATCGGCGGGTAGAAATCGACCTCTCGGGGATCAATTTATCGCGTCCCGTTGGGACGCGTCAATCAATCCCCAAATCAGCGCTCTTACTCCACCAGCGGAGGTAGGAGTAAGCGCCGCCGACAGAAAGCCGCAGAAGTCGATTTTGCCGCCGTCCTCACAGCGGGGTAAGTCGGCTGCGATACGTCGAATTCAGCTACGCTATTCACGTAGCTGAATTTGCGTATCTTAAATCGACTCCCCCATGTAGTGTAGATGTACCCTAAGATAAGACAGCCTCAGGTACATACCTAAAAAGCAGCCAAGGCCTGGTCTTTGTGGCTAAAAAGAGGCGTACTTGGGGTAACTCTCACACATGCACTATCCAAGGTAAAATCCATACAGTTAAGCCTTTTCTCTTTTTTTGGTGTAATTTTTAACCGATGTCTCTGAATGCTGAATTCCTACTGTTTGAGAAGGCTGAATGGTCCCTATGTATTAACCAGAAGTTACAACTTCCACAGAGAAGTAAACAACAGGGTCTAAATTCCAGCTGGACCTGCTGAATTAGTCATGGTTGATGCCCAGAGGGGTGTAACTCAGGTCTGGGTTTAAGAGTGGGCAAATTGTGGATTCCATCCTGGGAGAGAGAGAGAGAGAGGTCCAAGGCTAGGGTTGTCAACTTTCTAACTGGACACAACTGAATACCCCTGCCCCTTCTCTGAGGCCCTGCCCCCCACTCGCTCCATCCCCCCTACCTCTGTTGCTTGCTCTCCCCCACCCTTACTCACTTCAGCAGGCTGGGACAGGGGGTTGGGGTGTGGGAGGGAGGTGAGGGCTTCAGCTGGGAATGAGGGGTTCAAGGTGTGGGAGAGGGCTCCAGGCTGTGGCAGGGGGTTGGGGTGTGGACGAAGGTCTCCGGTTGCGGGGGGGCTCTGGGATGGGGCTTTTCAACCAGCCTGACCCCTATGGGAGTGCACTTAGTGAGACTGAGGAGGGACAGTGGTGCAGCTAGCCTTGTAATGGTGACAATGTGATCATAAAGTTAAAGTGCCAAATGCTCGAGTTCAGCGGTTATCAAACTGTGGGTTGCGATCCCATTTTAATAGGGTTCCCAGGGCTGGTGTTGGACTTGATGGGGCCTGAGGCTGAAGTGGAAGCCTGAGCCCCACTGCCTGGGTGATGGGGCTCAGGCTTTGCCCACCCACCCCATCCAGAGAGATGGGACTTGGGCTTTCCCCCCCAACCCCCATCTGGGACGGTCAGGCTCAGGCTTCAGTCCCCCCCCCCCCCTTCCTGGGGTTGTGTAGTAATTTTTGTTGTCAAAAGTGGGTTGTGGTGCAATGAAGTTTGAGAACCCCTGCTCTAGTTATATACATGATAATATTCTGATAGGAAGATGAGTTAGATATATGTAGTATAGTGGTAATGCAAACAAATGTGTAAGTAATTACTCTCAACACAGCTTGTTTTCTCAGTTTAGAGCTATTTTGGCAACTTGAGTTTTCATAGCTGGCAAGCTGAGTGATTAAAAATAACCTCTCCATTGGTGTGTTTGAAGGCAGTGTCCTTTTGTTTACTATGATTTATTTAAAATGTGGGTTTCACACTAGGGAACATCTTTAAAATCTTTCTTAATAACATGGATGTATATTGCTGTCTTTACGGGGGGTTTAACACAATTTTCCATTTCATTTTTGCTAATTAAAAATATATTTGTGTCAGACAAATGTTGCTTCTCTCAGCCCATCTCTGCAGTGAAATCACACTGACAAATTTATGACATCATTCAGTCTCATGCCACAACATATTATGTCAATGTAAAGCAGGGGTAAAAATCAGAGCATAAAAGAAAATATCTTAAGCATGTTTAATTTTTGTTACACATATACATAAAGTGTAGTGAATAGGGATGAACTTAAGCACATTTTCATAGGGTCTACTCACTGCTAGTGGTGCCTCCTGGTTGCTCTGGGGATGAGCTCTTTCCAGGGGCCACACTCTCCTCTGGCAGCCTCTCAACCTGTCCCTCTCTCTCCAGGACCTGCAGCTTCCTTTTCATGACTTGGCCCTCTGGCCGGGTCACTGTGGTCTTCCCCTTCTAGAGTATCAGTCTTCCAAGGCAGACTGTCCCAGGCAGAGGGCTGCTCTATGCTAGGGGTTTCAGCTCAGGGGCCCCCTTATCCCATGCCTTGCTGTTTTTCCTCTGAGCCTTTCTTACCTCTCTGGCTCTCCCCCTTTTCTGGATTTGCCAGTCCAAGTCCAAACTCCCTCCTCCGAGGGAGTAACTGTAGACTACTTGCCTCTCTAGCTGAGTGGTTTTCAACCTGTTTATCATTGTGGGCCACAGGTTGAGAACCACAGACCCTCCCCCCGAAAAAACCCAACTTCCCACATACCCCTATGCTCAGAGACCCCTCCCCGCCCAGAGACCCCTCCATGGAGCGGGGCCAGGAGTGGAGGCACAGGGCTGGGCAACCGGGACCGGATTATTTTTAGCACACAGCTGGGCCACAGCTGTGTGCTAATTGGGTGGGCCACAGGTTGGGAACTACTGCTTTAGCCCCAAACACACCACCCTACTCCCAGGGAGTGACTGCAGACTACGTCCCCTGCAGCCCTCTTGCTGCTCTCAGCTCCTTGACTTTCTACAGGCCCCTCCTGTTCCTGTCCATCTGAGCCTAATTTAATCAATCCATGCTCCTTGGCTCCTCCTCCAGGTGCAACCTGGGGGAGTTAATTGGCCTACCTTCCACCTTACCCCCTTCAAGTCTTGTGTGGGGTGGACACCTCATCACATACATACTTAAATGTTTTCCTGAACTGAAGCCAAAAAAGCTAAATGCCTGACTAACCTACAGCATAGTGAATAACTTAAACATGAGGGTATCAGGCATGTCAGTGATTTCAAATATCTGAGCTCAATGATAGTTGAAAGTGATATGAAAATATATTTTGCTAAAACTTGGGTCATATTCCGGGGGATAAAAACATGGAAATATATGATGGGTGTGAATATTTGAAAAATTAGAGGTAACATTTCCAAAAGCACCTAAGTCCTATTTTGAGAAATGAATTAGTCACCTGAGAGCCTAATTTTCATTGAAAGTCAGTGGAACTTACACTGCTAAGTGCCTAGGTCGCTTTTGAAAATGGGACTTGGATTCCAGCACCACTTAGATGCTTTTGAAATTTTTACCCACTGTCACTTGACCATTTTCCTCTGTCCCTGTGAATCATAGTTAATCAGAAAAGACTTGAAAAAGCATTTTAAGTTTTTACCACCACTTGTTATTGAATTGTCTTGGCCATAAAGTAAAGTGAAAAAACAGAAATGTACATGTGCACATCAGGTGAGGAATCCATGTCCTTTGATTTATACAGTATTATTCATAACATAAGAGTTGTGTCCATTAGTTTGAATAAATATCCAGTAGATGTGTTGGTTAGCCAACACAAAAACCATGAAAAAGTTTATTAAAAATATTATAGTCTAGTTTTATATAATATCAGTTGAAACTATAAAAATATGAATATGGGATTTCTAACACCATTGTATAGCTTTCTGCAGTGTTTTCAATTGACCTTAGGTGGTGCTGTTGCATTTTCTCTCTTTTTCTGCTGCTGCCTTTAGAGCAGGGGTCGGCAACCTTTCAGAAGTGGTGTGCTGAGTCTTCATTTATTCACTGTAATTTAAGGTTTCACGTGCCGGTAATACATTTTAACATTTTTTAGAAGGTCTCCTTTCTATAAGTCTATATATAATATAACTAAACTACTGTTGTATGTAAAGTAAACCAGGTTTTCAAAATGTTTAAGAAGCTTCATTTAAAATTAAATTAAAATTCTGATCTTAAGCCGCCGACCTGCTCATCCCGCTGCCAGCCTGGGGTTCCGTTCACCTAGGCCGGCAGCGGGCTGAGCGGAGCCTGCAGCCGGAACCCCGGCTGGCAAGGGGCCGGCAGCCAGAACCCCAGGTTGGCAGGGGGCTGAGCGGGGCCAGGGGCCGGGACCCCAGACCGGCGGCGGGCTGAGTGGGGCTGGCACCCCAGACCAGCAGCGGGCCGAGCGGCTCAGCCCGCTGCCGGTCTGGGATTCCGTCCGCTGGCTCCTGCCAGCCAGGGTCCCGGCTGCTGGCCCCGCTCAGCCCGCTGCCGGTCTGGGGTTCTGGCTGCCGGCCCCTTGCCAGCTGGGGTCCCAGCCGCCAGCCCTGCTCAGCCCGCTGCCAACCTGGTGCTCAGGGTTTGGGGGATGCAAGAGTCAGGGCATGGGGTGTGGGGAGTGCAAGAGTCAGGGCAGGGTGTGTGGAAGGGCTGGGTATGTGTGAGGAGTGCAGAAGTCAGGGCAGGGGGTATGGGGAGGCTGGGTGTGGGGGAGCTGGGTATGTGTTGGGAGTGCAGAAGTCAGGGCAGGGGGTGTGGGGAGTGCAGGAGTCAGGGCAGGAGGGTGTGGGGGGCTGGGTATGTGTGGAAGGTGCCGGAGTCAGGGATGGGGTCGTGGGGGGGTGCAGGGGGCTGGGGTGAAAGGGGGGTGCAGCGGTCAGGGCAGAGGGCTGGGTGGGGTGGGCTGGGATCTGTGGGGTGCTCCCTGCCCCCTGAGCAGCTCATGGCAGGGAGCTGGAGGGATACGCCCCGCTCCTACCCCCCTTGCCCCTGCCCCCCTTGCCCCTGCCTCTTCTCCTCCTCCTTACCGGTCTGAGCAGCGAGGGTGCTGGGGCTGTTCTTCTCCCTTCCCTTGCAAGGGCCATCGGCAGCAGGCAGAGAGAGGAGGCAGGGCTCGATGCAGCACACTGGGGGAAGAGGCGGGGGAGGGGGAAGTTTGGCTGCCGGCAGAGCCTGCCCTACAGCAGCAGCCGGCAGGACCAAGCTTGCTTCTGCCCCCTGCCCCCGCCAGAGAGAGCGGTAGCCGGGGGGTGGAGAAGAGCGGGCTGGGTCAGGCAGGATTTTTAATGGCATGCTGCTGCCTGCCGGGGTCCGGCTCAGCCCGCTGCCGAACCCCGGCGGTACGCGTGCCAAAATCGGCTCGCGTACCGTCTTTGGCACGCGTGCCATAGGTTGCTGACCCCTGCTTTAGAGCTTCTATCACTTTTATTCTGCTTTGCTTTTCTAGACTATAACTGGAAACTAAGAATAATTGACTTTATCAAAATCTGTAAGGACTACCCAGCTGGAAAACTAAAATGTAATCGCTTCTATATGGATTTGAATGATATTCCATTTCCTAATTTGGAATGCTTTAGCACCTTATAAGCTCCAAGTAATACTGCATTATGCTTACTGCATAAGGAATATCTTGTTCTAACTGTTTTATTGTGTCTGGTGTATGTATTTGTCTGTAAAAATAAACTAAAGACAAGTTGGTGAGTAAAAACCACTAAGAAATTAAGATCTGCTTGTAGGCTTGAGGATGTTAGTTCACTCCTCTTTCAACTTCCATATGGCTAATTAAAAAAAGCTGAATTTTAGACATCCAAATGCATGTCACACTGACAACTTGCAGAGTGCCTCCTGTGTTAAAGGGCCTGTGCTAGAGTGACCAGATGTCCCGATTTTATAGGGACAGTCCTGATATTTGGGGATTTTTTTTTTAAATGGGCTCCTATTACCTCCCCACCCCGTCCCGATTTTTCACACTTGTTATCTGGTCACCCTAGCCTGTGCATAACTTTAACATCCAGTTTCCTGCCCTTGTCTTCCCTGTGCCAACTCACAGTGTGGGACATGAGGATACAGAATATAGTTTGCTTTTTCTCCCCCTAAAACTTAAAAAAAATCCCCATGAAGTTTTTTTCCACTATAACTGCCTACCCGTTATGTTCTGCAATCTGCCAAGCCTGCCAAGGCTCAGCAGGTAGCCCACATGGTATGCATGTCTGTGTGCGAAAGCTCCCCTGATGTAGACAAGATGTTGGTTGTAAAATGAAGCCAACATCATGTCCACAATTGTGCAAGAAAATATTCTCAGTCTCAACAGCCAAAGAAGTATGCTGGTCAGACATGATTTTATCGGCTGAGTATACTGACTGTATTAATTCCAAGAATAAAAATTTTAATCCAGAGAACGTGTTATGGTTACAAGATCCACAGTGCTTTCAAAATGGCAAGTTGTTGTCTTAACATGTCTGGTTTTAATTAATTTGGGGGCTTCTTGGTTTGATTTTTCCTGCCCTCTATATTTATAATGCTTCTGTTGGCATTTATATATTTAATTCTTCGATTAGCATCTATTTTTAACCTGTACAACATGAAATACTAATATTATGGAAGTAAACCTCAAACTTATGGGCTGATCCTGCATTAGCCCCTGTGTGTGGCAGAACTGGGAGCACAGGGGCATCACACAACAATTGCAAGAAAATAATCTATAGGTTCAGACTTCTCAGCCTGCATTTAGCTCAAAGTTGCACATGACATGAACACTCTTGATTTGCACCTCTGCGCTACAAGTTTGTACAGGGGCACATGACTGAGAGAAGGGTGAGTTGTGGCAGAATATTGTAGTGCAGGGGCAGGCAAACTTTTTGGCCTGAGGACTGCATCGGGTTTCTGAAATTGTATGGAGGGCTGTTTAGGCTGTGCCTCCCCAAACTGTCAGGTATGGCCCAGGCCCCGCCACCTCTCCGACCCCTCCTGCTTCTCACCCCTGAAGGTCCCCTGGGACTCCTGTCCCATCCAACCCCCCTGTTCCCTCTCCCCTGACAGCCCCCAGAACCCCCATCCCTGACTGCCCCCTGCCACCCCACCCAACCCCTGCTCTCATTCCTGACTGCCCCCCAGAACCCCTGCCCCATCCAACCACCCCTTCTCCCTGTCCCCTGATCGCCCCGGAACCCCTGCCCCTGACTGCCCTCTGTTGCCCCATCCAACCCCCCCACTCCTTCCTGACTGCCCCCTGAGGACCTCTGCCCCCATTCAAGCCCCCCCCCCACTCCCTGCCCCCTTACCACGCTGCCTGGAGCCCCCATCGCTGGTGGTGCTACAGCTGCGGCGCCCAGAGCAGCAGGACAGGCAGCTGCGCCACCCGGCTGGAGCCAGCCACGCCACCGCGCAGCACAGAGCAGTGGGTCAGGCCCCAGCTCTGTAGCTCTGCTGCCCCAGGAGCTCGCAGCCCTGCCACCCAGAGCATTACGACGGCAGCCGAGCGAGCTGAGGCTGCGGCAGAGGGGGAACAGCAGGGGAGAGGCCAGGGGCTAGCCTTCTGGGCCAGGAGCTCAGGGGCCGGGCAGGAGGGTCCCGCAGGCCAGATGTGGCCCGTGGGCTGTAGTTTGCCCACCTCTGTTGTAGTGTCTAGAATAAGTTCTTTTTACATCTGTTCCCCAGCCCCACACTCTAGCATGCAGCTGCTATTTGAGACAAAATCACTATTGGAGTAACAGAAGACATGCCAGTCCATGGTATGTACCTCCCTTCTCAGGATGCCTGATCCTATCAGCATTACAAGTGCACACAACAAAGTTAATTGGCTTTGGTCAGGAAAAAGAACATTGAGCAGCTGTGAGAGAAAGTATTGAGAATCTTGTGATTTCCAATCCATAGAAGTTCAAGTTAGAATTGAGTAAAACTTGGTGGTGTCGATTTGAGAAGTACGAACTTTTTTATAGTTTAATTTTCACATTGAGTTTTAGTTTTTCTGATATGAACAAACCAAAAGCTCAGTGTGAAAGCCCACTGAAACCACCAAGTTTTTAGGGTCTCATTTTAGACTGAATCTATGTGAAATGGCCAAGTTTTGCTTGGTTTTCACTTAAAACCATGTCAGTCCACGTTTATGTAAAATTCAACATTGGTTCAAGAACTGATGGGCATAGGGTTGCCAGGTGTCCAGTTTTCGACTAGAATGCCCGGTCGAAAGGGGACCTTGGTGGCTCCGGTCAGCACTGCTGACCAGGCCACTAAAAGTCTGGTGGATGGCGCAGTGGGGCTAAGGCAGGCTCCCTGCCTGCCATGACTCTTCATGGCTCCCAGAAGCGTCCAGCATGTCCGGCTTCTAGATGTAGGAGCGACCACAGAGTGCTGTGCTCCGCAGCTCCCATTAGCCGGGAACCATGGCCAATGGGAGCTGCAGGAGCAGTGCCTGTGGGTGTGGGCAGCTCATGGAGCCTCTTGGCTGCCCCGTACCTAGGAGCCAAAAGGACACGCCGGACGCTTCCGAGAGCCACCTGAGGTTCCTGTTGCCTGGAGCCCAAACCCCCCTCCTACACTCAACCCCTTGCTCCAGGTCAGAACACCCTCCTGCACCCAAACTCCCTCCCAGACCCCACACCGCCTCCTGCACTCCGAAATCCTCGGCCTCAGCCCAAAGCCACCTTACTGCACCTCAAACCCCTCATCCACGGCCCCACCCCGAAGCCCGCACCCCCTGCCCAGAGCCTGTACCCCCTGACACATCCCAGCCCCTTACCCCAGTCTGCACCCCAAACCAGGTGAGTTTTGTATACTTGTAGTTCAGATAGTTCTCCAGACCTATAAACCATTTGAGCTTCAGCCATTATTAATCACAAGAGGACACTCTTAGGCTGAAAACTAGACTAATCACTAGACGAATGTGAAATTTAGTAGAAATCTGATTTTGAAGCAATTTCATGAGTCAAAATAAAGTCGGCGTGGATAGCCCATGTCTGACTGAAACCTCAGTTTGTGTGTCTTTCCATCATCCATGTTATGAATTCTCCATTTTATTTTCTTAGGGAATGTGAAACACCATGCTGTTAATTTTGTAACTGATTATAACAGTCACTATGGTCCCAATCCTGCTTCAACTGATTTCAGTGGGAGCAGGCTCAATCTCTCAGGCCTGGTCTCCATGCAGTTTTTGTACCAATTAAACTGTTTTGGCTAGGGATATGATTTTTTTTTAACCAAAATAGTTAAATTGGTACCGCCTCTAGTGTGGATTCAGTTATACTAGTTATAGTAAATTGACAGAAATAAGCTACACTGGTATAAGCACAAAAACCAAAACAATCTCTCAGGCTTTCCTAAGGAAGAGAAAAGGGCACAAGTCCTTTCTCTGCCTTTTCCCCTTTGTGGGTTGTCATTCAAACTAAAATAAGAGGGATTTGGGTGTTTTTGTTGTTTGTTTAAACAGTTATGTTGCTTGAACAGTAGTTGTATGCAGTATTGGGATTTGGGAATTTTTTCACACACTGAGAATTTCACACTATGCATTATCCACAGGGGAATGTTTCACAAAATCAGTATTTTTTTAATAATAGACTGTGGTTTAATTTTCCTGTTACATTATGTTTAAAAATTTGCTGAGAAAAATGTGAAGTTTCTGAAAAGATCTGCAGTATAGGCCAACATCCTGATTTTGCATGGTGCTGAACACCCTTCATTGTCTTTTGACATCAGTGAAAGCTGTGAATTTTCAGCATCTCACATAATAAGGGTTTAAAAAACATGCTTGGTTTTTACCTGGAAAAATACGTATTGCATAGTCTCATATTTATTTGCACATATCAAGTAAATGCTTTTGCAAATTTAGGTTTTGTGAGTGCATTTGCCTTGCATATGTACACATTTTTTTGCAGATACAATGCAGGCCCAAAGTTCAAAAACATGATCCTCATGCTTTATAATTGTACCTGTTAAATGTACAAACATCTTGTTCTAACTAAAATATTATTAACTCTTATGTAGTGGTTTTCATCCGTAGATCTCCAAGGCACATTTTTTTTATATATATATATATACTGGAATTTCATGGACTATACATTTTGTTTTAAAAACGAAGAGTCAACAAATGTTTTAAAAACAAAATTTTGCCACCACATTCTAAGAAGAAGAAAAACTGAAATGGTGAAGTTCAAAAAACAATTGTGTAGATATTTTTGAATATATTTCTTAGTTCCTGTAATTCTATGTAGTTTACACATGTACAGCAGACAGTTGATTACCAACATTCAGTGCTAATGAGGTAAAGATGTATTTTCTTTCTTTCGTGAGTTTTTCCATGGTGGTGTGTCACTGCATACGTGTGTACTGAATACACAAGGTAAATGAACCATGTTCACACAGTTTCTGTGGTCTTTGGATATGACAGTGAAAGAGTGAACTATTGTTAAGTGTTTTTGTCAATGCAGATGTTTCAATATATATACAGTTTGGCTTGCTAGTACTCTGAATCTCTGGTAAATTACATGCAACTCCCATTCTCGTGGTGGAAAGGACTTTTTCATTTTTCTTCATAAATGTCAATTTTGAGTCTATTACAGGTGAACATGGCTCATAATTTATGTGTTACACTGACAGACTACAAATAATAATGTCTCTTGGAAGAACAAGTCAGAAAACCATTCAGCATATTAATTACAATTGTCAAGCAATGACTGGTCATAAGTTTAATATCAAAGACCAAACAGTTCTTAAGAAAGCATCTCAAAACATGTTAATAAATTTGACCTTGAAATCGCACAGTGCATATTAAAGTGGAATATTTTAGATCTTTGACTTTAAAACTATCATTAAAATAATGTAATTTGTAAGAAAAATCCATATACATTTTATTTTAAGAAATTGCTTTTTGTTATCCTATCATTGCATAAATTTATATACATAAATCTCAGTAATAATCTAGTTATAATTAATATTTTTAGAGTGCCCAACATTGTCCAAGGTGTTAAAACAGGACAAATAAGAAGAGAGAGACCGCAGGATGAAATCCTGGCCCCATTGAAGTCAATAGGAGTTTTGCTTTTGTTTTCAATGGGACCAAGATTTCACTCAAGATTTTCTAAGTAACTAGTGATTTGGGGAGTCTGAAATTTTGGGTGTCTTACTCTAGAATCATTGGAAGGAGGCTCATTTTCAGAGGGTGGATGTTTAACATTGTCTGAAAATTTGGTACCATTTAGCTGTTTTAAGTTGGACACCCAAAATCACTAGTTACTTTTGCAAGTCAGTGGGACCGCTCTCCAGGGATTATGTTGCTAATATGCCCAAATCCCAACCTTTATCAGAACTCTGAACTGGTGCAAACACTTCAGCGGATCCTGGTATTTGAGCCTACATTTCACTGGGATGTAATGAGGAGGTAACAAGTAAGGGTGATGGGGTGAGAGAGGACGAATTACAGTAATAAAATTATAAAGTGACGTTTTTTGTTGTGTATATCTTGATGATGGGTCCTTTGTAATACAGTTTTTTCACATGATTTTATTTTGGTGATTAACACCCTTCCTGCAGGCAAGATAACAAAATTTGTTGGAGCAATGGATCACAACAGTTGATTTTTATAGATTAGTGGGGTAGCTCCTTTGACAGTGTAACCCTTTGTACACTGGCTACTTTTCTATGTTTATTTTAGATTAGATGAGTAGGGCACAGTGGCCAAGAGATCAGGGAGTGAGGTGACAGATTTGCCAGCTGGGAAGATAAGGGTGACCATATTTACCAAAGTAAAATTGGGACCATGCGTGGGGCTGGCCTGAGCTGCCTGGCATCACTGCTCGCCTGAGCCCCGCCTCTGCCCCCCCTCGCACGGGGCTGTCCCAAGCCACCTGGTGTTGCTGCTTGCCCAAACCCGACGCCACTCAGGACTGGGGCTGATCGCCTGAGCCCCGCACCGCCCTGAGCTAACTACTTGAGTCCCACACTTCCCAGGACTGGGGTTTTCTGCCTGACCCCCATGCTGCACTGGGCTGACTGCCCAAGACCCACTGCCCAGAACCTTGTGTCGCCATTGGCCTCCCCAAATGTTCCTCCACACACCCCTGAGGAGGTGCAACCCACTTTTTTGGCAAAACTGGGCATTTGTTCCCTTTGCTCTTGCCAACTGATCGGAGCAACTTGCAACTGGCAAGAGCAAAGGGGACAAATGCCCATTTTTGCCAAAAAACTCAGGACATCCGGGACAGGGAATGCATATCTGCAAATGTTTGGAGGGAATCTGCACCACAGTGAGATAGTTTGAGAACTTTGAAGAGGGGTTCTGGGAGGGAAGGCCTTTTGTGTGGAATGAGTGTGGGAATCAGCAGCTGGGAAAGAGACCATATATCCTAGTTTCACCAAGGGAGTCCTAATTTTTTACATCCACGTCCTGAGAACTTTCCAGAACACTTGAAATATTCTGTTTGTTTGTTTTTTCATTTAATCAGTGAAAGAATTTGGGTTGTGAGGGGTTTTTATATATATATATATATATAATAAAAATTTACAAAATGCTAATGAAAACCACAGTGTTATACCCTTGTACATATTTGTTTCTCTCATCAAGCTGCAAACGTGTTTCATGCCAGTCATTGTTCAAGGCCAAAGTTGGTCATGACTCATCAGATGATAACACTGATTGCAGTGATGAATATACAATATGAATCTAAGTCAATTATCCCGTCGAGTCAATGCAAGAACGCCTGTGCTCTGGCCTTTGAAGGTTGAGGGGGCAGATTTAAGAGGAGGGATGTGTACCTACCAGTCCCTTTGGCCTTTCCTTGTTTTTCCTTTCAGTATTGTCTGTCCACAAATTTCAAAAATCATTGGTCAATCTCCCAAAATACATGAGATTGGCCAAAAAATTGAGATTTTTTTTTTAAAAGACTAAATAATGTATTTTTGATTATCTTCTGATTTTGGAGATCCCCTTTTTTGCATTGCCAAGCTATGTGCAACAATTAGTGTTGTCAACTCTTGCAAATTTAGCAACAAATAACGTAATTTTGGCCTTTGCTGCAGGAGCTCTCTCTAGAGCAGGAGTTCTCAAACTGGGGGTTGGGACCCCTCAGGAGGTTGTGAGGTTATTACATGGGGGGTCGGGAGCTGTCAGCCTTCACCCCAAGCCCCGCTTTGCCTCCAGCATTTATAATGGTGTTAAATATATAAAAAAGTGTTTTTAATTTATAAGGGGGGGGTCGCTCTCAGAGACTTGCTATTTGAAAGGGGTCACCAGTACAAAAGTTTGAGAACCATTGCTCTTGAGGGACCCAACCATGACTGAGGCCCTACTGTGCCCGGCACTGTACAAACACATAGTAAGAGACAGTCCCTGAGATAAAGAGCTTCCATTTTCCTACCTTGGTATCCTGCTGTTAATTGAATTGTCTCGTTAGACTGACCTTACACTTGGTAAGGCAACTCCCATCCTTTCATGTATTTATACCTGCTCCTGTATTTTCCACTCCATGCATCTGATGAAGTGGGTTCTAGCCCATGAAAGCTTATGCCCAAATAAATCTGTTAGTCTCTAAGGTGCCACAAGGACTCCTCGTTGTTTTTACAATCTAGTGGAAACCACAGTAGTAAGTTTGTGATATGGGAACTGGAAATAGGACTCTCCAAACTCAACTCATATAAGGCCACCAACATTCAGTATATGGGATCAACTTTTAATCCCTGTGGAGTTGGGCTGGATTCAAACTGGTAACCCACAGGTGAAATGTTCTGTAGCTCATTAGTGATGCCTTGAAGCATTCAATTAATTCTCCATCTACTGCAGTGTTGTACCTTTGAGAGCGAAGTTTGTGTAACCTTTGGGTGGGCTAGAGTTCACTCCATTACCTTTCTCCAGTGTCTACAAAAACCCCAACTCCCATAGAAGCAGAGTAGCTGGAGACCCAGAGTTCAGTCTCTAAGGATTTTCAGCAAGGATTGCACAGGGTCAACTTCCCTACATTCAAGTCCCAAAAGGAACTAAAGAAATGAATGTAATTAAATAACTTTATAAAATCTTATGATAAAGAAACAAATCTAATTTTTACAGAATGACATGGCTATTTTATAATCCACAGACATTATCTTCACAGTTATACATAAACATAAATAAAGAAAAACAAATTAAAATCTGAACAGTTCAGTCCCCACAGAAATACAGTGAAAAGAAACTGAAAGTTCCCAAAAGCTTAGGTTTTATTCACCTAAGTCTCAGTTAGTCTTTGATCACCAAATCTATACAGTCTGCTGAGCTTAAACAGGGGTTCTCAAACTGGGGGCTGGGACCCCTGAGGGGGTCACGAGGTTATTACATGGGGGGTCACGAGCTGTCAGCCTCCACCCCAAACCCCGCTTTGTCTCCAGCATTTATAATAGTGTTAAATATATTTTAAAATGCTTTTAATTCATAAGGGGGGGTCGCACTCAGAGGCTTGCTATGTGAAAGGGGTCACCAGTACAAAAGTTTGAGAACCATTAGTCTAAAACAACATCTTTCCTCCACTTGCTTGTAGGAATCTTCAGTTGGAATCCATGCAGACTCTTTCTCTGCTGAAATCATTGCTAGCCAGTCAGCTAACTGATTAACCAACTCACACAGGGCACATGGCCTTCTGCAAAGCAGCTGCCCTGACTACTTGCCCTCATGGCGATTGACTCCAGTAACAGGGAACCTATTGGAGCAGACCCAAAACTACCACACCCAATTCTAGAAGCTTCTGGATGTGGAGTGCTTAATCTGCCTAGCAACAATGACCCAGACACAGCTAGGGTGACCAGATGTCCCATTTTTAAAGGGACAGTCCTGTTTTTGGGAACTTTTTCTTATATAGGTGCCTATTATCCCCTGTCCCATTTTTTCACAGTTGCTATCTGGTAACTCTAGACACAGCTCACTCCTACCTCCTCCACCAATGGGTCTTAAAGAGATATCTCCCTATTAGGCACATGGGTTACATTTGCTTTCTGGAAATTAAAGCTGCTTATATCAAGCTCTGACCTTTTTGGAGCTTACACAGATAGGGTCTTCCACTCTTTGGAGAGACAGGCAGAATTTCTTACAGCATGCTCTAAATCTCAAAGAAATACAATAAAGTTCCCCATTCTGTTCTTAAAGTGACAACTCTCATTAAACAAAATACAAGGACTAAAAATACAATACAACAAATATTAATACAACATCCAAATCACTTCTAAATACAATTTCTTGAAATAGAAAGTGATTCCAACCATTACAGTTATTCTAGGGTCCTTAAACTAATTGTTATACAATTTTTTCACCTCCACATGGGTCATCCTTCAGAACCACAGTACAGACCTCTTCTACTTCAGACAATACACACTTTGCATTGGGTTACACAGTTATCTATGAGGCAGCAATCGGATGTTGGACTTCAAGATCCCTGCTTTCTGTTCATGACTCCGGGTGATGTATGTCGTCTGGTTATAGACAGCATAGCCAATGTCCCAGTTTGGGTCATCTGCAGGGATTGAACCTGGGCATTCTGCATGTTAAAAACATTAGTCTCTACCACTTTAACTAAGAAGCAAGTCTGTTAGATTGAAGGCATTAGCAGCATCATAAATCTTTACGTGTGGTCTAGCCATTTGAGGTCCACAAGAGCTGCACTGTTAGCATGGGTTACACAAGCACATAATTTGGCACATCCCTTCTAAAAAGCAGTATGGCAAAGTGGATGAGATTTTGTTAGGTTAGGTTATTTTAGAGATCCCATTGCACAGTCAGTAACTTTTCACAAGTGGTTCTGAAGCCAGGGATAATGTGTTGTTAGCAGGAGCTGGCAGTGCTGCAGTTTACTGTCTCCAGAACTGGGGATAGGAGGGACAGAGAGTGATAGGGAGAATAGGCAGAGCCCAGCCTTTCTTTGATCTCCTCAAGGGTGAGCTATTCTGATCCACACAGAGCGTAGCAAAGAAAGGAGTCAGAATGTGGAGAACGTATGTTTTTCTGATAATGCATAAGGGTGCTTTCACCTTTTATAGGAATAGTTTGTGAACATAAAAAAACCTGTTTCAGTTTTTTCCTTTGAAAATATGGCCACTTAAGCAATTGGGGGAGAACTGGCATGCTTTTGGATGGATGCGGGGACAGCTGGGGTATTTCAAGCTCTGGAGGTGGGGGACTGAAAAAAAATATACAGTTTAGTTCCACAGGCAATTTATGGAGGATGAAAATACTCAAGTTCTAAAGGTTTAAAGGCAGAACTAGAATTGTATTTATTTGTTTGCTTTATAAAAATATGTTGTTGGTTGGGTTCTTTTAGGCTGTAAATAGCTAAGGGGTTGTCAGATGTGAAACTCTCTATTTAAGAGCCAAATGAAACTTTCTCTGTTGGATGAAGCCAAAAGTTACTGAAGGCAACCTTTTTAGAATTACATTTTATTTCTCATTAGAGTGTAAATCTCAAAGAATTGCCAGCAGTAATTTTTCAGTAAATGCATCTCCTACAACTTGTTGAGTCTAATAAAATTCATTAACATGTCATGATTCAAGGTTTCTATAAGTTAAGAAAAATACAACTAAATCTAAATAAAACATTATTAATTGTTTATTTTTATACTAGGCTTAAGCCACATTAGCAATTATATTTTCCCTTTATTGTTCAACAATTTAGAATGTACCAGAAAATATTGGCAGAAGATTGTTGCCGAAGTGAAAACAGCTAGACTTAAACTTATAAACAACATGAAGAAAAGTTGATTAACTGTTAAAAGTAATCCCAGCAACTTTAAGGATAGAAGTTAAATGACTTTTGTCAAACCTTCCAATAAATGTATAAATGTTTAAAAAGGACAAATAAATTTCTAGAACAACTTGAAGAGTCATAAGTTGAATCCACAAAAGCCAGGGAATTTCTTAACAGAGCTTTTCACTTGAGGTCCTATCCTGCACCCATTGATGGGTAAGTTGGTTGGTATAAGTTTTGCCAAAGACTTCAGTGGGAGCAGGCTTAGATCTCTTGCTCTCCCATGACGGGGGAGATTCTGAGAGTATGGGCTCCAGCCTGAACCCGAACAGCTACAGTGCAGTTTTTAGCCCCACAGCCTGCAATCCATGAGCCTGAGGCAGCTGACCCAGGGAAGCCACAGCCTTGCCGCAGGTCTTTTATCAAAGGTTAAACATAAGTGACACTTCTGTTGTGCCTGGATATTGCCACATGTATGAAACCACCCTTTAAAAGTATATATACATAATTTCTGCACACGTAAATAGGTATTGGTGTATATCAGTCTAGCAGCTATGCATGTAAAGACTTATTTGAATTGGTACTTACTGTAACAGATAGATGCAACTGAGTTTAAAGGGCATGCTACTCTAGACCTTGGTTAGTGCAAGGTCTAGAGTAGCATGCCCTTTAATTTAGTCTGCCTTTCCCTCTGCCACAGAGAATCCATGGCAATGCACTATAAGATCATCAGCTCCACTAAGTCAGAGATAAATCAAGTGATTACAATACAGTGCTAGGACAGGTAGATTAGCAGGCGGTCAGACACTGCAATAAATATTTATTTAAATAGAATTGAGACTTACTGATGAAAGTGAAGAGAAGGAAGCTTGAAAACGTCCCTGGGATTACTTTTAACTTCTAGCCATTTTTATTAGTACAATTCCAAATTGTTGTTCTTTCTCTGGCATCCTGCACTACCTGTACATGTGAGAAAATTTGTGTGGAGGAAAATTCGTCATTAGAACAAGTCGTCAGGAAATGACAAACGTTACCACTTTACTTGGTAAATTGTTTTAATGACAAATTTTCCTCCACACGAATTTTTCTTCCTTTTTCTTAAAAAGTTCCATCTTATTCCCAATTAGAATGTTTTTAACTTCCAGCTGTTGAATGTTGTTGTACCTTTGTCTGCTAGATTAAAGCGGTCTATGTAGCTATTTACTGGCTGTGATCAAGTGTCTTCTTAATCTTTAATAAACTATATAGATTGGGCTCTTAAGTCTCTCACTGTACAGTGTGTTTTCCAAACTTTTCTCTATTGCTTTGCATTGTGGTATGTGCTGTGGAGAAAACTTTTTTCTTCTTTTAATGGGGAAAAGTGATTAAAATTATTTTCCAATTTCTAACTTGCTGTTGTAGCAAAAAATCTACTGCTGCATCACTTCTAGAAAAGGAAACGGGTAGAACATTTCAATCTGGTTTAGCACCAAACTGAGACAACGTTCCTAATAAAATAATTAATAAGGATGATATTTAGCTCTTATGTGGATATTTTTTTCATTTTCAATCTTTATAAATTAATTATTTCCATTAATTTATTATTCGAGTGACTCTGAGTCTCTTTTCTCATCTTTTTTTAAATTTTAATAGATTTTTAATGTGATTATGACTATATTATTTTCCATAGTCTTCTGTCATAATTGATTTAACTGCTAGCTGTGTTTCTTCCATTAGCTATTGTCTGCTCATCACTGCCAATAGTTACACTGAGTAGTCTCCCCTCCTCCACTACTACATGAGTTTTGCTATTCCTGCAGGGTTGGTTTTCAATTTTATGCATTTTTGTGTTCATGTTGTTGCCATTAAATCATGTCACTGTGGTGTTAATTTCCACTGCTGTGCTGAAAATATGAAAAATTTATTTTACTCTTAATCCTCATCACCTGTCCTCTCCCCAGGTTTTGAATGTGGTGATCAATATGGATTGTTTGAATTACACTGTGGCCCATAAGGATTGAGCTACAGTACCTAAGAGAGGGTGGGAGAACTGGAGGGTCAGGGAACAATTTTAAATGTTGGCAGGACTTTAACCACGTAAACTGTGCCAGCTCTTATTCAGCTCCTGTGTTGCAGGCAATCTGATATACTGAGGTGTGTGGTGCATTAAAATGCTTCATACAGTCTTACATGGAAGACTAACTGAAAGTAGAGCTATATTCCAATAGGAGAGCCTGATTTTAACCCATGAATCAATATACAAGTTTACAGAGGAGCAACTAGCTAACATTTGAGTTGGACAATTTCTTACTTATCTTGATGACTAAGGATTGTTCATATGAAGTCAATTGTCAGGAATAGGGATGTCAATTTTTTTTTATATTCAGTTTTCACTGAAATACAGTAGTTGAACTTTAATCAAGTATCCTTTCGTGTCAACATAGGATTGTTATATGTGGTACGCCCTTGAATCCTAGCCTTGACTTACCTAGCACTTTATTTTAATTCACCATTTGTCACCCAAGGGTGGTGTTTGTTGTCTCAAATTGCTGCTGACAAGAATGTTAACACCTACGGAATCAGGTCCTTTTATGGTATCACTCCCAATTTATTCTACTTGCCCTGGCTTCTAGCCAAATCCTGGGTTGACCCTAATGTTTTACTGCTTATGTGCATAACTCAGGACCCTAGTTATATTTTAGTCTGATCTAAAGGGGTGCTGAGCAACTCATGCAAATGGTCTCAATTTCCTCTGACTTCAGTGGGAATTGAGGGGAGATAGCACCTCGCAGGAGCTGTCAGCACCTTCCAGGATCAGGCTTTGTTGTTGCTGGAAGTAGATCATGAGGCTGGGAGGTTTACTGGCTAATGAGCAAGGATTTAAACTCCATATTTAATGGAGGATTTTCTTTTCTGATTGTAAATGTCTTTAAATCTGTGTCCTCAGTAATGGTGGGATTGGGAAGAATGATCACTTTCTATAGAAAATCTCCATTTCTCAGCTTTTTGCTCTTTACTTTATGAATGTAAAATACTTTGCAGTGACTTGGCATAAAAATAGCATGTCTATTTAACTGATACTTGGTTTAATTTTAACAACATGTTGGGCCACTGGGTAAACACTACTGTAGTTTGGAGGGGTATGTGGGGTGTTACATCTACATCTTATAGCCTCCGTCTGAAAATCTCTTATACATTATCAGTGCAAAGCCAAGGGTATGATGGTTTGGCAATGAAGCATACTTAGAGTAGTGAAAAGTTCACTAAATCTGGTGGGTTATGATGGATTTTTAGAGCTTTCAGAGACGACAGAAAGACCTGCTCCTAGACGATTTTTTTTTCTTTTAAAGTTTCATACAATGTGAATGCTTCTTTAAACAAGAAAAACAGACACACACCCCCCAGTATAGTATTTCAATATTCGCTGCTCTTTATTATGTACTGTATTGGAATAGATCTTAGTTATTGTGGTGGTAGAGCAGAGTGCTTTAAAATATCATTATCAATTTTATATGACCCTTCATTTACAAATTACATGGGAAAGTACTAAAAAGGCAATTATTAAATTCTTTCTTTTGTAGAAAGGGGTAGATGGCAAGAGCCTTTTTAAGTAACCTGGAAAACCTTCTTAAACAAATATTATTGGAAAGGAGAGTTCATATATAGTTTAGTGGAGCTTTGCGTGTATAATAAAGAGGCAGCAGCTTCTCTGTAGTTCAGGTAACAACCAGCTTCCATGGAGGGAGGGAAATACTGTTTTGTGGAAAATTGGTTTGGCCTGAAAATTGACATTTTCACTGAAGGCAAAGGAGAATGTTTCTGCATAGTGTGAAGAAAAGTCATCAAATAGTTTTTGAACTTACAGATTAAAAAAAAAATCTGATTTTGAAATTGTCACGTTTGTCTTAACGTTTCATTGTCCCCTTGAAAGATGGCTTGGAGGTAACCCTTCATGTTTTCTAAATAGCCATATAGCCTAGAAAACTTGTGCATTGGCTAAATTTGTATAAAATTGGATTTTAATTACAGAAAATGATTAACCATTTCTGTTGTGGATAGACTTAGGCCCAGTTCTGCCTCCATGGAAGTTCTTTGCCATTGACTACTGTAGGAGCAGAATCTGTGTATAAGTATATTGGCCAATATTGGTTGCATCTTAGAAAGGATGTTGTGAAAATGTAGCTAAGAGGTCTTCCTTGAGTTCATGTAGTAGAAACCTGTAGCTCTGAAGCTAAAGGACCAACGACCCAGTCTCAGCTCTACTGGGATGAGGTTTTGTTTTTGTTTTTTATTATGGAGAGATGGTAGCTTCTTCATATCTAAGATTGCAACCACAATCCCGTTTTAAGGCTAATTTGATCCCCCTTATGACTCTAGTCCTACCTACAGTAGATAAATTTCTTCTGATGTAGATACAGTGATGCAAATCCGAAATGTTGGTGCACTGCACTGATGTAAGTTTCATTAAGCATGGCTTTTACTAAGAGCTTGTCTACATTTGAAATGTTGCAGTGGCACAGCTGCACCAGTGCAACTGTGCAGCTGAAGCCCCTCAGTGAAACACTACGTGCACTGACAGGAAGGGTTCTCCTGTTGGTGTAGGTAATCCACTTCCCCAAGAGCAGACAGTTAATTCAATGGAAGAATTCTCCCAACGACCTAGTGATACACTAGGGCTTACGTCTGCTTAACTAAGCCGCTCAGCTGCAAGGATTTTTCACACCCCTGAGCGATGTAGTTAGGCCTAAGTGTGACTTTCTAAAGTAAGAAAAATCCTTGTTCTTTTGGATTTTGAGGATGAAGTCTCATTGACGTAGGGTGACCAGGTGTCCGGTTTTCGACTGGAACACCTGGTTGAAAAGGGACCCCGGCGGCTCCGATCAGCACCGCAGACCAGGCCGTTAAAAGTCCAGTTGGCGGTGCTGCTGTGCTAAGGCAAAATAGTCCCTACCTGTCCTGGCTGGCACTGCACTGCTCCCCAGAAGCGGCCATCGGGTCCGGGTCCTAGGTTGGGGGGGCCACGGGGCTCCGTGCACTGCTTCTGCCCTGAGCAGTGGCTCCGCACTACCATTGGCCGGTTCCCTGCCAATGGGAGTTGGGGGGCAGTGCCTGTGGGCGAGAGTGGTGCGTGGAGCCTCCTGGCCCCCCCCCGCCTAGGATCCAGACCTGCTGGCTGCTTCCGGGGTGCACGCAACGTGGTGCCAGGACAGGCAGGCAGCCTGCTTTAGCCCCCCTGCTGAGCTGCTGACCGTGAGCCACCTGAGGTAAACCCACACCCAACCCCAATCCCCTGCCCCAGCCCTGAGATCTCCCCATACCCGGAGCACCCTCCTTCACCCCAAACTCCTCATCCGTGGCCCCACTCCAGAGCCCGCGCCCTCAGACCAGAGCCCTTAGCCCCCCTGTACCCCAACCTCCTGCCCCATCCCAGAGCTCCCTCCCACACCCTGATCTCCTCATCCCCCTCGGCCCCACCCCAGAGCCCTCACCTCCTCCTGCATCCAACCCCCTGCCTCAACCCGCAGCACCCTTCCGCACTCCAAATCCTTCAGCCCCACTCCCCAGCCTGGAACCCCCTTTTGCACCCCAAGCCCCACATTCCCAGCACCACCACAGAGCCCTCACCCCCTCCCACACCCCAACTCCCAGCCCAGAGCCCCCTCCCACACCCTGAACCCCTCATTTCTGGCCCCACCCTGGAGCCCTCCCCCCCAATTAGAGCCCTCCTCCCCCCCCCCGCACTCCAACTCCCTGCCCCAGCCCAGTGACAGTGAGTGAGGGTGGGGGAGAGCGAGCCACCGAGGGAAGAGGAATGTAGCAAGTGGAGGGTGGGGCCTCGGGGAAGGGGCAGGGCTAGGGTGTTTGGTTTTGTGTGACTAGAAAGTTGGCAACCCTACATTGACAGCTAAAACATTTTTGTAAATTTTTGATTAAATTGAGTAAGCACATTTTGAGATCGAAAGGTTTTTTTTTTTGTTTTTTTAAAGGTTCCTTAATGAACATTTTACAAAGTGTCTAATGTTTCTTTGTATCTTTCAATCTGCCCAATGAAACCGCATTACACTAAAAAATTTGAAAGCTAATTAGATGTTGGCACTGGCTCCATACAATGGGTGTTTTCAGTGGTAGTAATTAGTAACACGTTTAAGAAATTGCAATTATTTGAAAACTTGACATGATTTTTAAAACAAACAAATGAACAAACAAACATGAATCTCACAATATTTGGTGTTTTTTTTTTCCCTTAAGGCTCCTGCTCCAGATGCATGTTATATGAGAATCTCAGCTTTCTATTTAAAATAAAAATGTTTTTCTTGCCCTTATTGTTGCAGAGGAAAGCTTGAAAATGTGAATCCTAAAGGCTCAAAACCAGAAGACAAATAAAAAGAAAACAAAATTTATTATTTTAAATCTCAAGATTACCAAGTGTTGGTAACACTGAGAGAAGAAGAAAAAAAAAACAGAAATTATATTGTCAGACCCTTAACTGTCTAGGGCTACTTTACTTTGCCAAAATGAAAGGAAATTTCTCCTCCTGGTTTCCTACTTGGCCTAAGTATGAATATGCACAGGGCCGATTTTTAGATGGGATGATTGAGGAATACATTTGCTACAGATTACATATGCAGTTTGTGGCAGAACTGGGAACAGAACCCCGGTTTCCAAGGTTGTAGGCCTGTGTCTTTTACCCTATTGCCTCATACAGGCTTCAATCTTAGTACTTGGTTAGGACAACTGTAAGATGTGGATAATAATTGTTTACACAAAATACAGATGACAAAGTACTAGGTTAAATGCAAAGCATTATTATTAGCCTCATTTTTTAGTTAGGCAAGCTAAAGCACAAGGAGTTTGGGGGTATTCACTGGAAGGTACTGTAGTATTGGAGATTGGGCACTGAATAAAAGAATCAACCTACTTAAAGTCTGTCTTGGGACTGACACAGAATTTGCTGTCTTTTAGAACTTATGCCAACATTTAGAGTGAAGGCAGACAGAGTTATTCATACATGCTAACTTATTTCAGTATTGCCAAAACCCAGCATTCAAAAATCGTGCATCAAGCTTTTAAAAAATCATAAGAGTTTTTAAAAAAATAAGTTTGAGTTTCTTTTTATTTACTTTCTAGATTTTGAACCTTTAGGATACACTCAGGGCATATTTTCAAGCTTTCTCAGCAACTACAAGGGCTAGAGATTCTTTTTATAAATGAAAGCTGCGATTCTCACAAAATAGCCTGCTTCCAGGGGCCGAGGCTTTAAGAAAAATACCTAATATTGCAACATGCATGATAAAATACCAAGAGTTGAAAATGCTGTTATACACATACTGAATATATGTCTCATGTCAGGTGTCCATTGTAAAAAGGAGACTCTTTGGGAGCCATATTTAGTTTGGCCAGTACTTCTCTAATTTCATAATTTAGTGACTTTAGTAGCCATTAACATTTTAAAAACAGTGTTTTATTTGCTAAGTGAATGGGAAATTAAATACACCTCTACCCCGATATAATGCGACCTGATATAACGCAAATTCGGATAGAACGCGGTAAAGCGGTGCTCCGGGGCGGGCGGGGCTGTGCACTCCCGTGGATCAAAGCAAGTTCAATATAACGCGGTTTCACCTAAAACGCAAGGACAGCGTTATGTCGAGGTAGAGGTGTATGTAAACATAAATCTGAGAAATTCCAAAGATGAAAAATTTGATTCAATAAAAATAGTTAAGGTAGCTAAACTACGACAAAGTACTGTAGTAATTTATCACTAAGGACAAAAATCTTAAACTACCCACATAAAAAAACAGGAAAGATGATTTACATTTTAAATGGTTTAGAGGGGCAGTAATGTGGAGATTGGGCATGTCAGAAAGGAGGCTGTTGCAGTTGTTAATATGGGAAATAAGGACTTAGGTAGGAAGGGGAGGGGTTTTTTTTGTTTGTGTGTTTGCTTGTTTGATTGGATATAAAGAAAAGGTCAGATCTTAAAAGTGTTGTGGAATAAGAAGCAACAAGATTTGGACCAAGAGTGGATGTGTGAGGTGATAGGAGGAGGAGACAAAGGTGACCCCCAAGTTAAGAGTCTGGGCAAGAGAGGTGATGGTGGCATTGTTGACACTGACAGAGAATGGAGTGTATGGAGATGGTGCTGGTAGAAAAATAAGGAATTCAGTTTTGGCTAAATTGTCAGCTAGCCATTCAGGAGGAGCTACTGGAGAACTAGGCAGAAATGGAATTTGAATGCCTGGAGTCAGAGCAGATGTGGTGAGAGAGATTTGTAAATTGTCACCGTGAATATAGAAGAAACTACATGAGTGGCTGAGATCGCCGGAAGAGAGTTTGTAGAGAAAGAAGAGGAGGGGCAACGGATAGAGCCCTATTATACTTCAGAGGAAGAGTGATTGGCGGTATTAGGTGGACCCATCAAAGGAGACGTCAAAAAGGAGCCAGAGGGAAAAAGTACTTTGATATTTGTCTTGTCTTGATTTTCAATAAGAATAGCATTGATCCTGTGCTGTCAAAAGCTGTGGAAAGGTCAAGAATGGAGATAGAGTATAGGCCTTGATACTGAAATAAAGATTTAAAACAATGTGTGAAAACATACCCCAGCAACCCGTCGGTAAAAGTTAAGGTTGTTGTGTTGTGATGAAATCTACACTGCTTTATATGTGATAAGAATGTGTTTATTGTGCAGGCTGAGCAATATTTATGATGCCCCTAACAATTAATTTCCTTATTTCTTAAGTGCTTGGGTTTCCAAAATGATGTGGTAGGTAAGTACATTAATAAAAAAAACAGTTGAGATAATAATTGATAAAGTTTTTGTTTTTAGAATCATTTAGGAAAAAATGAGGCTGAGCAGTTACATCAGAGAATCATGAGTCAAGAGATTGGGTTGTGTTCTCCAGTTCTGCTACTGACTCATTGTGTGACATTTATCAAGTTAGGTAGGGCCAAATTATCTAATGTGTCTCCTCATTTTTCAGTGCCCAACTGAGGAACACTTACAGGCTGATTTTCTGGTCTCATTGGCAAATCCCATTGACTTCCATTGGAATAGTGGATGCTCAGCTCCCCTGAAAAATCAGGGCCTAGATGTCTGAAGCTGGGCAGCCAAAATTAGAGGACTCTTTTGAAAATATGCTTTTTTTTTTCTATTTAAAGGTATATGTATGCTTCCCATTGCTGTAGTATCTGGATGTAGTATATTACAGGGTTTAGAGTGAGGCATAAAAAAACCAGTTCCAATGACTAGAGAACTAGTATTCCCCAGCTCTCTTCTCTTTACTGTAAAATGGTTCATACTAGTCTTGTGAGCTTCAACCTATCTTATATGAAAAATCTTTCCAGTTGTCACTAAGATGGCATTTACCAATACCAGAATCTTTGGCATTCTGTTCTAGGTCTTACTGCTGAAACAGAGGTTCATCTTGGTGAGGGCTATGGTGCTGGCAATGACCTGTAGAGGTCTCTGTTATACCATATTTTGCATGGTAAAATAAAGTAGGTGGTGGAAGGGGGAAGGGAATTCACGAATAATGCTTCCAACCGTCTGGTCTAAGTCTGGTAAACAGACTAGGAATTGTGGGCAAAGTCCTTTTCCTCAGGCTTTGCACCAAGCATGAGATCAGATGACTCAGTCCGGACTCATTATTTTAATAGCCTACAGCTAGTTCACATAGCAGCAGGAGTCCACAAAAAAGGCATTTAATTGTTGAAACTCAAACTGGTACATTGTAACTGCAGATTATAGTATTCAGATTTAAGTAATTCAAGTAATTTATAAAGCTTTTGCACAAGCAAACAGAAAGTTAAAATAGTGATATTGTAATAAAAGTAAATAAAAATACTTTTATACATTAAGACCCAATTACAGAGCATGATTTCATTTAACAAACTTAAAACAGGCAGGTGATATTTGCCAACATTACTACAGCTGTGTTTTACATTAGGAAATTAACTAAAATAGTCATTTATACTTTTTTCCACTTACAAGTATTAGACCTTTCTCTATTACACCATATATTTTCCTTTCAGTCATTACGTGTTACGGTATATTTGTAATCTGATTTAGCAGGCTCCATCTTACTTTGTTTTTTTCTTACCTAATGAAAAACTTGCTTTGTGCAATAATAGTGAAGCAGATCAAACAGTGCTGAAGGAACTTCCTGCTGTCTGCCTGAGAGGCAGTGCATTCTTACTTATTCAGATGTCAGTCTTTTCCTCATCATCATAGCAGGGTTTCACTTTGTTTTGCCAGATCAGTCTATTACTGTATTCCAGTGATTCCGGAGGAAGGAGCGTGACTGAGAGGAAATTGGTGTGTATGTGTGTGTGTGTGTGTATGTGTATGTAATATTGTGCCCTCCGACCTGGTTTTATACATCATAGCTGAATGATGCTTCCCAAGAGATATCTGGAATTATTCCATATTCTTGGGCATTTATTTTTGTCTAACCTACTAATATAATTATTGGATAATCAACTTTTAACTGTATTAGGCACTTGTTCCTTGAAAGGAACTTTGAATAGTGCAAAAGGTACATACTTAAAATGCTATTTAATTACAGAGGTGTGATCTTTATTTTTTCTGTATAAAATACAATAGTTGAAAAAAGGAAACATATAATAGGTAATTCCAGCAAGTATTTAACCCCTTTTTTTCCCCTCTCCTTACTCCCTTTACTTCCCCCTACACCCTTAATTTGCCTACTTTGTACTGGAAGTGTATATCATCAGCCATTGTACTGACATGTGACTGATCGTTGAAGACTTTCTTGCACTAGAATCCTATAGAGTTTGGAGATTGATTGAGTCCGGTGAGGCTGGGGTATTAGAGAGTGGCTGCTGTCTGAAAAAGCAAATCGCTGTGTCTGAAAACTAGTTATTAAAACAGGAGATTTCACATTGCTAAATGTTAAGGTTGCTGCAACTTTTCCATTCATCTAAATTCAGATGTATACATGTATTTCCATTCTAACCTTGATATATAAATTCTTAGCTTGAGAGAACATCTTTTGAACAGAATATTATTAACATTGGGGTAAATAACAAGGATTTTTAAATAGAGAGGAGCAAAAATTCTTTGAATAAATTTCAGGGGTGTTTTATCAGACAAAATGTTTTTTAAAAAGAGTACATTTTAAACATCAAATTTTCAGTGCACTTTGCATGGCACTGGTGTTTCTTTGTGTTTTAAAAAAATCAAGTCCTTAAAATATTTGATAGCTGCTGTGTGTGCACTACAGCTGCTTTCTTTTCACTTTCGTTTAAATGATGATGTATTCTGGATTATTTACTGTATGCACTGATACCTGTAGAGTTCCATGGGGTGAACTGGCACAATACTTGGCAATCTGTTGAAGCACTGATCAAAAATCTGCTGATCAACGTGGCTGTACCACAGGGCTGACATAGTGTATCATATCAAAGATTTGCTCATTTATGCCTTTGCATTGCAGAATGATATTACACATCCTCTGTAACCATTAATCAATGCTTTGTATCAATGACTTTGTTTAATTCCTTGCCTGGTGGACCTGTCTAGGTATGTTGAGACGAAGAATTTGCCAAACAACTCGGTATGAATTAGCACAGAAATACCTTGACACAAACTGAAAATTCCAGTAACATTTCACCTTATTGCTCCCCACTTCTTCATTACCATCAAAAGAAAAAAATAGATCTTTGAAGCATCAGTTAATTCAAATCAAGTCCAGCAATTAAAGTGGATATTACACATGTGTGGGTTTGTTTATACGTAGGACCTACAAAAATAGTAAAGTTTTTTTTTTAAATTGCAATAATGAGAACTTTGAAAAAGAAAAAGGTGAAATTTGCAAGAAAAAAATAGTAGTAGTTTTAGAATTAAGCAAATTTAGAGCCAAACCTCTTAGAACTTCAGCAAATGGTCTTTTGGGATAAAATTCACCCCTCTGCAGAGAGTAAAAACAAGGCCAATGCACCACTTAAGTCCTACTTAACAACTATTTTGAGGGAATCAAGTGAGATTGAAGTAATACATAGATCTTATTCTTGTTCTTTGTACATGGATGAATGTCACCCTGTGAGAGCAAGTTGATGATTTGTACAAATAACAATACTGAATTATGATTTAACATCCCATATCTCATCTCACCTTTGTTAATATGAGAGATAGTATCACTTTCAGGGGTCCATTGACCTTTTAGTTTATTTCACCATCATGAGTTTTAATACTATCACATAAAGCACAGCATAGCCCAGATACTAAATAAACTGACAAAATATTTAAATATAATAGCTGATTTATTAACCAAAATTTAACGTTGATGTTAAAATATTACTACCCTTTTATGTGAGCTGATCTTCATTATTCATTAGTTATGTCTGCAGTAAAATAAATGATTTTGTGTGTGTGTGAAGTGAATTATAAACAATATTGCTGTGATTCAGATGCTTTAAACTTAAACTAATATTTCACATGCAAAACCTTTTTAACTTTTTATGCTGTATAATAATGCAATATTATTGTGTAATAACAAGGATGTGAAATGAAATATAAGTGTCCATTAAAGTTATGTCCTATGATTAATGAAGCAATAATCCATGAAGTATCTGTTGTTAGCAGCGGGCAATATTAGTTAATGGCCCAAAGCAAAGCCAAGGCTGCTGAATGCTCTACCATGCCAGTTGCTAACTGCGGGGAGGATGAATTCTGAGATGATGGTTGCATTATTAGGCTGAATTCAGTGGCTTATTACAGCAGTTTTAGTGCAGGATTTTGAAAATTAGTTTTATTCTAGAAAAGTCTGTAACTGTTTTGCAGCAACCAGAATATAGGCCATTCCCTTTTTGCTTTATAATTTATGCAACAAACCACACAAAATTGGTTGTTCCCAGGATTAATTACTAGCTTGATTATTAACTGCTAAAGGAGAAGCAGCAGGTAGTTAGTGCTTTTAATAGGATTTGCTTTAAAGGGATTATCTCAGATCTGCAAACTGTATTCAATAGTTTGTAATTCAAATTGTTGAATTTAATGACAAATATCTTATTAATGGAGTCTATTTATTTGAAATGTACATAATACTAGTTACTGTTACAGTCATATTGCCAATGTATACATTCTTTAAAAAAGGCCCAGATTGACCCCTCTACTTATGCATGCATGGCTATCCAACCCTTATCACCTCAAGAGTGGATTATTGTGGTGCCATCTGCATAAGGGCTACACCTTAGACTATCCTGAAATTGCAGCAAAGACAGAATGAGGCATCCCACTTAGCTTATTAAATAGTGTTTCATGTAGAAAACATATTACATCTGTGTTCTGTGATCTATGTTGCTTACCAGATTATTTCTGGGTGAAGTTTATAGTGTTGGTTTTAATCCTAAAAGGCCTATGTGGTTTAGATTCAGGTTACCTTAGTGACTGCCTCTCTTCCTATGGGATATTGAGGCAGTCTCAATCATCAGAGATGCTTAAGAGAGCAGGCTTCTGCTTTAAAAAGGTGACTGGTGATGGCTTTTCTTAATGAGGAGTATTAGCTTTGGAAATTGCATTCCACTTATAGAAGAACTGTTACCAATAAATGGTGCCCAGTAGTTGGCTACAAGAGGATGTTTCATCTTTGGAAGAGGGTGGTGATGATAGCTTATTTCAGAGGAAGGGTAGGAGAAAATACAGAAGACTATGATAGCCCATAATAAAAAATTGCATGAAACCAATGAGGTATTTCTTTGTCTTCACCCACTACAAGCAGTTGTTGAACTACTGTCTATCAGTCCACTGGCATGAGGTCCCCACCTGAAAATAGATACTCTAAGCACTAGCTCCTGTTTAGAAGTTTGTAACCCCCACCCACATTCTCGGAACAGAAAGTTCTTATTTTTTGTTTGGTTAGAAATGACAAACAATTTTGTAATGATTTTGGAAATATAATTTTAAGCCATTTTATGAACTCTAATTCTGTTTGTTTTGAATGATTGTCTGACTACTCTAGACCATTATAATTGTTATGAAAATGCTCCTGAATAGGACTCATTAAGATTTTTCCATTTATATTAATGTTTTTTATCTGAGTTAAATACTTGCATGCCTTTTCTGACCCATGTTTTTAAAAATTCACTTTCAGTAAACCTGGGTTTTGTTTTTGCTACATGGACTCTACAAATCAATGAAATAAAATACCATGTGGTTTAAAAATCTAAAAATTACAGTCAGGAAGATATTACACTTTTTTTTAAAGGGCAATTAAATCTAAATAATTATGGATTAGAAGTTTTGAATAACAATAAAAGATAATTTTACCTTGGTCACCAAAGAAAAATGCAAATAAGTGAAATATTTTCAGTATAAAACAGAACAAATAGGAGAAAAAAAGTCATCATAAATTAGAAACATTAAATGGAGAAAATGATAAGGCAGAGAAGGGATTATATTCAGCATGTGATATATATATATATATAATTATTGTCTGACTCCCCCACATAATTACCAGTAACTGTTAAAATTAAAAATAAAAATAGGGAAAAAAAGGCTTAAAAATAAACATCAATATTATCTGTCAAAATCATTACAAAATAAACATCAAATTCTGCCACACCAAATTACAAAGTATGTCTCTGGTCCTGGTTCTCAAAGGGAAAGTGTGAGTACAATAGTAAAGTCATGGATTGGAAGATTATAACAGGTAAATATGAAATTTACTCAATAAATTTTCTTCTTCACATATGTCTTTATGCACATTGAATTTTTGGCTTGTATTGGAACAATTATGAATCTCTCAGTAATATTGAAGAAGAAAATTTATTGAGTAAATTTCATATTTACCTGTTATAATCTTCCAATCCATGACTTTACTATTGTATTCACACTTTCCCTTTGAAAACCAGGTCCAGAGACATACTTTGTAATTTGGTGTGGCAGAATTTGATGTTTATTTTGTAATGATTTTGACAGATAATATTGATGTTTATTTTTAAGCCTTTTTTTCCCTATTTTTATTTTTAATTTTAACAGTTGCTGGTAATTATGTGGGGGAGTCAGACAATAATTATTTAATGACCATAGACATTGAGATTCGAAAAGCTAAATATTTGTAACCATTAAAATACAAATTGTCAACATCACATGTCAAAATATATAAAGTAAATATCCTTAGATCAAACTCTGAGTGTTCAAGCAGAATTTCTTTTCTTTGCCTCTCTGAAATTTTGTAATTAATAGAAGTATTTTATATCAATTTGTGTGTGTATGGCGAAATCAACATTTCTGACCATTACTGATGATAAAATCTAATCCTTCCAAGCCTATTTGTAATGCATGGAATCATGGTAAGGAGACAGTCACATACATCCCATGTTTTTTGATGTTGGGGGTTGCGTTGACCAGCAATGCTCTAAGGGAAAGATCCTCCCCAATGTATGTATTTTTAAATAAGCATGTTAAAATAATATACATTCAATTGCTATAGGTGTGAATATTTTAATATATAAATGTCCAAATAGGCATACCTGCAGTTATTAGAATGACTGGGCATTTAGATATATACAGGTGCATGTATTTGTATTTGAATGATATTTGCACCTGAGGTTATTTTACTTGATAGTTTTTCATTCAGTTTAAGTAACTGCAGGTGTGTATGTTTGGACTGGCACATTCAAATGAATCCACTTTCATTTATTTAAATATGCAGTCATACCAAACCTCTGTATTAATTTCCTGTTTGGAAGTTGGAAGAAGATTGTATGCAAGCACGTACTTTGTGGTCATTCTGCTGTGTGTTGTGGGACTGCCCAAAGACTAAAACTATCTTCAGCAAACTCACTGAACCTCATTCATGACCAGGGGTCCAATACTGTTCCATTTGACCTCAGTGAGAGTGAGATTGGGTGCTGTGTTCAAGACTACCTTTTGCAGATGTAGCGATCGAATATTAGTCTATTTTTGACTGATATGCATGCCTATAACTTTCTAAAGCTACAGTACTTATTTGTAGCGTTGCCAACTTTCTGATTTCAGAAAACCAAACATCCTGCCCCGCCCTCTGATCTGCCCATAGGCCCTGCCCCCCACTCACTCCATCCCCCCTCCCTCCGTCTCTTGCTCTCCCCCACCCTCGCTCACTTTCTCATTTTCACTGGGCTGGGACAGGGGGGTGCGGGAGGGGTTGAGGGCTCTGGCCAGGGGCGCGGGCTCTAGGGTGGGGCCAGGGATGAAGGGTTTGGAGTGTGGCAGGGGGCTCCGGGCAGGGGCAGGAGGTTGGGGTGTGGGGGCAGGTGAGGGCTCCGGCTGGGGGTGCAGGCTATGGGGTGGGGCCAGGGATGAGGGGTTTGGGATGCAGGAGGGTGCTCCAGGATGGGGCCGAGGGGTTCAGAGAGCAGGAGGGGACTCAGAGCTAGGGTAGGGGGTTGGAGTGGAGGAGGGGTTTCGGGGTGTAGGCTCCAGGCAGAGCTTACTTCAGATGGCTCCTGGAAGTGGCAGCATGTCCCCCCTCCGGCTCCTAGGCAGAGGCATGCCAGGCAGCTCTGCACGCTCCCCCGTCCACAAGCGCCTCCCCCGTAGCGCCCATTGGCCACAATTCTAGCGCTCGGGGTAGGGGCAGTGCATGGAGCCGCACTGGCCATCCCTGCACCTAGGAGCCAGATGGGGGACATGCCATTACTTCCGGGAGCTGTGTGGAGCCATGGCAGGCAGGGAGCCTGCCTTTGCCCCGCTGCACCGCCAATCGGACTTTTAACAGCCCAGTCAGTGGTGTTGACTAGAGCCGCCAGGGTCCGTTTTTGCCTGGGCATTGCTGTAAAAACCAGACGCTTGGCAACCCTACTTATTTGTGCACCAAGTAAGCTCTAATACTTCCATTTGAAATGCACATTGTCAAAACAGTGGCTATGCAGCACTCCATGTGCTGTAGATTAGGCTAGGCTTTAATTGATTCCATTATAATCAATGATCAAAAAGGATGAATAATAAAATATTCCACCCAACTAAAAATGTTGCTGTAAAGACTCCTTCAAGAAGTTTTATAGGTAAAGCGTTATCAGGTGGTAGTCTTTTATTTAATGACATCCTCGAATCAACAAAAGTAAGGTTAAAGGTTGATCTTGCTGCTCTTTCCATAATCCTCATTGATTTGTTACTATTACAAATGCAACCGATCATTCATTATTTAGAATGTAAATGATGATTTCAGTAAATTAATCTGAGTAAGGTTAAACAATGAAACTCCTTTATATGGACTGGTTTCAGATTGATTTGTCGCTTTTAGCCTATTATCCGTAAAGCTCCTGTGGTATGACTTCCATGCATGTACTACTCTGGGTGTATCCATATATATATATGGAAAACAGTGCTTTCTAAATAACTTTGTGTTGAAAATATCCACTTTCATATTATGCAACAAAAATGCAGAATGTTTCAACCACCATAAATGCATTGACCCCAGCAGTGATGGCAACTCTCCCTACCCCTAATTTCAGGATTAAGAAAGTTCACATATGTAATGTGCAAAGAATGTTATCAACAAACAAAAGTAAAATATGCATTTTTCATTGATTCTCGGGCGCTGATAAAAGTGAATATAGGAAAGTCACTGTTAAGCCAATGCAAAATGAAAATCTTAATGCATGGTCTTAATACTGCATTTTTAGCCTATCTCTTTGTAAGCAAAACACTTCTATAGTGAATTAACAAAAATGACTCCTAATAGCTGCCATCATATTCTGATTGATTTCCAAAAAACCACAGTATTTTAATGTTTTGAAATTGCATCCATTCCTGATTTAGAGGAAAATAAAGTTGTATCTAGGGTTTTGTGAAAAGTTGGCATAGAATCACAAACCCAGCCAAAATATGTTTCATTATTTTCTCACAGAGAAAACCCAGGTTCACGCATAGGGTTTTTAACTGTTAGACTATCAGTGTGAGTCTTGCATGCAGTGTGGCTGCAAAATTGAGTCTTAGTGGTTTATTTGATGTAGTGAGAGAGTAAATCCTAAATAGAGTATTTGTGGAATGTGGTCTGGATTTGGGAATGCACATTACAGGATGACTCCTCCTGTTTCTGTTAGCCCTTTAAATATTTTTGATTTCTCTCTCACCCTCTCACTCAGGCAGAATTTGCATGAGTAGGATATATATGAATGCCATGTAAATACCCCATACCTAAATGGTGTGTGAGATGCCAAATAAAACCCTTGTGGTTAGGGACACAAGTGTCTAAATCCAGACATGTTTTCACAACTGCTGGGTTTGGATTTACTATGTTTCATTAGAATTTTAATGAAAACCTGTAAAAATGGTTCAAAGCGTTTGTGAAGGAAGTACAGGGTTTTACAAAGGTGCAAAATCACCCACACTCTACAAATGATAGTCATGAAAGGGCTTGAAGATAGCCAAGAGTTTGATGAGTTAATGCTTAATGACAGGAAACTTCAGATTCAGTGTTAGTTGCTGATATTTATTTTTTTCTCCACGCAGTACAAAGTACAGTATTCTATGTTAAAGCTTTACTAAGCAAATTTATTTTTGCATTAGTCCAATTTTGCTCTGTTTATTTAGAAAATGCTTTCATCGTTCCCAGAGCACAAGAAAATGCACTACTTAGTTCCCACAGGTTATATTTATTCAGATTTCTGATTAACCCAACAGTTCTTCAATTTAAAGATTGATTTAGTCACTGCTGAAAAGAGGAAAAACAAACATGGTGTTTTATAGCAGATTTGGGTAAGTTTCTGACTGCATATTATCATCTTTAGGTCAGGGGTGGCCAGACTTATTTGATGGGTGGTCCACACAGTAACTGCACATGGAAGTCACCCATTAGTTCTCATGCCATTTCCCATACTTATCAGAGCAAAGTACTAAGTATGTCTGCTTTGCCCTCACTTTTTTGTCCATCTTTGTCTAACGTTTATTTGCAGCAAGAGAAAGCAGCAAGAGAAAGCAGAAGTGGGTATTGTAAAAGTTGGCTTTCATACTGGCATATGTCATCACTTTAGAAGAGTTGTGTTCTAATGGGACAAAATTATAGGATTTGGAGTACCATGCAGGACCCGTCACATCATTTAAAAACAATAAGAAAGCTTCAGTCTTAGGCTGGTGTGGGCAGTCTAGGTTTATTAGCTAAATCACTAGTTAGCCTTATGAACCCTCCTTCACTGCTTCATTGTAGGTTCTCATGAACTTCTGTTCTCTGTGGTCAGATTTAGAGTGAATTTTGTGCTACCACATTCTGCCCTGTTGTTCATTTGATGTTGTCATAACTATAAAGGGAAGGGTAACAGCTGTCCTGTGTACAGTACTATAAAATCCCTCCTGGCCAGAGACTCCAAAATCCTTTTCCCTGTAAAGGGTTAAGAAGCTCAGGTACCCTGGCTGGCATCTGACCCAAAGGACCAATAAGGGGACAAGATACTTTCAAATCTTGGGGGGGGGGGAGGCTTGTGTTTGTGCTCTTTGTTTGGGAAGTCGTTTGCTCTTGGGACTGAGAGGGACCAGACATAAATCCAGGTTCTCCACATCTTTCTAAACAAGTCTCTCATATTTCAAACTTGTAAGTAAACAGCCAGGCAAGGCATGTTAGTTTTTACTTTGTTTTCTCGACTTGTAAATGTACCTTTTACTAGAGTGTTTATCTCTGTTTGCTGTACTTTGAACCTGAGGCTAGAGGGGGGTCCTCTGAGCTCTTTAAGTTTGATTACCCTGTAAAGTTATTTTCCATACTGATTTTACAGAGATGATTTTTACCTTTTTTCTTTAATTAAAAGTCTTCTTTTTAAGAACCTGATTGATTTTTTTCCTTGTTTTTAGATCCAAGGGGGTTGGATCTGTATTCACCAGGAGTTGGTGGAAGGAAGGAGGGAGGGGGGATGGTTAATTTCTCCTTGATTTAAGATCCAAGGGGTTTGGATCTGTATTCACCAGGGAATTGGTGAAGAGTTTCTCAAGGCTTCCCAGGGAAGGGAATCCACTTGGGAATGGTGGCAGCGGACCAGATCTAAGCTGGTAGTTAAGCTTAGAAGTTTTCATGCAGGCCCCCACATTTGTAGCCTAAAGTTCAGAGTGGGGAAGCAGCCTTGACAGATGTAGTTTGTCAGTGATCTGTAGGGGAGATGCAGGACAATAAGATATTAGTCAAAGTGTCAAGGATGTCAGGTGACTGCAAGGATACTGGAACTAGGGGCACTAAGGGTGAGGCTTGAAATGGTTTCCATCCTATACGGGGTTTACAGTTTTGTTCAGTGGCTTTCAGCACCGCCACTATAAAAATTGTTCCAACACCACTGGATGATTGTAGTGTTCTTCAAGGCCAGCTGTGTGTTAAAATCTGCAACTGGACAGCATTCTCTGCTAGGCTGGTCTGGAAGTACACTGGATCTTTGAGTCTCCGGGGCGTACCAGTACAGACAGTCTACCTCTAAGACGGACTACTGACTTAAAAATAAATATGTGGAGATATACCTATCTCATAGAGCTGGAAGGGTCTTTGAAAGGTTATTGAGTCCAGCCTCCTGTCTTCACTATCAGGACCAAGTACTGATTTTGCCCCAGATCCCTAAATGGCCCCCTCAAGGACTGAACTCACAACCCTGGGTTTAGCAGGCCAATGAGGTTACAGTGTCTCCTACATCTATGCCAGAGAGTAGATTTAGAGCATGAAAGAGGGAGAATGCTTGCAGTATATGGCTACAAGATGGTTGTCATAGACTTTGCCCTTTTACCTAGAGGGGTCTGTGGATGTGGAGACACATATGCCCCAAGCTGGACTGGCCTCTTATGTTCCAAAATGAACTGAAGTGAGCAAAGTTGGGGAACTAGGAAGAAGTGCAGAGCCATATCCGATCTGTAGGTCTTGGTGTCCCAAAGTCTGGATCTGCGGTTACTGAAGCCAGACTTCCATTACTGACAGGACTGATTATGTCTAAAAGATTTATCCTATGGAACAATCGTATTTAGGTTATCTAAAAGACAGTTGTCTGTCTAATTTGTACCCACCAAACACAAATGGCTAATAATTGACACACACATGCTGTGAGAGAGAGGCTGGATGACATTATATACCAGGGGTGGGCAACCTATGGCACGTGTGCCGAAGTCAGCACGTGAGCTGATTTTCAGTGCCACTCACACTGCCCGGGTCCTGGCCACTGGTCTGGGGGGGTCCTGCATTTTAATTTAATTTTAATGAAGCTTCTTAAACATTTTAAAAACCTTATTTACTTTACATACAACAATAGTTTAGTTATATATTATAGACTTATAGAAAGAGACCTTCTAAAAACGTTACAATGTATTACTGGCATGCGAAACCTGAAATTAGAGTGAATAAATGAAGACTCGGCACAGCACTTCTGAAAGGTTGCCGACCCCTATTGTATACAGCATCTCAAATAAACTAGTCCCAAAGTCTAAAGAGGGGTAGGTTTGGCTACCAGGTACTACCTCTCCACTTCTTTGGAATTCTGTTTTTATAACCATCTTACCAGGGCTCTGGCTATGTACAGTCAATCAGCACCAGAGCACGTTTAGCTCTCTTAAGAGCTACCTCCAGGGAGAGTGCTATGGTACAGGAGATGTAACATCACAGTGTGCGTCACCCTGGGGCATGAAATTGGAGCAGGAGCTGGTAAGTCACAGCTTGTTTAGGTAACATGGAGTTATATCCCTCTTTACTAGCAATGATTCTTGATTTTTAATGTTTTTAATAACTTAAAACTTTGTAAGAGAATGCAATTAAGGAGAATTTTATTTTTAATTTAAACACAACTCTGGATCACATTTTTGTGCAACTTTATATGCAGCTGGTGGCAGCACCTGCTATGCTGTTGTGTTATAGGTGTAGCTGGAAGTGCAGCCTGTTATTAAGACCGTGTTTTCAGTTGCTTATAACTTTCCCAAACTTCAACCACTAGAGCTGAAATTTTCCATGCTGTGTCTGCCTCAGGCTAAATTTCTTGGGAAAGTTTCAGTAAAAATAGTTCATCTGTTTGCAAGAATAAGATTAGGAGAAAATCCATTGTTTTGACCATATTAAAAAAATTCTTACAACCATTTGGTTCAGCTCTGGTTCATGCTTTGGAGCAGGGACTTCAAATTTGGCAGGCAGTCCCCTTTGTGTCAGCAATTCCTCTTTTGATATTCCTATACAAAAAAACACACAACGTTGACCAAATTATAAGCATTTGATAAATCTCAATTTGCACATGCTCAGTAGACACTCGATAGAGTTTGCCAGTTTAATTCTCCATTGAGCATGCTGCAACCGAGAGCTGCAGGGCTAAGCAGACTTTTTCTGCAGTTGCTGCTCATGGCTGCTGTGGGACACTCTGGTGCTGGGCAGAGGAACTAAGAGCAGGGATATGATCTCTTCTGTGCTATCGATGCTCCTGCTGGTGTCCAGGCAGTGTGGGGGAGGAAGCCACCTTATTCTCGTGCAGAAGGAACGAGCCAAACCGAGGGGTTGTGGAGGGAATAGACTGGGACAAGAAGTCTAAGGTTGGAACGAGGGGGACTGAGACATGGAACTAGGAGGAGGGCAGGGCAGACTGGGACAAGAAGTCTGGAGAGAGACACTGAATGGGAGCAGAGTACAAGCAGATGGGAATGAGATCAAAGAAGACCGGTGTGGGGGACTAGGAGTAGGGAGCCAGATGATGAGAAGAGTGGTACTCAGATGGGGTGTCCATTTGTAAGCCTACCTGGAAAAGGAGATCAGAACTGGGATTAGGAGCCTAAGGCCTGGTCTACACTGGGAAGGGGCAGGGGGATCGACCTATTCAGCCACGAGAATAGTGTAGCTGAAGTTGATGGATCTTAGGTCGACTTACCTCGTGTCCTTGTGGCGCGGGGTTGACCGCCGCCACTCCCCCGTCCATTCCACTTCCGCCTTTTGCCGTGGTGGAGTAGAGGAGTCAATGGCAGAGCGATCCAGTGGGTAATGTAGACATACCCTGAGAGGTGGAGGTTGGGACTGGCTAGGTGAAGAGACTGGGATTGGCATGAGAAACTGAACTCTGGCTGAGGGAGACTGGGATGAGTAGCCAGGTAGGGAATCAGGACAGGGAAAGGGCAGAAGGGGTCAGTCTTGGAGTGGGGAACAGGGATAGAAGGATCTGTCCCCACCAGAGCACACTCTGTAATCTGGAATGGAATCTAAAATTCCTGATTCTCACTGTTCCTCTACTATCAACAAATATCGGTGAAACCCACTGGCAAAACTTGTCTCATAGTGCTGGTCCATAGGGCCAGCTTCGTATTGCTCTCAGTTCCTCTGTTAGTTCAAGTGGCAGAGATCTGTGCGGTGGATCTAAAGGTTCTAACCTTGATATATTCCATGTGATTAGGGTTCCATGTAAAATTCATGACAGTGTAATGGCAAAGTATTGAGTTTCTTGGAGTTTGAATGGAATAAATTTTCCAAATATCCTTAGTCAGTTTCAAGGACAGAATGAATTTTACAAGTGATGTTAGTCAAAATTCACTAAGGTTAATTGTAAAATTCACTCTGTCCTTAAAACTGACTAGCTAATGTAATGTTTTGTATTGAACACTTCATTGTAATCATTTTCCTTTTTAAAAAAAATATTTAAAAGATTGTGGTTTGGGGGCATTTTTACAATTCCCAGAAAATCATGATTTACACAGGGCCCCACACATGATGGAATTGTGGGAGGTGGGATTCAGTGTTTGTTTGTTCGGTTGTTGTTGTTGTTGTTTTAATCAAGGCAATATCTGCCCCAACAATGACAAGATCTGTGGATCCTGGATTGGCCTCGTTAGCCATCTGCGGACCCATCAGCAATAAATGGCTATCATATTGGGAAAGACAATCATCCTTGAAGTCTGAGGGATTGCTGACCGAGCCCCATTTTACAAATGGGAAATTGGGGCACAGAGAGATTAAGGCCAAAATTGTCAAAAGTATCCACTAATTTTGGGTGCTGAACTTGACACTGATTTTTTGTTAAGCATACCTACATTTTCGTAGGAATTCAAAGCTCAGTTCCAATCAACTTCAGTTGCAAATGCTCAGCATGTTTGTAAATCTGTCCCCAGATGTCTCCGGTTGGGCACCCAGAAAATAAGGAACATACATTTAGTGGCCACCTGTGAAAATTTTGATTTAGGACTTTGGCCGAAACGGGGATAGAATCCAGTTCTCCAGGGTATCAATGAATGTCCATAACCATGAGACTGTCCTTTCTCTTCCTGCCTCATTCATTGTACACCTTCCAATTTATGCAAGAAATGAGATAGGAATCCTCCAGACAACAGCCTAATTCAGTATTCAACCCTGATTCATTCCCGGAGAACCATCCATACTGTCTGAACTGAATGATGCAGGGTCCTGTGGAGGGAAAAGTAGTATGAGATCATGTAATTAAAGATAAATAAGGTTTAGTTAATTTGTTAATTTTTGTTAATTCTATTCTAAACCTAATATTTCATAATTTTATTGCATATTTTAAAGAATGCCGTAATAACTCAGCACAAATATGACATTTGGAATCCAGTATCACAGTTCAAATAAAATCTCAAAGAAAGGACTAACTAATCTATTACAAGAAATGAAAAGTTTTCGATTTAAAAATATTACAATTTCTATTCAATATTGAAACACAATGTTATGCTGAAGAATTATGTGTTTTATTATACCGAGCAAATAAAGGATTTCAAATGTAAGGCTGTTATTCCAGACTGACTCCATCCTTCGTTTGCCCCAACGTTTCATGGTATGAACAATATATTATCTTTCAGAACATACTGTGCATGCTGCAACACCTTGGCATAATAAGAGTGAGTAACGGGACAGCTCCAGCCAGAAGTTTCAATGTTAACTTTCATTTTCCATGTTTTTATGGATTTAAACCAGACTGATTATCCCTTAGCATTATTTTAACATTGTTATTTGTGGCTGAGTTTATTATATGGTCGTGTTCATACTGCTGCGCTTAACATATCATACATTAGGTTATAATCCAAGCTTTTCAGGGATTTATAATGTTGCTATAAAATTTGCTCAAGGAATAAAGCTTTTAACCCAAGAGCAAATACTCTCATATATTTTACTACAAATTCTAAATGTAAGTGAGTTTGACACTTCCTAGTTAGAGAAAAGCAAATGTGTATGTTCATTTTATTAAAATCCTTTAATCCTATATTTTTCTTTACTAAAATTCAGATTTTTATTTGTGTGATGTTAATAGATCAACCCTTGGGGAAAGAGGTTTGTCGGGGGGAGAAGAGGGAAGGGTGGGAAATAAAAAAACCACAAAAAAACAAAAAACAAAAATCTTAAACTGTTACCATAGATATCCAACACTGTAAAAGCTCCATACCACTGCTTGACATGATACATTGTTTCTGTTCCAAAGGTGGATAAGCTGTCATGTCAAAGACCTGTTTATTAATGTCTTCATACTACAAATTGACATTAGGTATCATGGGAAAAATCCACTTATTAATGTCTCCATACTATGGATAGACAGGCTACATCTTTATGACTCTAAAGGTACTTACGAATTTCATGCCACAGTGTTTGAGGATGTGTCAAAGTACACTAGCCTTTCAGAAAGAGAGCTGGTTCTTTTTTCCCCCACAGAGCCAAGTTGGAGTCTTCTATACTGGGCTCTGGTTAGTAAAAGTTAATTTTTTCTCCTCTTTCCCTCTACCCCCAAAATGCCAGCTTTTCTATAAAGACTTCTCCATGATCTATAGCAGCTTCAGACTATCTTCCAGCAGCCTCTGCACAGTTTCAGCTGAAGCCACCTGTAAGCTGCAAACTGCTACAACAGTTAGAATTCCGGAAAGCATTAAAGAATATAGCGTATTCATATTCATATAAAATGTGTGTTGGAAGAATAGGGAAGGAACAAGGCAGTCTTATGGCACTATAGTGCAAATGCCATCACATGCATTGCTTACTACCATGGGAAGTCCAAACCAATAGTAATCACTATTCCTGTTTCTGTTTGCAGAATTGGGCCCTTTACATATATCCCTATTTTTTCCGCAGTATCCTGTGCCATTGTGCTGTCATCTAATTTTGTTTCTTAATACGTTCATATGTATAAAGTGCTCTGGTACTTTGTATTCATCTATAAAGAGAACAATTGACAGAAGTTAGTTATGAGTAAGGGTTATGTCAGTTCACACACTCAGAATTGATACACACTCAGGCCCAACGTAGTCATGTTTATCAGGTCCAAAAAGAGAGATGTGCATATTTTAAGGTGGATGCATAGCCAAAGGTATGAATATTTCAATCCAGTAGACAATGTGTACTTATTGTTTATTTGTCTCTTGTATTGGAGCATCCAGAAAACAAGATAAAATGGGCAGATAATTGCCCATCATAATTGCTCTATCTCTGAACTTGATGAGTTCTGAACTAGCTTTCTGCCACCATATTCTTGAGTCTCCCTCACTCTTGTTGTGGTGGGCTGATGAAATGTTTGACTTTTGAAAGAAAACCCATTTTATTTGTACTTAGTCCAATAAAAAAGAGTGCCAATAACTCTTGACATTTCCCTGACCACACTCCCTCCCTGGAGTTTGAAATGTATTTTTCTAGGTGATAAAGACAATTCTAATGCAAGCGCAACACAAAACTGCTTTGTACCGTATTACTAGTATTTATTATTTGAGCTCTCTCTGATGATATCTCTGCTGTTCAAGGCATAAATAAACACAGTCCCTGCCCTAAGGACCTTAAAATCTAAAACCAGTACAACTTATAATACAGCTAAAACCTGGTTTCACTCCTTCAAAACTATGATAAAGCCTAACCACCAGCTGCTAAGCCGTCTAGGGTGGTATTATACTCCCATTTTTTTAAATAAATGTATTGCATATTATATTGTAATGCAATGTTTCTCAAACTGTGGAGCGCATCCCTGAGAGGACAGTATGTAGAAGGGGATGAACAGACTTTTCAGTCCACACTGCAGTAGTTATACTGACGTAACTCTCCACGTGGACTCATAGATTCCTAGAGTCAGGGCCGGCTCCAGGTTTTTTGCCGCCCCCAAAAAAAAAAAGGCCGGAGTGCCGTCGCCAAAGCAAAAAACACACACAAAAACGGAGTACCACTGCCCCCCTTGAGAAGTGCAGCCCCAAGCACATGCTTGGAATGCTGATGCCTAGAGTCGGCCCTGCCCAGATTTTAAGGCCAGATGGGGACAGCAGATCATCTAATCCAGGGGTCCCCAACGCGGTGCCTGCGGGCGCCATGGCACCCACTGGGGTGTCTAAGTGCGCCTGCGTACTGGCCGGTGGACGAGCATCAGCCAAAATGCCGCCGAGAAGCAGCGTCATCCACAGGCATTGCCGCCGAAATGCCGCCGCTGCCTCTGGATGACGCTGCTTGTCGGGGGCATTTCGGTGGATGCTCGTCCGCCGCCACGGTTGACGAAAAAGGTTGGGGACCACTGATCTAATCTGACCTCCTGTATATTACAAGCCCTTAAATATCACCCAGTTAACCTTAAATGGAGCCTAATAACTTGTGTTTGACTATTATCTCACTTCCAGAGTGAATTAATTAAAAAAATGAGAGCATCCACATGAAGGGTTACACCCGTTTAAAAAGAAAAACACACTGCAAAATAAATTCATGTCTTTCCTTATACTGGTGTAACTTCCTGATAACTTCTTGTGTAGACAAGCCCTAAACTGTGCAGGCCTTTAATAGCACACAGTAGGGGTGACACAGGGTATTGTGATTGGTTTTATTTTCTAGAAGTGGGACTCAGCTTTCAAGAGCTGGGAAACAACTATTTAAGAAATTGCCGTTTTAATTGTATAAATACACTGCATTACATAAGTTCCATTGAATAAATGTATACCCATGGACATTTCAGGTATAAAAGCAGAAATTTAAACACACTGTAATTATAACCCTGTTTTGTTTGAAGTTCCCCTTCTGATTTTAGTTTAAAACAAAATTTTGCTCCACTCTTTTCCCCCTCAAATTGCTTTCTCTTCTGATCTTGGGACACAGTTAAGAAAATATCCTCTGCAGTGCAGTGCCTCTAGTCTGAGTACGAATACCCTGGATATGCATGCAACTTTAAAGGATACCTAATCAGCTATGACAAATAGTAATGTAATTATTGTGAGATTAAAATGACCCAATCCCCTTGATTTGAGTGCATTAAGCTCTTCCATGTCAGATGGGATAACTTCCATTTCCAGGAAAAATATGTATTCGGTTTTGGGGCCATGCCTAGATTATGCAATGTGGATGGGAAGGACAGTAAAGACAGAGGACCAACGTTGTCTATCCTTATTGTCTTTTTATTTACATAACTAAGAAAACCTCTTATTTATTGTAACTTCCTTGGCAAGAGTTGATTCAGCTTGACTTTTAGCAATTCTCACTTTATTCCTACATTTTCTAACCTACAAGATGTACTTTTCTTGCTTATCAATCCCTTTTTCCATTCCCTCTAGGTGCTCTGTTTACTTCTAATAACCTTTTTGAAGTGATTATTCATCCAGTTGTTCCCTACAAGTTTTCTACCCCTGGTTTGAGATGTAAAATCAGACAGTTTTTGTATAGTTGATTTAAAGAAATTCCAAGCCTCCTCCACATTTAAGTCTTTTTAAGTCTTCAGTCCGGTTGACGCCTTTAACTAATTCTCTTAATTTCCTAAAGTCTGCCGTTTTGAAATCAAATAGCACATCTGATGACCAGTTTTGATTATCCTTCCATTTAATTTAAACTGAATCAATTTGTAATTAATTAAGCCAAGATTATTTCCTACAACCAGCTCTTCTATTATGTCCTCGCTGCTTACGAAAACCAAGTCTAAAATTGCATCTCCTCTTGTGGGCTCAGTGATGATTTGATGAAGAAAACGGCCATCTAGCCCATCCAAGAATAACTGGGCACTGCCAGTATTAGTAGCATTTATTCTCCAATCTCCCATTATGACATAATATCCCATAGTATTTGTCTCTAATAATATTAATGAGATCTCTATCCATATCTGAGTCTGACCCTGGGAGTCAGTTCCTAAACCTAACAAAACTTCTTTTATAATCCTTTCCCAAAGTGAATTTAACTCTTTCTGTTTTGTCCATTCTATCATATCTTATTTCTTTACAGCTTACCACCTCATTGATGTGTACTGCTACCCCACCACCTTTACCTTTATTCCTATCTCTTCTAAACAGCATACACCCTTCAGTACCTGTATGCCAGTCATGAGTGCTTTTCCACCATGTTTCTGTAATATAATATCCAGTCTGACTTCCTGTGCCAGTAGTTCCAGTTCCTGCATTTTTTTTATTGCCCAGACTCCTTGCATTCGTGTACAAACATTTCAGTTGTTTCCCTTGGACATAACCCAGTTTTGCAACCACATTAGGTATAGTCCTTTCACTAAGTGTGACAGCTGCCTGATTATTACTCTAATCAATATTTGTACTTTATTTTGCTGTGCTGTCTATACTTTTATCTTCTAGGGTTCCATTATCTTATCATACCTTCATTTAGCAGATTTCCCCCCTCCTGTATATTGAAGCCAGGCATGGAGATCTCATGAGTCTCTCCCAACTTTTTCCCCTCACCAACTAGTTTAAAGCCCAGCTTATCAATGATCAACATGCCAAAGCAGTTTCACACCTATAGTGTCTGTCTACCTTGCAGTGGAATACATCTCTCATAGCTGAGTTTGAAACGCCATTATTAAGGGCTAATTTACTGTTTCAAAATTGTAATTTTTGTCTTATCATTGTTGGTTTTGTTCTAGATTTATGACTGATGCAGCTCGCCGTGAGCAGGAATCCTTGAAGAAAAAGATTCAGCCTAAACTCTCTTTGACTTTGTCAAGCTCAGTGTCCCGTGGGAATGTATCTACTCCACCCCGCCACAGCAGTGGAAGCCTTACTCCTCCAGTCACCCCCCCAATCACTCCCTCCTCCTCATTTCGTAGTAGTACACCAACAGGTAAGGAGCTACAGCTTCACTTAGGCCTTTTGGTTATGCTGAGAGAGAGTCTCAATAGACCATAGATGTATCTGTTGCTGCAGCATTACCAACTCCCAAACTTTCAAAAATCACAAGTCAGGTACCCAAAAATCATGAGATGAGCTGAAAAATTGTGAATCTTAAAAACAAAACAAAACCCCACGCACATAGAGCTTTTGGGTTCTTTTTATTTGCCTTCTGTTTCTGAACTTTGGGAGTGTGCTTTGGTCATATGTTCAAGCTTTTTTCTCCACAAATATGCAGGCTAGAAGCTTTTTTTTATTTTTATGGAAGCTGAGATTCTCACATATGCAAAGGAAGCTGAGATTCTCACATATGCTTTATGGAAAACACCAAATATGGTGAGACTCGAGATACAATTGCAAGTACTGGCAAAACCTGTAGGACTTGATTCTTGAGATCTAAAAGAAAGTGTAGTGTAATCTCATCTGTCGACTGTATTCACAGTGAACCTAATTCACCCAAGGTTATGCCAGCTTCTTCCAGTGTAACACAGAGCCCCTTGTGGCACAAAGCCCTTGCAGAAGGGGATGTGGCAACATAAAGCACTTGCAATCCCCATCCAACTGCGGGGCTTGCAGCTAACCAGCAGAGCCCCTGAATGTGGACAGTACTAACTGGAGAACAAACAGAACACTTAAAGATGGGCTTTATGGGATTGTGTGGGCTACTTCATAAGGGAGAATCATGCTGGAGGTCAAATCCAAGATGCCACTGCTAAGAAGGAACAGACTGACTGCTTGAGTCCAGGATTATATAGAAGTATGAAATATTTGTTCTGGATGGTTGAGGCATACAATTCAAAACTGAATATTGAGTACAGTCAATCTTACCTGCCTGTCTAGGTCCTTTATTTATAATGCACCCATCACCATGGTATCTGGGTGCTAACAAAATATAAAGCAAAACTAAGTTTTTGGGACACTTCTCCACTTCTGGCTCTTTATAGTACATGGGGTTATGTGGAGTTTTGTTTTTTTCTTTGGGTAAAATGTATCCTGAGATATGTGCATCCAGTGGGTCAGAGATGCAAGGATTTCTTGCATCTGGAGCAGTAAGTCTGTCCCTCTTAAGTTTTTCCCCTCCAAGTTCAAAAGTAAACAGTAAAACCAAGCATGATACTGGAGATTAATTTTCTTATAGATTTTCTGCCTCCTTTATGCTGAGCTTCACTTCAAAAGCAAAACCCAAATGGACACCCCAGCACTAAAATTAATTGTAGCGAATTCTTTCCAGTGCCATTGTACAGTTTTATTCTGCACTGATTGAAAGTTATAAACGGCTAGACATGCTGGGCCAGATCCTCACCATCAATGAGGCTGAGGCTAGACCAATTTACACCAGCTAGGAATCTGGCCCACTGTTTCTGGATATGCTTCAGAATAAGTGTACTTCAGTATCTTCAGTTCTGTGCACCTTGCCCTATAGTCTGAATACAGGAAGATATAGTGGAAACTGTTGGAATCTGTCACCAATAGTCTAACAGAAAAGGAATATATTTTATCCCATTTTACAAAGTATAGACCCAACACAGTCATTTTACTGAAAAAACAGCATGAACACCCTTAGCTTGATATATTGCTATGTAATGTGTTTTCCATAAGTTATTTAATGTTTTGGTATTAATGATTAAATGGAAAAATATGCATGACATCTATGTCTGGAGAGCTGTGAAATGAATGGATTAGTAAATGTCCCCATATATGCAAAAATTAAACATGTACAGTGTAGCTAAAATGTTCTTTTTTACATAAGAATATTAACATTTCAGAATTGAGTTTATTAATAATTATTTTGTAAATAGTGTGTGGAAGAAATTGAATCATTTCCTTTGCTGCAGATGTTGAGGAATCATTCTGACATATTGCATTTTTTAGCAATCCCCACTGAAAAGACTAATTTATGATATAGTCGGGATGTATAATTTTGTGTGTCTGTGAAGAACACTGGTTAGCTATCTACTGTTTTAACCATATTCCATAATATGTTAAAAATTAATAAGGAAGCTAGTTTCTGTCTACCAAAGTACTTTCCTGTTTTGATTGTATATATTTTTACATTTAGATTATTTAGAATGTTGTTTTACCTGTATTAGAAGGATCAGCTTGTTTTGGCTAACAAACTTAGTTCTGGGAGTCCTGTTTGCCAGGTTATAAATAATACCAGATTCCACATTCTTAATTTTCTGTTCCAAGTTCCACATTCAAACAACATTCCAAGGTCAGAATTTGGAATAGCCTGGTAGCAAAATTCATATATAAAACAGATATTCTTTCTTAAAGAATTTTACTTTATTAGCTCTCAACTTAGTTGCATTTCAGCAGCCTCACCCCAGAATTTCCAATTTTATCATCTTTAAAACTTTTCTGGACCTGAAATAAATCTTTGAGATGTTTCAATTGCTATGAAACTATTGCTCTAGGCCACAGGTTTTTTTAATATAATTAAATATATTTTTGGGAAATTGGGGAAAATGCAAATGCAACCCAACTTAAAAGTTACTCAGGAGAGAGAGTTAATGCCAGTCTTCAGGGAGGCTTGGTGGCCTCCTCCTGCTGCCTTCTGGATTAGTGAGATAACGGATGACTGCTAATCCAAGATTCTACCTTCAGAGAGCACTGCCATGTACGGCTACTGCCTCCCTTACCTCCATTTTGAGGGTCTTCTGACTGGGCAAGAAACCCACCAGACCTTGCTCCTCCACTGGGGAGGGCAGCAGGAAGGAAAGAGTTCATTTTCCTACTGCAGCCAGCTGTGCAGGAAGACAGGGCCAAGTAGAACCCATAATGCCTAAAAGGGTAGTTAGGGAACCTTCAGGTGTTCCTTAGCAATTATGTTGTAGTGACCATTTGCAAGGGAATCTTTAATGCTTCCCTAGCTCCATTGCTATTGCTTAAGGTGTGGGGCAATGTTTTAACATCCCATAGCACCACTGTGTAGCAGATTTTGGGAGACGTGAAGAACAATTTCCATTATTTATTGATTTAGATGTACAGAACAACCCGGTGCCCATGTTGCACTTCGGGGCCCTTACATAATGTAACCTTTACAGTAAATACCTTAATACAAATTTGTTCCAGCAGTAAAAATAACATAACTAAAACCTCCTCTGCTTCAGACATAAAAATATAATCCCTCTTACTCATAACCTGCCCAGATGTGTGGAACTAAACATGAGAGTTGCAGCATGCCCAGTAGATTAAGTAATCTGGGGTCTGGAAGACCATGGTGGGTAGAAAAGTCCAGGATCAAAGACCCCTCACATAGATACCCATCTTTAATGCAAGCTGTTGATATTTTTGTATAGTTTTTGATATACATCTGTGTTGGTGAAGGATGACGTTTCCACCCTTAATTTTTTTGCCTTTGGGTTAAATCAGATCATTGATGTCCCTTTGAAAATTATAGTAAATCTTCATAATAATCTTTTTCAAATTTTCAGTGATAGTAATATACTGATAACTCATTTTTAAAATGAAAGAACATGGACCCCCCCCCCAACCCCTCCCTTTTTTTTTAAATAGCAAAAATGGTTAATTTCTTCTATGGAAAATAAGTCAGATGTTTCTTTAGTTATTTTTTTTTAAAATAAAATAAAGCTACTTTTGGGTTGTAGGATGCCAAAAAAGCATCTGAAGCCACTGCCTTGCATGTATTGGGTGGTTTGTTTGTTTGTGTGTTTGTTTTTGTTACCCCCTCCCCTCAAAGATTTCCACAAAGAATTTTAAAGAAATTATTCCAAGCGTTAGCCTGGAATAATAAATTTCAACCTAGAGTGAATTTTTGACCTAGTTATAAAACCTAAAGCAGGGGTTTAATGTTACCAACTGGCTTTTAAATGGCTCAGGTTGTTGTTTGCAGTGTTGTTTTAGCTGTGTCGGTCCCAGGATATTAGAGACACAAGGTGGGTGAGGTAATATATTTTATTGGACCAACTTCTTTTGGTTAAAGAGACAAGCTTTCGAGCCATACGGAGTTCTTCAGGCCTGGGTTCTTCAGTCCTGAAGATGAACTCTGTGTAGCTTGCAAGGTTGTCCCTTTCACCAATACCACTTGGTCAATAAATGATATTACCTCACTCAACTTCTCACTCTAAATGAGTCATATATAATTCTCTCTTTTTTTTTGGGTGGGGGGGGAAGGTCAGGAATGTTGGAAATATTTGAAAAATGAGCATTTCACTCAACTTCCTGTGCAAAACTGGCTCTGACTTCTTTTCTCATGTTTAATGTGTAATCTATTAAAATCTAAACAATTTTATAATTTTAATAGGTTTCTAATCATACTGCCTGATATATTTTGGTAGGTAATGGTTCTGCTGTGGTAGCCAGCTCTGGAATTGCACTCTGACAGCAAGCATAGGCGATGCTGTCTGGCACATGAACAGGTATTAGTCAGTCTCTCTACTTGCAAGGGAGATGTAAGGGTCAAGTTTTCATGGGTGGCCCACACTGATCCTATATCAGAGACTGTATCTTATTTGGACCCACAGGTAACTGACTGGTGCATTATTGGGCTATCTGCTGGCTTATTCAGTGAGTTAAATACCAAATGTTGGGTTGTCATATTTGCAAATTCATTTTTTGTTATTCGGTTTCTATGTATACTCACAAACAAATAATCCATACAATCCAAACTTTTGTGGCGTGTGCAGTACTGTACTGAATACCTGAATACTGCGTACTAAATATACCTGAATACATATACACGTCAAGTATGCCTATATTCAACTGTTGTAATTATTTTATGGTAGATTAGGCCTCAAAGAAGTTAAGCACATTTTAAAATCTTTACAAAAATGTAAAATAAGTGGATACTCTAATTAATGATAATATAAGCAGTTTACCATGTAATATGTCCATTTAATAGTTAATTTAAATCCATGGTGGCACTTTTCTCCTGTTTTTCTTTAAGATTTTAGGAATCCAATATCTAGGCAGTGGGTAAAATGATATGACAATATGCCAAATATGCTAAAGATTTTTGCAATAGCAATATTTTAAGAATAAAAAAGCTGCAGTTGAGGTTTTCAAAGCACTTCTTTGAAATTCTCAACCTATGTATGTGCTATGATATAGAAATCATTGCACATTTCTTAGATACCCAAAAGATACAGAGTCCTTGATTCTTTATTTGAAACTACAGTATGAGAGTGGAGTTAAGCAATATAAAAGAGCTGCAACAGGTTCCCGCCTCTTCCCCCCCCCCCTCCCCCATCCCTGCCCCGAAACCCTTTCCAGACAGTACAGTCTCAGGATACCATTTGAAAAATGATTTAGTAGCTCTAGTAGCAAATTATAGCATCTGGGCACTTCAGTGATATAGAAAGCATATTTTTTCAGGTTGAAACCAAGACGGCTTTGTTGCATTTTCAGAAATCTGAAAGCTGCAGAATTTCAGGTAATATAGAGCAGCAAATTGTGTAAAGTGCAGCAATTTTTCCTAAATAAATCTCTCATTGATGATGGGCCATAATTTACACAGTATTTAATATTTTGATTTAATACCATGTGCAACAACAACAAAAGTGAAGCTAATCTATCAATGAATGAAAAAGACGTTCATTGCTAGGGTGAATATCCTTAGCTGGTGTAAATTGTCAGAATTCTACTGAAGTCAAAAGTATTTCTGATACCCAATGGTAATTGCATGCTTAATGCAGTATGATGGCTTAACTAGCTCTTTTCCAGTTCAAAAGAAATAGCATACCCACTGTTCAGAATTAATCCTAATAGTCTTGACATTCTTTTGTATGCAGCCAAATTTGCCCCAGTTCTTGAAATGCAATCACAGGCAAAACTTGACTCTGAAAAGTTACACCTTCCTTTTTGTGTCAGCGGGTGTTCCTGCTACAGCCAAAATAATTTAAAGCCCCGTTGTCTCCTATGTGGAATAACCCACAAAAGGGAAAGGAAACTCCATGCGTTTCAACTTCCAGCGTTTCCTACTCCTTCCGTGGAAGAAGGCACTGACCCTGGAGACACATGGACAGCCCTTTTCTCTGTCCTTCAGCTGGTCCTTGAAGAGTCTAGCTTCTGCAGATCCTTTGCTCCTGCATGCATAGCTGAAGTCTGGTCTCTCCCAGGGTATCCCACAGTATAGGGTGAAGTAGTACAGTAACTCCTCGCTTAATGTTGTAGTTATGTTCGTGAAAAATGTGACTGTAAGCGAAACAATGATAAGCGAATCCAATTTCCCCATAAGAATTAATGTAAATGGGGGGGTTAGGTTCAAGGGAATTTTTTTCCACCAAACAAAAAACTATATGTTATATAGATATACACAGTATATGTTTTAAACAAACAATTTAATATTGTACACAGCTATGATGATTGTGAAGCTTGGTTGAGGTGATGAAGTCAGAGGGTGGAAGAGGGAGGGATATTTCCCAGGGAATGCCTTGCTGCTAAATGATGAACTAGCACTCGACTGAGCCCTCAAGGGTTAACACATTGTTGTTAATGTAGCCTCTCACACAAGGCAGCACGAATATGAGGGAGGGGAGACAGCATTGCAGACAGAGACAGACACACACCTTGTGTGTGGGGGGGGGGAGAGAGCGAGATGGACACTGCCCCTTTAAGTAATGTGACCCACTCTTAAGTACATTGTCTTTTTAAGTGGATCAGGAAGTTGAGACCGCAGCTGCTGCCCCAAGCTCTCTGTCTCTCTCCGTCGGTGTCCCCTCCCTGCTCTATATGGAGAAGGGGTAAGCGGGGTGCAGGAGTAGGGGGGAGGGGGACACCCTGACATTAGCCCCCCCTTCCCACCCTGCACAGCAAGCAGGAGTCTCTGGGAGCAGCTCCAAGGCAGAGGGCAGGAGCAGCACATGGCAGAGTGGGGAGGGACACCTGAACTGCCAGCAATTGCTAGCCTGCAATTGCTAGCCTGCTGGGTGGCTGCAGCACAGGGAACTTAGGGGAGCGGGGAGCTGATAGGGGGGCTGCCAGTCCACCCTGGTTACAAGCCCCCACCAGCTAGCTACAATGGGCTGCTCTTCCTGCAAGCAGTGGACAAAGCAGGTGGCTGCCAAACGATGTTAGAAGGGAGCACTGCACAACTTTAAATGAGCATGTTCCCTAATTGATCAGCAACCTAACACCGAAACAACGTTAACCAGGATGACTTTAAGTGAGGAGTTGCTGTACATGCTAATACAGCTCCAGGCTGTATCAATTTGCACCTGTATGGTTGGTGAAAGAATCCTGAGGAACCCAAACTGCTCTGTTAACCTCCCACACTTCTAATACTGCTCTTAAAAAAAAAAAAAAAATGTTAAACAAAATCCAGTGTTTTGCTTGTTGCTAATACCAGCCAACACACACAACAGGAATTTACCTTTGGAAAGAAGCACTAAAAAAAGTCACACAAATAGTGAAGACAGAAGTGTTATGTACTCAGTTAATGCAGTTTAGATTCTAATTGTGTGTTTTATTTAGCTGTTTTGTAAGTATTTTTAAGTACATGCTCTTTCATCTTCATAGCTTTTTTTAATGTATTTTCCATATGTTATACTTTTAACCACGAAGTAATCATATAGCACAGCTATCTGTTAGGCTGAATACCATAACAGCACATTAGAAAGAATTTAGCTAAAAATGAGAATTACTTGAATAAGCTATGTTAAGAACATAAGAATGGCCATACTGGGTCAGACCAAGGGTCCATCTAACCCAGTATCCTATCTGCCGACAGTGGCCAATGCCAGGTGCCCCAGAGGGAGTGAACCTAACAGGTAATGATCAAGTGATCTCTCTCCTGCCATCCATCTCCACCCTCTGACAAACAGAGGCTAGGGACACCATTCCTTACCCATCCTGGCTAATAGCCATTAATGGACTTAACCTCCATGTATTTATCTAGTTCTCTTTTAAACCCTGTTATAGACCTAGCCTTCACAACCTCCTCAGACAAGGAGTTCCACAGGTTGATTGTGTGCTGTGTGAAGAACTTCCTTTTATTTGTTTTAAACCTGCTGCCCATTAATTTCATTTGGTGGCCCCTAGTTCTTATATTATGGGAACAAGTAAATAACTCTTCCTTATTCACTTTCTCCACACCACTCATGATTTTATGTACCTCTATCATATCCCCCCTTAGTCTCCTCTTTTCCAAGCTGAAAAGTCCTAGCCTCTTTAATCTCTCCCCATATGGGATCCATTCCAAACCCCTAATCATTTTAGTTGCCCTTCTCTGAACCTTTTCTAATGCCAGTATATCTTTTTTGAGATGAGGAGACCACATCTGTACTCAGTATTCAAGATGTGGGTGTACCATGGATTTATATAAAGGCAATAAGATATTTATTCTCTGTCTTATTCTCTATCCCTTTTTTAATTATTCCTAACATCCTGTTTGCTTTTTTGACTGCCGTTGCACACTGCATGGACGTCTTCAGAGAACTATCCATGATGACTCCAAGATCTCTTTCCTGATCAGTTGTAGCTAAATTAGCCCCCATCATATTGTATGTATAGTTGGGGTTATTTTTTCCAGTGTGCATTACCTTGCATTTATCCACATTAAATTCATTTGCCATTTTGTTGCCAAATCACTTAGTTTTGTGAGATCTTTTTGAAGTTCTTCATAGTCTGCTTTGGTCTTAACTATCTTGAGCAGTTTAGTATCATCTGCAAACTTTGCCACTTCACTGTTACCCCTTTCTCCAGATCATTTATGAATAAGTTGAACAGGATTTGTCCTAGAACTGACCCTTGGGGAACACCACTAGTTACCCCTCTCCATTCTGAAAATTTACCATTTATTCCTACCCTTTGTTCCCTGTCTTTTAACAGTTCTCAATCCATAAAAGGATCTTCCCTCTTATCCCATGACAACTTAATTTACGTAAGAGCCTTTGGTGAAGACCTTGTCAAAGCCTCTCTGGAAATCTAAATACACTATGTCCACTGGATCCCCCTTGTCCACCTGTTTGTTGACCCCTTCAAAGAACTCTACTAGATTAGTAAGACATGATTTCCCTTTACAGAAACCATGTTGACTTTTGCCCAACAATTTATGTTCTATGTGTCTGACAATTTTATTCTTTATTATTGTTTCAACTAATTTGCCTGGTACTGATGTTAGACTTACCGGTTTGTAATTGCCGGGATCACCTCTAGAGTCCTTTTTAAATATTGGCGTTACATTTGCTATCTTCCAGTCATTGGGTACAGAAGCTGATTTAAAGGACAGGTTACAAACCATAGTTAATAGTTCTGCAATTTCACATTTGAGTTCTTTCAGAACTCTTGGGTGAATGCCATCTGGTCCCAGTGACTTGTTAATGTTAAGTTTATCAATTAATTCCAAAACCTCCTCTAATGACACTTCAACCTGTGACAGTTCCTCAGATTTGTCACCTACAAAGGACGGCTCAGGTTTGGGAATCTCCCTAACATCCTCAGCCGTGAAGACTGAAGCAAAGAATTCGTTTAGTTTCTCCGCAATGACTTTATCGTCTTTAAGTGCTCCTTTTGTATCTGGGTCATCCAGGGGCCCAACTGGTGGTTTAGCAGGCTTCCTGCTTCTAGTGTACTTAAAAAACATTTTGTTATTACCTTTTGAGTTTTTGGCTAGGTGTTCTTCAAACTCCTTTTTGGCTTTTCTTATTACATTTTTACACTTAAGTTGACAGTGTTTATGCTCCTTTCTATTTACCTCACTAGGATTTGACTTCCACTTTTTAAAAGATGCCTTTTTATCTCCCACTGCTTCTTTTACCTGGTTATTAAGCCACGGTGGCTCTTTTTTAGTTCTTTTACTGTGTTTTTTAATTTGGGGTATACATTTAAGTTGGGCCTCTATTATGGTGTCTATGAAAAGTGTCCATGCAGCTTGCAGGGATTTCACTTTAGGGCTGGTCTACACTTAGTCCGGACTTCGGACTAAGGTACGCAAATTCAGCTACGTTAATAACGTAGCTGAATTCGAAGTACCTTACTCCGGACTTACCGCGGTCCAGACGCGGCCGGAAGTCTCCCCCCGTCGACGCCGCGTACTCCTCTCGGCGAGCTGGAGTACCGGCGTCGATTGTGAGCACTTCCGGGATCGATCCGGGATCGATTTATCGCGTCTTAACCAGACGCGACAAATCGATCCCAGAACATCGATGGCGTGCCTCCGGACCAGCCGGTAAGTGAAGACTAGGCCTTAGTCACTGTACCTTTTAATTTCTATTTAACTAACCTCCTCATTTTTGCATAGTTCCCCTTTCTGAAATTAAATGCCACAGTGTTGGGCTGTTGAGGTGTTCTTCCCACCACAGGAATGTTAAATGTTATTATATTATGGTCACTATTTCCAAGCAGTCCTGTTATAGTTACCTCTTGGACCAGATCCTGTGCTCCACTCAGGACTAAATCGAGAATTGCCTCTCCCCTTTTGGGTTCCTGTACCAGCTGCTCCAAGAAGCAGTCATTTAAAGTATTGAGTAATTTTGTCTCTGCATTTCGTCCTGAGGGGACATGTTCCCAGTCAAAATGGGGATAATTGAAATCCCCCACTATTATTGATTTCTTTATTTTGATAGCCTCTCTCATCTCCCTTAGCATTTCATAGTCACTATTGCTTCCTGGTCAGATGGTCGATAATAGATCCCTACTACTGTATTCTTATTAGAGCATGGAATTACTATCCATAGAGATTCTGTGGAATATGTGGATCCATTTAAGATTTTTACTTCATTTGATTCTACATTTTCTTCCACATATTTTTGTGTGTGTGTGTTTAAGGCAGATGGTAGAAGTGTAAAATTAGGATGAGGTTCTTTTAAGACAAATTGAGGATTCAGTGAAGGAGGAATAAGAGCTCCGAGATCTTTTGATGAGTGCACTTTTAATAAATAGCAAAATATTTTGTTTTGATATAACTACTTAACCAGAAACTCAGCCTGCTGCATCTCACCTATCAGGCATCTCTACAGTACAGTTCTTTCTAACACCAGGTTAGATCATTGGATTGGATTAGTGCTGAATCAGAGGGACAACTGTCAGCTATTGAATACCCAACCCCACTACCTGCAGCAAGTGGGGATTTTCTTGGGCCACATGTCCAAGTACAGTACTAACGAGGCTCAATATTAATGAGGAACAAGATTTTTTTTTTTAAAGGGGAAAGAAAAGATAATTCACCACAAAATATTCTATGGCTGGGATTTAAAAAAAATATGTACCTACAATTAGGCTTGTAAATCAAGTCACTGAACGAGTGGGTGCTCAGCCCCTTTGAAAATCAGGTCACAAATTTAGGGATTCGGTTCTGCATTGTGCTGAGCACACTGGCCCCGATCCAGCAGAACACTTAAGCATGTGTTTATTTCAGTACCTGAGTAGTACCATGAAGTCAGCTGCTTAAAGTTAAACATGTGCTTATGTGCGCCACTGAATCAGTGCCTTGCCTTGCAGGAGCAAGCCCCAATAACCTTAATGGGTAAGTCTGCACTGCAGCTGGGAGTGAGCCTCCCAGCTCTGGTAGGCAGACTCATGCTACCCGGGTTGAGCTAGCGTGCTAAAAAGAGCAGTGTGGATGTTGTGGTTCAGCCAGCAGGCCACTCAACCCCCTGGTAGCTAACCCAAGTCTCCGCCGGAACCACAGCTTCCACCCTGCTGCTATTAGTGCTCTAGCTCAAGCCCTGCTAGCGTGAGTCTCTCTACCTGGGCTCCCAGTGGCAGTGTCAGCATACCCAGTATGCCCAGAAGTGGAACTTCAGCCACTTGTTTTTAAAAATCTTCATTTATTTGGTGTGGTGTTTAGGTATAATTAATTATAATACCTTATGTTAAATTTGTAGATGTTCTCCTGTAGAATAATTTGTAAAAGTAATGAAAACCTATTAATATGAGACCTAACTTCAGAGCTCTGCTATTAAATCTTTGCTGAGAAGTAGGCAGAGAATGCCACATTTTTTGTATATGAACTATGGGGTGTGCAGACTAGCAGTGTGAATTAACAAAGTTCTACTGTAATTTGAAAAACATTTAAAAATATGTTCAAGGAATCGTCTCATTAGTCGTTCAGATTGACGGAAGCTCTAACTTCCCTAATTGTCTATTGAGAGCAAATTAACCCAGCAGCTACAAAACCTATAATGTGTGCCACATTTTTTATGAAAATTAGATGTAGACTTGCCCAGGTGTAAATAGCAGAGTGGTGTGTTAGTTCATAATATAAAGAGAAAAAATCCTGTTCTCCAGCATTGTCTGCACTTGTTTCACACCTAAGTCTCCTGTTTATTTGCATTAGATGTTTAATGTATAGAAAATAAGAATATAAAGATCTGGAATGAAATCCTGGCCCCAATGAAGTCAGTGCCAAAACTCCGAGTGACTTCTGTGGGGGCAGGATTTCACCTTCTGCCATGTGGATGATGGTAGAGAACTTGGCCTACCGCTACTGAAGCTAAAGGGGCTCCATGAGGGTGCAGATCCAAATGTGGGATTGGAGCCTAGATTAGTACCATGTGTTAATTATTAATACTGTATATAGTTCCTATGCCTTTGCACAGCACCTAGCACTCTGAGACCTCTCTCTTGATTGGGGCCTATGTATGCTCCAATAATAGAAATAATTAATAGGATTTTTGAGTGGTCATTTGTAAAATTATGGAGAACTTCTGACCTGCGTATTAATTAGCTATGATACAGTCAGTGCTTCTAAGCAATTGCATTGCTAGCATGTGAACATTTAGATATCTTACATGCCAGGAGCATTTGTGTTTAATTGTGCAATGCATCTTCTGGTAACAAAACCAAAGAAAACACTCCTATCACATCACCAAAACTAAACAAAACCCTTACACTGTAAGATCTGCAGAGTAAGGACTGTTTCGTACTATAGGTATGTATAGCCCCTTAACCATGGTTGAGGCCCCTAAGCCTCTACTGTAGTACAAGTAATAACTATATTAGACTCAGAAACTAGTGTTAGAAAATATCTATAAAGCCCTGCAAGAATGTTCCTCTTATTGCGATTTCAAACAGCAGTAGATCAAAGCACACTCCAGAACCCGTAAGGCATGGTAGCAGGGTCCACTCAACCCAATAGGGGTGCTGCAGATTTACACCCCTGCTTGCTGCATACTAACTCTCTGTTTAGCTAAGTCCTTAGTCTACTACTTCTACCTTTGCACAAAAAGCTGGTTTAGCCATTTCTAGGACTTTTATATTTAAAAATGCATATACTGATGCCATCAAGAAAGCTGCGCTGACAGCAGTATTTCCACATGAGATTCATGATATCAACAAAGTAAAGAAATGTAGATCTAGTCTCATAATCACACCATAGGATTAAGTTAAAACCTTAACATTATGTTGTAGGTTTGTTGGCACATATGAGCCTCCTGATTAGCAAAAACAAGGATGATAAAAGCATGGAATCTGACTCATTAATCAGTAAATAGATTAGCAAGAATAATTGGTACAAAGTAGTTTGGTTGAAGAAAAATGACCTTCTAGATTATCTTGATGAGTTTATAAAAACTGGAAGGGGGGGCAGATTCTTTAAAAGCAAACGAAGGGTTATGTAAAGTATATTTTGCATCCAGGTCTTCAAAAATCCAGGAGTACTCACCCCAAGAAACTAGGCAGTGTTTCTACTACCACCCTCCCTCAAGTTTTCTGCGGTGCACATGCTTTAAATTCTATTGGAGGCTACAGAGGACATCTGCCAGTGTGAAGCTGCTGAATCAGTTTACTCTTGGGCCACCCTGGCTATGTCCTCTTCCCAGCTGGGCTGCGCACTGGCTCCTTCCCCAGTGGACTTTCTGCCACCGAGCCCTTAGGATTCAAATCACTTTAATCCTGGCCCTGAGAGTTAAAGGCCCCAACTTTAAGCATGTAGGACTATTTACATGCTCAAAGTTATGTACATACTTAAGTTCTTTGCTGGATTGGGCCTAACTGAGCTAGAAGACTTTATGCAGGTTGGTACGTATTATTTAGATCCCTCTAATAAATGCAACACACATAGCAGTTGGTATAGGTAAATACTGTTCACTGTACATTAGAAGTTTTATTTTATGGCCTGTCCTATAAGTGGCTGAATGGCTTTTGTACAGCTGTAAAGCCTGTTTAACCTGATGCTATAAAACATGTCTTGAATGTATTTTCATAGCTTCATAAACTGTAGTTCATTTAGGTAGGTACTTTTTATTGTAATTCTTTATCTTAAACATGAATCTGTTTCCTGATATTGTTCCTTTAAAAGAAAAAAAAAAAAGACCCTGTGTCTTTGTTATGTGCATCAGGAGAGTCCTTACATACAGTAATGGTGCTCTGAACTTGTGTTTTTAACAAAAGAACTCAGGCTCAACAAGCAGAGTGCCAAAACAGCATTAATTATGAATTTTCTTCATTGTGGTTGTTTGGAACAGACGTTCACTTTTTTTCCTCCACTCCTGTTTTTAATTCTTTCTTGAGTGTTTTGAGAAATATCTTTAAACATTCGCCAGAGGTCAATTAACATCCCGTGACTGAAGGTGGAAAATAGCCTACTTTGTTTTTCCTCGGCCACATACCTGCTCTTGCTGTACGTGAAGAAGAAAGGGTTCAAGCTGGAACGGGTTTTATTACTGTTAAGTTAATTTGCAGGATAAGCTTTTAGTGGGAGGGGTCTGTTCACTTTTATTTATTTATTTACTTTTTATATTCATTATTTTAAAAATTGCACTGTAAAGCATTGCAGTTTAATTACAGGAAGCGACTGCTCCTTTTGAGGAGGCAGCGGCAAGTGCTTAATACAGTCCCTTTTTTTTGTTTACATGAAGTTGTAGAAATCCTATTTTAAGAATATGTTTAAAGCAGAGATTGTGTTACTCAGTTTATCATGTTTTTCCTGTACTGTGTATAAACAGAAGGTTGTACATTATTGAAAGGCCTTTTTTGTGGAAAACAGGATTGAAAAAAAAAGTTTATATAAGAATGCAAAATAACTTCCAGAGACTATTGGCGCAGGGTGACCATAAAACCTCAACAGCACATTGTGAAGTAACATTATATCAATTTGCTTTAGCACCTCTACAACATTTTGACTGCATTTTCAGAACACAAGTCATACTCTACAAAACACATGGCATGGTATCAGTTGACTGTTTTTTTTCCAGAATCAGTTCTTTACATGCATGTTTTTGTGATTAGTTGCTATTTTACAATTAGTTTCAGCTGAAGAAATATTGCCTATTATTGTGTACACACCTCAGATTCAGTAACAACAAAAAATACTAGCTGTAACATAATTGGAATTTCTCTTGTCTGTATAAGTATGCACATTTTTGTACTTGAATATAATTTCTGGATTATAAAAATCCAGATGTATTCTGTGCATCTGAGTTTTAAACTAGATTGTTTAGGTTTATTAATAAGGTTTTGCTGTTGGACTGTAACTATTCTGGTGGTGGTGCACAAGACAGGATAAAATCCAGATCTCTTCTGTATCGATATTGGCTCTGCAGAGGTATCAGGTGTAAAAAAAACATATATTTTTAACTATTGTCACACAAGTAAGCTGATATGATTTAGTCATGAGCGGATCTAACATGTAAGAAGGTCTCATTTTTACAGCCATTTATCTGATGCTAGCTGCATTTCAGATTTTTAAAAATATGGATTATGTTCCGTTTTTACAGTTGCCGTCTTTTCTTTATCATAAATATCCTTGCCATGTCTCAAAGATTTTAAGATGAGTCTATTCGTAGATTTGCTTAGTTAGTAAATGCCCTGTGCCCAACGATGGTATAATCAGTCCCATGTTAGGATTAGACACAAAGCCCCGATCCAGCAATGCCCTTAAGCACATATTTAACTTTAATATGGATTGGGGCCTTATGTACTGTAGTAATATGTGACTTTGGTGGGCTGATCACATGCTTAAACACTTGGCTGGTTCATGGCGTAAGTTACTAAAGTAACAGATACCTTGAAGTATATAAATAATACTTGAAGCAGATAAGTAGAAAAGAATGAGACCTACACACCTACTGCTGACCATGGCACTGCAGTGTTGATGCAGCATCTCAGGTGCTATGCTTCAAAGTAGGTATAAACTTGTGTCCCTTCACACAGCCTTGTGGCAGTCCAGGTGAAAGTCAGAGACCCCTTAACATCTTTCAGAAAAGGTAAGGGCGTTCAGTGTGGCCTTGCCAATAATGGCAGCAATGTCCTTGACCTAATGCGATTGCTCAGTTAAAAATAGCTGTGAAGTTTGCCATCAGAATCACTTCATCCAACTTCTTTTTTTCAAGTGCTTTTAAATGCCTGGAGTATGAAAAATTGTATTTAAAAAAATACACATTCTGTGTGTTTGAATCCCTCTATCTATGGTTACGTAAGGTGTGTTTTAAAAACACTCTCAATATGCGTTCACCAGTGAGGCCTTGAATTCAGGGAGAGCCAGCAGGAGGATAGTTCCTCTTGTTAAAAATCATTAAGTAGTTCATTAGATAGTTCTGTATAAGGAGAGGAGAGAAAGAAAAGATAGTTTCCCCCTGACAAACTTTTCAGGCCAAATCCTGCTCCTGCAAGGGAAAGCAGGATGCTGCTAGCCAAGTCCACTACTACAAGGTTTCTGTTGTACTGCTGACTTCAGAATATGAATTAGTAGGCAAGGGGTTGGAGCCAGCAGACCACACAACAATTGAGACAGGCTGCTCAGAGGACTGGTATTAGGATACAGAGCATCTCCTCTAGCTCAGTGATTTAAATCCAGATCCAACTCAGTAATTAATCATTGTAAGTTGTTGCCATTTTGACAGCTGTTTGGTGACCTACATATAATGATCTGATTGCCTCGGCCCTGTTACCAGCAGACAGGTGCCCATCTGACAAACAACAACAGTGCCGATTGGCAGCTTTGGCAGCAATCTCAGCAGAGATGCCAAGGATTCAGTGGCCATGAAGAATGAACTAATATCCAATCCCCTGAAAGGTGCGATTGAGGGTATGTCTACATGAGCACTGGATGTGTAATTTCCAGCTTGGGTAGACATAATAGAAACAGAAGTGCAGCTGTCAGTGGGAGGTGGGAAGGGCTAGATTTGCACTAAGATTTCAGATGTGATCACACACAGAGTGGCTAAGCCATCCCATTGCTTGTGCCGCGTGGCTACACTTCTATTTTTAGTGCACTAGCTCGATCAAGACAAGCACAGTTATGTCTACCAAAGCTGGACATTGAAGCTCCAGCCCCATTGTAGGCTCGCCCTGAGCCACATTGATGGCGAAGCAAGAGAATACTTGCCCTGCGTGTGCTGTGTCTGTTCTCTGGAGAAAAAAGTCAGTCTTCATAGATATCAGTCTAGTACCTCAGATGCGTGTTTAATCCACATCCAAAAATCCCACCCGAACTCTAAAGGAGATGGGGAAAAAAGTGTGTGTGTGAGCGGGAGAGAGAGGGAGACTTGCCAGTGTTCTGTGAAACAATTCTGTGGTGGTGGGTTTTGGGGGTTTTTTTGCACGGGGGGAGTTGAGGGTTTCCCCCCCCAGGTACATAGTGCGTCTACAGCATGTCACTAGGGTTACACAGATGAAAAATATTTAAAACATACAAAAACACATCTAAATCGGCATGTCACACACACACACCCTAGCCCCCATTCCAATACGCAGCCCTCTCAACCCAGCAGAAAACCCAGAGTCTAAAATTCAGCCTTGGTGCAGAGGGCCAGTGTATGGCTCTCTCTACACAAATGAAAGTGCAGCTCCACTCTAAAAATATGACTTTTTTTAAGGCATCTTCTCAGTTAACACTATTGGTCCCTTTGTCAGATCAGTGTAATCGCTGCTGACCTCAGTGACTACAATAAGATTACCAGGCTTTTTCTCCTGTTATCACTGCAGGAGCCAAAAGGAAATCTGCTGTCATCTGTTCTACCTGCTGACAAATGTAGGATGAAAGAAGCACATTGCTCTGGCATCCCAATTGTTGCTCTGGTTATCCACAGAATATTGGTCAGATTTAAAGTCCCTAGGCCCTTATTTGGGTCCAGTTCAGCTCTGCTCAATCAGGACCTGAAGGAGTTGGTGAGGGCAAAGGCATCTTAAAGCCACGTGTATGTGCTCCCAATCCCAGGGGCTGAGTCACAATAGGGATTGTGAGAGCACAAGGTACTCTAGTCACATTCTTCTCCTGCTCTGGTATCTCTCTTATACTGGGATGCCCCAAGAAGGGGTGATACAGAGCTGGCTTAGCCAGCTTTCTGCTACCAGAGGCTTTCACAGCAGCTAGGACCCTGGTATTGGGAGCATATTTCACCCCCCAATGGCCCCAGCACTGATTTCCTGTGCTAAGTGCAGATGAAGAGTATTTCACTGTGAATGACTTCATAGGCATTTCAGTGTTATCAATGAGTATCTTCTGTGGAAATGTATTTTCCTTGCTGCTTGTGAGAGAGAGAAATTTCAACAAATCAATAAATATATTAGCATTAGATCAAAATTCACAGTATACTAAAAATAGTTCGCAGGCTTTTATTTCGAGGAAGCTGTCAAAGTATGTAGGAAAACAGGTTTCTTAAAATAAGAAGTACTCTCATAAAACTATTTTTTATGAAACACAAACTGCAAGTCCCACACAGGACAAAGTGTGAAACTGAGGTTTTATGGGAGAACATTGGAACTTGCATGAACTTTCAGTGACACTAAAAGCATTATGTCCAACCGCAGTAAATTAAGTTACTCTTAAACTACATTGTTATATACTGTGTACAGAGACAACAGTTATATTTTTGGAGGGGAGGGAACAGAAGGGGAAGTACAGCATTAATACTCTTGATTATACTGTAGAAATGAATTGTTTCTTATAATGATTATTCCAGCCTTTTTGTGTTTGTAGTTCATTTTTCTTGGCAAATACTGAAGTCTTTAGATATGAATGGGAGGCCAAACTGTACCAGTTGGATCATCACAAGTGATGTGCAACAGCTGGAAACTGCTTACTTAGGGTATATCTACACTGCAATTAAAGGCGTTCCTGAAGATTAGCTTTAATCTAACTAGCCTGGCTAAACATAGCAGTGAAGATGCGGCAGCATGGATTTCAGGCTGTACAAGTCTGTGCAAGGACCCTGAATAGATACTCCCATTGCTAGCCCACACTGAAGCCGACACCAACACATCTTCACTGCTATCTTTTTTTGTGTGTTACCTACATTAGCTTTAATCTAGCTATGCCTACCCAAGCTGCAATCACATCTTCAATTACAGTGCAGACATACTGTTTTACTCAAACAGCTGAGAAAAAGAAATAATAAATCACACACATGGAGGGGCAGATTTTGGTCTAAGTTACAGCAATGTAAATACACAGTAAATTCCACAAAAGTAAATTGTTTTTCCAGATTTACAGCAGTGGATCTGAGAAACTGGCCTGCAATATTGACTACATGATGATTTAGTCCCTGTGACGTGATCAATATCTCCCTCCTAAGCAATGCAAGTTATGGATTCAATCGATTGGAAAAAGGAGAAATGTTATTCTTTTCATAAAGAATTCAGACAGTGGCTTGGGGCCCAGTCCTGCTTCCACTGAAGTGAATAGCAACACGCCTGTGACCTTAATAAGAGGAGAATCAGGCCCTTATGGTATTCTACCTCTTTTTATCATGCTGCAAAGACATTTTAGCACACAGGCAATAATCATAGATCGTCTCTTTTCACATATGTGTTTTATTTCAACAAATCAAAATATTTTGTTTCTGTTTCTGTTTTTAACTTTTTTTTATTGTAAATGTCAGAAATGAAGTAATTTGTCAGCATATTTTACAGTATTTTGTGGCCCAGTATAATTTTTTTCCATCCTAGTAACTGGCATTTTAATTAGTTGGAGCTTTCTGAGGGCATAAAGTGCCATTTATAATTAGTTTCAATGAAAGGGGGACTTGTGTTGTCAATGAAAAATGGCTTGGTGAGTGGATCACATGTATTCTATGGCATGATGAGGATGGTTTGTCTATATTATATTCATTCGTACACCTGGCTGAGACAAGGCAATCTGGGGTCCTAAACACAGCATAGCATGAGGCCTTCATGCTTCCTTCCCTCCACTGTGATCCCACCCTCTGCTTGGTGTTCCCTCAGAGAGGCAGCGGCCTGGAGCCACTTTCTTACTCCCCAGACAGTCTCACAGCATAGGAGAGAGAGTTCAGTAGAAGGAATAACTAGTTTAAAATAAACCAAAAAGATCTATTCTATTACTGGCTCACTTATTGTGGGAAGCACGGAGGAGGTTAATCTATGGAGAGAATTGAATGAAGAGAAGGGAAGTGGCTTTGTGGGCCAGAATTGTGAAAACATTGCATGCAAAAGGTGAGGCATAAGAGATGGCATGGAACGAACTGGAGGAGAAACAGATGAATAGATTTTTGAAGTCTATTCCTAATATTTTAGTTTGGGGGTACTGATCTCTGGAATGATTGATCAGCCTTCCCATCTAAGCAGTAGGAGAAATGGTAAGCCCACTAACAATTTTGCTAGGGCCCTTTTAGGGGCAGCATGCCCTAACAGAACATTCAGTTTTCTGTGTGCAAGGCAACATACTAACCCCGAAGGGCTAACTAAGTCGCTGAGCCCTTTTAAATAGGCCTTTGATGTCTGAATCAGACAAGTGTAACAATCTGTGGTCCGACTGAGGGCAAATATTTATGTGCTGATTTCCCCCTCCCCCCATTTTTTTTTATATTATTGTAAAATACCAGCGGAGATCAAAATCTATATCTTGATCAACATGCACTGTTGTGTGCGTCCCCTTCAGCCCACTGCTGGCAAACCGCCCAAAAGGAGCAAGCAGGAGCCGGTGGATCAAATTGCATTTGGTACACCTGATGCGGTAACGGAGTGCAGTGGAATCCTGGCCGGCGTGGGAAAGACTGCACAAAGCTGGGATTCTTAAGACTCAAACTACTTCATCTAAGGCCTGTTTATTGTGGCAAAGCCAACCTATATGTTTAAAAAAACCCGATTCATTTTCACACAATTGGCAAAGCTGACACGGCACCTCTTGGGCTGCTGCTCTTAGATGCTGACAAGTGAGGAAATGAAATTCAGAGGGGGAAACGGTTAAAATACTAACTACGCGGATGTTATTTTTCTAAGGCAACTGAAACCACATTCATTATTTAAAGGATACATTTTTATTGCTAGAAATATTTTTATATATTTCATTTAGACTAGAATCTGCTTAAATAGATTGTTTTTTTTTTTATTCAGTTTCATGGGATTAGAATCACAATGGACCCTGAGGCTCCAACTCAAAGTAAAATAATATGTCTGTAAAATATTTCATATTGATAGCAACACACTTGAATTATTATATTTACCTGCCAGTTCATCTGTGGAATAGTACTGCTAACTTTCAAACTCCCTAGACTTAAGACTTGGTTTAAAACAAAATTTCCTTCTTTGACGGGTAACCAGCCTAGTGGATGGGGAGAACCAGTAAACATAATATATCTTGACTTTAGTATGGCCTATGATACAGTCCTACATAACATCCTCACAAGGAAATTAGGGAACTAGATGAAATTACTATAAGATGGGTGCACAACTAGCTGAAGAACCATTCTCAGGGAGTGATTATCAATGGTTTGCTGTCAGACTGGGAGGGCATGTCAAGTGGGCTCCAGTAGTGTCTGTCCTGCAGCTGGTACTAATCAATATTTGCATTAACAACTTGGATGATGGAGTAAAGAGAACACTTGTAAAATTTGAGGATGACACTAACCTGGGAGGGGCTGTAAGCACTTTGGAGGACAGAATTAGAATTCAAAATGACCTGATAAATTGGAGAATTGGTCTGAAATCAGTAAGTTGAGATTCAGTAAAGAAGAAATGCAGAGTATTGCACATAGGAAGGAAAAATCAAATTCATAGATACAAAATGGGGACTAACTGGGCTAGGCAGTGGTGCTGAAGAAAAGGATCTGGGGATTATAGTGGATCACAAATTTAATATGAGCCAACAATTTGATGCTGTTACAAAAAAAAGGCATGTGCCATTCTGGGCTGTATTAACAGGGCTATTGTATGTAAGACATGGGAGGTAATTGTTCCACTCTACTCAGCACTGAAGTATTGTGTTCAGTTTTGGTCTTGTTTTGGCAAGGGAGATTTAAGTTGGAAGTTTTTCTTAATACCAATTGTAAGGATAGTTAAGGACTGGCACAGGTTACCCAGGGAGGTTGTGGAATTCCCTTCCCTGGAAGTTTTTAAAACCAGGTTAGACAAACAGCTGTCAAGGATGGTCTGGGTATACTTACTCCTTCCTCAATGTGGGGGAATGGACTAGGTGACCTCGAAGTCCCTATTTGCCCTACATTTCTGTGACTGATATGGGAGGTGGGAGACGTGTTTTCAAATCTCTGCTCTGCCTGATTTGGAGCGGGGACTTGAACCCACATCTCAGGCAATCTGTCTCCCCTCATCTGCACTCCACCCTGTAAGAATGAAAACCATAGGAAAAAAAGTAGTACAGCCTGACATATGTGACCTAATGTAAAATATCTGATTATTGCTCCACATCATAAGTACTTTACAGCTCCCAGCTGACATACATATTTACTCATGAGTAAAGAGTTATTGATTATGAGAGTGAGGGCAGGGAAAATGAGAGATCAAGAAGGGATAGATAATTTCATAGAGTACAGGGCATATTTAATTTCACATGTAATAAAAAGTGAAGACTCTATTACATGCTGAAACGTGGGTTTTCTTTGTGAAGTTTATTTCCTTACAGCTTCTTCAGAATCTGATTGATCCGGAGTCCATCTGCAGTGTTGCCTCAGAATAAAGAGCTGCTTACAGACACGTATGCAAAGTGCATAATGAGGGAAGCAACCGAAACAGTTGTATAAAACTCATAAGGCTTAGTCTGGAACTGCTGAAATTATTCCAACAGTTGGAGCTAAATCATCCCCTCTTGCCAGGGCAGGGACAAAAATCACGGGTGGGAGCAAGATCAGAGGGGAGTTGCCATTTCCCACAGCACCTCGTGCAAGCTGCACAGTCCGTACAAGTCTCTCCAGAAGAAGTTCCCTCCTCCTCTCTCTCTCTGGGTATATTTGCTGCTTTTATCAGCTGAGACTCTCCTTTTTTTATTGTACTTATCATTATTGTTGAAATTCTGCCTTTCCACTTTCCTTGTTTTGCATTTAATTTCTTCTTCAGACTTTTTTATTGAGTTATTGCAATTTAAAAAAAAAATTAAAAACCTCAGTACCAGGTGCTCAAACGACTGCTGTAGCATATCTGGAACAGAATGGGGTCAAAGCAGCCATTTATCCCTAAACCTGAGGGAATGAATTTCGCAACTATAATTGCTACACTATAATTCTTATTAATGTTGTGCTATAATTCCATTTAATTCCAAAGGGCTAGTAAATGCATTAGGACTTGTCAATGTATTATTTTACACTGTTTATGATCTGTCAAATTATGCTCTTCGGTATTGTATCGTGTAAAGGAAAAGCCCTAAAAAATACCAGGTTGGAGAAAATTATCTGTTTTCTAGGTGGGGTTTGGAAGAGAGAGGGACTCTTTTATTAGAAAAGTAGTGAAGATGAGTTTGTAGTCAATCCCTTGTTGAACCTTTAATGCCACTGTGGTTGATTGTTCATGAAAATAAATTATCAGCTATCTTGTAGCTACTTAAGAAAGGTACTGTGACTGTTTTTATGAAGTAGTAGCTATAGCCAGGACATTTTATGTGATTAAAAGTACCTGTCTTCCTGCATTGTAAGTAAGAAGGGTGTAGGCGAGTTATAAGGCACTGGGAACAATGAAATAAAAATGAATTGTGTTGCAATGATTTCACTTTATTCTTGTGAAATACCCTGGTTTCTTAGGTAGCGAATATGATGAGGAAGAAGTAGACTATGAAGAATCAGACAGTGATGAGTCCTGGACCACAGAAAGCGCCATCAGCTCGGAAGCTATCCTCAGTTCAATGTGTATGAATGGAGGGGATGAGAAGCCTTTTGCCTGTCCTGTTCCTGGATGTAAAAAAAGATACAAGGTGAGTTATAACAGAGACTTGGTTTATTCCTGTTTCGTTGCAGTAGGGGAGAGAGTCTGGGAAAGCAGATCAAATCTTTCTGTTTTATTAGACCTTTAGCTTTTATTTTTACAAGACTTCAACAGATTCTCATATAGCTGCACAATGTTCTTTTCAGACTGATTTTCCTCTCAAATACTTTCAAATCATATACAGCATATGTTGCATCTATATCTACTGATCAAGAGAGATTGTTAAAAGGAACGATTAAAGCAATTGGGTCACATAATTAGCAAGCCTTATTCCAAGAAATTATCTGCTGAAATGGAAAGATGATGCCAACATTCATCTGTTGAATGGAATCACGCACATTACATATAGAACTTGTCCATACCAATGCTAGAATGGGTCCTCTTTATATAACCATTACAGATTTTGTGCTATCCTGTACTGAAAGTATGCCAGCGATGCCTCTGCTGATACAGGTGATGTGCAAAAGGTAGCATTTAATTTTAAAAAGCCAAAGGCCACCTCAGGGAAGACTGAGCAGTAACCCCATAGAAAACTTATGAAAACATTTGTATAGGGTAAATTCTGACCCGGATCCTGAAAACGGATCTGTATGAGCAGAATCTTGTCCTGGTCCAGAATCCCTCTGACTTCTCATGGGCATGTCAATCTGTATGGATTTGATTGCAGGATTGGGGGCTTCTGTTTGAATACCATATATTCTGGGAAAACTTGTCTTTCTTTTTTTGTTGGTTCGTTGTATCTTATGAGGAACCTTTGCATAAAAGTCTGTTAATCAGCTTCTGCTTATGTTCTCCTTGCGACATCACAGTTGTCTAGCATGCATATCTCTCTGATATTATAGGCAAAGCAATATTATTTCACATGAATTAGAGCAGGAGCAGATGGATTCATTTTTATGCAAACGTCCCTAAGCAATAAAAATGTGGGGATATGTGACTGGATTCTCTCTCTCAAGTAAATGTTTTTCGAAGTTCTCCATGAAGCATTAGAGAATGTTTTAAAATCCAACAGGCTCAAAGGACCCCAACCTACAGTGTATACACCAGCAAAACTGCCACTGAAGATAAGGCTTTTTTAACAACTGCATAGTAAAGTCCTAAAATGGAATACAAAACTGAAATATGAAAGAGAGAAAATGCAGGAAGACTAGTAACATTTGAAGGTCTATAAATCCTGACAATAGCAAATATACTGTGCATAAAAATGTGCAGTAGTTGAAAATGTGTGCCTTTTATTGATTCTGCAGCTATTCTGAATCACTTACAGCCCCTTTAACTCAGTAATACTTGTCACAAAATGTATGTGCATGTACGTGGAGATCAGTCACAAGTGGAAATACTGTGCAAAAGTGTGTACACTTTCTATAGCAATGTGTTAGTCCTCTATATGGAGATTAGTTTGAATTGTGAATTACATAATAATTGTTCTACTTTTCAGGAAAATCTCAGCATAACCTCTTGGGGTGATGGGGGGGAAATATATTTTGGGGCTATTTGGAAGTGTCAATGAGTAGATGTGGTCACATTATGCAAGATTATCACATTTTCTTTATGGCAGAAGGTATGTAAGGGGAAGAGTGTAGAATAAAAGGTAAATGCTTAGCTCAGGAAGCAAACAAGCCATGGCAGTTGTTAGGAGTTACTTTCCCAAGAGGGCATCTGTGCATTGCGGAAAACATTTATTTAGTGGAAAAAGCTAGAAGAAGAACCCTGTAATTTGCTATATCCTGTCTGTTCTCTGTTTGACTGCCAGCTCCTCTGTCTTTTTACTGCCAAATAAGCAAGCTGTTCCTGCCTGCTTCTGCTATCTCGCTGCCTTCATCTCAAATGCATGAGGACTGTCTACGGGATGTCTTGTGCACCATTAATGGTAGAACAGTCAGACAGGGAACAAATTAATGACCCATAGAGAGGCTGACAAACCGAGAAAGCAGCAAATAAAAAGTACCATAGTTTTGGGAAAATACGTATCCCTGTTAAGCCCAGATGGGTAAGGACATTTCCTTTAGCTGTCTCACTTCCAGTTAGTTGCTTCTGTTTCCTCATTTCTCCTCTTAGTCTAATTTATTTTCTGTGTTTATCTTTGTTTCCTCTTCCCTTTGTTTTGTGTCAACTGCATGTCATGTTTCCTCTTGATCTTCCGTCTGTTTAAGCCCCACTCAGAAGAAATATTTGCTGAGTTTAGGTAGGAGTCCTGATATCAAAGGATCATGCACTGGAACTTCCTGCTGGGTGCTGGGTAATAACATTGATGGCTGTAAAACAGGACCATGGCTACAAACAGGAATATTGATGCACACATACAGTAATTATCAGAATCACCTGACATCTGAAAAGGTCGAAATTACTTCTGGGTGGGGGAGGGCGGATGAATGAACACAGCTTCCTTTTGTCCAGCATTTAGATTATGTGTTTTTATATGATGATGATGATGATGATGATTTATTATTATTTGTATTGTGAGAGTGCCTGGAGGTCCCAGTCAGGGTCTGGCCTCCATTCTGCCTGGCATGGTACAACAGTAAAAGACTGGCTCTGCACCAACGAGTAATTAATGTAATTAAGACAGGATTCAGCAGTGAGTGTAAAAATATTCTGACGGAATGGGGGAGGGAGGATGATGGAAACTGTAATAAGAACTTGTTTTTACAAGGGCCAGATAAATATCAGAAGTCCCTATTGGCCATCTGCCTAGCTGTTATCTGGTGACAGTTTCCCGTAGGCATCACAGTAGAAGTGAGTCACAAACATTTAATTGCTGTTTTTCAGTCTTATTTTTTTTTAAAGATATAAAATTGTCTACCAATAAATTATAACAATAATATTAACAGAGGGTCCTGTGGCACCTTTAAGACTAACAGAAGTATTGGGAGCATAAGTTTTCGTGGGTAAGAACCTCACTTCTTGCATCTGAAGAAGTGAGGTTCTTACCCACGAAAGCTTATGCTCCCAATACTTCTGTTAGTCTTAAAGGTGCCACAGGACCCTCTGTTGCTTTTTACAGATTCAGACTAACACGGACTGATACTTAACAATAATATTGTTACTCTAGCCTCTATTTACTATAATCTGCCTTAGATTTTTCTTCTATTACAATTGTCAATTTTTTCTAAAATATGACCCTAAGCTTCCTTAAAAGGTTCTAAGTCTATATTTGGAAGGATTTTCAAAAGCATCTAAGTAACTCATTAGTGAGAGGTAGGTGAGGTAATATCTTTTATCAGAGAAAATTCTGTTGGTAAAAGACATAAGCTTTTGTGTAACTCATTGACTTCTAGAGGCTCTAGAGCAGGGGTGGGCAAACTTTTTGGCATGAGGGCCGCATCAGGTTTCCAAAATTGTATGGAGGGCTGGTTAGGGGAGGCTGTGCCTCCCCAAACAGCCAGGCGCAGCCCGGCCTCGCCCCTTGGCGCCCCCCCCACCCCCCGGAACTGCTGCCCCATCCAACCCCCCCGTTCCCTGTCCCCTGACAGTCCCCGGACCCCCTGCCGCCCCATCCAACCCCCCCTGTTCCCTGTCCCCTGACAGCCCCCGGACCCCCTGCCGCCCCATCCAACCCCCCCTGTTCCCTGTCCCCTGCCACCCCCCGGACTCCCTGCCACCCCATTCAACCCCCTCTCTCCTTCCTGACTGCTCCCCCAGACCCCTGCCCCCATTCAACCCCCCTGTTCCCTGCCCTTTGACCGCCCCAAGCCCTAGCCACACCCCCACCCCCTGGCCACCACCCTGAACTCCTCTGTCCAACTCCCCCTGCTCCCTGTCCCCTTACCGTGCTGCCTGGAGCACCAGTGGTTGGCAGTGCTACAGCCGCGCCACCCAGAGCAGCAGGACAGGAAGCCACACCGCCCGGCTGGAGCCAGTCACACCACCGCGCAGCACAGAGCACTCTGTGCTGCATGGTGGCGGCAGCAGCGGTAGCATGACCCAGCTCCAGCCAGGCGGTGCAGCTGTAGCACCACCAGCCACTGGTGCTCCGGGCAGTGCGGTAACGGGGCAGGGAGGGTTGGATTGAGGGATGGGGAGTTCCGGGTGGTGGTCAGGGGGGCGGGGATGTGGATGCTGGTTGGGGGGGAGGAAACGGGGTTGAATGGGGGCAGGGGTTCCAGGGGGCAGTCAGGAAGGAGGGGGAGTTGGATGGGGCGGCAGGGGGCAGTCAGGGGCAGGGGTTCCAGGGGCAGTCAGGGGACAAGGAAAAGGAGTGGCTGGATGGGGCAGGAGTCCCAGGGGCAGTCAGGGAGCAGGGGTCTGTGGATGGGGCAGGGGTCCCGGGGGGATTGGATGGGGCAGGAGTCCTGGGGGGCAGATAGGAGGTGGGGGCCAGGCCACAACCTCCTCCCCTAACCGGCCCTCCATACAATTTACGAAACCCAATGTGGCCCTCAGGCCAAAAAGTTTGCCCGCCACTGAGTTAGGGCATCATATGCATCCAGACCAAACTCAATTCACGTATCTCACCATTCAGATATTACAACCAAACAGATACACTCATTGACACAACAAATTCCCTTTCACTTCCAACATGTAGCCACCCACAATGCACACATCCAGTTCCTCTGCACAAGGCACAGTTCAACTCCAAGCTCATAGTTTTTCCATGTACAAATAACATATCATTGAGTTTCTCCAGTGCACATATATTTAGAGAGCGTACATCATCCCAGAAAGGGAATTGGATGTGGAAGTTACAGATCTGAGTGCATCTGCTTTACTGTGATGGCTGAATGGAAAGTTCAGGAGTTGAGGTTGGTCTAAATGTGAACATTGCCTTAACTGGTGATTTCTAAGGTTTTTGGTGACTGTGTTGTTAGGAAATGCACTTGAGCAACTTCAGCTACATTTTTTGAAGGCAGCGGTTTCCTGGTTTTTTTAGAATGTGTAAAAGTTCAGGGTATGATTGGGCAGAGGCACAGGGAAGCAGAGGGCAGCCAAAATCAGTAGTCAAGAAAACATGTAGTGATGGCTATAAGCATGGGGAAAACAAGACTAGTGGGGACTGCCGGTTGTGAATGGGGGCTTGGAAAGACTGGGGGCAGCAGTGTCTGGTGGGCTATGTAGGGTATTTAGTGGAGATGGTGTAGTGTGCAGCACAGTTTTGCAGATAGGGATTTAGTTAGAGGGTTGTTGGGTAGGGGGAAACTGGAGAACAGCAAATGTTTGGCAATCAAGAGTGCAGGGGAGCCTGTGGTAGCAGGAAGGGGGAGGATATGGTCTGTGTTGAATGGGTGGCATTGGAGTTCACAGAGGCAGCATAGAGTTGGGAAAGCGAGAGCCTATGGAGAGGTGGAATGAGCAGGGAGTTTGGGGCAGGGCAGATCACTCCGTAATAGGCAGGATGTCTCTTCTGCTGGTAGGATCTGTAATTAATTTGTTTTGGATCTTTCCCAGCTAAGAAATCCTTCCCCTGAGTGGTGAAGAAATCCTTCACCAACTGGGCTTTCCCTGCTCGTGGAGATCCCCTATTACAAAGAAACCCATCCCTCTAAGGAGCATTATTTCCTTGGGCCCTGTCTATAAAAGGGGATGGGAAGGGCTCAGTGAGCCTGATGGGCCTGGGCTCCCTGAGGCTGGGAAGCCCAGTGGTCTTTCTCTTGAAAATGCTGGCAACTGCCCAAATGGATTGGAAGGGATGGTGTCCCCTTCCAGCACCCTCAAAGAATGCAAAGATACCAGCCTCCCCAGAAGAGGATGGGGGAATGGCTGCTGGGCCTCCTCTCTCCTTCCCGTATCCCCCTCCCCAAAGCCTCCTAAGGGTGAGCCTTGGGGGATCCAAGACAGAGACATAAGTGGGAGTTGATTTAAGGGCAAAGGGGCATGGGAGTGGCTGGGCAGGCATGAGATAACAAGCAGTGAGTGAAAGGGGGCATGGAGAAAGAACAAGTCTGGTGGGGTAGATGGAAGAGTGAGAGGAGGAAGCAGGCCTGTGGCTTATGGAGTTTGTGAGAGGAAGTGAGCTGGAGTGGATGAGGATTGTGCAACAGAAGCAAGCCCAGTACCTGGGAGAAAGAGGCTTGTCCATGGGGCAGTTTTCTTGCCCTACTCAACTAAAGATGGCACCTAAAAGCAGCTACGTTTGGTCAGGTGCAAGCAACTCCTGCATTAATAACCTCACTGTGTGTAAGGTAAACACCACAGACTGTGCACAAATTAAAGTGAGTGTCCAAGCACTAAACAGAATAAAATGAAACCCCAAAACAACTACATTCATGTCCCTGTCTCGTGTCCTTGCACATTTGTACTATTCCCGTACGTGATCCCAAACTTTAATGCCTTAGCTAGTGGTAGCATCCTAGGGCATATGGTCCTGCCAAACCAATGCCACTGTAGCCACACAAATGCACCAATACCATTACTAGAACTCTTTGGTATCTCCTCCTGTTCTGGTCCTAGTTTCATTGTTCTTTCTTCTAGTTTAAGATTTCTGAATGTCTTTCTATGCTGCAGCCTTTTTCCTCAACTGCGTGTCTCATCATTAATCTAAGTATCTAGAGCAATAAAAGTGACAGATGGGTCTGGCAGCGTTGTTCTCTATACCTCAAAAATTTAACCCAAGACACACAACAAGGTGTTTATATTAGAGCAGTGGAAAAAATTAGGAAGAGTTGACTTGAAGTTCCAACAAAAGTTTTCTTTCAGTGCTTTTATGGAGAGATGTAGATCAAGTTTCATGTTGCATTGGTTTCTCATAGCCTGAACATTTTGCTATTTTTTCAAACCCTTCTCTAACCCAATTAATCTTAAAACACAAGCCAAGATGGAATTTCCTAGCACCTTCTGCCTGGAAAAAGGCTGTGCTGTCTTTTTCATCCGTCGAGGTGTGTGTATCTGATTTCTGCACATGAAGTGTTTCAGAATAACTCATTAAAGAATCCAATAACAAAGTTTCAAGTAAACCCGAAGTGAAACATTTGCCATAAATGATCATGTTATTGCCATGCAAACTGAGGGTATTTATGCTCTGTAGCTTTTACTGCACAGATGCCACCATTAACCGTACATTTTACTTCTAGTATAATTGTCAAATGACTATCTCTTGAGTTGAAGTTATAAAAAAGGGAAAACTTCTTGCACATTACTCTGGGCAAACTTTTCAAAAGTTTCTAAAGATAAACTTAGGTTGTTGGGTCAGTCCTCCATTGCCCCACCCCACCCCCACACCCTATAGCTGAAGATTAGCATTTCATCCCCGATACTTTGTTCTCAAGCTCCATCACATTTTCAAGCACAAATAGTTCATAGGCTTCATTTTATACTGAGTTGGAGACAGTTGCTTTAACAAAACAAAAAATATATATAGCTGAAGAGGCACAGTTCTGTGTGAAATAGGTCAGGAGAAACTTTCCATGTAGCGTAAGGTGAGATGGGGCATTGTAATGTAGTCTCCTCTACAGCCCACTTACCTTTTTTTTCCCTCTCTCTCTCTCTCTCTCCTTAATGCGGGCTCCACTGATCACTGATTCTCTAGTAAAGGTTGAAAGTTGTGTAATATTTCTACTGATATGAATTGCTTGAAATTGTGTCAGGGAAGATCAGCACAGGATTGGGAACAAAGATTTGTTACTCAGGAGCATAGAATACAACATATCCCAGTTTAGAATAGATACATCATTGATTGTTTGGAATCAGACTTTAGAAGGACATGTGCTGTGGGAGGTATTACCTTACGTGCATTTCCTGGTTTTCTGATGTTTTTGTTTTGTTATTTCCTGCTTCTGAGGTTTCAGTTTTTGGCTACCAACTTTCATGTTCTGTAAGAGTACAAAGGAACCACAACTCTTTAATGAAGCTTTGTTAGTGAATTGTCCAGCAGCAGCTGTAGAATGAAAGTCGTAATCAGAGGGCTTGATTTTCTGAACTTCCACACAGCATGAGCTCTGGGTAGGCATAGCTCATATTCCCATCTTAACAAAACCCTTCTTGTCCCTTATAACTATTAGAAGGCAGTGTTCAGCATAGTAAAAATTCCTGAATCTAAGCCTGGCTGACTATGCCCTTACGTTCAGGGTAGTAATTAGTGCATATTACTACCGAGTTCTCATCCTCTTAGTTTAGTAAACATAATACTAAGTGCAGCCAATCAAATCTACAAGCTTCAGAAAGGAGTTGAGTTCTAGGGCTGCGGCCTTGTCATAGTAATTGCTCTTTGAATGTCCATAAACCTTTCCTCTGGAAGAACAAGAAAAACACCATCCACTGGACAGTTCACAGCTGCTATAATGAAATCAATCTCAGACTCTCCTAGTTTATTCAAAGGCCCAGACCCTAGAAGAGGAAGCAGATAATATACTTGGGGCTTGTCTACATGGCTCAGTAAAGTGCATTAGAGGAGTGTGATTTATAGAGTGCTCTGACTGCCCTATGAAGACTCTGCGGGTGTTATGTAAAAGGCACCTACTTCAATATTAATACGAACTAGCTATCTTTCAGTTAGTGGCAGCAGGGTCCACATGGGGCATTTAATGCACTCTACAAGTCACACACTTCTAATGAACTTTCCTATGCCATGTAAACAAGCCTTGAGAGAAAGAGAGAGAGCATGCCTCAATTAGATGAGTCCTTAATTAATCATCCAACCCACTAAAGGCAGATATATAAAATGTCACAGCTTAGATAGACCACCACGGCCGGTCTCAGAATCTGCAAGAAGAATGTAAGATATTATTACCACATTAGGAAAGCAACAGAGGCTTTCAACCAGTCTTAGTACAAGGCTCTTGAGCTACCAGCTTCCTGATCCTGCAAGTGTAACTAAAAGATACTTAAGGATTTTCTCAGGCAAAGTTGACATCTTCCCTTAAAGGCAAACTATGCAGGAACTGTGATGGTAGCAATTCTAAGCATAGTAGTTCTTCTCTAAGACAGCTAGAGAACTGTGGTTTCAGTGGTAAATATCCACAAACATGGTTATTTATTTTTCAAGTGTGTTTTAAGGGTTGGGGGCTTAGAGAAATGGGGAGGTTTGTGGAATCATGTGAAAGTCCAACCTAAAGGTGACTGTTTCCTGTGTACTTAATTCTCTAGGTACAATACATGTACGGCAGTGGTTCTATTTACCATAGTGGGCAGCATATGCAGCTTTCTATGTGTTATGTGGGCCGAATCCACGCGCGCACACACACACACACACAATCTGTATGGGCCTGAGGATGTCACATGGGCTGCAGTTGTGTGCTGATTGGACAATGGGTTGAGAACCACTGATGTAAGGCAATCAAGCTTTCTTGCTGCCTCATGAAAAAAATTAAAAATCTTAAAATAAAAATAGGGCAAATGGTGATAGCTGCTTTGAGCCTTTTGAAGGAGTGTAGCTGAATACTACTGTGCTCGCTCTTTTTTGCTTGAATATGTTCCTTAGAGCTTGTCTAAAGCTACGTAGCGCATGGAAGGCTAGCACAACATAGACTTACCCCCCAGCTCATTGCACGCTAAATGTCCACATGGAACCTACTGCTACACACTAAAAGTTTCCCTGTGTTTTGACTCACCCTGCTTTGAAACAGGAGAATAAAGCGCACCACAGAATTTTTCATGCGTGGCAGCAGGGCCCACACAGGCAGGTGGTAGGCTACAAGCTAGCGTAAGGCAGATTTACACCCCAGCTTGCCGTGAACTGTTGGTAAGACAAGCCCTAAGTTAACTTACTGGTGTTTTTCCAATAGCATGAATGGACCATTGGAAAATCCCTATTCAAAGTGTCAGGAAGTAAAGAACATCTATTTTCCTTCAAGTGAGGGACCCTATATGTATTCCAAACGTAGGTGCACCATGCGCCGGAAGTTTTCAGCAGCAGCCTGTTGACCTGTACACACGCCGTATGTTGCCTCGTGCTCCAGGAAGGTTTTGAGGCCATGCGGGGCGATGCCTCCTCAGTTTCCTCATAGCGCTGTGTGGTTGGAGTCAGAATCTTCTCTTCCGCTTGCTCATAATCTCTACAAGAACTGGCCGTTGTATTTAGTTAGCTAGTTTGTTTTTTCTTCTTAGTTGTGTATAGTCTATAGTTAGTTAGTGTAGGTTACTTGCCCCGCTCGGGGGCTGCCCCAACTTTGTCGGGGGACTATGCTCTGCATTCTGGGATTTAAGAACTGTGCCTCATGCCCTCAATTCGTTTTCCATGAGAAATGAGCACTGCCGTTGCTTATACTACCTAGGAGAAGCTCATTGCCACACATTGCGACATCTGTAAGTCTTTTCCCCTGCAGACCCATGAGTCTCGTCTCCTGCGATTCAGGAAGTTCCTTATGGAAAAAGCTCTCCGGCCCCTTGTGGAGTCCAATCCTGGACTGGCAGAACCAGCAGTGCACCACCCTTCACCAGTGGTGAGCATCCTACCCACCGCCCAGATCTGACAAGGTCAAGCAGGAGAGTTGCAAGTGCTCTCAGCCATTGCAGCAAGTCTCTGTTACAAGCTTTGCCAGATCGGGCAAGACGTTGCATGTGGACTGCACCTGCCACCTCCTAAGCCTTCCCATGCACAGGGTAAAGCTAAAAAGGAGGCAACATAGGTAGCGTTGGCTGCCACACTAACCATACCACAAGACAGCCCTCCATGCTGTGCATCTCCACCGCAACATGAGTTCTCATGCTCTGCACCACATACACACCCCTGCTTCACCAGTCAGCGAGATGTGCCATGGACAGCTGGATGAGCCAAACGCTTGCTCCCCACAGTGCACTTCACCTGCCATATCCTCCCCTTGCCGCTGCTTTTGGCTTCGCAGCCCCCCCACCACCACGACCACCAACGGATGCACTTCTCTTCCTGGGCTGGAGACCACATCCCATGGTTGCGGGACCACCTTTATTGACAGCTGCCACCATTGGAGATCTCTCTGGACTCCAAAGCCTTTTCAACGAAGGAACCATCATTCTCCTCGATCCCCAGGCGTTGTTCGGACTCTCGGGCATGGCCACTGCACCAGGCAGGATATGCTCCGACCCCGCCGCATTGGTATGTGTACTCTTGGGGCCTGCAGTATCCCTAGGACTAGACCCCCTGAGCACACTGGCCAACATGGGACGCTTACCACCACCCATATCCATCTTCTCATGCCTTGCACCCTTCCATCTGGGCCCCTTCGCCAGAACCATCCAGCTCGGACCTGGAGGCAGAGACAGCAAGGGAGCCGATCCCGACAACAGCCTCCTGTCTGGACAGAGCACTGATTCCCCTGACCCTCTCTCCTCCTGATGACCACCACTAATACCAGGAGCTGCTGCAGAGGATGGCCCTGAATTTGGGCATCCCATGGGAAGTAGTCCAGGACCAACACCATCAGCTCCTAGACATTCTCCAGCCTAGGGGACAGTCCTGCATTGCATTTCCCATAAACAAAGCCCATCCTTCAAACTGCATGGGCGGTCTGGCACACACCAGTGTCCTGCACCCCCACAGCCATCCAAAGGGACTGATTTTTTTTCCCCTGACTCCTCCCCACTTTGCTGGTGGCACACGCAGCGATGGAACAGGCAAGGCAGCACTCACACACCTCCACTCCTCCAGATAGGGTAGCAACGCACCTAGAGCTCCTGGGATGCATAGTTTACTCCTCTGCAGCCCTGCAATTCTGCATATCAAACTACCAGGCTCTGCTAGCAAAGTATGATTTTAAAACTATGCCAAGCTAGTAGCGTTCTTGGAGCATCTCCTGCAGGACAAGCAACAGCGTTTCCAAGCCCTGGTTGAGGAAGGTCACTTGTCGGCCAAGGTTACCCTCTAAGCAGTGATGGATGCAGCAGACACATCCTCCCGCTCCCTGCCACAGGCATAGTGATGCAACAGGAGGCCTGACTGCAGTCCTCCGGCTTCCCAAGGGAGATCCACACCACCATCCAGTACCTCACCTTTGACGAGGACAAGTTGTTCTTGACAAAGACAGAGGAGTCCCTACACTCTCTAAAGGACTCACAAATGATTCTCCCATCTCCAGGAATTTACAGAAGCAACAGAAGTCACCCTACCAACCATGCCCCTATGCACCGTACCAGCCCATGTACACCCTGTATCAGGACCCCACCCGATGGCACCCCAGATCACAGCATCCACTACCATCAGCCTCTGTCACCTACTCTGCCATACCATGGGACCAATCTAAGGCCCAGTTTTGGCAAGCCCCCATCGTCACCGCCTCCAGCCCCCCTTACTGCCTTTGGGGCCCATCTTGCCCTATTTGCCCACCACTGGGGCAAGCTCACCATGGATCATTGGATATTGGAGGTTGTGAGATATGGCTATTCTATCGAGTTTCTTACCTTCCCCTCTTCCCGCCCAGTGCCTCCTGGAAGTCTCTCTCATCACAACCTCCTACAGTGTGAGGCAAACACCCTCCTAACGAAAGGTGCAATTGAACCCGTGCCTTCCCTCTTCATCGGTAAGGGTTTCTACTCCCTATACTTTTCTCATCCCAAAAAAGGGAGGAGGTCTCTGCTTTATCCTCGATCACTGCTTACTTAACAACTTCATCCGAAAGGCCATGTTCCATATAGTGACATTCGCATCAATCATCACCTCCTTTCCCCAGGGGGTATGGTTCACAGCCCTCAACATGAAGAACGCATACTTGCATAGTGATATCCATCCAGTCCACCACAAGTTCCTTTGCTTCCATGTGGGTGACAACCACTTCAGAGTTCTCCCCTTTGATATTGCCATGGCCCCATGAGTCTTCACAGCGGTGGTCGCAGCCCAACTACAATGCCTGGGGTATTCTGTGTGTGTTTCCTTACTTGGACGACTGGCTCTTGGTGGCGACAACCCTTGCCAAAACGACATCACAAATCCTCGCTGTCCACTCACTCCTCGTCGTATGCCCCTGCAGTGGTGTTGTTGGAGAGGAGCTGAATATGTTGGTTGTGGATAAGAGGCAGGAATGTGTGGTGGTTAAGCGGACTGCCTACAGCTCTAGGATATTGATGTGATGTGTGCCTTGCAATAAGTTCAAGCCCCTTGTGCGGCACAGCCATCTAGGTGGACTCCCCAACCAGCCAGGGAGGCATCCGTGGTAAGGGTGGTCATGGGGCCGGAGGTGGCAAGTGGGGTGCCTTGCAGCATCGGTCCACCACGAGAGGGAGGTGCAGACCAACCATGGGTCAGTGTCCAGATGGTTGATGTGGGGCCTGCAGACTGAAGGGGGCCAGAGTTGTAGACAGTGAATGTGGGTATGTGGCATCAGATGGGGTGCAGGCCACCATATGGCTGAGGAGACAGAGAAAGCGGCGCACTGTGGTGTGTGAGGTATGAGCATTACTTGGGCTGTCAGGGCAGCAAAATGGTCCACCAGGAGGAAGGCCCAAGCTGCCATCATATCTAAGCATGCCCTGATGTACCCCAGGCATTGTAGTTGGCCTGCAACCACCGCTCCTCCTGGTAGTCTTATTCTGGCCCAGATAGTTCTGGTTTCCAGTTCTGGTTACTCAGACTCTCTCCCACCCCCAATCGGTCTCCCCGATCTGCCAGACCTCCTCACCCAGGACCTGGGCAGAGTCCATCATCCCAGCCCAGACCTGCTTCAAATGATGGCCTGGTTTTTGAATGGGGATTGCATGTAGACAATGCCTGCTCCACCCATACTTATGCACAGCAGATGATCTTCCACTCTAGTGTGCTACACAACGAAATGGAAGTGTTTCACCTCCTGGGCACAACACCACCGTTTCTCTCAAGTACATCTCTCTCCCCATCATCCTAGACTACCTCTTAGAACTTAAGACCTCAGGCCTCTCCCTTAGCTGTCTGGTCCACCTGGTGGCTCTTAGTGCCTTGCTCCCATTTGTGGATGGCCACGTGGTGTTTACTTACCCTACCACCACCCAATTTCTGAAAGAGCTGATAAACAGCTTCCCTCTGGTCCTCAAACCTACCCCTCCTTGGAACTTCAATCTTGTGCTCTCTGCCCTCCCCAGAGCGCCCTTCGAGTCCCTGGTCACATGCTCTGTCTCACGCTTATCCATGAAGGTCTTCTTCCTTGTAGCCATCACCTCCACTCGGTGGGTCAGCAAACTGGTGGCCATGATGGCTGACCGCCCCCCACACCCCACACCCCACCCCCACCCGATATATGGTCTTCCATAAGGACACGGTCTCATTACGTCTTCACCCTAAGTTTCTCCTGAAAGTGGTCTCGGAGTTCTACCTCAACCAATCCATCCATCTCCTGGACTTCCACCCTAAATCTCACGCAACTCCCACAGACAAGAACCTGCAGTCCTTGGATGTCTGCTGCGCACTCACATTCTACCTAGACAGGGCCACTCCTCTCCATGTCTCTTCGTTGCCATTATGGAGAGGTCCAGGGGCCAAGCCTTCTCCTCACTACGCATATCCAAGTGGATCTCTGCTTGCATCATGGAGTCCAATACCACACGCACAGTCCAATGCCACACCAACTGGTAGAATTACAGCCCACTCCACAAGGGCCCAAGCAACCACCTCCACCTTCCTGGCAGATGTCTCCTGGTACGACATCTGCCAAGTGGCGACTTGGCACTCTGTACACACCTTCACCACCCACTACAGCAGTGGTTCTCAAACTTTGTACTGGTGACCCCTTTCATACAGCAAGCCTCTGAGTGCAACCTCCTTTATAAATTAAAAACCCTTTTATATTTAACACTATTATAAATGCTGGAGGCAAAGTGGGGTTTGGGGATGGAAGCCAACAGCTCATGACCCCCCACATAATAATCTTGCGACCTCCCTAAGGGGTCATGAACCCCGTTTGAGAATCCCTGCACTACGGCATCGACAGAGGGGCAGCCGAAGATGTGACTGTGGACCATGCCATCCTGCGGATGGCTATACCTCTCACCCATCTTCGAGCTGATGCTGCTTGGTACTCACCCGTGTTTGGAATGAATATACCATCACTTGAAGAGGAGGTTACTTACCTGTAACTGGAGGTTCTTCAAGTTGTATGGTCCCTATTTGTATTCCAGGACCCGCCCACTGTCCCCTCCATTGCAGACAGACAGCCCGATTCAGCAGTAAGAGAATGACTAAGGGGGCATCGCCCTGCATGGCCTGTTATAACCTTGCCTGGAGTACGAGGCAACATATGAAGTGCGTGCAGGTCAGTGGACACAGCTGCTGAAAACTTCCAGTGCATGGCATGCATGCGCACTCATGTTTGGAATACAAATAGGGACCACACATTCCAAAGAACCTCCAGTTAGAGGTAAGTAACCTCCTCTTTTTTTGTCATACCACATATTTTAAAAAGGTTAACCATTTAGTGATAGGTTACAAGGTAAGTTTGACCCATTAAAACTGTATGCCCTAGTTTGCAGATGATGCCTTCCTAGGGCCCGAGCCCTTAGTCATGTCTTGAATGCATTAGAAGGGAGGGCATATTTGTATTGTAGCAAACACCTAGAGACAGTTACTAATAATTATGCAATTTTGTCCCAAAAAGTTTAATAGTCAGTTCCGGTTTTTATATCAGGAAGCCAAGCCATTATGTTAGACGATATATGACAACCAATATTTCACTCTTTCACCCACAGAATGTGAACGGTATAAAGTACCATGCCAAGAATGGCCACAGAACACAGATCCGTGTACGCAAACCATTCAAATGTCGTTGTGGAAAGAGTTACAAGACAGCTCAGGGCTTGCGGCACCACACAATCAATTTCCATCCCCCAGTGTCTGCTGAGATTATCAGGAAGATGCAGCAATAACATGCTGGTCACAAATGTGCCAAGAAATCCTCACCAGCAGTTGCTGATTTTGAAACCAGCCACCTTTTTCAGGGGAAGCATTCAGCAACCCTTGAAAAAAATGAAATGCATGCTTTAAATTTTTCTGTAATTTTGGAATGATGTATCTTTGTAGAGTTAATGATTTTGTACATTTGCACTTGTAATCATCATACCCATTTTCATTACTTTGATATAAGGTGCTAAAAAAAAGCTATAGGTTCTTCAGAACACTTTCCCCAAAACAAAAATTAGGGGGTGTTGCATATTTAGTTGTACTGCAGTGTTAAATAGGGGCGTGAAGAGGAACGCTTGGCACTGACATCATTTCAAGATTGTAATGTGGTTGAAGATTTTCAACACATCCGTTCATGTGTGTGTAAAACCAAAACAATACCACCATTGTCAAACTGGTTAACATGCCTTACATAATGGAGTTTATCAGTGGTGTAGCAAGTCTTTAGGTATTGGAAATATAAATAAGAAAGAATGTTTAACATAATATGCTAAAAATATTTTCATACTTAAATAACATACATAAAAAGGTGTGCTTGCTGTATTTTATATTATCTTGCAAATTCTTTTTTCCCTTTTGAAATGCTGAAAATCTTGCCATTTGAACTAGTAAACAATCACCTTTAGTGTTAGGATTATTACTTTGTTTTTATACAAGATGATGTATTAAGTTCATGCCCATCAAGCTTTTGAGGACCAAGATCCCAGGCCAACTAAATATTTTCTCCTGAAATCTACTGTTAGAAAGACACTTCAAAATACTTAAGTGCAAATTTGTGTGTGAGAGAGAAACAATTCTATCTTCATCTCAGATGAAGTTTTAAAGCACTTTGTAGTTCTCTGTTGCCAACAGATTTAATGTTTTATGCGTTGCCAATTCTTGCAACTACAGTACTAACTTATGCCTGTGGTTGCAAATAAAAATTCTAAGTTTGGTTTAAGGAGGTATGTTATTTGTGTTACGGAAATTTCTAGTTACCCTCCTTCACGTTCATTATATTTTGAAATTTTCTTTGTATATTTTTTGCCTCTTATTGTACATCACTGCATTCCAATTGGAAATGTCTGTTTAGCTTTACAAATCACTTTGCTGAAATATGACATGAGCCTTACTGAAGATGAAGTGCTTCTTGCAGCCAGTGTCAAAGATTGACTTGAAACAAGAGCCATCATAAAATAACTTGTCTGGACCATACATGAACATATATTGCTTACAGTACCATCATGCCTTGAGCATTCTTCTCTCACAAGTGCTATTCTTTGAAGCTTAGATTAAAAAAAACCTATAAAAATTCAGACCTATTTCCCATGAAAACAAATTAAGTGTTTTGAAATGTAGTAACTTTCCTCTCTCCCTGTATTTTGCATGAAAGTTCAGACAAATGGGAAACAGACCTCTCCATTTTTCTAAAACATTTAAAATGAACTTCGAAAGGATGACAATTTTCTGTTAACCAACTATTGACTCCCTCATAATGAGGTTTTAAAGAAGCATTTGCAAACCCCCCATTTAAACAAATTATCTTCTCTTCAGGATTTGAGGCAATGGAGTGTTGTCTGTTCAGTTTAAATGATCCAGACATGAGAATCAACTTGTTGATGTATAAAATATCTCATTTGGCTACTTCCTACCTTCTGAACTGTTTTGGCAGCAGATTGGGACAGCAAGTATCATTTGGCTCTGCTCTAGTGCAAGAAACTATAGGCTGGTTAAGTTAATTTAACAGCTAAACAGTCATAAAAAGTCATTGCATGTAAATTCCTTTCAACTATGAAAATGAAATTCCAGTTTCTATTTACCTATTCATTGTGACAGTATTATTAAACAGGTAAAGATGGGACTATTTTGTTATACTGTGTATAGTGAATGTATTGTACTGTGTCTGTGAAAAGTGTGCTTTAAATTATATTTTCATATGTTTTGTTGGGGACAAAGTACATTAAGTTTGAAAGTGACAGAGGTTTGTTTTAGAACTGAAGGCAACTTAATGAATCAAAATTCCTGTCAAGAAAGCTGCTTATAAATGTAAATCAAATCACATTTAAAATAAACTGCCTCTGACCCAAAACAAATATGAATGCTTTATTATTACTTCTCATTATCTTTAAGGGTAATCAGTTTGATCTGCACAGACTGATAGTATTTTTATGCATTATTCATTTCCTTTTTTGGCAGTTTCTCAATGTAGTAATTAAAACCAAATACACCAAAACATTCGGGCAACCTGTTTAGTTGTCAAATTCTGTGGAATGCTACAAACTATCCTTTAAAAAAGCTACATCAAGATTTTCAAGATGTGCCAGTTTTTAGCTGTAGCAACGAGCTTCTTTCCAGTTGTTTCCCCACACAAAACACTCTCCAACATTTTTAAAGAAAAAGTGAATTCTTCGGAGGCTGTTCGATAATGACGTCTTCATTCAGAGATTCAAGACTGGCCCCTCAGGTAAAGTGTGCATATTCGTATTCCCCATTGGGCCAAAGCAGCCCAGCTTAGGTGGTTTTCAGGGATGGAGGCATGATTTTGAGATGGATAATTGTCTGAGGATTTGGGAAGTTAAATAGGAACATGTTGTGGGGGTTTGATACCTGTCTGTGGCCCTTTTTGTGAACCAGTCAGAGCACTAGGTAGGTACTTTATAAATGTAAACAAGTACAAATCTCCCTGCTATACATATCAGTTGGAGGAGGAAAAAAAGATTGCTCGCTTTGTGCAGTAACTGTAGTTCTTTGAGGTGTGTCCCCCTATGGGTGCTCCACTATGCACCCTCCTCCATCTCTGCTTCAGCTTGTTCCTTCTTCACACAAATGTCCCCTAAGGAACCATCTGAAGCAGAGATGGAGGAGGGTGCATAGTGACGCACCCGTAAGGGGGACACATCTCAAAGAACTGCAGTTATTGCACAGCGCGAGTAAGTTCCTCTTCTTTGAGAAGCATCCGTGTGGGTGCTCCACTTCAGGTGACTTCTACTTAATATCCCTAGATGGAGGAGAGAGCTTTGTAATAGAGTCCAGAGCTGAAGATAATACTGCAAAACCAAGTGCCACATCAGATCTGACAGCACAGATCAGGGTGTAATGTTTTGAAAACATACATACTGAAGCCCATACAGAGGTCCTACATATTTCAAATATTGGTACATTCTTCAGTAATGCCATAGCTGTTGCCTGTGATCTGGGTGAATGTGCTATCACCTGTTGGTGGGTGGAGATGATCACCTGCAGTATTATAACAAGTGATAATACATGGCTATTGAATATCTCAATAGTCTCTGAGCAGAGATCGAAGACTCCATAGATCTATCTGCAAAAGAAATGAAGAGCCTAGGCCATTTCTTAAATTCCTTGGGTCCTAGTTAAATAGACAGCCAATGCCCTTCTAACATCCAGGATCTGTAAACAGGATTCCTATAGAGAACTCTCTAGCTTCGGGAAAAACATTGGTAGATTGAATGGAGTGATTAAGGTAGAACGCTGATAGAACCTTAGGTACGAGTTTTGGATGTGGACGTAAAGAGACTAAACCTTAAAGAACACCATAAAGGAGGAATCTGCCATCAAGGCTCCAATCTCCACAACCCTATGGATCAATGTGATGGTTACTAAAAGGGCCATCTTCATAGATAAATGTAACAAAGAACAGGCTGCCATTGGTTCAAGCAGAGGTCTCATAAGGTAACTGAGTACCAGGTTGAGATTCCAGGTCAAGATAAGATTTCTAATCTATGGGTAGAGATGCCCCAAACCCTTAATAAACCTAGACAACACCAGATGAGCAAATATGGAGAATCCTACTGGAGGATGAAAGGCTGATTTGTAGCTAAACGGACCTTAATGGAACTGATAACCCCACTTTCTTTAGCTCCAACAGATAATCCAGGATGACTGAAAGGATGGCATTGACGACAATACCAATGGAAGAATCTTTCATTTCTGCAAGTAAGTAGTGCTGGTTGATCTTTCTACTATTCAGTAACCCCTGTTGTACTTCTGTAGAGCAGGAGGATTCTAAACCAATGAACCAACCAGGAGCCATGCCCTGAGGCAGAGAACCACTAGGTTGGGGTGAAGCATATGACCCACATTCTCTGATAAGAGATGAGGAATGTTCAGGAATTTGAATGACAGTTGAACATCCAGGTGAAGCAGGTAAGGGTACCAATCTTGTCTCAGCCAGGTCAGCACTACACAAATAACTCTAGCTCTGTCCTATCTGGTCTTGTTCATCACTCTTAGTATCAGCGACATTGATGGAAACACACAGAACAGACCCTTATTCCAAGATAGAATAAAAACACCTCCCAAGGAATGGTGGCCCAGAAAAGGGGACACTTCCTGTTCTTAAGGGTGACAAAGAGATCCACCTCTGGCAGTCCCCATCTTAGGAATATGCTACAGATAGGACCCTTCAGTTTTGGTTTTTATTTTATTTAATTTTCCCCAGGAATTTATCAGTTTATTTTGGAGGACTGAAGGACGGGGGAAAGTATTCAGTAGATTAATGCTTTGATGAATGTGGTTTGCTGCAGAACTAAAACACAATGCCACTTCTGAGTTTAAGAAAATAATAGATCTCTAATTCCCAAATAAAACTTTTCATTTGAATAAAGAATTTATTGTTGTAGATGTGGAACTATTAGCCTATAAATAGTTATATTTAATAATTGGGCCACACCATTTGCAATGTATACACTCAACTACATGCCTTTCTGCTATTTTTGAATACTTGTGTTCTGAAACATTCTGATAAAGATTTTTGTTTTCTTCCCATTTTAGTGTGTCAGATTTAAACCGTTATCTGCTAACAGCTTGAAATGCGTATGTGGTGAGTAAGAGATTCATCAGTACGTTCAGATGCACAAGCCCTTCAGAGCTTACGTGCGTGCCTCTTTGTTTATTGTGTGCAACTTCCAGACTAATACATAGTCTTACTTCAACAGGCAGCTTTTCATATACACACAGACTAACATTTTATCCTAATATAATACATTGCATGAGATATATGTATTTTCCTAATAAAACAAGTTTTTTTATATATATTTGAATGATACAAAAGTAGGGTGAAAATCAGGAGGAAAAAAAAACACACACTTTTTGTAAAGCCTGGGGTTTTTTTTGGTAAAAATCAATTTAAACTGAAAACTAAGGGGCGTGCCTGTGGAGAAATTGGGTGTCTAACTCCCATTTGTAATTCTGTGAAAAGCATCTGCTGAGGATATCAGCTGTGGTGTTCTGAATACCTAGGAGGTAGACTGCTTAAATCTGGCTCTTATGAGCTATGCACAATTTCCATATTTTCATGGCTTCGGCACACAGAAAGGGGGTCTTATGCCTCCGTGCTTAATACAGAACAGACAAGATACTTGTCCATCATGATCCTGATTGATTTGCCCCTTTTGAGAGATAGAAAATGACACACCAGAACTCCAACAGATTGATGTGGAGAGTGTGCAGGTGAACAACTCAGGAAATCTGAGTTGTGAGGATATTGAGGTTGGCTTGCCAACTCAACTATGATGCATCTATTGTTAAAGTCGCTGAAGGGACTGGGTGACAGAAGGGAACATGTGCACAGATATGGAGTTGATTCTTCCACCATCTAAGGAGTTCCTCACTTGTAGACTCACCATCACCTGTCTGTCCAAGGTGTGTCTGACTGGAGAATAGGTCGTTCTGAGACATGGCCTTGTGGGATTGGTCACAAAGATGCAAGCTGCCATGTTTCCCAGGAGCTGAAGACTATTCCTTATTGTGGTTGGAGGTTGCCCCTGAATTGCCCATACCAGACCCAATAAGGATAAAATCTATCTAATGGAGAGTAGGCTCAGGCTCTCCATGAGTGCAAATATGCCTCTGCAAACTGTATCTTCAATATAGGGGTTAATGTGGACTTTTCTTTTTTTTTTTTTTTTTAATGTTCAGTTGCAGATCCCAACTCCTGGAACAGACCAAGGACCATCTGGTTGGAAGATAGCACTGCTTCGTAGGAATGGCCCTTGAGTAGCCAGTTGTTGAGATATGGGAAAACTAGGATCGCTTCTAGTTGGAGGTAAAAAGCCAGGACTCTTGAGAACATCCTTGGGACCATGAAAAGGCCGAAGGGTAACACTCAGTATTGAAAATTATCCTGCCCTCTAGTGAAGCATAATTTCCCATGTGATGGGTATATTGTTATATGGAATTATGCATCATGCAGGCTGAGGACTGAAAAAAAATCAAACCTCCTCCTCTAAAAAAGGAATTATAGCTGCCAGAGCCACCACCCCGAACTTTTGAGACTTTACAAACTTGTTTAGAAGCCTTAGATCTGAGATCGGTCTCCACCCTCTGGCCTTCTTTGGCACAAGGAAATACTTTTACTAAAATCCCTTGCGAGGAGGCAAAACCTGCTCTATTGCTCCTAATCAAAGGAGAGTTCACTTCTTGTCTCAATAAAAGCTTGAGGGGGCAGGGAGGGAGTGATGTAAAATGGATGGTATGATCCACTTGTCTGTAGTGATCCGTCTCCCAAGGGAGAAGTGGGCTAATGGGCACAGTTTGTAAATTAAAAGGTTTGAGAGGATTCGAATCCTCGAGCAACCCATCAAACCTGTTGCTTCAAAGTCGGTAATCATGCAGGGCAGGTGGGTGACCCTCTTTCTCTGAAATTTTGTCTTTTTCTAAGGGATCAGTAGAACTATGGAACCTAGAAAACTGAGCAGGACATGATCTCTGTGCAATCTGTGGCCTACTGAATCTTTTGCTATTTGTATATATGCCCATAGATCATAAAGTAGCTCTGGTATGATTTAGCATGTGCAAGGATTCAACCATGGTTTCTGAGGGCAGTTTAAAACTGTCAAAAGCTAGGTGCTCCACAGTGTTCTTCTATGCTTCTTTCAGCACCCCGAGAGATAGACCCATGATGGCCTGTGCATAACCACCACCATGGACATGCCCCTGGCAGCAGTGTCCATAGCATCTAAGGATGCTTCAAGAGCAGTTCTGGCCACCAACTGGCCAGATGAACTGAGATGTTAGACTGGAACTGCTCCCTATATTCTTGTGGCAGATGTTCAATAAAAGCCATGAATCTGTTATCTAGAAGCTTAAATTTGGCCATGATCACCTGATCATTTGTGATCTCAATTGCAGGGTTGCTCACAAATAGGCCTTTTGCCTTTTCTGATCCTTGTCATATGGGGTAGACTTACAGAAGTGCTATCCTACCCCTCATTTACCGCATCCACCACCAGGGAGTGAGATGGAGTGTGGGAGAAAAGTAGTATTATGATCCCCTTACTTTCTGATCTGCCCATTTACATGTGAGCAGAATAGTCGCAGGTGGCTGCCACACCATCTTAGCCGGATCTAGGAGCATCTCATTGATGGGAAACACCATCCTAGAGGTTGTTGCTGACATACGCTACCTTGTGCTGTGAATCCTTGTCCTCTTCAAAAAAGAATTAAGAGTGTCAGCTATCTTTATGAGGTCTTGAAATCACCAACAACCATCAGTCATGGATGGTGGTGGAGGAATAACCGCCTTAGCTGGAGAGGAGTATGAAATACGTGTTTAAGGGGTGGCCTCCTCTGCTCTAGCTTCTTGTTCCTGAAATGTCCCCTCCTGTGAGGGGTAGGGGAAGAGAGGGCTGTACTACTCTGTCCTCCTTATTAGATGGTCCCTAAACTGGGGGGCATGTACAGAAGTGGGGGTAGTATGCAAAGTTGGTTCAATCACCCTTGATAATGAACCTGATCTTCCCTATGACTTTCAGAGAATGTGTTCCTAAAGGGATATGCTTGAGAACCCTGTACAGAAATAGAAAGAGAGGAGACTGACCGGAAGTCTCCTTCATCCTCCTCCATCTCATCCAAAGGAGAAACACCTGCAGAAAACAGTGGAGAGTCCTGTGGTACCAAAGGACAGTAGTCTGGAGATCAGGGTCTTGGTACTGAGAGAGACTCGGTACCCATGAGGAAAGGGAACTCCAGTTCGTATGTTATCAAGAAGCCCTTAAATGTATCTGGAACTCCTAGGATACCAAATACGGAATTGGTCCTGATGTGCTAGCAGAGACCACGGTCGCTGAAGTAGATGACAATGGCATCTGGTGCTGTTTGCTCAATGCTGAGGGTGCGACATGCATAGGTACTTACTGATGGCTGGCCTGAATTTAACTGTGCCAGTCCCAAGTGTCTGCTTGTCCTCCTTGTGGTGAAAGGTGCTGAGGCCTTGTTGGAGCCGTCCCTCTCCTTCATGCTATGTGACTTTATGGCGCCGTGGTTACCAGAAAAGGAATCCTTCGACTCAATGATATGGCGTTGAAGAGGTCGACACTTCAGATCTTACCAGGGACCTGGACTTCTTTGGAGCTGGCTCCCTAAGGTTAGAATCCACACTCCTCTTTTTGGAAGCCTCCCCCGAAGCCTCCAAAGTCTTCCAAGGTATCTCCCTGGTGACAGATGTACTGTGGGGAGGGGCATTGTCTCCTGACCTGACTCAGAAGCTGGCCAAAGGGAGTGTTCTATCATTAGCTGTTTGAGTTTAATCTCCCAGTTTTTCCTTGCACTGGACATGAGGGCCAGGCAGAAGTTGCACTTCTGGGAGACATGGGACTCCCCCAAGCAATGGACACACTTTGAGTGACCATTGCTTAAGGGTTATAGTCTCTCAGCAGGAGAGGAAATGTTTAAAACTTGATGAGCCAGGCATGTCCTGCCAGAAAAAAAAGTTTCCCGAAGGGGAAAGAGGAGTAAAGCAATCCTCGCACTGCTTATCTAACTACAAATACATGAAGATTGTTTTTTATAGTTAGTTGTTAACCACTATAGAAATATTAGAAAAGCCAAGTCCACCCAAGGTGGACACACTAGGACTCCACCTCAGGCCGAGGCAGTTAAGAAGGAACTGAGACCCTTATTTTTGCAATCGGTATCTGGCATGAGGAGGCATAGGGCACAGGCCAAACGGACACTTCTAATTGAAAATCTATCAGGAGCTCAAGAGATGCACGTGCACCTGAAGCAAAGCATCTCTAGGGATACTACTCAGAGAAGACACCTTAATTTTGGTAAGAAAGTTCTACCAGTCCTGAATCTGCTTCAAGACAAACTTGGATTCTGAAGCGGTTTTCAGATTTTGGTGGCCCACACAGCCATAATAAGACTTGTGCCTTTACTAATAATTTTATCTTTAAAATGTGTTTGTTTATATATTTTTTATACTAGTAAATAAGAGTCACAATAATAGCGTAACAAAATACTGAGCACTGATTTTAGTACAAATTTTCTAAGAACCCTCGACAGTACTAGTTTTCCTCTCTAATTTCCTCAACAGAATTACAAGACTTAAAAGAAAACATGGAGAACTGATGATGTAATGGCTGCATACTCAGATGTAATTTGTCCATGACCACCAGCTTTAGTTGGGAAAATCCAACCTCTTATTAAACACTAGCCACATAAATGAAAAAGGGAACTGCAGACAACACAATTGTTCAGGTCTTCTCTTCTGGAAGAGAAGCAAATAAGTATTCATGAGAGTAAGTCATCTCTTACTCCAGCTAAGAGAAACTTTTTTTAAAAGTAAATTACATAAATTTACTACTTTAATTGGTTAAAGAAACATAGGGGGAACATCAGACTCCATGAACAATTTTGTCTTTAATGTAACAAGACTACTGTACAACAGGTGAAAGGCAAATTATTTTATCCAAAGGAACATATTACTTTCTTGGTTTAGTTAGTACATATTTTAAAGTAATTCTTCAAATATAAAATGTTTTTAGATATACATACTGATAGTTACATAGTGGAAAGAATGTGCAAAATTAAGATGTCAAAGATTTTAAAAACCCTAGTCCAAAAAAAAAAACAAAAACACTATTTGATTCTGTATGAAAACCATATACGATGAGTTTCTCCAAACAATATTTACTACTAAATGCAAATGAAACTGAATGGTAGCGATTTTTAAACAATTATTTTTTAGTCATCCTAAGCATAACAGTTCCTCTTAATTCATAAAAATACTTCTCTAAAGCATAAATGTACTTTATTTAAAGTTATTCGCTAAGACAAACATAAGTAAAAGTAAAGTATTTGCCATAAATTATTTTTTGTTGCAAGCATGTAGTCTCTCAATACATGCAACTACATTACATTTCTGAAGTAGATTAGAAAACTATATTTTCATAGGATAAGTTTTGTAATGTTCTGAATCAACAGTTATCCAAAGAAATACTTCACAAGGTTACTATGAGAAACATCCTTTTATTACATACTGTAAGTTTTAATATTTAATCATGCTCCAATTATCATGGTCAAGAGAAACCTCCGGTCATTCTGTATAACTGAACAGCACCAAGAAATTAGACTTTGTTTCTGAGGCCAATTACATCCAAGTTCTCCCTGTGTCCTTACAGGTTTCACTAAACAGGGAATAAACACAGACACATATATACAAGGTGGATTTTTTTCCTTCTAGAATATTAGATGGAGAGGCTAACCTGACAATTGCTGATAGGCCAAAGATTTACCTTAACTCCAATTACACTGTAGAGTATTGTATACTGAAAGTAGCATTTAGATATCTGCATTAAGTTATATGAAAGCTGCATTTTCTTTTCTCTAGGTGGACTGCCTGTTGGAGATGTTTTTTAAGCTTGACTACAAAAAAAAAAAAAAAAATTACTTATACTTATCTAGTCAAAATTTAAAACATTCTGCTCAAAGTGCATCTGAACATGCTTTTCAAAGCCTTGCTGATCATAGTCAGGAGGGAACTGCTCACTGCACATGGGGCACACCTTCCAGTGACTTTCGACATGTTCTTCAAACTTGCTCTGGTCATAGTTAGGAGGAAACATCACTTCACAAAGGGGACACTTCTTGTGCACATCAAAACTTGGGAGAAAGAAAAAAGAAAATGAAACACTGACACAATGTATCATTGAGTAAAGATGAGAAATAAAGGTCTGATCCTGTTGCCACTGAAGTCAATGGGAGTTTTGCCACTGATTTAAATGGGAGCAGGTTTAGCCCCCTAAGTATCCAAGTAAGTGTTTTACAGTTAATTAGAACAGACATTAACTGAAATGTTCAATACAGTTAAAACAGTTTTATATTGAAATTCCAAAATAACATGGCGTCAAAAAGGTTACATAATATTGACATAATTCCAGCTACTACTGAATGCAAACTCTACTGAATGTCTTAATGACCAAGCAGGTTCTTAGGAAACCATTCTCTCTGCTCATAAATGCTTAGTCTGCTCTTAGCAAACATAACACTTTATAAAAGTTCTTAACTAAGACTCACAATTAGGTTGGCAAAAAAAAAAATTTCATTTATGTGCCAAAAATATTGTCATGTTCTGTGAAATGAGGCATAATGCCAACAGTCCTCCGAATTGCACATCTAAGAGTGAATTCCCTGGTAATAATGAACACCACTCGGAAGTTCTGAACAGTAACATTTTTTCTTTGAGTTGGTGACAGTGCTGAAAGATATGACAAATTTACCTGGAGTCAAAACAAAAACCTGTTCCACGCTCATGTAAGAGAAGACTTGGAGGATCAGGAGCAGAAGGTACAGTTTCATCATCATCCTATGAAAAAATGTGCAGTGTTATCAAGAATATCCAGGAGAAAACATATTCTCTCAAATACATCTTTAGAGAAAACTTGGGGACTAGATTTTCATTTTTTACTTTGGACCTTCTGAAACACTATTTTTACTGGAACATACAAAAAACAAGGAACTTGTTAATGAATATAAAAAGCTAAACAAACTGCCTTTTGACCAAGCACCTACACTATAAATCTGTGCCAGTGATACTAGAACACTTCTACCAATACATTTATTAAGGAAATACATTGGTCACCTGACTGCAAATGCCTGGGGCCATATCAGAACAAAAATCCAATGTTAAACCAAATGCAGGGCACCAGACTACAAGGCACAATAACATTTTATGAAGGACTAAAATTCAGAAATAAAATTCAGATTGACAGATTAAGAGTCTAACTTGACATCCTATTATCTAGAATTTCAATGGGGAAAAAAAAATCCACTGATTTAGATTCACATTCTTGCTTCCCAACAGTCAGTTTTGAGTGATCTGTATATGCTGCTATCGCCAGCCAAGCATGTCACACATTTCACACTGCAGTCAGGCACATCAGCTAAATTGCCCTGTTTGGCTGCTTCCTCTCATCAGCTCTGTCAGTTGTGTCCTCATTTCATGAACGCTAACAGCACATAAACAGCTGCAGCAGGCACTGATGAGGATCACTATGCTGATAGACAACCAGGTTTGCCTCAGAGCTTCTATTAAGAGTTAGCCCCAGTCAGGTCTGCCACTGGAGAATACACCCAAAAAAATCTGTCTGTGGTGTGAAACTCTAAAACTGAATAAGCTGCAGGATACCCTATCCTGGTACTTCAATTTAGTTCTGACAGTTTCTTTCTGACAGTTGAAGAAACCAGGGCAGTGCTGTGTTTTGTTTTTTAATCAATCATAATGATGTCACAAATTTAGGATTTGCTTGCACCACTGCTCTTGTATAACACAGGTGAAGGAAACAAGATACAAAGAAAAACCTTGAGAGAAGAAAAGAAAAATTAGAGTTGTGCATGTTTTTGATACTGTATGAAGTACAAGCCTACTACTAATAAACTTGTCTTCTGCATATCCTCTCAGGTCCATTCTGCAAATGGATACAGAAACCAAGAAGCTTTTCTAAGTAAATTCTGCTTATTTATAAAAGCCTTCAGCAAAACCTATAAAACATTCTGGAATCCAATCTCCTAGATCAGTGTTTCCCAAACTTAGGACGCCGCTTGTGTAGGGAAAGCCCCTGGCGGCCGGGCCTGTTTGCTTACCTGCCGCGTCCGCAGGTCCAGCCGATCGCAGCTCCCACTGGCCGCGGTTCGCTGCTCCAGGCCAATGGGAGCTTCTGGAAGCAGCGCAGGCCGAGGGACGTACTGGCCGCCACTTCCAGCAGCTCCCATTGGCCTGGAGCAGCGAACCGCGGCCAGTGAGAGCTGCGATCGGCTGGACCTGCGGACGCGGCGGGTAAACAAACCGGCCCAGCCACCAGGGACTTTTCCTACACAAGCGGTGTCCCAAGTTTGGGAAACACTGGCCTAGATCATTTTTCTCCTCGTACTCAACACAAGCATGAAGTGTGAATAACAACATTGGGAGCCTGATTTTCAAAAAAAATCATGTACAAAAGATATGTGCAACTGCATGTCTACTTTGCACAGACAACTCATATCTACATTCAAATTGCACTAGGTTCTTTATTCTTATTTTTTTAATTATTACGCAGTGTTCTCAAAAAAAGTTAATGGAAACTAGACAGATTTAGAAATTCCTTCAATAGTTTTCTCCTCCTCACTCTCTGAACAACAGCTGCTTAATTTCAACTATTTAACATTTTCATTAAGCAGCTAGTGGGGCTTACTGCAGCAGATGCTAGAGACAGACATGTTTTCCTATCTAACATGCTTGCCAAGCACCTGCAGAAGAAGGGGCATATGGATTGTAAAAGCACTATTTGTTCCTTTTGTCACCAATGAGGAGAGTATAATTATTAACAGAGAAAAACTACTGGTTAATATCTAAAATGTTTCAACATTACATAGTAAAAGGTTGTTATTGCTGAAAACACACACACACACACACACAAACATAGGGAAATCATGTTCCGAGCAAATCAAAACTATTTCACATTACTGTTTAAATATTTACCATAAGAAAATAAAAAACACAATTTATCTAAACATGCATATTTATACTGCAAATACATACCTAGTTTAATTTAAATCCGTTAAAACTGACTTCCTTTATAATCATTTCATTTTTATAGCTAGAAGGCCATTTCTTGGACACTTGGAATTATTTCAATGGGTCTGTTAACAGTATTCTAGATAGTGAAGCAGATGGCACTTCCCTCTAGAGATAGGGCTCTTCAATAGAGCTGGTCAAAAAAATTTTGTACCAACAGTTTTCCATCAGAAAATACAGTTTCGACAAAACTGAAGTTTTTCGCCAAAATATATACATTGACAAAACTTTGGTATTTATTTAATATGTTAGAAAATAACATTTTGAAAATGTCAAAATGCCTCATTTTGGAACTAAAGGCTTTGATTATTGGTTTCAAAATTACTTCATTTTCAAATTCACTTTACATACGTGCGTGCACACACACACACACACACAAAATAAATAAATAAAAGGGCTGAAAGCAAACAAAATGTTTCAAGTGACAGAACAATTTGTTTTCAGAATTTAATTTTGTGAAAAAATACAAAATTTTTGCTGTTTATCCTGATTTGCCATTAAATGTTTTTAAAATCTCTAATTTTTTCACAGGACAGAAAATCTGTTTTCTGATCAGTTCTGCTCCTATACTCCCTCCCTTCCATGCTTACATATATCCTTTGTTTAGTGCAGAGCGCCAAACCAGAAAACATGCTCAGAAGTTATGCATCATAATCACACTGTTAATCTATTTAACTTCTTAGGGTCAGCAATCAGGATTTACCAGTAATAAATATTAATTCAAAATGTCCTTAGCAGAGAGTACTAAAGATGAAGGAGTTAATGACTACCAGCTGTATGTTAACAATTATGGATGAGCAAAGAGACTCCCCACCTTCATCATTCCAGTTACACAAATTATAGTTAATGCTATCTACTTTAGAAAGAGCACTTGTACAGTCCTGAAAGAAATCGTTAATGTGCCTTACTATTAAAGCATAACTGTCTGTAAAGAAACATCAGATAATTATTGAGAGGATTTATTATTACACACAAAGCTTGGTGTATCATAAATTCTACTAGGGATTTTTAGATCACAAAACAAAAACCAATTATACTTGGAAATATATTTCCAGCAAACATTAAAACGTATAAAATGGTGCATACTGAATATGTATGCTTTGCACCATGTATTAATTACTCATAATGCTAGTCAATGCCTCCTGTTCAATTGTGGAAGCTGGATCAGCAAACAGTGGATTGTGCCTTAGTTCAGCTTCACTGCATGTGCATTTCTGCCCCATTAACACATCCAGAAGAAAACTAGATTTTATCAGAATTAACAAATTATCTTTATATTGAGGGTTCACCAGGTTTAAAGAATTCCTTAAACACATCAACATTTACTCTCCACGGTATATAAAATTTTGCCATGAGAGATGCTTCAGCATTTGTTTTACATTTCTCTATCTAGTAATTATGAATTTTGCTCATGAGTTCTCGATCTTATAGGTCATTGATAACAGTTCTCTATATTTCCTTGTGCTTTGTTTATTTTTGCTGTCTGTATTAATAATTACACTGTCGATTAATCGCAGTTAATTCAAAAATTAATCGCAATGTTAAAAAAATAGAATACCAACTGAAATTTATTAAATATTTTGGATGTTTTTCTACGTTTTCAAATATATTGATTTCTATTACAACACAGAATACAAAGTGTACAGTGCTCACTTTATATTTTTTATTACAAATATTTGCACTGTAAAATGATAAATAAAAAATTATATTTTTCAACTAACCTCATACAAGTACTGTAGTGTAATCACTTTATCGTGAAAGTGTAACTTACAAATGTAGATTTTTTTTTGTTACATAACTGCACTCAAAAACAAAATAATGTAAAAGTTTAGAGCCTACAAGTCCCCTCAGTCCTACTTTTTGTTCAGCCAAGTTTGTTTACATTTATGGGAGATACTGCCTGCTTCTTATTTACAATGTCACCTGAAAGTGAGAAGAGGCGTCCTGACAAGTACATGTACCATAAGGCACATACACCTATACATCATACCTATCAGATACATACCCTCTTTTAGGCTTTTTATAACAAAGTCTCTTTCCTTAGCTAAAAATTTGAGTGTGTGTCAGTTTATAGGCACATATCATCCTTGCACTGCTGCTTATTAGAAAGGTCTCACGCTACCAATATCCATTTTTAAAGTGAAGCTAGATTCACTGATGGCATGACAGGTGAGCTAGGACATTCTCAATAGTTTAAGAAAAACAAGATTTTCCTTCTCACATAAGAGGAACCCTAATTATTTGGTCTATTTAGAGAACTTTGAAATGGTTCAAAACTGTACGATATCAAAAATATCCATATGAGGGAGAGCAGGGAATCTTATCTGTAGAGAGGACACTGTGCTACAGGAAACCCTAAATTAGACAGATAGGTATAAAGATTGCTACAGCTATTCAAATATCTCTTATCCGTACAGAAATATATGATGGTTCTCTAAGACAAATAATGAGGATCAGCCTTGTAAAAGATTTATCCAGAGGATATCTTCTGTTTCTGAAGGTAAATACTTCTTATCAATGGCTTTTTATTGTTTCCAACACCCGTTGTACCTCTGTTGAACAAGAAGCCGCTACCCCGGAGAATCATTGTGACTGGGTGCCTGGGATGTGCCACACTGAGAATGCCACACTCAGGGCAGACTGCAAGAAATAGGGCAGACAATCCCCACAACTGGTGGTTTATTATATAATTAGATTCACCAAACTAGTAACAAAAGAGCTTCTGCAGTACCACACTTGTTAACAAGAAGTCAAATACAGTCCCCTTTAGGCATTCCAGCCCTTGGCATTGGTATTGTGCTGCTTCCTATGTTCATTAACTCCATCCACAACCAAGGAATTCAGTGTCAGATGTGAGAATAAAAATTCCAAATCCTTGGCTGGGATATTTTTTGTTAGCACATTTGAATGTAGGCAATGCTGTGGCAGGAATTTACCAGATTGTCTTGGCTGGCTCTAGAAAAGCTTCATTAATCGGAAGTGCCACGTTTCAAATTTGAGGCATGTAAAATGTCCAGGAGTTCATGATGGGAGTCCTGGATTTCCTTAAGAGAAGTTTGGAGCGTATCCGTTGACTCATCAGTTCCTGGAACTGTCAAAAATCATCAATCCTGGAGAGTGGTTGAGGCAATACAGCTTCATTCAGCAATGCTGAGGAAAATTGGTGTGAGGTGTTACCTTCTTGTCAGCCCTTGCCTCCTGCTCTTCTTCAAAGGTCTCCTCTATCAGTTCTGGTTGGTGAGGGGAAAGTCAGGGAATAGGAGAATGAGACTGTCCATGCTCCCTATGAGAGGGACTTGTGGCCCTTAAAAATTGTTGGCAGTGTAAGGACCATGGATTTCAATAAGAGCACTGAGCAGGACCACAGGGCACAGGAGAAGGTAGCTACTGTTGGGCATCCCAGCTGGTGAAAGATGGAGGTCGTCTATCCTCTCTTCTCTTTGCATGCAGAGAATAATGTCTCCTCAAATAAAGAGGAAACCCTTGGACAGAGAGCTCTGAGTCTAAATCACAGTCCTCTTCCACATAGTCTAATGAGTTGATAAAGTCGGAAAAGTAGAGGATCTTAACAAAGCAGTCGTGTCCCAGAAGATATTGGTACTAAGAGGTAAGCACTGGAGACAAAGAGGTCATTTGAGGTCAGTATTGGTATGGAGATAGGTAACTGGTTACTCTGTGTGGAGAGTACATTTTCCATTACTTGCATCTGAAGAAGTGAGGTTCTTACCCACGAAAGCTTATGCTCCCAATACTTCTGTTAGTCTTAAAGGTGCCACAGGACCCTCTGATGCTTTTTTCTGTGTGGAGAGGTAAGCAGGCACAGACTCGTTTGTTAACAGTCTGGAGCACTGAAGTAGGTATCAAGGGTACCAAAGAGTCTGATGGTGCTGATCTGCTGCTTGGATGGACCTGATCATGGGAAGCAGAGGAAGTCTTCCAGTACCAGGTCTTTCATGGTAGAGGCACGACTGTTAGAAGCAGTCCTTGCTGTCTTAAAAGGTACTGGAAGCACTCAGAGCCTTGACAGTACTCCTCTGTGGCCTGAGGTCTCCAGAGACCAGGGCAGCTTTGAAGGAGATCTAACACTCCTGCTCTTCTTGTCACTACCCATCGACTTAAGAGCAGGGGTGGGCAAACTTTTTGGCCTGAGGGCCACATTGGGGTTGCAAAACTGTATGGAGGGCCAGGTAGGGAAGGCTGTGCCTCCCCCAACAGCCTGGCCCCCGCCTCCTCCTATTCCCCGCCCCCCTGACTGCCCCCTCAGAACTTCCGACCCATCCAGCCCCCCCCCCGCTCCTTGTCCCCTAACCACCCTCTCCCAGGACCCCCCACCCCTAACTGCCCCCCAGGACTCCACCCCCTATCCAGCCCCCCTGCTTCCAGTCCCCTGACTGCCCTCCTGACCCCTATCCACACCCCCGCCCTGACAGGCCCCCCACACCTATCCAACCCCCCCAGTTCCCTGACCCTTATCCACACCCCTGCCCCCTGATAGGCCCCCCTGGACTCCCACACTTATCCAACCCTCCCCCCCCCGAACCTCCACCCCTTATTCAACCCCCTGGCCCCCTTACCATGCCGCTCAGAGTAGCATGTCTGGCAGCCGCGCCGCCCGGCCAGAGCCTGACATGCTGCCCTGCAGGAGCACACAACCCCGCTGCCCGTGTGGTGGCGTGGCTGCAGGGGAGGTGGGACAGCAGGGGAGGAGCCAGGGGCTAGCCTCCCCGGCCGGGAGCTCAGGATTTGGGCCAGATGTGGCCCACGGGCCATAGTTTGCCCACCTCTGACTCAGAGTGAAAGCCTCTCAGTACTGCTAGCACAGGTACAGGTGCCTCAGCCTTAGAGGCTTCTGGTGAATGGGTTCTTGAGATGGACGGGTAGCAGCTCTCAGTGACTGAGATCCTAAAGTAGATGGGGTATCAGAAGTCTTACCCCTTTACGCTCTCAGTGGCCTAAATCCAGAGGTAGTCTGGTATCAGCAGCATTACCCCATGACGCTCTCAATGACTGGGACCATGAGGTAGATGGGGCATTACATACAGACGGTTCTCAAATCTCTGGTCTGAAGACCATTTTAAAACTCATTCCATTATGAGAAGCCTGAACTTTACCTCCCTGTTCTTATGAGATCTGCTTTTAAATGAAGTGTAGATCTTACATTTTGAGGGACTATGAGTATTCCCAAATACTTCGGACATTGAGTGTGTCTGTCACTAACCGGAATAGCTTTCTGGTGGGAAAGACACTATTTAAGTCTGGGGATCCCAACATACCCCACAAATAAAAGTCCAGTGACCCCACAAATGGGAAAACGCAAGTAAAAGGGAACAGACAAGAACCCCAAAAGGAATGATCTACAACTGTATGCTATGTAACAACATTAAGGCACCAATAAAAGCTGGCATGCTTGACAGTCCGTCTCAGGCTGAAGGCAACTGTGAAGGATCCGAGGGTGATTCACCCGCACAGTCCTATATATCCTCAGTTTGGGGTGTGAGGATGGGTAGGGTGCACGTAGGGGCTGAATGATCACTGCTAACAAATTTCCAATTAAAGGCGCTGGGGCACATGCGCACCTGAAGCGGAGCACCCAGAGGGACACAACTTGAAGAAGAATGAAGGTTCTGTATTGGAGGATTTTGCCTCATGCTCTGAGGCCATTTCCACAATCATTTTCATTTCAAACTACTACAGAATCAAATTGTCCTGAATGTTGACCTGTACAGAATCAACTACTACTCAAGACATACTAAAAAGAGGATTACCATGTTCTCTAGTGTTATCTGTTTCCTCAGAGTAATTTGAAATCATGGAAAAATTATCAAGTGCCCCATCTAATCTAATATCCTGATCCCAACAATTGCCTAACTCAGGAGTAGGCCAAAAGCCCACAATGCACCTGACTGAACTGTGGAATACACATAGGAATGGAAAGTTCACAGTAATTTAGTTCCCAATTTCTCCCAGCCAATGTAATTGAAGATTCCTCTTTAGCCATATAAATTATAATAATTTATATTGAGTTATAAGGCATGCATAGCACTTTACAATTGGTCACTGTCCCATGGATAAACAATTCTTGCCCTAAGGCATTCAGAGAGTAAGCACCAATGAGTGGAAATACAGTTAAATTTACAATACAGAAAGTATCAGACAGTAATCACTGGAGGACATACCCTCACTGTCACTGGAATGTAAATGCCACCCTTTTTTTTTTTTTTATTTTATTTTAATTTTAATGATCTATTTATCCCCCATGTATCTTGTCACGAGTTCCACGGTGCATAAACTATTTCTGTAATTTGTTTTATATGTTATCTTTTATGTGCATTGTCTTTTTTTTATTATTCCTGTGGAAGATGATACAAGTAAATGAGTGGGTTTGGTATGACCTGCTACGGAGTAAATGGGAAGGAAGGAAGAAAGCTAAATCCAAGAGGTCAAAAAAGTATGAGTCACTCCCATAGTCCAAAACAGGATTGGGACCTCATTGTGTTTGGTACTGGGCACACATTCATAAAGGCCTTGTGGTCCCTGCCCTGAAGAGCTTTACAGATCATTAACATGTGACGGTAAATTAAACAATACTGATCCTGTGCTGACTGCTGAGGGGTCACATCTATTCACCCTTAGAACTGGTGACTATACTAGTCATTTGTGCTTTGCATGAAAGGACTGAAATAAATGTGTGTGTTTTCCCTCAGCCCCTTCCGCACTCAGCAGATGTCCTGCCTCCCTCTGTGCAGTAAAGTCTGCATCTTTGCAATCAGCCAGTCTGGGCTCCAAGGCAGTTCTTCCTCATCCTCGGCTAAACAGATCTGCTCCTTGCGGATTCCTGATCTGGGGAAGCAGATGGGAAGTGGCAGCAAGGAGACTATTCACAGGTAGAGGAGGGTATTTTGACTAGTTGAGGTGGAAAGGCCGTTTTGGACACATTCCAGAAAAAAGGCCTGACCCAATTTCCAGTGGCCACAAATTCTCAACTCACTACCCACATACCTACTGTGACTAATAACATTCTTTAAGAGTCTTTAGGCAGTTACTCTGGCCATACTGCAAGCTGGGATCAGTTCTACATTTCCTAAATAAAACTAATCAACTTCATCATTAATAAAAACCTCTTGTATCTTGCACTCTTCTTATATCTTCATGCCTCTAGGAATGATTTCCTCTCCCAGAATGTCTAACAATTATATTCTTGTCACTGTTACTTAGTAACTTAGCACCTACTGTAGGTCCTAGAACAATTTGTTATAAAGGTCTATGTCAAGAGCAGACTCTCTTGTATGTGCCAGACTAAGATGTGCCAAGACAACAACATTTGATATTAAGCAACAGTTTCTCTGAAACTGGTCCTGATGTGCTGTTCAACCCAATCTACACATGAATTAACAAACAAAACAATGTTTTGTGGGAGTTACGGTTGAAGCAGGACATGTTCCATTCACCCAAATCCTTAAAAGAATGGAAAGAAGAAATTAATGGGAAACACTCTGCATTTATTTTCACTCCCATATTGCCTACAATGCTTTTGATAACACACTTCAACACTCCATAAAGCTCTCTCCTTCCATCTCCAGCAGATACCAAAAGGCCAAGTATACCCCATCTTCGCTAAATTTGCACTCTAAGTGCAAAACCTCATATGCTTTTATATCAATTATACCAACAGATCAGCACATCTGACTGTCACATATGCCATGTATTTGAAAGGTTATTCCATTGTAACATTGCAGAGGTCACTGCTTAAGTTTTGTGTTAGAAAGTCAGATGGAACTGCTAGTTGCTCTGTAGACCAGCCATTGGAGGAAAACTTGTCATACACATTTTCCCACTCCTAGTGAGTTACAACTATTTACTACTTAACACTAGAACATTGGTAATAAGGAATCCTCAATTCGATCCCTAGCTCTGCGGGAGAAGTTTGATTTATGATGGTTAGAGCTAGGATAGCCCAAACTTGTTTAGTGACTCTGAAAGGCAGCGTGATGCTGTGAATAAAACTGGAGTTACAGGCCTGCAACGATGTTGCATAAACTCTCTGCTAACTTATTAGAAAATGGAAATGGGGGCAAGTGTTAACAGCTCTTCCATGACAGTCTTCTATATTGGGGTTCATGGACTTAGCCTAGCTTAAGAGTAGTGAATTATATGGGAATTTCAACTACAATTAGAAGAGGTAAGATTTTAACTCCTGGTCTTCTCTTCCCTGCTCAGGGAATTTCCTCTAGGCTAGAGGGATATTTGAGAAGGAGGTTGTCTCTCTGTCCTTCCCTCCCTGGAAATGAGTGACAGTATTTGCACCGCCTGCTGAATTGGTCATCAAATTCAAAGGGTTTGCCTTGGTGCAAATATTCTCCATTATGGCTAAACTACTATAAAATGCCCTATAGCCAAACACTACCCATGCATACCTGATATTCTAGGAATCTGCACAAGAGGAGCAATGATGTGGACAAATGACGGGTCCCAGAGTGCTTTAGAGTTCTTGCAAAAAGTCGTCCCCTCCCCCCCCCCCCCCCAAAAAAAAAAAAATAAAAGAAAGAAAAAAAATCCAGTACAGAAAAATTTCTAAAGGGCTGATTTCTGAACTCTTATTTTTTCTGTATCAATTCATTTTTCATCAAACCACCATGAAAAAAAATCAAATAGAGCTCAAATATTTTATGTTTTCCATCACAATAAGATTTTTATCAAATAAAAGTTTAAAGCTCTTGGTAAACTGAGCTCTAAAACATATGATTAAATCAGACGTCTGCATGAGAAGATGAAATTATCCATTACAATTACCCCAAAAGAATTACTGCTTCTCTGATCTCTCCAGCATTTTGAAGATGGCAAAGTTAGAGACAAGTAGTGCACCCAAAATATTGCATTTGTATTCTTATGATATGGGCTTTATATACATGCAGATTCTACCTCAAGTTCTTCTCTACCAGAAAAATATTATTTCTGAGAGAGTCTCTGGAATATTTTGTGCAGTACTACTACTCCACTTAATCAAGATAATGTTTCTGTCATATATTTTTTTACCCAAGAATTACCGTATCCTATTGGTTATTAAATTACCATATTTCAGAAATATCTATTTGTGCAGAGGTTATGTATTTTACACATAACAAAGCAAGACATTGTAAATACCAAATTTTGCTGATAGGCTTCCTTCATTAGTATTTTTAGATTTTATTCCTAACAAAGCAACCATTGTTTTACTTGTCCTTTTGCTGACATTCTTATTTCAAAGTATTCGCCATCGGAGAGGCTTACCCATTTTCTAGAAAGTGAACTAGAGAGCTTACTAGTCTCTTTATCAAGGATTCCCACAAATTAGGGAAGGAAAAGACCTATTAGAACATCTAGTCCATATGTATACCAATGCAGGATCATTCCCTAACATGCATTTTAAGACTAGTGTCACTGTCTGTTTTCTTGTCTCCATCTCTCTCTTGGAGGATGCAATATCCAGTTCAAACTGCCCCACCTTGACCAAGAAGAAACAGAAAATGAAACAATGCTGACATCAGACGAGTTAGGAAATGTCAGGAAAAAGTGCCCTGTGCTATCTTAATTCACCCCTTTGTGCATATGCATTATGATACAATCTTTAGTTACATGATCACATATTTTTTCCACAAGGCTCCTGCCTCATTCAGTGGACAGGATGGATGGTGTTCACTTAGCAGCTATTAAATATTTTGTTTTATCCTCATTGTTCAGTGTGTGGCCTCTTGACTTTACTGCATATTATTCAAACACCACTCATGGGCCTTTCTAGGACACTCCTCACTGTAGCATTCAAGTGCTTCACAAATATTTTATTTATCTTCAGAACACCCCTCTGAGGTGAGAGGGTGTAATCTCCATTTTACAGAGGGGAACTGAGGAACAGAGAGATTTGGGTCAAAAGTTTCCTCTAATTTTGGGTGCCCAATTTGATACACCTACTCTGAAAAAATTAGATCCTAATTCAGCATTATATAGGATTTTATAAATACATTCAAAGCAGAGCTCCATTGACTTCAGTTGCAGCTGTGAGAACTCAGCAGTTCTGCAAATCAGATCCCATGGTATCAAGCTGGATACCCAGAAAATGAGAAACAATTAGTAACCACCTATGTAAAGTTTGGTTTAAGTGGCTAGTATCATACAGAAATTCAGGGAGGAGGGGAAAAGATATTGTCAGTTGCTTTGACTGCCTATGCAACTTCTTCTATCAGGGCTTGTCTATACTTACCGCGCTGGTTCGGCGGCAGGCAATCGAACTTCTGGGTTCGATTTATCGCGTCTAGTCTGGACGCGATAAATCGAACTCAGAAGTGCTCCCCGTCGACTCCGGTAATCCTGCTCGCCGCGAGGAGTACGCGGAGTCGACGGGGGAGCCTGCCTGCCGCGTCTGGACGGCGGTAAGTTCGAACTAAGGTATGTCGACTTCAGCTACGTTATTCACGTAGCTGAAGTTGCGTACCTTAGTTCGATTTGGGGGTTTAGTGTAGACCAAGCCTTAGTCTCCAACTCAGACAATAACTTTGCCCCTAAGTCAACCCTGACCATGAATTTTTTCCCACCCATTCTTGGCTACAAGTCTACTTTATCTAGAATACTGTCAGAATGAGCACTCTTATTTACTATCAGGACTACAACAATTCCCTCAAGCTCTTTACGTTGTTTCTCAAGATAAGCAGTTTTGGGGTGAGACTGGGGAGGCTATAATGTGGTGGTCAGACAACCATCTTCTATCACATTTACAAGCTGAAATTCAAACACTGTCCTGCTGGTTTTCAAGCCAGTTTGTGGGCTTGCACCATCCTGTTTCCGAGACATCAAAGCCATTTAATTTCATACATGCACACACAACTCAGGTATTGTCTTCTCCTCCCTGCCACTATTTACAGTTGGAAAAAAGCAGAGGTGCTGGATCCAGGACACAGGCTGGAAGGTCGCCCTCGAGCGCACCCTCAAAATGCCTGCTTATTACCCGGTTGGTTGCAGATAGAGCTCGAGTGAGATGAAAGGGCCGGCTGATGGTCTGCCGGCACTTACAGCCTTGCCCTTCTTTTGGACGGGTTCTGGTTGAGTTTGGGTCCCGAACCTGCAGGACTGTTGCGGCTTAAACCGCTTCCTCTCAGGCCCCGGCGTGTAAAGGCCCAGAGAGCGCAAGGTAGTCCTGGAGGCTTTTAGGCCGTGTAATTTACTGACTGTCCATTCCAAAAACAGTGCCAGGCCATGCAATCTGAGGTCCTGGATGGACTGCTGAACCTCCACGACAGGCCCAACGACTGCAACCAGGATGCATGCCTCATAGAAATAGCTGAAGCCATGGTCTGGGCCACAGAATCTGCTGCATCTGAGACCGCTTGGAGGGCTGCCCTGGCCACAGTCCTGCCCTCATTGAGGATAGCTGGGAATTCCTTCCTGGACTCCTCTGGCAGTGAGTCCATGAACTTAGCCATGGACTGCCAAATACTAAAATCACAGCAGCCAAGCAAGGCCTGATAGTTGGGCACTCTCAGCTGGAGGCTGGACGTAGAAGATCGAGCCTCTTTGCCTCCTTTTTCTTAGGAGTCAACCCCAATTGGCCTGGTCTATTGTGCTCATTGGCTGCTGACACAACCAGTGAGTGTGGGGCAGGATGAGTATAAAGATATTCAAAACCCTTAGCGGTGACGTAGTACTTTCTTTCCACCTGCTTAGAGATGGGGGGCAGGGAGGAGGGTGTCTGCCACAGGGCCTTGATTAGTTTCATCACTCCCTCGTGTACTAGCAATGCCAACCTGGAGGGGCACTTAATACATTGAACAGGGAGTCTGAGGGCTCTGCCAGCTCCTCAGCTTCCAGCCCCAGTTTGATGCCACCCTCTTCAAAAGCTCTTGGTGGGCCCTTGCACCATCCTGGGGGACTGCATGAGAAGCCCCCACTATCACCTCATCTGTCAAAGATAAGGAGGCAGCAGGTACAGGTGGGTCTGCCAACTCCACTACTTCTGCCAAAGGATTCCTCAGCTGAGTCTGTCCCTGGGGAGCTTGCTCTGACTCCACATCCAAGTCAGGTGGTGGGCAGGAGACTGTCACCAACTGTCTTTCGGGTGCCCCTGCGACCAACCAATGCCCCTGCGATGGTTGGGGAAATCCCCAGGGGTTCCAGAGTGGCCAGGCGGCCACTGGTGGCCCAAAGGGGAATGCCAATGTCCCCTGTGGGTGACCTTGGCTTGCAGGCAGGTCTTCCTCCTCTGGCTCTATATACTTCCTCCTCACTGTCTGAGCCCAAGGAGGGAGAGACTTGTCTGGGGAACCAGAACGGTTCTGAGGCCCCCTATCTACTCCATTCCTGTCGGCTCTCTCTGCAGACCTCCACTGGGACGATGGGTCTCAATGCCGCGACTCCGGTGACGGGCGGATCAGCAACAATACCCTGGTGATCAATGCCTCACACTTTGCCACTCCGTAAACCAGGACCGAGAGTGAGAGGATTGATGTCTCGGAGACCGTTGACATTCTCGTGGTGATCCGTACTGGCAATCCAGAGACTGGTGATGGGACTCCAATGACGGAGGAACACTGCCTAGAGTCCAGGGACTGACCAGGAACTCTGGCAAGTAAGCCAACCCCCATCCAGGGACTGGTGGCGCTGTTCAGGCGAGCGCCGGCAGGGTGCCCCCTGCAGCGGTGAGTGGTGCCGCACTAATGGAGACCAGGGCAGGTTTACCTTTCGAACGGGGCACTTCACTGGCAGGCGTGGACAGCACCACTAGGTGCAGTGTGCCTCTGCTGCTTCCCAGAGCAACGAGCAGGTCTGGAAGTGGGCTCAGCAGCTCAATGGGAGCTGGAGCCTGACAACTGTCCGGAGGGGAAGAGCCACCCCTCGTGGGTCTTTGCTCTCCTCTGGCTCTCTCCCTCCCTTTATGGGATGTATGTGAACACCCTCTCCTGGCCCTTCTTTGCATTTTTAGCCAGTACCGTGGATGAGGATTGGCGCCGGTCAGCAGTTGGTGTCGGCAGCATGCTCTGCATTGAGGCCACGGTGCTTGGAGCAGAAACCGATCTTATCAGCTCCGAGGCTGGTGCGAGGGCCGACTCCATAAGGAGTGCTCGAAGACGAATGTCCACTCCTTTTTTGTCCGCGGCCTGAAGCTCTTGCAAATGCGACACTTGCCGCTCATGCGGGTTTCCCCTAAACACTTCAGGCAGTGTTTCTATGAGGATCACTGAGTGGCACAGATTTTTTGCAGCAGTCGCAAGGCTTGAAGCCCGGGGACCAGGGCATCCCCCATCCCTAAGCTAAGTCCCGTATGGGACTAACCAACTAATTCTAACTTTACACTAAGGGAGCTATTAAACTATATAACTTTCACAACTATATACAACGAATTCGCTACTAGGCACAGTTGAGATAGGAAAGCTTGCCGAGGCAAGGAGACGTTCCAGCACGATCACAGGCAGTAAGAAGGAACTATGGAGGGGGAGCCAATGGTGCCTCTTATACCAGTGCATATACACGTCACTCCAGAGGGCACCAGAGCCAGTACCCTACGGATATACTGAGGGAAAAACTTCCGACACCGGTGCATGTGTCGAGCACACACACCTACAATGGAACCTATAATAGAATGGACATGAGCAAGCACTCGAAGAAGAATTTTGACTTATTCACATATATCCCCCTCTCGCTTTTATTTGGAAACTAATTATGTTTTACCATTCTCAGTCTATTTCCATTTGACAGGAAGAATATCAATTCTTATAGTATATTAAAATATAAATTGCTATTTGATCTGAGAAAAGAAGTATCTTCTTGACACATTTACCTGAAGTTGTTTCCTATTTGAGCATATTAGGTTCCTTCCATCTCATTACAAAATCTAAGCTGTGTCAGCAAATGAGCACAAGACTCTAGCACTGTTTCTCTGGGGTTTGCGAAAGGGCAAAACACATAGATCAGGAAGAACACTCTGCTAATTAAACTGCAGCAGATGACTCAAGAAGAGAAGGGCTTGTCATAAGTAATGTCTATGCCAAGAATGATCAGATTAAATATGCAAAATGTGAAGAAAAGGTGGGCAACAGCACAAAGCTGATATTCCAGACCTTAACTAGGCTGCAATAGTTCTGACAGTTTCCCTAATTATTCACAATAATGGACATAGGGTTCAAAAGGCAGGAGGAAGAAATACATTTTTCTCCATTATAGGTGCTGAGCACCAAGGCTAAAATCATGCCTGTCTGAACACTGATCAGTTTCTGCAAAGGTTAATAGCAATTAAATGTGGCAAACTAGACTAAATGAGAAACAGGTCATGATACCACCGTACTTGCAAAGAGCACAATACTTTGTAGAAAACTATTTCTGAAATATTTCTTAAAGTAGCAACAGCATCTAAAAACTGAAACACAGTAAAAAAACCTGTTCAAATTAAAACATACATATAGTTTTAATATATAGTTTAAGTATAGTTTTCTTCATAAACCAGTTCACTAACCCTCATTTTTCTTTTTTATACGAGAGTATTTGAGCTAACCAAATAAAACAAAAAAATAAAGATTCCTAACATCCCTTAAAAGATATGTTTGACCCTAAAAACTCCTCAATGCCAACAGTAACAGTAGCTCCTGACAGGCCTGACAAACTCAATAGATCCAACACATTGCTTTCGTAGTATTTATCCAATGAGGGTCAAGTGAGGTATCTAATAAAAGTTTATGTCATACTGAGTCTCGTAATAGTTGCGAGATGGATGGATGAATATTTAAAAGGTTTCAGAGTAGCAGCCGGGTTAGTCTGTAGCCGCAAAAAGAACAGGAGTACTTGTGGCACCTTAGGCCTGGTCTACACTAGGCGTTTATGTCGAAGTTAGCGCCGTTACATCGAATTAACCCTGCACCCGTCCACACCACGAAGGTATTTAGTTCGATATAGAGGTCTCTTTAATTCGACTTCTGTACTCCTCCCCGACGAGGGGAGTAGCGCTAAATTCGACATGGCCATGTCGAATTAGGCTAGGTGTGGATGGAAATCGACGCTAATAGCTCCGGGAGCTATCCCACAGTGCACCACTCTGTTGACGCTCTGGACAGCAGTACGAGCTCGGATGCTCTGAACAGCCACACAGGAAAAGCCCCGGGAAAATTTGAATTTGAATTCCTTTTCCTGTCTGGCCAGTTTGAATCTCATTTCCTGTCTGGACATTGTGGCGAGCTCAGCAGCACTGGCAATGATGCAGAGCTCTCCAGCAGTGATGGCCGTGCAATCTCAGAATAGAAAGAGGGCCCCAGCATGGACTGATCGGGAAGTCTTGGATCTCATTGCTGTGTGGGGCGATGAGTCCGTGCTTTCCGAGCTGCGCTCCAAGAAACGGAATGCAAAGATCTACGAGAAGATCTCTAAAGACATGTCAGAGAGAGGATACAGCCGGGATGCAACGCAGTGCCGCGTGAAAATCAAGGAGCTGAGACAAGGCTACCAGAAGACCAAAGAGGCAAACGGACGCTCCGGATCCCATCCCCAGACATCCCGTTTCTACGAGGCACTGCATTCCATCCTAGGTGCGGCCGCCACCACTACCCCACCAGTGACCGTGGACTCTGAGGATGGGATATTGTCCACGGCCGGATCCTCGGACATGTTAGCGGACGGGGAAGATGAGGAAGGAGAAGAGGTGGACGAGGCAGTCGACAGCACTCACAACGCTGATTTCCCCGACAGCCAGGATCTCTTCATCACCCTTACAGAGATCCCCTACCAACCGTCCCCAGCCGTTACCCCGGACACAGAATCTGGGGAAGGATCAGCCAGTAAGTGTTGTAAACATCTAAACATTTATTTTTAACAGAACAGGAATATTAACAATTAAAAAAATGGGTTTCTCATGATTAGTTTGCCCTAGGCGCTTAACGGTTCAGTCATGGGCAGTGCAACTATTGAAAAAAAAATCTAGCAATGTCCAGTTTTGCATGATTGTCCTGCCCAAGCCGCTCTACTGTTTAGTCACTGCTACAGCAGCTAGAGTAAAATGCGGTCTATATGTCCGGGGATGGAGCAGAAATCCTCCTGTGACATCTCGAGGAAGCTCTCCTGGAGGTAATTGGAAATCCGTTGCATTAGGTTCCTGGGGAGAGCGGCCTTATTGGGTCCTCCGTAGTACGACACGTTGCCGCGCCACGAGACAAGCAAGTACTCGGGAATCATTGCTCTGCACAGCAGGGCGGCATACGGCCCTGGTCTTTGGAGGCTTTCCCGGAGCATTCTCTCTTTCTCGCTGTCAGAGATCCTCATGAGGGTGATGTCGCTCATGGTGACCTGCTTTGAATGAGGTAGGGGAATGTTAGTGTTGGGACTGCTTTACCGTTCCTTTACAGAACTGTAACTGCTGGTTTGCAGCCACGCGGTGGAGGCGGGAGAGGGGCAGCCGAAAGGGATCGTTCCCGGGGACAGCCGCGAGGGTGTGGGACAGGAGCAGAGTTCCTGCTTGCCGGATTGCTGGCAGCAGGGACCGACATTGATTTCAATGTGAAATGAGGCCATTGCTAATATAAAAGTTTTAAGCTGCCACGAGTCTACGGCTTACCATGTCTGCCTGCAACAGAAATTCCGTTGTCCTGACACGCTTCTCAAATGTGCTGTGCAAGACCCCAGGCACTGAATGCGAAGGCCGAGAATTCGACCTTGTGCTGAGTGCGCATGTGATAGGTGCTGTGCATGGTCTTGTTCACAGAGAAAGACTATGTTCTTTGTTCACAACTACATTTATCTTTCTGAGGAATTCACTCCCTATTTCCCATTCCCACAGCCCCATCTGCGACTGTCTCACAACCTAGCCTGGCATCACACTCCCAGAGGCTAGTGAGGATTAGGCATAGGAAGAAGAGGACACGGGAGGACATGTTCTCAGAGCTTATGGCCTGCTCCCGAGCCCAGGCAGCACAGCAGACCCAGTGGCGGGAGAACTTGTCCCAAATGCAGCAAGCAAACATGGATCGGGAGGAGAGGTGGCGGCAGGAAGACCAGCAGGCGACTCAAACCCTGCTTGGACTACTGAGGGAGCAAACGGACACGCTCCGGCGCCTTGTGGATGTTCTGCAGGAACGGAGGCAGGAGGACAGAGCCCCACTGCAGTCCATCTCTAACCGCCCTCCCCCGCCACCAAGTCCCATACCCCCCTCACCCAAAGTGCACAGAAGGAGAGGCGGCAGAGTCCACGCAAACTCTCACTCCACCCCTGCAGAGAGCTCTAGTAGCAGAAGGCTCTCATTCCCCAAAATTTGACAAGTTCTTTCCTTCCCGCCTGACACAAGCCCCCGTCCAAGTTTCACCTCCCAGTTCCATGTGTAGTTGATAATAAAAAATATGTTTCTGTTAACTAATGTTTCCATCATGTTCTTTTGGAGGAGGGGGGGAAAGGGGGATGGTAATTGGACAGGACAGTCACCTTTGGCAGGGTACATAGGCGGGGGCAGGTACAGCAGCAGGGCACATACACAGTGCAGTGACTAGTTGCCCTGGTCAGTCTGGGAGGTGGTTTTCATGTTCTGTAGTGGGGGGTGGGTTGCTCTGTGACTTTGTGGCGGGGGAGGGCAGTTACAGATCTTAAGCGGCGGTCCTTATGCAGGATCACAGAGCCACACAGCAGGAGATCTGTAACCGTCCTCCCCCTGCCACAAAGTCACATAGCCCCCCCATACACACAGTCCCGATCAGGAGGGGTGACAGGCTCCGTTGAAAGAACCAGCCCAGCACAGCGGAGCCTGTCAATCCTTGAGTTTAGAAGCTTTCTTTGCGTCACTACACTACACCCGCTCCGCACCACAATCCGCGTCCCAGTTTTAAAAAATCCCCGCGAAAACAGTAGGAAAGAAAACGGTGTTCATTAACAAAGTAGAACTGATTTTATTTCGAAACGTGTGTTGGAAGGGGGGGAGAAGGGGGTATGTAACTGGAGAGGATAGTCAACATTAACTGGGTAAAGAAACGGGGGCAGGTTCGGCTTCTCTGTACACAAACTTTACAGTCACAGGTTACCCTGCTCACTCAGGAACCTAGCTTTCAAAGCCTCCCGGATGCACAGCGCGTCCCGCTGGTCTCTTCTAATCGCCCGGCCGTCTGGCTGTGCGTAATCAGAAGCCAGGCTATTTTCCTCAACCTCCCACCCCGCCATAAAGGTCTCCCCCTTGCTCTCACAGAGATTGTGGAGCACACAGCAAGCTGCTATAACAATGGGGATATTGGTTTCGCTGAGATCACAGCGAGTCAGCAAGCTTCTCCATCTCCCCTTGAGACGGCCAAAAGCACACTCCACCACCATTCTGCACTTGCTCAGCCGGTAGTTGAAGAGTTCTTTTTCACTGTCCAGGGCGCCAGTATAGGGCTTCATGAGCCAGGGCATTAGCGCGTAGGCTGGGTCCCCGAGGATGACTATAGGCATCTCCACATCCCCAACAGTTATTTTGTGGTCCGGGAAGTAAATACCTTGCTGCAGCCGTCTAAACAGACCAGAGTTCCTGAAAACACGAGCGTCATGAACCTTGCCCGGCCATCCCACGTAGATGTTGGTAAAACGTCCCCTGTGGTCCACCAGTGCTTGCAGCACCATGGAAAAGTAGCCCTTTCTGTTAATGTACTGGCTGGCCTGGTGGTCCGGTGCCAGGATAGGGATGTGAGTTCCATCTATGGCCCCACCGCAGTTTGGGAATCCCATCGCTGCGAAGCCATCTATGATCGCCTCCACGTTTCCCAGGGTCACTACCTTTGGCAGCAGTACATCAACGATTGCCTTGGCTACTTGCATCACAACAACCCCCACAGTAGATTTGCCCACCCCAAACTGGTTCGCGACTGACCGGTAGCTGTCTGGCGTTGCAAGCTTCCAGAGGGCTATGGCCACTCGCTTCTGGACAGTCAGGGCTACTCGCATCCGGGTGTCATTGCGCTTCAGGGCAGGGGACAGCAACTCACAAAGTTCCAGGAAAGTTCCCTTCCGCATGCGAAAGTTTCGCAGCCACTGGGATTCATCCCAGACCTGCAGCACTATGCGGTCCCACCACTCAGTGCTTGTTTCCCGTGCCCAGAATCGCCGTTCCACGGCATCAACATGACCCATTGCGACCGTGATGTCCTCGGCGCTGGGTCCCCTGCTTTCTGAGAGGTCTGTGCTACTCTCAGACTTCAGGCCATCACCGCGGTGACGTAGCCTCCTCGCCTGACTTATCTGCATCTGCCTCAGGGAAAGGTGTATGATAAGCTGCGAGGCGTTGAGAGCGGCCACAACTGCAGCGATGGTCGCAGTGTGCTCCATGCTCGCAGTGCTGTGGCGTCCGCGCTGTCACTGACTAGAAAAGTGCGCGAACGGATTTCCCGCCGGCGCTTTCAGGGAGGGAGGGCGGGAGTGATGGACGGATGACGACAGTTACCCAAAAGCACCCTGGACACATTTTTTTTACCCAGAAGGCATTTGCGGCTCCACCCAGAATTCCAATGGGCAGCGGGGACTCCGGGAACTGTGGGATAGCTGCCCACAGTGCACAGCTTCCAATGTCGACGCTTTCCCCGTTAGTGTGGACTCACAAAGTCGAATTACTGTCCTTAGTGTGGACACACACGTTCGACTTTGCAATATCGATTCCAAAAATTCGATTTAAGTAAAATCGAACTACTCTCGTAGTGTAGACAAGGCCTTAGAGACTAACAAATGTATTTGAACATAAGCTCACAAAAGCTTATGCTCACATAAATTTGTTAGTCTCTAAGGCTTGGTCTACACCTCACCCCACAAATCGAACTAAGGTACGCAACTTCAGCTACGTGAATAACGTAGCTGAAGTTCGAAGTACCTTAGTTCGATCTTACCTCGGTCCACACGCGGCAGGCAGGCTCCCCTGTTGACTCCGCGGTACTCCTCTCGTCTAGCTGGAGTACCGCAGTCGACGGCGAGCACTTCCGGGTTCGACTTATCGCGTCCAGACAAGACGCGATAAGTCGAACCCAGAACTTCAATTGCCAGCCGCCGAACTAGCGGCTGGGTGTAGACATACCCTGAGGTGCCACTAGTACTCCTGTTCTTTAAAAGGTTGTGTATGTACTGAAAAGATCTTTTAAAATCTGTGTCCCAGGCAAGGTGAACAAACAGTTACACCAGACAAAGGGATGTAGATTCACCTATCTGCCTTGGTTCATATGTAGATTAAAGCATTGTAAGCCAACACAATGGAAGCACTGTTTTGCATATAGTCAACAGGAGGATGTGAAGGCAACTTGGAGCCAGCACACCAGGAGAAGCAAAAAGACGGTTATCCATTCACTAAGGAAATGAAGAGCGGAAGGTATTCATGAACTCTTGGACCCTGGGTGAGTGAAAACCAGCTAGCTCTACAAAAGACTGAATCCTTGGGGGGAAAATCTACTTAGCTACATAGAAAAAGTAACTGTTGATAAACACAAACCCAGGTTTGCATTCTATGTTTTTGTTTTATATGCAACAATTTTTGTTTCCATTATCCTAATTTACAATCTCTTAAATTTTAGCCTTTGATAATAAGCATATGATAATATAGAAGGGCACTTTCCATAGGGTTACCATATTTCAGATTCCCAAAAACAGAACACTGCCGGGGGGGAGGGGGGGCGCGTAGAGCTGGGGATGCTAGAAGGGGTGCATTGTCACTCCCTGGCATGGGTGGCTGGCAAAAACCCAGGATGCAGCAACAGCTGTCATTCAGCACCTCTTTGTGGGACACTCTTCTCAGGGCTGGGAACTGGGGCCTGGGTGGGCGGGATCTGGCAGCTATGGCTTCCAGGGGAATAGACCAACCTGCTGCGGATGCAGGGAAGGGACCAATCAGCTGCAGCTTGTCTGCTCGGCAAACCCACAGAAATTTCCTGTTATTGAAAAATCCGTCCGTACAGAGAAAGGAAGCTCAAAGAAGAGGCTATGTCCAGGAAAACCCGGACGTATGGTGACCCTACTTTCAGAAGCACTCGGGCTGGGGCTCACCTACTGTTAACTTACAAGACAAAGTAAGGGGTAGCAGAGCCCTAAGGAGATTGTTTGGGTGGTGTTGGCGAGCCAATACTCAGTTAAGCACAAGCAAATCTTCCTCTCACTGGAGGCAGGAGGGTAACAAGGTGGCTCTCAGTCCAGGGCACTCCGAGAAACAGCGATAACCCATAACTCTTGATGGGGGTGGCGGGGAGTGGCACAATTTAAAGGGGAGGGACACATGACCGCCACATGTGTCACCTCTGGCCCTTTTCCCTACCCCTGCGCCCCCCACACCCTTCCTAGCCGGCACCACCTTTCTCTCATTCCCCACAGTTGCAGGAAAGGAAGGGACTCAGAGGTCTTCCCCACACCCCTCTGGGGGAGCTGTGCTGCCATCCCCGTCTCTCTTCCCTGCTCCAGGCACCTCCTGGTAGGATTCAGCAGGGGCGCTAGGTGCTGGTGCCTTTCCCAGACACATCCACCTCAGCTATGCTCAGCCCGACTCCCACCCTGGAAGAAACTGGTGGCGCGGGGGAGGGATGTGATTCCCTCCCCCTGCACTCTCTGACCTCTGCAGACAAAGCGTCACACTATGAAGCCCTGGAAAATATATTAGCAAACAATACCATTTTTACTTTACCCTGTTTTAGATGACAGACAAGAGTTTCTGCCACTTCAAACTTTTGGTGATTGTAAAAGGCCAAAATGGAAATTGTTTCAATGTTTAATATTTTCATTCTGTTTAAATATTTCTTTGATTCTGTATCTCTTGCAAATCTGTCTTCATAAATTTACACTTTGCATTAAACTATATGCCAAACATTTAATTCAGAAACACTGGTAATACAATCCTCCAGCTTTTTTGTCTCGTCTTCGGTGTCAATTAAGTTTTCATATACTGGTGAGAGAATTAAAAACATCTGTGTTCTACAAGCAAGGCTGTGTATGTAATGTTAAGGAATGGGAATATGGTTATATATTGAAATAGCAATATGGACTTGAAATAAGTTAACTTTTTTCTTTTTAAATATTAAAGCAATCAGAGGCTATGACTCCAAAACCAAAATAAACTGGTATTAGAATTCAAAAGAGATTTCTATTACTTGAATTTTCATCATTTTGTGTGCACATTTTTCACCTTAAATAGTGCTCATCCGGTATTTTTCAATAAAATTTCAGTTCTGATATGCTTAAACGCATCAGAATTTTTAAATGCTTATTATAGCCAAGCAATTGTTAGCTCCTGGATGCTGATTAATAAATGAAGAAAAAAAAAAAAAAAAAAGTAAGCTAACTTACATTGCTATCCTCAGGGTCTTCCAGACCATCAGGCCGACTAAGGTTGCGAGCAGGCTGACTGCAGACTACGTTGTCTTCCAGTTCCCAACAGGAAGTCCTTACAGGCAGCCTTTGGAGCTCCTCAGGATAAAAAGCACCATCTGCTCCATCTGAAATAAAAATTAGAAGAACAGTCCTCTTATTTTGTAAAAAAAAGTTCTGTTCAATACAATTAGTACACTTTTTGTCATATCAAAATAATAATGAAATCAAAATTTCAAATGTTTTCAGTTTAGATTTCATAAAACTAGGAGTTCTCAACCAAAGCCCAAAATCTGGTAAACGGAATGCACACCTAGAACAAACTTGGTGTGAGTACACCATTGTTCTTGTGTCCTCTTGAAAATTTTCCTTTTAGTGACCAGAGTCGACAGACTTATTAATGAATCCAACCATTTACGACAAACATATTATATGCCAGGATATCAACAGTCCGGTCCCACCTCTACATAAATAAAATGGCACCATTATTTTTAAATTGTGGGACAAAAGAAAGCTGAGGAAAATAAAACTTTACAAACCTCTTGTTTCCTGGATTGCGTAAGGGTTTCCAAACTGCAGTACTGGTAGTCTACTTGGCACTGCAGGAACCAGTCCACTCTCCTCTGAGTATGGACTGAGAAAATGTACACCTTGCTGAGAAATCTGTCCCTTAGTTATCCTTTCAGTTTGATTTTCTGGACTCCTGCCAAGTTCCTAATTAACAAAAAGTTTCCATGTGTTAATTACATTTTTAGTCAAATTATCAAATGTTTTAAATTATGATTAAATACATCGTTTAATTAAAAGCTTCAATTTTTTAAAAAAAAAATCCAATATTTATCTGCCAATTTTCAGATCTACCTTTCACGACTTGACTGGGCTGATTAAGTAACTCCAGGTTTTTGTTAAGTTATCGATATATTTAATAATGTATTTGTAAGAAATTTTATTTCGAAGTTCTATCATCAATAGATGCAAACTCAATAAAAAAAGCCAAATCACCAATATTGTTCATACAAATACCTACTTTTGCAAAGCAAATAAAAAAAATCTGTTACAAAATATGTCGAGGCTCTGCTACTTTCAACTGATCTCTCCTTACAACTGAGATGATGTGCATATTGTGAACAATTCACAAATAAAATTCTTGTTTTATCTAAAAAAACACTATAATTTAGGAACACCCCGATTATGCAGAAATCAGGTACAGGCTTGATGCAATACTCTAAAAATATTTCTCTTTTGATAGATGCATAAAAACTTACTAGATATATTGGGCTGGATCATCTACTGGTATACATCGAGGTAGCTCTGTTGACTTAAATGGAGTTATCCCAATTTATACCAGCAGAGGTTCTGGCCCACTGGGTTAAGTTTCTTGCTCTCAGTAAGAGAAGAATTTTAAGATGGATGGGCCTTTATTCCACCCATTTCAAACTCGAGAAGAAACAAAACAACATCACTGGAGAAAAAGTCAGAAGCTGTCCTAACTTTTTCTGTCCTACAATTTGTAGGCTGTTTGTTTATCAACCCCAAGGAGCAATCAAAAGAAGTTCAAAGCGCAGGGTCTACTTTCTAAAAGTCTGAGACACTTTCTGAAAGTGGAAATGTCCCATATGCTTATCTTTTTTTCTACAATATGGAAACATTTTTGCTAAAAACATGATGGCATTTAATACTTTAATTCCAGCATCACCTAAGATTAAAATAGAATGTACATCAAAGTGCTTGTAAAAGGTGCTATAAAATAGTCTTAGCCATAAGCTGGACTGCTAGGGTAGAGACTGATTAAAAAAAATCAAAGGCTATATAACTATGTAAATAAAACAGAAACTAAGTAATTTTATAGGTTTGAAGAGACTACAAATGAACATTTTTAGCATGCTATGTTTAGTGACATTTATAAACAAACACTGATAATGGAGTATAAATTGAAAAGCTGTTTACTGTACGATGCTTAACCTTTTAAATCATGGTTTCAGCCTAGCAGAGCACTTTGATTCTTCCTTGGAATTGTTCTAGCAAATTTATAGATATTTACATTACGAGCTTTTATAAGCTTCATACAATATTTTTACAGTTGCACTCCTCATGTGTGTTGTTTAAAATGATTCCCTCCAGCTAAAAATGATTCCCTCCAGATAAATAGTTCTATCAAAATCCTGATGTTCACTTAGCTTTTCTATGAATTAGAGAAATATGGTACAGACATATTTCAAAAAAGAAAACCACCAATGTATTTGGCTATTCCTTTGTATGAAAAACAGCATCAACAGCATTTTTGGGTTTCTTTTGAGAAAAAAAATAAGTTAAATATTCTCATTTTCCAACTAGTTTACTCTATACTGAAATTACTTGAAGTCACTGTTTATTAAATAAAACTGCTGTGCTGAATGCCACTCACGTATATCTTCTCTTCCATCTTGGGTCGTTCATGTAGCATGGAATGAATGTACTTACATATTTTTAACTAACGTTACTCTCTCCATTAGCAATGCCTTGCAAAAATTATCATATTGTGATTAAGACATTGTATTGGGAAGTGGAATAAGAACACCTACTAATAATCACCCTACAAAACACTGAAGATACTTTCAGCATTAGAACATCATCTTTAATATTTCAGCATGGATTTCTTTAGTTTTAATCATACACATACTGAACTCTATGAGAAAGCCAGCTTTTGAAAGAGTGGCAGTTCCTTTTCAAACACATTTAAAAATCTGGAATGGCATTAGAAGGTATACAAATGTCCTTTTAGATAATGATCTCTTCAGAGTTGTAGTTTATCAAAGTCACACTGTAACATCTGTCAATCTGTTCTCTTACTGGCTGCTTGTGGAAATAATCAACAATGGTAGTGAATGCGTGTGTCTGGTTATAACAGAAACAATCCTTACGAAACAACAGTGGAAATAATTTATCAAACTATATATGAATATGCACTGTTCTTCTTAGATGTCAGATTAGAATTTGACACACCCACTTATCCCAATTTCTAAGGAAAAAAGAAAAAATTCTGTTCTAAGTATATGGATGACAGTTAATGCTAAACAAACAGCCAGTATATAAAAAGATTCTGCCTTACAAATTTCACTAGATTAAATGCAGCATATGATTAAATGTTCTGGAATTCTATTATAGCACAAAAAAATTATTTCTAAACATAGTATTTCCAAATATCAAGTCAGATGTTTTGATGTTTCACTATTTTTTGTTTTGGTTTGGGGTTCTTATTTTTTGATAAATAAGAAAGTTATTTATAGAAATCTCACCATTAAATTATTTTTTATTACTTAAAAATCAGTTAATTCATTTTTACTGCATTTTAAAATTTACCTTTACATGTTTTATGAGTGGTCTTCTTTATATACTATTCCCCACTGTATCTCTTTAAAACAAATTAACCAAGGCTGGCTAGAGTAGTCAGGAGGGAGTTAAACTAATAACAAAAGGGGAGACAGTAAAAAGAGGAAAGATATGCACTCTCAGCTCAAAACTGAGATGTTGAGAACAAAACCAAGAAATCAAAGGATATGAAGAGAAGAAATTCTTGAATTGCCTAAACACCAATACTAGGAACCTGGGTAACAAACAAGAGGAACTGGAAATGTTCATTTATGAACAGAAATTTGATCTAGTTGGTACTACTGAAACCTAGTGGGATGATTCGCATGATGGAACGTTAAAAAGGTAATAACCATTGATTTTAGGAAGGATCAAGTGGGCAAAAGGGGAGAGGGAGTGGCATTCTATGTCAAGAGGCATTACCTGTTTCCAAGTCATTGATAACTAGGACTAAAATCATCTTACATTCTTTGGCTCAATGTCCTAACAGTTAAAGCACAAGACGGGGTAGTAGTTGGTGTCTGCTACAGACCACCAAATCACAGTAGGGAACAGGATGACCACCTCTTTATGCATCTATGTATAAGAAAAAAAAACTCTGGTCATGGGAGGACTTCAATTTGAATGACATATGCTGGAAGTATCATGCTGCCATTACTTAAAAAATCCTTGGAATTTCTAAACACTATAGATGACAATTTCCTAACTCAAAAAGTGTTGCAATTTGTCCTAATAGATAAAGAGGAACTGATCACAGAACTAAAAATTAGGGCAGTCAAACGATTAAAAAAATTAATTGCGATTAATCACAAGATTAAAAAATAGTTTGATTAATCACAGTTTTAATCGCACTGTTAACCAATAATAAAATACCATATATTTAAATAATAGAATATCATTTATTTTGGATTTTTACATTTTCAAATATATTGATTTCAATTACAATACAGAATACAAAATGTACAGTGCTCACTTTATATTACAAATATTTGCATTGCAAAAAAAGGTAAATAGTATTTTTCAATTCAACTCAGGCAAATATGATAGTACACTCTCTATCATAAAGTTCAACTTACAAATATAGATTTTTTTTCTTTTTAATGTAACTGTACTCAAAAATAAAACAATGTAAAACTTTAGCACAGTGGTGGGCAACCCACGGCCTGCATGCAGCCCGTCAGGGTAATCCACTGGCGGGCCGCATGACAGTTTGTTTACATTGACTGTCTGCAGGCACGGCCGCCTGCAGCTCTCAGTGACTGTGGTTCACCGTCCCTGGCCAATGGTAGCTGTGGGAAGCGGCACGGGCCGCACGGATGTGCTGGCCGCCGCTTCCCACAGCTCCCATTAGCCGGGAATGGCAAACCGCAAGTGGCCATTCCAGTGTAAACCAACTGTCTCGCGGCCTGCCAGTGGATTACACTGACAGGCCACGTGCAGCCCATGGGCTGCTCACCACTGCTTTAGAGCCTACAAGTCCAGTCAGTCTTACTTCTTGTTCAGTCAATCACTACATTTACGGGAGATAATGCTGCCCGCTTCTTATTTACAGACTACTGGACAGGATCACGAGCGATTAGTGCAGGGGCGAGGAGAGGAGACCGCTAGAGTCACCCAGAGTGGTGGGGGGGGGTTTCCTGTGGCAAAGGCTCCAAAGCGCCCTTTCCCTGCTTCACGTCCTCACAGCTACTGGCAATTGCCCTTCCCCCTTCCCTCATGTAAAACAAATAAATAGATTAACCCTAAAGGAGTGAGCACAAGACTGGTTCCGAGGAGTCAGGAGGCATTTCAGTAATGTGCACTTCTGGTCTGGATAATACAGAGTCTCTTGTCCCTGGATGCCTCCTGCTTGCTACCGCAGCAAGTGCGTGCCTCCCTTCCTACCTGGCAGCTGAGTCCCATCTCCAGAGATGTGCAATTAATGCTCGTTTAAAAAAAAAAAGTGTTAATTTGTTTTGCACTAAACACGTGATTAATTGACAGCCCTACTAAAAATTAATGGTAGCTTAGGTACAAGTTATCATGACTTGATCACATTTATAATTTGAAAACAGAATAAATTCCAGACTAGTGTATATACTTGGTGCTTTAATAGGGCCACTTTCACAAAGCTAAAAACAACTGTTAGCTAAAAACTTCAGCTCGGAAGAAGAATTTAATCAGAAAAATCTGAATGATAATTGGGAGTCGTTTAAGAACACCCTACTACATCCCCAAAAAGCTACAATCCCACAACTGAGGAAGAACACTGTACTGGTGAAAAAAAACAAACAATCTGGTTTAGAGAGGAAGTGAAGGCAGATTATATTATATATACTATATATATATTATACTATATATATTACTATATATATTATTATACTATATATATATATTATACTATATATATATAGCAACTGGAAGAAAGGGGAAGCTGATAGTAATGAATACAAATCAGAAGAAATTGTAGAAAACTGATTAAGGGAAGCAAAGGGACATAAAGAGAAATCTATGGCCAGAAGAGTTAAAGACAATAGGGAGTTTTTAACTATATAAAGAACAAAAATAATTCTGACACTAGTATTGGTCCATTACTAGATAGAAACAGTAGAATTATCAATAGTAATGCAGAAAAGGCAAAAAAAGTTAAATAAAAATTTCTGTTCAGTATTTGGGGGGGAAATAGATGATATAGTCTCATCACATTGTGATAACACTCTTTCATACCAATAGTATCTCTTGAAGATGTTAGACAGATGCTACTAGAGTCATACATTTTTAAATCAGCAGGTCCAGAGAGCTTGCATCCAAGAGTTTGAAAAGAGATTGGCTGACGAACTCACTGGACCATTAATGTTCATTTTCAACAAATCTTGGAGCACTGAGGAAGTTCCAGAAGTTTGGAAGAAAGATAGTTGTGCCAAACAAGATGACTCGGGTAATTATAGGCCTATCAGCCTACCATCAATCCCAGACAAGATAACAAAGCAGCTGATTTGGGACTCAATTTATGAAGTATTAAAGGAGGATAATGTAATTAATGCAAATCAAAATGGTTTATGGAAAATACATCTTGTCAAACTAACTTGATTTTTTTTGATGAAATGACAAGTGTGGTCATTACAGGTGATGGTGTTGATGCATCAGAGAATCATAGAATATCAGGGTTGGAAGGGACCTCAGAAGGTCATCTAGTCCAACCCCCTGCTCAAAGCAGGAGCTATCCCCAAATCCCTAAATGGCCCCCTCAAGAATTGAACTCACAACCCTGGGTTTAGCAGGCCAATGCTCAAACCACTGAGCTATCCCTCCTCCCTCAGACTTCTGTAAGGCATTTGACTTAGTAGTGCACAACATTTTGACTAAAAAACTACAATATAAAATTAATGTGGCACTCATTAAATGTATTAAAAACTGGCTAAGTGATAGATCTCAAAATATAACTGTAAATAGGGAATCAAATAAGTGTGTTTCCAGAGGGGAGCTGCAGGAATCCGTTCTTGACCCTATGCTAGTCTACATTTTGAAAATAAAACTCATTACTGATAAAGTTTGCAGATGACAAAAATTAGGGAAGTGGTAAATAATGAAGAGGACATGTCACTCATTCAGAATCTGGATCACCTGGTAAACTGGATACAAGCAAACAACATGTGTTTTAATAAGGCTAAATGTACACATCTAAGAACAAAAGTATGTAGGCCATATTTACAGAATGGGGGACTATCCTCAGAAGCAGTGGTTCTGAAAAAGATTTAGGGGTTGTGCCAGATAATCAGCGGACCATGAGCTCCCAATAGGACACTGTGGCCAGAAGAGCTAATACAATCCTGGCATGCATAACCAGGGGAATCTTGAGTAAAAGTAGAGAGGTTATTTTACCTCTATATCTGGCACTGGTACAACCATTGGTGGAATACTATGTCCTGTTCTGGTGCCCACAATTCAATGATTGTTGATAAATTGGAGAGGGTTTAGAGAAGAGCTGTGAGAATGATTAAAGGATTAGAAAAAGTGCCTTACAGAAAGAGATTCAAGCAGCTCAATCTACTTAGTTTAACAAAGAGAAGATTATGCGGTGATTTGATTCCAGTCTATAATTATCTACATGGGGAAAAAATATTTAACAGTGGTCTCTGCAATCTAGTGGAGAAAGGTATAAAATGATCCAAAGGCTGGAAGTTGAAGTTAGACAAATTCAGACTGGAAATAAGGGAAATTTTTTTTTGACATTGATGGTAATTTACCATTGAAATAATTTCCCAAAGGTATTAGTTGATACTTCATTACTGACATTTTTTAAACCAAGACTGAATTTTTTTCTAAAAGATACACTCTAGGAATTATTTGGGGGAAGTTCAATGGTCTGTGTTATTACAGGAGGTCAGACTGGAGGATCAGAATGGTCCCTTCTGACCTTGGAATCTATGAAGCACCAGAGCCCACTAAACATAACATCTGATGGTTACAGTACCTTCTCACTGGTGAAGACCTCCAAATGTGATATCAGCTCTTTTATTGTTCTCTCCTTTTCTGCCAGCTGAACCTACATGAAAAAAAGTTTGCTTCACTTAAATTATGGAATGTATATCATTTCCCCATGTATTATGCTGTAAACACAAAACGCTCAGCAACTTAAAATCACATTTCTGTCTGAAAATATTTTACCTACTATAATTACATGCAACATCCTTTACAATTGAATGAAGTTAGCAAAAAAATATTTCTCTATTTTCTTCAGTTTGTTTACTGTGTGCATTTTTCAGCACTTTGTGTTTATTCAACGTCATTTAGCCTGGTAGCAGTGGGACGTTAGAAGGACTCTTCTTCAGATACATGGCTAGGGTACAAGGGAAAAGGGCAGGAGTGATGATGATGATGATGATAGTGGTAAGGGATACATCTCTCCCAGGGAGATTAGCAATGGGAGGTAAATACTGGTCCTGATGAAGCCTGCCAACAGGTTTGTATTTGCATGGATGAGGGGCCAACTACTTTGATTGTGTTGTTCTCAGGCCTGCCCACACTCCTGCTCAAAAATCCCACATGAACATCAGTAGATGGGTTAGAAAAACTCTTATTTTTTTTTCTAAAAGAATTCTTATTAAATGTGTGTGTGGTTCCTCAATGCTCTACTTTGTGTCTCTTCCTGGTCATGTGTAGTTATGTGTAGCCAAATAAGCTTACTTTATACTGGTCCTCCATTGCTGCTAGCTGGAGTTTTGCACTCTCACTGATTTTCACTTGTTCTTTCCATTTCAGCTCCAATTTGGCCAATTCATCAGCATAAACACTGCATTTCATCTTCTCATCCTAAAATAGTATAACAGAAGTCATGATCAATCACTTAATATTTTACAAATTATGGATTTTTTTTTTTTTTTTTTTTTTTTTTTTAAATCATCTGACCATTCAACACTCAGTGCTTCCCAGAAATTAGACAATTGTCAGGTGGCTTCCCCGTGGATTGATTACAGGCCCCTATTTATGTGGTAAGGCTTTGAAGAGGACAAGGATACCGTGAACTATAGCAATGAGGTCCAATATACTTTTCTTTCTTGCGTCTTCAACAAGATGCTATTGTTCTCTCCCCTTATCTGTTCTAGCTTTTCTGTATACACACAGTTTTACTCCTGCTCTTCAAAACATGCTGCCACTCTGTAAGGTGTCTCACATCCACTTCAATAAAAAACCCATTCCAGCAAGCTTTGCAAACACCCAGAGCACCTTTCATCCAGAAGGCCAAAGGCAAAGGTTTCCTTTAAAGCATGACCAACACAAATGACCAACACAAGTCAGTAATGAACCAGCACAAATGTGACCCTCCCGCCACAGAAAGTAATTAATACAATTGCCTTGCACATGTCACACCACGGTAAACAAACATTAGCATAATATGTTTGTGAAAACATGAAATATAGGGTGGTAATCTTAATGGAAACAAGTGAATGCACTTTATTTAAATAGTTGCCTCCGAAGATCTCTTTACAGATATTTCCATTTCACCATTTCAGGTTGTTCTCACCCCAATATTTGCTTTATAAAATTACTGACATTCCATTTCCACCCAAAAATAGCAGACAATCAAACATGCAACAAAGAATACCATAGCACCCACACAACGAGGTCTTAAAATTCTACTATGAAGATACCTGCTTATGATAAAGTTTCTATTATGATCACATATGTGCTATATGAATGACTATTAAGGGAACAAACAGTTCAGTAGCCGAGAAGAGTATTTCAACGTTTGAGATTTATTCCTTGTAGCTACTCTCTGTTCAACTTTCCAAAACAGGCCTTTACTTACTGATAACATTTGCTTGCATTTCTTATACTTCTCTGTTTTCTCAGCAATTTCTTTGTTCATTTCACATGCTTGATCCTTTACCACGAACTCTGAAACTATATCAGGTGAAATGGGACTAGCTGCAAATATTGGGAAAAAAATATGAATATTTGTTCTTTGTTTTTTAAAGAAACGCAGCACAACAGGAATGAATGAAGGGTGGACAACTGTTCAAATCTTGCCAATGTCACACACACTAATATGCATCTTGGAGACAACATGTATATGACCCAATCTCTGCTGGCCACAGGCATATTAAGATGAGGGCAGCTATATCTGGCTCTTGCCAATGAGGCCCTCAACTGGGCAAGGTTTGGATACCCATGCTGAGCAGAAAATATTCCACAGCACATAAAAAGTGTTTGGAGAGTTGAACATCCCTTTGAGAAATTAAACCTTTTATAAACTTAATTCTCAGAGCACAATATTATTGGTACATATATTTTACCCTTTTGAAAAAATGCTTAATACTCTAAATGTCACAAAATTGCAACTATTTACTTTCTCTCCAGGATGTGTTATGACATATTACAAGTTCCTTTCTTTATGCTTCGAAGGCTAGATTTGTGGGAAGCTTAATAGTCCATGAAAACTACAACATAGACAAGTGTTTTCTAGCAAATCATTCATGTCTATAAATTATTAGGATACATATTTCTGTTCTTTTCTGCAGATAACTGAACACTTTACCAGCATGGATTTTGCAATAAAATATATTAAACTGTAACTGTGCCATGGCTGAAGAGATGTTATGCTACCGTACACATTTCTTTTTACTGAAATTCTGTTTATTAACTAAACAAAAACAAACAAACCATGCTATATAACTTAATAATTGATCTTAAACACCAACTCAGGGCTCAATCCTGCCAACACTTACATATGTAAGCTTCACTCATGTCAGCAGACTTGGGTGCAAGTATTTGCAGGAGCAGGCTCTCAAACTGGTGTTCATATTTCTAATCGGTTTCCATTGGGTTATCCAAACCCCAAGGGCTAGTTGTTTATATACAAGGTACTTTTATAGATTACTTCACAAATTAATATTCTATTTGAGGCCAACAAATAGAAACCATTACAAAAAAAGTTTACGTTGTTGATACCTGGAGATGTGGTCAACTTTTTATCTGTAACGACTGCAGTAGCTGTCTCAATGTTTGAGGCATCTGTCACTTTCTGCTGGTTCCCTGCAGTTTTCTTTATGAAAAAACAATTTTGGTACTTTATTCAAAGAAAACATCAATCAAGAATTACGATTGTGGAACTGCTGAGAACACAGATATGTTATAATTTAACTCAGTTCACTACTTTTTGAAGAAGTGGATAACTGTACACCATCCACCACTTTTTTTTTTTTTTTTTTTAAAGAAAAACACAAAAGCAAACTAATATATTTCTCTGGCTTATATCTTCTCCTGGAAATGGACTCATCAAAGTTTCTGGTGTCAAGGTGAGATAAGATTCAAAAATCTACACTTTATACTATCTCCACTGCATCTTTGCCACTGACTCTAAAATATGATCAGTTTACTGCCTTTATAATGCCGTATTTTATAATAATTTTCTTGCAAAAACAGCAATTATAAAAAATATTTTACAAAATAGATTATGGAAATCTCCACAGAGTATCTGATAAACTTTAAAAATTTAAGTTTAATATTCCAATTTAAACTGGAATCTATGTTGTGAATTGGGACAGAGATAGATTAATAAAGACAGATCTTGGATACTATAGTTCCTTTTTTTTTTTTAAGCTAACATTTGAGCTGGGTGTCAGATATACACGACATACACACGACATAGCATACCCCAAGACACAGGCAGGTGACCAGACATTGGCCAACAGACATTATGGGATGATACCTCATTCCCTATTGACCTTCAGGATGATACAGGAAATAGCAGATATGAATCAGGTAGCTTCTGCAATATCGATAGATCGATATAGATAAAATAAGCAACCAAGCACGCACATAAAAGAGGTGCAGATGCACAGTTCTGCTGCTGCATGAAATCCCTTTACCCATCTCTGTACACAGTCTTTCTCCCAAGTGTTCTCACCCTCTCTGCAGGGGAGATGAGTGAAGGAATGAAAATGCAATGCCACGGTTTCCTCTCTTTCACAGTTGGGGAGAGAAGATGCCTCAGCAAAAGAATAGTATGCCTTGAAGATAATCCAGTTTATAACAACATCACACAAACTCAATAAGCTTTCAACATATACCAAATACTAGGATACTATGTTTGGTTTCAACAGCTTATATCCAACATCATAGATAGAAATTGGCTCTACTATAGAAAGTATTATATTCATTGACCATTCCTCACACAATGTTCTGATTCTTGTTTAAATGCATTGTTCTTTGCTACAACAAATTTTAAACGAACATTGAAAAGTCACAAAGAGCAAATGGATTCTCCAATGCTACTTACTGTCTGGTCTACAAGTTTATTCACTTGTTTTTGGAGCTTCTGGCATTCCTTGAACTTTTCTCGATAATGGTCAGCAGCCATCTGCAGTCGAAGCTTCAGATCCTCAACCTCTCTGCGCAGTTCCTGCTCTACTGTGTTGGACATTTCCTTTTAAAAAAAATTTTAAAATAAATATCAGAAAATATATTCTCTTTTGTTCAAATCAATACTATAGAACCTTTTTCAGGCAGTGGTAATGAAGACAAAGATTTGATTTTGGGGGGAGAAGGTGGGGGATAATTCTTTTTCTTGGTTGCAAGAACTCAGGTCCTACAATGAGAGCCACTTTGAGCAGAAGAAGGTGATGGAGTGAGAGGGCATTCATCAGAGACACAAATGTGTCTCTCTGGGTCTGTGAGATGATCTGCATCCACCACAACATGAGTTTGAGCATTCTAGGGCCTATTCTAATTTATAGCAACTGACTATGGTTCTGAAGGAACTATATACAACTAAGAATTGGCAGAGCAGAACTGTGTTCCATCATGCCCCATATGTCAGTGGGAGAAGAGAAGTGGAGATATACGATTGTTGCAGGAACCAAATAACTCAGCTTTAGCCACTGGGGTAATTCTCACCTGTTCAGCTTTGGCCAAACTTTGGCTCCTTTCTGCAGGCTGAATGGCGCAATGGACCACAGATAATCTGGCTAATTTTTCTGAGAATACTTTTCAAAGATACGTTGTAAAGTAATAAATACCTTTTCAACTATACCCTCATAATAAAGAATGCTGGGATATTTGAAAATGAAAGAATAAAGTAAATTGCTTTTGCTACATTTTGGAACTGTAGGTGCACATTCCATGAATTTTCAGGCTGGCACACTATTTTTATAATCCTATCTGTAATAGCCACAAGCCCACTGAAGTCAATGCAAGTCTTTCCATTTGACTTCAATGGGCTTTGGATTAAACAACCTCTGATGGATAATATACCCATTCATGATGGTTTTAAGTATATGAATATATTACTACTTATTAAAAAAGTTTAGCAAACAATCTACTTTGATCCACAAATTCTGAACCGTTTGAGAGAAGGATATATAGTTTTCTTCTAATGAGGAGAGAAACTTTAGCAAGAGAAGAATCCCATCCAGTAGTTCTTATATCTCAATTGCACCGATTTTAGAACAACCTGACCCACAGACATTCAGAAGAGTTAAAAAGAGTCAATTTAAAATAATCCAGATATCATATTGCTGTATTAATCTGTTAGACTGTCTGAAAAAAATATTCTTAAATATTCCCATACAAACTATTAAAGAATCTTCTTTCTAATCAGACCTCCTAATCAATTTACATGCTTTAAATTACAAGTAATATCATCAGTGGTGAGATAGAGGTTTTATTAATTATCCAGAAACAAGTTTTGTTTTCATGATTTTATCAAAACTGAAAACTGCTGTAACTAAACAAGCTCACATCATCAGGTTTTGTGAACAACATGAATAAATCTCAGAACAAAAAAAGGTAACATTTTACCTGTTCATTTTTCACAAGAGTGACTTTTTTAAGCTCAGCTACAGCATCAGCAAGCTGCTTCTTCAACTTCTCATTTTCCAGTCGAGCACTATGAAGATCTGCCATTGTCTTATCTCGCACATTTACTGTATCACTCAGCTCTTTTGACATTAAGACAGCTTCCTGCTTGCTAGCCTGAATATGATCTTCAGCTTTCCGAAGTTGTTCCTTTAAAATATCTGCATCCTCCTGAAAGAAAAAAATAAAAATAAACTTGTTTGAATATAATGCTTCCCATTGGCATGGTTATGCTTATTAGATGTGAACATTTCAAATAAAAAGCAAATATCCCTGATAGCTCTAGCAAAGACATTATGAAGTATAATAAGTAAAAGACAGTTAACTGGTGTTCTTCAAGATACGTTGCTCATATCCATTCCATAGTAGGTGTGCACGCGCCACATGCAGCGGTGCCGGAAGTTTTTTCCCCTCAGCAGTATCCGTAGGGGACTGGCTCTGGCGCCCACATGGCGCAGTAAAAGGGGCACCGGCGGCTCCCCCATCCTCAGTTCCTTCTTGTTGGAAACGCTGAGTAGTGGAGATGGAGGGCGGGTTGTGGAATGGACATGAGCAACACATCTCAAAGAACACCAATTACGGAAAAGGTAACCGCCTTTTCTTCTTTGAGTCCTTGCTCATGTCCATTCCATATTAGGTAACTCCAAAGCAGTATCAACAGAGGTGTATAGAAGTTCACGGACGTGTAAATTGCAACCCAGCTCTGCCGAACCCAGCATCATCCCTGGCCTGCTGAGTGATGGCATAATGAGTTGTGAATGTGTGGACAGAGGACTACGCTGTGGCTCTACAGATGTCCAGGATAGGGATGTGCACCAGGAAGGCCGCCGAAGACACCTGAGCTCTAGTCGAGTGGGCTCTGACAACTGGCGGCAGCGGAACCCCGGCCAGGTTGTAGCAGGTCTTTATGCATGAGCTAATCCAATTGGAAATCCTCTTCGTGGACACTGGAAGGTCCTTCATCTTGTCTACTGTAGCGATGAAGAGCTGAGATGAGTTACGGAAAGGCTTGGTACGTTCAAAGTAAAACCTTCGGCCATCCAGCACATGAAGACGCCTCTTTACTGGTCTTGTGCGATTTGGGACAGAACACGGGGAGGAAGATGTCCCAGTTCATATGGAAGATGGATACCACCTTTGACAGGAAGGCCGAGTGGGGCCGCAACTGAACCTTGTCTTTGTAGAAGACCATGTACGGCGGTTCTGAGGTCAAGGCTTTAATTTCAGAGACCCATCTCGCTGACGTCACCGCCACCAGAAACGCGACCTTCCATGACAGGTGGGAAAGGGAGCAGGAACCAAGCAGCTCAAAGGGCAGGCCAGTGAGCCTAGAGAGGACCAAGTTAAGATCCCACTGCAGGACAGGAGCCCATACCTGTTGGAAGAGTCTCTTGAGCCCTCTCAAGAATCTGACTGTCATATCATGGGAAAACACCGTCTGTCCTAGGCTTGGCGGGTGAAAAGCGGAGATGGCCGCGAGATGCACTCTAATGGAAGTGTGCGCCAGGCCCTAGTTCCTCAAATGGAACAGGTAGTCCAGGACAGCCTGTTTGGAAGAATGCGAGGGAGAGAGCCCACGTTCAGATGCCCAGCGGGAAAACCTCGGCCACTTGACCAGGTAAGTCAGTCTAGTTGAGGGTTTCCAACTCCCCAGGAGAACCTGTTGAACCTCTTCCAAACAGGTCTGCTCTTCCGGGTTCAGCCACACAGCATCAACACTGAGGGGTGGAAGGAATCGAGGTTGCAATGTAAGAGCCGACCGTGGTCCTGTGACAGCAGGTCCGGTCGGTTGGGCAGAGGCCGCTGATAGGCTCATGAGCATGCCAAACCAGTGCTGGTGAGGCCATGCCAGGGCAATCATGACAACCTGCGCCTTGTCTCTCTTGATCTTTGCCAGGTCCCTGCTGATGAGTAGAATCAGAGGGAATGCGTACAGCAGACTCCCTGACCACGACAGGAGGAAGGCATCGGAGAGGAAGCCCTTGCTCAGGCCTTGCCGAGAACAAAACTAGTGGCACTTCCTGTTTTGTCTGGTAGCAAACAGGTCAACTTGGGGAGTTCCCCACCTTTGGAAGATCATGAAGGCTCCCTCTGGATGGAGAGACCACTCGTGTGGAGAGGAGAAGTCCCTATTGAGCTGGTCCGCCAGCATATTCTTGACGTCGGGAAGGTGACAAGCTTCCAGGTGGATTCATGGCTGATGCAAAAGTCCCATAGACGGAGTGCCTCTTGACAGAGAGCCAACAAGCGTATTCCCCCTTGCCTGTTGATGTAGCACATTGAGGCTGTGTTGTCCTTCAGGACTCATACCACAGATGCGGCAGGAAGACTCCACACCCCAGCAGGACTGCTCTGAGTTCTTTGATGTTCATGTGTAACTTTGCCTCATCCAGGGACCACATCCCCTGTGTCTGGAGGTCACCGAGATGCACACCCCAGCCGTGGTCCGAGGTGTCCAACACCAACTCAATGGAGTGAGGGGGGTTATCGAATGGAAATCCCTCCAGGACTCTCCTGGGGTCGGTCCACCATCGCAGAGAGGTCAGTATCGCCTGGAGAATGGTAATGATCTTTTCTAGAGAGTCCCAGGACTGGGAATAGACCATCGCCAGCCATTGTTGCAGGGGCCGCATCCAGAGCCTGGCATGGTGGACAACATAAATACACGCTGCCATGTGATCCAGAAGGTGCAGACCCTGGCTGTAGTCAGAGGGAACATGGAGACTTCCACGATGAGGTTCGTCAATGTGCGGAACCTTTCCAGCAGCAGGACCACTCTGGTGCAGGTCAAGTCAAGGACCACTCCAATGAACTCTACCCTCTGCACCGGCATTAACCATATACAACTATATTACAGGATTTCAAAGTTTGCCAGAACAGAGAATGAAACAATGCTAGCTGAAGCAGATAGTCCAGCACAGATATGGCAGCAAGGAGGAACTGAGGGTGGGGGGAGATGGCGATGCCCCTTATACCGCGCCATGTAGGTGCCACAGTCCCCTGTGGATACTGCTAAGGAAAAATCTTCCAGCACCGCTGCATGTGGCGAGCACACATACCTAATGTGGAATGGACATGAGCAAGCACTCAAAGAAGAACTGACTTGTACACGTGCACCTCCTATTTTTTCCCTTATTTGATTGACTCAAAATTGTGTACAATCATTTATCACTAAAATGAGTTAAAAGTATACTATATATGAACAATCTGTTTCAAAATAGAAGTGTTAATAAATAATATTTTTACTTACTACTTTGCACACTACCTTTTTATTGCATTTCAAGCTTACATTTTAAACACAATTAACATAACTTTAAAAACTTATTTTGTACTCTATTAACATTACAACAGTTCTGATAAGCAGAAACAGCTATCTATAGTTTCACAAACAGAATTCACTTGTATGGTAGAGGAGACTTTACATAAAAGTACTGGATGACATCCTCTCTCTTGCTCGGGCCCTGTACACCATGAAAAGGCTGGGAGTGGTGAAGAGGTGCCCTAAAAGCCCCATATCTGGCCAAAGGAGGATTCTTTTGGTGCAGGCACTGGGAAAGATAGAGCTGTAAGGGTATCTTCCAAGGACCTGCTTCACCAGCCTGGCATCAGAAGCATGCCAGGATGGGACTACAGCAGGACAGGGACAGAGTCACCACACACAGTGCTGCAAAGATTCCAGGCAGCACTGCATACCACAGGGCAGCTCCAGGAGGTTGATGTAATTTAGACAAGCACATGCCCTTTGACTGTTTTCTGGGTTGCACCCAATGTGTTTCATTATTTCAGATACTTGAATTTATTCATAATTACATTCACCAAAGGTTAGAGTAGCCTAATAGTCTCAAGTATCAGAGAGAGAGCCATGTTAGTCTGAATCTGTAAAAAGTAACAGAGGTGCCACAGGACCCTCTGTTACTTTCTAATAGTCTCAAGTTTGTCCTTTTGGGGGGAAAAAATTACGTGACATTGAAAGTAACAGATTAGGTTGGATATTAAATACAATTCAAGGAAATGTATGTATAAAAACCACCCAGCATAAAAATATTTCAGTGGTAAATCTTTAGTTGCTGAAAAGAGTACCACTGAGTAGACCAGGGAGGGGCAAACTTTTTGGCCTGAGGGCCACATCTGGGTGGGGAAATTGCATGCAGGGCCATGAATGTAGGGCTGGGACAGGGGGTTGAGGTGTGGGGTGTATGAGGGGGCTCAGGGCAGGGGGTTGGGGTGCAGGAGGAGTTCAGCAGAGGGCTCAGGGCAGGGGGTTGGGCTGCAGGAGGGGTTCAGGGTGCGGGCTCCAGCCCAGTGCCGCTTACCTTGAGTGGCTCCCGGGTGGCAGTGGCGTGCAGCGGGGCTAAGGCAGGCTCCCTGTTCCAAGCCAATGGGAGCTGCAAGGGGAGGTACCCGCAGGCGAGGGCAGTGTGTGGAGGAACCCTCAGGCCCTCCCCCCCCCCGGGGACATGATGGCAGCCGCTTCCAGAGTGATGCAGGGCCTGCAGCACCACAGGGGTGGCAATCCCGCGGGCTGGATCCAAAGCCCTGATGGGCCGGATCCGGCCTGCAGGCCATAGTTTGTCCACCCCTGGAGTAGACTGCTGAGGTGTGGGAATCGTAAGTAAGGGATACTTGAGAAGATGTCGAGAGGCAGCTGTTGAAGACAGTTTGGGCACACTTCAAAATGGCTACCATTACATGATGTTGGCCATTGAGGTATCCAAAACCAGATTTTTTTTTTTTTTTTTAAATAAAAGCTGGAGTGGAATCTTACAAAGACAATTTTATTTTTTTAAATCATATACCTAGTTTGAATATGTTTTTAGAAAGTTTACATTGTGCATATGAGCTTTTCATTCATACACTAGTAAATAGGGTATAATTCCATCATTACAGAATAAACTAGTGTCCAAAAGCCCCAACCAAGATTGGGGCTTCATTGTACTAGATATTCTAGAACCACATGATCACTGCTTCTTTACCCTTGTGGTACTAGGTCATATTAATCAGTTACATCTCTGCAAATCTGTGGGATTTAGTAACACATAATAAAGAAATGTTAGGGACCCCCTCAAGAAATGGCCGTAAGTGCTCAGCAAGTTTAACAAATGAATATAGATACTGTTTTATTCATTCCTGGAACAAACCCTTCTGAGGTAAAACACAGTAGCTGTTTTATCAATATATTCAGCAGCAAAACCATAAAGCAGTCAAAAGAAGGACATGAGAAATACCATATCTAGTCTAAACGGCAGACAACATGCTTTCCTCTTTCTTCTCTTGCTATTTCCCTTGTCAATAGCACTACTTTCACACTTCCATTGAATACCATTCCCACAATCCTTGTTACTAGATTGCAAGTTTCTGTTCTTTCAAGATCTTGATGACTTCTTCAAAGAGAAGACTAACAAGCCCAGTTGATTTGCCTTCCTTGTCATATACTGCCCAAAATCCTCTCTATTGTGACTCCTACCTTTTCCACCCTGCTCTCAAGGTTAATTCTTCCTGAAAAAGTCTTGGAGCCAATTCTCTTCTCTCATCCTCTTTGAGCTTTTTGAGGATCTTGTCCTCTTGTTTGATACCTTGTCCTCCCCTTGGTTTTCATGTCACTGTTAAATCTTGTCAATGCATTATACTAATTGTTCCTTCAACATCTCTTTTGGTGGCTCCTCTTCCCCTCCCTCCACCTCACTCCGTAAAGTGAAGTCCTAACAGGGCTACAACCTTGGCTCCCTTCTCTTCTGGTATTTTTAACCTACTGACATGACAACTACCATCTCTGTGCTGACAACTCACAAATTAACTCTCCATGCCTGTGTCCCTCCATCTCCCCCTTCATTTTAGCCTGTCTCAGATATCTCCCCCCGCCCCCCAGATATTTTTCCATCAACTCAAACTTAGCATGGCTAAAATTGAACTTATTTTGTTCCTAAACTCTCTCCCACACTCTCATTTCTCTGTCTTTATTGAAAACTCCTCTATCCTCCCTGATATTCAGGCATATATCCTGGAGGTGACCATCAACTCCTCCCGCTCCTTTGCCAAACACATATAACCTTAAATTAAAAACGATTAAAGTTTGTGAAATGTATTTTCAAATTGGGCCAATTATATGCGTACCGCTTACCTTGTTTGAGGAGGAAAGCAAGAAAGCTCTCTTCAGGTTTTCTTTTTCAGCTATACATAGCTGTAACTTGCCAACTTCCTCTTTGTAATGGGATATCATATTTTCTTTGTTCGCATCCAAATTCTTTAATGTATGAACCTCTTTTACTAGCTTGGTGGTTTCTATTTCTGTATTCTTCAAGTGTATCTGTAATGATGCTCAAAAGTGTCAAACTCATCTTTTCCAATTAAATCACAGGAATCAGTCACATTATAAAGACTATTGTGTATCTCAAATCAAAGAATAACTTCTCACCTGTTCATTTAAACGTTTTCTAAGTCCTCCTATATCAGGCTTGACTAGTATCTATCTGCTGGAAACTGATAATCAAACACTTGATAATGTCACTATCCTTATATTAGAAGCTTTCTGACTGCTGCTTTCCAGCTATACCATCCAAACACCAGCTTTACTATACTACTAGAAAACACAGCCTTGTTCTAAGAATAGGGCAAGCATAACAATTCTGAAAACTCTAACACAGTGGCTCTCAACCTTTCCAGACTACTGTACCCCTTTAAGGAACCTGTACCCCCTTTCACCTCACTTAAAAACTACTTGGTCACAAAATCAGACATAAGAATATACAAGTGTGACTACACACTATGAAAAATTGCTTACTTCCTTGTTTCTACCATATAATTATAAAATAAATCGATTAGAATACATATATGGTACTTACTTTTCAGTGTATAATATATAAAGCCATATAAACAAGTTATTGTCCGCATGAAAGTTTAGTTTATACCGACTTTCCTAGTGCTTTTTATGTAGCCTATTGTAAAACTAGTCAAATATCTAAATGAGCTGACATACGCACTGGAAGACCTCAGCCTACTCCCAGGAATACGCATACCCCTGGTTGAGAACCACTGGGCTAACACTTTCCTGATGGGGATGGGATGTCTAGACAGGTATAAAATGATTTGGGGGAAATTACAGAGAGGCGTTACTCTTCTAACAACATCCTCTTATACCAGTCTAGACAAATGGGACTGCAACAGCAGTACCCAGTACCAGAGACAATGGGTGGGACTACCTGGAAAGAGCAGTCAGTTACAGCCAAGTAATATTTGAAGATGCCACCATACCTAATATGTAATAGCTAGTAAATAAGTGTTACATATCCCAAGCATGTGCCCAATGCAGATCTAGAAGTCTCCCATTTGCTCTGCCCACTGACAAGGAAAACACTGTGGTTATGGAATGCGCCTTGATGTTTACAGGAGACTTAGGGACTAGGCTTTTCCAGTATTGTCTCTAATACAAAGAGCTGCTCCTTGGATGCAGACATGCTTTCAGGCACACCCTTTTTTTTTTTTTTTTAAAGCTATGTAGATAACCTAAAGATGTTAATGTTCTAACATCTCATCCAGACAACTGCTTCTAAGAGGAGAAGATAAAGAACAATAGCCTTAAGTAAGCCCTAGTTCAGGGGTGGGCAAATGATGGCCCGCGGGACTGTCCTGCCCGGCCCCGATCTCCTGGCCTGGGAGGCTTGCCCCCGGCCCCTCCCCTGCTGCTCCCCCTCCCCCGCAGCCTCAGCTCGCTCGTTCAGCCGCCGGCGCAATGCTCTGGGCAGCGGGGCTGTGACCACCTGGGGCAGCGCAGTGGCAGAGCCCAGCCTAACCCGGTGCTCTCTGCTGCGTGGTGGCAGCGACAGCAGCCGAGCGGCGCAGCTATAGCGCCGCCAGCCACTGGTGCTCCAGGCAGTGTGGTAAGGGGGCAGGGAGCGCGGGGGGGTTGGATAGAGGGCAGGGAAGTTTGGGGTGGTGGTCGGGGGCGGGGGTGTGGATGGTGGTTGGGGGGGAACAGGGGATTGAATGGGGGCAGGGGTCCCGGGGGGCAGTCAGGAAGGAAGAGGGGTTGGATAGGGTGGCAGGGAGCAGTCAGGGGCAGTCAGGGGACAGGGAGAAGGGGTGGCTGGATGGGGAAAGGGTCCTGGGGTGGGAGAGGGATGTCAGGAATGAGAGGAGGGGTTGGATGGGGCAGCGGGAGTCCGGGGGCACTCAGGGGACAGGGAGCGGAGTGTGTTTATGGGGCAGGGCTCCCAGAGGGGCCATGATAGGAGATGGGGGCCAGGCCATGACTCCTTCCCCTAACCGGCCCTCCATACAATTTACAAAACTTGATGCGGCCCTCAGGCCAAAACGTTTGCCCGACCCTGCCCTAGTACAAGTTAGTAGAGACATTTCTGAAGTACCACTGATTCTTGTATCTACCTTCTCAAATCCATTTGTCTGAGGTAGTACCATAGATTGATATAAAAAGAAATACATATTTCATCGTAACCAGGGTGGCTCCAAAAGCTCACTTTGACTAGTTAGGAGGGTTTGGAATTTTACCATTGAAGCCTTGTCTACAACAGAAAGGGTTTACAAGTATAGCTACACTGGCTAAATCACCTAGTGAAGATGCAATTTGTAAAAAGAGTTCAATCATTGGGTCTCCATTGATACAGTATGCCTCTAGAGACCCTTCCACATCTTGTGCTAAATTCTGATGTTTTTCCCATCCATTTTTATCTAAGAGTATTCAGTTTATCACATCTCTCTCTAAAATGTCATTAGTCTTATTCTAAGTCATCTAGCTTATGGACATGCAGCTGGAAAGAATATGTTACCTTGTAAAGTTCCTTCTCGTCCTTTTCAGTCTTTAACTGACATTCAAGTTGTTCTTTCTCAAAGACGACTTTCTTCAATTTGTCTTTCAGACTAGGGAATGGATTGATTGATATTAATGTAGTAATTCATTCAAATGTTATATTTCCTCTCAATTTATATGACTGCATAAACAAACACTAAAATAAAACAAGTCTGGCAAGAAGATGGCCAAATACCTGTCTAACTCAGTTTCTTTTGCAATAGCTTTCTGAGTGACAGTCATGATATCTTCTTCAAGTTGGAGAACTTTCGAAGTAGTCTCATCATACTTTTTCTTCAGTTCTTCATTTTCAATTTTAAGAGTTTCTGATGCTTCAAGATTAGCCTTTTAAAATATATATACATACATAGATATAATTTATTATAAGAAATACATTTAGAAACACATTTTCAAATAGTTTAGAGGGCCAATTTCTATACTTTTAACGCTGACTCTACTCAAAACATCTTCCTTATTACACTCAATGCATTTTTAAAATATAATTTTCCCCTTTAAAACACTATTTATTATAAATTCTAAACTAACCAAATTGTGCATACATACAACCTATTTTCACACTGTAGCACACTTGTTCAACTAAAGAAGCATGGGATGTAAATCAATTGTTTTTTCGTCATGTTACATCTTTCCCGTTCTCAGTATTTTAAAAAAAGCAATACTTATGTCTCTAAAATGGAAACATACTTGCAAAAAGAAATTTCAGTTTTAAGATTTAATGCAAATTGGGGTCTTGAGGATGATACCTGTCTTCATATAAGTGTAACTAACCAACTCACCAGATGGGAGAGAAATTGTATTGGGTTCTCTCACTGAATATACTTTTAACTACATATAACAGGATGAAACAGAAAGGACTTAAAGACGTAATATCACACCGTAGAATAGACTGTACTAACACAAAGATGGGCTGGATGGCCCCAAAAGGTCTTTTCTTATGTCTCTAATGTTGTATCTTTTCATATAGATGTATATATTTATAAGCCTGTTGCCAACTACATACAGAAAATAGGTGTATTTACTTAACACATATATATAAATCCACACAAGGGATTAAGGATTAAGCAGAGATTGAAAAGGGGGAAAAAAGTAACCAATTTTTACAGATACAAAACAGTATCTGCATCTGATCCACGAAAATTGTCTGCGGATATCGGCAGATTTGTAGGGCTCTACTTACCGTGGCCAGGGTGAGGCTCCAAGCCCCCTCCCCCGAACCCAGTTGCAGAGTGCCACGCTGACAGCTGTGGGGAGCCCACACCAAGTCGCAGACCCTCCACCTGTCCTCGGCTGGGTGGGGACACCACCGGGGACTGCTCTCAGCCCCCCCGCATGCAGCTCCACAGCGGCCTGGCAGGGGAGGGGTGACCTGTGGAGCTGCCTGGGCTCCCGACCCAGGGCAGGTGGGGGGTCCGCCGCGGCTCCCCACAGCTGTCCATCCTGCTCTTACCGTGGCCGGGCTATGACTCCGAGCCCCATCTCACCCACCCTGGCTGGGTCGGGGAGAGCAACACTGGCAGCTGTGGGGAGCCTAGGTCCCTCCACCTGCCCTGGGCAGAAGGCCTGGGGGCAGGGACATGGGCCGCGGGCTGCTTGACCTCCCCACCCAGGGCAGGTGGAGGAACCCAGGCTCCCCACAGCTGCCAGCATGGGTCTCCCTGACCCAGCTCCGGAGGAGGGACTCGGAGCCGCAGCCCGGCCACTGTGTTCTACCTCTTTACAATCATTACCAGTAATAAAGATTCTGGAAACTAAGTTAGCTGGCAATGCTGTTTATGATGCCTATGGCTAAAGAGAATCCAGCTCATTCTCCCATAACTGTCAGTTCTAAGATGTTGTCAGTAGTAAAACTATGTTTTTGTCAGTCAAGCAAGCAGATACAATTTTGGAAGACATCTAAAATAAATTCCTTATCATACTTAAAACATACTTTAAAAAAGATATTTGCACCTGCAAATCCAAAAAATCCAGGGTTTATCATAAAAACTAAAACATAACCTCACTTGTATCAACCACTACAATTATTATTTCAATTTCTAAGAAAATACAGAAGTGGGAAACAGGTGAATACATCTGAATTAACTATGAAGGCAATGTACATTTGCTTTCAACAAAATCTTAAAACGTTTATATTGTGCATAAATCTCAGATATTTAAAAACAGATTTAAGGCTTAATCCTGCAAACACTCATGTGAAGTAACATTGTTCACATAATTAGCTCCACTAGCTTCAATGGGATTACTCAAATGTGTAATGTTTGCAGGAAGGAGTCTATGGACACTACTATAAACATACACACAAAAAAGCCCCATATTGATTTTGTAGTATGTTATAGTTTACTTTAGGACACATTAATTCTGTCATTTCACAAAAAACTGCCATTTGCTCATGGCTATTCTCATAAATAAATCTGAAATAAAATGCAAGAACTTCATTTATCTATACTACTTAAGAATGTCTGCAAATTAGTCCTTCCACCAAATTAGATCAACAATTTGTCTAAATTAATCAATTTAAAAAATAAATAAGGTAAGATCAATTAAAACATTTACAGATAGTCAAACAGTTTTCTCCTCATAAGAACATTGACAGCACCTAAGGGAGAAATTCCTGGTGCCAAAACAAGTAACTCTAGGGGTTGTTTCATTTTTAAAATCTTTTTTTTTTTTTAATTTTAAATAAAGATTTCTACCCACAAAAGGTTCACATTTTAAAATTGTGCAAGTTATCAAAAATCATACAGTTTGGGTAAAAAATTAGCACAAAAAATATTTAAAAATGCTCAGTTTTTGTACTTTACGCAGATCCCACAGGTAAAGTGGGATCTGTGTCATCTGATCTGGGCACTTGCAATGCAGACTGAACACACTGCATTAGTAACAAGGTGCTCCCAGTCATTTTCCAACCACTTCTAGTAAACCTGGTAGGGAAGCTAACTCAAATGAATATTTGATATTTGAATACGACTTTTAAATGAATAACGTTATTGTGCAGATCATCGCTGTAGAACCTCGATTTATGCTGATACCCGTTAGAGAAATAAATCAGATTCACATAAAAACCTCCAAACAGCAAAATAAATTTTTAAGACCTGTTGAAAGAACAAATTTATTAAATCAATAAATCTGCCTGTGTTCCAGTTTATATCAGTGTTATATGTACTGAAACATTTTCCAAAAGTTTACAGGATCAAAGAAAAAGCAGGTTAAAGGAACAGATTCACTGTACACCAAGGTTATACATTTAGCAAACTACTGTAAGAGTTGTCACCACTGCAATGTTAGAACATTGTTCACTAGTCCTATCTGGCCACGAGAGGGAGACAAATAACTGCTTAAGATTCAGAACAGCAGTATCTTTGCTCTGTACAGTCAACTCAAAATTACAAAAAATCTCTGTCTATGAGATTTTTAGTGGTGGCACAGACTGTCAAAAGGGCAATTCAAATTAAGGCTGACATTTAACTACAACATGCTCCTTGTGCCCAGGCAGAGCAATATTAAGTCTAAGAATATCAGGCAACCAGATGTAATGGGATAGAGCTTAGCACAACAAAATGGAAAGTTAAATGACAAAAGTTAACGACAGAAAGACAGATATAATATACCAATAAATACTCCAGGCCAAAATGACACAGTAAAGATGATCTTATCTAAGGACCTGAAGATCTCATACATGGTTACCAGAAGGTCTATCAGGGTTCTTTAGAGCACAGACTTTTCTACCAGTTTCCCATGCACGGAAGAATCCCATGCACTGCTACAGATTAGGGACTGAGTGGCTAGGCAGCAGTTCTGCAGAAAAAAAGACATAGGGGTTACAGTGGACGAGAAGCTCACTTCAGTTCCTGGAAAAAATAATGGAGCAGGTCCTCAGGGAATCAATTCTGAAGCACGTAGAGAAGAGGAAAGTGATCAGGAAGATGCTGAGATTGTATGAGTTGTAGGAATGCTTTGCAAGGATCTCTACTGCTCTCAGGTCCAGATTTAGATGCATTCTGGTTCTCTGAAGCATCCAAGTACCTTGATTACACATCACCCATGTGCACTTCCCAGACCATAAGGGAGGCAACTGTAACTACCAACTTGTTGGGTGTGGGGAATAGAAAGGGAACAAGGGCTTTGGAGCTGTGCTCCAGCTCCGTTCCAGCTCCCGGCAAAAACCTGCAGCTCCACTGCTCCGGAGCTACTCCGCGCTCCAGCTCCGGGCTCCACTCCAAAGCCCTGAAGGGAACACCAACAAACTCATGTCCAGGGTCCATCTACCATGTCACCTCATGGTGATCATGCTGCACTTGCTCAGTGCATATACTGTTTGGTGGCACGCTTCTAAGCAACGGAGGCAGGGTCTGGTGAAAGGCGTCACATAAGAACATGATACCATATGCCCCAAGAGAGTGAGGCACATCTGAACTGATGTTCTAGGGATTTGTGTAACTAGGTCTATCAGAGCACCCATGATGCAAAAATCTTTCCTGGGGATGGGAGCTGGTCTTCACCCTGATCAAATCCAAGGTCACTCTTATAAATTCTATGACCTGCATCAGGCAGGGGTTTCCCTACACCCCGATGAACTCTCCAATCACCACCCCCCGCGGGGTCAAACCAAACAAGATGAAGAACATACCAAGAGCCAAGAATATACCAACATGTCATCTGAAGATTCAAATGGTGCATCAACATCCAAACAGCCCAAAGCACAAATGCAGCTACCTACTGAAAAAACAGTGTCTCCACAACCTAAATTCAGTTCCAGATGTTTGTCGGTCAAACTTTTCCCATTTATTGAAGTTACAAAAGATGACTACTGGTGCACTCTTGCAAATAACCTTACGAAGAAGGAAAGCTTCCCACTGCTATAATTGGTAAAACTGGAAGAGCTTGATTTGCCAGACGGATCAGCAAAGCCAATGCTGACAAACTCCATGAAAAGGCTACAAAACACCAGGCCTCTGGACTGTATCAACATTCAGAAAGCCTTATAAACCAGCCACTATCAAAGCCAGTTTTAGAAGTACTTAATGAGGCTTTAAGAATGCTGGAGACTCAACACAGTTTATTTAAGCAAGAGATACCACACACTACAAGCTGGAGGCCAATGTTAAGTGCATTGTCATTTGTTAACCCTGAAGTCAGATACTGGCTCCGAACAAGACCTGCAAATGCTCACTATATTTCTGCAAGAAACTCAACTGACTGGTTAGAATCAGGCGATTCAACAATGAAAGACTCAGTAGTTGAAAAATTCAAGAACTCTCTCACCACCTTAAAAAATGTGCATACATGGCTAATGAATACACTCATGCAAACGTGCATCAAGTATTAAGTCGTTGCATACATTATCTTGATGTCAGTGGTAGGCCAGTAGATGCATTTCTATATGTTCAGGTTATAGAAGCCACATCAGCTGCATCTGTGACAACCCACATCTTAGAAGAGTTAAATGCTTGTAAATTGGACACCAAACAGATGGCTACTTGTGCATTTGATGGAGCTGCAAACTTCTCTGGAAGACATGGTGGAGTACAAGCTTTGGTTCAGATAAAAGTGTAACCCTAACCTTTTCTATACACACTGCAGAGGTCATCTTAACTTCAGTAACTGAAAAGCTAATGGAGCAAATAATTAAGGAATCAATTTGCAAACAACTAGAAGATAATAACGTGATAAGTAACAGTCAGCATGGATTTATCAAGAACATAGCGTGTCAAACCAACCTAATAGCTTTCTTTGACAGGGTAACAAGACTTGTGAATGGGGGAAAAGCAGTGGATGTAGTATATCTTGACTTCAGTAAGGCTTTTAATACTGTCTCACATGAGCTTCTCCTAAACAAACCAGAGAAATATAACCTAGATGGAACTACTATAAGGTGAGTGCATAACTGGTTAGGAGACCATTCCCAGAGGTTAGTAATCAGTGGTTCACAGTCAAGATGGAAGGGCATATCAAGTGGGGTCTCGCAGGGATTGGTCCTGGGTCCAGTTCTGTTCAATATCTTCACCAATGATTTAGATAATGGCACAGACAGTACACTTATAAAGTCTGCGGATGATACCAAGCTGGGATGGGTTGCAAGTGCTTTGGAGGACAGGATTAAAATTCAAAATGATCTGGACAAACTGGAGAAACAGTCTGAAGTAAATAGGATAAAATTCAATAAGGAAAAATGCAAAGTACTCCATGTAGGAAGGAACAATCAGTTGCACACATACAAAATGGGAAATGACTGCCTAGGAAGGAGTAGTGCGGAAAGGGATCTGGGGGCAATAAGGGATCACAAGCTAAATATGAGTCAACAGTGTAACACTCACAAAAAAATAAAATAAAAAAATAAAATAAAATAAAAAGGGGAGGGGGCAAATATTCTGGGATGTTTTAGCAGGAGTGTTGTAAGCAAGACACGAGAAGTAATTCTTCTGCTCTAGTCCACGCTGATATGGCCTCAACTGGAGTACTGTCCTGTTTGGTTTTATAAAAGCCCAGTTACTGTATTGCTTAGATTATTGCCTTCTTCAAAAATTATCGAGTCATGCAAACCTGCTAGTTTAAACTGATCTCATTGTAAATCGCAGAGAAAATAAAAGCTAGTTACTGCAATTTAAATGAATACTGTACAATTGTTTCAGAGGAATCTTTAAACCAACCCTTTAAGTTGTTATGTAGTGTTTCTATTAAAGGTAAATCATGTATTCCACTTATAAGTGGCTGAATTTTAGAGTTGAGTAAATTAGGTTTAGAAAACAGCACCTTTGGATTTGAAAATGCTGGGTGAAAGGCAGCATGCAAAGTGTTACGCTCTCTTACAAGAAATAGATTAATTCATTTTGCCTAATTTCAAACCTGAGTTAACATCCTGAGTTCAGAAATGTGATCTGAACTCTAATGATATTAGGTTTATATTCTGCTTAGATAAGATTGTAAAGTGGACTGAGAAAGTAATGGGGTGAAATATGGAGAATAGAACAAAAGAGTACTAACAGAGGGGAAACAAGATTAGAGTGGTGGAGAGAATGGAAGTAGGAACAGAACTCAGAAAAGAAAGGTTTATAGTACTACTTTTTGACACCTGTGTCAGCTTTACTTTGGGAAAAGGAAGTTCTACCCAAAAAAAAAAAAAAAAATTAGGGAACTGTTGGGAAAAATCTGGAGAATTCCCATAGGAAATTTTGCCATTTACTTCAATAGGACCAAGATTTCATTCACAGTGTCATACCAATGAGAAATTTTCTGTTCTCACACTGCCAGGCAAGCATGATGGAACAAAATGTTAGAGCAGTCTCACCCTAAGCTCGAGCACTGGTCTGTGTACATTTTGTTCAGTTTAACCTATACACTCTGGCCAGCTAAAGCACTCTAGAGCCCCATTAGACAAGTGGCTTTTAAACTTTGTTGTAAGCTAGTGTAGGTGGGATTTTACAATACTAGCTCAACTGCAGACTTACTTCACACACAAGTGTTGGGGCACTATAAATATGTGTCTAACATACATGATCACTCAGGAGACACCAAACAAGACAAGCATTAATAAATTTCACTTTAGTAGACATTCAGAAAATCATAAAAATTATAAATGGTTAATATAATTGGTGCCAATCATTCATACAATTAAAATTTAATGCAAACACACTTCTGTGTCTACTAATTGAGTATTACTGTACTTTTACATGTGTGATTTTTTGTGTGCAGAAATTATAGCAAGCAAAAATTAAACCCACACATGATTTGCACTCTGAATATAAACAAATGGAAGCCAGGGTAACGCACCTCAGGTCAACTACCACATTCACCTGCTAATACAAGATTGTTCCCTACGGTATACTGTGCAGAGTAATTGTCAATAATGGGCTTTTGCCACCTCTTTCAGGAGACTATTCTATAATCTAATAAGCCTCCGATGAAGTGGGTTTTAGCCCACAAAAGCTTATACTCAAATAAATTTGTTAGTCTCTAAGGTGCCACAAGTATTCCTCAAATCAGTATTTTTGCTGATACGGACTAACATGGCTACCACTCTGAAACCTGATAGAAAGCCCTATTATTTTGCCTAAATTTAATTTCATTCAAATTATAATTATTCCTACTTGTATTTCCCTAAAATTATTGTATTAGCCTTTATTTGAAAACAATTCACATTGCAATTTTATATCTACTTTACTGTCTCTCACCATCTGTGGTCTGTTGACGTCACCACTTTCTAACTCTCTTTCTTTAATTGAATCTCTCTGTTTCAGTTTATTTTCCCTTAGATGTATTTGTTTATTTGTCAGGCCATATCTCAATGTTGTTTCCTGATTGTATTGCCAAGCTTCTCGAAGTCTGTTCGCATTCGCATTCTGTCCTCAATGTTTCCAACTCAACTGAATTTAGTATCAGAAAATTAAATGCTTTTACCTCCTTTTCACGATCACTAACACGAATGTGTATGATATCCCACAAATCCCTCCCCCAAAATCAATAAATTGTCTTTATTACCTTTAATTTACAGTCCTTCAGATACTTTTCAATCCATATTCATATTCTAGACCAAATAAATTTCGCATCCCCGGACAAATTCATTTTCAAATGCTTTAGTGAAGCCTACTTTGGTGCCACAATGATAAACACATCATAGACCTAGGGTGGCCAAACTGTGGCTCACGAGCCACACGTGGCTCTTTTACTGTTGAAGTGCGGCTTGCGGAGCCCCCCAGACCCCTCCTCCATTCTCCACCTACCAGACTGGGGGTGAGAGAGCTAGGGACCTCTGCTTTGCAGTGGAGTGATAGGATAGGGGCTTCTGCCCAGTGGGAAGCTGAAGCCCTGAGCCCCAGCAGGCACCCCCCACGGGGCTGAAGCCCCGAGCCCCAGCAGGTGTGCCCCAGCTCTCGAACTTTGGAAGATTAGCATACGTGGCTCAGAGGATCAGTAAGTTTGGCTGCCCCTGTCATAGATCCACTAAGGCCAGATTCTTATAATTAGTCCCACTGCTTTCAGTGGGCCTTCTTACATGCTTGAAGTTAAATACATCCCTAAGTGTTTGGACCATTGGCCTTTATTTGTAATATTATCCTTTCCCCTTCCTTTGTCCCCATCCATTTCCCAAAAAGTTACCTTCTAGGCACTTACAGATTTCTCTCTTAATATTTATTACATTCTTTTATTAAAGACTAAAGTAAGATTTACTGGCTAGTAATAGCCAGATTGCTGCTTCTTCCATGATTTAAAACTGATACTAGAACTTCTTCATCCTGCAATACTCTAGCACCTGCTCATGACTCTTCAAAAGTAAATTACAACGGTTCATTAAGGTATTCAGCAGAATTTCTTCAGATCCCTGGCTACATCGTTCAGAACTGTTGATTTGTATGTACTGACATTTTATAAGTATTCTATTAACTCCTTTTTTTCCACAGCTATATTATACAGGCTTCATTACTTCAAAGTTGTCCATGCCATCACCTCGTGTCTGTCCCCCAACTTTATTTCCTTCTTAAAGATAGGGTTTTTAAAAAAAAAAAAAAAAAAAAAAAAAGCATTATATTTTAAATAATTGATTAGGAGTCTATAAATACTCTGCCTAGAGTAATTTGTTTCCTCCCTAGTATATGCAGAGAAGTAATTCTTATTAATTCGAATTACAACCATTAGTTCTCTCTTATTTCCTCTGCAAACCTTACCTAACACTGTAAATTCATTTTTAGATTTCTCTGCTTTTACCATTTCTAATGCCAGTACTTTTTACCCTCAGATCTTTGAAACATCCTTCAAAGAAGCCAACCCAATTAGTTTTCATTCCCCATAATTATGCTTTGTCAGTGGAACTGCTAGCTAAAACTTATGTTCCTTAATTCCCTAGAATTTGTTTTTTGAAATTTAATACCCTTTTAATGCTGTTTTCTATGAGCCCATTGCTTGGAATGAATTTGAAAACACTTCCTCTCTTTTAAAGAAACACAAGAAAACTGAATTACCTCAACTAGTTTTCCCACTATGAACTCTACAATTAAATGTCAAACATCTTTTAACAGGTGCCATCAAGCCTGGTACCAAAATCCTGAAGTATTTTAACCATTTTACAACACAAAAATAATAGTGGTAGATAAGTAATAGGAACTGACCTAATTTAGTGTAAACATCTAATTGCTGAGGGTTTTTTGATAGTTCTTGAAAAAGGTGGATTACACGTTATGCAGTCAGCTTTAATCAGTTATGTAACTAACCTTTTGCTCTGTTTGGAGTTGATCACATCTCTGCTTTTCATGGTTAAGTTCTTTTTCCAGTCTTTCAAGTTGATCTCTAAGTTGTACAGTTTCTTTTTCCAGAGCAGTAGCTACCTTTAACAGCTCCTCTTTTTCTTTCATTGTTTTTTCAATTTTAAACTAGAAAACAGAATAAATATTCTTTTCAGGTGATTTCCGCCCCTCCCCTCCCCCCCCCCCCCCCGCCCCCCGACTCCCATCAAACCATTACAAACTAATGTGTATTACTTCCCATCACATCAGTCAAGCACTAGATGACAACCAGCAGAAGACAAAAACATGTGCACCCTCTGGCTACATCAGCTTAACATACTCTCTCTCTCTTCCCTAGTTTGTGAAATTTCAGAGTGTAGTTTAACTTTGATTAGTACTAGACAACCAAATTTTGTTGTGGGCTTTACTTACACTCATGTTTCGGTGAAATTTTCCTTACCCTTCAATAAAGTACTATTGTTGCTCCACCAGTGCTAGCAACAGTGGAAGAGCTATGTTAGACCCAGAAGAAGCAAGGTTTTTAGCATGCTATCTTCTAGACCTACCCTAAGCAGGTGTCTATATGTGGTACAGCAATGTTGGGTGAACTTCACAAAATCCTGAATATAGACACAGCCAAAGTGAAGGAAAGACAAACAAAGCATGTAACAGAATAACAGACAGGAATTCAAGTGGGAATTTCTTTTTTCTGTGATTCTGGTGACATAGAATGCAGACTGATCTGAATAGCCATTCTTCAACAGACAGCAAACAAGACAGGGAAGGTAAGCTATCTCAGCTAGATACCTTGCACCGTGTAAAGTCCCTTTTATCCCCAGTACTTGAAATCCCCAAACCAACTAGCACAGATACATAACAATAATCTAGGTAGGGGCACAAACATGATATCTGAAGGCAAGTTAAAAACAACAAATCAAATCTGAAGCATGGGGAGAAGATGCAGAGTGATTTTGCCACTCGTTAATTCAAACAATTTCAACAAAGAAATTGCCTTTTTCTGTTTATGAAGTAGTGACCACAAATAAAATGTGGGATTCTCACTGGGCACATCTTTGTAGGCATTTGTGATACAATCACTAAATGGATGCAATTGTGTGAGGCAGAAGATAACAGAACATTGCTTGGAGAAAATAAAAGTGATTTCTAACTTGTTAGACATCTGGGTACTATGCAGCTTGAGTTTTCTTTTTCTGCTTTGGGGCTCTTTCAGAGGGAACACAGATTTAAAAAAAAACCACTAAAACAGGAATGCAGTTGAAAGACAAGGAAGGGAAGCACAAGATGGCTCCTATAAATATAGCTACTTAACTTTTTATGCTATGCTCACTGCCATGCTGAGCACTTAAGTCTAAACTTTAATTCGTGTATTTTATAAGTATCTTCTGCAACGAGACCTGCATTCAAGTTTTAGGCATCAAAAACCTTTGGAATCTGCTTAGCTTTATATTTTTATATAAAGTTAATTCACCAAGCCCTACAGATAAAACCAGAAATAAACATATATAAATAAGAATATGGGTAACATTTCTGAGTTTGTTGAATCAAACCTCAAGAAGTCCAGCTTTTGTGGTCACCACCAACATATCAGAATTTCCTTCATCCTCCATAGTCAGCAATTCTTCAACAGGAGAAGAGGTTCGAAACTGAAAAGGGGTACTTGCTCCACGGATCTCACCCTTATGGGTTACATAACAGAATTGGTAAAATTCTCCATCATCATTTGGTAGATAGTATCCTAAAGAAAGAAAAATTCACATTTAAAACAGAACAGTTTTACATGGCAACAAATTGACCATGAGAACTACTACACACAGTACACAATTATGATTCCTATATGTTAGTTTTGCTTCATTGCTTAATTTAAACCAAGTGTGAATTATGATATAATTCAATGGCTAAAAACTACATTAACGCAGAGTTAAGTTTTCTTGGTGGTATGTCATCCTCCTGCAGACCACTGAATTGGGCAAAACAAACTTCTGAAAACCAGGAAATGCAGTTAAGATTACCCATGCAACCTTATCTCTGCCTCTTTCAGCAATATACCCCATTAACACACATACCTTTACACTAATTCCACAATTGCTGAAATGTACAAACTCATTCACTCTCACCCACAGGATTCCATCTAACACTATTACAGGACAAAAAGGTGGGGAGGGGGGAAAAGGTTGCCCATGCCACCTTCCCTTCTGGTCCCCTGGAGCTGGCAGTAGCCAATGGGAATTATCTGCATATATTCCAGGTGCAGTCAGTGTGTTAGGTGTACCTACATTAAATGGTGGCAGCAGTAGTTGGGCCTGCTTGGTAAATGTGTGTTTGTGATGTGAGGTTGTATGCGAGGTATTTTGAAATGTATGACTGAGTTATGACTATAATATGAGGAAATTTATGTTTTGCAGCCTTTCAACTGTGTGAGCAAAAAGAAGGGCTGCATGTGACTCTTCAGGATCCAGTAGGCAACACTGCAATGCAGAATTGTGTAGGTTATGTTAGTAGCAGGGCATAGGGCAGGAGTAGGCAACCTATTGCACGCGTGCCAAAGGCGACACACGAGCTGATTTTCAGTGGCACTCACACCGCCCAGGTCCTGGCCACCAGTCCGGGGGGCTCTGCATTTTAATTCAATTTTAAATGAAGCTTCTTAAACATTTTAAAAACCTTATTTACTTTACATACAACAATAGTTTAGTTATATATTATAGACTTATAGAAAGAGACCTAAAAACGTTAAAATGTATTACTGGCACACAAAACCTTAAATCAGAGTGAATAAATGAAGACTCAGCACACCACTTCTGAAAGGTTGCTGACCCCTGGCATAGGGTTTTTATTACAAAAGATATTGTCAAAAATGAAGTGGAATATGAGAGAATTCTAACGGTTTAATGATGGGTAAGCAAACATGTAGGTTGAGATGGTGTCCTGTGAGTAAATGTAAGGGAGCTGTAAAAGGCCATGAAGGGATTCTTAAATTGTACACATGAGGTATTGATTCTGGGGAGTTAGCTAAGTGTGCAAGTATAAGCCAGGATCTGGAACCTCCCAAATTTTATAGTGCCAAGGGCAAGTGTGACTATGTTCTGATATACATTGCATTGAGGCATTGCTCGAAGAGCGTGAAGGGAAGGTGATGTGGGCAACCTTCTCCCTCCTTTCAGTCCTTTAACAGTGTTACATGGAATCCTGTGGGTGAGAGTGAATGGGTCATAAAAGGAGGTGAAGCACATTTCAGCATCTGTGGCAGAGTAAATGTATGTCTGTATTAACAGTGCGTATTGGGTTATTGCTGAAAGAAGACAGAGTTATGGTTGTATGAGCAACCCTAACTGTGCATTTACTAGTTTTCAGGCATTTGAGTTTTCTCATCTCAGTGGTCTGCAAGGGGACAACATACCACCAAGCAACCTTAACTCTGCATTAACATAGGTTTTTGACAGTATTTCCCACCCCAAAGACTCTTGGGGGTAGAGGGAAGTTGGGGTGCTCTTGCAGAGCTGGAGGGTCCAGGGCATTGGGGTGTGCTAGAAGAGCTGGGGGTGCATTGGGATGAGCCAATGAGTGCAGGGGGTTGGGGTGCACTGGCAGAACAGAGGTGCCATACCTCCCTCAATTGAGCCCCCAGTCTCTCTCGCCTCCCCTACCATTCATCATCATTTACCCCTCCTCCTTACTGCTACTGCAAACCCCTCTCCTCCTAGTCTCCTACTCCTCTGCCCCCTAATACCTCTCCCCAGAAGCTACCTCCCAGGAAGTATTCAAATGTTTATTCCCCCACCCTGCTGCTAAGAAAACTGCTACCCATGACTCACAAACTGCAGCAACTCCCAGCCACTCACTCCAAAACTCCTTTTGCCTTAGATGGGGGCTTGTGATTACCTTTATCCTTAGTTATGTTAACTGAAGGGTAAATTCACAGCCCAGGAGTCTCAACAAGGTCTGTGATTGAGCCATTCATTAGTATCTCTCTGTTTAACAGTACAAGGCAGGAGAAGGAAACCAGTTTGGGGGAGGGGGCTTGAAACTCAGGAACCCCTCAGTCTAAAGACCCCAAATTTGGATTACTAAGGCTACCAGTATCTCTGAGGCACACCAAGCCTCAAAGCAATCCGATTAACCATTCCCATTTTAGAGCACTTACAAGAGTCAAGCTTTAAAGTATATAACATAGCGAGAATAGAAACCCGCTAGTCATTTTTCTGTATTGGCACATGCACAGTGGAAAAAATGTATATCTTCTTAAATACTGTTCTCAATTTGGGTCCCCAGTGCCATGCACTACCTTGCTTAAAATTTGACAGCTTGAGACTATTTTGACTGGCAGCACCTGCGTAGTTTGATCTCTAGCTGGGCCGGGGAAAGAGGAGGTGGAACCCACCTAGAAACTTTTTTTTTTTAAATAACTTTGTTTCTGGGCTTATGTCTCCAGAATTCCTGGCTCAAATTACTCCAAATTTGGTGTCAAATATCAGGGGTAGCCGTGTTAGTCTGTATCTACAAAAACAACAAGGAGTCTGGTGGCACCTTAAAGACTAACAGATAATCACCCAAATTTGGGTGATTAACCCTATCCTACACTTTCCTGAGGCACATCAAATTTCAAAGAAACTCAACTAAGCATATTGATTTTAGAGGACTTAGAAAGGTCAGACTTTTAAACAGATGTCATGATGCAACCTTAAATACAGTGGTGCTCTTGCACCACTATGATATTTCACACCCAGAATCTTGAGGCACAAGGATGAAAAGAGGACATAGGCACCTCCTAAATCATCAAATCCAATCCCCTGTTATGGCAAGTAAACCAGTTTCATTATCCTATTCATAAATGTATCAAACTCCATCTTAAAACTAGTTAGGTCGTTTGTCCCTTCTACTGCTACTGGTTTAAGATCTAATGCTTCTCAATACACCAGCAGTGAATTTTACACTGTAATTTACATCTTGTAATGTATTACTAAATTGTCCTTTTATATTACTGAATTTTAAATTTGATGACACGCATTCCATATATGCCCATTATATAAACCTTTCCCAATGACAAGCAAGTAAAGGCAGTATAAGAAAAGTACTTTACAGAGATGAGAAGTACTGCTGATTGAGAGCTGACTTAAACAAAACTCCATCAATGAGGGATACCACAACGAACACTTCCTTCGTGAACTGCAAAGGTGACCAGAAATTTAGATCCAAGTTTCTGTGAAATCTCATTTTTTGACGGCCACGTGATCAACACATACAACATTAAAGACCGTCAAGACAGAAAGAAACCTTATACTGTGATGTTTATACTTTATCATAGAACGGCAAAGATTAAACTACTTTAACAAGCCAATTTCTGAAGCTGCTCCAAAACAACACTATTTTTCTTGTTATTAAATTTTGTAACAATATCAATAAAATATATTTATATTATAGAAGGGCTGATAGGGGTTCTGATCCGGGCTTGGGCCTATCTGCTAGGCACTGTACACACATATTAGTAGATACAGCCTCTGTCACAGAGAGTTTATAAACTAAGAAGTCAATCAACATACAAAGGGTGAGGGAGAGAAAGACAATCACACAAATTTTACTTTAAATTTGTCTAAAGACACATATTCAGGTTGAAGTGCCCTGGTCATTTATTTAAATTGCTCATTTTGTGATACACCGAAGGCAATGCTAGGACAAAAGAAGTCTGCAACTTTACCACATTCAAGTCTTTGTGTTTAAAGTGTTTTATGATACATTCACTATTGATTTTTGCTATTTTTAAGTGCCAAGGACAAAGATTGCTCCTGCTTGAATGAATATAACACTGAGGAGCTGCCAAAAGACTTGGATCAGGGACTTAAAAGATTTAACTTTATTCAAAGCCTGAGGAATCAAAAACAGATTTGTCTGGACTTTTGTAAATAACCTGTAATAATGTTCATAGTTTACTTCAGAAGAATTCTGTTTTGATTACTTCAATGTACTCATTTGTTTCCTACTTCTTCCTACAACTTCAGGCATGATGAGTTAGGTAAATCCATTCCCTGGAGTTTGGCAGACAATCACTCATTTGCAAACCTGATCAGGAGCTTTTGCATTTACTAGTTAAAACAAGCAACCACCATCTAGTGAATTCAACACTGGTAAGACTGAAACAGTAAGACAGGGTATCCAGTTTTATACAGAATCCTGTTATCAGATAGCCTGCCCAGCTTCCAAAAACTTCTAGAATCTAGGAAACCAAGCTACCTACAACAGTGTACAACTCACTTCCATCTCTTCAATATCCAGTGATGCCACCCACTAATCATGCTCCTCAATGTCTCAACCCATTCTCCTTCTCTCTAATCTATTGTTCGCTCCTTAATAGGCATAAAAATAACCTTGAAGCTCTCATCACTTCCCTTTTAACTCTCCTTATACAACATAACTACTTCTGAATGACAGGTGCAGAGAACAGCTCCTGGCATGATCAGGGGGAATGGAGAGCCACTTCTATGAGAGGAGAGCTTGACTTGTTTAGCCTAGCAAAATGAAAACTTAGAGGGGATTTCATTTCTCTCTATAAATCATCAGAGGCATAAACAACAGGGAGGGAGAAGAACTATTTAAGCTAAAGGACAATGTTGGCACAAAAACAAATTGATATAAACTGGCCATGAATAAGGCTATTGTTTTGTCACAGAGGTCGTGGAAGTCACGGAATCCATGACTTCTAAAGACCTCAGTAACTTCAGCCCTGGTGGCTGGGAGCTGCAGGGTCCTGCCACCTCCCAAAGTGGCAGGGAGCTGTGAGGTACCCCCGCCGCCTGAGGCAGCGGGTCCCCCAGGATCTCAGCCGCCATGGGCAGCAGGGATAACCCACAGCTCCCAGGCACAAGCAGGGGGACCCCCACAGCTTCCCGGCTGCCACTGTGGGGCAGGGGGACCCCAGCAGCCCCCTGCTGCTGCACAGGTACCCTGCAGCCCCTGGCCTGCCATGGGAGGCCTCAGAGCAACCAGCCATCCCAGAGCTGCCCAGTCCCTTCCTATTTTATCATGGATATTTTTAGTTAAAGTCAGGGACAGGTCACGGGCTTCCAATAATTTTTCTTTATTGCCTGTGACCTAACTTTTACTAAAATATGCATGACAAAAATCTTAGCCTTAGCCATGAATAAATTCAGGCTGGAAACTAGAAGAAAGTTTCTAACTATCAGAGGAGTGAGATTCTGGAACTGTCTCCCAATAGGAGTTGTCAGGACAAACAACTTAATTAACAAATTTATGAGTGGGATTGAATGAAAGGGTTGCCTGTGGTGATGGGGACAGGACTCGGTAGCCCTAGGGATGACAGGTCCCTTGCAGTTTATGTCTTATGTTCCTAAAATTTCATGCTTCAAGTCACCTGCTGATCTCACAATACTCACTAATCATTAGAGCCCTGTGCGGATACAAAATTTGGATCCGCATCCATCCACAATCCTCAAAAATGGTCGATGGATATCAGCATCCGCAGATATAAAGCAAATATCTATGGATTTGCAGGGCTCTTACGAATCCTGTTCTTTTAAGCTGTGCGCACGCATGGCCATACAGTAACGTGGTATCTACTGCACATTTCACATGGCTAGCACCTAGGCCCTCATCCTGTCAGAACCCATGAAAACTCCACTCGGCACCAGGCACCATCCACAAGCCTTGAGCCAGCAGGAAGGAGCAGTAAGGAGTAGGGTGCAGGAGTCAGGGGCTCTGAAGGGAGTGTGGCCAGCACCCAGGTCCCACTCTGCCTGCTAGAGCCCATAGCAGCTTCTCTTGGTACCACAGAAAGCCTCAAGCCAGGAGAGATGGGGGAGGCAGAGTGGAGGGGCAGGAAGGCTGTTCATAGTCCCATCCTGGGGCACATGGAGCTGGCTGCAGAAAGGCTGTCCCTTGCTGCTGACAGCAGTATCTAAGGGCTTGTAGTGTTGAAATGAGCCCCCAGCAGCCTGGCTCTGCAGTGCAGAGGGACGGATGGGGAGCCGTGCTGCTGGGGCAGTGGTGCTCCAGGCTTCGATGTCAACTCCCTGCCTTGGATCCTGGGAGCAGGAGAGGAGTACAGCTGGCAATGGGGCAGAGAAGGGAAGATCCTAAAATCTCTCCCCAAGAAAACCCTTGAGCCAGCATGGAGGAGTAATGAACAGAATGGGGAGGAGCTGAGGCTTCTGGGAGGAAATGGCAGGGGGGCTCCTGAAAGGAAAACTAGGGGCTCCTACCTTCCTGGGTTTATAACTTTGGGTGGTTTTCAACTCTAAAAGTCTTGAAAGTTAATAGGTACTCAAACCACTGATATGTATTCTGTGTATCCCATATGTATATGTATTACTGAAATGTCACTTTACCCTTTTAAATGCAATATAGTAGATCGCTTTAAAAAAAATGGGGGGGGGGGGTGAGACAAAGGACAAAAAGGACAAGGATAAAATTGTAGTGCTCAGTGGAGTTTGTAGCCCACTCAGAAAAAAGAAAATTTACAGGGACCATTTCTCACTAATAATGTTTTTCTTTTTTACATAAATAATTCTGAGATTTGCTATGACTCAGGGAATATCACCTTACTATCAAATGCAGAAGAGTCCTATGCTTTGGGACCTGGTCTATGCTGGGTACATTATTCCAAATTTCTAAATAGTTTTAAAATTAATTTAGTGACCGAACGTTAAAATCAGTTGGAGCTGCAGTAAAAATGATTCTGGCCACTGTGACTCCAGCACGTTTTAAAATTTGTTTACCCAAACCACTTTTAAAACCAGTTAGAATATTTTGGAAAATTTCCCCAGCATTGACCAGGCATTGGAGAGAACAGAATCTCAACAGTGCAGTTTTTTCAAAACACCTAATTGCTAAATCTAAAATATCCTAAAGCATGCTGCACAAGAATCTTTCCCATCCAATAATCTTGACTAATTAAACTCCTGTAAATTTTAATGAGCTCATCTCATCAGATTTTAAATATTTTCCAATGTGTAACTGGGAAATAGCTTGAATGCTAGAGAGGTTAAAATCTGGTAGGCTTTATAAGAATGATGGACTTTAAACAAAGGAATATAGCAGATGAAATTTTATTTGAAGTTTCACTTCCCATCAAGGGATTGGATCACCCTATGGGCTGGTAATGGATATGGATCCTTTTACTTTTAAGTCACTGGCAGTTTGAATCCTACCCAACTCCACAGTCATTTCCATCCAATGGCTGTTTGGGATTCTGTAAAAGCAATTGGTGATCACTATTTAGCTCCTTTCACTTTACAAAAAAAATCTACCTTGGCATCTGGGTAAAATATTAGGACAAAATGACAACTTTTTGATAGACAAGGTGGGTGAGGTAATATCTTTATTGGACCAACTTCTGTTGGTGAAAGAGACAAGCTTTCAAGCTTACACAGAGCTCTTCTTCAGGACCTGAATCTTGTCTCTCTCACCAACAGAAGTTGGTCCTATAAAAGATATTTCCTCACCCACCTTGTCTCAATAATATCCTGGGACCAACACGGCTACAATTCTGCATACGACTTTTTGACAGACTGAAATGGAAGACTGACTGGACTTTGGACCAAACTCTTCTCTCACCATTAAATGTGGCCACTTCTGGACAAGGCTGGCAAGTTTGTTTAGGGGAAGAGAGAGAGACTACGCTGTAGTCATTTACAGCTACATTGGAGTGCAGATCAGTCACTTTAAAGAAAGAAAAAAAATGAATAGCCATATGAAGGACTCTGGTCACAGATTATCAACCACCACTATTGGATACTGAACATTACATGACTGTCTTGTTTGTAGGAAGCTGACTGAAGTTGACTGTGGCTAAAAAGGAGTGCTGTAAAGATGACAACATTACATTAAATCAAGAGATTGCTAGTCCCAATTAGTGCGGCTGCCATTTCAGGTTAGTGAAAAGAAAGCGCTTTCCTTCAAAGTTGGAAAATGGGGTTGGTTTGTTTTTAAACAGCAAAAATAAAAGTGGTGATTTCACAATTACACAGTTTCTGCAGACACTGCAGTCCTCAGTTAAGAATTACAAAAGTATACAAAACAAATGTGCACAGATTAAAACAGCAGCAAAGTGAACCAAGGCCCAGTCCCTCAAAGATATTTAGGCTCCTAACTTCCATTGATTTCAGTGGAAATTAGGACTCTAAATACCTTTGAGGATTTGGAGCTAACTGCCTTTCAATAACTTACTAGCCCAATTTGTGTGTACATCCTTTAACAGTCAGAAAAAACAGATAAATTGTTATGCATTCTGTTACAATATCAACAACCTTTTAGAATGTTATGTGGTATCTTGTAATCTTTATCACCATACAGGCCACAAAGAAATAGGTCATGCCAAATTACCACTCCCAGCCACGCTACACCAGTCCTGTGTGTTCTGCTATTAGTTTAGAGAACATAATTTCACCACCAGCACATCAAGCAGTGCAACGTGACTGGGAAAACAGGGATCAGAACAACAAGTGAGGAGGCCACAAATAATAAGGGGAGGGGGGGGGGGGAAGAGAGAAAAACAAACAAACCTTAGTTTACTACTCAGAACTCCTACAAAAGCATGGAAGGTGGAGTTTTGGGGAATTTTCTAAAGAAAATCACAGGGTTTACATTTTGATACCAAAATGGAGTTCTTACCATGCTCTTCCTTTCATTTCTGTTCCTCTAAAAAACCCCATGGCCACATATAACAAGTCTACAGGATTATGTAAACAAATTGAAAACATGTATTTGATTGTTGAAATCTAAAAAAAAATATTTCAGGAAATTTCACTGATATAAAGAGATGTCACAACTCAAAAGTATTTCAAAATATTCTAAACAAGATGTTTCAAAATTTATTAAAGAGGGATATGTTTCCAAAATTCATTCATCCATGTTTCTCCAACCATTTCAAATTACCTCTTGGAAATATAACATGTAGATAAAAAATGCTAAATTACAATAGATATCATGGAACCAACAAGCTAATTAATCAACCAAGGCCAGTCAAAAACCTTGTTTTCTGCTGCATTCCCCTATCTGTATTCTGTCTACATGAAAGTGCTTTGGAGCAGGGATCTGTCCTGCTATATGTACAAGGGTTTTAGCATGCTTTTGGGTGACTGATAACACAAAGAATAAAAATCTAATAATTCAGCCTCAGAAGCGAGACATCAGTAGCTCTAGATTCTAGAGTCTAGAATGTGATGTATTTTTCCTTAAGCACTCCACACGATCTCAGATTTTAAAACAAAACTTCCTAACTGTTTGGACTATTTGTAGAACCTTCAGTTTAGGCATTAGACATAAACGCTGCTAGTAGTTGGTGGTAGACCAAAAAAACCCCACAAAGCTAGCAATATGCAAATGCAAGTAACTAGAACCTGGAATAGGACAGAAAATCTTAAATGAAAGGGAAAAAAATGAAAACTTGAAAAGAAGAATTTCATTTCCATCGCTCTATTGTCTCTTAACCCGAACATCATTCTCAATTTAATGAGGGGGCTTCAACATCAGAGCAATTTTTCAAAAGAATGTTTGTAGTGAGGCAGAGTGGCCTCCCACTCAGACCCAGAGGAGAAGGGACCACTCGCTGAGCCCTGGCGGGTGGAGCCAGGCCATGCTCACCCCTTCCACCAGAAGTCAGTGGGTGGGACAGGAAGTATAAAAGGTGAGTCTGGAAGCTCAGTTGGGCTACAGCCGCTGAAGGAGCCAGACGCCTCCTCCCGGGAGACTGCCACAGACCCCTGTGGCACTGACTGGCAAAGCTGTCAGAGCTACCCGCTGACCAAACCATGGAGGAGCTGCCAGAACTGCTGCTGGCCTTCTACCCTGACAACCCAAGGACCCCCTACGGATCCAGGTAGACCCCGAGGGGGAGATAGGAAGTAGCCCAGAGAAACTAGACAAGAGTCTGGTTAAGAGCTAGCCTGGTACAAGGTCAGTGTGTTGTGGGTGGATCCCCACTGACCCAGTGGTGAACCACTCTGCCACTGTTGGAGCCCTGGGTTGGGATGCTGTAGAACTGGGTGGGCCTGCTCCCCCCCCGCCACCCATTCCTAGATTCTGTTTGGGTGCTCTACCCCCATCCTAAGTCCTAAGGATTTGTTGCCCCACCCTGACTAAGGCCTTGGGCCCCTAACTGTGTTTGCTACTCTGTCCTGACTGCAGGCCAGAGCCCCAGGCTTGTGTATTGCCCCGCTAATTCCCCAACAGTGGGAGACACACACAGACGTAATGAGGGGGTGTGGCCTCCCACAGACCCAGAGGAGGGTGGGAGAGGACCACCACCAACCTGCTACGATCTTTAATGGTATTAAAAAATCCCAAATGATTGAACACTTAATTTTCTGTATTCCTTTTTCTCTTTATTGAAAAAAATGTGTTTGACTACACCTTCCAGGCAACATGGTTCTCCTGTGATCAGTCATTTATTAACAATCTGTTACTATGTAAAATATGTGAAATCACAAATTTACTATTATAATTTCCCTGAAGCTTGAAGTATAGAAACAGATAGTCTGCAAAAGGGAAGACTCTCAAACATCTCATAAAAATTAGTAAAATGTGACAAGGGGGAAAAAAAAAAAACACGTGAAAAAAAAAAACCCGACATGGAAAATTCCATTCTTAAGTCCAAGTTCTCTTTGTTAAACTTGGAGACACTATACACTCATAGCACATTTAAAAATTCAATAAATGTACAGTTAAATTAATAAAATTGCTGTTTTTAAACTGCAAAAATTGGCAATACAATATCAAATCCAGACAGATGCTGATTTACCAAGTATGTACTTGCTCACCTTGAAAAGACAGCAAACAGTTAACAGTTGATCCTTCCACATAATTTTCTGGCATAGGTGACCACAGAAACGTATAATAGTCTCGAGCAGTACTCCAACCAACCTAAAGGAAACAACCAAAAGAGAAAAACCTAAGTAGAGTAATATGTTAAGACAGCATGGTCTGATCTTTACAACACACTGTAACCCGCATACTTGAGTTTCACCATATAGAAAAAAAAGAGATGGACTAATGTTTACAAATTAGGAATATTTAACAAGTATGTCACATTTTTAGTATGGATTTTATTAAGCTGTTACCTAATGCAATAAGAGTTTAATTTATTATATAAAACACCAGACAGTTTTTATAAATTTGATAAAGACACATCAATAAATAAAAAAAGAGAGACATTTTTACTACTTAGATAAGGAGACAACCTATGCCAATATTGACTACAAATTTCTGTCACAATGCAAGTAGAAATAAGCTTTTGGAGGGTTAGGAGTGCTATCTTCTCCATCGAAAAAGCAGGAATTGATTGGGATACAAGACTGACGCAGTCCCAAAACAATGGATTTCAAATCCTTTGCCAATCATTGCAGAATATGCATGTGTTGACTTTAAGACTAACGCTGTACTGGAACATTGATTCCATTGGGAGTTGGGCATCTGAGTGTTAAAGACAGGAACACTTCTTAAACTGCTTTCAGTTTAAGCCTATAGCTGTTAGGGGTCGTTGTTCAGATCCTGGGTCTGTGTTGGAGCAGACTGGCGTGTCTGGCTCAACAAGACAGGATGCTAGAGTCCCAATCTGGCAGGGATAGCAGGGGCATAAGTAGTCCTGGCACATCAGTTGGCAGCCCCACGGGGGTTTCTGTGATCCAACCCATCACACACTCCAATACTAGGAGGAGGAATAGCTACAAAGAAATACTGCTAAGTGTACAATCCTTCTGGCAGAAGTTATAGTGATTAGCAAGCAACTTTGATAAAACAGAAGCATAACTGATCTTTAACAGTTCAGCAACAAATTGGAAAAGTTCTCTCAAGCACCAAAATGAAACCAACTGGTTCTTGACCCTAATCTTAGCTAAAAGAAAAAGGCTTCCATGACATCTCCAAACTGGTACCTTACAAAGGTATGTTTGAAATATACTGTCCTGAGAAAAAAGTAACATCACTATAAAATGCTTTTGGAATAAGTCAAACATGAAATTCCCAATAACTTTGCACAGGCATGATATTTTTACATTATTCTATGAGAATCCATAATACCTAAGTACTGACCATTTAGCAAACAAATGAATTTTTGCTTTTGTGGGTTTTCAAACCTATTTTTCTTCAAGTTCTGGGAACAGACACTTGAGAACCTCACAATTCACTTGTAGGAAGAGCTAATACATTTCATTGTATCCTCCTCTGCCAGAAGTTTTCACATATTTTCCTTCGAAACAGTTAAGTCTCATTTAGATGCTTAGTCTTTAAGGTTTTGAGTCAAAGCTTTCATTTTTGAAATTTGAATTAATTTCAGTGAGAAATGGTGGTTCCAAACATATGCTATACTTACTCTTTCATTTCTTTGATTTCTTCAAATACACCCTGAAAACCTACAACACAACCAAGCTTCACCCACTGAAAGTATTCTTTACAATTTCTGTATTAAAATACAGACCAAGGACAAAATTTCTAAAGGTGAAGTGTCAAATTTTACTGTGATTTTAAAATTTAGAAAAGTTACATTTTATGAAAACACACTGTTGAGTTTCCCTAACTAACCTATTTTGCAGAAGCTACTTTTCACTCACACATACAGACTACTACATTAAATAACTAGTTGCCTTTCCACAATCAGATACTAAATTAAGGCCTTCGCTTTTTAAGACTGACTAGGTTTTTTTTTTTTTTAAATCTTGGTCTTTTAACTGGAGAACAATGTCAACTTTGAAATTCAGAAACTGATTCCTCAGTGAGCAATCAAGGGGGAGGGATAGCTCAGTGCTTTGAGCATTGGCCTGCTAAACCCAGGGTTGTGAGTTCAATCCTTGAGGGAGCCACTTAGGGATCTGGGACAAAATCAGTACTTGGTCCTGCTAGTGAAGGCAGGGGCTGGACTCTATGACCTTTCGGGGTCCCTTCCAGTTCTATGAGATAGGTCATTGAGATTGATAAACTAGTCTCCATTCATTGCATTAGTGTGTTTTGTAGTGTTATCCAGGCTACACGAAATCATGGCTTTGGAAGGAAGCAACAGATTCAAATATTTTGTTCTATAGTTACACCTTAATTATTTCTCTCAATTGACTTTTCACTATTCATGACAAATCATATTTAGAAACAATTCAACTACATCATACAGTATTTTTCCTTCATTTGTTATAGAACAATAATTGACTGATTATTAAGATGTGATCCTACAAACACTTACACAAGTTCTTGACATTTGTGAAGTCAAAGGCAGGACTAACCAGTTTTCATTCGAGTATTGTTTAAAAAATGAGCTAATATGAAGCAAGACCGAGGTAGAATTTTTAAAATAATGCTTTTCAAAGTTTGCCATAAGCAGTAAATGGTTCTTTCAGCATTTTGACATGTAATATACAAGGATTACCCTAAAAAAATTAATATTAAATTCAGACCACCACCATTGGACTTTTATTTTTAAACCAGTAGCACATGAAACAGATGGTACAGAGCACCAATAAGACCATAAATATAGCTCTTGTGTGAGAACTGCACTGGAACTCAGTTTAGTGAAAGTACAACATATTTAAATATCACTTTTTCCTCTAAGACCAATATACAGTAAGTCCCAGTTCCAATTAAAAGAAATGCAAACAACAAACAAACAGCAATTCCTTACAAATAATTGTAATTATTTTCCCCCTTATTCACTTGGATTTGGGGAGCAGGGGGGAAGGGAGGGGGAAAAAAAACCACTTTCACAATTACTCAGTTGATCCTGAAACTTTTACAGACACCAGTAGTCCCAATTATCAGAAGGGAAGCCGTGTTAGTCTGTATCCACAAAAACAACGAGGAGTCCAGTGGCACCTTAAAGACTAACAGATTTATTAGGTCAAGTCTCCCTCAGACTGAGGCAAACACCTACAAGATCTTCATCAAGCATTCTTAAAACTACAATACCCACCTGGGGAAGTGAGGAAACAGACTGACAGAGCGAGACGGGTACCCGAAGTCACCTACTACAGGACAGGCCCAACAAGGAAAATAACAAAACCATTAGCCATCACGTACAGCCCCCAGCTAAAACCTCTCCAGCACATCATCAACAATCTACAACCTATCCTGGAAAATGATCCCTCACTCTCACAGACCTTGGGAGGCAGGCCAGTCCTCGCTTACAGATTGCCCCCCAATCTGAAGCAAATACTCACTAATAACTACACACCACACCCCAGAAACATAAACCCAGGAACCAATCCCTGTAACAAACCCCGTTGCCTACTCTGTCCCCATATCTAATCTAGCGATACCATCAGAGGGCCCAACCACACTACCAGGGGCTCATTCACCTGCACATCTACTAATGTGATGTATGCCATCATCTGCCAACAATGACCCTCTGCCATGTATATTGGCCAAACGGGACAGTCTCTATGTAAAAGAATAAATGGACACAAATCGGACATCAGGAATGGTACCATACAAAAGCCAGTAGGAGAACACTTCAATCTACCTGGACATTCAATAACAGATTTAAAAGTAGCCATCCTTCAACAACAAAAAACTTCAAAAAACAGACTTCAAAGAGGAACCGCAGAGCTACAATTCATTTGCAAACTTAACACCATTAATTTGGGCTTGAATAGGGACTGGGAGTGGCTGACTCACTACAAAAGCAATTTTCCCCTCTCTTGGTACTGGCACCTCCTTATCAATTATTGGGAGAGGACCACATCCACCCTGACTGATTTGGCCCTGTCAACACTGGTTCTCAACTTGTAAGGTAACTCCCTTCTCTTCATGTGCCAATATATTTATGCCTGTGAAAATTACAGATACTCCATGCAGCTGAAGAAGTGTTTTTTTTAACCCATGAAAGCTCATGCCCTAATAAATCTGTTAGTCTTTAAGGTGCCACCAGACTCCTTGTTCATTCAGTAGTCCCAATGACATCAAAGCTCAGATCTATACCATTTAGTGTCATCTGTTCTCAAAAGTAGTTTTTGTCATAGAAAGAAAGTGATGCGCTATTCTTTTTCTCAGAAGTTAGATCTTATGGAGAGACTAATTTCCCACAGTTAAGGATACAACTAGCTTTCCTTTATAAACCCAACTGATTAACTTCAAAATTTACCGTCCACCATTTACACCTAGAATCACTAGCTCTCACTGTAGCCAAAAGATATAAAAGGAATCAGAATTTATATGTTCCTCCCTCTTCCCGCCCCCCCCAACACCACCACCACAATTTTTTTCAAATAGTGAAATACTTCACTTTGAAAGAAAAAAATAGTAATAAAGTCAGGAAATCCTTGAAGTTGCCTGATTTCTTTTCTTTAAAGTGGAATATAAAAAGGACAAGGAAAAAAAAAAAAACTTCCAAAAAAATTCTCTAGTTGAAGAGAATACAAGAGAAATGTCAGGTGGATCAGTTAATTTTTCTCAAAATTGTCAGAAGCATGGGAAAGTCAAAATCCATTGTTTGCTAACATAATACAAAATTTATTTGGCATGATTAAGGCTACGAGTTGGTCACAGATTTCATGATTTTTTGTGACCTTTGCAACTTCAGCCCTGGGCGGCAGGGCTAAGGCAGTCAGTTCAGAAATACAGAATTCTTTTTGATAAAGTCACTGCTTTTGTCATGACAATGCTGCATATATGAACAGAACCTGGGAATGAAGCCTCAAAGCATTTTTTCTGAATGCAGTGCACATAACATGCACTGCACATTATCTCAACTTAGTGGGTGATACCTGGAGAAAAACATTTGGAAAAGTAAATGAACTTGTCATTGCTGTAAAACATGCATTCGCTGCCTGCCTTGCCCACAAAGTATGGTTCAATCAATCATTGCAGGAAAAAAGGAAAGTGCCTGCAATTCCCCTTCCCCAGTAATCACATGATGGAACAGCTGATTTGAAGCTGTCCATTTTCATATCAGGCAACTGTAGAATTATGTGGGGTTTTTTTGAGGAATGGGAGTGAAGCAGTAGTTCATCTGTTTAAGATGCGGTCACTTTAACAAAATCAACCGAAATAAAAGCAGCAATTGAAGCGCTTGCACCAAGAATAATGGCAACTCTCACTGCTTATGAAAGACCAGAAATCGGGCTGCATAAGGTGGCAAATGATTTGACTAATCTTGCCAGTTGGGAAAAGTACTTCAGTGGCACAACTGACAACCTGTTAGCTAAGAAAACCCTTTGTGAAAACAGTATTAACTGAAGTCTATATGACTGGTTCTTAATAGTTTTGTCAACCCACTGTGTTGTGGTTTTTTTTTTTTTTTTTTTTTTTTTTCTTCTTTTTTAAACCCTGCCAAGTGTTTGATCCCAATCAGGCCATACTTCTTGACCTTGCATCACTAAATGTATTTGAGTCTATTCCCTTGTTTGAAGACAATGACTTGGCAAAACCCATGTGTTTTAGCTACAGCAGTGCAGTTTCTAAAATGAAGTACCTTGACATTGTGGTACTTGGAAAGATTGCTTTCCACATCAGCAATAGCTCTGAGGTGTTTATCATTGCCGGTTAACAGTGCAGACAGAGATCATTTTAGTCTTACAAAGATATCTTGCAAGATGACAGATGCTCAAAGATGATAACCTTGCTGTTTCAGAATCGTGGAAAGCTCTGTTAGTAAAGGACCATTTTACACTCTAACAATTAATCATGTCTGTAGTCAAAATTATAGAAGGTTTGATAGCAATTCAAAAGCTCCTGTACTGATGTAGTGAAAACTGCATTACTGTGTGCACATTTCCATGATTTCATTGTTTATTGCTACATCCTGTCCGTGACTTTTAATAAAAATACCAGAGACAAAATCTTAGTTTTAGTCATGATCCAATATGGACATTACAATAGCCACATCCAACCATGAAAAGATTACAAGGTATAGAGTAACTCTGAATTTATTAAAATTATGCACGCGAGAGACGTGACTTATCAATTTAAATAAAAGAGGAAGAGCCAGGAAATGTTTAACTACTTGCCCCAAAGCTGCAGGTTTACCAGAAAACAGCTCACAGAAGTGTGCTTGTCTTTAGCACTCAGATGCCCAACTCCCAACGGGGTCTAAACCTAAATAAATCCGTTTTACCCTGTATAAAACTTATGCAGGGTAAACTCAAATTGTTCGCCCTCTATAACACTGATAGAGAGATATGCACAGATGTTTGCACCTCCAGGTATTAATACATACTCCGAGTTAACTAATAAGTAAAGTGATTTTATTAAATACAGAAAGTAGGATTTAAGTGGTTCCAAGTAGTAACAGACGGAACAAAGTAAGTCACCAAGCAAAAATAAAATAAAATGTGCAAATCTATGTCTAACCAAACTGAATACAGATAATCTCACCCTCAGAGATGCTTCAGTAAGTTTTTTCCTCAGACTGGACACTTTCCAGGCCTGGGCACAATTCTTTCCCCTGGTACAGCTCTTGTTCCAGCTCAGGTGGTAGCTAGGGGATTCTTCACGATGGCTCCTCTCTCCTTTTTGTTCTTATATATCTTATATATCTTTTGCATAAGGCGGGAACCCTTTGTCCCTCTGGGTTTCCACCCCCCCCCCCCCCCCCCACTGGAAAAGCACCAGGTTAAAGATGGATTCCAGTTCAGGTGACATGATCACATGTCACTGCAAGACTTCATTACCCACTTGCCAGCACACACACACATACAGGAAGACTCGGAGGTAAAACACAGCCATCTGCAGACAATGATCCTGGTTAATGGAAGTCATCAAGATTCCAAACCACCATAAATGGCCCACACTTTGCATAATTACAATAGGCCCTCAGAGTTATATTTTATATTTCTAGTTTTAGATACAAGAGTGGTACATTTATACAAATAGGATGATCACACTCAGTAGATTATAAGCTTTGTAATGATCCACGAAGCATATCCCAATTACATTATATTCACTTATCATATTTTTATAAAACCATATAGACTGCACAACATCACAGTTGACTCCTAGTCTTGGATCTGCTGCACTGTGTGGTCCTAATATTATTATTATGGTAAGTTATACAGCACCTTTCATCCAAAGATCTCAATGTATTACAAACCTTAATTATGTGTCAAAACACTCTTAGGATAGGTTGGTATCAGTATCCTCATTTTACAAATAAAAAATGAAGGCTCCAAGAGATTAAACTTGCCCAAAACCACAGAACAAATCAGTGACAAAATCAGGACTCAACTCCCAATTCCATCCATAATCCAGCAGGGCACATTAGCTTCTAAGTAAGTCATTTAACTTCTCTGTGCCCCATCTATAACATTAAGATGTGTTGCCTTCCACAAAGCTCAAAGAAAACAGTATAGGCAATAGGCATGGCTAAATTCTTTCCTCATATTCCCTATCCATACTCGATCCACGAGCATGAGAGTACTCTGACTGGACACAATCATCTATACTGACAAAATGAAGCAAACTACCAGACTATGATCATACACAACACAACGCATGCACACCTTACACAGTACTTAAGTTATCCTTAGCAACTAAAAACTATTCTATTCATCACTCCTTTATAAGACAATACTAGTATCACATCTTTTTTCATTTCAGACATAGGACAATAACCCAATATATTTCCCTCATACCAGAAGTTGGAAATTTTACTATCATTTTAGCACTTTGCTATCTACAATGAACAGGTGTACTCCAGTCACAAACATCTTCAACATAAGAACAGCCATACTAAGTCAGACCAATGGTCCATCTAACCCAGTATCCTGTCTTTTGACCGGAGCCTGTAAAAGATGATTCAGAAGGAAAGAACTGAACAGGACAATTTCAAGTGATCCATCCTCTGTGGTCCAGTCCCACTTTCTAGCAGTTGAAAGTTTAGAGGCAACCGGAGTGCAGGGTTGTATCCCTAACCATTTGAGCTAATAGCCATTGATGGACCTATCCTCCATAAACTAATTCTTTTTTGAACTGAGTTATAGTTTTTTTCCCACAATATCCCTTGGCAAAAGACTTCCACAAGCTGACTCTGCATTGTGTGAAATACTTCCTTATGTTTGTTTTAAACTTATTAACTGCCTGTTAATTGTGTGACCCCTAGTGTGTGTTATATGAAGGGGTAAAGAACACTTCCCTATTCATTTTCTCCATACCACTCATTATTTTATGAGCCTCTCTCATATTCCTGGTTAGTGGTCTCTCTTCTCAGCTCGACAGTCCCAGTCTTTTTCATTTCTTCTTATATCAAAAGCTGTTCCACACCGCTAATAATTTTTGTTGCCCTTCGCTGCACTTTTTCCAATCTCTCTCTTACACACACACACACGTATATGTATATATACACACACACACATCAAATTTACATGGTGGTGTTAGATCTTCTCTTTTATTATCTATCCCTTTCCTAATGGTTCCTAACACTGTTAGCTCTTTTGACTGCTGCTGCACACTGAGTAGATCGGGGTCGGCAACCTTTGGCACGCAGCTCGCCAGGGTAAGCACTCTGGCGGGCTGGGCCATTTTGTTTACCTGCCGCGTCTGGAGGTTCAGCCAATCGCAGCTCCCACTGGCCACGGTTCACCATCCCAGGCCAATGGGGGTAGCGGGAAGCGGTGACCAGCATACCCCTCGGCCCATGCCGCTTCCCACTGCCCCCATTGGCCTGGGATGGCGAACCGCGGCCAGTGGGAGCCGCGATCGGCCGAACCTGCAGAAGCGGCAGGTAAACAAACCAGCCCGGCCTGCTAGGGTGCTTACTCTGGCGAGCTGCGTGCCAAAGGTTGCTGACCCCTGGAGTAGATGTTTTCACACCACTATCCACAAGAATGCCAATCTCTTTTTCTTGAGTGGTAACTGATAATTTAGATCTTGTCATTTTGTACATATAGTTGGGATTATGTTTTCCAATGTGCATTACTTTGCACTTATTGAGTTTCATCTAGTAGCCCAGTCACCAGTTTTCTGACATCCATTTAACTCTTCACAGTCAGCTTTGGACTTAGTTATCTTGAGTAACTTTGTATCATCTGCAACTTTTGCCTCATCTGTCCCCTTTTCCAGATCATTTATGAATATGCTGAAAAGCACAGGTCCTACTACAGATCCGTAGGGAGCCCAATGTGAAAACTGACCATTTATTCCTACCCCTTGATTCCTATCTTCAGTAACTGGTTAAATCTATGAGACCTTCACTCTTACCCTGACTGCTTAGTCTGCTTAAGAGCCTTTGGTAAGGGAAAGGCTTTCTGAAACTCCAAGTACCTATATGAGGCTTTCCGGGACACTGTAGAATTGTCCCACCTCTGGTCAGACAGCCCCTGTGCTGCTGAGGAGGATGGAAGGCCCAGGGAAGCAGAGCAGTCAACGGGAGCAGAGGGAAACTTTCCCATAGTTGGGACCCTCCTTCCAGATGGTGCTGGGGTTACCTCTTGCACTGAGGTTACCTCTCCAGGGGAGGGAACTCCAGTTGCTAGGAAAAGGCAGGAGTTAGTAATGGGAGATTCAATCATTAAAAACATAGATAGCTGGGTTTGTGATAACCGGGAGAACCGCATGGTGACTTGCCTGCCTGGTGCGAAGGTTGCGGATCTCTCGAGGCATCTAGACAGACTTATGTGTAGTGCTGGGGAGGAGCCGGTGGTCGTGGTACATGTAGGTACTAATGACATAGGGAAGGGTAGGAGAGATGTCCTGGAGGCCAAATTTAGGCTGCTAGGGAAGAAACTGAAATCCAGGACTCTATGGTGGCATTCTCAGAAATGCTACCAGTTCCACGCGCAGGGCCAGGTAGGCAGGCAGAGCTTCAGAGTCTCAATGCGTGGATGAGACTATGGTGTAGAGAGGAGGGGTTTACATTAATTAGGAACTGGGGAAACTTTTGGGATGGGAGGAGCCTATACAGGAGAGATGGGCGCCACCTAAACCAAAGTGGAATCAGACTGCTGGCACTAAACATTAAAAAGGTTGTAGAGCAGTTCTTAAACTAGGAGATGGGGGAAAGCCGACTGCTGCAGAGGAGCATGTGGATTGGACAGAGACTTTTCTTAGGAGAGAGTCTAATGATAGAGAATCTCCAGGTTATAGTCAGGAGCAGAGAATGGAGGAGGATAATGTAAGGGCCAGATCAGATGATAAACATTCACATAAAAAAGAATCTAACATCAGAAAAGGGCAGACAAATAAACAGTGACAGGTTTTTAAAGTGCTTGTACACAAATGCTAGAAGTCTAAATAATAAGATGGGTGAACTAGACTGCCTTGTGATAAAGGAGGATATTGATATAATAGGCATCACAGAAACCTGGTGGACTGAGAGCAATCAATGGAACACAATCATTCCGGGGTACAAAATATATTGGAATGACAGAACAGGTCGTGCAGGGGGGGAGTGGCACTACATGTGAAAGAAAATGTAGAATCAAATGAAGTAAAAATCTTAAGTGAATCCACATGTTCCATAGAATCTCTATGGATAGAAATTTCATGCTCTAATAAGAATATAACATTAGGGATCTATTATAGACCATCTGACCGGAACAGTGATAGTGATGATGAAATGCTAAGGGAAATTAGAGAGGCTATCAAAATTAAGAACCCCATAATAATGGGGGATTTCAATTATCCCCATATTGACTGGGAACATTTCACTTCAGGACAAAATGCAGAGATAAAATTTCTCGATACTTTAAATTACTGCTTCATGGAGCAGCAGGTACGGGAACCCACAAGGGGAGAGGCAACTCTAAATTTAGTCCTGAGTGGAGCACAGGAGCTGGTCCAAGAGGTAACTATAACAGGACCGCTTGGAAATAGTGACCATAAGACAATAGCATTCAACATCCCTGTGGTGGGAAGAACATCTCAACAGCCCAACAGTGTGGCATTTAATTTCAAAAGGGGGAACTATGCAAAAAAATGAGGGGGTTAGTTAAACAGAAGTTAAAAAGTACAGTCCCTGCAAGCTGCATGGGCGCTTTTTAAAGACACCATAATACAGGCCCAACTTCAATGTATACCCCAAATTAAGAAACACAGTAAAAGAACTAAAGAAGAGCCACCATGGCTTAACAACCATGTAAAAGAAGCAGTGAGAGATAAAGACTTCCTTTAAAAAGTGGGAGTCAAATCCTTGTGAGGCAAATAGAAAGGAGCATAAACGCTGCCAAATTAAGGGCACGAATGTAATAAGAAAAGCCAAAGAGGAGTTTGAAGAACAGCTAGCCAAAAACTCCGAAGGTGGTAATAAAATGTTTAAGTACATCAGAAGCAGGAAGCCTGCTAAGTGGGGCCCCTTGATGATCGAGATACAAAAGGAGCACTTAAAGACGATAAAGTCATTACGGAGAAACTAAATGGATTCTTTGCTTCAGTCTTCACAGCTGAGGATGTTAGGGAGATTCCCAAACCTGAGCCGGCTTTTGTAGGTGACAAATCTGAGGAACTGTCACAGATTGAAGTGTCACTAGAGGAGGTTTTAGAATTTATTGATAAACTTAACATTAACAAGTCACCGGGACCAGATGGCATTCACCCAAGAGTTCTGAAAGAACTCAAATGTGAAGTTGTGGAACTATTAACTAAGGTTTGTTAGTTAGGGGGGGGATAGCTCAGTGGTTTGAGCATTGGCCCGCTAAACCCAGGGTTGAGAGTTCAATCCTTGAGGGGGCCATTTAGGGACCTGGGCCAAAAAAATTGGTCCTACTAGTGAAGGCAGGGAACTGGACTTGATGACCTTTCAAGGTCCCTTCCAGTTCTATGAGATAATAATATATGGAGATATACCTATTATTTTATTATTTAACCTGTCCTTTAAATCAGCTTCTGTACCTAATGACTGGAAGTTATATTAGCTAACACCAATATTTAAAAAGGGCTCTACAGGTGATCCCAGCAATTACAGACCAGTAAGTCTAACATCGGTACCGGGCAAATTAGTTGAAACAATAGTTAAGAATAAAATTGTCAGACACATAGAAAAACAAACTGTTGAGCAATAGTCAACATGGTTTCTGTAAAGGGAAATCATGTCTTACTACTCTATTAGAGTTCTTTGAAGGGGTCAACAAACATGTGGACAAGGGGGAATCCAGTGGATATAGTGTACTTAGATTTCCAGAAAGCCTTTGACAAGGTCCCTCACCAAAGGCTCTTACATAAATTAAGCTGTCATGGAATAAAAGGGAAGGTCCTTTCATGGATTGAGAACTGGTTAAAAGACAGGGAACAAAGGGTAGGAATTAATGGTAAATTTTCAGAATGGAGAAGGGTAACTAGTGGTGTTCCCCAAGGATAAGTCCTCAGACCAATCCTATTCAACTTATTTATAAATGATCTGGAGAAAGGGGTAAACAGTGAGGTGGCAAAGTTTGCAGATGATACTAAACTGCTCAAGATAGTTAAGACCAAAGCAGACTGTGACCAATTTCAAAAAGATCTCACAAAACTAAGTGACTGGGCAACAAAATGGCAAATGAAATTTAATGTGGATAAATGTAAAGTAATGCACATTGGAAAAAATAACCCCTACTATACATACAATATGATGGGGGCTAATTTAGCTACAACTAATCAGGAAAGAGATCTTGGAGTCATCATGGATAGTTCTCTGAAGATGTCCACGCAGTGTGCAGAGGCAGACAAAAAAGCAAACAGGATGTTAGGGATCATTTAAAAGGGGACAGAGAATAAGACTGAGAATATATTATTGCCCTTATATAAAATCGATGGTACACCCACCCACATCTCGAATACTGCGTACAGATGTGGTCTCCTCATCTAAAAAAAGATATACTGGCACTAGAAAAGGTTCAGAGAAGGGCAACTAAAATGATTAGGGGTTTGGAACAGATCCTATATGAGGAGAGATTAAAGAGGCTAGGACTCTTCAGCTTGGAAAAGAGGAGACTAAGGGGGGGGATATGATAGAGGTATATAAAATCATGAGTGATATTTACTTATTCCCATAATACAAGAACTAGGGGTCACCAAATGAAATTAATAGGCAGCAGGTTTAAAACAAATACAAGGAAGTTCTTCTTCACGTGGCACACAGTCAACTTGTGGAACTCCTTACCTGAGGAGGTTGTGAAGGCTAGGACTATAACAGTGTTTAAAAGAGAACTGGATAAATTCATGGTGATTAAGTCTATTAATGGCTATTAGCCATGATGGGTAAGGAATGGTGTCCCTAGCCTCTGTTTGTCAGAGGATGGAGATGGATGGCAGGAGAGAGATCACTTGATCATTTCTTGTTAGGTCCACTCCCTCTGGAGCACCTGGCATTGGTCACTGTCGGTAGACAGGATACTGGGCTAGATGGACCTTTGGTCTGACCCGGTACGGCCGTTCTTATGTATCTCTACTTTCACCTTTTCCATATGCTTGTTGACACCCTCAAAGAATTCTAATAGATTGGTGAGGCATGATTTACCTTTACAAAAGCTGTGTTGACTTTTCCTCAATTTATACATAACTTTTTGGCTACATATATTCAGCTGTATAACCCATAGAGGACATGTTGTAAGAGCACCATACCCACAGATAAACATCACATACTTTGGCATTTCAAGACTTCCCCACCTGTGTTCCCTCTAAGCTGCGTGGTTGGGCATCCGCCCAGGAGAGAGTCAAGTGCCGCCCAGTTGATTAGCAGAGCACACACATCTGGCAACATGTGTTCAGGTGGTCCTCACCCCCGCTGCTTTGCAGCCACATTGCTCCATCCTGCAGCTGCTTCCGGGACCCTCCTGGTGACTGTACAGAGCAGGGGAGAAGGGAGGTGCTGATGTCAGGGTGTCCCCCTCCCTCTACCCCATACCCCCATCTCTGCAGAGCAGGGGAGAGGGAACAGTCTGGCTCAGGACTCAAAGCTGCTGCAGGCTGAGGTCTGAACAGTAAGTGCCTTTCTTAGAGACACTGCATGGTTTCTGAAACTTCAGCTCACACAGTGTCTCTCTCTATGTACCCCCATCTCCGCAGAGTGGGGGAGGGAGACGGGGCTTTCAATGAGTGCTTTAAAGAGACAGTGCATGGCATCTCTCAAACTTCCCCAGCCGCCAGCAGTGTCTCTGGGTTGATCACTCTCCCCAGGCTGTGGGTCGATCTTACACACACACACACACACACACCAGAGTCTTTCAAACTCACCTCCCAAACACATACTTGTTTTATTGTTGTTCTTACTTCTTGGTACTTCCTGCAATGCACATATATTCTCTGTACATTTCAAAGTGTTATTTTAGTGTTTTGACTGGTCTATGCATTTGATAGTTTTTATTTCTCTTACACTTAAATTTCATTATTTATTTGAGTAGTGAGTTCTAAAATGCCTAAGTAATTATCCCTATGGTAACTTATTAAAAATATTATATCTAGGTTTTTTGTTTCTACTGGTAGCGCACATCTGCACATAAAAATTTATTCTGCACATGAATGGAAAGAGAAGGAACATTGTTCCCCACCCCTTTAGGGGTAAGCCAAAATAAAGGTACAACCTTATTGCTAAAAAACTGGTAGATGTGCATCAGCTGCATAAACATACATCATGATGTATCAGATGTGTCTTTCTGGTTTTATCAGTTGAGTTGTATAATAATAATCAGTTTAAAACATAAGTATGAAAAAGTAGCTGACCCCCCCACCAAAAAAAAGTACATTAATTCCTCTTACTTGAAAGAGGAAACTTCTATTAAATTTCATAGATACATGCAAAGTAGCATAATACATTGTTTTTTCCTTCCACTATTGCTTTTGTCAGTGATTGACTATTTGCTATTCCATTCTTCTCTTATCAAATGTAACTACTTTAAGAAAACTAATACATCTATATGACAAAGAAAAAAATTTATGTAATTCAACTCAAGGACACTATTAGTTAAGTCCAGGTGTCCTTAGTCATTTCCACGTTAAAGGGTATTATCTTATCCATTTTCTCTACGAAAAAAAGAAAAATTTTCAGATCCTGTAGCAGAAGAGTCTGAAGCCATTTCCTCCTCTGTCCCTGGTGTATGCAATTCCTTTCATCCTCTTCTTTGTTCAAGACTGGCTCAGGCTATCAAATCAGATGTTTCTTCAGAGGAGATGCAAGTGGAAAGAAACAGCATCAGTTCAGCTGAGACAGTACAGTGCTTCTCTAGTGGGATAAGGCACTTTCTCCCAGTTTTAAAAATGAGGGGAATTTTGCCAACTACCCCACTGCATTCCTCTCATGACGGACCTTGAAGTCATGACCCCAAAGCTGAGAATCCATGATTCAGTCTATATCTAGGTGATGCGGCAACACGAAAATCAATATTCATCATGCTATTCAAGAAATCAAAATGTTGCTCGGATGCTAGGATTTGACCTATAGATGGCATGAGCAGTCAAGATTGGTATAAAGTCTGAAACAAGAACTGAAGCTGGGCGACAAAGGATGGTCACCCCCTAAGGCCTTTATTTGCACTTCAAGAGGCCAAGCTTCTTTGTATAGTGATACACAAAAATTACATCAATGTTCTCATCATTCTGAAGCTTTGGTGTGGGCCTCTTCACTCAAACCTGGAAAAGCCAGCAAAATGTTTTAAGAACATAGTTCCACTGTAGATGTATTAGGCTTGTAGCTGATTCAAAAGCGCCTGCAAACCTTTATTATATAATATTCAATCTTGCCTTACTTTCCAGTTTACTCCTAGGAGAATTTTGTATTACTGCACGTGCACAGAATTCATGTCCCCTGCAGATTTCTTTGCTTCCCCACAAAAAATTACATTTGATGAGTAAGTAAAGGGAAGGTACAAGAGCAGTCACTCGCTCCTCCCTGGCAGTACAGGCAGGTTGGCTTGGGCACCCAGAGCAGCCAGTAGAGACATGAATCACCGCCAGGGGCCAGCAAATATGCATATGAGAGAGAGAGAGAGAGAGAGACACACACACTCTCTCCCTCGCTATTTCAGCAAGCTCAGCGTGGAGGGGCAGAGCTTTGGGATGTTTCTGAGGAGGCACATGGGGCAGGATCTGTCCCCTCAGTCAGAGCAGAATATAGCAGCCTACCTGCTTAGTGAATTATTCCCATTGTATTTGTGAATTTCCTCAGGAGTATAAAATAGGTTTAAGAGTTTCACGGCTCCTTTACATTGCTAGAGTGGTGTAGAGGACAGTATGACCTTATAAATGCTTATGATGATTTAGTGATCAGAACTGGTCTGAATCCTTGGACTGAAAAAATTTCCTATCAAAATGTGCTTCATGAACTGTTTACTACTGACCTTTCTGGAGATGGTCAGTAGCCAATATAAATATTGAGTTTGATTCCCCAGCCCTCACTTGCTCTTCAGTTGCCTACAATGTAACACTGTGCATATGGCTGCATATATTTTTTTGACTAATAACTAGAAATAAAGGGTCAAACCTACTTACATTATTATTAGGCAAGGGGGCTTGGGGATTTCCTCCAATGCTCCCCACTCACATTCTCCATCCATTGTATTGTAGTTTAAATAAGTTACCAAAATAATTGAAACCAGAGTAATTATATTGCATCATTTTGACAAATAAAATATGCAGAATTTTAATATATTGTGTGCAGAATTTTTTGGCACAGTATTCCCCCAGGAGTACCAGTTGTCTAACTTCACTGTGCTTCTGCATACTTGAACAGAGAGAACTAAAGTATGATATGTGAATATTTGATCCTGGCAATGTCGATCCTGCAGAAATATTTCAAGGCATCCCTGCAGCAACACATGGATAGAGATTCCTCCTCCCTCCCCGCCCCCCACCCCAGGCTGCCCTCCCCTCCCTAGCACCTGTGGCGCCCTCCGAGCTGCCCTCCTGAGGGTCCCCCTCAAAAGTTTTAGTCACAGGTATTTGTAGTAAAAGTCATGAACAGGTAAGGGACGTGAATTTTTGTTTACTGCTTGTGACCTGTCCATGACATTTACTAAAAATACCCTTGACTAAAATGTAGCCTTACTAATAAGTCACTTTTTGTGTAAAGAGTGTTTCCCTTCTATTATAATATGTAGGTGGTTCAATTTTTTTTTTTTAAATAGTCTCCACATTGGATTTTGTTCCTACTCAGTCCACAGCATTTCATGCTAGATGTATGAATAAAATTTGCTTTTTAAGATCTTCCTACCTTTGTCTCTATTTATAACTAAGTATTTATAACTATTTATAAAGAAAAGCAACAAGGAAGAGAGGAAGGATGGTCCATTGGTTAGGAAACTAACCTAGGACTTAGGAGACCGTGGTTCAATTCCCTATTCCTCTGGGCAAGATGCTTACGGTCTCTGTAGCTCAGTTTCCTATTTGTAAAATGGGAATAAAAGTACTGCCCTATCTCACAGAGGTGCTGTGAAGATAAATTTAAGATTGTGAGATGCTCAGATATGATGATAGAGAAAAGTTAGGTACTTAAGACAACCTAATGTGATCACCTTCTAAATACATCACTAGGACATTATGGAGAAATCAGAAGCAACACTTGTGTGTGTGCACTGAAACAAAAGTATATTATTTGTTAGAAGTACAGATCATAAACGTTAAAAAAAAACCCACTAAATACTCCTGTTATAGCTTGGTTTTGAGTCTTCAGAAGCTCAGAGAAGTAACAAATGATCTAGTTTCCAATTCTCTCTGAAACATTAAGTCACAGATAAATCCATATATTGAATTGACACTAATGCCAATTTAAGTTTTGACCTTTTCAGCACTAACACCCAAGGTGAGTATGTCTGCCCCAGGATAAATTCAAAGGCTTACCATGGTTTGTCATTCAATTTTCTCTTTCTGTCTATGCTTAAAACTCAGACCAGGCATCAATACATAAACAGAAAAATAAATTTACTTTTTTTCTAAAAGGGCAAAAAGCCAGTCAAAAAGAAAATATCAGTATTAAAGAACAGCCTAGAATAGGGGTTGGCAACCTTTCAGAAGTGGTGTGCCGAGTCTTCATTTATTCACTAATTTAAGGTTTTGTGTGCCAGTAATACATTTTAATGTTTTTAGAAGGTCTTTCTATAAGTCTATAATATATAACTAAACTATTGTTGTATGTAAAGTAAATACGGTTTTTAAAATGTTTAAGAAGCTGCATTTAAAATTAAATTAAAATGCAGAGCCCCCCAGACCAGTGGCCAGGACCCGGGCAGTGTGAAAAATCATCTCGTGTGCCGCCTTTGGCACGCATGCCATAGATTGCCTACCCCTGGCCTAGAACAACATGTCACAATCTGTCCAAAGTTATGAGTCTGAATTCAGAAGGCAAGGTAATTCATTTAAAGAAACATGTATAAATTAATTAGGACACCAGTTCCCCAGCTGTGGTCTATTAACCACTGGTGGCTCAGAAAGCACCTGCTGGTGATTAACCAAGAACTGATAGGTAACATGGTGCTGGACCTTCCTCTTTTTCATCTTCTTCAAATGTCCTTGCCAGAATGCCTGTAAAAGCAGCTGCAAATGAGGCCAGTCTAGCTGCCTCCCTTTCAGGCCACTGCTCCATAACATAAGTAAACACAAGCCAGGCACCATCAGCAGCCCTTTAGTGAAAAAGGAATACCTAGAGAAAGATGGAAACGAGCAGCATGCACAAAAGAGGAACAGAACAGAATGGGTATGATAACAAAATGAAGAGAAAACAGTGATTTAAAAAAGACAATACATTTATTGCATTAAGGACAGTTGAAAATATATTTAGTCCTTTGCTAAAATTACTTATTCATGTAAGCAACTGCTATAGTTGCTACAACAATGTCCTGCAACCCCAAAGGCAAGGAGAGATAAAACACTTAAGTTGTGGTTCTCTCCATGAGGATGTCTGAGAACCCAGGCTAGGAGCTTGAGAAAACAAATGCCTTATACAACACACAAAAAATGGGGAAACTGACTGTTTGTGAAAGGAATCAGTTTAAAACTGCATTTAAGGATGGAATTCTAAAAGGGACAAAAAGAATAGGGGCAAGTACTAAAATGAAGGCCTTAAAAGGCATTAGGGCAAACTTCATTACACTGAGCAAATTTTATATACATAACCAGAGGCAGCAAAGGACAAAAGGGGGGGGGGGGAGAGAGAGAGAGAGAACACAGTTTTACAAAGGGGGTTAACACATTTAGATGGCAAGATACCACAACTCACCTCAGTATGTGGAAACAAACAAAGCCTTGTCTAAACTTAAAATGAACACTGACATAGCTACGTCACTACAGAGCTCTGTAGTTAAGCTGAGCTAACCCATGGTGCAGGCAGGACTACTGCCGCTCAGGGAGGTGGATTAACTGCATTGATATAGGAAGCGTCTACACTACAGTGGCATAGCTGCAGTTGTGCCACTGTGACTCCCATAGTGTACACAGCCCTTAGATCTTAGTCAGGTCCCTCATCCATCCCTGTAATTTCCTATGTTTAACTAAATGAAAATTCCACTAGACATCTTGACATAACAGTTTTTAAATACAGACAACTATCACTGGTGCAACAGCAATAACGTCCCATAAGACTCAAAGATGACATTCATTTAAACTTTGAACAGTTTTGGTCTTTAAGCAATTCATTCTCCTCCACAAAAAGCCAAGGTCTTCCCAACCCTCTACATTCACCGCCAATAAACTTACACTTTGAGGTCACTGACAGAAGCCTGATTCTCTTTAGACACAATATCAAGACCACTACTACATAGGACTTTAATCATTCTTGTTATTTAGTGAGTTCAGAATCCCTTGCAGACCCACTTCACTAGGCATGCATCGTATCCTTCACACTATTACTCACCTTTCTAAACCTCATAAATAATAATCAAGTGTGATTCATCAACTTTCCCAGCAACCCCAAGGTATAATCAATCTCTAACAGTCGTTTATAATCTTTGTCCCCAGTACAGAGTCTGATCTTGTATCAATAATGGTTGTTTCAGCAAGAAAGCAGTATCTCGATCAGACATTTTTCATTTTACTGCAAAGAATGTTTAAAAAGAAGAAAAACAAACCAATCTTATGGGGCTAGATTTGGAATTTTTTCTCTTTTAAACAGGGACACTAGAATGTATACTAACTGTCTCCCTGATTTTTAATCAAACGCATGTAACATCAGTTTTTAAAATTTAAATTCTAACTCCTTCAAAAGAATGACAGGACTATATGTGGGTTACCTTGCCTCTTCCCAGTTCATCTAAAAAATTATGCCAACTCCAAAATTTAAAGATGTTCTTTAAATTCAAAGTTTCTTACAGTAGTAGTATATACCCATAATCAATTACAACCTCAAAAATGTCTCCTAACTTTAAATTTGAGTTCATTGTCATAATTTAAATTTATAAAACAAAATGAAACTGTTATACAAATAGTCACTGCCTATTACTGCAAACTTATAGTAAAACATCTTAATCCCATTATCCTCTTCACTAAAACATTCCTTTGAAATTCCAGTGGAATGCTTGCAGCTCCATTCTTCAAATGGATGTGCATTTTACCTCACGTACCAGGTTTATTCAGTTGCAGTCAAATGACTGAAATCATACTTTGATTCTCTCCTGGCCCCAAACTTTGCAGATTTACAAAATGTGTGCTTAAAAAAATTTCTCCTTTATAAAACCCATGTACTCCTCCTGCATAATTCTTGTAGCAATTTCATTTCAATGCTGCAGACAGTGATTGTACAATGTCCACAGATACAATAGAGGTGTAAGCAAGTCACCTATCTATGGGGAAAAAATGATTTGTTGGTCTTAAAAAAAAAAAAAAAAAAAAAAAAAAAATAGTATTACCTTTTGACAATCTGAAGACTAGAGATGTCAAGTTACTTGAAAGAGCATTTAAACCTAACATTTGACAGTACCAATATAGCTAAGAGACAAAACTTTCTAGTGTAGGCAAACCCTAAGACATACGCAGCAAGGAATGCAAAGCAGGCAAGGGAGATGCAATCTATATCTATATCTATATCGCCTGCTTTGCATTCCTTGCTGTGTATATATATAAAAATTGCCTTGCATTCCTTTTTTATTTATATTTATTTATTTAATATATTAAAAAATTCTGTCAACAATAATGGAAAACTGTGGGAGAAACATCCAAGAGACATTATCTTAGAGACAGGAGGAACACTGCAGCGAAGCTCAGCGAATTATTATAATGAAGCCAACTCCAAATGCTGAGCTCCATAGTTCCTTCCACTGCCGTCTCACCTGGTTTTGATCTACAGATAACAGGCAGGAAACAAAGAGCCTACATTCTCTAACATCCTTTCTCTGTGAGCAATTATTGAGGTGCACAGAGAAGTTTTTCTAGAACATTCTAAAAATTAACACATTAACAAGAGACTTAACTTTAGCTACATGTAAAAAATAGAAAAAATATTTGATAAATGGAAGTTGATAAAGCCATAAGAAAAGGCTACAACTTTAAACATTTCATTTTTCTGTAATAGTCCTACTCTTGCTTGTTTTCCTGTATTCTGTTACACAAGCTACATTAAAATAAATAAATAAATAAATAAAATCACATTTGCAAAATCAAGCACTTAAAAGTTAACAAACACCAGAATTAAGGCTGTCTCTGCAACTTTAGTTTGGCCCCCTTGTGGGTACGCTTTATCATACAGTCTAATTACATGATCACATGCTATTTTTTTCCCCCCACAAGACCAATGTCTGATTAAGTGTACAGAATGGACCTAGCTCTGGGGATGAGTCAGGATTGCAAAGTGAAGAAAACTATTGTCTGTAGGATTCCTGCCTCATTTGTTGCAGAAGATAGAAAGGCAAATGAGGCAGGGGACCGAGGAGGAGAAGGGTCTGTTTCTTGGTTAAGGTAACTGAATTCTGCTTGGGAAAACTGGATTCTATCCCTGCCTCTGGCACAGAGTTCCTATATGATCCTAGGCAAGTCACAAACAAAAAACTTTCCAGAGATGGTACGAATTAATTGTGTGTTCCTCATTTTCTGGGTGTCTGACTTGAGACCCAGGAATCTGATTTTCAGAAGTGCTGAGCATTTGCATCTGCAACCCAAGTCAATGGGAGTTGTGCTTTGAAGATAAACAGTGCTACATAATGCTAAATATGCTAAAAATATCTCAGACTGGGCACTAAGAATTAGTGAATACTTTTGAACTTAACCGCTCTGTGCCTCACCTGCCCATATGTATCATCTCACAGGGGTGTTATGAAGATTAACTATGTTTGTGAACAGGGTTTGGCAGTGTCTGGGTGGGAAAAGTAGTACCTTAGCCCTCCCAAAATGTCTAATATCTGTGTAAATAAAACGAAACGGGAGAGGATGGGGCCCCAGCCAACATGATGTACTAGAATCCCAAATTTCTCTCAGTAGACCTGTTTGTGAAGTGGATACCACAATGTGTGCCACAGAAAAGCACATGAATTAGTTAATAATCCTGCCTTCAGAGGAGAATTTGAATAATGTGCAATAAATAAAGCAAGTGGCCACAGTTGAACAGTTTTTCTCATTAAGTGAACACCATCCACTCTGCACACTGATTGAGGCAGGGCTCCTGTGGAAAATATAGTATGTGATCATGTAATGGAAGACTCTTATAATGCATTCGCACAAAGGGACTGAATTGAGGTTGCACAGATGTCAGAGTTAACTTATTTCCTAACTTCTCATGCTTCTCCTTGCAATCTCACCAATGTCCTTTTTGACATAGATTGTGTTTGTGTCACTTCCCAATTTTTTTTTTTTTTTTAAGCAGACAACAAACAAACAAACAAACCCACCACACAATTCCACTATGTGGCATCATACTGGGGAAAAACAACAACAAACTACAGAAATAGCATCATGTGGCATGATGTTGACATCCACATGGGTCACCAGGGCTGGAACCTTTAGATCCACTGCAGTCTCTGCCACTTGGGCTAGCAGAGTAATCGATAGCAATCGTGAGTTGTAATCCTCTATTTGGACCAGCATTTGAGAGGGATGAGACACTTTGCCCATGCGTTTCACAAATATCTGCTGATAGCAGAGAAATAGGGAGACAAGAATTTCAGGTTCCATTCTAGGCTTTGGAGGGGAGCATTCGCCAGTGGACACAGAGTTCTGCCATTTCCCCCAAGACTAACACATTCTCCTGTGTCCTCTCCAACTTGTCATTGTTCTAGTCCTTTCTCTTCCCCACTTCCTTACTCCTTTTCTCGGCCCAAAATGTCCACTCCTCAGACTTCTCATCCAGTCCTTCTCTATGGACTCCGAGTCCCAGTCTGCCCCCCATTGTTCCAATCCCAGTCCCCCTCCATTCCCCTGGCTCCATGTCTCCAGTGTCTATACTTAGCCAGTCCCACTTCCCCAGTCTTGACTCTTCATTCAATCTTCCCCTTCAGATGTCCCCACACACATGTTCCTCATCCCATTGGCTTCCAGTACCTGTCTCCCTCCCCAGGTTCTTCATCCAATCTTACTGCCCCACCTCCAGGTTCCCTGTCCCAGTCTCTTTGGCCAACCAGTCCCCATTCTATTGGCACACCAAAGCTCCTTAAAAGCTATGTCTCTCCACCTCCCAACAAGCTCCCATACTCCTCATCCAGTTTCAGGCTCTCCCCACCAGCCTCCCACTCCTAATTTTCTTGCCCAGCCAGTGCCAGTCTCCCCACTACCCCAACTCCCACTCTGTTTTCCTCCTCTTCACCTTTGATTCCTTCCACCACCATTCTATTCAAATGGCTTCTTACTACATGCTGCCTTGGTAACACCAAGGGGGGCACTCAGAGCACAGGGGAGACAGTCCTTGCTCTCAGTTCCCTGACCAGCCCACAGAAACCTGAAGTTTCTATTACTAGAAAAGTCCTACTCAGTCCCCTGCAGGCCTATGCAGGAGCTTGCTCAGCGTGGACAGATTCTTTGGGTAATTGAGCTACGACGCTCTAGCAAGCCTCTACTGAGCATGTGCAAACTGATTTTTCACATTATTATAAATTGGCCAAATTTGGGCAGATTTTCACAAGGACTGCAAAAGGCACATCCTTAAAACAGAGACCATACCCCTTCCAAAGTTCTTTGCTCCAAAACATGGGCGCACTAGAGTTTCTCAAAGAAAAGGTTGCTAGAATTTAACATAGCGAGACAACAATTTTGTCCCTACCCCTATTCTCAGAAATAGCCAAACTGTTTTGGCTGAAGTTCACATCAAGCTTAATTTTTTGGGAAGACACCCAGCATGGAAAATTTCATCCCAAACAGTTATAGTTTGGCAAAGTTACAAGCTTCTGTTTCAGTTGCTTATCACAGAAAGCATTGTGCTTCCTTCATAATAGATGGTGCTACCAGCTCACTTAGAATACCTGCATTGCAATTAGCATATTTGAAAACCAAGATAAGACACTACTTTGCAAGCAAGTGTCAAGATCTAACGTCACCAGGATTTATCCCACAAACATTTCAAAGAGCTTTTAGAGTTTATTTTTTGAATCAGTAATTTAGAATGCAATGGATATTCAGTTATTGAAAAAGTACAAACTCGCTTACCTTGAAAATACCAACCCAATCCTTTTGGTGGGGTTGGATATACTGGGTCAGCGTGTAATGACATTCAAGGTGTACATTAGGAAGGTAACTTTTTGCCACATTTTGAAAGATCACATGTGCAAAGTTGGAAGTCTGCAGAGCATTACTTGAAGATGGAGCTTCTTGAAAGGATGACATGACTGCTCTGTAACAATATTAGAATTTTATTACTTCAGAAAAGTTATACCAGAAGAATAGTCTAAGACGTCATAAATGAGTTTAGTTCTCTTGAACCGTGCAACAACGTGAGCCCTACAAAATAAATTTCTTCATTCACAGAAAATATACTCCATAGCGAGCAGCTACAGCACAAGGTTTCACAAAATACTCTGCCTTGTCTAGACGACTTCTAAGGACAAAAGGGTAGCTTGCTTTGCATGTCCGAAGACAATAAGAAGATGGAGCACTCCAGGTGGGTGTCTCTGAATCCAGAGACAAGGAGGGCTATGACTTACAACCAATATTCTTAATGATGCTGGTTGCCTTGGTAAAGAGCACCCTAGGCTTGCGGACTGCCATAATCTCCCCTCCCAACCTGCGGCTGTTCTTTCTCTGGAGAGAAGGTTACTAAGCCTGGTGCCCCACCTCGTATGGCAAGCAAACAGGAAGGTCCACTCCTCAGTTGCTGTAACTGAAACAGTAGTGTGTTTTTTTTTAAAAACACAAGTACTAGTTTCATTCTAAGACATTAAACTGTTTATTAAGAAGCTGTCCTATTGATTTCAATTGCACTATTCATGGTAGTAAACCTAAGCACATGCACAAGTGGTAACAAGATTAAAGCTTTATACATCTATAGGGAGAGCAGGCAGAATATTTGAATGTTGCAATTTATCTTACTCCATTTTGCAGTTGCTGTTATTAAAAATTATAGAAATTACAACAACTGAGTACAAGCCTTGATTTGGGCGACAACTGAACCATCAGTAAAACATATTTTTTCAGGAACTACACTCCCAATACCCATTGGAAATATTTCCATAGGGGGCTGATCAATTCTAGTCCCCACTGAAGTGAGAGGGAGTAGAATCAGCTCTTAGAATGTTCCCACTAGCTTACCAGAATATTACTATATTTCCAAAAATTTAAAAAATAAAGCGGTTAAGAGTTAGCCCCATTTTTCAAATAAAATGGGCAACTGGAATGAACAGATACTGCTCAGTCAAATCCAGGAAGGATTAAACAAGATTTTCTAGCCCTAAACTCAAATATCTTTAGCCTATTACCATCGGATTTAGTTCAATACATAAACCATGCACTAAAAGCAAGGGCATATTGTTTTGCTAGATTAGACTTTAAATAAGGATCAACACAGTTCTGCACTTTCACCAACACAACAAAATGGTAAAATAAGATTTTGAATTAGCGATTCCCCATGACTGCAAAGTACAGGTGAAAAATTAAACTTCAATTTACACAAAATAAATTAAAAAGCAAATTAAGTGTAAAGGAAGACATTAACATAGCTTTGGAGAGACAAGGAAAGAGAAGATGACAGGGCTGAAGTATATTAGGGTAGTAGCACCCACTGGGGTTAAGGGTCTGCCTAAGCAACTCAAACATATTACAACTTTATTCCTTGGATATACTTGTTCCATTCTCGCCTCTCCCCCCCAGAATAACAAGAAGTGATATTAAGAGACTCCCCTCACCTTTTATCCAAAATATAAGTTCTATAAAAGCTAACTTTTACAAACGTGCAGCACAGTTTCCACAATTTTCTTTAAGTCTAATTAAAATATTTGTTTTTAGCAGTCCCCACTGGTGCTTGAAACCAAAACATCACAGCAGGAATTGCAGAAAAATTGATATTTTTGATTTTCATTGTCCAAGGTGTGAAGTGCAAAAGAGTAACCGAAACAAAAAGGAGTGACAAGCACATTGTACTTCTAAAATTCTTTCACTGCTTAAAAAAAATCTTAAGATCTTTTTAGTAATACAAACACAAAGATATTAGTTTCTGCAGACAGCCAAGCCATCTGGCACGACCAACAACTTTACTGAAATCTGTTTTTTACTGTTTTCAAAACAGGCTCATCTAGTCTTCTACAAATTTGCATTTCTGTAAATCAGCAGAATGTGTCTGGGATTATTACTTATAGGTAGGAAAAATCTCTGAAGTTTGGATGCAGCTGAAACCTATTTAGAGTTACAAGGATGACCCCAGATACGTCGTGAAGCAGCGAGGACCGCTTGTTTACCCAGCTCAGAGTGAGCAGGTTGGCTGCCAGGAGAAGCATTTACACTTCGCTGTTGCCATACACTAAACAGGGCGTCCCGCAACACACCGTAGTTTAACGTCAGGAACAGATCCTCGGAAAACAAGGACCAGCTCTGCCCCCTCCTGCTGCAGCTGGGCTCTAAGCAGTTCCGGTGCCAGGCGGTCAGCGCCTGATAGCCCCCCCCGCTTCCTCATCAGCAGCCGGGGCGAGGCGCGACTGACCCCAGACAGGTCACCTTTCCCCGACACCCCTCCGCTGCTCGCCATGGATTCCCCTTCCTTCCCCCCCCCCGCACACGGAGGTCCAGCCCCGCCCCCATTTCCCCCTCCCCAACACAAAGCGGCCGTAGCAACACCGCCGCCCCCCCGCCTTTGACCAGTGCCAGGCGGTTGGGCCGACAGAGGCCGCGAGAGCCAGGGAGCCGCTGCGGCCGGTAACCGGGCAGAGCGACTTGAGGCTACGAGACTGAACATGTAGCGCCCCCCACCCCGCCGGGCCCAGAGTCACGGGGCACGAGCGCTCTGCCGCCCCGCCCCGCCCGGGCACGGACAGACCGAGAAAGGCCCTTACCTGGGACGCCCACGGAGGAAGCTGGGGACATCAACACGGCACCGCAGCCACCGTCATCAGATCAGCACCTAGCTGTCGTGGCCCCACCCCTGCAACGTCACTTCCGGTCCCTCGCCGGAACTGGTGGACGAGGGGGGCGTGGCAGGGCCTGCTCTGAGAAAGCCGAGTCCCTCCCGCGGCTAGGCCTGGGGTGGTCTCCTAACAACCCCTGCCTAGCAGACACCTACAGAAGTCCGGGAGTTAGTCCCATACACCCTCCCGTGAGGGGATTAGCCCCAGAGCCCGACACCTGGGAGCTGGCCCCATACCACTTGCTTCTCGCCCCTAAACACACACACACACACACACAGGCTTTAGGGATCGTGCACTATAGCGCTCGCTCTTTTCCCCCACCTCCCCCCGGAGAGCCTGTCCTATAGCTCTTCCTCCCCCCACACAAACACTCTGATCCTGGCGAGCCGGCCCCGTATCGCTCCCTCCGCCCCCCGACACTGAGGAGCTGGCCCCACAGCACTCCCCACCTCACACTCTTGCACTGACCCTGAGGAACCAGACCCATAACGCACTGACCCCTAATCACTCTAACCCTTCCCCATCTCATGCACTTGCCTCATACACATACATCCGCCCTAGGGAGCTGGCACCAAAGCACTCCCCTCGCTCCACACAAACTGACCACAGAAAGCCACCCCTATAGCTCACTCCCCTACCTCCAAATACACACTTTGGGGAGTAAGTGTGGATGGGAAGGGCAGCTCCAGTGCTCACATTCCCAAACATACATCCCAAGCACAGTCTTTACCCCCATAAAACACATCTATCCCACCTCTCACCTTTTACACACATCATTACACCTATCCCCCCACCTAATACTTATCCCTAAATCTTCACTATGTGCTCCTACACTTGCCCTGATGTACACACTCCCCTGCTCTGTGTGCACCCCCAATTCACTAACATTAACCCATTACTCAGCTGAACATCCTCTACTTCCAAATCTATCAAAGGATTAGATAACAGGCATGACACACTAGTCCCAATTCTCAGATGGTATAAATTGGCAATCTCCATTAAAGTCAATGGCTAGGCTATATCAGCTGAAGATCAAGCCCAATGATCCACTCAGTCCTGCCTGAATTGGATTCAAAGTCCTAGGCTATAAAGGCCCTTCCTAGGTGATTTACCTGAACGAAAGAGGGATTGATTGGGTAAGAAAACTGATGAGCAATCATCATCTGCCTAATGAATCTTGTTCAGTACACTGAAACCTCTTCTTCCTCAAAACTTCCTTTACCCTGAATGTACTCCTGCATTCTCTCCCTGTGAAAGAAGTACATAACAGAGGCATGAAGTCATACTAGTCATTGAGGAACCAGATTTACCTTTTTGGTAAGGTTATAACTCCTTAATGACTAGCTCTGACAGAAACATAGCTACAATTGATTATATTAATTTATATTTCAAGTGATAAAGCAATTCACTACTCTTTTCAAGCAACAAATTACAAAAAGAACTTTAGTGTTTTATTTCTACTACAATTTAATATTTAAATGACTGATATTTATATTTAGTTATATCATGGGATATATAGTAAGCTTTTCAAAAGCAGCAAGTGTGTACATTTTACTTTCAGATCAGTTCACAAGGCAAAGGAAGAGAGCATGCAATAATCTTACTCGTGTAAGCATAAGTGAATTTGTTAGAGTGAAGAATGAAGCTAGCTTGTATGTTAATCAGAAAACCAATAAATATTTCTAAAGAAATGGGGAGAGTTATTTTTGCTTTACCATTTCTTCCCCACACTGCTCTTTGAAATGTGACATGTACCAGCCTCTTGTTATGAGCCACTTTCACTGTTTTTTTGTGATCTGAAGTTACTGTATATACTGATCTGAAGTAATATAATTAGGGCCGTACCAAATTCATGACTGTGAAAAATGTGTCACGGACTGTGAAATCTAGACTCCCCCTTGAAATCTGTATAGTATAGGTTAAAAGTCATTTGTGTACTTTTAACCTATACTATGCAGATTTCACTGGGGAGAGTAGAGCTCTGGTCAAGTGTCAGTAGTCTCTTGATCTATCCAAGGCCGTGATCGAGTGTCTTGATGTTTTTGGTCTTTTGGCCTCAAGATGAAAACCTTGTCTTTGCTTCTGGGACCTTGAAGTGAAAAATTTCTCTAACCCAGGGTTCCAACCCAAAAGGGAGTCTTGGGAGGGTGGGGTCGCAAGGTGATTATAGAGGGGTCATAGTATTGCCACTCTCCCTTCTGCACTGCCTTCAGAGCTGAGTAGCCAGACAGTGGTGGCTGATGACGAGGGCCAGCTCTGAAGGCAGCAGTGCAGTAGTAATGGTGGCAATATCATACCATGCCATACTTACTTCTGCACTGCTGCTGGTGGTGGCACTGCATTCAGAGCTGGGTTCCCATCCAGCAGCCAATGCTTTCCAACCTCCAAGCTCTGAAGGCAGTGCTGCCGTCAGTAGCAGCACAGAAGTAAGGGTGGCAATACCGCAAACCCCTATAATAACTTGACGACCACCCCCACAACCTGCTTTTGGGTCAGGACTCCTACAGTTACAACACTGTGAAATTTCAGATTTAAATATTTGAATTCATGAAATTTACTATTTTTAAAATCTTATGACCATGAAATTGACCAAAATGACCTATGAATTTGGTAGGTCTCTAAATATAGTGTAAGTTGTACAGTCAGCACTGGGGAGTTGATGAAAATAATCAATTTTGCTTTCATTTTGTATTCTTGTACTCATACTACTGGTTTTTGGGAATGTAATGGGTGTGCTAAATCATGACTAAGGCTACAATTTAGTCATGGGTATTTTTAGTAAAAGTCATGGACAGGTTATGTGCAATAAACAAAAATTCACAGCCTTTGACCTGTCCATAACTTTTATTAAAAATACCCAGGATTAAATCTTGGGGGGTGGTGTGGGGAGACCGCTGCAGGGAGGTACAGGGGGCTGCTGGAGGGACATGGGCTGCTGCTGGGGGGGCACCCGTGAACTGCAGCTGCTCCAGCCATCTGGGGACCACTGCCTGGGGCCGTGGACCACAGCTGCTCCGGCCGGCCGGAGACCACTGCCCAGGGCTGCATTGGCCAGCCAGACAGGGACTTGAATCTGAAGAAGTGAGGTTCTTACCCACGAAAGCTTATGCTCCCAATACTTCTGTTAGTCTTAAAGGTGCCACAGGACCCTCTGTTGCTTTTTACAGATTCAGACTAACACGGCTACCCCTCTGATACTTGGTTGGGGCTGTGGACCGCGACTGCTCCAGCCACCTCAGTGGGCCGCCAGAACAGCTGCTTGTGTGGCTATCACCATGGCAGCTCCAGCAGCCACTGGTGTGGCTGTCCCAGGGGCCATCTGAGCAGCTGACCCTGGGGTCAGCCACACTGGCCCCTGCATGGAGGTTGCAGAAAGTCATGGAATCCTGAACACAGGAATCAAAGAACAGGAGGCAGCTTTTTGGCCACTTCCACACCTCTTTCCAGCTAGCACTCTGTCCAAAAAGATCTCTGTCCAATTTTTTCACCTGCAAATTACCATTGTTTTGCTTACTTACTTTCTGCCTGTCTCTGGCTGCTCTGGGTGTTTCTGCTCCCAGATAACATGCACACCTCAATCAAGCAATACCCAGAGAAATCCCTCTGCCCCCATAGCTCAGTTCCTGACAGGCCTTGCACATGGCCTGTGTTTTGGGTGGGGATCCTGTTGTTTCAGATATCTTACTTCAAAAGGAGTTTAACTGCTTCTTACATTTATCCTGAATGAAGGGTGATCGTCATGGTCACCAGCTTCAAGGAGATTTCACTCAATCTCCCTCTTAAAAGTACTAAACAAGAAAAGACCTACTGCTATGAAACATCTTTATGGACAGCTGATAAGGAGAAAGTAAAAGGACTAAAGAAAAAAAGGTTTTATTTAAATGTCTTCTAAGTAACAGCAGATGTAGTAAGCAGGGGAAGAAATAGTCCTTAAATGACAATTTTTGGACATCTCTTAATTTTGGATCTCGTGCTTAAATATTACAGAAGTGGGCACATTAGAAATGTCTAAAATAGTAAGCCAACTTTATCTTTGTCAAGAAAAATTGACTTGTCGGTATATTCTTCCTGAAGCTGACCACAAAGTGGGTAGAACCCTTTTGTTACTTGTGTGGATATTAGAATGTGAAAAGACAAATAGGAATAAATATATATTAATGTGACTCACATATACTCTGTCACTTATCCATTTTACCTCCTGTTCATCTCTGTGCCTTCTTTAACAAGCCCAAAAATAGCCACAGAGGAAAATGTAAGAGTTAAGAGAACGCTAGGTTACCAAGTCAGAATTTTATCAGAGATTGTAGCATCTTATTCTCTGTTCTTAATGCAAAGGGATATCAAGGAACCAAAAAGATACCAAGGACAAGTGAGTTTACAAAAATGTATATCACATAGAAATATTTCAACAGAGTGCCCATCCCCAATTGTAAAAATGGAAAGAGTGTATTTTGGATCTGATTAAGATTCAATGAAGAATGTTTAATGATCTCAGAGCAACATGAGGTGTGATCATGTTCTTGTATAGCATCCAAAGAAATATTTCATGCCATGCAGTTTTCACGGGGAGATAATTGATTTTAATTTTTAGCTTCATTTCCTAAATCAAATAATAGTTTTCATCTTTAAAGTTCTGTACAAATAAACAATTATTTCTCATAAATGCCTGTGAGAGAAGTAAGTATAATCCCTAGTCTAGAGTTGGAAATCTGAAGCACAGAAGTTAGACATTTTTTTCCAGACATGATTGATTTAAGCACCTAACTTAATCATGCAGGTTTGGGTACTGAATGTATACTTAGAAATGGGATAAAACCACCATTTATTGTGTTTGAATTATGAATTGCACAGAGTAGTATAGTGCAATTTAGGAAGATACAAATGAGCGTGAATCCAAACCTTGGATCTGAAGATCAAAATTCAAAGAAATATCCCTTTGCGTCTTAATCATATTGAGCACTTATATAGAGCATTTAAGCTAGGCCTCCTTGGCCAAGAGGGAATCAGCACAGTCCTCAGAGGAGGGTAGGTGAAGAATAGAGAATTTAAGTGACTGCTCAAAGGTTACAGAGCAAGTTTGTGGCAGATTGTGAGTTCTTGGTGAAGGGACTCTTCTGTGTGTGGATATCACTTACTATTCCCAAAAGCACAGAGAGTGTCTGATGAAAAATATGAGTATGGTCTCACTCAGTATCATTAGAAAATATAAAAACATTGTTTGCAGGATATATTTTAATGACAAGTCATTTAATGAGCAAACCAATTTGGGGAGTTGACACAGCAAAAAAAAAACAAACAAACAAACAAAAAACCACTGCAGTGAATCTCAAAGTGCTTGTGAGGCTTTCATTGTAGAGCTAGAAATAGCAGTGTATGAGTTTGAGATCAGGCTGGTCTGGAACCAGACTCTGAGACCCTCCCTCATCACCAGGTTTCAGAGCCCTGGCACCAGACTGAGCCCAAACACCTACATTGCTATTTTTAGACCTGCAGCACAAGCCCTGAAATCCTGAGTAAGCTGACATGGGCCGTCCGTGAGTATTTTGCTGCACTATAGACATACCCATAAAGACTAATTCACCTAGGATCCTTCCTTTCAGTGTACTATCTCAGAATCATGCCTCGTATTCATGGATCTAATAAATAGCAGCCCGAAGATTGCTTCCAGGCTACTGCCTTCATGGTATATCAGTGCACTGCTGTCATTTCTTACTTCTGCATTGGTTCAAATACAAATATCTCCACTTCTAATAATAGGTCCTCCAGCAGATAAAGTAAAGATAGTAAAATTTGGAAATCTTTGAGGATAATGCAATACTTATCAGTAATATGAACTTTCCAAAAAGGATAACTGTTGAAAAAATATTTCTGATGAGGACACCCTAATGTCTGGCAGGATTAAAACCACTCATTGGTACAGCTATCTTTGCATGGGCACCTTTTCCCAACAATATGAAGATACTGCTGCAGTACCAACACTACTAATGGGAACAAAAGGAAGGGATTCACCTTCCTACTAATAACTTCTATTTTAAAAAATAAGAGCTCCTTTAATAATTTAATGCCTGGAAATTAGAGATGGGGCCAAAACAAAACTGTAACCTTGGGTAAATCTGAATCTGGATTCAGGTTCAGATCCAAAAGTCTTGTTTGATCCCTGTCTCCATCATGGAATGAACCAAAACCATGGGAGGCTTCAGGCTTCAATTAGATCTGAACTTTTCCATTCAGGCTCCTCTCTGCTTTATACACACTGCAAACAAACTATATACTTCTAATTATTAGTACCCAAGAAAGGGTACTATATATTGTGGCTAAATAGTATAAGGGCATGATTTAGTGCTACTGATGAAGTTTGGCATTGATTTGTGTAGGTTCCAATGATTCCACTTAGTTGTAATCCTACCCATACTCCAACCCCCGTAAAAAGCCTGGGGCTGCTATGAAATGTAAAAGATATATATCAATCATTAAAGCAGGAACTCTTTCTAGATATGTTGTAAAGTATACCTTCTAATTAACTCCTGTATCTAAGATCATTTTACAGAAAATTAATAGTTACATTACTGTGAAGCAGTCACATAGTTACAAATAATATTCTTTCATTGCTGACAATGTTTCATTTCTGAACATTAAAAAGTGTAACTAAAGTGCTTACAGACTTCACCTTCAAAAAAGATTGGGAGGCACCCCTTTGGAACATATTAGAAATCACATATTGCTAACATTCCTTATTAAGGAGAAGGTTTCGGTATGTGTACTTTGGATTTCTTTTCCAGCACTTAATTGGAATTGATGAAGAAAAGCTATTCAAAAGCTGCCAGGATTTTTAAATCTGTATGAGTGAGATTGATTAAATTTGTGACTTTTCCCATAAAGGTATAGGTGAGAGCAGACATGTTAATTTTGTGTGTGTGTGCATGCATGTGTGTATGAGAAAGAAAGAGAGAGCTTACTCCTAAGGTGTGAGACTTGGCAGCTTTGCACTGTACAATGGGCATAAGAAACCACATTTCTGTAAATGACCACATTTGAATTGCTGTTATTTCACAGTTGGATTACTGTATTGTTAAAGTGAAAAGGAATGTTTTTAATACATCCAAATAATGAAGTAAATGCTAGCACACACTGAGTCTTTGCTCTCTGGGGTATAATTAATATATGTTCACTGGAGACCCAGGTCTGGGGGAGTGTTTAATTTCTTATTTATGGTGTTTTCTACTTTTAGCACACCTCCTACTGGCACACAGAGAGCTGCATGTAAATGACCATTGCGTAGGTGCTATTTAAATTTTAACAAATATAAAACAAGTATTTTTACTGTATACTTTATATGATATGGTAGATTTACTGCTTTCACCAGCCTTGTGTCTTCCTGTATTCTATCTGACATTAATGAGAAGCTACACTCCCAAAAAGCCAATCTTTTATATTCAGATACAGAGAAATCACATGTGGCATATCATATATTGTAAGTTACAATAGTGAAGGCTAAAACAAACCAAAATCCCAAGAGCTTTGGAAGGAATATAAACTCTTATGGATCAGGGCATAATGCCCAACCCCTAACTCAGTGGTTTTCAACATGTGGTCCATGGAACCCTGGGGGTCCGCAGACTGTGTCTAAGGGGGCCATGAAAGGTTGTTGTTACCCTCAGGATCTGCACTGCCACTCAAAAATTTTTAGGGGTCCTCAAATGAAAACCACTGCCCTAAACTGATGAAGATTAGGAAGATACTTTCCCCACTGAATGCCTGTAGTCCTAAACTATTTTGCTACTTGTATGACCATCCTACAACACCAGTGTGTAACTTAAACCACCATTTATATCACCATTACACTTGGCTCATAGTAGTATTAAGTAGTATTGATGGTATGAAAGTTTATTTCCAATAAGGCTTATGGAGAACAGCCGAACAAGTATGATCTCCTGACCTCAAAGTGTTCGTTTATTGGGAAATGTATTCCAGTTCTCTAAATTTAATCTATCTTGGACAAGGCTGGCATTCTCTAGATTTGTTACATCTCTGTAGGCTGTAACAAACACAATATTGTCACTCTCTTTTATCTGATAAAATGATAATAGGATTGTATTACACCACTTATAATGAGAAATTTGTGATCATTTTTAAAAGTAGTAAACCAATGATGGTTTATTTGTGTTGAGGATGATGTAGTTCTGGTGCAAAAAAAAAAAAAACAATATAAAAGTATACATATTTCAAACCAGTTGGTCTTCTCATTTGTGAATCAAGACTTCAGTTAGTGTACATGAAGGGGTACAGAAAGTCCAGTCTGCTATCTAAAAAAAAAAGAAAGTGGGAACTAAGAAACTCTGGATTTTGGAAATGTATCAGGATAGTTTTTCTTGTGTTATCTGTCATTAGAGTTGGTCAAGAGTGGACAGGCAGATATAATAAGACAGATTCTGATTTCAATAATACTTTGTTATCTCCAGTGATTCCAGAGTAATTCCATTAATTGTATTGATGATACACTGGTGTAAGTCCATATTAAGTGAGTTCAAAATCTACCCAAATTTATTTTTTTACAAATAGATTACTCTTTTTGTCTTTTTGCTGGGTTTAAATGGTTACTGATAGAATAATGTTCAGTGCCTTTATATGTAGTTCTTAATTTATTATTACCTCAGACAGTAAGGACCAAATCTCCTGTTAATGTCAATGAGGTTGGAGCAGTGTAAATAAATACTTTGTCCTTTCCAAGTGGTTGTGGAAAAAGCAAACATTGCTTTTGTCCAATGATTCTTTATAGCAACACTTACATCATGTTGATCTTTAAGAGGTGACTGTATTGTTTTGATGGCCAGTTCCCCAGTGACATTGCTCTTAGCAGCAGTAGTATCACAAATGGCAATGGTGAAGCATGTCCCACCAGTTCTTGAGTTAGAAGAAGCTACAGAGCCTGTGAAAGTTAGCCCCCCAAAGAGTATTATTCTCTAATAGCCTCTCCAATATTTTTTTTTGTTTTTAGTTGCAGGTGACTACTTTCTTAAGTTTTGTTAACCTACAGAAATGGTCTGCAAGAGCTAACACAGAATACAGACACCACAAAATGGATGAGAAAAACATTTCAGAGTTAAGTATGCTGCAAGGTAATATTTTGGTAGTATGTTCAAATGAAACAAGTGTGCTATATATTTAGAATATTTAAACATCAAAGTGTATTCTTCCTCTTTAATTAGTAGGATGTGACAGAAGTTTGTTAAAGTAAATATCTGTACCTAATTGCCCTATATATTTGCAAACTACAGAACTTTGTATAAAATTTTAATTCCAAATACTTTGAGACAATAAATATTACAATAATTGAGCAGTTTTGTCTTTCTATGGATCAGAGAATATATTGATATACACTGACTTCAATGATGGTTAAGTGAAAATACAACAATAGATTTTTTTTCTTGTGAAGGGCTTAGTGCCCTATTCTGCTCCCATTGAAGTCAGTGAGTCCTGTGTTCCAAACACACCCCAAACTGCAAAGGACTTAAACCCTAATTCTGAAGTCTGTATCCAAGAGTAGACAATAATCTTCAGAAGTTGATTCTTCTGTGCTGAGTTATGTTACTTCATTAAAAATGTCCCTGTATTCAAAGTTAATTAATTATTTTCATATACTACAGTAGGCTCCATTCGTTCATGGATACCGGTACTCCTTTAGGTCAGACAGCCCGTTAGTGATGGAGGTCTTTTTCTTTCCCATGGGCCTTATACAATTCCCATTGATTTCAATGCAACTAGAATCAGCCCCTATGTTAAGGTGATTCAAGATTTTGCTAAGAGCAGTACCTAATGAAGAAAATGTTTCCAATTTGACAGAATGTATTGTTATGCCTTTTTGTAGACAAAGACAAAAGTGAGGACTGAGGCATTGCCAAATTTATATATTACATCCCCTTTGCATATCCAAGTGGAAGCAGTTTGGGCTTTGATCAGAGTGGTAGGAGGCTAACAGTTGGAATGATATATTTTGTATTATTTATAAAATTATAAATATTTTATATTGATAGATATTTTCACGTGCGGTGAAGATTATCCCATCCTCTTTTGGCCCATGTAAGTTTGAGATCAGCTTTTCTCTGTTGCTTTCTTTTTTTTTGTAACACATTTTTTTTAACTGTATCACAGTATCTCATAATCAACAGATGTGCATTGTGTGGTCTTTGTTTATTGCAGTTCTCATAGACTTTAAGGCTAGAAGGGATCATCATGTCATCCAGCCTGACTTCCTGCACATTGCAGGCCACAGAACCTCGTCACATTCTGACATAAATCAGTACATTTTGTTATGTAACATGTTGCATATCTTAATGATGAAAATAAAATAGTTGAAAACTTCAAACACTTATCATTACTTCTGTATACGTATCAATATTTTTTTTTTTTGTTTTCATCTTTAGTTGCTTTCCCAAGAACCCTTCCCTTCACCCAAAATAAAATTACCCTCTACGTTAGATTCCTAAGTGATGTACAGTAGGGCTAGTCTGTGGGCCTTACTCTTGTCTCTTTGTTAGTGTACAGACTAGCATCTGAAAATGAGCAGCATAAAGTGTCTGATCCAAAATCCATTGAAGTCAGTTGAAATATTCTTCAATTACAACACAAAAGTGGAACAGAACCAGAAGTTTCTTAGGCTGCAGTACACACAACTTCCCATATTGTGATGTCTTGCAAATTCTGGTAGTGGAGTAGCTCTGCTGCTAGTGGCCCAGCTATTCTCATGAGGAGAGCCCCAGAATTGGAGTGACTGAAGTTTCTCACAGCCAGCACTCCAGCACCATCCCCTTACATGTTTCAGAGTAGCAGCCGTGTTAGTCTGTATCCGCAAAAAGAACAGGAGTACTTGTGGCACCTTAGAGACTAACAAATTTATTAGAGCATAAGCTTTCGTGGTCTGGGATTGGAGTTCTCTTTCTTCCTCCAAAGATTTCTATCTTTACTACTCTATATGTTTTTCTCTTTTTAGAGTGGGATTTTCAAAGGAACCTCAGGGAGTTAGGTGACCAAATCTCATTTGATGCCTAGCCCCTTTTGGAAATTCCATCCACAGGTTCAAGGTTATGAGCCCTAATGTAATTACTCTCAGACAAGAAGAAAACTAACACTTGGCTTTGTTGAACTCAATGTAAACACAGATGACATATACTATGCAGTCTGGCATGTCCTCAGATGTCCAACTAGACAGCAACAGAATTGTATATAACAGAAAAAATATCTAACAAAATAGGACTACGGTAAGCATTAATGCAAACACTGTATAAATGCAACATTGACATTGAGATTTTAATCTTTTAACTCTCAGGAATTTCAGAAGCAGGGTTCCCACAAAAGTTTTAATTTTGCCTCCTAATATGTATGCATTACATACAGGAGTGTTGTTAAGTACTTGATTACACACCATTGAGCAATCATGTGTCACACAACTAAGCAAAAAATACATCAATGCAAACGAGCTGCACTTTTTGTATAATACTAGGTGCAAAAATACATCAATTTATATTATTATTTATATATCTTATTTGAAAATTATGCACATTGTGGAAAACTAAAACAATCCCAAACTCTGAAATTCCTGAATTTGACAGTATAATATTTATAGAAACTGCTTTGCATTGGTAAAGTGCCTTTCATTCGGGATCTCAAAATATTTTACAAACATTAAGGCATGTCTACTATGCAGCTAGGAGTGCTAAAAATAGCCATGTAGCCTGCAGCAGCATGGGCAGTAACTCAGGGTAGTCACCCAAGTACAAACCCATTTGGCCCTCTGGGTGCAGACTTGGGCAGCTAGCTCAAGCTGCCACATATGTTACTCCCTGACTACATTGCTATTTTTAGTATGCCAGCTTCTATAGAGCTAGTGTATGTCTGTCAATTCTGGAGGTTTTCAAAAGGAGGCTGGATAGCGATCTTTCTTGGATGGTTTAGACCCAATAAATCCTGCATCTTGGCAGGGGGTTAGACTATATGACCCGAGCTGCAGTGTAGACATACTCATGTAAGGAAACTATACAAGTTAGGTAAGTATACCGAGGAAGTGAGAGGTTAAGTGTTAGAGCAAGGAATAGAATTCTGTAGTCCTGGTTACCAGTTCTCTTCTAACTAAAACCTCACATTTACTTCTGCATCCATTCCAGCTTGCTATCACCAAATTGAGTTAATGTTGAATTTAAATACTCTATAGTTAGGACCTCATTTTTCATAAGTGCTGAGCACATACAATTCCAGATAAATTCAGTGGAAGCTATGCATACTCAGACCCCCTGAAAATAAAACCCTAGGTCTCAAAAAATTAATCACCCCCAACTAGTGGAAACTTCTGAAAAATCTGCCCAATCCTGACTAAATGAGTAGCCCAAGTCACAGAAGGTATATCTACACCAGGGGTCAGCAACCTTTGGCACTCGGCTCACCAGGGTAAGTGTCTGTGGTACCATATGCTCTCAGGTTATGCGTCAAAGGGCACATGGAAGATCTTCACATAGTAGCATCATAAAAATCAATTTAAATCATTAAAAGACATGGAACTCATAGTATTGGAGGTCACCAAGCATTAGCAAGGATGCATTGATATTATTATTATTAAATTATAGATCAATGGAAGAGTTTTTGATGAACTACAAACTGTGAGATTGCAGCATGATCATTGTTTAACAATATCAGACCTCAGTGACTGATTTGTAACAGTATTTCATTCTCATTTATTATGGTTTATGATATATGCTAAATATTTAAATTGTGTATGGGGAACAAAAACACTTTTTGGAGTTATATTTTAGGTTCCACTATATTAGAATAGCTGGATTGTGGATGATAGCATGAAAAAAAACTTGCCAGACAACAAAGCAAGATATTTTGGGCTCAGTTCATCTCCAACTGAAGCCACTGGGGAAAATGGAGGGTGTCCTTCCATGGACCTCAATGGTGGGGGGAGGTTGGAATAGGACCTTACAACCAAGCTCTGTCAATTTCTACTGAGCGTTTTTAGTCTGGGAAGCCGAACTGTAGTGGCCAAGAAGAGTCGCTTCATGCAATTCTGCCTGAGCGGAGAAAATGCAGGCAGAATGTCTTGGAAAGGTCCAGGAAGAATATGCTTGACCTTATTAGTTTGTTTAAGAAAAGAGCAGCATTTGCTCCCCACCAGCACCTGCTGCCACACACCAGTAGATATTTAGAGTGGGCACAATCCTGACTGTATCCCCAACCCTTGTGATTACTAGCTCAGGGATCACTAATGGCAGCATTTTGCTTGCTTTCTGAGCTGGTGGGGAAGGGATGGGAGGCAGTGAAAAGGTTGCTGCACTGTCTTCTGTACCTAATGCACCACTCAGGATTAGCCACAATTTATCCATTAGTGTTTTACAAGGACAGATGATACAATAATTAATTATTCACTGGTTATAGTGAGGCAGTGTGATTTAGTGAATAGGACACTGGAATGATAGTCAGGAGTCCTGTGTTCTCTTCCCTCTGCCATTGACCTGCTGAGTGTCCTTGGGAAACTCACTACAGCTCTCAGTACCTCAGTTTTACCATCTGTAAAATAGATGTAATGTTGCTTATCCTCCTTTTTTAAAGCAGTTTGAGGTATACTGATGAAAAGTGCTGTATAAGAGCTATGGTTTTTTTTGTTTCTATTCAGATTCTTGCTGCATAATACAAAATTAACATTGCAGTTAAACTAAGGTGACAAATATTTTAGCAAATTTCATTGAAGAAAATAGTTGCTTCATGCCACATTCAGTTAGATACTTTGATCTCCCTCTTCACACCTAAATCATAAGGCTATTATTATTGCCTTTAAGACATAATACACCATTGACGGAACAGAACCTTTAAAGCCAATTAAATGTTGGCAATCTTCCTACTACTGGAAAAGTCACACTTGTTAACAGTTCCCCTTTGTGATGTATTTGAAGTGTAATCACTGATTTCTGGACAATGTATTTAGCACTTACAGATATTTTGAAATCTTTATTGAATTTCTTTTTATAGACACTCAAGATTTTACTGTAATATTTTTAAAAGTATGCAAGTAGTTCTATTTGATGCACCCAGAAAGTGTATGCACCCAGATATTTAAAATGTGGAAGACAAAATGTTTCAATATGTAGAAATATGCTATACACATAATAAGATATTGCTGCTAGGTTGAATAAATGAGAACATACTTGTCCCAGAGTCTAATACAAGTGAAAGCTTTCATAGCTATTTACTTCAAACAAAATCATTTTGGAGTCTAACAAAGCTTTTTTCTGCATTTTGTGTGGAAAGAATGTGATTAGCTTGGCAAAGAAATGAGAAATGTATAAAAATAAATTAACTAGGAAAGCTTAGTTTATATTAAGATAAACTGTACTAAAAGTGAAATTTATATATTTTTCAACAAAATGAGCTAACTTTATTATAAACTACTAAAAGTTCAAACATCACTAGAGGGTATTTTGGGGGGGGGGGGGGGGAGAGAGAAGCCTCTTAATTTACCTACTTATTTTTGTTTTTTATGTCCATAGTGGTGTTGTCCTGCAAATGCTAGTTTCCTTCTCAAATTGGCTATTCCAGAATGCCTGGGCTGGTGATCTATGGTCAGTGTGGGAAAAGGGACTCTAATTAATCTATTCTAGTCTAAAGTATTTCTAATGTGCCTATCTCTGTAATATATTCTCTACAAAAGCTATGTAAGAGGTGCATTAAGATTAGTAAATGCAGTACTCAAAATCCATGAAATCCCAAGCTTTGAGTTGCACATGAGCACATGTAACCTTAACTGTGCCCTCTTGTAAGCATGCATTAACTCTGTTATTCACCGCTGCATTACACCTTGAGTAGTCATTTGCACCTATGGAGTTACACTAATGATGAGTTTGGCACTGAGTGCACAGATTGGATAATGTGTAATGAATGAGTCAGGGAGCCAGAGCCACATTCAGTGTACAGGCTGGGCAGAATGCAGCAAGAGAGCCGTCCAGTCACTGAACACTGAGGATACAATTCACAAATAACCGCACAATTGCCTCTTTCACTTTGCATTGTTCAACCTTCACAGTGAAATAGGAAAAGGCTCTTTCAGAAAAAATAGCTGGACCTGTTCCTCTGTGGCTTTGCAGGCGTGTAAAATGCTAGCAAGTCAGAATGGCTCCAGATCTCCTGGGTCCTATTTCATTGTTTTAGCCACAGTGTCATGTTTTCTCTTCCTGCAGGCCTCTGCCTCATATACTACACAGAAATTCCATCATGTGCAACTATTTGCTAAGCAGTTCAACTGTGTGTCTCACTACTCTGTGTAGAGATGAATATGTAAAAGTAGTCTTGTTCTACAGACAGTACAGCCAAGCATGTAGATTTGGCATAATATCTGTGAGGAAATAGGGTAAGTGAGTAAAAGTTAGTTCTGCTATATGAAAGTTCCTAGTTATTACTCTGTAAAAGTGAATGAATTATACTTCATAATGCCTAGGTCAAAGGGTATTTTCATGTGGCTATGTAAGTGTAGTCCAATGGTTCAATGTGCATTATGTCTTCCTCTGTAGTGGCTAGTCTCTATATTAGGCTACTACTGTTACCAAGTAAAGAAATTACTCCTTCAATTCAAGTTGTAGACATCTGTGCTGTGGTATGGGAGGTCCTGAATTCATATTCTGCACTGAGAAGCAAGCATTTGTCTATCCCCACCAAATTCCCTTTTAGATTTGGAAGAGAACTGTCACTGAAGCTCTTTCAGTAGTTGCCATAAGGAGTCTGCATGCTATCTGGTGATATCGCCAGCAATGCAGCGTTCCAGTCTGTAGTTCCAAATAGGAGGTCTAATTCATATTCATATCTCTTGTGTTAGACCTTCTTTGGCATTATGCACTAGATTTCAGCAAAGGGAATCCAGAAATATAAATTTAATGTGTTCCTATCCCTGTATGTGAAAAAACTATGAGAAGACTTTTTCAACTTTGAAAAAGCTCAGTTTTTAGGGTGCCTCCTCCAGGGAACCCCTTGTTCAAATTATGAAAAGTTTTCTTTACAAACTCTACTTTAGCTATTGACCTGACTTACCAATTTTCAAACTGATGTGACTTTTTAAATTTTATTTTGTTGTAGGTTTTAGAAAAGTTGCAAAATTTGGCTGTAAGTGAAATGTAGCTTCAGTCTTAACTACCTTTCTAGTCACGTAAATTAACCCTTGTACTGAAAAAGGTGATTCCTAGACTATTGTTATTTTAGTAATTCTTAACTTTTAATATTGTATGTAGGTGATATGAAAATTTTGCCTAATTTAGTATGTTAATCTGACAATGCTGCTAATTGAATTAAAATGTGATGTAATCCAAAACCTATATTCTGGTTGATTTTGCCATGTGATGTATGAAGTACCTTATTCATTGTGTTGTAATGTGATCTACCCACTGGACTTCTTACTGTATGATGAACAGTAAGAAAAGCGGAATCTTGTTTATAATATGGGTGGAGTTGAGAGTCCTGTCTTTGAGATTATTATATTGGCATGCTAATAATTTAAGGCTTAAAAAGAACAGTCAGCCTATCAGTTTATTAAGGCTTTAACTTGATTTCCAAATTACCTCTAGTTCCTACGCTGTGTAATGTGACCGATGAAGCGGGCCTCTTTGATTTCTACATGGAATCAATGTAGGAATAGATTTTGGATCAGCTGTTTTATACAGTTCATTAGTGGATCTACTAATTCTGCCATATGCTGGATTTCTACTCAATTAAATTACATTTTAAACAGTATTATCTACATTGACTATGACAAGTGGAAAATTACACCTCTCCATTTGCAATGGCCCATATGTGGAACGCAAGATGAAATAAAATTAAGAATGAAAAGGGAGCAGGTCACATTTCATCGGCCTAGCTGCACCTTTGACTTCTCTCTATTCTTTCCAAGTACACCCCTCTCAGCTCTTAGCCCTCATCCCTTTACCTGCCCTGGGATGGAATCTAGGGGTTATAGTGGACCACAAGCTAAATATGGGTCAACAGTGTGATGCTGTTGCAAAAAAAGCAAACATGATTCTGGGATGCATTAACAGGTGTGTTGTGAGCAAGACACGAGAAGTCATTCTTCCGCTCTACTCTGCTCTGGTTAGGCCTCAGCTGGAGTATTGTGTCCAGTTCTGGGCGCCGCATTTTAAAAAAGATGTGGAGAAACTGGAAAGGGTCCAAAGAAGAGCAACAAGAATGATTAAAGGTCTTGAGAACATGACCTATGAAGGAAGGCTGAAAGAACTGGGTTTGTTTAGTTTGGAAAAGAGAAGACTGAGAGGGGACATGATAGCAGTTTTCAGGTATATAAAAGGGTGTCATAAGGAGGAGGGAGAGAACTTGTTCACCTTAGCCTCTAAGGATAGAACCAGAAACAATGGGTTTAAACTGCAGCAAGGGAGGTCTAGATTGGACATTAGGAAAAAGTTCCTAACTGTCAGGGTGGTTAAACACTGGAACAAATTGCCTAGGGAGGTTGTGGAATCTCCGTCTCTGGAGATATTTAAGAGTAGGTTAGATAAATGTCTATTAGGGATGGTCTAGGCAGTATTTGGTCCTGCCATGCGGGCAGGGGACTGGACTCGATGACCTCTCGAGGTCCCTTCCAGTCCTAGAATCTATGAATCTATGAATCTATGATTCTCCCACTCTTAGACCCTGCCCCTGGGCAGCAGTACCCTGTGTACCAATTGTGATTCCTCAGCAGGCCTGACTAGGTTTGGCAACATGAAACTTCCCTCAGGAGCTGTGACCAATTGTGAATACAGCAACAACAAAACAGTCTTTTCAAAACAAAATATTTTTTAATCTCAACAGTAAGTCCCTTTTCTCCTGTTATATTTTGTTCTATTTACTTGAACATGTGCAGGATCAGATCTTATATTAATTACATATATTAATTAATTCTATATTACATTCCGGTTATGCATTACATATTATGACAACAGAAATGACCCCACCAGCTAGATGGAAAAAATACAATGTGAGCTATGTAATATGTAAGATTTTATGTCCAAGAATATTTGAAAACGTAATTGATGTGTGTATAAAAATGCTAGCAGGGTGGTGAACTCTAGGGCTACAGTAGGATGGCATTTTGAGAAGCAGGATAAAATGTCAGATGTTTTTTACAGACATCAAGAAGATTCTATTGATTGGTTGCAGAGGAAATATTCAAGCTAAAAGCTGTCACAGCAAGGGAGAGGCAGGCAGAGCGAGAGAAAGGAAACCTGAGAGTGTAACCCTAAAACACCGTGAACGTTAAGTCCAAAAAGGATGTTGCACTAGTGCGTGTACTGAGATACATACCGATTGCGTGGCAGCTGCACGGAGTTGAGGCTGGCTATAGTGTAGACTAGCTGGCTAACCACCCTCTGGAGCTAGGCGGCTGCTCTGCTTGCCCTCTTTCTAGTTAAAGCCATACGCACAGAAGGTAGCGCAGGGAAGCAGAGGCTGGCGGGGATGGCATGGGGGGGGAATGCCTTACAGGAGTAGGCGGGGATAAATTAAGGGTAAATGAAGGCGGCACAGAGGTGGGTGGAGAAATCCTCGCCTTGTCCCCAGGTGCTACTCCAGTCCAGCAGCAACTACCCACGAGCGGGCGCCGCCCAGCAGAATAGCCCATCCCTTCGGTTTCAGAGCAGCGAGGGGAGGCAGGCTGCTCCCCTGTCTATCATGAGGCTGGAGGCAAACCCGGCAGGTCACCGACAGGAGGATGTCCCCTCTCATTGGTGTGCGGCTGCCAAGGCTAAGCTGTGGTTGGCTACCCTGGCCGTCACTCGTCTCCTCTCTCTCCTCCCCGTCCACGGTCACAGGCAGAGAGGGCAGCCAGGGGAGGTGTTTAACCGGAGGTCACGCAGAGTGGAGCTTAGGGAAGCGGCATGGCAGCGGTTTTAATGCTCAGAGGCTCCGCCAGGCTGTTATACAAGCACAGGAAGGTGCGTGCTGCCAGCATTGCAATGGGTAAGGACCCGCCTCTCCCTCTTTGCCTTGGGTTTTGTGGTGACATTTTAGCAGCGCGAGCTGGGGTTGCAAATCGTTACCCAATTGTGTTGAAAGGCTCAGGCCTCCTTGTTGAACCAGCAAGAGAAATGCTTCTGCTGCTGCTTCCTACCCCCCTCGCTAAATTGGCATGTGAGTCACTCAAGTGACAGCAGCGCCCTAGAACTTCTTATCACGTGAAAACAGTGGAGGTGGGGTGGGTGGTAGTTGCAGGCACACAGGAGCTGCATTCCGGATTTAAGTGCACTTGGAGGACACCCCTGACAAGCTTCTAATTCCTCAGCTGAAACATGGTTTGGGTTTTGAAACCCCTGATAAATGTGCTTCATAGCACGAGAGGATTATCACTTGTGTTTTGCACCTTTTACAAGTATTGTGCACTCTATTAAAGCCATACAGGTTGTAAAATTATATGAGGCTCATATCAATACTTACTTAATCTTATGAGTACCTTAGTGTAATAAATATTTTAACATGTTTATTTAAAATAGCATATGTAGAGTTTAAAACAGCCCACAGAAGTTTATGTGAAGCTAGTGACTTAAAACAGCCTGTTATTCATACCTGTAATCTGTACTCATACTTTGCTTTCTTTGTGATTATATTTCATTATTTTTGAGCCAACGCTGAATCCAGCAGCACTTTTTTTATATTCAAGACCCTGTTACTGCATACATTTGCTTCACTTTACACACAGAGGTAGTTCAGTTGAATGCAAAGTGAAGCAAGTGTATATGCAGGATTAGAGCCCAAATTATAACCTTTCCCCTGTCTCCTATCTTTCCTTTTAAAGGGACACTGGTGATTTAAAGATTATATTTTTGTTTGAAATTGTTCTACCTTGTGTTGCTACAAGTAACACCTCAGATTACTATAAGTGAAATAAATTGTAAAATCTTTTTCTACAGTCTCTTTAATGTTTATTTTGTGCATTCGACAGCACTTCATTTATAGTCAATTTTACTGTTTCCCTTGTGTAGCTCAGTCAGTTTCCCCTGTGTTTATTAGGGGTCTCTCACATAGTAACAGAAGAGAAATATATGTGTATATTTTTTTTAAAAGGGGGAATGTGACTTTCAAACCACAACATTTGACAGGGGACTCAGCAAAGGGTGCACCTGAAACTACTCTATTTTAAAAGTATTTTTTTAAGCTTCTAGTGCCTTTTATAATTTTATTTTACAGATCAATAAAAATAATTTTATTTTAAAACGAACTTTTAGTGGCATTGTTTTACTTTAATATCTCTCTTCCACTAAAACAATCCATTAAAGTTTTCACAGTTCCGAGTCTGACTTTTAAAAAAGTTTTTAGTTGTTCAGGTGGAATACAGATTTATGGATACACTTGGTCATATGTTAGTGAAGTTAAATGAAATACACAAATGGTACAGAGACTAGGTCTATCTGGTTTTTTTTTTTTTTTTTTTGCCACAATATTATCAGTAGTAATTGTCACTATGTTTCATACCTGCTGTCTATACTAGTCATAAAGACGTTTCTGTAACAGCTTTGAAGTAGCATTATGATTTTGTTCACTGTCTTAAACATGACAGCTTGAATGTTGTCAACACATGCACGAGAGAAGAGATCCAGAATGCAGTTCTCCTGAAGTACCACAAAGTAACTTTCATTATTTCTTTGAGATCTATAATCTTTAATGGGGAGGGGAGAGAATGGCAAATGTATGCTTTATTTTTGCATAGAGACCTGAGAGAGCAATGACTGCAGTCTGAGATGAAATTCTGGCTCTATTGAAGTCAATAGCAAAACTTCCACTGATTTAACTGAAGCCAGGATTTCACTCTAAGGGTATGTGTACACTGCAATGTAAGCCCAGGGTTAGTGGGATTTGAGTCAGCTGGCCTGTGTTGGGGAACTCTTGAGCTTGAATGTGTACACTGTTTTTTAACCCTGCATTAAGAATTTTCTAACCTGTGTTGAACCTGGGGTCTAGCGTCCACACTGCAGCATGCAGATCTAAGTCAAACCAGCCATATCCCAGAGTCCTTTGCACCCTCCTGAAATGTGGCTACTCTACCCTATGACTGTGATGCGCTGTGGGAAAACTTTACTGCCCTCCCTGCATGTTACAGGAAGTTTGAACAGGCTGCCAACACAGCCTGCTGAGCAGTCATTTTGGTCTCTGTGCTCCCAGCTACTGGAGCCAGCAGTGTGGAGGAGGCAACTTCTGAAGAACTTCTCTTGCTTGTGTTTTCACTCCTATGTCCGGAAACTGGCATAGCATCTGTGAGGCACCGGTGGACATTTCAGTGATGTTTTCTGCCCCACCAAATGTACCTATTAGATTTCCTGATAGAGGAGGAGGAGGAGGAGGTGGTGGCAGAAGAGAAGGAAGAATACCCTGGCATGGCATGGTAAACTTAGACTGACAGATGCTGCTCAGTACAATTGGCATAGCCACTGATGCTCTCTACATAGACCGGCAAGCACAGACTGATGGGAACACATCGTCATGCAGACCTGGGATGACCAGCTGTGGGTCCAGAACTTTCGCATGAAGAAAGCTACATTTCTGGAGCTTTGTGAGCAGTTTGCTTCTGCCATTCAATATTAAGAGAGACAACGGAGGTCAGCTTTGCCGGTCCAGAAGTGGGTTGCTATAAGTGTCTGGAAGCTGGCTACCCTGGACTGCTACAGGTTCATTGACAAACAGTAAGATGTGGGTAAAATGGTGGCAGAGGTATCTGAGGTGACGGGCATTAAAGATATTCTGGAGGTAACTGCTGGCTTTAAGAAAATGGCAGTTCCTAACTGCACTGGGACCATTGATGGGACTTGTGCCAACGGTTTACCCTCCTCAAGGAGTACATCAATACATTATTATGCAGTTCCTCCTGGACCACAGAGGCTTAGGAATATCAATGTGGGCTGTACTGGAAATGTTCATAATGCCAATTTTTTGCCACTCAGTAGTCTACATTCATGGACAGACTGACACTATTCCTACCAAATGACATTGACATAAACAGAGTTCCTGTCCCCATCGTTATTCTGGAGGACCCTGCCTACCCACTTTTGCCTTGGCTTATGAAACCATACCCTGATTTCATAAGCCCCGATAAAAGATGGGTTTAATTACACTCTCAGCAGGTGTAGAATAGCTGATGAATGTGCTTTTGGCAAATTAAAATCACGTTGGAGATGTCTACAGACCTATTTGGATGCCAGTGTCATCAATGCTGTCTGCATTACAGTAGTTTGCTGTGCTCCTCTCAACATTTATGAAACTAGAGGTGAGCCATTTCCCCCTGAATGGACCTATGACAGTGAGGGGCTACTGGATCGGTACCCTCAACCAGCAAGTGCAGCTACCACTGCAGGAGCTGGTTGCACCCAGGCAGCAGAAGTCAGGGATACTTTGTGTTCTCACATTATGGACTTACTTGGCCCAATGGAAGAAAGGGAATAGTACCTGTACGAATGTGCTTTTGGGGGTGGAAAGTGGCTAATTAAATGTTGGGGCAGGGTGTTTAGTGCTTTGGAAGGTGTATGGGTTGATTGCCATCCAATGTAATTATGAATGGCCTGGTGATTAATGAATTGGGGGGGCAGCATGGGTTTATGTATAGAATTTATTGAAATGTGAATTGCTGTACCTTGGTAAATAGAGGAATAGTGTTTGCTTACTAATGTATAATTTATTATCTGAAATCATGATTGTCATGTGATGTAGTGATAGCAATAAACTTTCTTGAAGACCTAAAAGGGTTTGTTTGTAAACACGTATTAAAACAGTACAAGTGTCACTCAGTGCTGGACAGACTAGCTCCCATTACAACACATCAAAACACATACCAGAAGAACATTATTCCCTTCCCCTGAAAATGGTGCAAACCCAATCCAACCCCCTGACTTCTCTATGCTTCCTGACCCTGCATTCTTTCCCCCCTTGTTTTCTGCTCACTTGGCACTGGGAGAGGGAGTTGCAGGTATCCACAGGAGAGGGGTTGAAGAAGGAAAGCTGCATGGTGTTTAGTTGCCCTACCCAGCTGCTCATGAGGCCTGAATGCTTGGGCTGCCCCAACACGGAGTTGTCCAAACTACTACTATTGCCTGATGTACAATGCAGGGGGATCAGGCCATGGTGTCGGGAGGCAGTAGGAGCTAATGCTCTTGCAGCCATGATGGACATAAATTGATGAAACCGTTCTCTCCGAGCTCGATCCTCCTCCTGTAGCTGCTGTTCCTGTCCCAGGAATTGTTTTGCAAGTGCCTGCTCAATCTCTGAAACCTTGTCCTTCACTTGGACTGCAAGTCTCAGCCTTTCTGCCTGCTTGTCACCAACCCCTTGCTCCAGTCTTTCATGCCTCTGCTTTTGGTACAGGACCTGCTGGTCTGCTCTCTCAAGAACATCTCCCATAACTTCACCACAAAAACACTTCCATTTAGGATAGTCCATGAAGGTACGTTGGGTCAGGATTGAGTTCCTGATGAACCACAGGCAATAGAGGTTGAGAGGCCCTGAAATAGGACAAGAAATAGAGGGTTATTGTCTAAAGTAGCTCAGTGAAGGAGCACAGAATTAATTCTCGTGGAATCTCAAGGACCTAAAATGTTACATTTCTCAACCGAACTATCCTATATTGTGAAGGGATGCTGTAGTCTACATACTTTCTCGGGACACAGCCTTGTTAACTGCAGAGCAATAGTAAAGTTAAAATTACAACCTTTTTTCTGGGGGGTGGGTGGAGGGGATGCAGATAATGCCCTTGCTGCAAAAGGCTTTCTCTATCATTTCAGGCCTTTCACATTTTGGAGGCTGTAACCGTTCTTGTGGGGCCCTAGTGGCAAAGGGAAATGTTAATCCAAGCTGCTGGTGGGAAACCTGCACTGTATGCAGCAGAAGTATTCAAACATATAGTGACCAAACACCACATCTATGAGTGGAGTGGGCTATAAAGGAGGGCCTGTAAAATACACCCTTCTCTCTATTTAACTATCTGGAGTTCCTGCTTAAATAAAAGTTTGCAGCTCTTAGCAACCAGGATTGTGTCAGAGTTCCTGAGGGAATTAACAGGATGCTGTATTAGCTCACACATGGTTTACCCTGTTGTTGCTGCATACAAACATGCAGAACTCTACAGCGTTCCTCCTCTCTGTGGTTAGTTTTTGCCCAGAACTTGTACAGACACCTCACTCCTACTTGAGAGAAATGATTTTGTGACCTGAAAACATCATGGACTATCTCTAACTGAAATAGACTAGATTTGGAAATAGAAGAATGTTTCCCAAACACTGAGTGCACTGTTTCCAGGTGGCTTCATAGACAGAGGAGAAATGATTAGAGTGGCAAATTTCAAGCCCTTACTACTGAAAGGAAAACGTGAATGATCCTGGCAAACATTCATTACTTTACAATGAAAATGCCCTTTACGCCTCTTTATGAATGTTTGACATTCCCAGTCACCATTTTGCACTCCATATAGTAGGATGGCAGGGGAGGGGAAATACCAAGATGTTGTGATACAATCTGCCAGTAGTGAAGACGCTGGTAGCTGGGGCTTATTGTAATTTTTGCATTGTTTCTTATTATTGTAATAATTAACTGTAAATTGGAGTCATACACTTACTGGCATCTGGGGTGGCTTCTGTCTCCACCAGGTTTCCTGCAGGCTCAGCAGTGGTCTGTTCCTTGGAGGTGGGGGAACCAAACAGCTCTTCCTAATAGGGACCTAGAATTTGCCATTGATCCTGATCCATAGTCTGCTCTGGGACTGATTTCATAAATAGTCACTTCATGCACCTCACTCAGAGCCTGCTGCTGGCTCCCATTTGTGAGATTCAGGGGCCAGCTGGGCACCATCCCAGTCATCATGAAGCATAGTTGGTTCCATCCCCAGCACCAGGCACTCAGTGTCCAGCACCTGGTGAAACTCCTCATACAATGGGCATGTCGTTGGAGAGTTACCCAAGGTGTGGTTCTTGTCCCTGGTCTTCCAGTATTTGCTCTTCAGTGTCTTAATACACTCCCTGCACAGATCACCTATCCTGCAAAGCTGCCAGCTTTTTAGCTATCTGCTGGTATGCCTGGTCATTCCTGGTGCCAGTGCTGAAGGCCACGGTTTTACTGGCCTTGCACCAGAGATTCACCAAAATTTGGCTGTGCTCCCATGACCATAAAGCAGCATTCTTTGCAGAAGACTTCCTTTGCTCAGTCTCCATTGCAAACCCAGGAGGCTCATTAATCAGCTTGCAGCTCAGTGATCAGAAGAGAATGGGTTAACACTGATGGGAGCAGCTGCCATACTCCAAGGAGTGGGGCTGGCTTCCGTTTTCAACAGAGTCAATTACAGATTATTGGGATAGAGAGGACTAAGGAAGTTGGTACATGGAATTGTTTGATACTTCTGGCAGACTCCCAGGTTACGAGTCAAGCGTCTACAGTGCAAAGCAGTAGGGCTCAAACCCTGGGCCCCAGCTTGACTCGTGCTTGGACCCTGCATCTGAGCCCTGGGTTGGTGCAATAGCAGTGTAGATGCAAAGGGGTTTAGCCTTGAACCCAAGCTTAAGCACAGTCTTATAGTGCAGTGTAGACATACCCTAGGTGCTTAAATTGATTCTGCTGCAGGCACTTATATGTTATTATCATAAAGTCCCATTGACTGTGAGAAGTGTTTGCAGGATTGGGTGCCTTAAATGTACCGTACAGTTGCCTGTTAAAGGCAGTGTCAGTCATTCATATGGTCTCTCCTTTCCTCTCTTTCTACACACACATCAGTCTTGTCATCCTCCCTTGTTAATTTTGATTAGTCTAAGGGTTTGCCTGGTTTTAGAGAGATCAGTTGATTGTAATGTCCACAGTGTCATGACTGGTTCAGTCAGCTCTGACAGTTTTCAGATCTGACAGCTCCCTCAGCCAGTGAACCTTCTTAGCACACTTGCTGTGAGTTCCCTAGTGGCTTGCTTGAACTGCTACTTGCAGCTGGCAAACCACACCTGCATTGCTGACTTTGTACATTTGTACTGGAGGCATAAATTTAGCTAAGAGAGAAACATGTAGGGAGAATATTTGTGGTTGTGGACATGTCCGTATGAGGGTACCAGATGGTCAAGGTATGCAGTTTCATCTGGTAATTTCCAGCTGGATGGATTGGGGGGGAGAGAAAGAGAGAGATTGAGATGAAAATATGTAGGGTCATGATGGGGGAAAGCCTTCCTGGGTGGGACTGCTGATTGCTGAAGGAGGTATGTTGGGATAGTGGAGCGGCTTTGCTGGCAAAGTAAGAAGTTTTGCTAACTTAGGGAGTGCTGTTGTTTTTGACAAAGATGACAGCCCTCTCTCCGTCCCCACTGAATCTGTGTTAAGCAGCCCTGTTGTGGACACACACAAACAAACCTTGTATCAATTCAGGGTTGGTAATGTGGATCTACTCAATTGGTTGGTGCTTCTGTTGGTGCCATACAGTTGACTGAAGCACCACTAACTTTAGTGTTCTAATGCAGATTAGCTCTATTAGCCTAATGACAAGTAGATGAAAAGAGAACAAATCCAATATAGTATTTAATCACAGGGTCAAATGTGAATTGTAACATTACATGCATGTTTGGAAAAGAATAGTAGTTACATTTTTATCTTTAAAGTACAAACATAGTTTATTAATCCTCCCAACAGCCCAGTGTCTGTAAAATAATACTTACCTCCATGAGGAAATTAAGGCAAGGGGGCATCTTCACTGGAAGTATCTTACCCATTGATCAGCAATTGCCTGTGAATGTTAATCAAGGAACAGGCATTCAGAGATTCACTCAGTTTTATAGAATTCTTCAGCAAAACTGTGAAATCATAGAATATTTTAGTAGTACTCTGATAGACTTATTTTAAAAGAGAAACATTTAAATTTATAGTCTTGAAATCCTTCTATTCTAAGGCCCTGATCCTGCAACTGGATCAGCACAGGTAGATCCTTGATGTAAACGGGCGAAAGGGTCTGCCTGCACAGATTTGATTGCAGGATCAGAGTTTCTGTTTGTGAGTAAAATGAAGGGAAGGCCTAGCCAGTGGTTTCTTCATGACAACAGAGCAATTGCAAGTATTTTAGGTATTGAGCCTGAAGACATTATAACCAAGCCAAGTTAACTTCTGATGTATGTAGGCACAATTCCGCCAGTATTAATAAAGTTATATCTATGCTTATGCCAGCAGTGAATGTCAGACCCATATGCTTAACCAATGTTTGTGGTTCTATTCCTGATAAGTGAAGGGTAGATTAACTTGGTTAGGAGCCAGGTAAAAAATTTGCACAAATAGTTTATTTGCCAAAACATGCAGTTTGGTCAACTCAAAACTATTCACAAACTTGTCAGATAGTTTAGGGCCAAACTTTTTTTTTTTATTGAGAACTCAGAAGAGGAGGAAGTGGTCTCCCTTAAAACCTTAGCACAGTGATTAGAGCACTCATCTGGGCTTTGGGAGACCTTTCTCTACATCAGGCAAAGGGAGAAAGAGAAGGGATTTGAACTTGAGTTTCCTACATTACAGGAGAGTGCCCCAGCCACTAAGTTATGGGATATTCTGGGGACTGGTCTTGCTCAATTTCTCCTACTGAAGCTGTTCCACTTTCTATGACTATCTGGTCATTAGAGCAGGAACTTGAATTTGAATCTCCAATGTACTAGGTGAGTGCCCTAACCACCAGGGTATAGGTCCATTCTTTCTCTGTCTAGCTCAGGGCAGATCTACACTACCGCTTACCTCGATATTACTTGCGTTGCTCGGGAGTGAAAAAGCCACCACTCTGAGTGACGCAAATTACAGCAACCTAAGCACTGTCCGCACCAGGGCTATGTCGGCGGGAGATGTTCTCCTGACCCCCACTACCTCTGGTGTCCCCCCGCAACTCCCAGCTGCCAGCTTCCGGCCGCTGCGGGCAGTGTGGGAACCCCCAAGCTCCCGGACTCCGCAGGCAGCTCCTGGCTGTGGCGGGGGAACCCCGGAGCTCCTGGCTGCTGTGGGTCCCTGGAGCTGTGGGCAGCAGGGGCACCCCAGAGCCCCCAGCTGCTGCAGGCAGCTCCTAGCCCCTGTGCAGCTGCCCTGCGGTGTGGGGACCTGCAGATCCCCATTTTATCACAGATATTTTTAATAAAAGTCACAGACAGGTCATGGCTTCTGTGAATTTTTCTTTTTTGCCTGTAAGCTGTCCGTGACTTTTACTAAAAATATCCATTACAAAACCTTAGCCTTAGTCATCAGCATAGAGACTGTCGTTGAATTTGTGTTTGTGGATGAGATTACCTAGAGATAACGTATAGAGGGAAAAGAGAAGGGGACTAGGGATAGAGCCCTGTGAAAGATAGAGCACAGAAAGTTGTGGGGAGGAGATATGAGGTGGATCCTCTGAAGGACATGCTGAAGGAGCAATTAGAAAGACAGGAGGTGAACCAAGAGAGGTCAGAATCACAGAAGCCAAGACAGGACTATATTTCAAGAAGAGTATGGTCAGGGGTGTATGTTGCCTCTTTGTTCAGTTGTTTACTATGTTTGGCATGTTTAATGTTTTATAATGATTTGCTCTTTGCATACTTGGACATATAGATATTAGAACATGTATATAAATTATAGTGTAGTCTTCTTTTTCTTTTTTTTATTTAAACTGACAGTATTTATCCAGCCAGATAATTGTTATTGGCATTTGTGGAAACCAGGGCTTAACAGCAGTCCTCTCGATACACCTGACTTATTAAATATGACACTAACAAAATAGTGGTGAAATAAGAGCCTGACTGTTGTTAGCTAAGAAGGCACTTTAATGTCAGAAAAAAACTTTAAAATAATTAATGAAGTGTTTTCTGAACTAAGAAAAATTCTGCTTTAAGCAATGAGACATCTCAAAAGCTAAGTATAGGATATGCAATTTTTCTTTTGAGTTTGGATAGTTTAATTTATTATCCTTATTTCTGTTTGGTCTTCACTTGTCTTAAGGTTTAATCTGAATGAGATTTTCTCTTCCTTTCAAAGAAAAATTGTCTTCTGTAACTGGCAGTGAGACCTAAAAACTGGCATCTGCCCTAGCATTGAGCTAATATTATTTTAATTTAGAATTATTAGAAAGGAATTATTGTACATTGGTATTTATGGGAATTATGCATTGCCTGACATTATATACTCATACACAGTAGCTTGTGCTAAAAATGGCTGAAAACGACATTATTTTCCATGTATCCATAAACTGCCATAGCACATGGTATTAGTATATTGTACATCATGTTATATTTTTCTGTCATATTTTTTGTACTTCTATGAAAGTTGTTCCTGCAGTGAAGACTGTAGCATTTTATAAATAATTTTTATGCCATTGTTCAAGGGACTGATAATGTGTAATTGAGACTTTCTCTTTCAGTGATTTACATTTGGCCACAGACAGTAGTGACAGTCACCATCTGATAGTGGTTTGGCAACCTATGTGAAATGAATTGGTGGTTTTCACAGAACCACAGGGTCTGGTCTGTGCCCTAGCCTGTGACCTCTTTAGTGCCGAGCCCCAGTGGTTCACACAGTTCTGAAGGGGCAGGCCTGTGGCCTCCAAGACTGGACCTTTCTGCTGTGAATTCAGCCAAGCTAGACATGTGCAGGAGGCTTGTACTGTACCCCTTCAGGGTGCAATGCTCTCAGTGAGTATTTGCATCTACAGTAGGTAGCCTTTTCAAAACAAGGTAATATATTAGTCACTTGGCATACAGAATCTGAAAGTCCTCAGCTTAGCAAAGAGAGGCAAAGGTTATAGTCCAGGGGTTGGCAACCTTTCAGAAGTGGTGTGCCAAGTCTTCATTTATTCACTCTAATTTAAGGTTTCATGTGCCAGTAATACATTTTAATGTTTTTAGAAGGTCTCTTTCTATAAGTCTATAATATATAACTAAACTATTGTTGTATGTAAAGTAAATAAGGTTTTTAAAATGTTTAAGAAGCTTCATTTAAAATTAAATTAAAATGCAGAGCCCTCCGGACCGGTGGCCAGGACCTGGGCAATGTGAGTGCCACTGAAAATCCGCTTGTGTGCCGCCTTTGGCACACATACCATAGGTTGCCTACCACTGTTATAGTCCATCCTGGCCAAGCCAGTGCACTCAGCCAACCAAGCTGGAATCCATTTCTGGCTCCAGCTCTCCCCCTTTGTCCTTGGTCCCAAGTGAGAGCCCTTTGTGTCTCCGAGAAGCAGCCTTTATTTCACCTTTCCCCTTTGTTGTATGCAGTGGTGTTGTAGCCATGTCAGTCCCGGCATATTAGAGAGACAAGGTGGGTGAGGTAATATCTTTTATTGGACCAACTTCTTTTGGTGAGAAAGATAAGCTTTTGGGCTACATGGAGCTCTTCCTCAGGTCTGGGAAAGGTACTCCGGGAAAGAAATCTTTCCTTAACCTCTTCTGGCCTTCAAACAACCTTCCAACCTAATCATCGGAAGCAAGCTCCCCACAGACCAGGACATACCAACTCAGAGTCGCACCAGACCCTGCCACAACAACAGTTACAAAACCAGCAAACATGTCTCCACTGCTGCAGTGATCAACACCCCCCACAAAACACCTTTCAAGATCCATGGGTCTTACACATTCCTATCACAACGTGTGGTGTACCTCATCCAGTGCACTAACTGCGCTAATAACAACTATGTGGGAGAAACCAGACAATCAATACACTCTCAAATGAATTCACACAGGAAAATGACAAAAGACAAAATGCCACATCACCTGTGGGTGAACACTTTTCAAAAAGTAATCACTCTTTATCTGATCTATCAGTCCTCATCTTCAAAGGATATCTGCGCAACACTTTCAAAAGACAAGCCTGGGAGTTTAAATTCATAACTTTGCTAGATGCGATGTACCATTGTCTTAATAAAGACACTGGATTTATGGTTTATTACAACAATCTGTAATCCACTAACTCCCCTTTTTGTCCTACGACTACAAGGGTGTTAACAGGCCATGCCACCTTGAACAGTCCCTTAGAATATATGCTAACTACTTAAGCTATGACCTTATATTTAGCTGTGACACTCAATACCTTTCACAGACCTGAGGAAGAGCTCTGTACAGCATGAAAGCTTGTCTCTTTCACCAACAGAAGTTGGTCCAATAAAAGATATTACCTCACCCACCTTATCTGTTCTGTGGCTAAATGGGATTTCTGTCTCCAGGGTTATTGATTAGGTATCATTCATTAATATTCAATTAAAAAATATCCAATATTTAAGTTGGAGAAATATTTTTAAAATTAAATAAAATGTAAATTGCTTTGTCTCAGATTGAGATTATATAGGTAAAAAGTAATGGGACACTGTTTACATTTTACGTGAATAGGATTTAAATCTGTCCACCTAATGAAATTTAAATATAACTGGGTTTGAAGTTACTCCCCCCCCCCCCATGTTTAAATGATGCCAACTAAATTGCTCACTAGATTTTACTCTTATGTTTTAAGGTGTATTTCTCCAGAATATTAATTTATTGTATTGAAATCAGTGTGTTCTAGGGCAATGGCCTCCAAAACCCCAGTTGGATTCATTGGGCTGGGTAACATGGGAAATCCAATGGCAAAAAACCTGGTAAAACACGGATATCCTGTTGTTGCATATGATGTATTCCCAGAAGCTTGCAAAGAATTTCAAGACTCGGGGGCACAGGTATAGTAACCAACTTTCTTTATTTTAATGTTAACTGTTCATTTGTTAAAATGACTTTCCTTCTTAGACGTTCTGACTTTGGTACACATCACTAAGCGTAATTTAAAACAACAAATTACTGATGTGATTATTTATTTTGTTGGGAGGGTTGTAGTGGGAGAAAAAGGGAGGGAAGGAAAGTAAATGATGGATATGTGTTGCTAATTATAAAGCTAATAAGCTGTTCTTCTCCCTCTCCCCGTCTCGTACTTGTGCATCTTGTGATAGCCTGACCCTGTTGCAATGAATGGCAATACTCTCGTTGCTTTTTAATGGGCCCTGGATTCTAACCACTATCCTGCATGATTGTGTGGTTTACACTTGAGAGCAAGTGTCTGATTTAAAAAAAAAAATAAAAAAAAATAAAAAATGTCTTTTTAGATGCTACAGGGCTCTAATAGTCTTGGCACTTGCCCATTATTTGTAGGTGGACTAACGGGCACAGAAGAGCTAAAGACAAAAGATATTGCTAGGGTAAGTGGAAACCAGAACAGAAATAATGTTGTGGCTACTCAGCATGTGATATGATGAACAGTGGGAGAAAAAATATTCAGCAGTTATAAGGGAAGTGTGAGTAGGTGCAGGGAATACAGTTCTAACTAAAGGTCTTTAATTGTTAGAGCTGATTGTAATTGTATTCTTAAATAGTGATAAAGTTACTATCAAGGTGTTCTGCGGGGCAGAACACACTAGTAATTGGACATCTAATTCCGTCTGGTTTTGAATAATGATTTAAAGCTAAAAGCCTGTAAGTGGATCAGTAACCTTTACAGCCTGTTTCTTGGCTTTTATTATTTTGTTTTGTGATAGCACATAGGAGCCCCATGCATGGAGCAGGGCACTGTTGTGCTAGGTACTATACAAACACACAACAACAAAAAAGACTGTATAGTTGATTGTATTCTTGGTATCCTTTGTTCAATGGGACTTGTCAAGGCTGACCATTCATTCACTTCATTGTAATAGAATCCTTGGCATCAGCTGCAAGACTTAACATGAGATATTAAGTGACTTTAAAGATGAGCAGAAATGCTTTTAAAAGTAAGTAAAGCCAAAAGCCTGTTTATGCTCCTGAACACTATATTTATAGTCTCAAATACAAATAACACACTTTAAAAAAAACCCTTGAAAATAATTTCCCCCTTTTCTTCCAGAGCTGTAAATCCTACACCAGCAGTTTTTGCAGGACTTGGAAACTTGAGTCCAGGGGGCCTTGTAGAAGCTACTGGAAAAGGAACATTGGGTGGCAAGGGCTGCCTTTCCTTTGATCTGGGGTGTGGGGTTGAACCAGTAGGAGTGCCAGAGAAGAGAGCAGGGAGCAGTGAAGGCTGTCAAATATCCACGTTCGCTGCAGGTGGTTCCTGCTACTGCTAGGAACTGTTGAATGGGGAGGGGATGCTTGTGTCTTTGCCTGTCCACTGCCTTGTTCCCCAATTACTACAGTAGTCTCAGAAGCAGTCAACTGGGGAAGCAACATATGTAAGAAATAGGGTGGCCAATTATGCATCCCCAAAATACTGGATGTTCCACTGCTTGCAGGAATGTCACACTGCCGGGGTACATATTAGGTCATGTTGGTAGGGGGCAGAGCAGCGCTCTCTTCAAAATGGTATCCCTGGCTGTCTGTGATTCCAGACAAAATCAGATGTGGTTTTGTCTTAGTACCAGATATGGGACGTGCGTAACAAAACCAGGACTGTGTGGTTTAAAACTGGATGAATGTCCTACCTAGCAGGAAGGTGGCCACCTACCTGCCTGTGATGAATAGCAGGTAGTAACAGCCTCTTTTGCTAAACCCAGGTACCTGTAGTAGAGGGTGAAAGGCAGATAGGTAAGGAAAAGGGCAGAGGCATCTGAGTATAGGGGAGGAGCTACAAGAGACTTGGGAAAAGTGCTCTGAGGTGGTATGGCTTAGGATGGGCTTCTATGATGGGTGGCAGAAGGAGTAATCACAGGAAAAGGGATACTTCAGAATAATTTAGAGGTGACCCAATTGTGGGAATTTGGAAGTCTATCCAATTATGACTCCATTTACATACCTTCTAGGACCTGAGTTTGTAGGGGGTGTTCACTAAAATAGTTGAAGATGCTAGAGGCTCATCAAAAAGCCTAAAAAATTGAGTTTTCTGTGCTGCTTTGGGTATATGCAATGGTGTCAGCCTTGCAGGAGAAACACAGAACTGTGAATTGAGTTATAATAGTAAATATTTTTTTTAAATTATTAAACAAGAACTTTAGAAGTGATGCAAACCTCCATGCTTCTGGGCATCAACCAGCTTACAACCATTGGGTGTTAGAAGGAAACTTTTCTGGGGTTTGGTTATCTCATAACTGCCTACTGCTGCAGAGTTTCTTCTTCCAAAACATCTGGCACTGGCCACTGTTGGAGGCAGGATCTAAACTAGGTGGGCCACTACTCTGCTCCGTATGGCAAGTCTTATGTTGGCAGTTGTGGTTTTTTTGTTTTTAAATTAACTCTTACTTTAAAAAGTACAAGTAAATACTGTAAGGCAAGTATTCCCAATTACTTACAATTTTAAACATTTTTATTTCTTTCAAAGTATTTTAGTTAATTTCTGACTGTGCAAATACTAAATGAGATGTATACTGCCAATAGAAGTAGTTTGCTCTGGAAATATTACGCAGATTTATTTCAGTGTCTGAGGGACAAGTGTGAGGGCTTCCCCTTTTTAAAAATAGCAAAAAAGCTTTTAGATATGTGAAGATACTGTCCACTCTTCATGATTGTGCATAATTTTCCTCTTCTCATTCTTTTCTGGATTTAAAGGAATGTTTGTTTGGAAGAGCTCTGAATCAGAACATGGGGAGTAATCAAATAGCTATTTCACGTATATACTATACACACGGTCAGTAGACTTCCAGCTTTTCTGAGGCCTGGTACAGTTTATCCTGTCAGATCATATGCATTCTAGAGCTTTCTCCATCAGAGGTATTTGATGAACTCTTGTCTTAGACTGCAAACTCTTTGAGACAGGGACCGTCTTTGTGTTCTGTATTTGCATAGCACCTAGCATAGTGGGGTCGTGGTTCATGAGTATGGCTCTTCGGCACTATGATAAATAATAATAGATTGGTGGCACTTGTGTTTCCCACTATTTTTGAAAAAAGAAGGCTTTTCCATGGACAGAATGAATAAGCATCTATAGAAAGAAATATTGTTCAATATCTTCTATACACCTGTCTATCCTGATACAGGCTCTGTCTGCACAGGAAATATGTATTACTGGACCAGTTCTAAAACTTACTCAGGTTTTTCTGGGTGGTGTGAATGGGGCAAAGGTTTTAGTTTTGGATTTTGTTTTTGTTTTTTGTGTGTTTTTAATGTATCAGACTGTCTTAATGCAGCTTTGCCCTGCAACCATAACATCCAGGTTTCAGAGTAGCAGTCGTGTTAGTCTGTATCTGCAAAAAGAACAGGAGTACTTGTGGCACCTTAGAGACTAACAAATTTATTTCAGCATAAGCTTTCGTGAGCTACAGCTCACTTCTTCAGATGCATAGAGTGGATATGTGTTCCACTCTATGCATCTGAAGAAGTGAGCTGTAGCCCACGAAAGCTTATGCTGAAATAAATTTGTTAGTCTCTAAAATGCCACAAGTACTCCTGTTCGTTTTGCATAACATCCAGGTAAACTATTAAACTGAAGTGATTTTAACTTATGTACCCAATACAGTGTAGATAGTGTGACTTTATAATGTCTGTAAAAGGATGGAAATAGGTTGCTGAATCTTCAGCTGTACTATCAGTATAAATAACTGACATTTCCACCCCTATCAATAGGGTTGCCAACCCTCCCGGTTTCAGGCCCTATCTCCCGGAGGCTACTGAAGCCAAACTGGGAGATTTTAGGCCACTAAAAGTCTGGTGGTGCAGCGGGGCTAAGGCAGGCTCCCTGCCTGCCCTGGTCCCGCAGCGCTCCTGGAAGCAGCCAGCACATCCCTGTGGCCGCTGGTGGGTGGGTAGGGGGTCTCCGTGCACTGCTTCCGCCCCCAGCGCTGACTCCGCAGCTCCCATTGGCCAGGAAGTGCGGCCAATGGGAGCTATGGGAGCGGCTCCTATGGGTGCGGGCAGCTCGTGGAGCCACCTGCTCTCCCCCACCCCCCAGGGGCCGCAGGGACATGCTGGCCGCTTCTGGAACTGGTGCGTGGAGCCCCCTGGCCCCGCTTACCTTGGGCAGCTCCCGGTCAGCGGCACAGTGGGCTCCGCCCCTGCAGCTCCCCTTGGCTGCAGTTCCCGGCCAATGGGAACTGTGGAGTTGGCGCTCGGAGTGGGGGCAGCGCACGGAGCCCCCTGTCCTCCCAGGGGCTGCAGAGACATGCTGGCCACTTCCAGGAGTGACATGGAGCCTGGGCAGGCAGGGAACCTGTCTTAGCCCTGCTGCGCTGCCACCTGGAAGCTGCCTGAAGTAAGCACCTCCCAGCCGAAGCCCGCATCCCTCACCCCTCCTGCACCCCAGCCCTGGGCCCCATCCTGCACCCAACTTGTTCACAGAGCCTGCACTCCGTCCCGCACCCCAATCTCCTGCCCCAGCCCTAAGTCCCCTCCAGCATTCAAACTCCTTCCCAGGGCTTGCACCCCACAGCCCCTACTGCACCCCAACCCCTGCCCTAGGTTCAACCCAGAGCCCCCTCCCGCACTCCAACCCGCTGCCGCAGCCCGGTGAAAGTGAGTGAGGGTGGGGGAGAGCAAGTGATTGGGGGATGGGCCTCTGGGAAGGGATGGGGTAAGGGGCAGGGCAAGGGTGTTTGGGTTTGTGTGATTAAACAGTTGTCAACCCTACCTATCAGAAAGCTGGAAATAGTTATTTCAAATAAGAAGCTGCATGCAAGTCCAGGTTAAAATTCTGGCTTAGCCCCCACTTATGTGATGGCTGTCATCTTGACTAGATTGAATTGGAGACCCCCCAGAACTAAAAGCATGAGTTTCTACAGCTTGAACTAAAGAAGGACAGACTCCCATCATCTGTGGATTGGGCACAGAGGGAACACATCCTACATACTAACCAGTAGTAAGCCCTTCTGCTGATTATTGCTTCATTCATTCTACCTAGTGTCAATTTTGTGTTTTGGAATCTGTCTACCTCCTTTCACCTTCTGCAATTTTGTCTTACCGCTCAGCAGATACTGTATTGTGTATTTAAAACAAAAAGAAAAAAAAAGTTAATCATTCTTTTGGGTAAACCCAGCTACCCAAACTGTTCCATTTTTTTCTCTTTCAACTTCTCTCTCATGGTCACTGTTTAAAAGCAAGGAAAAAGCCTACCATCTTAAATAAAAGGCAATGGGCCCTTTTGAGGTTTAGAACTTCATAAATACATTATGTATATGAGAGAGTTATATTTATATGTCCTTTGATGTTTGATGTGTTTACTTATTGTGTAAACTCATAGATATCCATTGTGTAGGGATGGTTGGACTGGTTTAGGGTCAAATAAACATGGACCCATATTTTCATTTTTAACCAAACTTCCCCCCCCCCAACATTAACAGTGCCTTGTGATGTAGAAAGCCTTAATTAAATCTTCTTTTTTTTTTTTTTTAAAGTCTAAAAAGCAGAATCTTTTATTTATGCTTTTGTGATTCAGAGTTTATATGGAAATAGACAATCATACTATCAAGGATATTCTTTAGCATGAATGTGTGATATTTAGGCTCTTGAATAGATGGAGTTCTGCCATTGACTTCAATGGGGCCAGGATTTCACCCGCAGCGTGTGTATTTATGCTGTTGATGGTCAGATCGATATCTTTTGTAACAGCTTGATAATTAGCAGGGTGGACATGTTGAAACCTGTATGGAAGTTTTCTGGAGAGGGACATTTGAGCCGTTAACTTTTTACTTAAAAACAAAAACAGTTGTCAGAAACGCATCATTTTGACTGTTTTTTTTTTTTTAAGATGGGGCTCAAAGAAAGAATGAGTACCTTTTTTCTTTTTAACAACTCCTTTCTGTTCATTGTTGCTGTAACTATGCCAAGTAAAATGTGAGATTGTTGTGATCAGCAAATAAACTGTTGCCCTTGGACACCAAAACTTACTCATTTTTAGGTTTGGTGGCTTTGGCTGATTTTAATTTTGCAACACTTCTCCAAAGATTAATTTCCATCCAGTTTGTCTTTGTGATGTAAGAAGTCTCCTACTATGAAAAAGGGAGTTAATGTATTGAAAATAAGCATAAGTCTTTTAGGACTTATTTTAAAATGTCTTTTCTCGCTATACATTTAAAATAATTTTATTAGCAGTTATCAATTGAATTCAATATTGAATTGTGAATTTTTTTTATACATTTTCTGCAATGTTTCAAATGAATACAATGATTCAAAAATTGTAGCAATGAAGTTTGTGTCTTTTTCTCCGTCTTTTATGTGGTTTTGACTTTTATTGTTGTCTGGTCTTGTGTTTTTAAGTGTGACACATCAGTTATTTTTCTCATGTTGCTTTTCTTAAAACACAACTCTTAAGTTCCATCAGTAAGAAACTTTTCATGTAATAAATTGTATTTTGAGGTTAGACTATATGAATGCAGCTGTACTTGTGTTAACTTATTTTGCATTGTAATTGGTCATAATAATAATATCAATCAAGCATATCCGTGCCATAAAATTGATTTTAATTAAACTTATTCTTGCACTCTAATTTTTCTATAAAGTAAAATTTTATTTTCCTGATCTCTCATCTTGTCAAGTTATTTTATTTTGCTTGCTGTCCTTTATAGACAGAAGATATTTAGTGTTGCTTGTCCTTGGGAATACTTTGCTTTTCTCTGCAGCATGCGTTATGCCCAGATGACTGGTGAGATATGGTTTGCTTAATCAATTCCTTGTCATTTCAGGGGCCTCAGATATTGGTAGCACCTGGGTCTCTCCTATCCACTGCCTGTGGCACACAACAGCTTAGGGCTAGTCTACACTTAAAATGCTGCAGAAGCACTGCTGTAGCGCTTCAGTGAAAATGCTGCATACACCAGTGAGGGGGGTTCTTCTGTTGGTGTAGGTAATCCACCTCCCCAAGAGGCAGTAGCTAGCTTGACACGGTGGGTTAGGTCTCAGTGGCATAGTTTATATGACCTAATATCCTAATATAGACCAGGCCTTCATCTCTTGAGGGCTAAAGTCATTGGGGTCCATATAGAGCTATTGGGGTGAAATTTAGTGGCCTGTGATATAGAGGAGGTCAGACTACATGATCTGATGGTCCCTTCTGGCCTTAAATTCTGTGGCACTCCAGGAATTATGCTGCCTGTGACAGTCTTGCCCAGGCTCGTCTAGTCATTCTAATAGGTCTCTGTTTCTAATTTCTAATAATATATATTGTTGTTGGCTGCATTTACCTGTTCCTAAACTGACTTCATTTGTAGGTGAGAGTATGATTATGGCAAGGTGGAAACAAAAAGTCTGAAGATTTCACTCTTTTCACTTTGTGTATCAGTTGTGCTATTGCAGTAATTTAAGATTGGCTGGGGTGGCTTTGCTGTCAGAACTTTTCCAGGACCAATTGCTCTTTTTGCAGAGGGCCTTGGCCTTTGGAAGGCTCCCTGGCAGTCAGCCAGAACATGCATGATGCTGCCAATATGTTCCTGCTGGCAGCATTGGTTAGCTTTAGTTAAAGCTTTAGTTAAAGCTAACCGCAGTATGTTGCTCTAAAATTAAATACATCTGTGGAAAGGGGGGTCTTTTCCTGTCCCTCCCAGTATCTATAGAAGGGACCTATGGGCAGTCATCCATGTGGGACTAATTCTCTAATATTATGGGACCACCCCAGAGACAGTGTGGAGATGCATTTTGCATAGATGGCCTTGTGCTTGTAGTAGATCATTAGTTAGCCCTCAATCTTGGAGGATCCATGGATAGCATGATGATCACACCCCTGGATGGAGAATTTGGAGGAATCTCTGTGACAGGATCCTCATCAAATTTTCTCCCTCCATCACTAAAGCTTGTCTAATGGTGTGTTCTGTTTCCTGTGTCTTCATTTTTGTCTGGCTGTTAAGTTTGGTGCTTTACAAGTCATTAAAGAAGATATTTTCTTTCTGTCTTTCAACAGCAGTTACATTATTTATTTTATTTTATTTTTAAAGGTAATGGATTCCCCAGCAGATGTAGCAGAAAGAGCAGACAGGATTATTACTATGCTACCCTCCAGCCCCAATGCCGTAGAAGTTTACACAGGAGCAAATGGAATTCTAAAGTAAGAATTTGCTCTATGCTAGTTAATTTCCATTTATGATAAAGCCAATATTGATTTTATCAAGTGATTTTTCTATTGTTTTAACTAAATGTTATGCCAGACATGCATTTAACTGATTGGCTTTTATCTGCTTGGTGGTTGTTTGATTGATTTGCTAACTGTAGGATTCTTTCAATAGTAAATATTGGTTAAATGTCATTGACTGAAATAACTTTATCTTTTATTAGCACAAGATTTATCTGTGAAGTTAAGGAGGGACACAATTTAAACTTCATGTTTTTCTAAAAATAAGTGCATATTCCTATTAATATGATACCTAGCTGTTTTATAGTTATTCTCCAGTGTTTCCATATTCATTGGCAATGAATCACTTGCTCAAGCATATCATTTTATTTATTTATTTATTAAATCCTTTGGAGTCAGTGAATCCCATGTCTGGGTTAGATCTGAAATGATGCCATGTTGGCTCACAATAGTGCAGAACATTACCATAGAGTATCTGGACAGACTTTATTAATTTATTTTATTTTAAATTTTAACAAGTTTTAACAAGTTTACAAATCCTTGCAATTGACTCTTGCCGTATTTGAAAGACTATTTGATAAAGAAACTCTAGGACTTGTGGGTGGAAAAAGAATTGCTAGATTATTGAAAAGCGAGAATCATTGACCTGTCTAATATTGATCTTTTCTAACTCAAGACTGAATTCTGCTTTTGGATATACTGAAGGGCTTTTATAAAATCACCTTTTATTCACATTTTAGAATGTCCATTAATATGACAAATGGTACCTCATGGTTTGAATAAGTACACCAGGTAAAGTGCAAAAGGATTTACTCTGCTCCTCTTCTTGGGTGGTTGGGGAATACCTTTGAAAATATGCATATCATTTAAACTGTGCCTTGAAGATGTTAAGATTTGGAGCCAGATTCTCAGCTGTTGTAAATCAGCACAGCTCCATCTGTCCTTCTGGAGTCATCTAAACTCCAATTCATAACAGATGGCACTCCATTAGGAAACTCTACCCCTAATTCATGTGTGGGCAAATCAGGGGTTCACCATTCAGGTATGCTCAATAGGGATGCTCCAAGTTGTTGGTACACAAAGCTCTAGCCAGTCATTGAGATGATGCTCCCTAATCCATTTAGAGCTTTAAAGAGATGGATCAGGACCTTGAAATGGATTGGACATTTGTAGTTATAGCTGCTAGGGTTCGGAGCACTGGTATGATCTATTTTAATCAGGAGTTTGGCTGCTACATGCTTAACCCTCTGAAGTTATTGGGTGGCCTTTAGGGTCTTCCCCAAGTAGAATTAATTGAAATTGTCTCATTTGGCAGTGGTTTGCTTATAGGGGTGACCATAGTTAGCTCTACGTCTGGTAGGAAGGCCCAGAGTCTTTTGACTAGCCAAAGGTACTTCTGGCCATTGCTGCAATGAAAACCATCAAGGATTAGCATCATCTCTAGCAGGATTCCAAGGTTCTGCACCATTTTGATTGATGGAGGAAACCCTTGGTGTGTGAGGGCAGGGGCGGGAAGGGGTGAGTTCTAGCCAGCTCCTTGAGGTTCTTCCTTTTTCTGATCAGTACCTCAATCTTGTTTTTGTTTTGAGCTTGAACCAGCTATTTTCACCCAGGCCCTCAGTTTTGTCAGGCATTCTAACTTGAATGGAGAATCTTTACTCTACACATGTTGAAGGAAGAGTGCTTGTGTAATATTGATGATATTAGAGTCCATAGGATATCTGTGCTACATCTACCCTTGCAACTGTACATGGTTAGATGTGCACTGTTGTGCCATAACCCTCCCCCCTTCCTATTGTCTACATTTGAAGCCCTGAAGCAGGTTCCTGAAGGAGAGTGCTCAGCAAGAAAGCTAGCACGCATGAGGGATGTGGGTATGTACACGGCTCTGCTGTGGCGTGGCCCATACATGTTCTACAGTGCAGTATGGACAGGAGCAAGGGGCATGTACCAGGTCATGAGTCTCAATAGTCCTCCAGGACCATTCCCACGATGCACTGACCCCTTTGCTGCCAGACCCTTATCCCCTGTTGCCACCATTAGTAGCAGCCAGCGCTGAGGACTTCAGAACAGTTTTCTGGTGAACTGCTCTGTTAATCAGCACAGACCATTGTGGATCATGTTCCAAGAGCTGCCACTTGATTTCTGGAGCATACCAGTGTGCTCATCAAGGTGTGGTCAGAGTACACTGTCCTCCTCAACTTCAGCTGAAGTGGCAGGAATGTACACCTCTACTGGAAGATTTCACAGATGCTGGAAGAGTCGGGCATTCACCAAACTCCATCCCAGTGCTGGGATTTCTGGAAGCACCTGAGGTTCCTGTACCCGGAGGGTGATGGACTCAAACAATCATTCCAGGAGGGGACCTAGCACATGCCCATGCTATGATGAGCTAAACTGGGTGCTCCCCAGGGCTCCAAGTACAGACCCTGAAGTGACTCACGACCACCTTCTCAAACTCGCTGGCCTCATATGATGGGACTGAGGGGCAGGGCAAGAAGGCAACGGGGACTGCTGAGGAAGCCCTGGGAGACCTGAAGGACAAGAAGTGTGTGATTCTGTACCTCTGCCCAGCAGACCTGGGTGAGGAAGCCTTCCCCTGAAGAGCCTGAGGAGGACTGAGTGCCGCTGCAGGAACCAGAACCCGAAACTGGTAAATTGCAATATACCCCCGTGTTCCCCTCTTACTCTGGTGATGCACGCCTGAAGCTGCCCCACCTCCCTGCCCCACCTCAACAGGGTCCCCAAGCAGGACGTAGCTGTAAATCAATGATTTCAGTGAAATCCTATGAACTACTGTAATGCATTTAGCAGAAGCTATAACAAAAGATTATTAACGAGCAGTCCCTATGCCTCTTCATTTCACTGCCAACACCGTGAACAGTGATAGTCCCTGGGCTGTGTGAACTGGAGAGAAAAAGAGTGTGTGTGTAAAGGGTTCGAGTGGGTAGAAGAACAATTTTATGACACTTATGGCTGGTCAAAGACCCCAAAACACTCCTCTGTCCTACCCCCTTTCCTTTCCTTTTTCCTTTCCAAATGGGAGCCTGCAGAAGGGAAATGGGAGTATTTGGTGACTTGGTGCAGGCCTTGTTAGATCTGGAAACAGAAAGGGCACACTTTGGTTGTCCGAGGAGTATCAGAGCGGTCCATTCTCCTGATGACCATTTCATATGTTTATGACCGTTCCCAGTCCCTGGTGTCTGGCCTCTCTGGTGCTGAATCACTCTGCAGGAGCCAGGTGAAGTGGAAGTGGGTGAAGGATCCTCTCTGGCAGTTGCACAAACACAATGCTGTGTCCTTTAGCAGTGGAGAGGTGACAGGCTTGCAGTGTTAATCAGAAAGTTCAGGGAAGAAAATACACTTGCAGTGTGACTCTCTGCCCCTTTCAGTGCTGTTCACTGGACACGGGGCCAGTTCTTTCTAGTGCTGCAGGGTTGACTAGGGGGTGGGTGAACATTCTTAGTGATTCTCTGTTCCTCTTGTGTCTGGAAACTGTCTACTAGCTTGGAATATGGTCAATTGCCTCTCAGATTGCCTCCCTGTCCTATAAGCATAATTCAACAAATTTTTCATGCAGCTGAAATTCAAACTGGTTCTTCAGGTTTAAGGACAGGGCAAATGTGCTTGGTTCACCTTCATAGCTCACCAAACCCCTCCACTCATAAATACATAGACAGGTGGCCATTAGTAAAAACTTCTCTCTGACATAGGTGGCTGGAGCCCCTCCACAGCACTGGAAGTACACCTTTCTGTTTTCATTTCGGCACCTTGAAAAGTACTATGTTCTCCAAATAGTGTCCAGCCTTTAAAGAACAAATAAATAAGTGGTGATGTACCCCTGGAAAGGAACTAAACCTCAACCCAACCAGCTCCTCCATGCACTGTAAACATTACAGCATTTTAATAATAGTACTGCAGGTATATTCCCATTATTACACTTAGCGCCTTCCTCATGGGCTGCAAAAGTGGTCTGAGAAGGAAGGAGACTAACAGTTGCATTCCTGAGATGCTAAAAAGTATCAATATTGTGGCCTTTGGCAGCACAGTTATATTATGGGGGTAGGCGGGTTTCTTAGGTTCCTTCAAAGAAGAAATCAAATATAATTCAACCCACTCCACTGGGTTAGGGCAGGAGCAATGTCCTAGAGATAGCAGACGAAGAAGGGCCATGGGGGACCTGCTCATTGGCATTGACAGAAGGAGCAGGAGCAGTTTGAGTTCCTTAGGGTGAGGGATAATTGGGCCTTTGGGCAGGATGAGACACTGATGAACTGGTTCCTGGATCTGGAGTCACACCACAGTTAACAGGAGTATGCCCAGAGAGAACAGAATTGTGAATTCACGCAGCTGCTAGAACTGGTGGCAGAACACTTTCGGGGCTTGCCCGCCTCTGTGACCACTGCTTCTCCCCAGGAACAGGCACTGCCACCTCCCACTGCTCCCCCAGCTGCCAAGCAGGATGCTGCTGATGTGGTGGATCCAACCCACTGTCCTCTCGTGGTGGGGAGGAGCACGCTGGACACCTGTCACAACACCCTCCACTGGCACCTGAAGCCCCTTGCAGGGGAATTCCCCAGAATATGCAGGAGTGGAACGATGAGCCTGAGCCGGTGGCTGTATCCCAGCCGGTGTTCAGCACCCAAACTCCACCCAGGAGTCATCGTTGTTTGCCCCCTTGCACAATATTCTGCATCTGTTTCCCCCTCTTTCTGAAGGGGAGTGGAAGGACAAGGAGATGGGTCCAAAGCAGGGTTCATGACAGTGAACTAAATTGTGAAATAACTGTTGCTCTCCAAAGCACTGGAATGGAAAACAGAAGAGAAATTAACTGAAATGTCTTTACGCTTTTGTTGATAACTTGAGCGACAATACAGACAGAAGAAACCAACCTACATTAACATTGAAGATATCTGACACTGAGCTGTGCTTTTATGACTCATCCTGCCTCACCCCCAAACAATCACCACTTGCACCCGGGGTGTACTCATTCGTAACAGCGAAGTGTTGTGAGCACCGGTTTCAGAAAACATTGTGAAGAAGGAATGTGGGAAGCCCACCCCCCCCAAAACCTTACATAACATAATCAGTTATTTAAGAATGATTAAGTGCATAAAGCATGCAGTTTCTTGGTCAGCTGTCTTTGGTGTTTCAAATAGTTTTGGGTCCATTCCATCCAATAACTAGTACTGCACCGCACGAACATTTGTCCCGCCAGCAGGAGCAGAACCACATCATCATACACTTGCTCCATGCCTTCCATGCAGTTTGGCAGAGGTGAGAGGGAACTGCCATTGCCAGACGTGTGAAGGTGCCATACCGTACCAGCACTTCCCAGAGTATCTCCTGTGATGCACAAGACTCTGGGTTACAGATCCTGAAGTGGTAGCACTAACATTGTTTACCAAAAAGGGACATCGTGGATGTGGGTATATGCCTGTCAGTGAATTATACCCTGGCCAAGCACAGCATGTGTGGACACTCAGTGCAGGTACAGGGTGCATGTGCTAGCAGTAGATAGACAAGTACCTGGGCCCAAGTGGAAGTGTAGACCTAGCCTTAGAGTCTCTTAATAGATATTGATTTGGTGTATGGTTAGGGCAGATTGGACAGAAATCTTACCACACTAGGCAAGGAGGAGGAGAAACTGTGTGGGAGCACTCCTTACCCAAACCAGAGAGAGGAGGGGGAGCTCCCCTCTCCGTTCAGCAGAGGAGTGGGACACTTTTCTCCCTGCATTCTATTACCGTAATTGCTGGCAAGATGGAAGGACAGAATAGGGCCCTGAAGGAATCTGTAGATTAGAACCTTTGGAGAAGCATAGTTGTCCCATGCTTTGGGACCTGTTCAGGTGAAACCTGATGAGTTTAGGGCATAACTCTCTCCACAGTGGCTGCCTTCCGTGGGTGGAAGTAGCACTTAATCATGTGTCAAAGGCAGCCAGTAGGTCTAAGAGTACTCTGATAGTGAGTTCAAGCTGTAGAGAACCTAAAATCCTGAAAGCAGTTAAAAGCTGCTGGAATTTCCCTCCTGCTACCTTCTCAATTCCCTCACTCAATAAAGGAAAGCTAGAGACTAGCAGTAACTGCCAGATTATGTGTTGATTTTTTTGTATAATTTTTTGATAATAGGTTGGACTTTGACCATTTTTAAGGATTCTTCACTCTTGCCAAGAAAGCATTGATCCCAAGAGCTTAAGAACGGTCCTAGTCATACTCCAGAAGTTTCCATTTGCCAGAGGAGGTGTGGGTTTACATCAGTGGTTTTCAAACTTTGTGAGCTGAGCCCTCCCCGTTGAGTTACAATTTTTAGTTGTGTTTCCTCCGGGGGCTGCTGGCCAGGGCTCCTGCTGTCAGCCTGGTGTGTGTGTGGGGGGGCCCTACTAGTGCCCCACAAATGTTCCTCCATCTCCCTGTCTCCCCCCCCCCCACCAGAAGTGTGCCCCACAGTTTGAAAACCTCTGGTCTATATTCTGTCTGGTGGCACAGACTTCCATCAGTCCCCTATTTGAGGGCTTGTTCTGAACCTGGAGGAAGGTAACCCAATAGTATCTTCATAATTGGCTTTTGTTAGGCTGTATCCAAAGTAATCTCTCTAGTCTGTTTCTTCTGTTAAATAGGACAAGAACTCCATATGTTGGGTAATGTTTGAGTCTGGAGTTGTAGTATGGGCTAGAAGTCAAAAAATGTTTGTATCTGTATATCCAAGAGCAAAATTTAACCATTTATGTTAAACAACAAGATGTGTTTGTGTACTTGCAACAATGTTGCATTGATACAGAAGTAACACATTGAGACAGAAATAAAATTAAATGTATTTGTACTGTACTCTAAATAGAAATTGGATACAACATATCATCATAGAATGGGTTTTTATTGCCTAATAGATAGCTTTAAATTACCTTTTTTTAATTGGAAATATGTGCTGTGTGAGCTGAGTGTTATGGGTTGTTTGAGCAAGAATTGCGTGTGGGGTGGGGAGGAAGAAGGCAAAGAAGCAGTCTGAATTTGATTTTTGACCCAAATATGGATAGCTGCCATTTAAAGGTATATTTTGTGTGTAATATCTGCATTTTACTTCATGTATGTTTCAAAGGTGCAATATGAAAAATGAACTTTTCCATGCTACATACATATACCAGACCCCAGTAGGAAAAAACCGAACAACTCCACAACTTTTTTCCATGTTGCTTCACATTTCTCTTACCTATTTCAATCTGCTGGATTTACAACTTGTAATTATAGTTTTTATTTAGCGCAAGTTCGGGTGGTAAATAAAAGGAGGTTGCTACATTGAAAGAAATAGGTAATTCTCATCAGATACTTTTATATGAAAGAAATTGCTTATGGAAAAAAGATCCATTGTGTATGTAACTTTAAAAGTTTGAAGGGAATTGCATTTATATACCTGTATACAGTACTCTACTATTCATTGCATAAACATATTTTAAGTCTGCCACATATAGAACTATATATAATCTTGTTTGATAGAATTTGTACCTAAACAATGCAAGTCGTCTTGATCCTTTGTGTTATAGCAGGGTTTAGGCAGAACATCCTTTTTCTGTTCAGGTTCATAAGGGTTTTGTATATCTGTTAGTCCATTTTAAGTGACTGGTTTTGGATTATCAACCAAACCAAACATACAAACAAACAAACAAAAAACCCCAAATAAACCCATAACCCTGTATAATGAAGTTCAAGAGGAACAGGTATATATGTTGGTACCTTAGCAGGTCTCACTCACTGTAGGGTTATCATATTTTAATATGCTAAAAGGAGGACACTCCATGGGGCCGCAGCCCCACCCCAACTCCGCCCCTTCCCCAAAGTCCCCGCCCCAACTCCACCCCCTCCCCTGAACGCTCCGCCCCCTGCTTCCTGCCAATCAAATGTTTGCGGGAAGTCTGAAGCAGTCAGGCAGCAGGTAGGCTGGGGTGGTGGGGGGGCGCGAGGAGGCGCGGCCGAGTCCGGCCCCCCGGCCAAGAGGCTCTGGCCCCGGCGTCTCCAGCCCGACTCGGGCCCTGGGGCGCCGGCCCCGGTTCCGGCCAAGTGGCTCTGGCCCTAGTGACTCCAGCTCTGCTTGGGCCCTGGGGCCCTGGCCGAGCGGTGCCGGCCGGCAGCCGAGCACCCCCAACCCCGGTCCCAGCAGCTCCGGCCCGGCTCAGGCCCTGGTTCCGGACGAGCGGCTCCGCCCCGGCCCCGGCCCTGGGTGAGCGGTGCCAGTCAGCGGCCGAGCACCCCTAGCCCCGGTCCCAGCGGCTCGGGCCCCGGTTCCGGTCGAGCGGCTGTGGCCCGGCCCCGGCCCTGGCTGAGCGGCACCGGCCGGTGTCCGAGCACAGCCGGCCCCAGTGGCTCCGGCTCTGGCCCCAGCGGCTCCAGCCCAGACCCAAGCTCCACAACCCCTCCCTATTTTCCCGGACATATCCGGCTTTTTGGAATTTCCTCCCGGACAGGGATTTGACCAAAAAGCTGGACATGTCCGGGAAAATCAGGACGTATGGTAACCCTAACTCACTAGGATTTTAAGATTGTGTTCTGAAGAGTATCTGTGGCCACTTTCTTGCATGGAGTGCATTGGCTTTACTAGCCAGTGACAGCAGTCAGAGATGTCATCATGTGCAGTTTCTACTTAGCTACAAATATTTTATTTATTGATATTGTTTTTTTAGGAAAGTGAAGAAAGGTTCATTGTTAATAGACTCCAGTACTATTGACCCTGCCGTTTCAAAAGAAATAGCTAAAGCAGTTGAAAAAATGGGAGCTGTTTTCATGGATGCCCCTGTTTCTGGTGGTAAGTCTCTTTGCTAAATATATAATCCTGTATGTTGAACAAGACATTTCTTGCCCTTGCCCTTTTTTTTCTTTCTTGTTATTGCTATGAGCAACTCTTTGTGCCATAAACTGGCACAGTTGCTACCCCTTTTTGTTAATGTTTTTTCTTTTTCCCTCCTATCCTTTGTTTGTTCAGTTGTATAGATATATTTTTCTTGGTTTCGTTAATTTTTTTTTATTGCTCTTGGGCTGCTTGCCTACCTTAACACATGCACTGGCACACACAGTTGCTTCAGAGTGTGGTGTTTGGCCCTCTCTAAAGGCTGGGGCATGTTACTTGTTGTGCTCTCTTGGCTGAGAGGAGTGCTGCTGAAGCAGAGAGAGGTAGCTTGGGCTTGTAGGCTTCTGCCTGATCTTGCAGCCTGGTACATTTCAAGTGTTTCCACAGCCAGCAGCATTAGAGTCTCCTGAAGGAGTAGGGATGGAAGGCGGCTGGCCTTCAAGAAGCTGTCTGTGACGTTACCTAAAGCCTTAGCTGTACACTTTGCTGCAGTGGTTGTAGGCTGGATCTGAACTCACGGAGCCTTCTCTCAGCACTATGGTCCTTTCTTTTGCCCCAAGTTTCCTAGGACAGCACTATTAGTAAGCAAACTGTTTGCACACACCCCTTCTTAAAAAACAAAAACAACAAAACAAAAAAACCCCCAACTTCCTGTTTGGGAAATGTTAGCTTAAAGTTTAGGGCGTCAGTTAAATGATTTAAAAATAGAAAGGCAGGACAATTTTTTTTAAATGATTTTTCAAATGTTTTCAGTGTTTATGTAGAACATACTAACTGTATCCCATAATGGCTAACGGTGAGATGTAGCAAACTTTCTCTTGTCTCTGGTTTGGAAATGATTGGAATGTGTATATGTAATATTTGTATACTCTTGAAGTTGGAGGCTGATGCTCTAGACCTTAGTATTGCATGCGTCAGGAGACACTTTTTAAAATACACAAGTCTTTCCCATTTTCTTGGGTAAAATTAGATGTTAAAAAAAAAATCACACTAACGGATCATTATTAAAGCCTAATTCTTGTCTAAATTTTTTACAACCTGCAACATAGCAAAGGCGGTCTTGAAATTTAAAACAAAAAATACCAGACAGTTTTATTGAATATTTGGGACAATCATTCTTGGCCATCCAGAGTTTAATTGCAGTTCTACTCTAAAAATAACTGTGTAAATGGCATTGTGTGGTTTCATATTTATTATCTTTTACTGACTTCAGATAAAACTTTCTCAGTTTACAAGTAAAAAGATGTTCCTTTTCCCCCCCCCCCCCCACCTCTCCAAGCTGGCAGTCCTGCAAACTGGCTCTAGGAGCTGAAGTTCAAATTGGGTTCTTCTAGTTTGTGTATCATCATGATGATAGAGAGTCTGCAAGGGCAAATTCTGCTTCTACTCTGCGCAGCTTCATTCCCTTCAAGATCTAATTGAGGCTGAATTTGGCCATGCAATTGGAGTTTGGGGGACAACGTTTTTCTCTGCCTCTGTGAACAGAGGGTAGAAAAACTCAGAAGATATCAGCTGACAGGATGTGGAAGGAAGGGTTCTTACTCCACAGCCAAAATATCTGTTTCCCATTTGTAAAATTAGATAAATTGTTAGCCTGGGAATAGATATCCCCCTCTACCACATTTTTTCTTTTCTTTCTGTTTCTGCATCATCTTTTACTGAACATAGCAGTGGTTCTCAACCTATTTACCATTGTGGGCCGTATATGCAGCTCTCTATGTAATGTGGGTCGTATCCACACAATATATATATATATACTACCTGTCTGGCCCTGAGGATGTCACATGGGCTGCAGCTGTGTGCTGACTGGGCCACAAGCAGATTGAGAACCATTGAAACATAGTATGTTGTATTTATCTGTTTGGCAGCATTGAGACCTTTTATGTGGTTCCCTTTGTTACACCACTTCAGGTATAATTTCACAAATTGTTTGCCTGTTATGATTGGTTATCTTCTGAAAGTGTTCCCTGTTCTCTTTCTACCCAGAACTCATTGAGGTAATTTATTTTAAAACAGTCCATTCAAACTATTGTATTGGCTGCTTTTTTGTTGCTTGGGAATATAAAATGGAGATTTGGTTAAAGCAATAACAGACATAGTTGCCTTATCTGAATAAAAATTCTTTCACTTAGTTTGTAATGCCAATAAAATACAAAATATCATGAGCAACTTAGCATTTTGAGGGGAAGGGAAATCAATATTTAGCTTTCTAGTAGATAAAGATAACATTAACTGTACACTAAACCAAATGAAAATGGACAATTGCAGGGTATGTTCTGTGTTAAGTGCCGCATTAGAAGAATTAAAAAGATAAAGCATTCAGTAATAAAACATAACATCAAGCAGTAAGTCATAAAAGGAGGAATTACTGTATATCTTGATTGCATTATTTAATATTGGTCTAATGACCAACAGAAGTACAGTAATTCCCCTAGAAATATACAAGCCTTGTGTTGTTTTGAAATGCAGTGGTGTGGGGGTTGGAGATGGCAGGCAAGAGACATGAACAATCATCCGTGTACCTGTACATTTACAGGGCATTGTTGACAGATGGTTCCACTTGTGCCCAGAGTAATGCTGTTTCTAATGGAAGTTAATATTTGTCTGTTTTGTGAAAGCATATGTTTACATTCCAAATAATCTTTTGGAAATCGTTTGGGCTGTAGAGTTCATGGAGAAAGTGCTGGCCTCCAGTATATGAGATTGGTGGTTCCAAATGAAATGCAAACTGGAGGTCATATGTATTCAACATTAATTTGACAGTTTATTTGCATTTTTTACTCTCTTATAAGGCTTATTTCAGGACAGACCTAGAATTCCCTGGAGTAGTGACACCCTTTCTTGGTTGGTGTGAAACTGGCATGTTGTACACCAGTTATACGCAGATCTCAGTGGTTCAGGAGCCACATTGGCAATCAACATTACCCAAAAGAGCCACAGTACTGTGAATTCATTGTTTCATTTACTATAGTACTATATATTGTAGTTGATATAATAATAATAATTGGGCAGTCAGGGAGAGAGTGTGTGTGTGTGTATAATTGGAGAGAGAGAAAATGAAAATGAATTTATATGTATTATGTTCACAGCAGAATGACTGACCAAATATTATTTTATTTTCAACTACAAGTGGTTAATGCAGGGGTCTCAAACATGCGGCCCGCGGGGTTATGTCCTGTGGCCCACCAAGCTCCCTGTGACTCCCCCCCGCCCCCTGGAGTTATTTCCTGTGGGCTGCTTTCCTCCCCCTCCCCCCAGCGTGCCGCGTCCCCACTCCTCTGCCTACCTCCAGGCACTGTTTGGCAGTGTTTAGTACTTTCCAGGAGGGAGGGGGAGGAGCGGGGAGCCATGCGCTCAGGGGAGGAGGCGGAGAAGAGGCGGGGCCGGGGCGGGGATTTGGGGAAGGGGTTGGAGTGGGGCAGGGAGGGGGCAGAGTTGGAGTGGGGACTTTGGGGAAGGGGTTGGAATGAGGGCAGGGAAGGGGTAGGAAGAGGCGGGGGTAGGGGTGGGGCCTCATGGAAGGGGTGGAGGGGGGGGGGGCTTTTGTACCTTTATATGCAAAGGTGGCAGTGATGCGGCCCTCAGGCCAATGTACTAGTCCTCATGTGGCCCTCGTGGTTATTCCAGTTTGAGATCCCTGGGTTAATGACATAGTAAAGGCATCCTTATTGGTTAATAACTTAGAGTGGTTAATAATTAAATCACACAGTGTTCTAATATCATCATGTGCTGCAAAGAGCCACAGGAGACACATTAAAGAGCAAATTGCAGCTTGAGAGCCTCAGTCTGAGTATCACTGTTATACACACTTGTAGCCTAGATTCAGGACTTTCTAATTGGAAATTAATACACAAACCCGCTACAGTGTTGTATTAACTAACTTTGGAAAATACTTCATTCCCACTGTTGCATTCAGATTTAACTATTAATACTGTCTAGAGATGGCAATCACTTTACATTGGGGATTAGGATCGTTGGCAGGTCTATGTGAGAAAGTTTGTACCATCGTTGCCAGCACTATATTGATGTGAATGAAAACAGGACATGAGTTCATGAATATAAATATTCAATGCCAAATGAGGATACAATGAAAACCAATAAATGTCTATTACAATTAGACTAATAATAAATTGATCCTTTTTTTGGTTGGGCTCAGTTTTGGCTCAGCAAAGATTTTTGGTTTGGCAACTTTACAACAGCCTCCTATAAATACAAATTATCACACAAAGAAGCTTATTTATGTAGCATATTAAAATTAACTTTCTTTAAAATCAGTGGGGCTTTGCGCAGGGTAGGATATCTCATCATGAGTCAGGGTGTCAAAATCTATTCCTTAACAACAGGGATAAAATCCTGACCCCATTGGCTTCAGTGGAGGCAAGATATAGCCTTGGGGTGTAATACTGATTTAACTCTAAGTAGATATTGTTCTACAGTAAGCCACAGATAAACTCTTCTCCCATTGCATCATATATAAAGGAAAGTATTCAATGTATATCCGAAACAACAGAACAGAATCAAAATAGTTTGTTTTATGAAGTTACAGGATTCTGATTTTACTGTTCATAGAACATTTTAGTCTTGCAGCTCACAGGAATACTTCTTTAATATATTGAATTTAGTATGTTTGCATATTATATATTTTATGCTGTGTCTAAAACTACAGCTGATATGTTCATGTAACATTTTTTATAATTTTAAAAGCAATGTATGTTTCATTATCAGTGTTATGAACCTTTTTTGACATACAAGAATATAATTATTTTAAAGACTAGTGAAAAAATCCAGGATAAGATATCCATCAGCCGTTCTACTCAAAATACTTGGTATTGCAGTCTCTTAAAGGTGGTATATAAAAACAAAATCGGTGAGCTTGTGTGGTTTTTAACTTCCCAGAGCTGTAGGCAAGACTGTCTCCAGGAATGTCTGAAATATTGTCAGTCTGACTATGAGATTTGAATGGGTTTTCCTTCACCACGTACTGCAGCCATGACATTTTTATGTCTCTTGTGAGAATCTGTGGAAGATGGTGGTCTGATGCTGACTAAAAAGGGCTGTGAAGTATAGAACAATTCTCATGCTAACTTGGTGATTAAGAAGGGGCAAACCATCCATATATTGGAACAGCTCATTTTGCATCTCCAGGCTGAAAATGGTCACAAAAGGGCAGAGTTCCTTTTTCCACAACCATCCCAAAACTGATGTAGTGGATTTCCCTTTTCTTTGCCTTCCACCAGCTTCTACTAACCATTAAACAATTTAAGGTGCTCTTACTGCAGCACCTGAAATCTGAACTTTTTGACTTCATAATGCTTTTGCCAAATAGAAGAAGTTAATATTTATAGTGGATGGCATGATCATAGTATCCAAGGCAGCAGATCAGCATGGTCAAATCCTATATCAGGTGATGGAAACATACTAGCCATAATGTCAGCTGTAGTAAAGATCCAGTATGTATTTTTCCCAAGTGAAGCAAAGCTGACTGCACCATTGCAGTAACTGCTAAATTATGTGCTGTATCAGTGGATGCCAGAACAAAGAGCCTTTTGTTGCAGTGAAGTTAGCACTACCCGAAGCAGCTCTGCCTCAGTATAGCTGACCAGTTCAGTAGTTGTGCAAGCTGATGCCTTCATAAATGGCTTAGGGATATGCTTAATACAAGCAAACTGGCCAGCAGAGTGTACCTTAAGAGGACTCAAAGCAGAACAAAATTATGCACAAGTTAAAAGAAAGCTGAGTACATGCAATGAGAAAGGTTCAGCAATATGTTTTTGACAACACTCCTGGTTGTCTTTTGTTTCGTTAGACAAACTTCCAGAGATGTGAGGATTTTTGTTTTCTAAAAACTAATTATTTTTGAGTGCCTATGCCCTATTTCTGATGCCACTGTGTACATATGGTCCTTTAAACTCCATAATTTTTGGATTTGTCATCTCTGCTATGAGAGAGACAGTTCTCTTTGTTCTAGCATGTGGAGCGGGGAGGCACTTCAGTTGTCTCCTCAGAGGGTGTGTGTGTGTGTGTGTGTATTTGTTTCTGTTTGGAGTAGAAACTAATTATTAGGATCTTTGGAACAATACCCAGAAGAAGGAACGTCTTCAAAACTATTTTTTTTTCCAGTCATGATCTATAACCCTTTTACTCACTGGCAAGCCTATTGTAAGTGGAAGAAGATGCTCCTCTGCCCACTTCCACTTCTTGCACTACTGATATTTTTGGGGTTATGCCTTGTTTTATAACTCTCATGGACATGCTCCAGCCCTCTTCACAAACCTTGCCCCTTGTACAGCTGGCAACAGTATAATCTGTACTGCTCCTGACATCGGGAAGAGCTTTCCCATCTCTCTGTCTCCTTCCTCTGCTCTCCCCTTTCCATTTCATGTCTTGTCCACTATTTTCTTCCTTGACTGTACTGCTTGTTTTTCTCTCTTCCTGTTTGTGTTATAGCTGAATTCTTTAATATAGTCTACGAACAATGTTTTTTTGCACTGCTGCTTTTTGTTGTTCAGACTACAGTATAAATCATTTTATGTGACTGTTTATATTAAAGATGGTATGCAAAATGTTGTGATATTATTCTGAAAGCCAAATGAGCTATTGATAATCAAAGAGGTAAGTGGTAATATAAAGGGGATTTACAGGTGAATTGGGAGTGGAGCAGGCAGGCGTGAAGGAGGAAGAAATATTAGAATGAAAGTTGGGCCACTAAAATTGAAGATTATAAATTATTTTAAAAGTTTCTGAATTACTGACTATTTATTTCTAAAGTCTTTAACAAGAAGTAGGAAGTAAGGAGGTGCAATCTGGACGACCAGAAAGTATTGAAAATCTTGGAAATCTAGCTATTTATAAAATGCAAGTTATTGAACACATGAAAATTTATAAACTTCCAGTATAAATATCAACAGGCTTGAACAATATGCTGCAAAAGAATTTGGATAACAAATTTACTCGACTTTTGTTTTCTGGTTTTACATATTATGGAGAACTGGAGAGGTATTAGAAGATTGGGAATGGGTAAATAAAGTCTGTATCAATATGTTAAAAAAGAAGTGGGGTGGGGAGAAAAATGGGGATGGAGGGATTGATTTATTTAAGTTGAACATATAATGTGGCTATAATAGGAACTTTGTTTTTTGGCCAAGAAGTCACAGGTGTTCAGAGGAAAGTATTAATCTTCATATATTTGAAGGTGTAAATGACAAGGAGAGAAGGGAATCATTGAGGTGGTCCAGTGGAATAGAACTAGCTATAATGGGCTAGAAATATTATCATTATTTTTTTAAAGGAAAAATGTAGGCTGAATACACCAGGAAAAACTTCTTAAAAATGTTCTTAATAGATTATGGAATGCTTTTCAAAGGAGGGATGGGAGGTAGAAGCCAATCCTCTTGATATGCTTAAAAATAGACTGGGCAAAGCACTAGAAAGTATTCTGTAGGGAAAAATATTTAACTGGCAAGAGGATGGGTTACATGATCTAATAGATCTTTTCCTATTTTCTACAATTCTATTGTGTTTTCACAAATAGTGTTCAAAAACAGTTAAAGGAAAACTGTCCAGATGGAAGTTAATGATCCCCATGGCACCCTTTGAAAAGAGTAGGGGATAACCCTGGAATTATGCTCAACGTTCATTTCTTTTCTCAATAAAACTGGTTCTAATATGTGAGCTGTTACTAAATTTCTAATGGCTGCTCTGTTTGTCTACAGTCGCTTCAATGCCAGTATCTAACTCACCCCTTAGTGAAGTGCTTTGTGATACACAAAGTGAGAAAAAGGCTACAGAAATTCAAACTCTAGTTTATCATAATCCCAAGGGAAAACCTTATTTCTTTTAAATTTATTTTGGTGATTGGCCTTTTATAAGTGCTTTAACTTTTAAGGGGATGCAGGTGGTATAGGCTGGTGCCTCTGGAATGCAAAGGCTGCTGTGAAGCTATATACAACTGTTCATTCTTTTTTATATTTAAATGTTATGGGGAATTTTTTTTAATGAAGCCTCTTGTTTAAAGAAAAGTATACTAGATTTTTGTGTTTCATCTAGCATACAATAATAATGTAGTCAGAATCTTTTTCTCAACTAAAAGCAATTGCTGTAACTGACTGAGAGCACCCATTGGATGTTTTCAAAGATGCCTCAAAACAGACTTTAAATTAACAGGTGCACTTTCATATGTATAACCACTTGTTCAACAAGACAATCTGCATTAACATCTTAAATTGCATTTGCAAACTTTGACCCTGATTCAGGAAGGTACTTAAGCACATGTCTGCTTTTAGGTACACGAGTAGTCCCATTGACATCCATGAGACTATTGTACCTCAGTGTCTTGCTTCCTAAATACTCCAATCCTGTTAGCTGCTCTGCAGTGGGGTGGACTCCTGTGCCTGTGTGCAGCCCCACTGAAATCTTCTGCTATTTTAAAAAATAAAATAAAATGGAAGGTGCAGGGGTCCACCAACACAGAATATCTTGCAGAGTAGGGGCTTTGAAGCTCACTTCTGAAGATGTCACTTATTGATCTTTTAAATGGATTTAGTCAAGATCAATAGGTCTGAAACTGAACCTACTGTTGGGTCCCATCTGAATGATGTTTGCATTAGGATTTTCTTTCCATTTATTCTTAAAACTATGAAGCTGGTTGGGCAAGAAAGGAGATTTGAAAACACAGCTGATTCCAAGTGACTGTGCAAGAAGCCAATTTGTTTGTTGAGACTACTAGCCCTATAATGGAGGACGCCTCTCTGTTTTTACTTTTCTCTTTTTAAGCAGGGCTGATAAAAAGGGAAAATGTTCTAACAGAAGCAATCCCTCTTTATTTAAAAAAAAAGAAGAAAAATAAATTGTGAAAGTAGTACAGTTTGTAGCAGTATCTACATTAATCGTGTCAGTTTTTCATTGATTCAGCATCTTGGGTCATTCTCCTTGAAAGGATTGATCTTGGATTACTTGAAACTATGTGGAAGCTCTGGATTAACTTGATTGATTGGAAGAGGAACAAATTTAGATAGAAGTACCACTACTTTGCATTAAATGTGAGTGCATAACCAAATGAAACTGCATAGCCTTGTACTGCTCATGAGATGTGACTATAAGACATATGCCAAGGTTGGCACAGTCTGACAAGTAATATTTGGTCTGGTGGAGAGGAAGCACAGAGAATAAGGAAGATTCATTTAACTCCATTCCTGGGTTAAAAGAGGATTATTGTGGTAACTAAGATTCCTCCATGCCAAGTATAATATAAAACTGAAATGAAAGCAAAATGGTTTGCTGCGTTAGAAGTTTGACCTGAGATCTTAACTCTTAAAATTGGGGAGAAAAAAAAACTTTGCATTTTTTACATTGCTTCGTTAATCCTTGTAGTTCACTTAGCTTGGACACTGAGTGTGGGATTTTATAAAGCACACCCAGCATTGGCTTAACTCTGCTCCTAAGACGAATAAAAGTGAATTTTACTATTGGCTTCAGTGGAGCAGAGTTAGGCCAACCTTGAGTGCTTTTGAAAACCATGCCCTAAAACTAGTTTGTTTGGCTTCAAGTTTCTGTTTCAGGTTCTCAGCACAGTGCAGTTGTGTTTGGCTTTTCAGTACTCCAGGGGAATGTTAAAATAAAAATATCTCCACTGAAATGAAAAAAAAAGTGTGAAAACATTGTATAAAGTTTTATTAAACCCTTTAGGTGTTTTAAAAAAAAACTGACATAAATTATTTGAGGATGGCCCTTTAAGTTGAGTAGAATGTCGGCAAACTTTTCTTTCTTTTTCTGTTAATGTTTAGCTGCAATATTCTTGCCAATGAGATATCTGATGTTTAGTTTTGTGGTTTTTTTGTTTAAAAAGATATGGCTTGCTGGATTCTGTACTTTGTTGTAAGACCCTGGTTATTGGGTAACCCACACAATATGATGATTTGAGTGTTGTCAAAGATAACATGCATTCTTGCTGTCATGTTGTTTTCAGTTTCTGTATACTTCCTCTGCTTCATGAAAAGCCACAGTTGTTGGGTATGTCTGGTCACAACAACTATGTTTGCAAACCCACAGATATTGAAGAAGCCTTCTTTTGACTTTATCTTGTTCTGGCAATATTTTTGGATTGTGAGTGTATATGACGTAAATAGTTGGCAAGGTTGCACCTATGACCTATTTTTTATTTTTTTAAAATTAATTGCATATCAGGACTGAACATGTAATTTGAAGCTTGGATTAATCTGGATGCTTGAAGGGTTAGCTGAGTTAATTCATAAGCTTTACTGGTTTCTGAAGACTTGCACTGAATAACTCAGTTATTTGCCTACTGTTACTAAAATTGCCAATAGTCAAAAACACAAGTGATGATTTTGGAGACAACTGAGTGAAATACATTTGGAGTTTCTAAACAAGGCATTTGAGATGGAATATTCTGGAAAAAATGTAGACTTTTTTCCAGAAGGAGGAAAAAGTATTATTTTTCATACTTGCAACCGGTAAACCTTGTCAGATTAATATTTCAAATATTTCACAACAAACAGAACAAAAGCACCACCATCACCATAAAACCATCATCTGGCTAGACAACATGCATAAGAAATTTTGAGTAGAAACCAGCTTTTCGTGGAATTTAGATGGGGGCGAGGAGGGGGGCAGGAATTCAGAAGCAAGCTAGTAATGGTTAAGCTATTTACAATCGTAAGTGTGTCATGCTCCCTAGCAAAGGCATTTCTTGGCAGATACGGTCACTTTTGTGATGACACACTATTTATTACATCTTCACTAAAAGATATACACACACCTCAAGTTAAGCAGAGTTCTGGCTACTGGAGAGAACCAAACTTTTAGTAAAAATTAGATAGTCTTTCTGTATCTCTAACGAATGAGGCATTCAAGAAAAAACACAATTATCACAGTAGACTCTTGCTAACTTGCACTGGTGACTGGGAGACTTAAATTAACACGCAACAAAGTAAAGGCTGAGGATTTTGTATCTTAAAATGTACACTGTTTATTTAAGATCAGATTGAGCTTTGAACTGTACCTTGAATATGGGATGGTGTGTTGCTTCAAGACCCCAGGAAAAAATCGTGACTCAGTGAAAACTTCCTCTTCCCAGAAGCAAGAGGACAGCATGGGAGGAGTAATTTGTGTCCCTTCCTCTTCAGAGTGCAGTTTCTCCTGCCTCTCTTGTGCTTCCCATGTGGCTGGCATGTAGAGAAGCAGTGGCATGGCTCCACCTTCTCCCTGTCTTCTTGCTTGAGTGGGTATTGGGTGTGCAGTACCTGCCACTCCCTCATCCCAGCTGCATTTTTGGGTATGTTTACACTGCAGCTGGGACAGTGTTTCCCAGCTTGAGTAGACAGTCACATGGTAGCGCTGATTGAGCAAGCACTCTAGAAATAGCAGTATAGCTGGGTGTAGCCACTTCAGTACACGCCCAGGGGTCTGGGAGGGTTTATACTCCGGCACCTAGCCTGAGCTCTTGCCCCTCCTACTCTGGTTACCTTGCTGATTTTAGCATGTTAGCCAGAGTAGAGCTAGTGCACGTCTGCTCACCCGAGCTGGGCAACATGCTCCCAGCTGCAGTGTAGACATACTCTTTGAGTAAGCCCTGTGTGGACAGAGTGGGAGGGGTTTTATTCAGTGTAGCTGCATTGTACTGGGGCACAATCTTGTCTTTAGTTTAAATGTAATTCAGTGTTTATTTTGTAATCCTTTTGGGTAGAGTAGTAAATCTTAGTATATTTTGTGAAACTGTTGAACTCACTGTAGCACTCTTAAGGGTCTGCTGAGAGAATGTGTGAATATTACCAGCTTGGTGGAATAATGAGTTAGTAAGGCTCTGGTTAATAGTGCCTACATCTGATTTTCTTTGGGATACATTCAGCCCAGGATACATCTCAGCAGAGGGTTCTGAGGGTGATCTGGTATCAGAGTAAATCTGCTGTAAGTATCACTCTTTGGGCAGTCCTGACTAGGAAGGCGGCAGGGATGAGCGAACTAAGAACATTCACTGAATCAGGGTATCCTCTTGGATAGCCTCTGCTTGAATCCTGGCTGTAACTTAGAGCTCCCACTCTATCCCATATGGAAACTTAAATGGGGTGTGCTGGTGGTACCACTGGTTACCTCTCCCACCCATCTTGTCAAGGGCATAGGAGACGAGGCTGCCTTAGAGAGAGAGAAAGTTCTGACTTCCCCATGCCATCATGAGTATATCTGATCCTCTAAGTGCATCACTCTTCCACTGAGACAAACTAGGATATGCCAAGCCATTTATTAATGATGTAACAAGCACCAGTGTAAACTGAGTAATGAAGCAAGTGACTCTAATGTGGCATTGTATAGCCATCACGTGCTACTTTTTTGCAGAATGTGCTCACGTATATGTTGTATTCAGGAATTGCTTGTGTCCAGTATGAGTAATTGTGCTTCATACTGTGCGTGCACGCATTGAATTTTTTAAAGAGACAATTATACAAAGGTTGAATGGAGCATTTTTTGGTAACTTGCTTAAAGGATTCCTAGAAGATTGAAACAGTAGGCAACAGAGCTTGTTAAGGAGCTGTTACTTTACAGGCTCTCAAGAATTGAGAACATGGCTTGCTTACTAAATTTTTTTTTTATCCAGCAGCCCCTTATAGACTTCATTTCAGAGCCAATGTCATATCTATGCTATGCTTGTCTTAAAATACAAACATGCACTCTTGGTCTTTACTGTTTACTGAATCAGAACCCTACTGTTTCTACTAGCACTGTATCTAATTTACGGTGAGGTGACCACAAAAACTAAAATTATTTATATGTTGGCCCCTAACAGCACCACTATAGTTAAAGGTCTGTTGGCCTTTCCATTATAAACCTTGTCTTTGAGAGGTTTATAACTTGGTGGTTTTAGTTTGCTTTGGGCTCAAACATGCCATTTCTTTCCAAGAACAAATTCTTTTACAGATTTCATTTAAATCAGTTTGGTCACTGTTTATTAGAGGATGGGAGTGGGAGTATTTGGAGTTGAAGGGAATACAGGGTTTAATTTTGGTTTCAGAAGCTTTTTGGTCAACCTATGTAATGAAAGAAAAATGGTGTTTTTATTTTATTTTGTAGTCATTTAACCCTTCCTTGGTTATATCAAATTACCTAAAACCACTTTTTGAAGTTGCTACTAACACTTTCTCTTCTGCCCCTACCCAAAGGCACAGTTTGCTTTAACTAGCAGAAGAACCAGACTGGACCCCAGTAGTAAAAGTCCATCTGGACCAGGGGTTCTCAAACTGGGAATCGGGACCCGTCACGAGGTTATTACATGGGGGGTTGTGAGCTGTCAGCCTCCACCCCAAACCCCGCTTTGCCTCCAGAATTTATAATAGTGTTAAATATATTTAAAAGTGCTTTTAATTTATGAGGGGGGGGTCGCACTCAGAGGCTTGCTACATGGAGGGGGTCACCAGTACAAAACTTTGAGAACCACTGGTCTGGAGGCACAAATTGCCCAGCTCCACTTGGAGGCCTGAAGCTGGTCATTGCAGTCCATAAAATGGGTGGAGCTCACTAGGAAAGAGATGGAGCCAAGAGATCTGTCAGTGTGATTGATTCATCACAACCCTTGTGCTTGGTAAAGCTGCATTCCCAACAGTCTGCTCTTTCCTGGAGGCACTTGTGAATTGCCTTTTTTTGGTTGCAGCTTGCCCTTTGAGTCAAGGTTGGTGTGAATTGCATTCCCCCAATTCCAGCATGCCATGGACAGAGTAAATTTAACTCATTTTGTTCTCATATGTTGCTCTACTGTAGTACTAAGCAAAGTGAGCAAAGTATGTTTTACTACACATCAACATGTATGTTCTTACTAGAATAATATGCATAAATAATGCTCTTTGACATGATGCATGGCAAGCCCCAGAAATAATAATCATAACTGTGAAAACAATAGTAAAATAGCTTGGCTTATCCTTTTGTTTTTCTAATGACTGGGTTCAATTAGAAAAAAAGGGTAAACTACTTAGTGCAAAACTGAAAAAAGAATAAACCATTTTGTAACTTTGCATAGAGTTTCTCTGGATATATTTTTGTTTTGCTCTAAGTCTGCATTTTAAAAAAAGTTTACCACCTTGTGTTTTTTAAAAAGGTGTATTCTTTGGCATGAAACCTAAACTAGTCTAAAGTAATGGAGGTGATAACGTATGAATTTCAGGATGAAAAGAAACCTAATTTCTTTCTTCAGACAGAGTGTTTTATTCTGTCTTTATGCATATCATCAAAAACTCAGTAAAGGAGAGATTTTCAAAGGCACATTTAGGGCAGATGGGCACCCAGCTCCCATTTGTGCCCTTTAAAATCAAACTATACATCACAGTATTGCCAGTCCCAAGCATCCAAAACTCATGAGTCAGACCCCCCCAAAATCATGAGATTGGCTTAAAAAAAATCATGATTTTTTTTTTTTTTTAAAATACACATTTGTGTACTCTTTCTCTTTTGCTTTTTGAGCTTGTTAGGATTCTTGTTTCCAAGCTTTTTGCTCATGACTGAGGGCTAGTATTTTTTTTTTTTTTTTTTTAATGAAACCCGAGATTTTCACAAATGCATGACTCCAGGAGGCAGGGACATTAATGAAAACACTAAATATCAGAATAAAATTACAAGGTTTGTTAACACTGAAATCATTTAAGGCGTTAGTGTCACTGGTATCCAAATATCACCAAAGACCAAGAAATGTATACTCAACTACACCAGGAAAAGAGTACCTTCCACCCCTCATGTAAGCATACACAGGTAGTATGTGCACTCATTGAAGGCCCCAATTCAGCAAAACACTTAAGTAGATGCTTAAGTCCCATTGACAGCAGTGGGAATTAAGCATGATATTAACATATGTGCTGAATTGGGTTTTAAGGCTCTGATCTCGCAAGCTGTTCTGCATGTGTGGACCCTCATCCTCAGAAGTTCATATATTTCTGGATTATAAAGACTGAAAGTGATTGTGATCATCTGGTCTGATCTCTTATATAACACAGGCCATAGGACTTCCCTGAATTGGTTCCTGTTTTGAACTAGACCATATATTTTAGAAAACCATCTAATCACTCCCTTTCCCCAGCCCTGAGCCCCTTCCCACACCCAAACTCCCTCAGGGAGCCCACACTCCAACCCCCTGAACCAGCCCTGATCCCCCTCCAAACTCCTTGGTTTCAGCTCATAGCCCCCTCCTGCAGCTCAAACCCCTCATCCCCAGCCCCACCCCAGAGCCCGAATCCCAACTGTTTTCCCCAGCCTGGAGCCCCCTCCTGTACCCTGAACTCCTCATTTCTGGCTCCATCCTGGGGCCCGCACCCACAGATGGAGCCCTCACCCCCTCCTACACCGCAACCCTCTGCCCCAGCCTTGTGAAAATGAGCGAGAGCAAGCAACAGAGGGAGGGGGGATGGAGTGAGGAGAGCGGGGGCTCGGAGGAGGGGTGGGACCTTGGAGAAAGGGCAGGGGCAGGCTCTCAGGGAAGGGGTGGGGAAGGGACAGGGCAAGGGTGTTCGGTTTTGTGTGATTGGAAAGTTGTCAACCCCAGTTGTATTTTGAGACTGTATTTGTCTATCTTCAATTTCCAGCCATTGGATCTTGTACCTTTGTCTGCTAGACTGAAGAGCCCATTATCCAATTTTTGTTCCTCATGTAGGTATTTAATCAAGTCACCCCTTAACTTTTTCTTTGTTAAACTAAATAGATTGAACTCCTTAAGTTTTTCACTAAAAGGCCTGATCGTTCTCATGGTTCTTCTCTGAACCCTCTCCAATTTATCCACATTCTTCTTGAATTGTTTGTTAGTGTTGCTCAATGAGGGCCTATGGGTCCACCTACACTGAACAGTTTGCAGAATGGGTGCTCAGGATTTGATTATTTAGCTATAGTGTTGTGCTAAACACTAAGGGCTTCATCTTGCAATGAGCCTCATGAAGGGACAGTGGTTTGCCTTACAGAACATCTCACAGGACCAGCCTCATTGGGTATTTCAAAGCAGTGCAGGTGTTAATGGAAGATGTTTAGCTGAATCTCTTGCATTGCTTTGAAAAATCTCATCCTTTTTATTTTCAGATGAAATTGTTTTTGAAGTTTGAAGTAAGCCTAAAGGAATTGGTGTTGATATCAATTAAATCTTAGTAGCAAAGCAAGGTGTTACTTTCAATTTAATATCAAAAACCTCATTGAAATATAACTTGAACACACAAATTCAGACTGCTTGTTTGCCGTTTTTGGAAAGGTAGTAATAAATTTCACTTATTTATGTAATTGACTTCTGCAAATATGACGGTAAACCAATGTATGTATTTAGACTTCATAAACTGTAGTCTTTATTATAATTAGCATTGATGATTTTTCCAATACAACTTTGACTGACTCCTTTTAAATACTGCCCTTTACTTTTCAGTTCACTGACTGAGGCAGAAATACTGTCCAGTTTTTTTCTTGTTGAAGCTAGAGCTCAGACTACTGTTTCCAGTGAAGTCTCAGCTGGGAAAGAACTGCATTCTTGAATCCTTATCAGTTGATTCTTTAACAGCTTGAATGTCTTCCACACAAGTTAATGGGATAAAAGATAATGTGACCTAAATTCCCATTATCGTCTGGATGTCTAATGACAAATCCAAAAGTATAGGATTCTTTGGGGGTTTTGGGAGTGGGGGAGAGAAAATTGGTTTATTAGCTGCTGTGTAGTTGTCGGTAAGTACTTGACTTGGACTGCAATAGCAAGAGAAACTACCAAGTGTTTTTATAGCCATGTGTTTTTAGTCTAAAATTCTAACTTCACATCCAAATGCTTATATACATTACCAATAAAGGGGGTTTGTCTTTAATACCATTTTGCAGGAGAAAGGAAAACTAGTCTGGGAGAGGGGAATTGAACTAAGGAATTAGGTTCATTTAGCAGTGCTGCTGGTGTTCAATCATAAATGATTCACTGGAGTCCTGCATATACATTTTGTAGGCAAAAGATAAGATGCTAAATTAGGATGATATAGTCTGGACAAAGAGTTTTAATCATTAGATTTTTAGGCTCTGCTCTTGCATTTGGCTCCCCATGGAGAGGTGTGTGTGGGTGGGGGAGTGGAACCCCTGAACCTATAGAGAATTTGGTTGATGACAGTGGGACTCTGTACAGATGTAATGATCTTGGTATTGCAGCCTCTTGTGATTTTTATTGCAGATCTTTTAGTAATAGGTGGGATATTTGTTTGTCTGAAGCACCTGCTGCTGGAATCAAGAGAGAACATGAAAATACCAGCGTCTGTTAAAATTCTCCTAGCCTTCATGGTTGGAGAAAAGATTGAAAACATAAACGGGGTGTATCTTAGAGACTCAAAAACTAGAAAACAAATTCCCCGCACCCCCCACAATTTGGGGCTCTATTCACACACATTTGAGTGCAGTGTCCTGGTCTAAGTGGATGTACATCCTGTGTATGCACACACAATAGTGCACAAAACACATTCTCTACTCGAAATTTTGTGTGCACAACCAGAGGCTTCATTTTGAATGCTTGGTCTGTAAGACAAAAGTGGAATGGACAGGAGTGACATTTAAAATAAAAAGAACAGGAGTACTTGTGGCACCTTAGAGACTAACAGATTTATTAGAGCATAAGCTTTCGTGGACTACAGCCCGAAGAAGTCCACGAAAGCTTATGCTCTAATAAATCTGTTAGTCTCTAAGGTGCCACAAGTACTCCTGTTCTTTTTGCGGATACAGACTAACACGGCTGCTACTCTGAAACCTGTCATTTAAAATAAAAATAGTTTATTTAATTGATGTAAGTTCATTTCTAAAAACAGTGAAATTTTGTTCCGTGTATAGAGGTAGCTGAATGTCACTTTTAAAGTATTTACTTTATATCTAATTAGTACTATGTCATCTTTTAGCAGTAGTCATATCACTTTAAACATATGGCTTACTGGTAATATGTTTTGTGAACAGTACTGTGTCATTCAATGATCTCTTACCACCACCTTTCTGAATACTTTTACACAGTAAACAAATTATTTTAGTAAATTGACATATTGCGAAATGAGAAGGTATGTGAAGCTCTACATGACTTCTATGGAAAACAACACAAGTCTAATTTATTTTGGACTTCCCTTTTCTTTTGGAAATGTAAATGAGAATTTAATTGCAGTCCATTCATTGCTAAACTAGATACTTGGCAGACAAGTGCAGTATGGGTTTCTTTTTCTGCCTTGCAATGACCTTAACCTGACCTGAAGTGACACTTCTGTGAAGGTTGCATTTTCTCAGGCTTTCTGCTGATGGTCTTAGATTGGTAACTGCTTGAACTGTGTGTTATTTCTTTAATTATCTGGATTATTGTCCTGTTTGGTAAGAACAGAGATAGAAAAACTCTCTTAAAAATCAGTTTGTTTTAAATTATTTTCACAAATGCATACAGCAACACTAATAATTGTTTCCTACAACTTTTTAAAGTATGTAATTTCAAATATAGGAGGCCAATTATTTTTAGCATATACTGGAAATATAATAGTTTTAAGACGCCTGTCCACACAATGCAAATCCTTTTTTAAATGTTGATCATAGTTCATTTTCCTCTCATTCTTTCCCATATTTAGGGGTATTACCTGTTTTTAGAATAGTCAGCTGTTTCAAATGCTGTCCTCATTTTAAAGGAATAAGAGTGTCTTGGCAGAAACTGGAGCAATTAATTGCCTTTTTCAGCCAAGTCAGGTTAGGAAAGAATTTTGGGGGGAGTGTGGTGATGGGGAAACCGAACCTCCTGGTTTAAAGTGCAAGCTATATTCACCCTTAAGGGATGAAAGTCAGAGTGTTCCCTTTGCTAAGCATAACTGTATTGGTCTGTAGTACTTGTAAAATTTCGAGTAGCAAAGCATTAAATCAAATTATGCAATATAATACTAATAGGTCTTGTTAGGAGGAGAGGGACTAAAATGACCATTGCTGAATCAGAAAATGGTTTGTATAACTTCATACAAACACCCTAAGATGAAATAAGCATTTGGATGTACATCCATACGTCTACTTAGATTTCTTTTAGTGTGCAGGAGATGAGGGCATAGAATGATTCTCTCTTCTGATTTCTCCATGATAGAAGTATTTTATCTTGGAATTTCTCCTGCATTCATCACCCTAGTTTGAGCCTCTCTGAGCTTTTACCAAAAATGCTTAATTGATGTTTATGCTTAAATTTGACAATTTGCTTTACTTTGCTTAAAAGCTACAACTGGTACTGAACTGAGAATTTAAATTTTTTATATGGCTGTGTAAATATTGGGATTATACTTCTGAAATATGTCTGAAGTAGTTGTTTAAAATTTTACCTTTCACAGGTCTGCAGAGTTTTCAAAATTGAAAAACTGATCCATAGCAAAGAATTCCCGAAAGTTGTTGCATGTAGCATTGCGGTGTTCTTGTGCAGAGAGAGAGAGGGTTTTTTTGTTTCAGTTGTCCTTTATGGATATATGCTACTTGTAGTTTGGACTGGAAACTGTAAAGTTAAACTTTTTGGACTTGTTACTGCCCCAAGTGGGAATATAAACCATACTGAACAAAATTTATTTAGCCTATTAAAAAGTCAACCTAAAACTACAGTTAATTAGTTTACACTATTACATCACTTCTAGTGGAGACTAAAACTTATGCAGAGTAAAAGGAGCTGTATCAGGTGAGCTGACTGTTGCCCATATGGGGCTCTCAGATAATGATGAGTTTAAATTTCCTCTTAGACCTAAGTGAGAATAAAACTGGAGGCAATAAATACTCTTGGCCAAAGCCATTAAATGAAAAAGCTGGGAATTCTCCAGCTCTTGACTTAAATTGTTTGTTTATCAGCTGGCGCCTAGTCTGGAGTCAAGAGCTGGAGATTTCTATCTGTGACAGAACTTTGAAACTTTTGCAGGACACTTTCATTTTAACTTAAGGTAACTTGAGTTTATAGCTTTGGCTTTAAAGATTACTAATGATTTACTCATTTCCTTACCATTTAACCAGAGTGGACTTTTTCCCAGGAAGGGATCTGTGTTTATTTAGGGCTTTTGTCTGCGGAGGGATTAAAAGGCAGCCCACCAGCATTGTGAACTTGATGGTAATAAAAGGTCACCAAAACACACCATAAAAACGTTCTTACTATGGAATTAATTATACAGTGTAATTTTACAAAGCAGTTCAGTAACCCTTCTTTAAGACTTCTGCAGCATTTCATTTTTCCTCAGATGGAAAAATTCAACTTTTTTGGGGGCTAATTCTAAGAAGCCTGAAGTGTGTATACATTCTGATCGAGGAGTTCAATGTACAGGACTCAAAACAATTGTAAAATCCCAGTTTAGTTTGTGCTGTATGTATGAATTTTAAAAATTCCTCTAGAATGCAGAACATTGACAAATCAATATGAAAGAAATTGTATACTAATAAATGCAAATGATTAACTTAAACAATTTTTGCAAGGTTTACTATTTTATAGAACATTGCATATTTGCCAAACTATTTGAAGCACAGTGCAACAAAATCTGTTAGTTTTCTAAACCACCAGGTGGCGTTGCAACCAAACTTGCTCAGAATAGTCAATGAATGGAATTGGAAATTTGGACAGAAGTGTGCATTTTCTTTTTATTATTTTCTGTAACTTTTAAAACCTGTTTTAAAAACCTTTCTGGTAGTGGTAACTAATAAGATTAAAATATTGCTTTTTAAGCATCTCTAGGAAACAGTAAGGGATTTTACTCCATGTTATTAGGAGGACAAGATAAAAGCAATGTTAAAATTGCCACGTCAAAACTTTGGTGAGGTGGTGTGGTATTTTCTGTGATGCACTGATAATACAATTGAATGTACAAGTTGAACTTAATGAGTCAATGTGGATTCATTCATTCATGTAATTATTTTCCTAAAGTGTGTGTGTGTGTGTGTGTGTGTGTGTGTTCGTTCCGGAGGCAGGGGGGAAGGTGGTGGTGGTGGGTGGTTGGAAAGGAATTATGCGTTTTCCTTTTACCAAGTGTAAAGGGAGTCTATCCAACTCTTCAATTCTAAGTTTGCAAGAAAATGATCATTGGAAAACTTATTTCTCTCCCCTCTTTTATTTAAGGAGAATTTTTTTTATTGACACCCTAATGATTCACTTGAAATTATTCTGTAACTTAATTATTTTTAGTTTTTTCCCCCTCAACTAGACAAAAAAGGCTGCTTCCCATTAAGTGTGACTATAAAACTTTCACCATTTAACAAAATTAAATAGCTAATAATATTTGTCATCTGGTCTGACAAGTTTTAATTTCATTTGATAAAATACAATCAGAAAATCATAGAATAAAGAAGGCAATTTTTTCATACTGTACTTTTGGGTTTTTTAGTCTACCCATTGGTTTTATGCTTTTACTATATAGGGAGTACTTTAATGCACTACTCTGGTAATTTATCTACAATTTTATGAAGTGTCACTCATCTTGTACCATTGCCCCGTCTCTTACTTGGACTATTTGATGTGCGTAACCTGTTTTTAAGAAATCTATATGTTTTCAAAGTGAGTGTCTGTGACCTCCCACCTTGTTGAAGTCCAAGTGTGTATGTTGCCCTAGTCTTATAGAGTATCTGCAATACAATGTAACCAAAAATCTAAAAGCTCAAGTGTTAAGAGAATAAAGAGGAAATATTATAAATTAGATAGTGTTTTACTATTTGTTTAAAACTGACCTTGATTTCACTTGAAAATAGTGGTAGTATATGGTAATTGTGACTTTTGACCCTGAATATTACACTTTTAAACTTGATACAACAGTCTGCCTCTAAGCTTTGTTGTATGCTGATATTGCTACTTAACATCAAAAAGCTGTGGTAGTTTGCCTTTATAGATTGCGCCTGTGTTCTGGAATTGCCTCCTGCTGTCCTTGAACTGTTTCTTGGTTTAACGTGTTAGATTTTCTCATCAAAGCTTTTAAGCAAGGCATTTAGTTAACACTTGTTTTATCAAATCTGATACAGTAGACTGGTTTAGAATAACTGTTCTTTTCATTAACATGCAGTAGTTTGATGGGCCTCTCTTCTAGCACATCGTGATTTTGTGGCATAATGATATGCACATGCAGATTTTACATTGCATGTAATCTTTATATTTGCTCATTTTGCAATCATTGCTCTAGGACTGGAGTAAATGACTGTTTGTTGCCAAGATTCCAAAAGTAAACTAGCCTCATTAAAAATAATGGTTGCTGAGAGTGGGGTTGGGGGGAAATCTCTACATGTTAAACTATTCACTTATAGAACTATTTAATCATATTACAGTTTTGATTCTGGCTCTACCGATTTCAGCTAGGAATGGCACCAGTACTTTGGAAGTAGCTGTGGGAACCTTGCATGGGGTGAAAAATAAGGAGGACTGGGTGAAAGGAAAAAAATGGAATAATCGTTACCAGACTAAAACGTTAGGCCCTGATTTGTGGGGAAATGGAAAGAAAGCAAACAACTTACTTTTTCACTGAGTTGCAGAGTCCTCTTTGATTCTTCATTTACATTAGTAATGTCTATATTTTGTCACACTCATATCAAAGTTGTATACCACTTTGCTAATTTTATAAGTACTTGGATAAACAAATTTCTTTGTTAAACACCAATTTTAAGTGTATGTTGAAATTGTTTAATTACTAAAATCTGTTCCAGTAAGCTACAATTTAGAATAAAATATCTGTAGAAAATATGTACCCTTCAACCTTGCAGTAAACTTTACAGGATTGTGATTTATTTCCTACTTGGACAGTTTTTGACTTTTAACATTTTCTTTCCTTTGTTTTCCTGGGTCAGTGAAAATGGAAAAAGAATTGTACAGCATATGGTTTTAGCTACAAACTTTTTAAAACTTTCTACTTCCACACATAATAGGATTTAAAAGATGCATCTTTAAGAATGAAAAAGTGTAGTTGTGTATGCAGTAGGGGGTATACGTGTGTGCGTGAGAGTTTTTGCACATTTGCTTCTTAATATTCTGCACTGGCCCAACATTAAGGTGATGTTTAAAAATATAGCCTGTTAGGAAAGATGGAAACAAAAAAAGGATTTTTATTTTAAAAAACCCAAGCTAACTATATAGATTTCAAACTCAGATATTTATTTTTTTTAAAATAACATAAAATTATATTTTTATCAAACAAGTCAGTGCAGCAAAATAAAGACAAGACGCTACACTGACAATGCTTAACATTGTTATACACTATTTGTAACTATTACAGAAAAAGTCTAGAAGCGCAGCGTTTCAAGATCAATTTATACTTACCTTAGTAGTAAATATAGAGGAAAAATTAACACTGCCTCTGTGGAAAACACCCCAAAGCTTTTAAATTACAAATTCTGTGGCATTAGTTCCAACACTGCCAGGAATGCTGAAATTTGAAATGAACAGAATGACTAGTGGAATTATACACTATTTTAACTCTTCTTGAAAACACAGCTGTCTTTTAGGATCATCAATCTGTAAGCTGTATATTAAAAAGAATGGGGAGAGAGTGTATAAAGTAAAGTGTTAAAAGCCCCAAAGTAGTACACCTCTACCCCGATATAATGCGACCCAATATAACACGAATTCGAATATAACGTGGTAAAGCAGCGCTCTAGCGGGGCGGGGCTGCGCACTCCGGTGGATCAAAGCAAGTTCAATATAACGCGGTTTCACCTATAACATGGTAAGATTTTTTTGGCTCCCGAGGACAGCATTATATTGAGATAGAGGTGTATATAGAAATGAAATCTGCAGAAATTCAAGTGATCCGCTGTAGAATCTGAGTTCACAGATGGGATGCATTGGGCAATAGAGCATAAGTGAGATCAGTTAAGAACAATCATGTTGAAGGAAGGTCATTCTAACTGAAATACAGCAATTTTTAAGGGTGCAGACATCTCTTCTATAGCTGTAATGTATTTCAAAAGACTTATTCAAGTAAATGCATTTCCTTGTATTCTAAACTATATCTCATTGCAGTGTAAACTGTGGGGGATTTATGCAACAACGTCCTGTGTTCCAAAGAAAATGAATAACAGTAACAGGAAAATCTTCATTCACAAGATTGTGGTTCTCAGGAATGTATTGTTCCTCCTTGATTCTGACAAATGTTAAATTAGTACTATCACAAAATACTGAGTGAGGGAAAAGAAGAATGTGAAAGAAGGGTGTGTTATTGACATGTGTTTGTAACTGGGAAATCAGAAGAATATTCCTCTGGAGAAATAAAAAATGGAAGGAAAAAAAACAATTGAAATAGCAGGGGGTAGCATGGAGAGTATGTGAAATGAATAAAGGGAGAGTGCATGTTGAAAAGTGAGATGAAGCATTCATAGTTATTAGGTTAAGGGATTTAAGTTCCTTACTATATTATTTAGTTTCCTTATAGTTATTCTGTGGCTCTGTATGCTTGATGAAAAGGGGAGGGGTAGACACGTCAGAAAATGGTTGCTCTAGGCCCTAAGGGTAGTCATATAGCTGGTTACTATTGGGCATGTAACTCAGTTAATGGATTAAAAATTATTTGCTAGAGCAATAGAGACTTTATCCCCTTTGTTTCCCTGAATCTCAAGTCCTTTTTCTGCCATGGCTTTTACTGTTTCATAATCAATGAGTCTAATCAAGAGGGTTTTTGATTTTCGTTCCCTTTTAAAAATGAAACCTTAATACATCAACTAATAAACGAGGTAACTGAATTAATGTGATCCTAGGTATTATTTTAAATATAAAACAAATCAGGGAAGGTGTACGTTGGGTTGAGGAGGATGAGGAGTGACAGAAATGTTTTGAGCAAGAGGATAGGGCCCTGCGAGTATTTAGAACTCTTCACAGTTTAGTTTAAAGCCTGCAGTATTAGGGTGACAGTGGAGAGGACAAATGTTAAATCAAGTATTTTCTTTTTAAACGTCTTCTCCTTCATCTCTTATCCTACAGTGTCCTGCTTCTCATATCAGAAGTTCAATAAAATGAAAAACAAAACCCTTTTAAAACTTGCTTACAACAAAAAAAATACCCATTTTATAATGCCAATGAGGCACTTCAGGGTGTGTATTATTGGGTAATAATGCATTATCTGATATGTTTATTGCACTCGACCTTCAGCCTCATGCCTATCAATGTATCGCAGCCATAAAAGTGGCAGTAAAATCCAGTAGCACACCTCTTCTTCTCTTATTGCTTAATTATTTCAATTACATTAATGATTATCCCAATTTTGTTGGCAATGCTGCTGTCTTTGTGTGCGCACGCTATAGACAGCATTAATTCTTCTACTGTAAGAATTGAGTAGCTTTTCAACTTGCCTGAAATGATTAAACTTTGTCATGCCTTCACAACCTATGTCAATCTGAAGCCCTTCAGAGACTCTAAGTGCTGTGAACCACTATAGTGTAATGTCTGTGAGAGAGGGCTTTAAATCTTATATTTGGATGAAATGATTTTTTAATAATTTTTAGGAAAAAAGCTATTTCACAAGAAACTTTTTCACAGGACTTTAAGTACAATAATTAATATGGCTGTCAATTAATCACAGTTAATTCACGCGATTAACTCAAAATTAATTGCGATTTAAAGAAAATTAATCGTGATTAATCGCACTTATAACACTAGAATACCAAATGAAATTTATTAAATATTTTTGGATTTTTTCCACATTTTCAATATTGATTTCAGTTACAACACAGAATACAAAGTGCACAGTGATCACTTTATATTATTTTTATTACAAATGTATGCACTGCAAAAATGATAAATAAAAGAAATAGTACTTTTCAGTTCACCTCATACAAGTACTGAAGTGCAATCTCTTTATCGTGAAAGTGTAACTTGCAAATGCAGATTTTTTTTTGCTTACATAACTGCACTCAAAACCAAAACAGTGTAAAACTTTAGAGCCTACAAGTCCATTCAGTCCTACTTCTTATTCTGTCAATCGCTAAAACAAACAAGTTTGTTTACATTGACAGGAGATACTGCTGCCTGCTTCTTATTTACAATGTCACCTGAAAGTAAGAACAGGCATTCGCATGGCACTTTTGTAGCCGGTGTTGCAAGGTATTTACATGCCAGATATGCTAAACATTCATATGCCCCTTCCATACTTCGGCCACCAGAGGACATGCTTCCATGCTGATGATGCTCATTTAAAAAAAAAAAAGTCAATTAAATTTGTGACTGTACTCCTTGGGGGAGAATTGTGCGTCTCCTGCTCTGTTTTACCCGCATTCTGCATATATTTCATGCTATAGCAGTCTCAGATGATGACCCAGCAAATGTTTGTTTTAAGAACCCTTTCACAACAGATTTGACAAAACGCAAAGAAGGTACCGGCGTGAGATTTCTAAAAATAGCTACAGCACTCGACGCAAGGTTTAAGAATCTGAAGAGCTGTCCAAAATCTGAGAGGGAAGCAGTATGGAGCATGCTTTTAGAAGTCTTAAAAGAGCAACACTCTGATGTGGAAACTACAGAACCCGAACCACCAAAAAAAGAAAATCAACCTTCTGGTGGCATCTGACTCAGATGATGATGAAAATGAATGTGCGTCAGTCGGCACTGCTTAGGATCGTTATCAAGCAGAAGCCATCATCAGCATCGAAGCATGTCCTCTGGAATGGTGGTTGAAGCATGAAGGGATATATGAATCTTCAGCGCATCTGGCAAATAAATATTTTATAATGCCAGTTACAGCGGTGCCCTGCAAACGCCAGTTCTGACTTTCAGGTGACACTGTAAACAAGAAGCAGGCAGCATTATCTCCTGTAAATTGTAACCAACCTTGTTTGAGTGATTGGCTGATCAAGAAGTAGGACTGAGTGGACTTGTAGTCTCTAACGTTTTACATTGTTTTATTTTTGAATGGAGTTTTTTGTACAGAATTCTACATTTGTAAGTTCAACTTTCATGATAAAGAGATTGCACTATTGTATGAGGTGAATTTAAAAATACATTTTTTTGTTTTTTTACGGTGCAAATATTTATAATCCAAAAATAAAGTGAGCACTGTACACTTTGTATTCTGTTGTAATTGAAATTAATATACCGTATATACTCTATCATAAGCCGGTTCGTTTATAAGCCGACCCCCCCACCCCAAGATGGATAAGTAAAAATGGAAAATTTTTATAACCCGTTCATAAGCCAACCCTATAATTCAGAGGTCAGCAAACTTTGGCTCCCCGGCCATCAGGATAAGCCGCTGGTGGGCTGAGATAGTTTGTTTACCTCGAGCATCCGCAGGCACGGAGGTAAACCTAAGTAAACAAAGTGCCCCGGCGTGCCAGCTGCTTACCCTGACGGACCGGGATAGCAACTGGTGGGGAAATTTTTTTGCGGGGGAGAAACTGGGAGTCAGGAGAGTAACCCTGGTGACCACTCCCCACATGACCCCACCCCTAACCCCGGACCCCCACACTCTCCCCATTCTATCCCATCCCATCTCACCTTATCTGGGGAGGGCCTGGGGAGGATGTCTCTGGCCTGGCTGGAGCTGCTCTGGCAGGCTGAACACTCAGCCAGAAAGTGTCCCACTCGTAACTGGAGCAAGATGCACAAGGGCAACAGAAATCATGCTTTGTGCACCCACATTATGGAATTGCATGAACCAATGGAAGAGGGAGACTAGTATGTTTATGGATGTACAGTAGAACCTCAGAGTTACGAACACCAGAGTTACAAACTAACCAGTCAACCGCACACCTAATTTGGAACCGGGATTACGCAATCAGACTTACGCAGAAGAAACCAAAAAAAAGCAAACACAATATAACACTGTTAAATGTAAACTCCCTCCCCCCCCCCCCCAAAAAAAAAGGGAAAGTAGCATTTTTCTCCTGCATAGTAAAGTTTCATGGCTGCATTAAGTCAATGTTCAGTTGGAAACTTTTGAAAGAACAGCCATTATGTTTTGTTCGGAGTTATGAACAACTTCCATTCCCGAGGTGTTCGAAACTCTGAGGTTCTACTGTATTCATACAGCATTTTTTACAGTAAACAAAGTACTCTTGCTATATGCTATGAATGGGGGGGTGTGCATAATTGTCATGAATTGTTAATTGTGGCTGAGATGACTTCTTTAGAAGGGAGAGGACAGTAGTTTGTGCAACATGAATAGTGGACTTTCATTATGGATTGATCTAAATAGATGTATTGAGAAATTGTGTATGGATATAACTTCCCAGTTCTGCCTTTATCTTTATTCTTCAAAATACACATTATATGATGTTATACAGGATGTTAATACACTTTTTAATAAGTTAAAACCCTTTATCTGTGAGCCTGACAGTATTTAAATCCCTCCTCTCAAAAATAAATAAATTAAAGCCTTGACAGGAAGGTCAGCTGCCATTACAACACCAAAACACCAGTAATAAACCAATATCAAAACCAGTAATAAAATAATGTGCATAACAGAAACACTAAACAGTGCAAAACAGCGAAACCAGTGCAAACAAATAAATACTACGCTTTTACATGTCCCCTAGATCCCCATTCTCCTTTCCCTTTCTAGCACATTTAGCATGCACTTGGCGCCACTGCAGAGTGGAATGGAGGACTGCTGAGGTTAAATTTGCCCCCTCCAACTGGTGTTCAGTTCTGGTTGCATGGGCCACCCAACGCTGGTATTGTCCAATGCACTCCTGGTCTACAGGACATGGTACTGTGGAGGGGACTCAGGACGTGGTGCGGGTGGAGCAGAAGCCTAAAGTCTTGTGCCATTCATGCAAATAGCCTCTCAAACAGGTCTTTCTGCTGCATTCTATCTTTGAACATTGCTCAAGGGACCAGAAACAGCGGGGCAAGTCTCTCCTCACTCTCTGCTGCTTGACTGTGCCTTTCCACTTGCTGTCAATCATTTTCCCTTTGGTATTCTACCTGTTTGTTGGCCCTGTCTGGGATGTCCACCATAAATTCATCACAGAAACGCTTCCTCCTTGACTGGTCCTTGACTGTTCAAAATCCCAGGCTCCAGCTGGAGTGTAACTGGGCTGCTGAGGTGGAAGGGCATGAAAGCAGACCACAAACAACGAACAAAATCCTCTAAAGCATAGAACTTGGTTGTGGTGATGGGGGACTTCAACTACCCAGACATCTGTTGGGAAAATAACACAGCAGGGCACAGATTATCCAACAAGTTCTTGGAATGCATTGGAGACCATTTTTTCTCCCATTTCAGATGGGGATGGAAAGCAGCTGTGGGAGAGACAGTTGTATATTTGATTTTGACAAATAGGAAGGAATTGGTTGAGAATTTGAAAGTGGAAGGCAGCTTGGGTGAAAGAGATCATGAAATGATATAGTTCATGATTCTGAGAAATGGTAGGAGGGAAAAGAGCCCAGTAAAGACAGTGGATTTCAAGAAGGCAAACTTTAGCAAACTCTGGGAGTTGATAGGTAATATCTAATGGGAAAAACAGTTTGAGAGAGTTGGCAATTTTTCAAAGAGGCATTATTAAGGGCACAATAGCAAACTCTTCCACTCTATAGGAAGATAGGAAATATAGCAAGAGACCATCCTGGCTTAACCAGGAGATGTTTAATGATCTGAAACTCAAAAAAAGAGTCTTACAAAAAGTGGAAATTATGTCAGATTACAAAGGATGAATATAAACAAACAACACAAATATGTAGGGACAAAATTAGAAAGGCCAATGCACAAAATGAGATTAAACTAGCTAGAGACATAAAGGATAACAAGAAAATGTTCTACAAATCAAGTGGAAGAAAGATGATGACCAAGGACAGGGTAGGCTCATGTGACAGAGTGCTAGGCAAGAAAGGCTGAGTCAGCACTCTGTTCACAGTAGCTCCAATCAAGCAAGGCAGAATTGAGCTGACTAAGTAGAGCTGTGCCTAATTTGTGGGTGGGGCAGGGCAGAAAGGCTAATTAAGCCATTAGCCAGAGCCCACAAATAGGCACAGGAAGGAGGTGGAAAGGGGGAAGAAGGCAGCAAGGGGAGAGAAAGATTGCCCTCCCCTGCTTGTTACAGGAACTGTATATGTTATGAAGGTGGTGGAAATCCATTTGTAAATGAACTGCATAAGGTGTTGGACCAGCGCAAGGGTCTTTGAGTAGTTTGTAGGCCAGGAGGCCCTGTTACAGCCCATTACTCAATGAAAGGAGAAGGATAACAGAAAATGTGGAAATGGCAGATGTGCTATATGACTTTTTTTGTTTGTTTTCACAAAGGTTAGTAGCAATTGGATGTCTAACATAGTGAACACCAGTGAAAATGAGGTAGGATCTGAGGCTAAAATAGGTAAAGAATAAGTTAAAATTATTTAGACAAGTCAGATGTCTTCAAGTTGGCAGGGTCTGATGAAATACATCCTAGAATACTCAAGGAACTTACTGAGGAGATATCTGAGCCATTATCGATTCTCTTAAAAAACTCCTAGAAGACTGGAGAGATTCCAGAGGACTAGAAGAGGGCAAATCATAGAACAGGGGTCAGCAACCTTTCAGAAGTGGTATGCCAAGTCTTCATTTATTCAATCTAACTTAAGGTTTTGCGTGCCAGTAATACATTTTGACGTTTTTAGAAGGTCTCTTTCTATAAGTCTATAATATATAACTAAACTATTGTTGTATGTAAAGTAAATAAGGTTTTTAAAATGTTTAAGAAGCTTCATTTAAAATTAAATTAAATTGCAGAGCCCCCCCGGACCGGTGGCCAGGACCCGGGCAGTGTGAGTGCCACTGAAAATCAGCTCACATGCCGCCTTTGGCACGTGTGCCATAGGTTGCCTACCCCGTCATAGAATATCAAGGTTGGAAGGGACATCAGGAGGTCATCTAGTCCAACATCCTGCTCAAAGCATGACCAATCCCCAAGTAAATCATTCCAGCCAGAGCTTTGTCAATATAGTGCCAATCTATAAAAAGGTGGATAAGGACCACCCAGGCAATTATAGATCAGCATCTTAACTTCACTACCGGGAAAGATAATAGAACAATTAATTGAGCAATCAGTTTGCAAACATCTAGAAGATAATGTGATAAATAACAATCATCTTGGATTTGTCAAGAACAAATTGTGTCAGACCAACCTAATAGCTTTCTTTGACAGGGTAACAAGCCTTGTGGATAGGGGGGAAGCGGTAGATGTGATATATCTTGACTTTAGTAAGGCTTTTGATACTGTCTTGCATGGCCTTCTGATAAACAAACCAGGGAAATACAACTTAGCTGGAGCTACTATAAGGTGGGTGCATAAGTGATTGGGAGACCATTCCCAGAGAGTAATTCAGTGGTTCAGTCAACCTGGAAGGGCATATCAAGTGAGGTCCTATAGGGTTTAGTCCTGGGTCCAGTCCTGTTCAATATCTTCATCAGTGATTTAGATAATGGCATAGAGAGTACACTTATAAAGTTTGTGGATGATACCAAGCTGGGAGGAGTTGCAAGTGCTTTGAAGGAGAGGATAAAAATTCAAAATGATCAGGACAAAATGGAGAAATGGTCTGAAGTTACATTCTATAAAGACAAATACAAAGTACTCCATTTAGGAAAGAACAATCAGTTGCACACATACAAAATGGGAAATGACTGCCCAGGAAGGAGTACTTACAAAAGGGATCTGGGGGTTTTAGTGGATCACAAGTTAAATATGAGTCAACAGTGTAACACTGTTGGGGGGGGGGGGGGGAAGAGAGAGAGAACATAATTCTGGGATGTATTAACAGGTGTGTTATAAGCAGGACACAAGAAGCAATTTTTCCATTTTTCTCCAGCCTGATAAGCCCTCAGCTGGAGTATTGTGTCCAGTTCTGGGTGCCACATTTCAGCAAAGATGTGAACAAATTGGAGAAAATCCAGAGGACAGCAACAAAAATGATTAAAGGTCTAGAAAACTTGACCTATAAATAAAGATGTAAAAATTGGGTTTGTTTAGTCTGGAGAAGAGAAGACTGAGGGGGGACATAGGTTATTACAAGGAGGAGGGTGAAAAATTGTTCTCGTTAACCTTTGAGGATAGGACAAGAAGCAATGGGCTTAAATTACATGCTTAAAAGGGAGGTTTAGGTTGGATGTTAGGAAAAACTTCCTACTGTCAAGGTAGTTAAGCACTAAAACAAATTGCCTAGGGATGTTGTGGAATCTCTGTCATTGGAGGTTTTTAAGAACAGGTTAGACAAACACCTATCAGGATTGGTCTAGTTATTATGTAGTGCTGCCTTGAGTCCTGCCTGCAGGGGACTGGATTAAATGACTTTTTGAGGTCCCTTCCGGTCCTACACGCATGATTCTCTATCCAAAAAGCTAGCTGTGTATTTGGCTGTCGTATGGAAACAACATAAGATCAAACTCTACAGTACCAGTACAGTAGTGCTTTCCACCCAATTATATGTTGAAAAGCCATGGGTTTGCTACCAGTATAATGTGCAAACTCCCATATAAGATCTCTGTGGTCGCTCTCAGTTGTAAAATGGCAAGATAAAATAACCAACACTATTCTGGAGTGAGCTAGTCTCACTAGAATGCAGAAAAGCTGCAGAAATGCATCTTTGATGAAGTAATTGTATTCTCTGAATAGATGGGAAGTATAAGCAGCGAATCTGTCATGAACTAGTTGGTGAAAAATATTTATCCAAGAGTGCTTAATCTGTGTAATAGTGGCAGTGGCCCAGAGCATTAAAATTTATAGTTGCTGACTGACTGAACTGGTGACAAACGATGAAATGGGGCTTTCTGAAAATGGGCTGGCATAACAAAGAGCCAGTATTTACAGCAGCCATGGTATCGGCCTTACCTGCCAGAGCAACGTATTTTGCCTCTGGTCAGACATGCAAGTCCTGTTTTGGCTGTGAACAAATGCAAAAGCCATAAATTCCTTAATCTTGAATTATAGAGGGATGACCATCATTATGTGTATGCTCGTGTTCTCTTTCCTCTCTCCATCATCTTAATATCCGAGCACCTCCCAAATATTTAATAATAGAAATTGCAACTGTCTCCTTTCCTACCTATAGGAGAAATAGCTTGATTCGTTTATAGGGTTTTGTGTTTGTATTGGGGGGGGAGGTGAGAAATATACTGTAATATATTAAACGTATTTGAGTTCTAAACGTGCTGAGTTTGTGGTCATTCTTATCTTCATATGGGATTGAATTCCATAATTTAGGACTAGCTCCTGTGGAACTCCTGTTTCACATCTTTGTGCACCTACTCACACATTTGTGCACCTATTGTCAGTTTTGTCATTTCAGTGAAGCATATTATTTAAAGACCACAGGCATGGAGGATGAACCAATCTCTTGAATAGATATGTCCGCTTCCATGAAAGGCTCTAACTATATCAGGATAGTGGATTCTGTTCAATGGTGGGGACTAGTGCAACTAGCAGAGCATTAGGACGGTGTGCTCACAGTGACCTGTGTTGGTACATAGTAGGCTGCTATGATTTTTGTACAACCTAGAGCTTTTTTTCAAAAGGGTGTGACTTCAGACCTGGATATGAGTTGTAATAACAAAACCTGGAATTCATAGAAACATGGATCACTGTCCAGTTTTGAGCCCAACAGGCTGGCTTGCAAACCTCTAGCTACTCACGTATGGAAGTGAGTATGTTTTGCCACCATAGATATATGGGCATTTAATACCATGGAGGAGTCCAAAAGGTCCCTATGGCTGTATACTGGCAACAATCTGAGGGCAGATATCTCTTCTATAATATCCCCCATTGTAGAGGGCAGGTTCTTCATGTCACTTCCCTCTTCCTACCAGCATCCTCAGTCTTCCGTGAATTTAGCTTGAGCCAGCTGCTCTTTTTATTTTATTTTTAAAGCTTTGAGAAAGAGGGGTTGCTGTTTATGCTTGACACCAAGCAATTTTAACTGAGTGACCTCCGTGCACTTCAGCCCATGTTGTTTTATCAGCTATCCCATTAGCTTCACAGATGTTGAATAACATGTGGTAGATGACTGTGGTGGAATGAAGGATTTGATATTAGTGTCTCTACAGCCACTCCTTGACTAATGTCTAGTGCCTCATTAACCATTTAAGAGGCCAAAGAATAAAAGAATTAGATTTTTCTGCAAGTTAATTTTGGACTTTAACAGGTCTCAGGAGTTTCTGAGGTGTAGACCATGGTGATGGGCTTTTTCTTGCCTTATGACAGGAGAGGTGGGTTGTTGATTTATTTTATTTTATTTTTATTTTTTTTTATTGGTGGTGATTATTTCTGACAAGAAGGGGAAGTGATCTGGCCAGGTTTTGGGGCAAGAGGGAGCAGTTCTTAAATTTATGTCCATCCCCTGCCCAAGATTCAGTCCAGAGTATGGCCAGCTGTATGTATGCACTATGTGAGAACTGTGAGAAACTCACAGTGAAGAGTTTGGACTGCCAGTTTTGGGCCACAGTTGTATAACTGTTGAAGCTTCCCAAGGTGAATAATCTTATGTATTTCATTGACATGTAAAAAAAAAATCTCTATTTTTGAGGCTTTGGTGTCTTGAGGGTTTATGGAGAAGCAGGATTCTCAAGCTGGCCATTGTACCAAAAACACTATCATCCATGAAATTAATAATTTTTTTATTTGGATGGCTATGGATCTTTCTATTCCTCCCCTCCCTTTCTCCCCCCCCCCCCCCCCCCACTTTCCTTGGTGCAGCTTTTGCCAGTATGGCTCATTTCATTACCCGGGTCAAATCCATAGCTAAATAGGCTTCTCTAGTAATTCTCCTGCCTGTCAAATCACTGCTCTTTCTGACAACAATTCCACCTTACCACCAAGACCAGAACTTTGAAGTTTCAACCACAGGCTTAAGGAAAGATTTGCTTGGTGCTAGAGGGAGATTTGAATTTTTGTCTTTTGATTTACATTTTCATTCCTTCCGGTCTGTCTTTCACTCATTCTTTGACCTGGGCAACAATGTCCCAGGGAGAACTGCTTACATTGCTGATACTCTACACCTGCTGCAGTAATCAGAGCACCCTACCTGGCCATGGGGAACTGAGCAGAGGAGCAATTATTTTTCAACAGACCACTTAGCTGATATAGCAAGAGCAGGTACTCAACAACAACCTGCTTAGCCAGGTAGAGAGCTGATGATTCAAGTAACAGAATGGGAGAGCTTGGATATCGTGGTGATGAGTGTGGCATATGAGTTTTTAGGGCTGTCTGAGTGGAACTTTGGAGAAGGTGGCAGACAACTGTCATGTGGTTTGTGGCACCTTCTGCTTTTGCCCTTAGTTGCTTCCCTACCGCACTGCTCCACGGCCCATTGTCCTATCCGCAGAGTGGGAATTTAAAAAGAATCTGACTGAATGGCAGTGCATTTAATACTACGTTGGTGGCTTTGAAGCAAAGATGAACTTGTCAACACTTAGTTTCACTTGGAATCTTACTATCCAGTGAGCTGTGCAGAAGCAGAGGAGGAAGAAGCCGGTAACCTCTAAAACTTTCTGTATCAGAGTAGCCATAGAGGGGATCAGGAGGATGCTGTTGTACCAGGGATGATTGAGAGCTATGGCTAAAACCTTTCCTCAATGACATCCCACAAGGTTAAATTCTCCAATCCTTAGCTCTTTTGTTCCCCACTTACCTTCTCCCTCTTGGTTATCTTATCTTATCTTTTACCGCTTCTACCCTGATGGTTAATTTTATGTGTCTTTTGACCTCTGTAATGACGGCGTCCCCCCTTCCTCCATCCATCCACTCATGCTTTCCTTGACCAAGTAAACGTGGCTTCATCTCAACTTCCTTCAGCTAAGTGTTTCAAACAAAAGTTTTCTTAGGCAAGAAAAACATCCTCAAATATAAATCTCTCTTCTTGCTCTCCTCAGGCCTCAAATATAAATCTCTCTCCTTTCTGTACTCAGGCCTTTTATCTGCCTCCTCTGACCTGTTCCTTGACTTTGGACTCTCCTCCTTAAACTCCCATGTTTGTAAATCTGCCTATCACCACCTCCACAGCTTGTCTTCTTTTGCCCTTGGTATTGCAACTCCCTTCTCCATAGTCCCCACTCCAAAGCCCAGCTGTCCAGGTTCCAGCATGTGCAATATTCTACTGCCCATCTCTTGGCACAGCCAAAGAAACGTAACTGCTCCACCACAGTTTAGCACATCTCCAAGCAGTTTTAAACTTATGGATCCAGTGCTAGATGCTGCAAAAGGAGGAGTGGAAAAATTAAGATGAAACATTGTCATTAATACAAGATGACTTGTCAGAAATCAGAAGTGAACCAATAATGCCTACAAGTGTTTCTACTTAATGCTATTGATTCTACAACTGAACAGAAAATTCCAGAATATTATGTCTGAGTTGCTGAAGATGCCATCCAAGAATGCAGAGGAAAAACATGACCAGGATGTCTTTGCTATTTGCTCAGAAAACAAAAATAGAATTAAAGATGAGGAGAACTTCCCAGGTTCAGTCATCCTAAGCTTCTTTCATATGCATGTTCAGAACAATATTAGTTAATTATTCATTATAAGTTAACTATTAGTTAATAATGCTAACTTAGTCCTAAAAGCATATTGTGAAAGGTCAACCATATTTCTACATTACCATCAGCCTTGTAACTGACTGTTCAGAAAACTTAAGTGCCAATGTTGCAGTGACACTCCAGTGGAACTCAGAAATATTTGTGTCTCTGTATCTCCATCCATGTGCCCTAAATATGTTGAAGCTTCTACTAAATATGGGTGCTTTGATCAAAATATAGCATGCATTTTACGCAAGGAGGCCCTAATTTACCAAAGCAACTGAAGGAGATTTCAGAGGGATTTGACAGACTCTGGACATTACTGTCATAGTCTAAGTGGAAATCTGATTTGATCTACTTAACTTTAAAATTGAAAATCACACAAGATTTAAAAGTTTAAAAGGTGTGCACTCCTGTCCAGCCAGCTCAGCATCAATAGAGTATGGGTATGGCACTTCTGGACTGGTTTGACTGAAACGCTGTAGTAAGAAGTAACTGACTCAAAACAATTTTGGAGAAGTGTGTGTGTATGTATAAGCAAAGTGCTTTAATCATTTTTATAATTGTTCATTTCATGCTATGTTGAAGGAGATGTTATTAAGCAAAGAGGGTTGCTGCTTTCTTAACAAGTTCAAGACTTTGTCTTTCAGTTGGTTTTTATGACATAATCACCAGTTTCTCCTTACCATTTTTTTGGGGTGTCCAGGGTTTGATACTCATGACATTGTTTTCATTTGCACATGTTTTAGAGGTGTATATATTGTAAGCTGTAGTGTTTTTCATTAATGGTTGGAATTTTTACACTATTCAAGTGTATGTTGCAAACATAGGTAGTTTTTAGGAGGTGGCAGTGGTGCAGAGGTCCTGTTGAAACATGCCTAGTTCTGCAAAGTACAGGTTCTGTTTTCTTCAAAGGTGCTAGGTTTACAGTTGGTCTTTTGGAGAGCTCTATTAAGTATCCTTTTGGTTGGAGCAGATGTGGTAGTATATAATGAATTAGCTATGTTTGTGTTTTAGTATGTGCTGGACAGAAGCTCTCTATGTGGAAATAACCATTCCCATCTGTTGTTTTCTTTTAAAATAAATTACTCTCCATAGTTTTGTTACAAACACTTGTCATAGACACCATTCTGTTTCTGACCTGACTGTTTCAGTTTTCAAAGACTCTGAAAATCACACAATAATGATGACCTTTTGGGACTCTAATATTAATCTGTTGTGCATACTCTAAAAGAGAGGATTTCGAAGGAGGCATTGGCTTTCTTACACTGTATCAATAATTTTACACAATTCTCTTTCTTATAAACTGAAAGGGGTGGGCATGTAGATTCTACACTCTCCCTTCTGGTTTTTATCATCTTCCTTTTGTTTTCATTCTGATTGGAATAAAATGGGCAAGATCACCTGAAAGCAGCTCTGTTGAAGTGGCAATATTGCCATTTTTTGGATCCATAGAACTTTGTCATTTCAAATGCCCTAAAGATCTAGGTCCCATTCTGTGTGGATTTTTTCCCTCCCATTTTTATTTTGTTTGTTTTAATACGGAGTTTGGGTTTGAATGATTTCTACTCTAACTTCACAAGGTCTGGGAGGCAGTCACTACCTAGAATGCAGGAGAGAAACAGCAGTTACACAGAGATCGCTTCCTGACAAGATCCCAGATGCTATTCAGGGAGCATGCTTTAGGGAAAGGGGACCTCGTTTCCAGTATTTTAACAACGGAAGGGAGAAACCCTGAATCCCAGCAGTGAATGGCTGGAATAGTGGTAGGGAGGGCAGCCAGAGTGAATTCTTGCTAAAGGGAGAGGATGTAGGACCTGCTGAAAGGCTGCAAGTAAGAAGATACCCCAGGACTCCCACAAGAAAAAGAACTTGGTGGTGAGGTCCCCAATCCCACCAGCTGAGGGTGGGAAGAAGAGACAGGCCTGATGGTGCATGCCAGAATCAGTGTAAGGTGGGGAAAGAGAGAGACCACTGTTGTCACTGCTCACAGCAAGGGTAGTGGAGGTATAGAAAACTCCTAATACACAGGAGGTTGAATTAAGCTTCAAAATGTCATCTGAATCATTGGCAACGGTTCTAACAGAGCAGTCGATTCACCTAACTAGAGATTTTTCTCCTCCCCATTTAAGTTCTAGTTTTATTGCAAGGTGAAGAGGCTGTACTTGATATTGATGTTTTCCCATACATCCAGCAGTAGTAGTAGTATTAAAGCTAGGGTACCTGGAGGTTTTGAACTAAGAATGGTGTTACTTAACATATTAATCAATTATCAGAAAAAAGAAGCGAACAGTTAGGTGGCAACTCTTGTAAATGACCCAATGTTACGTAGATTACGCATGACTAGAGAAGACCATTAGGAGCTTCAGGAAGACATCATAAAGCTAGGTAGTTAAGCAACTTGAGGTCAGATGCAGTTTAGTGTTGATAAATACTACGTAATATATATTGGAAAGAATTATTTGAATGACTCCTATATATTGCTGGGTTCCAAGTAAGTGGGGCGGTTGCCCCTGTGCATCATTGTATACAATTCAATGAAAACACCTATTCAAAGTGCTGCAGCATTCAAACAAACAGTATTAGAGTGCATGAGGAATGGGATAGAAAATACATCTACTAGTAATAATGCTAATAATAATGCCACTATGCAAATCAAGGGGGGGTCCTCACATGTAATACTATGTTTAATTCTGGTCATACTCCCTCTAAATTTCTTTAGCTGAAATGAAGAAGATATAGAGATAGGTAAGCAAAATTGTTTAGAGGCACGGAAAGACTTCATAGAAAGAGAGGCTGAAAATGTGGGGTCTTTAAAGAGGAGATGAATAAAAGGTAACATGACAGAAGCATACAAAATAATGGTGTAGAGAAGGTGATAGTGCACTTGTTGGTTTGCCTTGTCTCATGATATGAGAACAAAGGGATGCTCAATGAAACTGAAAGGCAACAAATTTAAAACTCATACTACACTTTTTTTTTTTTTTTAAATGCAATGCATGATTAGCCCATGGAACTCAATACCAAAAGTTGTCTTTGGAGCCAAGAGCTTAGCACAGTTTAAGGATTAAACATGTGTATGGCTAATAAGAACATCCACAGATACATTAGATATTAGATTTTTTTTAAAACAAGTTAGAGAGAACCTTTCATGCAACTTTGGGATTTTTGGATGTATGTGGGTATGTGGACGATAGTAAGCATCTGAGTCCATTTTAATGAGAACATTGAGAACTATCAACTTTAAAATCTAGGCTTCCTTTGTGGCTTCAGAGCAGAAACTTGCATAATTAGTGACTTGTCATGAGTATTCCATGCATGGATTCCATGATTTCTCTGAGATATTCTCTGGGAACTGTGATATAGCGTTTAAACAGTTTTAAACTGTTACTTAAGTGATTTAGAACCTTGCAGTATTGGCAATTCAAAGACTTGTGTGACCTGTGACTTTTGAAATGTGTTTACTCTACATTGGTAACTTTTACCTATTTTTCACACCAACAGGGGCTTTTTTTCCCCCTTTACCCCATTACAGACAACCAGCTGTAACTAATGCCCAAATAACATGTAGTGATGCAGTCTCCTGAAATGTGCTAGAGCATAGCTCAGAATACTCTTCAAACTTCTGGTGCTATTAATAAGCCAGATGTGTCTCCCTTACTACAAGGACGTGCAAGGGAAAGGGTGCAAGAAGCCTTCCCTCTCCTTCATTTCTCACCCACCCCCCCACATGTCCCGCAGACATGTGCAGCTCAGTCCCTGGACTCTCAGAAGTGCAATCACTTGTGATTTCTCCCTCTTGATGGCCGAGGGCTGGACTGGATGGGATTGGGTCCTGCTTCCTTTAAGCACCAGCGAGAAGAACTGGATAGATGCACTTGGACTGGCTTCCTGCTCCCCAGAGGTATGTTCCACCAGCTACCAAGCAGCTATAGGATTTATTTTGCCTCCTTGAGCCAAAATTCCTCTGGTAACTACTCCTAAGGCAGTGCAGTTTGGCTGTGCTCTGCCACTAACTTGGGGTACTGGTTAGGAGGTGTGACAGAATCTATCCTATTGTGACTAAGGAGTGTAGAAAGTCAGATTAGTAGAATCAATATTGTGTTATATAAAAACAGTTAATCAGACTAGTTCAGTTAGCGTATATTTCAATAAAATTTGATCAAATCTCTTTTCAGACTCATGATCTTGTATATGTGCCAGGGAGATGTGTGTAGTACTGTTTTAATAGCGTCCATTTATTTGGATAGCTATTGATTTGGCAAAAAATACTATTGCCACATAAGTATGAAATAGAATGCAATGTTGCAGAGGTTCAGTCTAATAACAATATATGAACCTCCATAACGAACTTTTTTTTGTTCTCCTTTTATGGTAAAGCTCACCTTGTTTTATTAACCATAAATGATTGCTAGGCAATGTTTGATGCTTATTGACAAGATCATCTTTGCTGTTATGTTATTTTGTTTTGAAAAGTATCATTCAGCATAACTTGTAAAATGGAATTTCACTAGTCTGTTAACTTTACTGTTGCTTAACTGCATTTGTAGGGGGTAGAAAACTTTGTGTGTGTTTGGAGTATAAACAATATTCGATTTAGAGCCTTTTTATTATTTAGACTATCCCAATCTTTCCTAGAAGTTGCAATATGACAGATAAACTTAAATGCATTTATTAAAACAAGAGGGTCTGAAGGGGAAAGGTAATTCCCCACACATCCTACTCCCATTTGAAGCCAATAGCAAAACTCCAAACAGCAATAGGAGCAAGGCTTCTAATGTGTCTTCAATAGCAGTGTTGCTACATCAAAAACAAATGTTGTAGTGATGTACATTTCCATTAGTCCCCATCCTACAAACTCTTTCCTGCGTTGTCTTCGTTAACTAAGCTCTGATTCAGTAAAGCACTTAAGTATATGCTTATGTCCCACTGGCTTTTAAGAGAGCTCTTTTAGACTCAGCAAGTCATTTGTTCTATCACTTTCATAAATTCTTACACAAACGGTGCCTTTTCTGATACACCTGTGAAAAGAAGGGTGTATTTTCTATTTCTAGCTTTAATTTTTAAAGATTTTTCTTTATTTTACAATTATATGCTTCTTGATTCTATGAGCCAATTGAATTCTGATCTCTCTAATACTTTCTCCTTTCAGCCAACCTTCCAACTCACCTAATATTTAAAAAGTTAGACAGATGCTAATAAGATAAATCAGTGTTCACAAATAGAAAGGCAGTTTCAGTGCTATAAAAGTGGAGAAAACTCATATAACAAGGCTCGTTGTCCTTTGTTGTGTTATCTGAATTAGATTGTAAGATATTTATCTTATTTATTCTGTAAAACACAATGGACGCCCATATGTAAAATAGCTATATTGTAAGTTGTTATTATTTACCTTGTATTTTCGAATCCAGGCAAAGATCTACCAATAGCTGAAGTGTGATCTCTTATTCTGGCTTTTAGGCTACAGACATCAGATATACTTTAAATTTTAGCATATATACGCTAGACACAGACAGTTACAGTAGCTTGTTCTACCTACTAAAATTCTCTTCTTTTGCTTAGTTTTCTGTGGCCATGACAAATTATTTTGAAAAATATAAATAAATGCACCTTAAAAATGACTTTGTATGTAGGAAATTGTATTGATATGCTGGGGGAGTCACCTCAAAAGGCTTATCATTTAACTCTTCGTTTCTCAATCTTGGCCAGATAGCTTTCATATATAATTATCATTGTATTTGCACGATGACATCCCTGAGTAAACTGTTTTGTATGTCTCCTCACCAGGCAAACATGGACAGCTAAAAGATTGTTGGATCCAGTGTTTTAATGTGTCAGGGAAATGTAAGGCTATTGATAAAACAGTCTCATTAATTAAACAAATCTAAACGTCATTGTGGTATACGTCTGACTAAAAGATCTTGCTTGCTTTACAGAAATCACTTTAGATGAAGCGAGTATCCAAATACAACAGAGGGTCCTGTGGCACCTTTGAGACTAACAGAAGTATTGGGAGCATAAGCTTTCGTGGGTCAGAACCTCACTTCTTCAGATGCAAGTGAGGTTCTGACCCACGAAAGCTTATGCTCCCAGTACTTCTGTTAGTCTCAAAGGTGCCACAGGACCCTCTGTTGCTTTTTACAGATTCAGACTAACACGGCTACCCCTCTGATACTATCCAAATACAGTTCACGAACATCCTGACTATTTTGTTTCATGCTTTTAAAATAGATTGTCAGACTAGCTAGACTTTTGTTCAGAGTTTTAAAATTCACATTTTTGTTCAAAATTGTCTGAAATTGTGTAGATACTGTGGCTTTAACAAGATCATGTTTGATTAGAAGGTTTTTTTTTTAATTAATTTCTCTCCAAGCTCTTTGCAAGGAACAGTAGCCCACTGAAGAGAGGTTACAGTACTGTGGACTTTGGCTCGTCTGCTTTAATGATACAAGGGAATAGCTGAGCAAAAATAAATGAGGTACTTTTCGTGAGTAAAACTGTGAATGGACTGTCAGTATGAGATTGGTTCTAGGAGCAGTTAGCCAGCAATAATAGGGCACACTTGAGTAATTGAATTTGCATAACAAGGCTTGCTGAAGAGATCTGACAGGCGTAGAGATTTGTCTGGCTGGAGATCTCCAGATGGACGTGACCACACAGCAGCTGGGTGGCACGCTGCTCAGCATGGTCAGCAACACCCAGACTGTCAGCTGGCCCGTGCAATTGCAAAGCCCTGGCAGGCCAGCTGGTGGCTTCTGACAGCCAATAGCCCCGTTAGAAAATCTTTTCATACTGCCTGTCAAGGTACTGGACCTGCAGGGACAAGTGGTAGGATGTAACAAGTCACCAGTGAGAGTTGTTAAGAAGCTTCAGAAATCTGCTTCTGTTTAAGTAGCTGCTGCTTCACTATTGAGACCAAACCTTCCAAAAGCTTTTCTGTTCTTGAACAAGGACAAGACAAACGTATTTTCATGCAGTTTGTTAGGAATCTATCAATCTGAGATAGTCTCTGCATATTTAGTTCCAATACTGTAACCTCTCTTTTTTGTGCACCTCTAACCAACCCTGCAGAATCTAAGGGAATTTTTCGTGCCTTTTGTTACCTTTTCAATTAAACACCACAGCTTGTTTCTTTTATCCCCCTCACTGGGATTATACTGTTGTAGTCCATGTGCTTAGGCAACAACCATTTTAGTTACACACACATTCCACATAGGTGAAAGATTAATATACATATTTTTTAAAAATTAATCTTGAGTATCATTTAATAATAGAAAACTTAAAACTCCAACAATAACCAATTTTTATTTGTATTTGAGAATGCTTTTGAGCTCTTTTTTTGAGGGGGGGGAATTGAATTTGGCATTTTATTATTCGAAGTCACTTAGCTATAACGTCTGATACTTTTAAAGAAAATGTCTTCCAAAAACTTAACTGGAGTTTTAAAAAAAAAATGTATTTATTTAAATGCCAGTTAAGTGTGCAACAACAAAGTAAGTTGTGCAAGTAAGACAGGCATTGTTTAAATAGTATTTAAGAACTGCATGGCACTTGCAGACATAAGAAAAGGTGTCTACTTCCAAGAGTTTATAGCCAAGGGCCCTGAAATCACATTGGGATGTGTTAGCTGGGCTTGTGTGATGGTTCATTGAAGTTGAGGACACAATGGGTCCAGCCCTGTTGGGGTCTTGTTCAGCAACATGCAGGGCTGGCTCCAGGGTTTTTACCTCCCCAAGCGGTGGGGGGGAGGGGAAGGGGAGAAAGGCACGATCGGCAGCAGCTCCACTGCACCGCTTTCTTCTTCAGCAGCAGGTTCTTCCCTCCGAGAGGGACTGAGGGACCCGCCACCGAATTGCCTCCGAAGAGCCCGACTTGCCGCCTCTTCCCCTTGGCCGCCCCAAGCACCTGCTTGCTGAGCTAGTGCCTGGAGCTGGCCCTGGCAACATGACATCTCCAATAGTTTATACAGGCTTGGCTTTCCCCTCAGGCTTGGCTTCCCTTAAGGCTCCTTCAGACCAGTCTGTTCCCAAAAGTTTCCAGGGCTTCTCCTAAAGCTTGGTATCGCTCCTTTTGGGGCTTCCTCCATAGACAGAGCATGAGAACCACCTATCGCATGTCTCTTCTAGACTGAGCAACAGGCCCTGCCTTTGTTTCCTGCCTTGCTCACGTGATCAGTCATATGACTTAGAACTTCATTCTCTTGATCTTAAAGGGCTCAGGACCTGTAACAGTTGTGCTGGGCCAAGCCTGTCCTTACAGCAACAGAGCCATGTTACCAGGCCCAGATTAAGCCAATCTGGGGCTCTAGGTGCACACCTCCTGGGAAGACTCCCCACTCTGGAACCGTGGCTCCACTTCTGGGTTTGTCAGTGGCAGGGGCCACCCACATAAGAGCTGTCCACTGGTTTAATGAGGGAGCTACGCTTCCCCTCTCCCTGGTCAGGCTGGCCTCCCTCTCTGGACCACTGCACCCTGTCTTCAGGCAGACTGGGGTCTCCCTCCGAAAAAGCAGGACTCAGCACCTATGTTTAGGGTTGCCTTCCTGACAGCACACAGAGTTATGAGGGGATGGCAGCAGCAAGGCCCCCTGAAACACAGTCCTCAGCTGGGTGATGATGGCGGGGGGCTCCCAGAGCAGCATATTTCAGAATTAAGATGAATGGGATGCTTCATGAAGCTGTTGTTTCAGGCCCTCTACACATTTAAGCAGTCATTGATTGCACTTGGGTCACATTTTCAAGCTTTTCTTTGCGACCATGAGCACTAGTGTTTTTTAAGAAATGAAAGGTGGATTCTGCTCTCATCATGTGACATAGAAACTGCCAGCCAAGGCATGGGCCTATTGTACCTAAACCTTAATCTGACTTTGGATGTTTATCATTTTGTCGTAAAAGACATGTAAAACTATAACAGTAAGATCTTCAATATAAAATTAACTCCTTTTCTCAACAAGGACATTTAATACTATTGGAGAAACTATTGGAGTGGATTTTCCACTTTAAAAGATTCTATACAAATAGAGAACTAATAAGAGAAATTGTCAAACTGAAGACTGACTTGATTTTTTTGCGTTTTAAAAGTGTTATATTTTTTGTGACAATATTTAGAAATATGTGTGACGCTCTGTACCTCAGGGGAACATCCTTCATCCCCATGTTCATCCTTCTAATATGATTGTGTAGTATCCAATGTAAAGTTTGTCATGTCAGGTGTCTTCGGAAGGCTCATGATGCACTGAGTATTGTTGTTATAGTAATGTTATAGGTTGTAATTTCATGTATATAGTTATGAGGCTGAAAATGTGGCCTCATGGCTTAAAACAAACCCAGGCAAAACTCTCCAGGAGCAGAGGGGCAATTCACACCTCATCAGGGCATGTATGGGACAAACCCAGCCCAGCCTCACAGGAACAAAGGACACTGGCCTACGCAGCAACAAAGGGTCTGTTGGACTCTCACGTGAGTCACTCCCCTTCCCTTGGTCAGTTTGGGACTATAATGAGGTAATGCTCACCTGACTCTGAAGAGGCTGGGCAAAGCCATGAGGGAAGAAAGAACATGATGAAAGGGAGAGACATTTGCCATGCTCTCTCTCTCTCTCTCTCTCTCTCTCTTTCTCCCTCTCTCCCCCCCCCCCCCCCATCTACAGACACCACCACCAAGCGATTGAAGTGCTGATCAAAGGGGAGAGCCTGGCTGAAGGGCAACCAGCCAGCCTGTGGTGAGAAGCATCTAAGTTTGTAAGGGCTCTGAAAGTGTTAAGATCAACGTAGAATGTGTTTTGCTTTTATTTCATTTGACCAAATCTGACTTGTGCTTTGACTTATGATCACTTAAAATATATCTTTTGTAGTTAATAAATGTGTTTGTTTATTCTACCTGTTAAACTTATCTGCCTAACAATATATAGATATAACTTTCATAACAGTATGTTTCCCTACCAGGAAAGAATTTTATAAGATTTTTGTGTTCACATTTGCTATTTCAATATTACCCATGCCTTATTTCCCTCAGGAGAGTTCAATACTTCTCATTCCAATAATATTTTTGGTTTAAATTATTATTTTCTGCCAATCTGTCTATATTTTGGGGCAGAACCAAATTAGACATACTAAATTTTCTTTTCTGTTGCAGTTTGTCCCAAACTGCTTATGAAACTTATTAATGTGGAAGGGGTATAAAATAATCTACCTAATATACGCATTTATACTGCGTTTCCATCAATAGCAGTGCTTCTTGTGTATGTTCTTCTCTGTTCATTCACCAACTTCCATAAGGAAGTTAAGTGCTTTTTCCTCCATTTATCTTTGATTTGCTTTTGTTAATTTTGTTCAAACTGTGTAAAATTTTAAGAGCTGTACTGGTAATTCATTTCCACTAAGAATCCTTGAATAAAAGTTTTGTCCAAATCAATGTATATAGGTTTTGCTATTTTTCTGTGATTAAACTACCCAGAGGAAGTATAGGTACAGTAGGAAGGAAAGCTATGGAGAACCCTACTTTTACTGATAATGTTCAGGGATTGAATTTTCATTCTGAAACAAATTGCCATAATAGGGTGGACTGTTGTCTGCTAGACCATAATTGTTGGGTAACTGGTGTAATCTTATGTATCGCTCCTAGTTTTTTCTTTTTTATATATATATTTTATTGAAGCCCACATTTCAGAGTTGCGATAGCAAGAGGATGCTTCTTAAGAATAGACTCCTTATCTTCAGACCGTGGTAAGCCTGAGAGAGATTGAACCAATGCAATTACTTTTTAACTTTCATTCCAGTCTGCTGCTGTTCTTAAATTTGCTGCTCAATAACATTTAAATTTTTGAAGTCCAATGCCTCCCTGTGCTGAAGGCAATGGTTTTTAAAGGCCCATAAAAATCTAGCTGCAGTTCTTTTCTAACTTTTCAAAGAAGATCTTAGGTATTTTTATAGCGTGCATATAAAACAAGTAGAAAACATGCAGAAGTCAGTTAATACATGTGGCCCATGATCTATCCAGACACATTACAAAAGATTTATTTCAGGTTCTTGCTTCCTCCTGAAATTTTTGTGAGGAGGAGAAAAATTAGCCTAATAAGTGAGTCTACTGAACCAGTTACATATATGTCTAAATATTTTATTTTTGTAGACTCTTAGGCAATAATTCTATCTGTTTTTGTCTTTGAATATCCACTTTGTAGCCCAATATTTGTCTAATTCAATCATCTTCTTCTTTCCCCATATCTCATGATCTGGGGTTGGACTGTCGTGCAATTATCTGCCATCTTCATCTGTCTGAGGCAGTACTTAGGTCCACCTGCTTACCATCTTCATAGAAAATCAGGGTTGGAAGGGACCTCAGGAGGTCATCTAGTCCAACCCCCTGCTCAAAGCAGGGCCAATCCCCAGACAGATTTTTGCCCCAGATCCCTAAATGGCCCCCTCAAGGATTGAACTCACAACCCTGGGTTTAGCAGGCCAATGCTCAAACCACTGAGCTATCCCACCCCCCTTCCATCCATTGCTTCCTCAGTTTTCCTCTGGGTCTCTTTTCTTACCACCATCTCCTGCCCTGCCATCTGCACCAGGTCCTCTTCATTTATCCTCTGTATGTGTCCAAACCAGTGAAGTTGTGTTTCCTGGGTTTTGTCAGCCACATTACAGACTTTGACCTCCATCCTAATGCTTTCATTTTGAAATCTGTCTCTTCGTGTAACTCTCTTTATTGCTTTATGACATCTTGGCTTGAACACTGGTAGGTGTTGAACTTTCTCTTTACCAACCATGCTTCTGCACCATACAGCATTGCAGTGCACACCATAGTTCTATACATTTGGGCTTTCAGTCTCAGTGGCATATGCTTGTCTCACACACAACCCCTGACATGTTATTCCACACTCTTTCAGAGCTCCCCAGTCGGGACTGTATCTCACTTTTAAGCTCTCCATCTTCCATAACCCAGCCACCAAGGTACTAGAACTGGTCTGTCTGGCTTAATTGTACTCCATTAATCTCTATATCCAGTTTTCCTGTGACACCTCTGCTAACTCACATGATCTCAGTCTTAGTCATGTTCATTTGCAATCCATGCCTGCTTAGTTGGTCATACCACTGATTTAGTGTTTTCCCTAGACCTTCTTTTGAGGATGCCCTTTATTGCTACATCATCTGCATACATAAGCTTCTCATCTTTTCCCATTGGAATCTTCCTGCTGACATAGTCCATCAGTATGATAAACAGCAATGGACTGAGGGCCAACTTTTATGTCAAAGGAGCTTGTTGTTCTACAGTTCCACAGGTTTAGGTGATCTATGTAGTGCATTCACCATATGACCCAGGAACACCTCAATACCAACTGGCAAAGAGGTTACAAGTATATCTTGACCTTGGTTTGTACTTTCTCCTTAACCAAAGAATATCATGTGAGATCTTAAATGAAGCCAGGGTCATGAGTTGACAAACCGGTATTTTGCCAGACAAAAGATGTTTATCCACCTACCTCTGGGTCAGCATATAAATTAAGTATTATAAGCCAACCCAAACGAACTCCCATTAATATACAAAGTCAACAGGGGTGTGTGAAATCAACAGGAAAAACAATGGGGATTTTTACTGTCTCTGAGGACTGGCAATGAACTTTGGGGCTATAAGTTGAAGGCAAGGAGACACCCCTTTATCCTGGACTGAAGAAGTAATTGGGTGGTGCAGTTACATTCATGAAAATGGGATCTTAACCAGACTTGATTGAAAAGCTGCAAAGGACATTTGGGTGAGATGAACTTCTTTAGACTTTAGTTAAGTTTAGTCTCTAGAAATTGTGTTGTGATTTTTGTTGTATATGTAACCCTTTTGTTTCCATGATCTTTACTCACTTTCTCTTGAATCTCAAATCTTTGGTAAAAAAAAATAATAAATCTTAATTGTTTTTGCAATAAATTTATCTCTGTGCTGTGGTGTTATACAAGGAGGTGATCCTGAGTTGAGTCATTCAAGTTGGGTGTGTACACTGTTTCCCTTGGGGACAGCAGACATGGGATTTCTGAGTGTTCAGTAGAGAAGGGGCTGGACACTACAGAGGACTGGGGTACACATATTGTTAATCTGCAAGGCAAAGCGAGAGCTACCATACTGCAGAGGAGATTATTTGGGTGGCTAACAGGCTGGTGGTATCAGGGAACTCACACCCAGCTAAGTACTCTTTCTCTCTACACCATTTTCCTGTTTCAGGTTCCCACCTGCACTTCATTGGGCCACAAACACTCCTCTTTCTTCCTTAGTTTTCCCCATCTGCATTGTACACAAACCTCTTCTACCATGGCAATCCATGTTTTTTTGAGGTGGTTCCACTCCTCTTCAACTGATTCCAAATCTGTTTCTTGGTAGTTATCCTATATTGCTTGCACAAGCTTCCCCTTAATTTCCCATACTTGAATCTCAGTTCACTCCTTGTCCAATGCTGTACTATAGTCTTTGCCACAAGAGGCTTACCCTTGATGCCCTTACCATCTCAGTTGGTATAAATTTGCCATCTATAACTGAACTCCACTGAGATTTCCTCACCAATATCACATCAGTCTGGCCAATACAATCTAATTCCTGTCCTGTAGGTATCGAGGATATGTGCAATATGAAGATAAAGAAATATTTCATCTTTTTAAAAGGCTATTTTATGTTTTGTGGTTTCAGTTATAAGTCCTGTAATATTTTCATTGCTTCTCATTTGTCGCCACAAGTGACTCCGTTGCCAAAATAAATTTTTATGATGCTACTGCTGATATCCTTCAGTCCTGATCTAACTCAAGAACTAATAACATTTTGCTTTCTGACTGGCTGCTTTCCCCCCACTGCCTTGATTGCTTTGCGCTTTACTTATTGCTCCCTGCTTGACACTGCATACCAGTGACTGATTATTTACGGATTGATTGATTCCTCCTGCAGTTTCTTTTTTAATTTATCTGATCCATAACCGATTCACTGTACTTTAGTTCATTGCTTAATAAATTCAAGTTTTGTTTCCTCTATTAACTGCTTCTTGTCTATAACTAATTAATATGACCATATGGCATTCCCCTCTTCCCTTCAGTGCATTACCTTTGTCCTCTCCCTCATCTCCTCTTCCTCCCTGCTACCTCCTCAGCATCTCACAGCAACTATACTATCTCCTTCAAGGTTGCCACCTGGATGGTTTTTGCCAGGTGCTACAAAATCTCCTGCTTTTTTTTTTTAATGGCACTAATGTTCCATCTGTAAACTGCAGTGCGCAAACACAGTAGTGCCTGTGCAGCGTGTAACTTCTGGCATTCACCTGTCACATGACTGGGAGGGGAGCACAGCCGGCACAGCACACGGATCCCTCTCTGCGTCCCAAGCACTCAGTCTTCTAGAGACCCGACTCCAAGAAGACCCGGTCCCGGCGCGCCGGGGGCCGCTACCGGCCTCACACCGTCCACGGGCACCTCTTAACGGTTTCACGCCCTCTTGAACTCTCTCTTCAAAGTTCTTTTCAACTTTCCCTTACGGTACTTGTTGACTATCGGTCTCGTGCCAGTATTTAGCCTTAGATGGAGTTTACCACCAGCTTTGGGCTGCATTCCCAAGCAACCCGACTCCAAGAAGACCCGGTCCCGGCGCGCCGGGGGCCGCTACCGGCCTCACACCGTCCACGGGCACCTCTTAACGGTTTCACGCCCTCTTGAACTTGAGAGTTCCTCTTCTTCCTTACCCAGTACCCTCACCTCTAATTGTACCAACTCAAACTTGGTCCTCCTGCCATCCCCACCTTCTCCTCCTCCTATGCCTTTCTCCATCAGCCATTCTGCTTTAATGGTCCTTCCCTTTCAGATCTCATATCCCTCTCTCTAAGATTCCTCTTGAACATCTGCAAATGGATGTGGCAAAGTTATCAGGTTCTTCCTCTTCTTCCACCCTCTCCTGGCACTTTCAGTCCCCCCCTCTTCCCACTTGCATGGAACAGCATTCAGTCAGTCTCCTCTCTCCCCTCCCCATCAAGCTTTTGTCATCTATTGCCTTGCAGTTCCCTCTCATCCATCTTCATCTCTGATCATGACTCTTGGCTCTCCATCTTCCTCTCATACCTCAGGGGCCTTACTCCACCCTCATCTTCCTTGACCAACTGGCTGGTTTTGCCACAGTTGATCATACTCCTCCTCTTGAAATCCTGTCAGCTCTTGACTTTTATGACTTCATTTCCACCTGGTTCTCCTACGCCTTTGATTGTCCCTTTGGTGTCTCATTTGGTAGTAGTCGTCTTCTTTTCTCCCCCTGTTGGTAGGGGTTCCTCAGGGATCCTTCCTTTGCACCCTCCTCTTCTCTCTTTATGCCATATCTCTGGGTGATCATATATGCAAACATAGCATTGACTTAAATTTTATGATGATGACTCATTTATACTCCAGACCAGTCTTCCTGTATCCAACTAATATCTCAGCCTGTCTTGCTGACATCTCTCTGTGGATGTGCACCCATCAACAAATATTAATATAGCCAAGACTGAGCAACAGATCTGTTCCCTGAGGCTCTCACCACTCTCCTTTCTCTGTCATGGTCCACAGCATCAGCATCCTCCAATCTATCTAGTATAGGCTCATGTCATAACTATAAAGGGATGGGTAACAGCTCTCTTGTGGACAGTATTATAAAATCCCTCCTGGCCAGAGACTCCAAAATCCTTTTACCTGTAAAGGGTTAAGAAGCTCAGGTAACCTGTCTGACACCTGACCCAAAGGACCAATAAGGGGACAAGATACTTTCAAATCTTGGGGTCGGGGGGAAAGGCTTTTGTTTGTGCTCTTTGTTTGGGAGGTTGTTCACTCTTGGGACTGAGAGGGACCAGACATCAATCCAGGTTCTCCAAATCTTTCTGAACAAGTCTCTTATATTTCAAACTTGTAAGTAAACAGCCAGGCAAGGCATGTTAGTTTATCTTTGTTTTCTCAACTTGTAAATGTACCTTTTACTAGAGTGTTTATCTCTGTTTGCTGTACTTTGAACCTAAGGCTAGAGGGGGGTCCTCTGAGCTCTTTAAGTTTGATTACCCTGTAAAGTTATTTTCCATCCTGATTTTAGAGAGATGATTTTTACCTTTTTCTCTAATTAAAGCCTTCTTTTTAAGAACCTGATTGATTTTTCCTTGTTTTTAGATCCAAGGGGGTTGGATCTTGATCCACCAGAAGTTGGTGGGAGGAAGGAGGGGGGATGGTTAATTTCTCCTTGTTTTAAGATCCAAGGGGTTTGGATCTGTATTCACCAGGGAATTGGTGAAGAGTTTCTCAAGGCTTCCCAGGGAAGGGAATTAGCTTTGGGAATGGTGGCAGCGGACCAGATCTAAGCTGTTAGTTAAGCTTAGAAGTTTTCATGCAGGCCCCCACATTTGTACCCTAAAGTTCAGAGTGGGGAAGCAGCCTTGACAGCTCATCTCAAGCCTATAATCTCTCTTTATCTTTGAATCTGACACTTTTTTCACCTACTTATCTAGGCAGTGTCTAAATCTTGCTGCATTTTCCTGTACAACTTGTCCAAGATCTGATCTTGCCTGTCTGCCCACCCTAATGAAACTCTTGTCCAAGCCCGAATTATCCCCCTCCTTGATCATTGCAGTTTGGTCTTCTCTGGGCTTCCTTGACCTCCCCCTCTTCCCCCCAAGTCTACACATATGCTGCTGCTAAGATCGTCTTCCTGGCTCGTTATCCTCCCTTCTTTAAGTGCATAGGTGCTAAAACTGGGGGTGCTGCAGCACCCTCTGGCATGAAGTGGTTTCCATAATATACAGGGTTTACAGTTTGGTTTAATGGCTCTCAGCACCCCCACTAAACAAACTGTTCCAACACCGTTGTTTAAGTCCCTATTTTGATGCAGTGGAAGGGGGTAAGCCAAACATAAACTTGTTCTAACCTTCAAAGCTCGCCACAGTTTGGCCTCATCCCACCCATCTGTCCTATTTTATTGCGAGTTCATCTTCGGTCTCCACTCTGCCAAGGATACCAGCCTCAAAGAGCCACTTCTTGAATTCTCCTGCAAGCATCTTGATGCTTTGTCCATGCTGCCTCTATTGCAACAGAAAATCTCCAGACAAAATCCATAAAGCCACCACCATTTCCTTCTTTAAGTCCGTCCTCACCTCTGCTGTAATGCATACAGAAAACAACCATCTGGTTACAGGCTAGGTAAGTGTTGAATAATGATTTATTTCTACCAGTTGGCTAAAATTGTGGAAACAGCCTGTGCTAAAATATCCTACTATTTCTGTTTACTGTCGTCGTCATCCTCCTCCTCTCTCATTCCAGCCTGGCCTACTGGTTTGTCTTTATTTTATAATTGAGAACATTTTGGGATGGGAACCATCACTTGTTATATATTTGTACAGTGCCTAATACAATGAGGCCTTCTTGCAATGTTTGATAAAACAGGAATGTGAGAGTGGGCATCCTTTGTCTGGATTTAGTTTTCAGGAGTATTTCTATAGTAAGATGTTAGCTTCTGATGTTAACTGTAATGTATATATTTGTTTTCTACATTTCAATCCATAGCATTCAAGGCAGCCCACTAGGAAAGGCCAGTCAACCCACTCAAAGACCTTCTATATGTCAGGAGGTGACAAGGCAAATTCCTGTCTCTTCATATGGGCCAAATGGTTACAGTTCAATGTGTGTCTCAGATTGTTTGAGGATGATCTTCCAGAAATAAAACCGAACTGTTTGGTATTGATCTGTTTTAGTCAGGGGTGGGCAAACTTTTTGGGCTGAGGGCCACATCTGGGTGGGGAAATTGTATGCGGGGCTGGGGCAAGGGGTTGGGGTGTGGGAGGGAGTGCGGGGTGTGGGAGGGGGTGCAGTGCGCAGAAAGGGGCTCAGGGCAAAGGATTGGGGCAGAGGAGGGGTGTGGGGTGTATGAGGGGGCTCAGGGAAGCGGGTTTAGAAGCGGGGGGGTGCAGGAGGGGTTTCGAGCTCCGGCGCTCGAAGCATGCCTGCCCTGGCCCCATGCTGCACCGCTCTGCTCCGCTCCAGGAAGCGCTGTGGCCCCTGGGGGTGGGAGGGCAGAGGGCTCTGCGTGCACTGCCCTTGCTGCGCCTCCAGTTACCTCCCCCGAAGCGCCCATTGGCCGCAGTTCCCCATTCCCAGCCAATGGGAGCTGCAGGGGGTGGTGCTTGGAGGCAAGGCAACGCATATGGAGCCCTCGTGCCCCCCCCCCTCCGCCCGGGGGCTGCTTCTGAGAGTGGTGCCGGGCCCACGGCGCCACGGGGGGCAATTCCGCGAGCTGGATCCAAAGCCCTGAGGGGCCGGATCTGGCCCGCGGGCTGTAGTTTGCCCACCCCTGGTTTAAGTAGTCTTATTGCCTGTATTTTGGCATAATTTCTGATGTCTGTATGGAGAAGTGATTGGCTCACAGCACAAAGAGAGAGTGTAGGTCCTATCAGTATTCTAATACATACTGCATAGTTTCCTGGAGCCTACTCTTTTTTATTTCTGTAGAGAACGTACTCAATTAAAAGGATTAATTTCTGCCAAAAAGATTTTAAAAACCTAGCAGTGGAGCCATCTTGCCCAATTTTATGTTGTTTCTATTATAGCCCTTTCAGCTTTAGCTTGGGATATTGGTTTCTCTATTTTAATTACCAAATTTCTGATATGATGGCTAGTTTTGTTTTTTCTAAGTAATATTGTATCTGTTATGAGGAATTGTGACGTTGTGCAGTCTATATGGTTTTATAAAAACCTGATAATAAGTCAATATAATGTAACTGAGATAGTTTTAGAGAAAATACGGTAATAAGTGAATGTAAGTAACTGGGATATGCCTCATGCAAAAGGTCTCTTGTAAGGTATCATTACAAAGCTTATAATCTACTGAGTGTGATCATCTGATTTGTATAAATGTACCACTCTTGTATCTAAAACTAGAAATATAAAATGTAACTCTGAGGGCCTATTGTAATTGGGTAAAGTGTGGACCATTAATGATGGTTTGGAATCTTGATGACTCCCATTGTCTGCAGATGGCTGTATTTACCTGTGAGTCTTCCTGTATATGTGTGTGCTGGCAAGTGAGTAATGAAGTCTTGCAGTGACATGTGATCATGTCACCTGAACTGGAATCCATCTTTAACCTGGTGCTTTTCCAGTGAGGGGGGGTGGAAACCCAGAGAGACAAAGAGTTCCCGCCTTATGCAAAAGATATATAAAGGGGGGAAGAGAACAGGGAGGGAGAGAAGCCATCATGAAGAATCCCCTAGCTACCACCTGAGCTGCAACAAGAGCTGTACCAGGGGAAAGAATTGTGCCCAGGCCTGGAAGGTGTCCAGTCTGAGAAAAACTTACTGAAGCATCTCTGAGGGTGAGATTATCTGTATTCAGTTTGATTAGGCATAGATTTGCGCATTTTATTTTATTTTGCTTGTGACTTACTTTGTTCTGTCTGTTACTACTTTGAACCACTTAAATCCTACTGTCTGTATTTAATAAAATCACTTTCTATTTAGTAATTTACTCAGAGTATGTATTAATACCTGGGGGAGCAAACAGCTGTGCATATCTCTCTATCAGTGTTATAGAGGGCGAACAATTTATGAGTTTGCCCTGCATAAGCTTTATGCAGGGTAAAACGGATTTATCTGGGTTTAGACCCCATTGGGAGTTGGGCATCTGAGTGCTAAAGACAAGCACGCTACTGCGAGCTGTTTTCAGGTAAACTTGCAGCTTTGGGACAAGTGATTCAGACCCTGGGTCTGTGTCTGGAGCCAGACGGGAGTGTCTGGCTCAGCAAGACAGGGTGCTGGAGTCCTGAGCTGGCAGGGAAAACAGAAGCAGGGGTAGTCTTTGCACATTGGGTGGCAGCTCCCAAGGGGGTTTCTGTGATCCAACCCGTCACAGTATCTGTTATGAGGAATTTACATATTGTGATGTATAGAAATACTGAAAGGAGACTTAATAGTTCTAGGTCTTTCATCATATGCCTGTCTGCTTTAGTCTGCAAGAGATCTTGGAAGGAGAGTTTATAGGAAGGATTAGCCAAATTATTATCAGCTTTATTGCAGTTTGTGGTCTTAAAAAAACCAAAACTTTTATCAGGGAGTGAAGTGATCCATAAAAATCTGCTGACCTGCTGACTAGGGCTGTTAATGTGGTGTTGCAGAATTGTGGGAACAAAATTGACCATTGTGAGGTAGATGTGGGAGAAGAATGTTTCTGTTAAACTCAATTCATATGGAGCTTTAGAGATTTCTAATCTACACCCAGTAAACTTGTTAAGCATTGCTAGGCAAAATTAACTTTTTTCTATGAGCCATACAGTTTCACTAAATAACTGCTCCTTAAAAACTGCTCCTTTATCTTTTTTAGGTAATAATTTCTCTTTGCAAAACAAAAAGTCTGGATTTCAAGATGGACCATTTAAACTCTGCTTTATTTTTGGTAGAAGATATGGGAGCATATTCCTATCTTGTTTATGCAGCCCCCAAATTAAAGGAAATAGAAGTAGAAAATTCTAATACACAGGCCAAATTCTGCACTGACTTGAATGTCATGCAAACTCATTGATTTCAGAGGAAAAATGAACAATTTCTTATTATTATATCATAGTATCAATTGACAGAAGCAACTCTTAAACTAAACTCATAACCTAATTTGATGACATACAAAAGGTAAGACAACGTTTTTAAACTCCCCTTTCAAATGTTATTTTATTGTACAGTACCGAGCTTCTGTTGGTGAGGGAGACAAGTTTTCGAGCTTACACAGAACTGCTCTTCAGGTCAGTGTAAGCTCTGTGTAAACTCAAAAGCTTGTCTCTCTTGCTAACAGAAATTGATCCAATAAAAGATATTACCTCACCCACCTTGTCTCTCTAATATCCTGGGACCAACATGGCTACAACAACACTGTATATTTTAATGTATAGTGAGGCATATCTTCTAAAGGGTTGCATTCTAGTCTAGCAGATGAAATGCATTTTATTAAAAACATGTTATTTTGTGGCTTTGCATATTTTAAGGCATACAGCAGAGCAAAAGCAAATAGATTTTATTTTAAAGATTTTGCTTAATCAGATGTTTATATTCTCTGTATTTTTAATATATAAAATATTCTGACAATAAGGTGGCTTTTCTTTTCTGAGGTCAGCGGCATTTAGATTAATCAGGCTGACATTTCGTGCTGGTGGGTCATGAACTGTTGATAATAGCATTAAATGGTGCTTCGTTTGCTGTGGGAAGCCCAACTCATTATCCAGCCACTATATTAAATCATAGTCACAAACAACTGGAATCTTATGAACAGTCTACAGAAATGGTGAATCAAGGAAAGTGGGTGTCCATCCCTACCCCCCATCCTTTCCACTCCCTATGCATGCAAAAATTGTTCAAGCTGACTGTGATATATGAGGTCGAGAGCAGTATCCCCTATTTGAGAAGCTGGAATGGTCCTGGGTGAAAAATCTCTGTTTTGTATGAAACAGAAACCTGAACACTTCGCATTTTCTGCTCTTCCTAATTAAGGGATATTATTTTCATAGTCAGTCTGTGTGAAAGGCTTCACAAACAATCAAAACAAAAATGCATTTTCCAGAGCTAAAAGAAAATATAACTTGATGCAAAACTAAAATCAACTAATTAAAAAGCTGTTTTTCCTATATATTGTAAAATGTAAGTTCTCATTTAAAAAATAAATTTTGTTGGGGGCTTCTAAATTATTCTCTTACTTGCCATTCACTGTTGAAATAGATGGCAAAATATGTTTTTATCTTAACACCGCATCATTGTTCTAGAGATGAGAGAAAGCAACATATCATAATGGATCATAATGGGGGGAAGATGTGTGCTTTTGAAGTGCAGGTCAAATGTGTATTGCAGCTTTACAGCTAAATGGATGCCTTACACCAAATAACCTGTGCTTATTCTCCTCAGAACAGATCTGGGAGGCTTTTCTTTATATGAGTCAGTCTTCTGGTGCTTAACAGCACTATACTTCTGATATCAAGGAATGCTTAAAAAAATGAGCTAGTCTAATTTCTACATCCAGCACTAGATAACTGATGATTCGAATACTGTTGGAAGACATGCTGTCCATATGTTAATTGGTATATAAATATTCATTAATGTGAAAAACATGTTAATCGTAATGCTGAATTCTTTCAGACTGAGTTCAACATTTCCTGTTCTTTCAGCTAGAATATACATTTGTATATTTTATAAATGGTCACAGTAAGGTAAACATTTTTCTAGAACTATACTTTGCACTGTGCATATATTTTAGGGGTACAGGAAGAGGAAAAACTGACTAGAATGTGCAAGAAAAACATATTTTAACTCCTCAAATTAATTGCCTTTTAGGTTAAATACCAGCTGAAAACTGTCTCTTTAAGAGAACAAGAGAGCATGAGAAAATCCTGGGCCACTAGAGGTCACTGTTTGGTAATCAACTTCTAATGAACCAGAACTGTCAGGAAAGCCAATAAATTACACTGTGGATTTTTTCTAATTATGAATTCCTATTTAATCATTCAATGACAAGTTAACTGTGGCAGTGGTTTTATGTACTTTGCATACACAGTTATGCTAATATACTATTATATTTCTTGGGATGCAAGTCCTCCATCATTAGAGCAGTTCATTACCAAAGACTCTCTTATCTAATCATAATTACTGATTATGAGAAATAATTAACTTTGTTACCCTCTTAATTCTGTTCATGGGCAAAAGGCAATTTTCCTTTTTTTCCTTTTAAGTGGAAGAGCCTGGCATTTTATTTAATACTGTAGCAAACATTTACCTTTAAAGAAAAGTAGTTAGCAGTATTTGGTTTTTTTTTTTTTTGCAAGTGAGTTAATGCAATGATGTTGGGGAAACTATATTTATTTTAAAAAGTTGACAATTTTGTTGTGGAGCTTTTTTGAACTTTGATTCATTATATTAAACAAATTGAAAACATTCTCATTTCCATGGAAATGAAGTCTGTGGAGTGTATAAAGATTTGTAAAGCTACAATATATTTAAGTAGAAAGGTGAGATCTAATGATATATTTCTGCTTTCTGCTCTAAGATTTTTCAGTCTACTTTTTATATTTCCATGTTAAACTTTGTATTAAGAAGTATTTCAAGAGTTCAATGTGATTTTAATCATAGCTGCTCTAAATTAATGTGTAAATTGCATCAGGTAATTTTTGAGGGCATTGAATGCATTAAAGCTTACACTGAAGTGCAGTATCATGAAATAGGGTTCTGTGAAATAAGAAAACCTAACTATTCTGGAAGAGGAGTAATAAGGGAGCTGTGGCTAGAGGATCCAAGTAGGATATTTTTTGTAAGAGAGAATTTTATAATCACCGTCAAGTAATTCATCAAATGTAAGTTCTGTAATGTTTCTCTTCAGGTTGCTTTCGTAGCATTTGTTCATAGGCTTGCATTGCTACATCACTTGGCTCTTCCACTGCTGGATAAAAACTTCTGTAATTTCCTTTGTTTGGTTAAACTGAAATTATTTGAGGAAAATATTTGATTGCATTATGGATACAAAATTAAGTGAAAACACACCTTGCAAGTAAATTTGTATTTAGGAGGAGAAGTTGTAAGAAAGAAAGAAAATAGAATGTGGATTGTTTACTGTACCCTGTAAAGATCAAAAGTTAAAATGGGTGGGAGTAAGGATAGCAGCATCTAAAACTCATTTTTATGGTGTCTCAGATTATCCAGAAAGTTCTAAATCTTAGCACCTCCTCTCCCATTTAGTTTAGTGTGACATAGTGGTTCACAAGCTTAGAATGTAACCAGCAGTTCTATATTTTTAAAAGCTTTTCCCTTTTGATCCAATAAAATTCTATTAGATATTAAGTCATAGACTACTCCATAGTTAAAATTCAAACTTTTTTGGTGGGCAAGCCTCCAATAGAAAACATCAGCACTGGATTTCTTTTGAGGTGTATTATGTATCACTTTTCAGGTTTTATATAGATCTAATGTATATAAAATTTGTTATATTGTTTGAGAATTTAATTATTGCTACTGTTGAATACTCTTATTTTACAAAAAGCATAATTATGTACATATGCACACTTTCTTCTCGTCCATATTTTTTTGCTCCTTGAATTTGAAACTATAAATCTGGGAGCTGGGAGTCTCTCTCCCATCCCCCTCTTCTCTAAATTGTTCAGTGTTTTCTAAAAAAAAACTTATTTGTCATATTCTGTTTGAATGATTTCCTTATTCCCGCCACACAATTAGAAGTGGCTACAGATACCTGGGCAGACTTCAGGACTGTGCAGCTGTTGTTGTTTTTTAAGCGAGTCCCTGATTAAACAAAATACTTAAGTATATCCTTAAGTCTGTCTTGATGAGGGACTTATGCACATGCTTAGGATCTTTCCTATTCAACTGCATGTAGGTAAGCGTTTTGGTGAACAGGGGCCTATAGGGGGATAGAGAGAGAGAAGGGGAAGGGCAAAGGCACCATTTCTGAAGCATAGGGAATAGTTTTGTTCTCCTGTTTGTATTAGACAAATTCTTTTGCTGTGTCTTTTTGGTATTGTGTTATTCCTGTGGTGCTATTACTGGAAAATACTTTAAAATTAATAAAAATAAAAATTCTAAATCCTTTTTTCCTTGAAAGAGAAAAATCACTCATTTCCCTGTTGTAAAATTGAGGTTTAAACTCTTGAGTTGATACCTGTATTCTAAATGGTATTAATGTATTTAAGACTCATAGAATCAGATAAAACAAAGTACAATCCAGTCCCAAAACATGGTGGACTGTGACCATTTGTGGACTATGGCCAATTGTTCCTTGTATATGCAGAGAGGGGTAAGTCTGTCCAACTGCAGGTGTGTTGATGAACTTGCTATTTATATTCATCAGTCAAGATAGATGACAGTAAAAATTGTGATGACCATGTTGACTCATGGTTCTGTCATTTTACTTTTGATACCAGTAACTATGAGATGTTGACTTGTCTGAAGACCCTGGCTAGCTCTTCCTTCTGTGTTTCCATTCTTTCATTTCTCAGCGATCTGAAGTGGGGCTTTATAACTATTCATCTGTCATGAGAGATCTTTCTCACGGGGTACCACAAGGTTCTGTTCTTTCACCACTCAAGTTCACTGTGTTATGGTCTCTTATTTAGACCTAGACAATGAAATGTCTTTTGCTTTTGCAGCACATGACGGATTGGGATTTAGATGTGTGGAACATGAACTTAATGCAAAGAGATGGAGATGATGCTAGTAGGTTGGCGGAAGGATTTTGAGTGTATAGCAGGGATGGCTACTGCCCCTTTAATTGAGAGTTTGTTTGCCATTTGTTCACAAGATTCACAGTTCAGGGATATTTTCATATTCCTATATACGGTAGAACCTCAGAGTTACGAACACCAGAGTTACGAACTGACCAGTCAACCACACACCTCATTTGGAACCAAAAGTATGCAATCAGGCAGCAGAGAGAGACCAAAAAAAAGGGAGGGGAGGGGGCAAATACTGTGCAGTGGTTCTCAAACCTTTTTTCCGTGGACCACTTGAAAATTGCTGAGGGTCTCGGCGGACCATTTAATGATCTTTCCAAATGTTGTTTGTACCATTAGATAACTATTGTAAAGCGCTTTGGATAAAAGCGCTAGATAAAAAAAAACCCTTAATAATAATTAGCTTTTTTTATTCTAGAAATAAAGGCACACAACTCCTATTTTAATATCAGCAGTCTTACCTTTCAAATGTGATGGATGTGCCCTCTTTCCCGCGCCATGGCAGCCCCCAAACTGGGGCTGGGAAGGAGGGGGGTCTCTCCTCTCTCCCCCACCGTGGCAGCCACTGAGCTGGGCTGGGAAGGAGGGCCGTCTCTCCCTGGCAGCTGCAGCCCTGGAGCTGGGGAAAGTCGCCTCTTTCTCTGGCCGCTCTAGCCACCTGAATGGAGCTTGCGGACCACTGGTGGTCCACAGACCGAAGTTTGAAAACCTGTGCTGTATAGTACACAGTACCTGTTAAATGTAAACTACTAAAAAAATAACGGGAAAGTTTAAAAAAGATTTGACAAGGTAAGGAAACTGTTTCTGTGCTTGCTTCGTTTAAATTAAAGATGATTACTATGCAGATGAAAAATGCTGCTTTTAAAGTTTCAAAGCTGTATTAAGTCAATGTTCAGTTGTAAACTTTTGAAAGAACAGCCATAATGTTTTGATCAGAGTTATGGACATTTCAGAGTTACGAACAACTTCCATTCCTGAGGTGTTCGTAACTCTGAGGTTCTACTGTACTACTGGAACCTGTGGTGGTGGTGATGGTATTGGCCAAGAGAGCCACTTTATCCACTTTTGGTAATGCGTTAGCTATCTTTTTCTCAATCAGGACCTAGGTGTGGTTATGCAGACATCTCTTTCCTTTAGCTTGGTATAAGCAAGTCAGTCTGATAGCCAGCTGGCCGAGTGGTCAGGCAGTGGCTCCACAATTCTTTCTGATCTGGTCATTCTGGAGGGGCGGTGTATGCGGTATGTCTCAGTCCTCCTGAGTGTCCTCTCCACTTAGGGTTCTGTTACGGCAGAGGGGTGGGGGAGCAAGATAAGAGGACCTACATCCCAGGGTCACAAAGGGGCATTACAGTGTCTGTATCGCTCATTGGTTCACCCTGAATTGCACTCCCCCTTAGGTTGGGTTCTGATCAGGCTACGGCTCCTCTGTGTGTGGCGTGGTCACAGATTTAGGAGTATCTGTTTAGTCTGACAGTGGGATGCTCACCTCTTGTTCCCAGGCTCTAGTGAGTTTCCAACTCCCACAGCTGGGGGGATCTGAATCACTGCTTTCAGAGTAGCCTTAACAATACTATAGCCATGCCCCTCACAGTTCCAGTCCTCATCCTCACTTCCTGCAGCTCCTTCCCCTGTGCTACCAGTACCCTTTTAGACTATCCCTTTAGCTGCTATGGGGTGGGACCTCCCTAAGCCAGTACTGCTCTGTGTCTTGCCCTGGTTTAGTGTGGGGTCCATAAATCCCATCATAACTGCCTCAGTGCAGTATGATCTTACTGGGCTATCCTTGAAGATGGCTCTGAATCTTGGCATAATTGATGCCAGGAACATATTGCATCAGTTCTTTGCCAGTTGTACCATGTTCCTGTTCCCCGCTGGGTAAAATTCAAGGTGTTGCCTTATGATTTGTAAAGCCCTAAGACTTGGGCTCTGACTTTCTGAGAGACTGCTTTTCTTTCCACATACTGCCAAGGCAATTGTCATTTTAATATTTTGGAATATAGCACTGTAGATGTGCATGAGGATTTGGGCACCTGAGCTAAATGTCAGCCATTGGAGGTAAGGCAATAAATTCCAGAATTCAAATATGAACACTAATCTTTTTTGTCAGGATTTGTATTTGACCAGGGGACTGGGAAGAACACTGGCATTACCTACTGCTTTTAAATTATTCTGTACAGGTTTTAGGTATATACTATTTTAGGCATTACAAATGTAAAGGTAAAAGAATTTTCTTGTACTTTGTCATCATAATTTATTTCCTTTCCTAGTGGAGCAGTAGCCTTTTTACCCTATTCGGCAGCTTTTCAAGCGCTGTAATCTCTCTCTCTGACATTACAGTGACCAGAACTGAACACAGTACTTTATAAATTGCAGCATACAGAACAACCTCATCATAACTTTCTTTGGGCTTGTATTTTGTCGCAGAAGCTACAGTAACTTCTACATATAGTTACCTTTTTGTGACCTATTTTCTTTGGCTAATAATTTCTGAGGTGTCAATGATTTCTTGAAAGCTTCTTTTAAATTTGTCATGATCTATTCCTTTCACATTAAACTTTCTTGACTATAGCTTCTGCTCTGTCTTTTGTACTGTAATTAGTAAGAATGCATATTGTTTTCTGTGTTTCAGCATCTCATATAACATATATAAATTAGTTGGAGGTTTTATTACTTTTTTGGTGTCCCTGACTAAGTTCATGTATTGATCCCTACGTAATTTCACTCAACACTTCCTTTCAAAGCGTAAATCTTCTCATTAACCATTCCGATTTTGGTTTTACCAGTTCCTTATCCTTCCATATGCACCACCTTGGATCCCTGGTGGTGTTTAACTGAATCTCATCTGTGCCCTACAGGCACACACTGTATTACTGCAACACCCATATGGATCTATGGCTTATATCCATATATCCTTGTGATGCATGCACGCATGTGAAAGTCAATGCATTAGAATCCCTGAATATCTCTATTGAAGTCAGTGGGGCTCTGAGCAGGCACAGCAGTTCTTCACTGATTATGATGCAGGATTAGGGCTTTAGACAGTATACATTATTTAGGAGAGGGACTGCTATTATCTTTTGTATTTGTACAGCACCTAACGTAGTTGGGCCCAATCCCGATTGCAATATAAGTATTAAGAGATGCAACAGTCACTTCTGCATGCTTGTATTTTTTTTTTTTAACATGCTTATAGAAAACAAAGTCAGATATTTTAATACTCCATCTCATGCTGGCCCATCCAGAACGGAGATGCTAACAAACTGAGCACCTCATCCACACACGTTCTCCTTTTCAATCTGCTCTACTTTCATTCAAGTATATGGTTTCTGGGGGTCCTGTTGGTAATGCACACTGTCCAATCCGGTCTTCCTTTTTATACTTGTCCATACTTGGAAGGAGGAGGTGGAGAGATTATTATTCTACTGCTGACACAGGAAGAATGAGAGTGGCTTGATGCAAAGGAAAATTACGTTCCCTGAGGATAACAAACAGAAGGAGATAAATTAGGAGAGAGGATAATCCTGTATATATGTACATTCCTTAATTTTGATTCAATTTTGCAAAATATGCAAAACAGAGCATTTAGAAGTATAATTAAACCATTCTAAACAAGGAGAAAATTAAAGCATTAAGATGTTTACTTTTTTTAGACTTTAGAGTAATGCTTCATGAGTTGAGAATTCAGATGCACAAATTTTGTCATAAACAGGAATTATGGGCCATGGTGGGGAGATTGTGAAAAGAACCGCTTGCATCCCCTTTTCAGGTTTTTTAAAAAATACACCTATATATCGTACTTACTTCAGTTCTTTAGATTTCAACACAGTCTGATGGTTCTGAAGTCAGAGCTGCTCACCTCTTACAGCGTTCTGTTGCTCCTTTCAGCAGAAGCTGGGCCATTGTGATATTTATCTGAATTCAAACAAGGCTAATTAAAAGAGCTGCTGACAGTTGTTGTGATTTGACTTTGACTGGAGCTTGATGGTCATTATGGGTAAATAATGAACCAGGTCTGCAAATGTAGCAGCTGCCAACTTGGGATAGAAGAGCAGCTATTGCTTCCAATTTAGGGATCTATCGACCGCTTCCCTTCTCCCTGCAGATCTTCTGCACAAAATGAATGTTTTCTGCTGCTGTGTTTTGTGGTTTCAGCTATTTCAGATATAGCCTATAATTTCCTTCTTAAATATTTAATTTAGCCCATTATTAGCTTTCAAATTAACAACTTTTCTGAATTTTTTTAATGAAGATTTTTTGTGCACAATATAACTAGATAAACGATTGTCAGCATGTAGTTAGTTGACATGTTATCCAAGAATCTGCTAGTTAATCTTGTCTTTGTGTAGACATATTTCAATAAATCATATAACTAGATTATTCTAGAAAAAGAGAGAGAGAGAGATTACTGAGGCTTCCTTAACAAACTCTTTTTGTTAGGAATCCGAATACTGAGCACTAAGACATACTTCTTCAAAGCACTGACCTAACCCTTAGTTTTCATTTTTGTTCAGACATCAATAGCTTATGAAATATTTTGATGCAGAGTTCTATTTATCAATACAGAGAAACTGCAGTGACTTTCATTAAGGTGCACTTGTGAATACATTGTCGCTTCATCATGAGGTTTGTCTTGTCCCATTAGCAAGGAGGAACAGGTGCATTAAAGGGAGAAAAAGGCAAATTGTAATTACAGATTAATATAACATTCTTGTAGAATTCCTACCATTATAAAAATAGCACAGAAATTTCAAAATCATAGTCTAGAATTTTATATACATCAGCACTTACTGCATCTATCCAGCATTTGTTCAGCTGCGATTAAAAGGGCTATGTGCATTTTGTAAAATGTAAGAACATTCTTGTGTATAGTGCATAATGCAGCAAAACTAGAGATCTTGCTGGGAGGAAATGATCCCAAACGTGCCCCTAAAAGACAAGTCTTGCTTTGAGAAATAATGATGAAAAATTGTCCATTTATGTGTGTCTGTGTTTCAGCAGAAACTAAACTCTGTATTGTCTGTAGAACCACCTCAATAGTTATTTGTGGGTATATTTTTGTGTGTGCGTGCGCGCATGTGTGCATGTTGTTTCCATCCTGGATAAGGCCAACAATACGGTAACAAGGGGTTATGTTATGCTGGTTTATGTTAAACCAGATCACACCCTAACATGTGCAGAGCCATTCATCTGTGTCACCAAAACCCAAGAGAACATCTGACATGGACTCTGAAACAGAAACAGTGATCACTTACAAATCAAACATGGCACGCTCTAAACCGATTGTGCACGGCAATCTTTTCTAGAAAGGACAACTAATTGAACATGATAAAGTGTAAAGTTAATTAACACCCTTAAATTTGTTGATTACTTTCACGGGATTATATTGTTCGTTGAGTAGCAGCTTTCTGTCCCAGCTGTCGCCTTTTTAGCGCATGTCGCTGGTAAACAATAGAGACACCATAACAAGTCGTAAATGGTCCCTTTGACAGCAGCCCCTTGTGAGGCTGCATCTGTAGAAAATGATTAGAACAATTGCATTTTAAAGACGGCTCACATTGCAGCCCAGGTCCCATCGGCCCTCTTCTTTATCTCTTTTGATGGCAGACTGGTTAAAACCTTTAAGTTCTTTTAAATAAATTAAGTGATTTACTGTGTTTAGTTATATAGCCATAAAATAGCTTTGTATGGCTACCTTAGATGCTGATTGCATAATATTAAGAAATATACTTACTTTTGTTGGAAATTCTAGGAGCATTCCTCTAACTTCCCAAGTCTGAGACATCCTAAGTCTGTTTTTAGCAAACTAGTGGAAGAAAATGGTTCCCTTATTGTCTTTGTATGATTATGTGACATTTAATCTGCTATTGTACATATCAGAATTTAAATAATTTGCTTTTAATTTTGATTGAGGTTTATAACTGGCGTTTCCTCTAAGTGCTTTTTGTTTGTTTTGGTTTGGTTTTGCATATAACAAAACAATGGTAACCTTCACAGAATTTTTCTTTCTGTATCTTGGTGCTTAGTGTGTAACTTGTGCACTGCTTAAGACAAAGTTTTTCATGGGAGCTGGCAAGAATTTTAATAAGAATCGCATAACCCTTAAAAGAAAACAAACACATGCAGCTCTCAAGTTAAGCCTATGTGAAAGGCAGCAAAGAGATGACAAGAAGCTACTTGTTTTAGGGGATTATAGTCCTTTAACTGTATTTTTGCAGAAATACTGGAATAAGGAGCTAGTGTTCTCTTGCATTTTCCAAAGCATAACAGTCAAAGCTTAAAACTCTCACACTAGAAGGTACGACATTGTAAAACAGGAGAGGATTAAAACTCTAACCCTGTTTCTTTTTTGCTTTTTAAATCTGTTTCAGATCATAAATTAGTTTTAAATACAACATTTTTCAATCCACTGTATACATAATAGAACAAGGAAGAAATAGATATTTATGCCTAAACCTCTCACAGTTCTAAAAGGCAGGGTGAAGGTGGGAGCTGCAGTCTCCAGAACAGTCACAGGATCATACAGTTTTCATAATCAATGGATAAGCTAAATTTCGTTTTTCTTTCTAACTTGTCAACAATAAAATCATTTATAAAGTGTGGGTGCATGTGTATGTATACACAACACGCAGCAAGACTCTGATTATCTTGGTATATGCACACCCCCTAGGTGCAATGGGAAGCTTTGTGTTTTCAACAATGTAACTGGATAATGCACACCCTTGGAATGTTGGTCTGTTATTATTTTTTTTAATGTACTATGTTTTGTTTGGGGAGAAGGTGAATGGTGCTCTAAAATAAGAGCAAATCATTTACATGTAAATGCAATCAGTTATTTTTTTCAGTGATTTTCAGTTCACGTTCCTAAAGAATAAACAAGCTGGGTATTAGCAAATTGTTCTTACCATTGCAAATATTTGGAGAGTGCTGGTTGTAAAAAGCCTAGCTCTTAGAGCTGGAAATACTGCCATACCAGTATGCCTTATGCACACCTCATGATTTTTCAAGATATAAGATGCTGTGAGTTTTAAAAAAATGAGGCTAAATTAATTGGGAGAAATAGGTGTTTGAGGGATTACTGATTAGGTACAGAGCTTTTCACTTGTAGGTCATTTAGCACAAACCTGTTCCAGTTCAGTAGTGACCTGACTGACCCAGGTCAGTAGTGACCAGTTACCATTACCATCTGAAGGCTCTTGGACCCCAGTGAAATGAGCGGGTGTTCTCCATCTTGAAGAGGGGTTCCAAAGAGGATGGAGCTAGGCTGTTCTCAGTGGTGGCAGATAACAGAACAAGGAGCAATGGTCTCAAGTTGCAGTGGGAGAGGTCTAGGTTGGATATTAGGAAAAACTATTTCACAAGGAGGGTGGTGAAGCACTGGAATGCGTTACCTAGGATGGTGGTGGAATCTCCATTCTTAAAGGTTTTCGAGGCCCGGCTTGACAAAGCCCTGACTGGGATGATTTAGTTGGGGTTGGTTCTGCTTTGAGCAGAGGGTTGGACTAGATGACCTCCTGAGGTCTCTTCCAACCGTAATCTTCTATGATTCTGTGATCCAGGTTTTAGTAGACAAGTGTCCATATCACCACTTTTAACACTAATTGGCTACACCTCTGGCAGTTTGAAAAGAGGATTGTGGAAACTGAACTAATTCTCACCCCATAGGTGGCCCTTCTAGATTGGCTGAGGTACATTGCATAACAATGTTGCTGCTACTACCTAATGTTGTACCCATTCAGTATACAAATAGAGGACTTCAGACTCCAAAGCTGTCAGTCCAGTACCTTACAGGCAGCTAGATAGAGAGCCCCTGACATACCTACCTCCATTCCGCCAGGTTGCACCTCTCTTCTGGCTCCTGCAGAACATCTTGCTGGTTCTGGCTGCAACATTTCCCTACTTCTACTCCCTCTATGCACACCCCATCTATGACTCTATGAAATTGTGAGACATCCCCATCAACCTTCAACTGGCAGTGGCCAAGATAGCCATCTACCAGTCCAGGAAGTAGAAGCTTGATGGGGAGGCTCTCTGAGAATGTGTGTCTTATTTTCATTTCCTGGTCAATTCTCTTCTCTATGCAGAGTTTCTCTGGGTGACCTCTGCTCACTCCTTGGATTCCTTCAGGGAGCAGTGAGTGCTGTGTGGGGTTCTCTGTTCAGTGTCCCCATACAGTTCCCTCATTTTAAATCTTTGACCTCCACCTCCATTGCTGTTTTATCATTTTGTTGTTCCCAGTGTTTAGTTGATTCCTAGATCTGTGGTCCCTCCTGTATTTAAGGGAGTAGGTCTTTTGTTCTAGAGGGCTCTGCCTTCAAGATTTCAGATTGGCCCATACCTTCCAGCAGCAATAAATTATCTTAGATTTTAAATTTTAATTTGTTAATATTTTTGTTGTAAGAAAAATGTTTTCTCTCTCTCTCTGTTCTGTACTGTTATAGTCGTGTGACTATATGGTAAGAAAAGTAGAATATGGGGCAGTGTGCTAAATTGGTTCCCGATCCTGCTTTGCATTCTGCTATCAGGACTTCAATAAGACTTCAGAGAAATGGAGGCAACTCTGGAGAAACCCAGTGCAGTATTGGGACCTTGTGGGTCAAATGATGTTGGCTCGCTGGAGGAGAGAATCTTACAAGTGAAATCTTATACTGATCACAAATGTAATTTCTTATCAGCCATTCCCTAAGGACCAATGCTCTTCCTTTAAATTCAGGCCACTGTACCTCCTTCATGCTCTCTCCTAAAGTAGTGTTAAGAACTATAGTGCTGATATTTTATTATACTCCAAAATAATGAAATGAAATTAGTGTTGTGCATGTCCTTATGCCCTCTTGCTTCCATTTGGAGCTGAAGTCACAATATCTTGAGGCTGAATTAACCACAAATTACCAATACTGTGTGTTCGCTGGATTGCTTGTTTGTTTCTGATCGGTTGGCTGACAGTTGGTGAGGAATCTTGATGGAAAAGCCCATCATGATATAAATGGTTTTTTGTTTTTAAAAGTAGATATTTCCAAAGCTTCCTCATTATAAAACAAATTTTTTCTTTCTTTTGCTTAACTAATTTAATTTTTTGTACTTGAAATGTAAGCATTTGAATGAGTGAGAGAGTGCAGCTGTCAAAAGATTAACCAGCTGAAAACTATTGTCAGCATTAATTTTGCTCTAATAAATGACTCTCTGAAGCTATTTAGCAGTCTGTAATCTAGATACAAGGCTATTGACCTATGATGGATAGTGTTGGATTTTGTTTGTAAGCTTTGACTTAAATTGTCCACTTAATTTGCTGCAGGTCAGATCACAGGATTAGTAATAAAGGTCGTGATGTGGTTTGCATAAAAATAGCTAGAGGAACAGGATGAAAATCATTGCAAAGCATTTATTAATGTAGTGATCTTTGCAGACATGTTGCATGGTAAATTAATAGCCAACAAGATGACAATTATGTGTTCACGTAGGCACCAAATCCAGGCTCCTGTCCCCGTCTGCTGAAACTTTGGAGTTTATAGTGTTGGGAAGATCTGTATAGTGGTGGATACTCTGGCAGTGCCACACTGTTAAAAAACCTATGATGCCCATCTTACCACGGAGATGGGCTCTACATACAAAGACAGTCCAATCCCCTACTCCAATCCTGACCCCTTCATTGTGTAGCAGTACAGCACAGGTTCCATTGCCTTGGGGCCTTTTGCACCTGCAGAGATAGGGGCATGACTTACCAGGAGAGTGGTTCAAGGTAGTGCACTGCTACAGACCAATTAATCAAAACCTCTGCATTTTAACTGGGTTTTCAGTTATTGTGATGGTTTTGCCATGGATTTCATTGAGATTGGGGTCCAATCATACTCTTATAAAAGTGACCCTTTTAAAAAAAGGTCAAATGCTTCCGTGTAATAGGAAAAACTAAATGGAGCAAGTGTCCCATTGAATGTCATTTTAAAAGAAGGATTTTTGCTCTGATGGCTTTTCCAGGCTAGTTTTTACAAAGGTAATGCAGATTTGCCTTAGGCTATAAGCATTTTGGGATTGTATCTTCATATGTTACAACATCTAGCACAATGAGGCCCGATGCCAATTAGACCTCTACTACTACTGCAATTCAAACATTTAATAATCGTTGTTATTGTAACTAATTGGTTAAAAGCTGTATGGACCCTAACGGAAAGACACAGTTTGATTTTTTGCAGAAACAAAATAGTTAAATGTGGAAGAAAAATGAATTCCCGTACTTGGATTTTTTATTTGTAAAAACACGAACTGCTTGAATATATTAAATTCAGAAGTAGGCCATTACTTGCAGCAGTTTGTTCTAATAGGCCAAGGTTCGATGCATAGTGTAGACAATTTATGGTGTCTAGGTTCCTAGCTGTATTGCAAAATGAATTGTAAAGCTAAGTTGCTAATCACTTTTCCAAGTAGTCTCCTTGGGCCAAATTTACCTGGCAGTTACATCCATTAAAATCAGTTTTGGCTGGGAGAAGGGGTTGAAGAGGATGCAATTCACATCAGACTTGTTTATTTCCTCCTAGAACAAAAGATACCATAAGCTAAAACTTGATGTGTTGCCATTTTGAAATTCTGTAGCCAATGAATTATCGTCTTTGTTTGCTGACCCTTGATAAAGGTGGGACAGATTTATAGGAATGAAGTTGTAAATATTGTGTGTTTAATCATTTTTTCCCCTCTGCCTGTTTAAACTTTTTTACATTGCTATGCAATACATTTTTCCCTTATAAATTATATGTGGGAAATTGGTCTCAAGTTCCCTTAATTCAGAAAAATAGATCTTCTAATTCTGATTAGAAGTATGCAAAATATTTGTAACGAAATGTTAATATACTTAAAAATAAATCAGATGTTGAGCCTTTTATGTCTTTGTTTTTTGGATTTCATTATAAATTTGAAAACGGGCCAACTTTTCACAAAGTTTACTAAGTTATGTAATAGTCTGATCAAAAATGGTCTTGTTTTTGAGCAAAGATAGCTTCCCATCAATAACCTGCAGGATTGTGTTGTTGATTCCAAAATAGTCATTTCTTTAAAAACTTAAGATAAAGTTGAATTCAGAGAGATGTGGAATTGCACAAAATGGTGACTATTTTTATGTGAAACTATACAAAATTAAATTTTGGAATTTCAAGTAAGTTTGATGTATGACTATAATTTACCTCTCGGCATTAATACAATGTTCAAAAAACAACAACAAACTCTCCAGTAATTTTAGATGAATGCTTTGCTGGGTTTATATATATACCCTGATTACGTGTTTAAGAATCAAGGTCTTGATCCTGCAGAAAGTCAAACCCAAACTTAACTGTGCACATGAATAGGACTATTGACTTCCATGGGATTATTCACAAGTACAAAGTTAAACACATGAGTGTTCTATCCTTTAAAAGGTTGGTATTGAATCTAATGTTTTCCTCTCAATTCAGGTGTTGGAGCTGCTCGAGCTGGGAACCTTACGTTCATGGTTGGTGGAGTGGAACAAGAGTTTGATGCTGCCAAAGAACTGCTGACATGCATGGGTTCCAATGTGATCTACTGCGGAGAGGTTGGAACTGGACAGGTAATGCTTGCTGAATGTTTGGTATTCAATCAGCCTGGCCTTTCCCTTTTTGTTACCATATTTGTCTTCCATTTTAACCCAATTCCCTTTTATCTACCCCAAGTAAATTATCTAGAACCAAAATCCACAATGAAATCCAGTATAAGATGGTGGTATCAGCAAAAAGGTGAAAATTCTTCTACAAAATATCTCATGGTACCATTACCCAGCATCTTGGCTTGGTAACCAATAATACACATCTGAACTAGCATTTTCTCAATTTGGCTTGTTAAGATTGTACTTTTCAATGGTCACAATTTTTTTTAAAAATTATGCAGTAGAAATAGATTTATGGTATAGTCTGAGAGAGTAGGTAGCCCACACACTCAAAGCAAAGCAAGCGGAGTTACTGTGCTAGCAAAACAAAAATATTTCACACTATCTGAAGTATCTATAGGTCAACCTTCATTGACCTGATGCCTATAGTACATTGGTACTTACAGGTGTTACATTTAGGGAAAGGTTGTTTAAACATATACCGTCAAAAATCCCGTTGGAGCTGGATGAAAAAAAATCCTATGTGATATCTACATGGAAACGGAGAATCTTACTAGGTATTTAATTTATTTTCAGGCAGCGAAGATCTGCAACAACATGCTCTTAGCTATCAGTATGATTGGAACTGCTGAGGCTATGAATCTTGGAATCAGGTTTGTTGGATTTTATGTGTTTTTATATTAGCAGTTTTTATGTGCAGTGCTGGTTGACTTTTTTGTGGCTAGAGAATGATGATCAGAAGAAATAGATGAGATTCTGCCAGAAAAAAGGTAGAAGTGTTTCATTATTAGAATGCAATAAGGCTTATTTATTTGACCAAGAGTAGGACCCTTGAGAACATGAATGTTCTTTGCAGTGGCCATAAAATATTACAAATATCTAAAGTTACATTATATTTTTTCTATGATGTCTCAGTTTCTTCTGTTATGATGATACATGCACTATAAAATGTAAATGTACTCAGAAAACATGCAGGTATATTTGTTTGAAGCATAGGCTAATGTACCGTGTATCACAAGTGTTATGCTCCCACATGGCTCCATTTGGCTTTATTTGCCCCAAAATGTGCTAAAAAGAAACCGCTAGCATTTTTTCATATCTCAAAAGAAACTAGGATGCAGTCATAAAATGTCAATTTACCCTCCTGTCAAACTTAACTACTGTTGTTTCTCATGCTAATCATCACAGATACTTGCTTGTGAAAAATTCAAAATATATTCCATTACTTTGCTTTAACTATTTCCTGTTTTAAAAACAACATTTTTCTGTAACAGGTGATGTATCTAACTTGTAGGTAGCAACATTTTGAGATATTTAAATTTCTAAAACCAATTTTTCTTTCATTTTAAAGTATTCATTTTTTAGAATTTTTTATGTTTCCAGTCCTGTGTGAGCCTCTACATGTAACAAGCCATTTAATTAAACTTTGCAATATTTTTACCTTTGATTCCCTTGCCCAAGCTTACATCAATAGAAATACCGTTTGTAGGTTTATAAATAGAAAAGTCTGTGCTTCTGAGAAAATTATCCTGTAAATGCATAGCTTCGTAGGATTTTCATGAATTATTCATCTCTTTAGCTACACCTTCACAACCGCCGACTAGAAACTACAGATACTGCAGATATTTGTCAGTTCACTATTGCATGTCCTACTATGGTTTTTGATATAAACTACAAAACCAGTAAGAGGGCTTCAGAAATTTTAAATAAATAAAAAAATGCATATGCACACACACGCGCGCGTGCACACAGTTACACAAAAGGCAGGGTAATGGATTCACATTTCCTCTTAATTACCATATCAAGATGCAGTTGTTTTATTGAATTGCCCTTGTCTCAGATGTTAGACTATCTTGACCTATTAAGTTGTCATGTTGTAATTGAGATAAAAGAGGAATTTGCTTTGCATCAGTGCTAATTGGTTTATCAATATCCTGTACCATTTACATTTTAAAATTGAGTGTCTGTACGATAGATAGTGAAGCATATCTGTACCAAGCCATAATAAAATTGGTAGGATTGTATACAACTATTATAATTCAGGATGGTAAAGCTGTATCATGGTCAGTTTTAAGTGTGGGTTCACTTAATGAAAAATCAGTTCCATATGACTTCGTTATATTTTTGTCCACATTTCTAGGGATTATTTTACTTTGTTTATTTGTTTTTGTTTTATTTTAAGAAGCCTTGAACACAAATTCTTGGCATCAAATCCCATTTGAAACTAATAGGTGTTTGCAGCCGCTATAGCCTGCAAGTGTCTGGATTGTCTTATTACAGGTTAATTTTTTCTCTCAAGAGTGTTGAGTGAATTTGGGTTGTATGAAAGTAGCATTCTGATAGTGCATGCTAATGCCAGATTTTAGTGAAGGCAGGCACTGTGCAAGCTTCCCCACCTCACAGCAACAGTAATGCAGCTCAGCTTGACCTGCTATTCCTATACTGGGCATTGCTTGAGTACAGACTGTTCATCATACCAAATAACATGAGGGTTTGTTATATAGGCCCTAATGAAAGATCATTGAAGTAAATGGTAGTCTTTCCATGGGCATTAATGGGCTTTGGATCGAGCTCATGGGGGGCACCTTTTCTGCTTTAAACAAAAGTAGGATTTTTCCATAGGTGAAATTCTTGTGTGTATAAATCCATTGTGTGACCTAGTCTCGGTATTCCAAGTTATGGCGGTAGTGTCCTTCTTCAAAACAACTTGCCTGACTCGGTTTAATCACAGTTAATTGACATGATGCTGAGCACAATTTGTTGCAGTCTCCACTGGCCACTAGGTTGTGGTCATCATCCTCAAGATGTCATCTAACTGGATTATTCCACACAGTGTTCAAACGGGATGAAGTTGTTTGTTGTAGATAAGCCCAAAGGATGTCAGTGGCTGGGGTTAGAGAAGTGGAAATCTGAGTGCAACTAATTAAGTTGACAAGTGTCTGGCATTGAAAGTCCAACTTCTGGCAATGGAGAAAGCTTATTGGTAGCTTTACTAACTTGAAACTGGTAGGGATTTTTTGTGTGTGTTGGGCAGGGAAGGTTGGCTATTGAGCAGGGGTGCGAAGGAACAAGGAAATGTCCAGCAGAAAAAAAGAAATTGAATACACAAATGAAAACATCCTGTAACCAAACAAGGTAACTTCCCCGGGTTTCTCTTTCCTAGAAGAAAGATACTTCATTAACACAAGCCCTCATATTTGGGCTCGTGTTAATGAACTTCTGCTCCACTACAGAATTTGCCAACAGTACTGCATCTCTTTCATTTTCTTACAGGCAGAGAGTCTCTTTATATTAGTTTAGAATCACTAAAACAAGTACTTCTCTTATTTTCTATGAGATTTACATATGTATTTTTGAAATGACAGATTTGTTCCATAATACAGTATACTGAGAGCTTCCCCAATTGGTCAGGGGTGATGGAACCATTTGTAGAGTGGGGGTGCTGAGTCATTGAATCAAACTGTAAACCCTGTATATAATGGAATCCACTTCAAGCTAGCACCCCTAGTTCGAGCACCTATGAAATTGGTATCAGTGAGCATAAATTTCCCAGTAGTAAACTTCCACAAAAAGCAGTATCCCAATCACTACAGGACTGCTATATTTATATTCAATTTGCTCCTCTGGGTTTTCTTTTTTCTTTTTTTTTTTTTTTTAATTAAAAGGGTGGGAACCATATTTCTTCTTGCATGATAACTTCATTTACAAATTTTTTTATTAGAAGCGTTTATTTCTTAGTTAGTTTCAGATTTATAATTTGGATTTTTAAGTGGCTTTTATTTGTTTTGATCATTGAGTTCTGGCAATTCTTAAAATTGTTGAATTGCCTTTTTAATTTATTTTTTTCTATTCACTCCATGGCCCTTTATGAATGTTAATAATAAAAGGTAGTGGAAAGATATATGGCAAAAATACTGGAAAGTAATATACATTTTGAATTAGAGCTTTTCTTTTCCTAGTTTAGTGCTGCAGTCTGATAGTGAAAGTCTCTAGTATGAGAGAGGTTTAGCATGTGTGTGTGGATGTACATGCATGTAGGAACATATAAGTGTATAAGTATATTGCTATAAGCTATAATATATTGGTGCCAAAGCAATAGACAGAATGCACCTAAATTTCATTAATGAGAAATTAAAATATATATTGATACTGTCAGCAACCTCAGATTACTTTTTCTCTTCTTCTTTCTCCCTCGGTTGCTGACCATCTCAGTTTGTAGTGGCCTCCTTTTATTGATCTTTGGGTTCTCAGGTAAAAAAATGAAGTATTAGCAAGATAAAGCTTGAAAATTTAAAGAAACTATTGTGGATATTTGACTTGCAACTAAGTCATGTGGAGATTGCTGCTGCCTGCAATGTAGTGGGGAGTCCTTTCTGGGGCTGCCTGTGCAGTCTTGGGGTATGTCTGTACTGCAATTAGGCACTCATGGCTGGCCTGTGCCAGCTGACTTCAGCTTGGGCTAAGGGGCTGTTTAATTACAGTATAGATGTATGGGCTCCGGCTCAAACTCTGTGACCCTCCCACCTCACAAGTCCTAGAGCCTGGGCTCCAGCCCGAGCCCGAATGTCTACATTGCAGCTAAGCAGCCCCTTAGTCCAAGCCCCACGTGCTTGAGTCAGCTGGCACGGGGCAGCCGTGGGTTTTTAATTGCAGTGTTGACATACCCTTAAAGGAGAACCCATGTGGTGGTGACAATAGGTAGCACAGGATTTTATAATTAGTTTGGGAGCTAGAGAGCCACAAAAGAGCTACAAGGTTTGTCTGTATCAGACGTCTTCATAAAGAATTCCCTTTATATTTATTACAGCCAAGTCCAGTCTCCTGTCTACCATGAGAGAGATTACAGTGGCCACCACAAGTGTAGCAAAAGATTCTTTTTTCTCCTACAGAGTTTTATTATGGGCCAGGTTATGCCTGGCTGCTTTGTGGGTGTGCAGGTGGGTCTGAGGACACAAGAATTTCCTCCTCCTTTTATGCCATTGTTTAGCAGCCAAGCACAGTTGTAGTCCTTGCACTCCAGTCTCTGGATTGCTGTCTCCGTATGCATCTGTGGGGCACAAGATACCACAATGTGGAGCTGAGGGGTTGGGAAGGACAATCACAGAAGAGTTGGGCAGGAACAGAGGAAAGAAACATGCTGTGCCCCCCCTGTGGGGATGTAGCACTGGGTGAACACTGGGAAATTTTGGAAGGAATGGCTGGAGACACCTAGATTGCACTCTGGGGCAGTGTGACTATGCTGCCCTCGATGTGGGTCTGTACCTAAATGGCATGATCGAGCCCTGTGTGAATATTACTATTCCACTCAGGGTACGTGGATAATAAAAACCACGCTGGTGTACACATTTCTACTAGTGATGGGCGAGTCTCAAAAGCTTCTGTCTGAATAATTATCTGAAAGATCAGATGCTGCTTACCCAAAGCACCTCAGGCTGGAAATTTCTCAAGAGTTTAGCTACTTTCTAGTCTCATTCAGGGAATCCCAGAACTGCCTTTCTTGGGGGGGGTCTCACTGCTGATTTGTTACTGCTACAGACTGAAACAGGGAAGAAGTCTGTGAACATTTTAAAATACGTTGGTAAAGACTTTTTTCAAACTTCAATGAATGTGGTTGGGTTTTTAACAGTGCTTAGAATTGTTCTTATTTTTATCCAGATCTGTGTGTCCATCTTTAGTTTCTACCTCCCTGGTAGCTCATTAGTATTTCTGTTGCAGATGCATTGATTTGACACAGCAATTGTTTTTGCGTTACATTATTAATAATGTTGGGATATTGGCTGCTTTCTCTGTGTCTGGAAGAACATTTTGGCAATTGTAAATGCACACGCGCGTGCACATACTCTTGCCACGTCCAGTGGCAAGTTATTATGGGGACTGACAGACTGTCATCATTTTGATAGCTTGAGCAGTATATCTCTGGAACAGCAATGGAGCTCTTATGCAGAAAGTATCATATGTTCCTAGCCAATTTACAGGGAAACAGCAATAACATTTTATCATGGTTGAGAGCCCAGTAGCTGCTTCCTATTAAACTTGCCCTTTCAGATACCTGTCTTGGATTAATTTGTTGATTTCAAATGGAAACTCAGTCTTCTCCACTGAAGCATGACTTTCTAGGATAGACTCTCACTGAATGACAATTACTGTATATTCTAGCTGGTTTCAGACCATTACAAGCTTTGAGCGCAGTGGAAGACAGAGGACTTCTTCAGTAACTGATTTTAATACATGTCTAATTTTAACTGTCAGTTATATATGCACCAGTAGATGAATTCTCAGAAAGATGAAATGCAAAACACTTCTAACTTGCTCTTTTTAATGATACACTTGCTGCCAAAAAAAAAAAAAAAGTATTGCAGGTCTTCTGAAGTGAATCTGCATGGTGCATAAGAGCATCAAAGTTTAAAAAATAGAGATTCAAACTGACACACAAATCTTTTCCCCCACCACAAGCAAAAATCTTTTTACATTGCCTTTTCACACCTAGTGCTGAAAATTCATTCAGTATATATTTACTGTGTCTGTATTTTTAAAATGTATTTTGTTCAAGGAACTGACTGGAATGCTACGAGGACAATACTCATTTTGGGGTGAGGGATTATATGCATTTTAAGATTTCGCCCCTTCCTCCCCACCCCAGTCTTGCAGTGTAAACTCCATTGGAAGCTGTAGCTAAGATCCAGCGGAGGTGCTGCGCTGCTGAAGGGACTTATCCTGGAGACAGAACAAACAAACAAACCAGTGTGCTGTGTGGCTGAGAGATCAGGAGTTCTTAATATTCTTTTTAGTCAATGTTCCAATGTACAACTTATTTGGATGAGAACACTTTCAATGTTTTTATTCATAAAGTGCTCCTTGCTGAGGCCTTTGATGCACTATAAAAGATAAAACATGATTAAAATGCAATCAAAACATAATGGTGGGGGGGAAATACTTTCAATTTAAAAATCAAATTAAATAAAAATTGAAAGCTCAATTCAAAAAGGAGGGAGAGGGGAGGATAATAAGGCCCTGATCCAAATGAAGTCAATAAGAAACTATCCACTGACTTCCATGGGCTGTAGCATCAGGCCCTAAATATGGGACTAACAGTGGTAATTCTAAAAAGCACCTTTGAAATATTGGGTATTTTTAAAAGGAGGAGGGAATAGCTGAGACATATTTCCAAGGGAGCAGGATCCACACCTTAGTACCCACCATATAAAGTGTCATTTTATATTTGAGAAGTTGTAACTTGCCAGTTTAAAATGTAACACTTATTTATTTATTTGTAAATTCCACTAATAAATGACCCTTAATCTCCCATAAATTAAATATTGCATGCTACAAACAAAGATTCCTATGATTAGTTTGGATACATTGCTGATCTGTTGTTGCTACAATTAAAGAATTGGTGCTAAGAGGAGGAACCGTCTCTTTGTGAGAATGTAAAACCAGTGCAGGATTAAGGCATAAACTAACTAAGCTACAGTTTAGGGCCTCGCAAATGAAAAAAAACTCAAAATTTGAAATGGAGTCTTTTTTTCTTTTTTAATCAAAATTGGTTGATAAATAAGAGGTATGAGAAAAAGAAGATTCTCTCTAAATATACACATTTTTGTTCAAATATGACAAAAATATACACATCTGGCTACACAAATACCCTTACCCTACCCTTATCCTTCAATGATTATTCATTATTGACAGGCGGGAGGCCAGGGCTGAGAAAAAAACGATAATTGCACTTGTAAAATTAGTATTTCTACAAGTAAGTCTGCTATCAGTCTCCTAAGGCAGTGTTTTGCTGGCCAGCTACTACTGGTAAAATTCTGACCTTCATAATTTATTTAAATAAATAATCTCACTGCTGATAATAATAAAATGTTGTTTTTTAAGTACATCAGAAGCAGGAAGCCTGCTAAACAACCAGTGGGGCCCCTTGATGATCGAGATACAAGAGGAGCACTTAAAGACAATAAAGTCATTGCGGAGAAACTAAATGGATTCTTTGCTTGAGTCTTCACGGCCGAGGATGTTAGGGAGATTCCCAAACCTGAGCTGGCTTTTGTGGGTGACAAATCTGAGGAATTGTCACGGATTGAAGTGTCACAAGAGGAGGTTTTGGAATTAATTGATAAACTTAACATTAACAAGTCACCGGGATCAGATGGCATTCACCCAAAAGTTCTGAAAGAACTCAAATGTGAAGTTGCGGAACTGTTAACTAAGGTTTGTAACCTGTCCTTTAAATCGGCTTCTGTACCCAATGATTGGAAGTTAGCTAATGTAACGCCAATATTTAAAAAGGGCTCTAGAGGTGATCCCGGCAATTACAGACCGGTAAGTCTAACTTCTGTACCGGGCAAATTAGTCGAAACAATAGTTAAGAATAAAATTGTCCGAAACATATAAAAACATAAACTGTTGAGCAATAGTCAACATGGTTTCTGTAAAGGGAAATCGTGTCTTACTAATCTATTAGAATTCTTTGAAGGGGTCAACAAACATGTGGACAAGGGGGATCCAGTGGACATAGTGTACTTAGATTTCCAGAAAGCCTTTGACAAGGCCCTCACCAAAGGCTCTTATGTAAATTAAGCTGCCATGGGATAAAAGGGAAGGTCCTTTCATGGACTGAGAACTGGTTAAAAGACCGGGAACAAAGGGTAGGAATAATGGAGAGGGGTAACTAGTGGTGTTCCCCAAGGATCAGTCCTCGGACCGATCCTATTCAACTTATTCATAAATGATCTGGAGAAAGGGGTAAACAGTGAGGTGGCAAAGTTTGCAGATGATACTAAACTGCTAAAGATAGTTAAGACCAAAGTAGACTGTGAAGAACTTCAAAAAGATCTCACAAAATTAAGTGATTGGGCAACAAAATGGCAAATGAAATTTAATGTGGATAAATGTAAAGTAATGCACATTGGAAAAAAATAACCCCAACTATACATACAATATGATGGGGGCTAATTTAGCTACAATAAGTCAGGAAAAAGATCTTGGAGTCATCATGGATAGTTCTCTGAAAATGTCCACGCAGTGTGCAGAGGCAGTCAAAAAAGCAAACAGGATGTTAGGAATCCTTAAAAAGGGGATAGAGAATAAGACTGAGAATATATTATTGCCCTTATATAAATTGATGGTATGCCCTCATCTCGAATACTGCGTACAGATGTGGTCTCCTCATCTCAAAAAAGATATACTGGCACTAGAAAAGGTTCAGAGAAGGACAACTAAAATGATTAGGGGTTTGGAACGGGTCCCATATGAGGAGAGATTAAAGAGGCTAGGACTCTTCAGCTTGGAAAAGAGGAGACTAAGGGGGGATATGATAGAGGTATATAAAATCATGAGTGATGTGGAGAAAGTGGATAAGGAAAAGTTATTTACTTATTCCCATAATACAAGAACTAGGGGTCATCAAATGAAATTAATAGGCAGCAGGTTTAAAACAAATAAAAGGAAGTTCTTCTTCACGCAGCGCACAGTCAACTTGTGGAACTCCTTACCTGAGGAGGTTGTGAAGGCTAGGACTATAACAGAGTTTGAAAGAGAACTGGATAAATTTATGGTGGTTAAGTCCATTAATGGCTATTAGCCAGGACGGGTAAGGAATGGTGTCCCTAGCCTCTGTCAGAGGGTGGAGATGGATGGCAGGAGAGAGATCACTTGATCATTGCCTGTTAGGTTCACTCCCTCTGGGGCACCTGGCATTGGCCACTGTCGGTAGACAGGATACTGGGCTAGGTGGACCTTTGGTCTGACTCGGTACGGCCTTTCTTATGTTCTTATGATAAAATTGGGAAAAATGTGAGGTTGGAGACAGCAGTGTTGTGAAGCAATTATGCCAAGCTCATACTCTGATTGGACTCATCCTAGGAGAGACGTCATGTATAGCGTCCCCCTTGGCTGGTAATAGCTGGAAGGCCGCCATCTTTTGTTCACGGTCCAGCACGCTCAGTCATATAGTGCCTTCGGTCCTGTTTTTCTTCATTTTCTTAAGTGTTAGTGTGTTCTTTCTTCTTTTTGATCTGTATATACATACAATTGCGTATTTTAGTGTGGACGACGCTTTCTGCTTCATGCGCTCTCCGTTCTTCACATGATTGAGTTTGCAGGTGATCATCTTATAGACTTGGGTTGAGTGGATCTTGAGGAGGATAAATTTTTGTTGGCTTCCTTCCATCAGTTTCAGGAACCTTCACCGCATTTTTATAGCATGGCAAAAGAAAAATCCCAACAATTCATTTATTTTATTTTTGTAGCGAAAATTAAATTGGAATAAACATTTGTAAATATATTTTATATATAGTCTGGATAAACTTTGTATTTCCCTATCAAAATAAATCGTATGTTTTTTTTTTTTCATTTATTCATATGAAAAGGATACTTTTCCTTATTTATGGCTTTAAAAATTATATATCCTCTCTTGTTTTCCTGTGAGAACTTTTGTGTTTATATATTCAGTGTCCTTTCTATGAAAAAAAATGAATTTATTATTTATGTTCGGGAGTTGCTTACACTTGACATAGCTTAGGGCCTCAGAATGTCATAATCCGGCCCTGGGTAAAACTGACTTGGAATTATGGTATGAAACATATTTTATGTTTAGTCTTGTCAGTTTTCCTGCAGGAAGTATATGACTATAGTAGGTTGTGAAGTCTCTTTCAAAAATTCTTGTTCTGCTTTGCATTAGGAGATATAGGAGATAATTGTGTCTGATTTCTTTTTTTCATGGAGAGTGCAACTGAATATAAATAGAACCTTTAAAAAATATTGCTACCAATTATTGATATAAATGCAATTGTTGTAAAATTACATTTGCAACTTGATATTCAGCAAAAACGCAAAATAATAACAGGTCTAAAAACTCAATGTGTTAAAGTAATATCTTGACTACATTTCTTTGAAAGTCCACAATGAACAGCAGTTTATGCCATCAGCTCAGTGATAGAACAAATGATGTTTCTGCTCGGACAAGCTTTGTTTTATCAGGATCAGTAACCTTATCAGCAGTTGACCCAGAACTATAATGCATGTCTGTGAACAGATAGAGAGCATATGTCACAGTTTCATGCAGACTTGCTTCCTAAGCAAGAGTGGATAATGAAGATTTAATAACAATAAAAACTAATTTGCAAATGTGAATAACAGTAAATGTTTTTTAAAAGGGATAACATCTTTCAGTCTCCTTATTGTTAATATTACATTGCTTGCATTAACAAGTAAATATATACCCATAAATTCACCAAAACATACTTCCATAATGCACCTTTTATTTGCCAATACTTAGTTTTGAAATAGTTCATCCAGTTTCTAAGATAATCATTTGGCTGTAAGGGTATGAAGCACAGGTATACAGTAGCATGTGGAAGAACTGAAAACTTCTTTTGGTAATAGGCATACAAGAGAACTGCTATTCTCAGATGGCCTTTATTTTCCTTGCATTTTCAGGTGAAAGGTCTTTTCATAGAGCAGAAGGCAGAAGCTTTGAAAACTTATTGCTTAAACAATTGATTGATGCCCTTTAATTTAAGATAGGGGATCCCCTCCCCCCATATCAATACTCTATCATTTTTCTTGACTTCTAATAAAGGGAGAGAAATGATAGTGTGGTCCTAGCATATAAAACAAGTCACCCATATCTTGTGCATTTTGACATTAATACTTCTCTTCCTTGACCTTTGACAGGTTAGGGCTTGACCCGAAACTGCTGGCTAAAATCCTAAATATGAGTTCGGGCCGTTGTTGGTCAAGCGACACTTACAACCCTGTTCCGGGAGTAATGGAAGGAGTACCCTCTGCTAATAATTACCAAGGTGGCTTTGGAACAACGCTCATGGCTAAGGTATATAAATATAATCATAAGTATATTATATTATAAAAAGAATATTATAAAAATATAATATATAAAAGTATATTATAAAAAGAACTGTTTTATTGTTCTTGAGTGTCAGAATACATGAGAAATGTGTCTATGTTGTGGGTGTGTTCTCCCTGAATGTCATTGATCGCTTATACCACACTTCTAATGGTGTACCACACTTCCAGCGGACACTGGATGGAGTGCGATGTTCTTCCCTCAGTTAAAATTGTTAATGGTGTTTGGAATTATGTGCACTCCTGGAGAGGACCACACATTACTGTAGTTCTGAATTATCAGCTGAGTCCTTGATAGGTGTGGTTGTAGGGTTACTCTTAGCGTAGAATCAGTGAAGATTAGTGTTAGGACTCTATGTTCCAAAGACGGTCAACAAAGCCACATCCTCCCTCTTTGAAGTTGGACTTTCTTCCAGCAGCACATGCTCCTGGTCAACTAGTGGCTATATAGAACAATTCCTAGCACTTGTGTAGGATCAGATCCTCAGATGATATAAATCAGTGTATTTCTATTGACTTCAGTGGAATTATCTGATTTACACTAGCCTAGGATTTGGCCCACGGTGTCTTCCAATTGACAATCTCAAAGGGCTTCACAAACATTGATTGACTTAACCCTCCCAACACCCCTGTAGGGTAGGTGTAAGTATTATACCTATTGATGTGGACATGGAGACAATGAGATTTAAAATGGTGACCTCTGTATTTAATTAAGAACCCTTAACCAATGAGGAACCCTAACTACTCAGCTGGGCTGTTCCAGGGTGGATTTCAACCATGTACCTATGTCCTACAGTCTTGATGGTGGGTATGAAGGAAGTACCCCTCTATGCTCTTAGGCCTGCCCAGGGATCCCGGCTGGAAGCCAGTGTCTCAACCTATTTCCCTCCTCCATGCAGGAAGTAGGAGAGATGAGATGAGGGGAGCCATATGCTGCATGAGACTTGCAGTGTCATGCTCTGGGCCCATGACCAGGCAGTCCATTGTGTTACAGGGACCTTGCATCAGACCTTTTAAATCCAGCAACTGCACTAGACCCTGCCAAAGTTGTGACTGTAATTTAAACTGCGCCCCCCCTGAAAGCTGACCTCTGAGACGCTGGGTGGCAGGTAAGAAAATCCACATGGCAATTTGCCACATGGGAAAATTCCCATCCAATTGGCAACTGGCCTAGCCCCTGGCATCATAAAAGATCCAGCTCACTAGGTGAGGGTGAGCAAGATGGTGATGGAATGGAGCCCAGCTGGCTACTTGCCAGCTGCAAGAGCAAACAGGGCCCAAAATGGCCACCCACCAGCAGCAAGGGCAAGCAGATGCTATCCCCTTCCCCTGGCAGGCAAGAGCCATCAGCTGGCCCCTTATGACAGGCTCTATTACCTGGATACCCCCTGTGCCCTACCGCCAAGGAAAGGGGAGGGAACAGGAGAGAAGCAGTACTCTCCCGCTCCCACAGACATATATTCTACAGGGAGGGGGGATCTCAGGGAGCAAATGTAGCACTGCCCCAGCCAGATAGATAGATAGATGACTAACAGGTCAAATGCAGATACAAACAGGCCATATTTCCTTGCCTTCTCTCTATTGGAGATGCAAAAGTGATGCTTTCAGGGTGCATAGAGAGACAGTAATCTTCTCTCTCCTGTAATATCTGATGAAAGAGGTGGGAGAATGAAACTTGCAGTATCTTCCTTATTATTGCAACTGCCTCCTCTCCTGTCTCTCTTGAGGTCCCATATTGCTCCTTTCCAGTACATCCACAATGCAGCAGCTAAATAATTTCCTCACTTGATCGACATCCCATACCATCATTATCTTCTCACATCTATTATCCTTGCTCTTAAAGTCTTTGCACAATGCTGCTCCCTTCTCCTCCTTTGTTCTTTTCTCTTATTATTTTCCAACTTTTCTCTCTTCCATCCCCTCTTGTTCCCTTCTCCCTCCTTCCTGTTTGTGCCTACCCTTTAGGCCTGAAGCTACTTTCCCATCAGTGCTCCGGGCTCCTTCCCTCCTTTCATTCTATCATCATCCAAAATCCCACATGCTCCATGTGATCTTTTTCTGTCTTTATAGAATAGACTCCCTAGGGCAGGAATTTACTCTGTGTGCTGTGCTGCACAGAACACTTTGGTCTGGAGCTTAATTTTCCTTTATTAAAAATAAATATTTGGAGCTTGCATGCCACAGGCCTGTTCACAGCATCTTCACTTTCAAGCGGAGTAAAAGCTGCAGAAAGGAAGTTTTATGTGCATTCTTCCTAGTTTCCCAGCCTTTTCTTTATTGACTCTAATACTTCAGAGTTGAAACCAAAAGCTGCACACGCAAAAAATAATGATGATGATAATAATAATTAATAATTAAAAAAAACCAAAAACCCTACCCTGGCCACGTGTGTCTATGTGACATAAACACACGCATTCTCACTCTTTCATACTTCCATACAAATCAGTTTGCAGTTTACCAACCCTGATGCCTGCATGAAACCTCTGCAGGGTGGGAAGCCTTACAGATCAGCTTGTGGGATTGGGGCCTGTCTAGGAGTATGTGTGGGATTTGCAGTGTGCAGAAGGAAGTTGGATTTTTTGCTGGTCTCTTTGGTTTTAACCACCTCAAAATATTTCAGAGTATATTAGCCTGTTAGTATTTTTCACTTATCTCCCCATCACAAGATTGTTTTCAGTGGGGTTCTGGACAGATGCAGGAGTAGCTTGCAGGATCCTTTATTTATGCCACCTCCCACCCCCAATATCCCACAAGGTCAGGTGAAAGAAGAGAGACAGGAGCAGAACTAGAAAGTGAAACTGATGGGGCTAGTTTTACTATCTTTCAGGTTCCCCAAAAGAGGATGGTGGGAGGAGCTGAAGGGGGGGGTGCTGTATGTGTCCTGGGAGGACTGCTTTGGGGGCTGCTGGAGGGGATATTTGGGGGTATGGAAAGAGTGTGTGTGTACTGGCAGTGGTATTTGAGGATACTGGAGGGGTGTGTACTGGGAGGGGGTATTTAGGGGTGCTGGAGGGATGTGTGTACTGGGAGCGGGCATTTGGGGGTGCTAGAGGGGATCTTTGGGGGTGCTGGAGGGGTGGGTGGGTGTGTATTGGGAGGTGCTGGAGGTGTGAATGTACTGGGAGGGGGGTATTTGGGGATGCAGGAGGGATATTTGGTGGGGTACTGGAGGGGTATGAGTACTGAGAGTGGTGTTTGGGGGTGCTGGAGGAGGTATTTGGGGGTATGGGAAGAGTATGTATGTACTGGAAGGGGTTATTTGGGGGTGCTGGAGGGGTCTGTGTGTACTGGGAGGGGTCTGGTGCCCTGGTACTATGAGAGACATTTTTCTAATGTGAATAAAATAGAGCATATTGGTGGAGCAGTAGCAGATTGGGGAGGGGTGTAAGGAAAGTTACTAGGGAACAGGAAGGAGGAGAAAGATAGAAAGGAGTCCATGGAAGAGGGGGAAAAGGTAGAGGAAAAGGGTACAGGAAAAAAGGAGACACCAGTGCAAAGGCACCTAATGTATGTGTGTGAACTGTCTTTAAAATTGATGTGAGCTAACTAATTTGGCACTTCATTCTTCAAAATCAAAATTTAATTTCGGTCACTGATAAGGCTGCCAACCTCTGGCCTATCAAGTGTCAAGGATATAGCTAAGGAAAGGTTTCCTAAAGCACAAGAGTGTTCATAATGTAAATCATACAGTCAGAGTGCTAGCAGCCCTCATCTGAGTCTCTTCCTCTTTTCCCCCATTGAGCAAAGCTGAAATGTCCGACTGTCTTCTTCTAATCTTGAATCTGCAACACAGAGGGAAGGGAGGGGCCGTAGATTTTTCTAGCACTTCTTCAACAATCCTCAGGGGACACATTCTTCGATGCAGAGGGAACAATTACTTGAGTAAGCATTTAGCTAAGGCACTAGAGCTATCTGTTACTGAACATCCCAAAAGGTGAAAATTAGTGGTGTGGTGACCTCTTCCAGGTACTAAACAGTCCATTCCCTAGTCTGTGTAAAGAGATTTGTGAGATGAGAATTTATCCTTTTGTTTGTTCCACCCACTCATGCCATTACTCAAATTAGATTGTAAATTCTTCGGGCCGGGGACCTACTCTTTTATTTTTCCTGTAAACCGCACAGCACACTTTTGCCATAAAACAATAATGAATAATAAGAGTTTGTAGAGGAAGGGAAGGAGAGAATCTCTTGAAGTGGAGAAGATGACTGTCTACGAAGACAATTATTTAAAGAGTCAAATGACCACAAGATAGCTGTTGTCCTAAGATGGTCATAAAACTTCATCTTCTCAGATGTCAAACATGGTGATAGTTGAAAGATTTATTAAAGTATTCCACCACTGATGGATCCCACAGACAAAGTTATAGGCTCCAAGTTTTTTTTGGCAGCAAATTTTCTACAAGACACCTCTCTGGAAATCACCTCTCTTCTGTCTTGAAGTCTGAAGTAACCTAGTGTCTAGACAAGCTCTCTAATATGAGCCCTGGTCTGGAGATTTCACTTCAAAGATCAGATTTATTGCTTTTCCTTTTAAGGGTCAGAGGGTTATACAGAGAAGACATTACAGATCAGAAGTCCTCTCCTCCCATTAACATTAAAGGTGTTGATAACAGCCTTCCTTTTAGGATTCCTGGAAGAGCTAGATTTAGATCATATTAATCTTGACCCTTGTCAGGGGTGATTTATCCAGACAGAGTAGGGGCAGAAGTAGGGCTTTCCATTTCTTTTTACTAAAGAGTTTCTGATGCTAGGTCAAGGCAGTCTTTGAGTTTTCCTTTCAATGGCAGAATCTGATTCAGGTCAGACTAGAAAATAATTAAAAATAAATGAAGTATTTCCTTAATAACAATAACAGTTCTTTTTAAAATGTTAGCCACCGCTTCCCCATAAAAGACTGGTATTTCTCCAAGTCCAGCAAAAATTGCTTTAGTCTCTGATAGTAAGACATCTGGAAGCCATTGCCTCAGTTCCCAAGAAGGGGAGGGGGGCAGGAAAGTATATTCTGATTCTGCCTTTCCCAAAAGGTCAGGAAGAGCCATATCCCAGTCAGAACAACTTTGTCATCTGAAGAAATTCAGAATATAAATTCTGAAGACAAGTGACTGTGCCCAGAGATTGCGTGTTTTTGATAAAGTTGCAGGATGCCTATTGACACACGGTTTCCATGATTGGGTTGGTTTAGGTAAATATAGTTCATTTTACTTAGGTCTTCATCCCTGTTACAAAAGTGCTAGTATTGCTAGCAGCTGCTTTAAGAGGATACAAAGTATATCTTATTGAATGCTGATTAGTCAAAGTTGTCTTGTTCAAGGAGCTTCAAGCAGCTACAGAAAAGATGCTGGAAACTACACAATCTGAAGTTTATGATAATGTTTAGCAGTCTATTGTTCTGTAACAGCATCTATGCTACTTCAGAGTTCAGCATGAAACAGAAGGTGAGGGAATCGCATCCATCATGGGACAGAAGAGCAAAATTGTTTCTCTCATTTCTTACGCTGAAGTCAGAGAAGTCCTTCTCCATTTAGGGGTCATGTGCTTATGATGACCATCGAGCAAAAGATCAGGTACACCCCCAACAAATAGCAGCTCTGTGTTTCAACAGTCTTGGAGCAGGGACTCATTATCCATGTTGAATGGTCATGCCAAGATCTATGGAAATTCTGCCTATGCTAGTGAATGGTCTCTCAGAATTTAGAGTGTACCATTGGAAAATTGTGATCATAAACACATTCTCAAGAGTTGGGGAGCCCATTTATATTTCATGTCCATTCATAGAAAAAGGTATCTCTACAAGAAAGCAGCATACTGGTTTTCTGGGGTTAGGGCAGTCTTCTGCACACTACTAGCCAATGATGTCAACAGTGTGTTGACCTCAACAGACAACATAGTAACAGCTTTTCTGGGGCCCTGTGAGGGTGGAGGGTTCCGGAGCTTGGGCTCCAGCCCAAGCCCATACATCTACAGAGCAATTTTTAGCCCCGCAGCCCAAGCCCCAAGAGCCCAAGTCAAGTCACCATGGCTGTGCCACACAGGGCTTTTATCCCCAAGTAGACGTATTCTGTGGGTATGGTCTACACTGAAGCTGAGAGTAAGACTACCAGCTTGGGTAGACAAACTCACGAGCTCCAACCTGAGCCACAACATCCAAACTGCTATTTTTAGTATGCTAGCATGAGTCTGTCTGCTCACTCCCAGCTGCAGCATAGACATACCCTTAGGCTAATATGCCCAGGAAAGTGGAGTGATACTAGCTGAGGAGTGGGCATAGCCAGGACAGCCCAGGAACCTGGTTTATCAGAACTCTACTGCAATTTCCATGGACAGAGCTTTTGGTGGTATTTAAAGCTGTCCCAGCTGACACAAGGGAAATCTTAACTGGTCCCCAGGGGAGAGCTATGATGGAAACAGAATGTGCTTTCTCCTGGTATAAACTCCTCATGCAGCTCAAGAGACCAGGTCTAGGAGGGTTTGAGGCAAATAAATACTATTATGTCCACTTGAAGATGGTTAACCTGAGGCTCTGATAAGCTGATTTTATGCAAGTGGCACATGGTCAGTGGCAGTGCCAGTTATAGAGCTCAGGAATCCTGACACAGAGTCCTCTGCTCCTGCCAGTAGGCATGCTGCCTCTACTTCTAAAGCAACAGTGATTGAGAGAGAAAGCTGAGCTCCAAAGTGGTGCTAAAAACTGATGGGTTCATTTGGTTCTTCAGCATAAATTCACCGGAAAATGCACTTTCTGTGGTGCTCAAAGTATTCACTGAATGTATGTCAAATTTGGCTAATAGTTTCAGCCAGAAAAATAATAGGAAAATGTCAAAATGTTTTGACTTTTTTTCTAAATGGTATTTCATTTAGAAATTTAACTGTTTTTTTTTTTTTTTAAAGGTGAAAGAGACCCCAAATATAAAGGAAATAAGTTGTTTTGGTTTTGTTTTCCCTCCCCCCCCATTTCAGGTGTTTTTTAAATCAAAATGGATTTTTTTTTCCTGCATTCATTTCATTTGAGAAAAACTGAAAAAAAAATCAGTTTTGGTTTGAAGTGAATCAAAAGCTGTTTTGGACTTTCTGGTTCAGCCCCTGTAGCAATACCAAAAAATGAAGGCAATACCTGCCTTCTTCCAGGGCTGGAATTTTAAGGCTGCAGTATTTCATTTGTTGGCAGTGGCTTCTCTTTTTCAAGGAAGCCAAATAGCCGGTAATATTCATAGGGCTACTTAATTCCTTGTTGTTTCTCCCAATGTTTTTTCTGCTTTCAGGATCTTGGCTTGGCACAGATTACTGCTACCAACACTAAAACACCTGTTCCTCTGGGATCTCTAGCACATCAGATCTACAGGATGATGTGTGCAAAGGGCTATGCCCTGAAAGACTTCTCAGCTGTGTTCCAGTTTTTACGTGAAGAGGAGAACTTGTGAGCTGTTATTTTGGCAATGGACACTATTAGAAACCAAACACTTTTTTTGGAACCTCCTTGTAGCTCATTTGAGAAGTATATGGGTTTAATCAAAGGTCACAAGTCATGAACCCACACCGACCTGTCTGCTTTTGGTTGTCTAGGTCTCAGCAAACTCCAGCATTTTTCATCAATTCTTTAAAAAGCAGGCTGGGAGAGGGGTTGTTTATTTGGTCAGATAAAAAATATACTGACTGTTTAAGAACCATAATAGCATATTCACAAAATCCAGTTAAGTGCTTTTTTTTTTTTTTTATACTAAGTACCCAATGATTTGCATATAAAACAACTGACATTATGGCTCTAAATTGTGCAAACTAAGTTGAATCTTCAATAGTAATAACATAGGGTGACAAACCAGCTTTCATTAACTTTTAATAAAGATAAAGCCTTCATGGAAAAAGGGAAGGTCCTTATAATGAAGAAACAGAATGTGGTTTTTTTTCTTTTCTTTTCTTGCTATTTATTTTTAACTATTAGCTTGGGCCTGATAATCAGTGATGGATTTTTCCTGGGATTAGTGTTACAGATTTATGTTTATGGGGGTATGTAAGTTAGTGGAAAGCTGTTACAGCATGTTTAACTGGTAGACTTAGTTAAAATAACACAGTATATATGTCTCTCTTGTAAAGCTCCAGTACTATATTTGGCTAACCCAATTTTATATTTCCTTCTTGTACCCTGTCATATATTTTCAAAAGTCAAGAATGGCACCTACTAAAAATTCTGACAAATGTACATTTGCTTTAGATAATTACTGCATTATTATAAATATAAATAAAATGAATCCCATTATTTTGAAATCAAATAAAAATCTATGTTGGTAAATGCCTGCTATAAGATTGTTTGGTTTTTTTAAATGCAAGTTTGCAAAAATACAAATAGCTGCAAATTTGTGCTAGGTCGTTCATTTTTTGGTCTTCTACAGTCCATCTTTCATAAGCACGGAGTAGTTTTTATTGTAAAATGTGTAGGGTGGCATATTTGCATGTTAATTTCCCTAACCATTCATCTACCCCTGATCTAGCATTCTGAAGATGAGTATTCCTGTTGACGTCAGTGGGATGACTCAGTGTAAAGTTATTTGCAGGATTGGGGTCTTAATGGTCACTATGCAGCCTAACCTCTACATTTTCAGACTTTTGCATGTACAGTGGTGCATCTAATAGGCGTGTGGCAGGTAACACAATTGTGTGCACAACATAGGCACCAATTGTGCATGGAAAACTCAGAAAATTTGGGCATAGATTTTTATAGATTAGCTGCAACATTATACAAAATTCATTAAATATTACTGGTTGTTCTGTTTATTCTTTTCAAAGCTTGTTTTGATATCTAAATAAAGCTCTAGGTTAGTCTAGTACTTTCTTAATTACTACTATGTATGGGCACTATACTATTAAAAGCAAGCATATGTTTCCAAATGATCAATCTGCCTATAACTAATTAGATAAAAAGTAGTTCATCTGCTCAATTGCAGTGGTTCTGAATCTACCTAATATTACATACAAAACAAACGTCATTAAAAGAACATTATTAAGGTTGCAAAAGTCAATTACTCAAAAGTTAGGAAATGCCAGAATTAAGATTATTTGTGCATCCTTAATTTTTTTCCTCCTGTGCATATGCACTGTCATACAGTCTTTAATTACATGACCACATAATATTTTTCCACAGCACTCCTGTCTCATTCAGTGAATAGGGTGGACCTGCTCTGGGGATGAATCAGGACTGGGTAGTGAAGGGAGGCTGTTGTCTTTAAGCAGGGCCAGCCTTAGGGGTGGGCCATCTGGGCAACCACCCAGGGGCGCCATGGTCAAGGGGAGCGCCGTGCGGCAGCACAGAGGTGTTTGCTGCCAGTATAGCATCAGAAGCTGCTTCCAGCTGGCAGGGGAGTGCTGTGGGGGGAGAGGGCTGTGAGCAGTGGAGCGAGGAGCAATACCAAGCACTCCATGCACCCAGGTAAATTTTCCTATGTGGGTGCAGAAGCGGGGTCAGGGGTTAGTGGTGATAGGGGCGCAGTGCAGAGGTTAGGGTGTGGGGCCCACACGGCCAGGTGAAATGCATGAGGAACTCACATGGGCAAGGGGCAATGGGGGGGGGCGGCAAAATACAAGTTCACCCAGGGTGCCATTTCCCCTAAGGCTGGCCTTGTCTATAGGACCCCCTCCCTCATCTGTTGCATAGTTGGAAGGTGTGCAGTGAATGAGGCAGGGAACTGCAGGAAGAACCTGGTCCCTCTACATTTGAATCATAAGGCTTCCTCTTCCTCATTGCCTACATACCAGCAGGGGTGTCACTGACAGACAGGTTCCTTGCTCTTCATTTCTAGTGCATGTCGGCACGCTGGCCTGGAGTAGCCATGACAGGAATAGCCAGGCATTGCCTCTGTAGCCCTAGGCTGGAGGGAGCATGCTCAGTTGCTCTGTGTGGCTGGCTAAATGGGTAGTTTGGTCACAGTAGGAGATCTGAGGGGTTGGAGCATGTGTAGTCTGTTCAGCAGTAAGAGCTGAGAGGCTCAAGCATGCTCAGTGAGGATGGACTTTTCAGAGATTTTAGTTGATAAAATTGAAGAAGTCTCTACTGAGCATATGTGAACTGCAGTTTGCAAAGGCTTATAACTTAGGCAAATGTGGGAAGATTTTCATGGCAACAGAGAGAGAGAGTGATTCCTGACACAATAGTCACCCACTTGTTAAATTTCAAGTCCCTGCTCCAAAGAATGGGGGTTAAAAAACTGTTCAGAGAAAAGGATGCCATAATCTAACAAGCACAAAACTGTATTTCCCCCATCCTCGTTTTTGTAAACAACTGAATTGTTTTGGCTGGGGAAAAAAAGTTCAGCCTGAGGCAGACACCCAACCTGGAAAGTTTCAGCCCAGACAATTAAATCTGGCAAAGTTATAATGGAAAGTGTCTGGCAACCTTAATCAGCCCTGCCAATAATACAATTTATATTAGAATTTATATTTTCCTATTTCTATAGAGGAAAATTAGATATATATCATATTGGTATTCATATTAGAACTGTATGTACAGTATATAAAATTGTAATTTCCCCTCTGCATGGGATTTACTATTCTATGCAAGTTAGCCAAGTAGTAAGGCTGTTATCATTTTCAACATCTGTTGCTGGCAGTGACAACTTGTTAAGCAAAACAGAAAGCATGTAAAACAAAACTTGAATTTTTACACTAATGACCCAACAGTATATACATCCAAATTAAATGCAACAAATTAACTGCATACTATGTAAATGTTCCAAAGGGAAACTTCAGGTAACTTATTTTTAAATTACTTTGAATATTAAACTGGCCCTTCCATCATGCTTGATGAGAAACTGCCTACATCTAATGCATTGTGCCTAACATGAAACCACTGTTAACCACTAAAGTTGTAGGGGGGTGGTTAATAAAAGTATATCTAAGCAGTCTTATTCATATTCAATCTGTCTTTGTTTCCACCCCCACTTCATTGGGCATCAAAGATCCAGCTCATTCTCTCCTCGTATCAGGGGCCCATGATTCGAGTTAGTGCCTCTCCCCATACACAGCCTGCCCCAATCACTCCTCTTCCTGCCCATTACAGGCATTTATAGCCCCACTTTTAGCCCTGCCCCCTTTAAGTGGCTCAGTTAGACCCACTTGCTCTGACACAGGGAAGCAACAGGGACCAACTATTGACAGGCAGCAATCATTGTTTGGGATACTTAGCAACTGTAGTTGATATTCCTGATATTTTGCCATCTTCAAAATATGGAGATATAAAAGATATGCAGTAGATCTGAATATTTTCTGATGGTTCCTAAAAAGGGAAGGCCTGGTTAGCACAAAAAGGGGGTGGATTTATATGCAAGGTCTCTTCCTATCCCCCCAAAAACCACTTTGTTTCAAGCCAGTTCAGGTTGCTTAAGGGTTTTTGTGAGGGGGTGTCCCCTTTAAAAATAAAGGAATGTCCTCTTAAGGTACCCTTCTTTAATGCTCATTATCCTCCACTCATTGCTTTCACTGACCGTTTCTCTCCATTTATAGGGAATTCCCATACACCTCCAACGTATACAGCAATTCAGTACACACATCACATTCCTCATGATCACACTGTAGCATAAGGCTGTAACTCTGACTGCGTATTTAACCATGAGAATACAACACATTGTGCAATTCAAGGTACATGTTAGACCTCAACACGTTGGATATAACACATCTGTATGTGGTGTTTTCCTATGGGGAAGAATGAGGTAGGAGTTAAGGTTTTCGACTATAGCATGGTTGTCAGGCATATGATATATGTATTGTCATTGTATGTGCTGGAGGTATGTGGGAATTGATTATAGAGGAGTGGAAACTTCCATCCAAATTTCAATTTTCAAAAAGGTGCTAAGAAAATGAATTTACTGTATCTTTTTGATGTGATGAAACACAACTGTAGAGCTAGGTTTCCTTCCGTATTATGGATTTAGGCACTGATTATACACCCTAACATTGATTATACAACCTTAAAGTCAATGGGAGTCTTTTCATTGACTTCAGTGACAGATGGATATGATTGTTAGTGGAAACCATACAAAACTGAAAGCTATTCTACAATATTGGGATGAATTTAGTTGTGTCCTCAAATTACCACAAATGCTCTCAATCTGACAGGCTCATACCTGCAACAGTTGAGACTTTCTCTTTTCTGTGGAATGCAACAGCCTAACAGATGTGTAACCGATCTTTTAAACACTGGCATTTTCAGATTTGGAAAGACTTGTCACTTTCACCTGTTTTATTTGGCAGAGCCTGACAAGATTCTAGTATGGCTAGTAAAAGTTGTATAAATAAGGAAACTCTGTAAATTTTACTGTTGTTGTCAGGCTGATAAAGAGAATGAATTAATTATTTCACATGGTAGAACTGGAGTAGATTCAATATATTGAAAAGTATTTTTAAACCTTGATCAAGGTGTACATATGTCAATTATTCTTGTGCATTATTCATGCATTCAGTGAATATTTGCAGTGTATTGAAACCAATAAATTCTAAAAAGTAATAATTTCTAAATATAGTTTCTATGTAGTTAAAAGCAGTTTGAATATTCTGTCCCCTTTCCCCCCTCCCATACCCCTTTCCCTACTGATCTTAACCCTGACTTGGAGTCTTCATTCTCATTAGGGGTCAGAGGTATTCTCTCTGCTAGTTTAGTTTTGGGTTTTACTGAGCCTAGAAGGCAGGATGGCTTTTTGTGGTGGTGGTGATGGTGGTGTAACAGTAGGCCATTAATCACCAGGCATTACCTTGATTCGGAAATAGTAATACACTGTCTTGCAGTTTATACAACACATAGATTTCAAAAGATCCCAAAGCACTTCACAAGTCCCAAAGCACTTCACAAGTGTAACTGGTACATGACTGATACATGTATCACTTAATTGACAATTGAAATGCAACCACCCTGAAAAATTCAGAAACTGTTACAGTGCATAGCATCATTACACAATAGTTTAGAGAAACAACTTAATCATATTATAGCCAACTGTAATTGCAGGGTGGAACCTGGGTGAGCAGAATATAATTACCAGAGTTGAAATTTAGCCAGGACAAACTTTTTTTCTCAAAGGTGAACTTGTGCTCACAGACACTTTGCATTGGTCTTACACATGGTATGATTTCTGAAAAAAAGTATTTATACATTAGATACCTGATAGCTGGTATAGGTAGGCACAGACTACTTATGTATGGCACCAACATTCAGAGGGAAAGATAAAAGAAGGCAACTGAACTAAGAAGATAATTTGACCCAGGTAGTACTTTTTAAAATTCTCTTCAGGTTGGGTACCTAGTTAGAGCTTCCTCTTAAGTCTTCCTCTTTTGTTCCAAGAGACTTGCTTTCTCCATGACTGTCTAGTTTGCAAACACATTGTACAGTACAGCATGGTAGACTATCCTGTTGTCCTAGGTGTTTTACAAATACAGACTAAAAGACAAGTCCTTGCCCTGAAGAGCTTACAGTTTAACAGAAGACACTTAAGCTTGTGTACACATGCTTCTAAATTCCACGCCACCTTGCCCTCTTTAGCTGCTGTGCTCCAGATCTCCTACCTCCATGTCTTGCTGCTTTATTCCTATGACTCTCAGCACTGTTGTATAGTTGGCTTTTTTTTTTTTTCCTTTTGTGTAGTAAATGTCATCTTGCTTGGAAGTGATATTTTTCATTGTCTTGGGGGCATGTCCATGCATAACTAAATTTTGCAGATTTAGGACAGTAGTACGTTACCTTAACTATAATTTAAACTCTTATGCTGTCATTGTATGATGGTGGCTGGGAGGCCAGCTTAAAGGTCCATAACCAGTCAAAGCACCTGAGCACCTACCACACAATATAACCAAACAATATGTCAATGTCAGCATAACTGACCGACTGTACCTGAAGATTGACACAGTCGTCAGTATCATTCAAAAGGGTGCTCATCAGGACTGGCACTGACAATAGTATCAGCAAATGTCTAAGGGCTCCTGGGTGCCAAATAAGACCTTAGAGCCAAAATGTGCACTGACTACAACTGCCAGATGTTATTCCTCCAGGAGACACACGGGGGAATTAACAACAGTCCCCGGATAGGACCATACACGCAATAGGGCAGCACCATTTTTGTCAATCCTGAACTTATCAACACAGCATCTATGACTAATAATAATGACATTGAAGTCCTGACTGTAGACATTGGTGGCATTTCCATCACGTCTGTCTACAAACCACCATGCAAACAATTCAAGTTCACTACCCCACATAAAGTGTTTTGTCATGTTCCAGGTTAACAGTTACACTGTAGCCCCATTTGATGCTGATACTGTTGAAAATGGTGAATTAGTTGAATTATGGGTAGAGGCACACAACTTTGAGCTAATTCATGACCCCAATTCCCCAATTCCTTCTACAGCAGCTAGTGGAAACAGGACTACAACCCTGATCTGGCATTTTTGAGTAACAACATAGCTGGTTTGTGTAACAAACTTAGTTTGGGTCTGATTCCACATTTGCAGCACTCACCCATCCAGATCTGTGAAGGTATATCATCGAATTCACTACCATTTCAGCACCACTTTAATTTTAAGACGGTGAAATGGAAGACTCCACCAACAACCTCACTGACGTAAGAAAGAGCGAACCAATACCAGAAAATTATGACCAGTTTGTCAATGCAGTACACGCTGCCTCAAAGAAGCATATTCCACAAGGCTGCAGAACAAATTATGTACCAGGACTAACAGCCGAGTTACTAGATTGGTATGCAAAATACATGCAGAAGTTTGAAGCAGACCCATTTGCTGAGGATACTATTGCAGATGGTGAAGAATTGGTCTCTGCACTAAAAGAGGAAAAACAGAAGTCATGGTAGAATCTCACTGAGCGCATGGATGTGACCCACAGCACCAAGAAAACATGGATAACCATCCGGATGCTTAACAATGACCCAAGGAAGGCGGAGCAACACTACAACATTACTGCAGACCAGGGTGCACACCAACTCATAGAAAATGGCAGGGCACTGAACAAACAACACTAGACATGGCTTAAGTGGCAAGAAGACTACGAGACTTGTAATTTTAGGGCATAGTACATAATGACCGAATTAAACCTCTGGAATGAACACCCTCAAGAGTGGTAAAGCCGCCAGTATAGATGACATTCATACTGACCAAATCAAACACTTCAGACCAGCCACAAAGAATTCTTAAGTTGTCTAACACATGCTCAGCCACTTAAAAAGTAACCAAGATCTGTCAACGAGCATGTATTGCCACATTCCTGAAGCTGGGGAAGAAGGCAACAGAGCTGAAGATCTTCAGGCCTATATCACTACAATGTCACCTCTACAAACTGTATAAGTGTCTCATTTTAAACTACCTATTGGCACTTGTTGAAAAGCACCTAATCCCAGAGCAAGTTGGATTCTGCCCAGGCAAATCATGCACCAGTCAAGTGCTGAACATCATTCAATACATTGAAGATGGCTTCAGAAAGGGTATGGTAACGGGCTCAGTGTTTGTCAACCTATTAGCAGCATATGACACATTGAATCAATGAAGGCCCTTCACTAAAATACAACATGATGAAAGATAACCATCTCGTACAACTGACACAATCTCTACTAGATAACTGACTTTTTTACGTCAAACTATGCAGGAAGCAGAGTCAGTGTGGCAATAGAAAAATGGCCTACCACAAAGGAGTGTACTCTCACCAATAATCATCGATGTGTACCCGAATGATCAACCAATCCATCTCAGCGCAAAAAGTTTTATATAAGCCAATGACTTACATGTTGCTGCCCAAGCCAAGGATCTCTCTCATATTGAAGTTATGTTAACATCAGCACTATCTGTGCTCAGTCTATTACACCAAGAACCAACTGCGAACCAACCCAGCCAAAATGCAAATGAGTCTCTTCCATTTTCTGAATCATGAAGCTAGTAGACAACTCAACATCATCTGGAATGGGGTATCACTTGCCCACCGCTGGAATCTTGTCTACCTTGGAGTGACACTAGACAGCACTCTCTCCTTCAAAGTACATGTGGAGAAGACAAATGGCAGTGTTAGCACCCAGAACAACATATTCAGGAAGCTTGCTAATTCAAAATGGGGAACCAACCCAGCAACCATAAGACCCATCACGCTTGTACTTTGCCATTCAACAGCTGAATACACATGTCCAGTGTGGGAAAGATCACCTCGTGCAAAGAAGCTGGACCCTGTACTGAATGACAGCTGCCGCTTCATCACAGGATGTCTAAAGCCAACAAATGTGAACAGCCTTTATCTGCTTGCCAGAATCACTCCACTGGATATTAGGAGGGCAGTCACAAGCAAAATGGAACAATTATGACAGGTTGAAGACACCAGACATCTGCTATATGGCCACACTGCAGCAGTTAGCCACCTGAAAATATGAAAAAGCTTCTTAGCTGCAGCAGGGCCACTTAAAAAATCACCAGTGCTTCATGACTGGAAATGTGGTGCACACAGCTCAAAATATTTGAGACAGACATCAACATGCACATTGATGTCACTAAAGCCTTCACCCAAGGGTGGAGAAGGATTGGTTGAGCTGGAGATGTTTAAATTGCCGGTGAAGGAGAATTGGCAGATAAAAAGCCAATATGCAGAGGTAGGGCCAGGCACATGTGACTGTGGTAAAACACAACACAAACCAAGGCACATCTATTGATCTGCCAACTCATGGAGAAACTGTGCACTGTGGAAGCTCTCGCCAGGGCTACAGACCAGGCTGCATCGTGTTCCCAACACTGGAAAAACCTCTGATTGTGGTGGAAGGATATTTGAAGTCAAAGCACCGGATATTTGAAGTCAAAGCACCAAAAAGGGTAATTTTGCTTGCCAATTCTAGTCAAGAAATATGTTCCAGACATGTGGACTTAAGACATTCCAGGATATCCGTGCAGTCCTGGCCCTTACACAATATCTGACTCAACTTTGATTAAACCTATGTTGCACAGAGCAGGGCTCTTAGAAATGTGTTTTTTTTTTTTTAAACCTTTTGACAAAGGCTCCTGGCTGCTGTGAATTTCTGCTTCTAATGTACTATATGTTTCTCAACTAGGTTAGAACATTAAACATATATATGTAATTACATCATATAATGTTTGTACAGTGCTGCACGCTCTGTGGGTGCTCAATGATAACTACTTTGCCCTGCCAGAATTAAAAACCTGTTAAAGGAAACTAGAGCAACAGCTCTTCAGTGCCCCCAAGAGTTACTACACACAAATGAGGCCCTCTGAAAAGCCATTCAGTTGTATTTCCCAACCTCAATTGTGGGACCCAGGTTTCTGCACCTACCCCCAACTTCTTATACCAGGCTAGTTCACATGAGGAGTGGGGAATGGTTCATTCCATCAAGAGTAGGCAGGGAAGAGTAGCAACTGTCTAGCACTGGTGTGTCTTATTTGTGGAGGGGTATTGGGGAATAGTGGATGGGAGGTTTCCTGTTACAGGAGAATAGGGGAACCCACAATTTGCCCAGCCAGAACCCCTAATAAAGAGGGAGGTGTTCTGAGTCCATAGGGAGCTCTAGTTCCTGCTGGAGGGCTCTCAGGAAGCAAGAAGCAGCTCCTGCTCTACCCCACCCAGCACTAAAATCTGAGCAATAAACATCACACCAGCATTTCTAATCTCTCCCTCTGCACAAGTTTCGTAGAACTGTCTGTCTTGGCCCTGGCTGTGTAGAGCCTACTTATGGGCTTTCTCTTGAACAGCCAGCTTTTGTTTCTGTAACCGGTCGCCATTTGTGTGGAAATAAGATGTTAGCTCTTTCTTGTTTTCCAGGTGCTCACAATAGTGCACAAAGTTAATATATGGAGATATACCTATCTCATAGAGCTGGAAGGGACCCTGAAAGGTCATCGAGTCCAGCACCCTGCCTTCACTAGCAGGACCAAGTACTGATTTTGCCCCAGATCTGTAAGTGACCCCCCTCAAGGATTGAGCTCACAACCAGGCCAATGCTCAAACCACTGAACTATCTCTCCCCCAGTGTCACTCAATCTGAAAGAAACAAGGGATAGTAAGTAAATATGGTTACAATCTGTGAGCCAAAATGATGGGGGATGTGGAAAATTCCTCATAAACTGACTACATAAAATTGTACAATAATTTTGAAATGGGTTTTCTCATTGCAACTTATACATTCACAGGGAAAATGAGAAACAACCTTTTCCATATGTAGCTACATCAAACTACATGCTATCTTTTAAAAATTCACAATAAACTCTTGAGATTATACTCCCAATTCCTTCTGCCCTTTATCCAGTTGTATAGAAATGTGTGTTTTGATTTCTTTATTAATGTAGGTCTTGATTATCCATCTATCTGATAGACTACATGTTATTGGCTATATATATATATATATATATATTTATATTTTTTTAAAATATACGTAGGGATTTATTAAGGAACAGTTGCATTTTGATAAACTAGCAAGTCTCAAGGCAAACCTGCGATGGTGCTGTTAACACATTACAAACAAGAAAGTAGTAAGTGGAAATAATGCACTCATTTAGAAGTAATAAAGCTTTTGATCTTTCTTTGAAGAAAGAGTATATGCTTAAACTACCTATTCAGGGACAACCAGATGCCCATAAAGAAGGGTAGTTTGCGTTGATAGAAAATCACTGAGGCCTGCCAGCAGCTCTGGTTTGTAAACAGATTAGTTAAGTGCTCATCAGCACTGATTTGCATAGGACAAACTTTGAAATGGGGCTAGTGCACAAACATTAATGAGCTATGAAGCCTCTACTTTCAGGAAAGCTACCAGGTTCCTGCTAGCTAGAAATCTCAGTAGATAATTATTTTGTGGGGGGAGAAACAGTCATTATTTAGAAATGAGGGCCCTTGCACTGTTCAGTAGTTAATAGGGAATTGGTGAATGACAGGTTGTCTTGTTTGCCTGAAATCTTTAATATAAGATAAATGGGAGTTGGGCAAAATGGGTCATAGATAAAAAATTTGGAAAGAAGGTGTATCCTTTTGTTCATTGTTGCATTGGTCATCAGTTTAACACAGAATGTACAATGTTGCTCCAATGACCGATAAATGTTGAAGTATTGTGAAATGGACCTATGTTTGGACTGTGCGGTAAGATCCATGATCTAAAAAGTTCATGGCTGGGGTTGGTTAGGCTGTAAAATACCTGTCACTTTATAATAAGAATAAGTGAGATGTGTGTGCTTGGAGTTCTGTGTGTGGAAGTTGGTGCTTGCCTGAAAACTAGGCAGTTACACTTTCTCTAGTTAAACATCATTTGATACAAGCAATTACTTTTGTTTAATACGAAGACAGAGGCTCAGTCTTTCTTTGCAACAAATACAACAGATGGTGAGGTTCGCCATTTCATAGAAAGCATAAAAGAGCTACAGTACTTCAGTGTCTTCTGCATTGTTAAGGATACTCACTTCTCATTTGATTTCTGACTAGCCAGTGATTTGCTATCCCTCTCAATAACAAAGCTACAGAGAAGCAGTCATTCCCAAAAGAGGGAGGGGGGAAATCTAGAGAAAACATGCCAAATGTCACTTGAACCATTCTGAAAATTTCAGAGCAAACTTCTTGTATCTAGAAACAGTATTATAATGACTCTAAACACAGCTGGCTAAGTTCTTTCCTTAAAATCCACTAACACAGTGGTTCTCAACCAGGAGTACGCAGAGGTCTTCCAGGGGGTACATCAACTCATCTAGTTATTTGCCTAGTTTTACAACAGGTTACATAAAAATCACTAGTGAAGTCAGTACAAACTAAAATTTCATACAGACAGTGACTTGTTTATACTGCTCTATATACTATACACTGAAATGTAAGTACAATATTTATATTCCAATTGATTTATTTTATAATTATATGGTAAAAATGAGAAAGTAAGCAAATTTTCAGTAATGCTGTGCTGTGACACGTTTGTATTTTTATGTCTGATTTTGTAAGCAAGTAGTTTTTAAGTGAGGTGAAACTTGGGATTACGCAAGACAGATCAGATTCCTGCAAGGGGTACAGTAGTCTGGAAAGGTTGAGAGCCACTGCATTAGCATATTGACTTCAGAAGTGTGAGAAAATGAGAATAGGGATTCAGAGTGTGTGTTAACAGAGAGTCTATATGTTGGACACAGTTGGGCTAATCGTACCGCTTAAAATATACCCCCACCTGTGTTACTAACTTTATCTTACTTTGTGTCATAGGTTATGTCTACACTATCACGGTAAGTCGACCTATGCTATGCAACTCCAGCTACGTGAATAACGTAGCTTGAGTCTACGTACTTTAGGTTGAGTTACCACGGGGTCTACACCGCGGGGGGTCGACGGGAGAAAATCTGTCAACTTACCTTACTCTTCTCATCAGGGGTAGAGTACAGGGGCTAACTGGAGAGCGATCTGCAGTCGATTTGGCTGGTCTTTACTAGACCCGCTAAATCAACCGCCGGTGGATCGATCTCAGAGCGTTGTTCCCCGCTGTAGTGTAGACCTGCCCTCAGGCTCACATCCTGTGTCTGACATCTGGCTACACCCAGACTCCCATGAAGCCTTCTCATTGCTCCATGCATATATAATACCAACAAAATGCATCATTTCCCTCTATTTCTGCTAATAAAAATCTTGTTCACACCTTGGTCATCTATAACTTTGTTGTCTCTAGCCTTTCTTATCCCTCTTCCCTGCACTTCAGTGCTATCCAGTTTTTTGCTGCTAAAGTTACCTTCTTCTCCCACAATCATGACAACTACAGTACCTCAAATCATTTTGCTGGCTTTCTTTTATCACATCCTGATTTAAACTCCTAATTCTTCCCTTCCAAGACCCTATTTAACCTCACCCCAGTCTAGATCCCTCTTCTCTTTTCTTCCTACTTCTGTCTCACTTACTTGCTTCCCTATACTCTTCTGCCTCCTTATGGCTCTCTTTGAACCCAATATTCTCCATTGCCGTGCACCTTATTTAGTCATTACACCCATGTTAATGCTGCCAATGAGAATGGTAGCATTTTACTCTCACTTGGCACTCAGTTTATAACTATGCAAGACTCAAGGCAGTGGAGAATCAGGATCTTTGTCTTCAACACTCTTAATTTGAAGCTTGCATCATACCATCTGCTATTGAAACAGTTTCCCCATTAACCAGCCAATACATACCCTCTCCCTCTTTCATCAAGCCTATTTTCCCACATGAATCTTTCCTGTGTGGGCCACCTCAACAATAGTCTTTTTCTACATCCTCCCTTACTTAAGCTGTTTTATCTGACATGGGATTTTCTATAGTGCCTAATACCTAAGTACTGCCTGCATCTTGTCATGTTGATGTTAGAGTGTAAGTTCTTCAGGACAGAGACCGGGGGCCTGATTCACTTCTCTTTTACATTTACACCCATGCAACTCTATTGACTTCCATAGGGGGTTCTCCTGATTCTGAGAGCAGAACTGAAACCCAAATTGGATCTTATTCTATATTTTGTAACATGCTATGTATATTTAATTTACTGCCCTATGTAAATACTGATTAGTAATATTCCCCTCTGGAAAATATAGGAATATTGGATTAAGGATAAATTTTAGTCTTAACTTCTTGAATTTCCATCTTCATGTTGGATGTAAGCAAGAATTGTAACACTAAGTGGGCTGTAGTCCACAAAAGCTCATGCTCTAATAAATTTGTTAGTCTCTAAGGTGCCACAAGTACTCCTGTTCTTCTTTTTGCGGATACAGACTAACACGGCTGTTACTCTGAAACTTGATTTAGTTTTGTATTCTTTATGAAGATGATCAGTTTTGTATTCTGGAAACCATGTAAATAAACATGAGGCAACAAGTTGAAATCTATTTTCTTTTTGGTATTGCTTTTACAATCCTGGGTTTAAACAGATTTCAAAATTATTTACTTTTATTACTGGGAAATTAGATTTAACAATGTAATGACTGATGTTGCTGTATTGATGACCTAGCTAGTTACAAAGAATACCTTTGATGTTAGTTCTAAAAGGGGTTGTTAGCAGATGTTTCAGGTATATAAGAAAAAAACCTTACTTTACTTTACCTGAAAGCATCACCTCCAAAAACACTAAGGTGAAATAGAAACTGATAATCAATGTTGAGGTGATTTTTCTCCTTCCTTCTCTCCCATGTAGCTGTTAACAGTAATTTACAGTTACTCAGTTACATTTAGAAAGCTGTGATCTTCCTACCTGAAGTAATAAATATCAGGATGGGTGCAAGTAGCCTTTATTGCATGCAATAAATTAACAAATTGTGCTGTACTAAAAGACCATTGCCAAAGTGTTTACCAAAAAACATATAATATTGAAGAAAGATCCATTTTCCTTGTACTTCCTCATGTATACAGAGAAAATTATGATAAAACTAAACATATTTGTTAGTTTAATTGTGCCAATTTCTTTATAGCTAGAACTTAAGTATTGTATTTTATGGCTAGAAACATAATGGAAACCCCTATTCTGATTTTTTTTTTTTTTTTTTTTATGTACATGCCTTCATTTCTTTTCTGTGGATCTTTACCTGGCTTGATCTATGTTACTCTGAGCCTGTTTCTTCTCACAGATATAACACTGTAGCTCAAGAGTGACTGTGTTAAAGTCAGTGAGTGAAAACCTGGCTCTGTTGGTTGGTCTGGGAGGTTTGCCATTGACTTCTGTGGGGCCAGGATTTCACCCAATGTAGTTAGTCCCCTGTAAACAAAACCAGAATCAGGCTCTTAGTTTTTTAATGAACAACAAGGGTTTATAAAGAGCCATTTTTTTTTCAGGAAACTAGATTGTTTGGGTACAATTACAAAATTAGTGAATGAAAAGAATGCAGTAGATTTCTGGATTTTATTAAAGTGTGATAGTGTGTCTTAAAAATCTTATGGTCAATATTAATTCAAATTGACATACATAGGAGTCATATGCTTTGATAATTGGCTAATGGACCACAAAAAATGTAATGATAAATGGCAATGTACTGTGTGGTAGGAAGTTTTGTGGTGGAATGTTGTAGTTAAATCTAGTCCTAATGTTTTCATTGATGTGAAAGAGGGGATTAACAGCACATTATTGAAATTTGCAGATGACAACACATTGATGGCATCACCTCATGTATACAGAAGATATCTCTTTGACAATCTACAGGTGACCGCTTTTGAGGAAGAAAAACAGCAGCCTGCTACCTCTCTGTGTCCTTTTGAACAGGATTGATTGGAGTGCTGCACCACCTCTTCCAACTGTGTTATGTAAGCACCTTGGTCACCTGTCTCAAAAGTTGCTGATAGATTGAGTAGTCTGAATATTGGGATGTGGCCAACATCCACTACCATTTTGAGGTCATCTGTTAGTACCACTCAGGTTGTTTCCATGTCATGCTCCCATCTGAACCTGATTGCAAAGCATCCAGAACGTTGACATATGTCACACATTGTTATTTAAGCTAGGTTTCCACTACTTGCTTAAAGTTTTTGCCTAGAAATGAGAGGTTGGAGATGGGGCAGTAGTTGGAAAGGTTTTCTGAACCTAATGTTGTTTTTTAGACCTCCAAATATAAACAAGTTCACTTCTCTGAAGGAGATGTTCATGGTTTCTATAAAAGGTGTTCTTTGCTGGTTTTCACCATTATAAATGGGAGAGAACTTTGGATTCCAAACAGAAAGTGGCTGGCAACCTACCACTCTAACAGCTATTCCATCCTGAACGAAGGCATATATCAAAACATATCCTGAGGGTCAGGACTCCTACAGAGTATATGAAAACAAAAGAGGGCACTGGCTCTGTGTTTCTTGAAGACATTTGGCATGTCAATGCTCACGGTGCTAACAGAAGTAATGCATGTCCGCCCAGCCACTGACCATGAAAAACACCAGTGTAATCAGAGATGCGTCAAGTAGGCAGAGTTCTAGAAAATGTCTTTTATTAAGCATGCTGAATGGCCAATATTACATGCTGAGGTTCTCAAGTTTGAATGCAGCAGCCTGTGTCCCAGCTTGCATTCCTGCACCCTTGGTGCCACACTAAACTTTATTCCTCCTTAAGCCTGACCCTCTTTCTTCAGTTCCACTCATCATACCACATATTTACTATTTTATAAACAAACAATTAAGTAACTTCTAATCCCACAGAACACCCATAGTTTACTATTGCGTAGCCTAGTCAGAGTTCTGCCTTTGCCATGAACTCAAGTAGACACTTAATTCCTGATATAATATGGTTTCCTCAATGGGTGACTGTACTGCATTACTCCTGCCTTTAACACCCATTTTCAAATTTAGTAACCTGTCTCTCTCTAGAGTCTCTTCCAAGACTGCAGGGCTAGCATCAGGATTATTCTCAGTCTCTATGTTCTCTGGCACACTTGGCATCTCAACAGACTCACAATGGATGGTTTCCCATTCTTCCCCACTGTGTCTGTTGGCATATAGAAGCCTACGGCTTCATCATAGCCAGGCCCTACCAAATTCACAGTCCCTTTTGGTCAATTTCACAGTCATAGGATTTTAAAAATTTTAAATTTCATGATTTCAGCTATTTAAATCTGAAATTTCATGGTCTTGTAATTATAGGGGTACTGACCCAAAAAGGAGGTGTGTGTGTGGGGGGGGTGTCAAAAGGTTATTGTAGGGGGGGTTGCAGTACTGCTACCCTTATTCTGTGCTGCTGCAGGCGGTGGTGCTGCCTTCAGAGTTGGGCAGCTGGAAAGCGGCTGTTGCTGGTCGGGATCCCAGCTCTGAAGGCAGCGCCGCCGCCAGCAGCAGCGCAGAAGTAAGGATGGCCTGGTATGGTATTGCCACCCTTACTTCTGAGCTGCTGCCTGCAGAGCTGGGCCCTCAGTCAACAGCTGCCACTCTCTGGCCACCCAGCTCTGAAAGCAGCAATGCAGAAGTAAGGGTGGCATGGTATGGTATTGCTGGCCTTACTTCTGCGCTCCTGCTGCTGGGGCATTGCCTTCAGAGCTGGGCGCCTGGCCAACAGCTGCTGCTCTCCGGCTGCCCAGTTCTGAAGGCAGCGCAGAATTAAGGGTGGCAATACCATGACACCCCTAAAATAACTTTGTGACACCTCCCCCTCCACCCGCAACTCCCTTTTGGATCAGGACCCCCAGGATCTTGAATCCTTGGTGTCTGACCAAACTCTGTTCATTCAGAAACCAGCCTCTTGTTCTTCAGTTCCAATCATCACACTACAACCTGGAGCAGCAAAACCAGGTTCCAGGTGGCAGATCCATGCCAGCAGCCAAATAGGGCACTATAAAAGGAACCATTTGAAGAACAAAAAGTGGTTATGTCCTCAGAAACAGTTGTAGTTCAGAGACAGTAACTGAGAGATGTTGAGTAAGAGGCAGAGAAATCCTCTTGTCTGTTAGGAGGTTCAGGTTGACTAGCCAGGTCTTTATCATAGACCTCTTCATTTGTGTGTTTGCCTGTATTTATTTGTGGTGATTATTTGTATTTAGTAGTGTTTTATTTGCATTTCATTTTCAAACAATGATGAAGTTGTAAAAGCTAGTGGAGTCAGTAGATGCTGTCCCTGGTCATGTGATGGGGTGTACACTTTGGTAACCCTGATCTGTGTCAAGTGAGTAGGACCAGAAAATAAAGTCCATCGTCATACCAGCATGCCCGTGTGTTGCACATTTATTACAGTTAAAGTGAGGTTTAGTTTTCTTCCTCAGCAAATTCCTCGTGAATGCATTTGATCTTTTCTGTGAAATAGGATGGGACCTCTTTGCACTGGTGCATGCTTATGTCTGATGCTTGTATTATACAGTGTGGATGAGACTGTTCTCTCTGGGGTAGCTTGGGTTGTTTAGTCTGACAAAGCGAAGGCTGAGGGGGGATATGATTGCTATCTTTAAATATATCAGAGGGATAAATACAAGGGAGGGAGAGGAATTATTCCAGCTTAGTACTAATGTGGACACGAGAACGAATGGATATAAACTGGCCGTGGGGAAGTTCAGACTTGAAATTAGACGAAGGTTTCTGACCATCAAAAAAGTGAAATATTGGAACGGCCTTCCGAGGGAAACGGTGGGGGCAACGGACCTGTCTGGTTTTAAGAGTAAGTTAGATAAGTTTATGGAGGGAATGGTTTAATGGTAAAACATAGTAGCCAAGGAAAACCAAGCAATGGTACGTAAATAGTATAATGGCCAACATGGGTCAGGCTAGAGACTCTTGCCTACATGCTCGGGGTCTTACTGATCGCCATATTTGGGGTCGGGAAGGAATTTTCCTCCAGGGTAGATTGGCTGAGCCTCTGGAGGTTTTTCGCCTTCCTCCGCAGCATGGGGCAGGGATCACTAGCAGGAGGGTCTCTGCCGATTGAAGTCACTAAAACACAGGATTGGGGACTTCAACAGCAGAGTCCAGGGAAGGGTTTTGTGGCCTGCAGCATGCAGGGGGTCAGACCAGATGATCATAATGGTCCCTTCTGACCTTAAAGTCTATGAGTCTATGAGCTCTGTTGGATGTGATTTTTGTGGCTGTCAAGACAAAGGAGGGACAAGCTTTGCCTTAGCTTCTTAACTGCAGTATGATAGTCCTTCATAAAATCTTTGTGCCGTTGGCAGTTGAATTCAGAATAAATTTTTACACTAGCGGACTTCTATTCTTCTGCCAATTAATTTCCTCTGATGTAATTCATCCATTAACCTGGGTGGTTTTGTGGGCAGTAGCCAAAAACCTTCCATTGATATGGGATAGCCTACATGAGTTAATAGTTCTTTAACATTTTTAACGCAAGCCTCTGTTCCGAGTAGCTGTCACAATGCCGAATTTGGCTTAGTTCAGTCTTTACAGAGGGACTGCAGGCAGCAACGCAGATGCTCAAACATGTGGTGGAGCAGGAGTTCATAATTAGAAGATTACAGTGTGGACTGCAACACCTTGCTACCCTCAGTCATGCAACAGTTAGGTGGCTGAACAATCTAAATAGACTTACTTTAATTTCAAATTTGAGAAAATCATAAACAAATAGTAAACAGAAAGGGTCAAAATTCACTTTGTGTTTTGCAACCTTAAGTGGTCTCTTTAATTCTTTCAACTCTATGAACAATATTTGGATTGTATTAAACTATTCAGGTAAGGAACAATCCTCCTAAATGATTTGCTTCACCAAATAAGTAAATAAATAAATAAATAAAATAGAATAATGACAAAACCCTAATGCACTTACTCAAATGAGAAACTGGAAAACGGTGATAGATGTGACCTTTGGAGAAACAGTCTATTTTGTTCGTCATTGTTTGAAAATAATATAATGTACCTAACAGTTGGTGAGACACACACAGCAGGAATGCCAACGTTTTTTGCCTATAGCCTATGTGCTGCGCTAAAGCAAGTTAAAAGGGCCAATACAATTTAACAAATTCCCTGTTTTCCTTATGCATTCATAGAGGTCTAGTATGTGCACTCATGAAGGGTTTCTTTGTCATTTTTTTTAATTGTTAGGTAGCGTTATGCCAGACTTTGATATTGCTCTAATGTGTGTTTCATTGTTGTGAGTTTATCCCTGTTGCCAGCCGTAGGCAACTTTTCAACAGCTTGTTTTCTGAATGACTTTACACTTCACTCTAGTCAAATCTGCCTAACAATAATTTCCACAGTTAGGTGTTCTTCTGTGGTGCTGTGAATTTATACCATAAGCTTTAAAGTGGAATACTTTAGCCTTTAATGTGTTGATTAGCTGGCCTTTCACCTTGTTATGTCTGATCTAGATCAAAAGGGTAACTGCACCTTGGCATACCCCATTTAAAATACACTCATAAAATCATAAAAGGTGCCATGCAAATTAATTTGATATTATTAGGATAAAGGTGTGAAGGTGAAAAGTGGGGGAAACTTTCTACAATCTTTGCTCACAAATTGCATAGGAAAAAAACTCACATCACACTAAAACATACAAAATATCAGCATTGCTGCAACATCACTGTAAGCTGGGACAGCATGCTGTGTATTGACATGCAAAACCAAGCCAATAAATGTCCTACTGTGCTTCAGAAGTCCTATATCCAGTATCTTTTCAACTAGTGTAGGGTTTAACCAAGATTTGGGTATGCCTGATTATTTGCATGTCAATACCCAGAACACTCTTCCAGCTCTTTCATATCAGTGCTAGTGTCTGAATTTTGTTAGTAGACTACTGTGTCTCGTTTTAGTGTCCACACTTTAAAAAAAAAAAAAGTCAGAAAACTGGAAACGGTTAAAAAAAGAGCTACAAAAATGATATTATGTCTGGAAAATATACCTTGCAGTGAGAGTCTTAGGGAGCTCAATCTATTTAATTTATCAAAAAGATGGTTAAGAGGTGACTGGATTATTGTCTAGGAGACCTAGACAGGGAGAATATATCTGACAGTGGTCCCTTTAATATAGTAGACAAAGGCATAATAAAAGCTAATGGCTGGACACTGATGTTTGAAAAATTCAAATAGAATGTAAAATGCAAATTCTGAACAGTGAAGGTAACTAATCATTGAAACAATCTACCAAGAGAAGTGGTAAATTCAGCTATCTTTTAAGTCTTTAAATCAAGATTGGATAGCATTCCAAGAAATATGCTATAGTTCAACCACATGTTATTGGGCTTGATAGTAGAGAGCTCTAAAAGAATTACTCTGGCCTGTGTTATGCAGGATGTCAGATGATCATAGTACCCTTTTGGTCTTGAAATCTATGAAAAACTGAAAGATTTGGGCGTGTCTGTGATTCAGTTCTTTTCTATATAGTTCTTCGATTGTAACATTAAACTGAAATCCTGCCCTAATAAAAGTTAAAGACCCCGTGATTCCAGTGGCAAATATATTTTTCAGATCCTTATTGTACCACTGCTTTAGATGACACTGAGGCCAAAGGATAGGTGTATTTGAGATAACGGTGCATTCCTTTGTAAAGTTTTTTGGCATCAGATGTGAAGGACTATAACATAGAAGTGAATCAGAGCTTGATTTTTCATGCCAAGAGAATCCAAAACTCTAATTGACTTCCGTTGTATTTGTGGGTGCTCAGTCTTCTTCAAAATCCAGCTTTTGATTGTTTTACTGTAAGTTATAAAAATGGGGAAAAAAACCCACCCAGACTGATGTAGTGTTATTTTTATTATTTATTAATATTTGTGCTCCTGTAATTTAAAATAGCTTTCTTTTCAAATTAATTGATAGTTGTGCAGCAGGCACTTCTAGTTTGAAGATGAAATGCAAAACTATCAAGTTCCATATAAATAAATGCTGTAATTCATTTCATAGCAGAGTGATTATGCCTGTAGTAACGTCGCAAGAGTTGACATGTACTCATGTACCATAGTAATATTTTAAGGAAGCATGGTCACCTATAGTAATAAATATGTGTGACCTGAAGGAAGTCAAGTTAACTTCCTGGAGTCCCAGTCATTGGAGCTGAAAATTGGATAAAATGCTGGCCCTTACTAGCAACCATATGTTGTAACTCAGATGAGCTTGCCTGGGAAATAAATTGCAAAAGAAGTCAGCCCATAACTATTATTTTAATTTAGGTTTTGGTGATTTAACCTGAGTGGTGTTATTGTTTCAGTTGTTACTAGGCAAGCATGCTATCCTTAATCCCAATTGTGTTATATGAAGGACGATGATCTTTTCAGATTTTTGGAAACTTTACATTTCCTTACCAAAAAAAAAAAAAACACCTGGGGGGAAACCAGCCATATAGTCAATGCTCAAGTTGCATTATCTCCAATTTCCAAACCATTTTTTTAAAGCTTTCAAACAGTTTAGAAAGACTTTATACTTCTTCCTTTTTTCCACACCTGCAATGGGTGACATAACTGGAGTGGAGGAGAAGTTCATGAACTCCAGTTCATGAATTCCACTGATGATCCTCTTTCTTGTCAATTCCAGGAATCTTGGTTGCTGGATTAAATTAGAGGAAACTAGTCTTGTTTGAAAAACAGAAGTTGAGATGTTAGTATTGGAAATTCTAATAATGACTTGCTGCAAAATGGAGTGTTGTGGGCTGTTTCTCTGCAAATAAAATGCTCTCAACCCCAACCAAGAAAGCATTAAGCTTCCAACTGGGCTTATTTCGCACACGCACCCTTCAAATATGAAAATACATACAAGCAGTAGTTCATTTTTACTCCTCAATGTTTGGTTGCTTTTATTGTATCTAGAAAGGGGGAGGATAGCAAATAGCACTATTCAAGACAAGGAGAAAAGGTGAAGAGTGGGGTGGGGAGGGAGCTTCCTTCTTCCTCTCAGAAGACTTCAAAAAGCAAAGATTTGTAAAGATTTCAAGATGACTAGGGACAGCATTGACTTCTTGTTAAATCAGATAGGGATCTAATTAGAGATTTATGAAAGCAACAAAGTGCCCTGCAGCAGGCAGTTTCCCTGCTGGGAGAAAACTCACTGAAACATGAGGCTAAGGCTAAAAGTAACAGAATGGAAAACACTCAGACAAAAGAAAAAAGCATGTCCCTTTTAATCACTTCAAGCCCTCCAGCAATCAGATAGTACTGATCAGACTTTAGAGGGGATGGCCTCACTTGCTTGATGTGTAGGCAGGGCTTCATGAAGAGAGAAGAGACAGAGATCTGTTGCCAAAGGCCATTGAGGAGGTTTGCAAAAGGCGAAGGCAATCAGCAGATGCACAGACATCACACCTACAAGTAGAGGGATAATTAGCCTTCTAGTTACTAAAACACACAGCAACAAATCTGCCTAAAGACTTGCTTCCTCATTTGGGAAAATCACCTTTGAATGGATCTCCAGAGCAAGAGAAAGAGATCAAGGAAAATGTGTCAATTTGGGATAATAAAGGAAACAGAAGGGTCATAAATTAGAAGGCAGATATGCATTCTTGGGCAGCAGCCACCTTTTTATGTAATTGGCAGTGGCTCTCAAGATGCTGTAATATGTGATGTATTCAACAATTTGTTACAACAGAGCTCTTTTCAGAGACTGGCTACTGCATTTTCACTCATTTCTACTTATATAGTATAATCCTTTCATGTTCGAAGTGTGGAGAATGTTGTGATGGAAAAGTTAATGCATGGAGACCAATCATCCATGCTCTTCAAGCAAGAGAGATCCTCTGATTGGGTGCATTTAGACTCAAATTGTTTTTTATGTACTAATTTCTATCACACCTATAAGTGTGGCAGCGAGGTGCTGCAATTACAAAGACTAAATCACAAATTAAATATGCCGTGCCTCTCCACTGAAAGCAAAACAAAACCCAAACGGACTAACAAAAAGTGCTTTGCATTATGCATGGCAAGCTGCTAGCACTGTGCTCTGGTGGATTGCCAAGGAGAGCAAATTCTGAAGGCGGGGTCTTGAAACTGAGAAAGCTTGAGGGTTGGCATTGAAAGAGCCAGCCAGAGACATTCTCCAATAGAAATAGGTCTTAAACCATCCAGAGCTTCCAAGACCATAAACAACCCCTCAAATTTTATCTAGAGGCAAATTGGAGGCCGGTGCAGAGAATAGAGTCAAGATATAATGTGCTCATGGCAGCCTGCAGCACTCAGAATCAGGTTTCCGTGTTCATCATCAGTCATAGCTTCTAGTGTGATAGACCATGTGAGGTTTACAGTATTGCCAAACACAAATGTTCACAAATCATGAATCAGGCTCACCAAAAATCATGAGATTGGCTTTAAAATCATGAGATTATGTAAAAATAATAGATTTGGTGTTCTTTTTATGTGCTTTGTGCTTTTTGAGCCTGTAGGTGCACTGGGGTCACATTTTGAAGCTTTCTTCACAGACACACGGTCACTTACTTTTTCTTTAAGAATGAAGGCTGAAATCATCACATATCCACTTGACTCCAGAAGCTGGGGCTTTAAGGAAAACAATAATTATCATGAGACTCATGACAAAATCATGAGAGTTGGAGTACAAGAGCAGTGATGAAACCAATAGAATCCTGAGGCTGGGAACTATTTTGCTAAAGGTAAGAATACACTCAGTAAATAATGCCGACACTGCTCCGTCATTCCTTGGCATTTCTTGCCATCAAACTTTAGTCTTGCATGTATTTGGGCTGAATCATGGGCAGTTTTCATCCATATCTCTACCTCTGCCCGATGCTGTTAGGTTAACAAGAGTTGTATCTGGGTTTGAGGAAAAGGAGGCAGAGCATCACAATTTTGATGACTCTGTAGTCTAATCCATAGTGGATTGAGCATTGGCCTGCTAAACCCAGGGTTGTGAGTTCAATCCTTGAGGGGGCCACTTAGGGATCTGGGGCAAAATCAGTACTTGGTCCTGCTAGTGAAGGCAGGGGGCTGGACTCGATGACCTTTCAAGGTCCCTTCCAGTTCTAGGAGATGGGATATCTCCATTAATTTAATTTATTTTTTTATTTATTTACTCTCCCCTTGTGGCTTAATATAAACATTGAACAAGAGGGTTGACTAGAGGCTGAAGACTTAGCCAATAATTCTGTGACCTTTTTAAAAATAAAGGAGCAAATCCAACCCCTGGTGGATACTGCAAGGGAGTCAATAGCCCCTCATGGTAAATGATGTACCAGGTTTGTGGGCCAAAGTTAAACTTCTGCCTACCCTTACTTGTGCTGCAGTTTATTATGGGTGCAATATTGTGTCTACCGAAACAGAGACCAGTACTGAAAATCAGGTCCTGACAGTTTTCGTGATGAGAAATTAATAAAGGTGAAGCCAGATGTGCTGAAGTGATAATGGAATTGATGCTTGTAAGCATAATTTTAGACAAAAACAAGACTTGCATGTTTTGTCTCTAGTAAGTTTTGAATACTTTACTAATAGCTGTATGCTTAAGTGATAGAAATGCATGCTCCACTACAGGGGTTGGCAACGTTCGGCACGCAGCTCGCCAGAGTAAGCACCCTGGCGGGCCGGGCCAGTTTTATTTACCTGCTGACGCGGCAGGTTCGGCAGATCGCGGCCCCCACTGGCCGCGGTTCGCCGTCCAGGCCAATGGGGATGGCGAGAAGCGGTGCGGGCGAGCGATGTGCTGGCCGCGGCTTCTCGTCACCACCATTGGCCTGGGACGGCGAACCGCGGGCAGTGGGGGCCGCGATTGGCTGAATCTGCCACATCAGCAGGTAAATAAAACTGGCCTGGCCCGCCAGGGTGATTACCCTGGTGAGCCGCGTGCCAAATGTTGCCGACCCCTGCTCTACTAGTTTAATTTTCATAAAATTAGTTGATTCAAATGTAGCCTTCATTACCATAGATTTTATATCCTCATTTAATCAGACTGCATGTTTATTTCAATGTTTACATATTTTAGTAATTGGATTGCATACCTTAATAGTACAGTACGTTATTGTATACTTTGCTGATCAAACTGCTGACGTAGCACAGTTTGTCTTACTTAATTTAGTGCTCTGGTCTTATTAAGTTTTTCTGGGCCAAGCTAAACTATGCTGATGTTGGCTGGACAGAAGTACTTCTTATTCCATTCTTAGAGCTTGTGAGAAGAATGGAACGTTGTGAACAAGATTAACTCTGGTCAACTGCCCTCTGTGCCATTTTTGGGAGGTACAGAATCTCATCTTAAACTTTCTTTGGTGTTGGCAAGGAATCTTTTGCTTTTGTCGTATCAATCAGGCCTTCCAATTTTTTTCTCTCTGTTGACATTTAACTGTTATCTAAATATATTGGGAAACATCCTCTGACTGTGTAAGTGGTATAGCTCCATTGACTCCAATAGAGTTATGTTCATGTACACCAGATTAGGGTCTGGCCATTTTAGTTGCATTTGCCTGACATAATTGTTGTGGCTCACTTGTTAAACACTAGCATGAGAGTGGGCACAATCCTGACATCCTGCTCATGACCTACTACTTGGAAAGTGGAAGAGTATTTGCAAAGCACAGGGTTGGAGTTGTAACATGGCTGAACCATGACAAAAGTGTACGGATTTGCCCTTTTTTGTTCAACATTGGTAAGATATAGCCTAAAATTATGCACAAAGTGTTATTTTAAAAATTGTGCTTCTGGCTCAGACTTCTTCTGGAGGGAATACATCTGCAGACAGTTTCTGTGCTCATTCAGCTGCTGCTTGGTGTTGGTTCAATCGTAATGGTGCATTCTGTCAGTGTTGTTAACTCTGATAGGAGCCAGTTCTTCCCTTGAGCCATTGTCTTCAACCTTCCACTTTACTTATGCAAGCACTTGATTCTAAATGCTATATATTTGTCCCTTCCCTATTCACCAGACCCTACCATTCTTTCTGTACTGGATGATAGTCCACAAGAATACTTTAATCTTTCCTACTTTTAAATTTTACTTTTCAACCAAGATTACCCAAAGTGATTAGTGATTTGAGGTGATTAACTTGAGATACCATAGTGAAAATCAGGAAGGCACCTTTAATGTGTTTCAGGTTGGACATTCAAAAAATGGAGGCACCCAAAATCACTAGTCACTTTTGAAAATCTTGGCCTCGATCTTTACTAGTTAAGCTCCCTGTTCTTTGAATGTCCCCTTATCTTTGTATGCCATTTCCTTTTCTGCCTGCATGACGGTTCTACCCATCTCTATAAATCAACTTTTTTCTACCTCACCCTTCTGTGATAGGAATGCTATACAAAAATAAATATTGTAGAGGTTTGGCTTTCGTTTAGTAGCTAAATTTTTAAAGTCCCAATGAATATTAGTAAAAACACAGAAGACTGAATTTCACCCCCAGGCAGAAGATAGATTTTTTTTTTTATAATTAGCAAAATATGCACTTTGATGCAGTAATTTATTTGTATAGTTATACTATGTGAAATGCATCGAATCTAAGAGAACTGCCATCTTTACTGAATGAGTCATGCATGTCTGGATAGTGCAGTAATTCAGTTATAATTTTAAATCTATACTTTCTTAGTTCATGTTTTATATCACTGAGCAAACTGCTATACTATAAAAAATAAGATCATATGATCAATGTATTAATGTAATTTATTGATCAAGCTCTCTGTGTTAATATTTTAGAATACGTGTTTGGATTTTATGCTTCAATTATAGTTGTTTTTAGCAAATTTCGTATATATATTTTAAACAAAATGATGACTGAAAATAGATCTGATGGGTTAATTTATATTTTGACAAGAGTAATGAGTAGATTGGGTGGCAAATATTTTTCCAGTCATAATAGATGCTACTTTTGCCCTCCTCACCATCTTCTAATCAGTGGATTAATGAGCTCCAAAGATTTCACGTAATTGGTTCAAAAACCTCTCAATCATTACCACTTTGTGGTGTGTTCATATTAGATCTCGCAAGCTAAGCAGGATTTGAGGTAAGTCTGTACTTGGCTAGAAGGTCCCAATGAATGTGTGGTGCTGCTGTAAGAGTTGGTAGTGATTTAGTACGTTGGAAGCTCCCTTTGCAGTCAGAACTGAACTCCTGACCCAGTCTGCTCTGGGGGGACTAGGCTGATGGAGTCACCACATTTTGGATGAAACTTAAAACCAAGGATCTGTCCATTTGTGGTCATTAAAAATCTCTACATCCTCTCCTAAATTGCAATGTAGTGTTGCTGTGAAACACAAGGAGATGCATTTTACTGGTCGATGAATGATCCCATTGTATAGTTTCTAAAACACTTTGGGATGTTTCAGGATGAAAGATGCTATAGAAACGTAAGTTACTATAACATAAAAAAATTAAAAATATCTGCCTTCCTCTTTCCAATGGGAGCATATCACTTTAAAAAGAACATAGCCAATCTGATGTTCTTTTAGCATATGAGCTCAGGAGATGGTGACCAGTTGTGGTTTGAGATCAGCTTTAAAATTGGGGATGGATTTCAAGTTCCAGGCTGAGTTTTGGCAGGGGTTCAGGTTCTGATTTAATGATAAAGAAATCTCATAAGGTGTTCCTAAGAGAACATGGTGAAAATGTCAGGAAGTTTGTCACAGTGGCCCGCATCTGCATGCAAACGCCTTCTAGTTTTGAACCAGAATAGTAGGGGTGGATTTGGATTTAACCCTTTGAATATGATTTAGCTCCAAAACACTTTTAAAATGCCACTTGGTAAGCAAAAACGTACCGGTACACTACTTACGTGGTACATAGCTTTAGAACTGAATGATCCATGCATTATTTAAAAAATATTCACTGCTAGCAGTCTGGGAACCCATTAAAAATGCATGTTTTGGACACATCACTTTCTAATACTGCAATAATCCATGTTGCTGAGTAGTTAACTTATCTTTGCACAACTCAGCATATTTCTGTCACACATGCCAGCTGTACTGATCGGAGCAATGTAGTAGTGGGTTTGTGTTGTCTGGACCTGTGGCCTAAAACAGTGTGCGTTCTATAATTCTGCATCTGCCCCATCCCTCCTGGGTCTGTTTTAGAACCTTTGGCAGATGCAGTTGAAATACCAGTGCGGTAGGTGAGTATTTGCTATCTGTAAGTCATAATAAAGACTAACATGAATTCTAGGATGGTACGACTAAGAAAAGTTTCCATCATGAAGTTAGAGAGCACATGATGGAGAACTTAATTTGGGGGTAATCCCAACAGCTGTAAAATAGTCTGTTTATGATGTTCAAATGTTGGTAGAAATGCTCAGTTACTTGAAAACATAACTGAAGTGCTAATCAGGAACTACAGTAGGCAGCTTGGTAAAAACGTGTTCAATAAAGCCAAACAGATGGCAGAATTTACCCCCACATGAATCGTACAATCAGTTATGTACCCTCAACCTCACTGTAGTGAGTAGGGTTGAATGAGTGTAAATAGATGTCAGAATTTGGCCCATAGAATGTAATTAATAAATTTTGGCTGATGGATTAAGAGTAAAATAATTGGTAAAGTAGAAAACCTAGTTTGGGCCTAATTCTTATCCAAAGCCCACTGAAGTCGATAGGAGTCTTTCCATTCAGGCCACTCAGGCCCACTATAAAGGTGTTGAGGGGCCTCAACTCCCATTGAAGCCATTCAGAAACTTGCAGCGTTGCCCTGTATCCACTGTGTGTATAATTTAGGACCTAATCTTGCAATGTGCTCATTGCCCTTACATCCCATTGGCGCCAGCAGGAATTGTGGAGGCTCAGCACATCACAGGACTCGGCCCCTCAGTGTCAATACATGCATGTAATTTAAGTTGTTCCAGCAAACTAAGGGGAGTTATGAGAGAAGGACTGTATGTAACTTGATCTGAGTGAGTTTTCTGATGCAAGGACTTTATCACTTTCATCTTCATGACAAATGAATGCAAGTGCGTCAACAGATTTTTGCTAGAAAAGTATGTCAACCTGATACTACACTTTGTTTAAAATGAATAATGAATGAATCTATATAAAGTTTTATAGCAAAAATAAAGTTGATGCAGTTCAGCCATGAAAGTCTATTGAAAAATGAATTGGTAAAACATGTTTTAACTCAACAGTCAGCAATGCAGTCAGCTTGTTTCTTTCTTTTTGATTAAATACAATAAAAATTGGCTGTTGAAATCCTCTAAAGAGAGTTGTTGTACTATACTGACTAGCCCTGTTATACTACATCACATATGTATGGTTGTAAAGCACCCGCTTTAATACAGCTAATTAATGCATCAGTAGAAATTCTGAAGCAAAGAAACAGATGATTATTGTAGCAGTTCTTCCAGTTAACAGCTATTTCATAGCAGTGATAAAGTAGAAAGATGTGAGTGTGTGTTTTGTTGGTGCACAGAATTCTTTTCTAAAGTGGTTTTGGCAATCAAAATTTTCTTTTTAAAATATTAGCAAATAAAGCACATACTGAGTCTTCTACATTTATATCTTCTATGATTCTATGAAAGCAAACCCCTGGCAACTGCAGATTATGATTATAAAATGCTGGCATAAAGGAATATGCTTAGCATATTTAAGTGCTCATCACCTTATCCAGGTTCTTTACAAAAATATAAAAATTAAGCTCCACCCTACCCAAAAGGGTAGCCTAAAAGCCACAAGCATGCTGTCACTAGGAAACATCTGCAGCCATATTCCCCTCTCATTGTCAGCTGATGTATTATCAATTAGCTAAAAGACTGACCAAACACATGTGCCTTACAACCTGCCCTGAAGATTGCTGAATGGGAGCTTTACCAGACTGCCTGGAGCTTTGATACCACGGTGATGAATGTCATATAAATGCCAAAATAGACAGTGTTCCTTAGGCAAGCGCTTTCTCTACTGAGAAAGCTCTGCCACCTGTTCTGGAAAGGAGCAGTGTCTAGCTAATCAGTACAATACTATACCCCAAATCTCAAAATGTAGGAAGATTTCAAAGTATCTTTCCAGGCTGTGAACAAAGTAAAGGATACTTCTCCAGTGACACCATTTCCCGACTCTCAGTAGTTTCAGAATTCTCATTACACTGGTGAGTCAAAGAAGCCTAATAAATAAGTTTTATAAAGTCAAATACTGAGGGATAAAAGTTTTCAGAATCACCTATATTAAAATAACAGCGCAATAGCTCACATTTAATAGAAGTAGGAGACTTAGATGAGAAATTATCTCAAGGAAAATGTAAAATCTTTTAGGTGAAAAACACACATTTGCTTTGGCTTACAGGCAAAGATGAGAGACAAATGGACCTAACGTTTATTTTTAAGCGCACTCATCTTTGGCACTGCTGTATATTTGCCTCAGTACATGTCATGATTCATACATTTCTATATGGAGAATTGCACCAGCATATCAAGAAAGATGAATTGACATAAAGTGCTGACTACAGAACAGGTTGGAAGTGATAATTATTATCGATGATCAGCCTTAGCATCTATTGTAATGTTAGGAAGGAATACAGCATTGGGAGAGTTCTTTACAGTTCAATTCTAAGAATGCTGATTAGTGGGTTTACTGTGGCCCCATTACATCTATTGGAACAGAAGAGCTGTCGTAGATTTGTGTTTGGTGCAATATAGGCAGCTGGAGAACAGGAGAAAACAGTAAAAAGTGAGCATTTGCACTGTTTCCATCTTGGACATAAGGGGCCAGAACCTGCTGTTGTTTATACTGGTACAGTAACTAAGGGTATTGTGTGGTGCCTGTGAGAAAAGAATTTGACACACTGATTTTCCAAATATTAATAGGACATTTCACTTAGGGCTGATTCACTGTAGCTGTTGGATATTTTATTTTACTCCTGGACTCAGTGGTACATATACGCTGGGTTTCTAAGCAGCACACACTATGCCATCGGAAGTCAAGGACAGGTTCATTGGTTCATTGCTGACCTACCAAATGTCCCGGGACTGACTATTTATTCTCCATGTTAGCTGAATTAGATAAGCAATAGTTGCCCAAAAGCAGGGACCAGGTCTATATATGAATTAATATACCCAGAGTCAGTGATTTCAGGGACATACTAAAATAGTTTGCAAATCATTTTAATTTTGCCTTAATTCACAAATAAATGGTTAATGTTGTATACAGATATATGGTAACTCTTGCTTTTGTCTTTCAACAAAAAGAAATGAGAATAAAAACAAAAACACCTCTCTGTTGTAACTTTAAGCAGGGCTCTACCTGGAACAAGGTGCTGAAGACTGCAGTAGTTCAATGGATGACATTCTTGTAGTTTAAAGTTTAAACAAGAAACGGTACTAACAGCTGAGAACTAATTCAGTCCTAAAATATTTAATAAAATAGATTCCTCTGATTACGATGGGTACTTAATTTTAATATAATATGGGGCTGTTTCCAGTAACGTCGCGGGAATAAAATTAACAGAAAACGTTGAGTTTTCTTCTTCCTGATAGATACACAATCAAAAGCCTCAATACATCAGAACAAAAAAATGCCATCTAGGTGGATGAAATGTTTACTTCTGTGATCAAGTCTACTTTGATGGTCAAAAGGGAAAGCAAAGAACTCAGGGGTGTGTACATTATTCTTGAATTGGTCTATTTCTTGTATTATAGCATATCATTGTCTATGGTCCTAGCCTTGTGACACTCTTCTAGTTTGTATCAGACTGGTTCTGTTAGGACTGACCATCCTTGTGGAAGATCCAACAGTTAGGACATTAGCCTGGTAGTTGGGACACCCGAGTTCAAGTCCCTGCTTTGTGACACACTTCCGCTGTGGCATTGGGAAAGTCATTTATTCCCTCTGTGCCCCATCTGTAAAATGAAGATCATAATACTTCCTTATCTCTCTATTGTGAGGATAAATACATTAAAGACTGTGAGGAGTTCAGATACTATAGTAATGGGTGCCATATAAATAGACTGCCCAGGTTTTGCAGTGTGATTTTTTTTTTTTGTAACGTGCTTGTTGTACATAGAGAAGGATCCGACTCATGAAGTTAGGATCTCAACTTTGATCTTACCCTGCAACTTCCCCAAGGCTTGTGGTTGCCTGTTTGGCCTTTTTCAATGAAAGGCCAGACTTGCAAAGTTCAGTCTAGACCTGGAATTTGAGCTAAATTGCTCTTGTTTGTGGTGGGAGGGGAGAGGGTTCAGATTCACTGCTCTGATTTTGGCTTCCCTCTACTTCAGGGATGGACAAACTACGGCCCGACCGTCCTGCCCAGCCCCCGAGCTCCTGGCCCAGGAGGCTCGCCCCGGCCTCTCCCATACTGTCCCCCTTCCCCCGCAGTCTCAGTTCACTCACTCCACCACCGGCGCAATGCTCTGGGTGGCGTGGCTGTGAGCTCCTGGGGCAGTGCAGCTGCAGAGCCCGGCCTGACCCGATCTCTGTGCTGTGTGGTGGCAGGGGCAGCGTGGAGGGCAGGGGAGTTCAGGGTGATGGTCAGGGGGTGGGGATGTGGATGGTGGTCGGGGGGGAAACGGGGGGTTGAATGGGGGCAAGGATCCCAGGGGGCAGTCAGGAAGGAGGGGGGAGGTTGGATGGGGTTGCAGGGGGTAGTCAGGGGACAGGGAGAAGGGGTGGTTGGAAGGGGCAGGGGTCCCTGGGTGGGGGCCGTCAGGAATGAGAGGAGGGGTTGGATGGGGTGGCGGAGGTCCGGGGGCAGTTAGGGGACAGGGAGCAGGGGTGTGTGGATGGGGCAAGGGTCTCAGAGGGGCCGTCAGGGAACGGGGGGGGTTGGATGGGGCAGGAGTCCCGGGGGGGCAGATAGGATGTGGGGGCTGGGCCACGACCCCCTCCCCTAACCGGCCCTGCATACAATTTACAAAACCCAATGCAGCCTTCAGGCCAAAAAGTTTGCCCGCCCCTGCTCTACTTGGATGAAGTGAAAAATTTAAATAAACTGACATTTTTAAACTGTATTATTTGGCTGCCATGGCCAGTGCCAGAGAATGAAGCAAAATTAGCAAAACTGAACTTCCCTTTAGCTGCTTTTCTCATCGCAGAGACACTAGACTGATGAAAAATAGTATATCAATCAAGTCAGCAAAACCATGTGGAGCACTTCCTTTGGTGGTGGTGACAGTTGTAGAGTTAATGCATTCCTTCTTAATGGAATACCATAAATTTAGATTCAAAGTACCAAAATAATGGCTGCAGTTCTTGCTGAAGAAGTAGGAACTATCCTTAGTTTCCATAAGCCTAAAAAGGCTCTTTAAGCTATGTCTACACTACAGTTTATGTCAGCCAGTGGCTGATTAGCCACTGGGCCAATGGGGCCCGTGCCCAGGGGCCCTGGAAAAATGGGCGCCCCAGTGCCCCGACCCACTCTGCCTGCCTGGCGCTTCTGCTGGGGAGTGGGGTTGGGGTGCTGGGGCTTGCGCCTGGCGCTCCTGCTGGGGAGTAGGGGAAGCCCGTGCACCTCAACCCCATTCCCCAGCAGGAGCACTGGGGGTGGGGAGGCCCCTGCAGCCTGCTCCCCAGGAGGAGTACTGGAGGTGGGTGGGAGAGGACTGCAGGCAGAAGGAGTTGGGAGGGGCCCCCACTTGCTCTGGCCCAGAGCCCCACAAAAGCATAATCTGCCTTTGATGTCGGCATAATTTATGTCACTCAGGGGTAGGCTGACCAGACAGCAAGTATGAAAAATCGGGATGGGGGTGGGAGGTAATAGGCGCCTATGTAAGAAAAAGCCCCAAATATCCAGACTGTCCCTATAAAATCGGACATCTGGTCACCCTACTCGGGGGTGTGAATAAACCACCCACCTGAGCGACGTAAGTTACAGCAGCATAAGCGTTCATATGCACAGTGCTGTGTCGGCAGGAGAGCACTTCAAAAAGTATCTAAGGGCAATGTCTACACGTACAGCACTGCAGTGGCACAGCTGTACTGATGCAGCACATCTGGTGAAGATGCTCTAGGCCGACAGGAGAGAGCTTCGCCTGCTGACTTACCTTCTGCTGTTTGTGGAGGTAGCTTTATTATGCCAATCAGAGAGCTCATAACTGTGTAGAAAAAGGCCAGGATATGGATAAAATATGACCAGAGAGCACCCTAAAAGCTGAGAAACCAGAGGACAAATAAAAAGAACCTCACATGTATTGCTTTAGTTTTTTTAATCTCATGTTTATTAAGCTAATTTCAAAATTTTCTGGGGCTGACTCATGATTTTTTGCACATTGAGGGTGTCTCTACACAGTGGCTGGGAGGCGCAGTTCTCAGCTTGGCTAGACATACACTCACTGGCTCTGCTCAAGCTAGTGTGTTACAATACCAATGTGTCCGTGGTGGCATGGGTGGCGACTAGAGCTAGCTATCCAAGTAAAATCCCACCTGACCTCAGGAGTATATACTCGGATGACTAGCCCAAGCTGCTGCCTGTGCCACCATGGCCACATGACTATTGTTAGCATGCTAGCTCAAGCAGAGCTAGCGCACATTTGTCTGCCTGAGCTGGGAATCTGACTTTCCAGCTGCTGCATAGACATACCCTTAGGACTGGTAATCAGAGTAAATTAACCCAATATATGCATAGGAATTATTTCAGCACTGATAACCAGTTGGCATTGAACCTAGGAATCTCTCTGTTGGTCCTCCTTTGGTAGTGTATAATAATTGCATGTATATGAGAAAAAAAGTCAATGGGGAAGGATTTTGGAAAGGGAATTCATGTTGTGGGCCATCAGAAGCTTGATCATGGTGGCTCTCTACCTTATGTCTTCGTCTGAGCCCAGTTCCATTCAAGAGAAGAACTGCAACAGCAGTGTGTGCATTTTTATTGATCTTTGAAACATGCAGAATGTTGTTAATTTGAAGAATCTGCTGCTGTTCAACCATTGCAAAGTTTTAGGTGCCACTAAAGCATCCAGGCATTTCTGATTCTAATTATGCCATTGCTATGTTGTCACTTCAGGTCTCACAAACTGTATTTACTCAGACAAAAGCTGATGGTGACCTATTTTATTGGACTAAAAAAACAGGCAAGCTTTCAAGAATCAGAGAGTACAGTATGTGTGCATGTAATTATGAGAGCTGAATCAATCGACATCCTCCCAGTGTATCCGTGTTTCCTCTTTCTCTTTTTCCACAGCTAGTTGCAGAGCAAGTGCAGGCCTCATAAGGTTTCCATTTATAATTGATTTAATTCACTTATTTTCAGTTAGCACAAGAGGGGATCACCTAGAACTTCTTAGCAGGAGGAAGTCTTGTCTAGGGGATAGGACATTAGGTTAGGATCCACTTCCTGGACACTACAGTGCAAATAAGTGATGGTCACATAAACACTACCCTATACTGGAAACCTACTGACCACTATACTTACCTACATGCCTCCAGCTTCCATTCAGGACACATCACACGATCCATTGTCTATAGCCAAGCCCTAAGATACAACCGAATTTGCTCCAATCCCTCAGACAGAGACAAACACCGTGTAGAGGTGCTGGCCAGGGCTCGACCCTCTCCGGGGCGGTGGGTAGCCACACCGGCTCACTGCACACCACTGAGGTTTGGGGAATTAGTCCAGCCGCGGGAGTCTTTCCTGGCGGCCCTTGCAGGGGCAGAAATAAGTACAATTACGCCGGGACCCTAGGTCAGGGCGGGGCAGTAATAAATCAGGAGCTCAGGCTCTCAGGCAGGGCTGAGCAACACCAGTACAAACAGTAGCAAGCCCCGGCCTTAGGTCAGGGCGGGGCAATAATGAGTCAGGAGCTCAGGCCCTCAGGCAGGGGCTGAGCCATAACAGTAGGCCCAAGCCTTCAAAGGCCTGGGAGAGGGGGAGACTGCCACCCATGAGTTGGGTGGCGGGGGGATGCAGGCCCACCCACTCCACTGCATCCCAGCCCGGGGCCCTAGCAGCAGGAGAAGACCCGCTGCTGTGTCAGTGGGGATCCTGGCCGCAACACAAAGACATGGGCTCTGGCTGTGCTGCAGCCAGACTAGGGTCAGCTGCCCCCGGGCTACTTCCTGACTCCCCCTCTTGTGGTTCCTGAGTCACGGTGGTGTCCTCCGAGGGGTCCAGCACCATGGGTTCCTCGGGGTAATGGTCAAGCGGCAGGCCCAGCAGCTCCTCCTGGTAGCGAGCGCAGGGCTGGCCCGGCAGCTCCTCTGGGTAGTGGACACAGGGCAAGTCAGGCTAGTCCTGGTGGGCACCTTGGGCTGCAGGGGTTTTGCAGTCGCGGACTAGGCTGGAGGCGTCTGGCCTCCCCAGCGTCTGGCCCTCTACTGAGCTCTGAGGGCGAGCCTTTATACTTCTGGGTCGCCGCCTGACCTTCTGAGGGGCGGGCTCAGAGCTCCCTAGCTCTGCCCACTCTGGCCTCTGGATGGGCTCGTCCTCCTCCGGGGCGGCGGGGACCTACACCGTCTCTCTACACACCTACAAGATCTTTATCAAGCATTCTTAAAACTACAATACCCACCTAGGGAAGTGAGGAAACAGATTGACAGAGTGAGACGGATACCCAGAAATCACCTACTACAGGACAGGCCCAACAAGGAAAATAACAGAACACCACTGGCCATCACGTACAGCCCCCACCTAAAACCTCTCCAGCACATTATCAACAACATACAACCTATCCTGGAAAATGATCCCTCACTCTCACAGACCTTGGGAGGCAGGCCAGTCCTCGCTTACAGACAACCCCCAAACCTGAAGCAAATACTCACCAGCAACTACACACCACACCACAGAAACACCAACCCAGAAACCAATCCCTGTAGCAAACCTTGTTGCCTACCCTGTCCCCATATCTACTTTGGTGACACCATCAGAGGACCCAACCACATCAGCCACACCATCAAGGGCCCATTCACCTGCACGTCTACTAATGTTATATATGCTATCATGTGCCAGCAATGCCCCTCTGCCATCTACATTGGCCAAACTGGACAGTCCCTATGTAAAAGAATAAATGGACACAAATCGGACATGAGGAATGGTAACATACAAAAGCCAGTAGGTGAACACTTCAACCTCCCTGGACATTCTATAACAGCTTTAAAAGTAACTATTCTTGAACAAAAAAACTTCAGAAACAGACTTCAGAGAGAAACAGCAGAACTAAAATTCATTTGCAAATTTAACACCATTAATTTGGGCTTGAATAGGGACTGGGAGTGGCTGGCTCATTACAAAAGCAGCTTTGCCTTTCCTGGAATTGACACCTCCTCATCTATTATTGGGAGTGGACTACATTCACCCAGAATTGGCCCTGTCAACACTGGTTCTCCACTTGTGAGGTACTCCCTTCTCTTCATGTGTCATTATATAATGCCTGCATCTGTAACTTTCACTCCATGCATCTGAAGAAGTGAGGTTTTTTACCCATGAAAGCTTATGCCCAAATAAATCTGTTAGTCTTTAAGGTGCCACCGGACTCCTTGTTGTTTTTGTAGGTAAGGACGTGTGAGTCCTGCATTCAATTCCCAGCTCAGCCTTCTCTTGTAGTTTTGGACAAATCACTCAATCTGATTTATATCTCAGTTCCCCATCTGTCAAGGTGGATAGTACTTCCATGACGTGAGGATAAAAATCTATTAGTGATTGTGCGGTGATCTGATACTACAATGATGAGGGCCATTCAAATACCTCAGTAGATTCCTGGCTTTTATTCTCCATACACAGATTAACCTGGTTGGGACTTTTATGTCTGTTGTGTCCCAGTATACCTAGAGAACCTTGAATTGAAGCACCAAGGCATGATAGAAAGGTATGTAGCTATGGCCTTGATTCAAGAAAACTGGGAAACACATACTTAAGTCCATCTCTATTCAGGACAATACTTAAGTATGTGTGATATTACCCAGGGTACAATCTGGACTGTTGAACCCCACAATTCTCCAGCCTGGGGTGCCTTTTACACTGCTTCACTGTGAGAGCAACCACTCCTGGTCTGCCCCCACATAGCCTCTAGCATATAAATCACTCCCAGCTATATTGTATGAGTGCTATAGCTAGTCACCCACCCATGCAAGAATTATATTACAGAGTGACACCAGCAAATGCCCAGTCCCAGACTTGTCCCCAGAAATGTGTGTCTTGTACTGCTCAGTACCCTCCTGGACAATCCAAGCTCATAGAAAGTGTCATTTCATTAATAGAAAATGATATGCACATATTTTGTTATCCCAAATGAAGTTCCCAAACACTTCAATCAAACAATTGTTTAGATAAAACAATAAAACAAGTTTATTAATTACAGAAAGATAGATTTTAAGTGATTACAAGTAAAGAGGCATAAAACTCAGAATTGGTTACAAAGAAATAAAAGGTAAAAGGCAAACTAATGCCTAACTTAACAAGCTAAGTGAACTTAAAGCAAAAGGGTCTCTCCCACCACATCTTCTATCAATCTTATTGGTTGAATCTTTCATCCAGGATCCCTCCCCAGTCCATTGATGTTTCCTTTGTCTTTCAAATGTTGTTGATGCCGTGAGTAGAGATGAAGAGAGAGATAATCTGGGGAGTTTGCTCTCTTTTCTTATAGCAATTGTCTTCTGTGAGAATCATCTCCAGCTGGGTTTCAGGTGACAGAAAGTCTGTTTTCACGGGAACCTCCAGCTGTTCCATTGCCAAGATGTAAACTTCTTGCTCACACCCTTCTTCCTGCCAAGAATGGATGCTTAACCAGGTGATAGTCCATTTGATTGTGATGAGACCTGGCTGAGGAGTTGGCTAGACTTTTGTTTCTGGGGAACTGGTTTGAAGCTGTTTCCCCAGACTTGGAACATGTTTTAAGCAGCAGAATTTTATAACTTTACATACAATGTTGCCACACACATTTTAGCAGGAATATAATGTTCAGCAGATTATGAGTTTTCAGCTGATACCTCACAAAGCATACTTTGTATTAAATGTATCATAGTCTTGTGAACATAAGGGTACAGACTGTCACAGTATGTACTTAATTTACAGCACATGCTTAAGTCCCATTGAAATAAAAACTATTACGATACCATAGATTGTTTGTTTATTTTAAATGACTCTAACTAGTTGTTCGCTTTGCAACATCTCCGTAACTACAAAACAGATTTTGATCATAACTTCAGTCACTCAATCTGCCATACAGTGCAGCCCATTTGCAAACCATGTACAATGTGACAGATTAAAATTACTCCAAGTGGTGCTTCCTGGGGCCGGTAGGGACTGTTACACCCAAGAGGGGTTTCTGTCCTGCAGGTGCAAAGGTGGTGGTTGTACTGCCATCTTTGCTTAGGGATTTCACCAGGGGATGACAGATTTAATTTGAGGACAGGTGCCTGCTGCACGAGGCTACAAAGGGATGCACTGGCAACTCGGACTCATACATTCTGTGGCATTGCTTTACCATAACCTCCCTCCAAATATGCATTCCACCACTGGCTGTCTTGTGCACTGGGTTTTAATGGCAGAAGCTGATGTAACCTAGAACTGAATGTCACCATCTGCTTATATTCCTCTTTGACTGTACTTTTTTGATGAATTCAGTCAAGGCACTACTTGAAGACATGTTACCGGAGCTCTTCGGGATGCATTGGCTTGCTTCACAATAGCTGAGTCAAAGACCTAATAATTTGGATCATGGTCTGAATGCCTGAAAGGTGACTTTGTTTTAAGTGGATGAGAATCCAGGAAGCTTGCATGGATGTCCTTTAAAGATTCCATCTGCACCACGAAGCCAAATGTGAAATGGACATGGGACTGGAACATCTAGAATAGAAGCATTTGATTGCTCTGACACATACACGTTTCTTTCTGTGTTTTCCACCCCTTGGGCCATTTCAAATTCAACTGTGGAAAACCTGAATTATCCTTATCAAATCACTTATCACTGGCAAGAATCTCCAGTTCCCATTTTGGATTGGGAGACATTTGCATAGCTTTTGGATATCTGCTTATTACTGTGGTCACCTTTCCATGCTGGGGTAAGCATCTGCCATGCTTGGGGAGGAGCTCCTCCTTCTCACCCCTCTGTGAAGAGTTTACACTATTTTAAGACAGAAAAGCACAACATAGCATTGACTTGCCACCTTTATTTTTTTTTTTAAACTAAGAAATCAATTTTGATTTTTAAAAAAATGTGTGCGAGTAGCAATCAGAGAATAAAGTTATAGAATCATTTAGAATCAAATATGATATTGAAATTCAAGGGAAATAGTGCACAATAACTATTCACATACACCTCTACCTCGATATAATGTGACCCAATATAACACGAATTTGGATATAACGCGGTAAAGCAGCGCTCCGGGGGGCGGGGGGGGGGGGGGAGCAGGGCTGTGCACTCCGGTGGATCAAAGCAAGTTCAATATAACGTGGTTTCACCTATAATGCAGGAAGATTTTTGGCTCCTGAGGACAGCATTATATCGAGGTAGAGGTGTATATGCAATCACATGTATTACCCACATGTCCAGTACTGACACTTTGCCTACCAGTCCTTTTACAAAGCATTCCTGGAAGTTATTATTTCCCATAATGAACTACCACTATATTTATTGGTCTACTAATAGTTCTTCTATTTAATCTTTTGCTGCTGATTCCTTAGCCTATCATCTATTTCCCTTCCATTTAAGCCCAATGGATTGTTAGGGCACATAGTCCTATAACATCCAATTAGATTTATATTATCACTGGGGATTAAGACTAAATGGGGCCTAACTCCCCCCAAAATCTTTTGCCTTGCCTTCAATTACTTGATATTCTTCTCCTAGTCTATTAAAATGGACTCTTCCTCCCAGTGCCTCTCTCTCAATTAATTTCTTGATCTTTCCCTCTTAGCCCAGTGTCTCAAATTAGGTACCCAAAATCAGGAGCCACTTTTTGAATATTTTGCACTTAGTTTCTCTCTGATTCACTATGGGGAGGCTCCCTCAGATGGCTCAGGTCCATATCCGTACGATTCTACTACAATTGCTTCCTCATGCCACTCTTTCTATAGACAATTGAAAGATTCAGAACAACAACTAGTCAGATCAAAATATCTTTTATTTACTTTTCTGGTTACAACTGTAGAATGACTATTAAAAAAACTGCTGTAGAGAAATATATGGTGTTGATGCTTCTGGCCCAGTGAGTGAAGATCTAATTTCTGTTTAATTGAACAGCAGCCAATTTATGGTTGGATCAAAGTTTGAAATGTTGGTTGGTTTCTCATTGGGACTAGCTGGCTGTCATGAACGTGAACCACAACAGTTCTCAGGGGCCAATCCTATGAGATACTGAGCACCCTCCTGCATGGGAGTAGAGACTACTCAGCACTACCTGCTTAGTGCCTTACAGTATCAGATCCATACTGCCCTTTTGAAGCTCTTCTGGAATTAATTTATTGTCAGCATATGCAATTCCATACCGCAGCTGGAAGAGTGTGCACAGAGAAGTCATCGTCATCATTGGCGAGTCACTAAAAAAAGCAGAAGATAATTGCATACATCCTATTCACCATTGTATTACTCCAGATTTAAGTTAATATAAATCCATTACACCAGCCTAAAACTGGAATAAACCAGTGGTGAAGCAGGCCCAGTAACCTCAGTTAGTTATTTACTCCAACAACAGTCATTTAGAACTGGCAAGAATAAACCAAATAGCTTTAGTCAGATATTTATGAATAAATCTAATCTACCTTATTCTGAGGAAAAATCCCTAGGTAACATATTACATGAAATGATTGAGCAAATTGTTGGAAGACAATAAAAGAAGACAATAGAAGACAATAAAAACAGTCTGTTAAGCTTCATAGTAAGTTACTTTGAAAAGGTAATTAAAATTGAAGGAAATGGTTGTAAGGTCAGGATCAACAGCTGTTTCATATGTAGATATTTTTCAATCTGGTTATGTTATCTTGAATTATATGCAAGACTCAAAGGAAGGTGTGTAGTGGGAAGAAGATGGAGTTTTTCAGGGTAAAATTGTCCAATTAATTTAATATACACCATATGGGAAATGACCTGACAGGAAACAGAATTATTCTTATTAAGGGCCAGGTCCTGCACTCTGAAGTCAATGGAAATTATGCTATTGCCTACAATGGAATTGGGTAGAGTCTTTAATGAATACCATTGAGTTTCTGATTGGTGACTCAATTCTGTAAAATCACCATGTGTGGAAAACAATGCAGAAATAATTAGGAATTCCATGAATAGGGAACCACTTCTGTTGACTCCAGTGGGCTTTGTATCAGGCCAGAGAGGTCAAGGAGAGGCAGAGTGGTCCAGAGGATTGAGCACCACATTGAGAGCCAACTCTGATCCTCTCCCCATCCATTGAAGTCCATGGCAACACTCCCACTGAATCAAAGGGAGCTGGATCATGCCTTGAGGGAATGCATGATTGGCTCATATATATTTTCCACAACATAGAAGTGATGTAATTAATTCAGGTGATGCTTAGGAGCTAAGTGAACTTAAACTTTTTAGGGTTTGTCTGCATGCAGAACTGAAGCAGTTTTTAACTTAAGCTGTGATTTTTAAACCAGTTTTAAAGAGGGGCAAAAGGCTGAATCTCAGTTTAGTTTAATTTAAGTCAACTGGGAACAGGTTTAAGCTAAACCAAACTGGACTGCACTGAAAACTTAGGTCAACATAGCTACATTGCTCAATCCACACCCCTGGCTGCCATAACTATACCAACCTAACCCTCAGTGTAGATGCAGCTAGATTGATGGGAGAATGCTTCTATTGACGTAGCTAACATTGCTCAGGGAGGTGGGAGAAGGAGCAGAAAAACTCCTTCTGTTGCTGTAATCTGCATCTACCCTACAGGGTTAGAGTGGCATAGCTACAGATATTTAGCTATGATGCTGTAGCAGCCATAGTGTAGTCATGGCCTAAACCATATTTCAACTGAAATAAGTGTGTCCACACAGGGTTTGCACCCATTTAACTAAACTGCTGCAAATTGGCCTGTAGAAAAAGCTTAAGCACTTTCACTGCCAGTATTTAGTGCACTAAAGGATATTGCTCTGTACTGAAATGTAGGCGCAACTCACAAAACTCCAAACTGAAATGTGTGGGGGCCACCTCATTATCCAGGCAGATTTTAACGCACATGTTCTTTTCTCATAACCACTGTGATAATATGGTCACTGGGGAAGCTGGGCAAGAGGCCTGTGATTTACCATAATGATTAAATTCATTCACCCATAACTATTACAAACTAATAATGAATGTGTATGACGCTGGTTATGGGATCTTGGGCATCAATTAACTGGAGTTACTTGAGTTTTCAAACTCTATTTTAGTGAATGTTGCAACCAAATTGTTTTCTCACTAGCCTCTCTCACAAGTAGTGATTTTCCTGCATTTCATATACTATCTACTCCCTGTCCCCCAAATGCTGCCCAACCCACATTCTTTTATCCTTCAGTATGTTATGTTCTTTTATCCTTCAGTATGTTATATTCTCAATACTAAATAAGCACCATTTATATCTGGTGGTTAGAGGAGTTAATAATAAATAGAATGAAATGTCATTTGAAAGGGTTAGCTAGTCAGAAATCACCTTTTCTTTATGTGTGAAGATTTCATCATTTGCTAACTGCTAACAGTATAAGACTGTATGGTTAGAAATTTGGAGGTGGATAAAAATCTAAACCTGCTTTCTTTTAGTTTCAAAAGGGATGGAGTGCCCCACTGAAGTCAATGGCAGGGGAGTATGGATTTTCACCTCAGGTGTTCTGAGCCCACATAGCCCCTCTACCACCAACCCATCCACTTCTTCTCAGTAGTAAAAGTAGACCAAAACAAGAGGGAGAGTTCTGACTACATCAGCCAAGAAGATGTGGTGCTGTTCAGCCAATCCAGGGAAAAGAGGGGGAGCTCCTTTCTTCTTTAGGTAGAGGAGGGAAAACTATGTTCCCCCTAGTTTCTCTTTTATTTTGACTCCTGTCTTATGCACAGAATCTGAAACCCGTGAAACAACCATGGAAGGACTTCTGTGAAATCAAAGGTGAAGTTGGAGCATGCCTCAGAGCTAGTTGTCTTCTGTGGTCTCTAAGCCATACCCTTGGAATCAAGCTCCAATCTGCTTGTGTAAATGGAGGAGTCCACTTATCCCCTTTCCATTATAAACTTTAATAATAAAAACTAAAAGAGAAAATAAAATTACACTTTCTCCTAATGCGCTACTTTCCCTTCTTTTCCCTCTCCCTGTCCCCTTTAGTATTTTAACACAGTCACGACTTTCAATAGTCCTTACTGCAATGCCAGCTTTCAGTTTTTATTAAGAAAGCTTAATCAGGAGTTTATAATAGTCCTTTTATACTTTTAATGTTACCCATTTTACTGCTGCATTTAACATTCATTGCCCAGACCTGGCTTGTATTCCATGTTCCCAGGTCTTAACAACAGAACACCCCTATTAATTTAACTGTGTCATTTCTATTCTGATATATCTTAGGCAGTACAGCTGTGATTTTTGTCTTAATTTACCTCTAGACCTTAAACATTGTTTCAATCTATAAATGTAATCACTGTGAGGCAGAATGTCAATGGGGGAATTCAATGTTTCTTACTCCTCCAAGAACTCAGCAACTGTGTACTGCCATTTTATCTACGGTGGGTAAAATGTGAGCTGCACTGGAGTGTAGTAGTCTGTTGGGTGCACTCAATGACTTGGCATGCCAGAGGCAGGACTGACTAAGGTGTGTTGATGACATAGGTGGAGTTTTCCCTTTTTTTTGTACCAACTCCAGTCAAAAAAGCAGATCTTCATTCTTTTTCTCTCCACTGTTTCCCCTGCTGACCACAATATCTCCTGTCTACCCTAGACCATGCAAGGATCCTGTCTCCTCCTACAAACTATTTTTTCTAAGATAGGATCCTTTGATAGTCTTGTAGCTGTCCTCTGACTTCCTGCCCCCTGGTTACATGGCTTCTTTCTGCAGTGGGAGTTAAGCATCTAGGTGCTTTTGAAATCCGACTAGGTGCTTATCTGCACCTAAATGATCTTTAAGTAATAAATCTCTTGTACAGTGCAATCCCTGGACATACAGGATTAAGACACAAGTACCACCTTGTTCCTAAGTGGCAATATATTAAAACTGTTATTGTATTTAATGTATTCAGAACTAGCACTAATCAGAAAAACTAGTAGCAATGTTATATTCCTTCCTTAGTGACAGGTTTGTCAATAGAATAAAAAAAAATTCAGTCTAGGCATGTTAGCATAAATAATGGCGCCTTAATGGATTAACTAAAATAAACAGAGAGAGACAAGGTGGGTGAGGTAATATCTTTTATTGGACCAACTTCTGTTATATTACCTCACTCACCTTGTCTCTCTAATATCCTGGGACCGACATGGCTACAACTACACTGCATAAAATAAACATAGACAGAAAGGAGATACTTTTTACCAGGTAAAAAAATGTTAAGTTACTGACTTATTTATTGTAAATCTGTCTTTCTCTTTTTAATCAGTTGATAACAATCGAAGGCCACTGACCTGACTTAATAGAGCCTAATTTACCTGGGGCCAGAACTTGCATTCCTTGCACAGTGCAGACTGCCAGTAGATACAAAGAATGAAGCACAGGCCATCAGAGGAAAAACAAGAGAAATGATTGACAATGAAAATCCTTTTTTCATGAAAAAATTCAAAATTTTAGACACACGTGTTTTTTTATCAACATTAAAAGTTTTTGAAAAATGTTGACTACTTTGTACATTGGTGGAACGAAAGCAAGATTTTTTTTTTTATTGCAAAAAGTTTGTTGAAAATTTTAAGAAAAAAATTCCTACCATTTCTGAAAAACAGGATGATCCGGTGCCAGGGTCTATACCACACTCATTGCATTCTATAAATATCTTTGGTACATTCTTTGGAGCATGGACTCTTGCTACTTTTTGGCCTCAGAAAGGATCTTGGAGAATTTTGATCTGACAGTGTAAAACTCTGTTTAGTTTCAGAGTAACAGCCGTGTTAGTCTGTATCCGCAAAAAGAAGAACAGGAGTACTTGTGGCACCTTAGAGACTAACAAATTTATTAGAGCATAAGCTTTCGTGGACTACAGCCCACTTCTTAGTCAGTGTAGGAAACAGTGGTTTTGTGGGAGAGACTGTACTCTCCCAGGCAACGAGCTTCCGTCCTGGCACCAGGAAGGATCCTGGTGAGAGGCCACTAACAGTCTTCTGTCCCCTCTGCAGGAAAACCTTTTGTCTTACAGATTCTTTAATAGGCTCCCTCTTTCTTCCACTGCCAGAGATGGGGTTCCAAGCAGGAGACTCGCAATCTTATTTTTGACTGAAACTAAGTCTTTGGAGTGATTCCTGGCATATGACAACTTTTGTTTGTAGTCCTGAGGCCCTCTACTCTGGCCTAATGAAAGACTGGATTTTTTTGGTTTGGTGGCCAAAACAAGAAACTGAAAAAAATGTCATTTGGGGTTAAACAAAGCATTGTGTTCAACCTGAAATTAAAAATGTTGTTTGGCTTTAGGATGGATTTTACTCCTTTAGTTTCTGTTTGTCAGTTAAATCTAGCTAAATTTCAGAACAAAAAGTCAAAACATTTTGTTTGCAAAGTTTCAAAATGGAATCATTTTGACTTTTTCTGAATTTTTTTCTCACTTTTTTGTTTTGGCTGAAACCATTTGCTGAATTCAACCCTAACTTGCAAATAGTTTCAGTTGACTTGAAACTGCATTTTTGGGCAAATAAATTATTCACTGAAAAAAATTTCCCCTAACTCATCTCAGGGTATGTCTATACTACAAGTGTTACAATGCCTCAGCTGCAGTGCTCCAGCTACGCTGTTGTACACTGTAGTGTAAACACTTGCTATAGTGATGGAAGGGGTTTTCAACTATCCCCATATTGACTGGATATATGTCACCTCAGGACGGAATGCAGAGATAAAATTTCTAGGCCTTGGCTACACTTACCAGCTAGTTCGACGGCTGGAAATCGAAGTTCTGGGTTCGACTTATCGCGTCTAGTCTGGACGCGATAAGTCGAACCCGGAAGTGCTTGCCATCGACTGCGGTACTCCAGCTCGGCGAGAGGAGTAACGCGGAGTCGACGGGGGAGCCTGCCTGCCGCGTGTGGACCAAGGTAAGTTCGAACTAAGGTACTTCGACTTCAGCTACGTTATTCACGTAGCTGAAGTTGCGTACCTTAGTTCGAATTAGGGGGGGTAGTGTAGACCAAGCCCTAGATACCATTGAAGACTGCTCCTTGGAGCAGCTAGTCCCCATGAGGGAGAGGCAATTCTTGATTTAGTCCTAAATGGAGCACAGGATCTGGCCAACAGGTGAATATAGCTGAACCACTTGGTAATAGCAACCATAATGTAATTAAATTTAACATCCTTGTAGGGGGAAAAATACAAAGAAACCCACCACAGTAACATTTAACTTCAAAAAGGGGGACTACACAAAAATGAGGAAGCTAATTAAATGGAAATTAAAAGGAACAAGTGGCACAGAAACGGCACGCGGCATGGAAACTATTAACACCATAATAGAGGCTCAAACTAAATGTATACCCCAAATTAAAAAACAAAAACGAAACAGTAAGAAGACCAAAAAATGCCAGCATGGCTAAACAGCAGAGTAAAAGAGGAGTTAAAGGCAAAAAGGCATCCTTTAAAAATTGGAAGTCAAATCCTAGTGAGGAAAATAGAAAGGAGCATAAACTCTGGGAAGTCAAGTGTAAAAGTTTAATTAGTTAGACCAAAAAAGAATTTGAAGAGCAACTAGCTAAAGGCAGAAAAACAAATAGCAATTTTTTGTTTAAAGTACAGCAGGAAGTCAGGGCTGGTGCAACCCATTAAGTGACCTAGGCACTCACCTAGGGCGCTAGCATTGGGGAGGCAGCATTTCGGGTCCTTTGGTGGCGACCACGGTGGCCGGATCTTCGACTGCCCAGGTCGTCGTCGGCATTTAGGCGGAGGGAGCTGGGGCAGGGGGGCGTGGGGAGGGCTGCCTGCAGCAAGTAAGGGGGGGGCGGCATGCAGGGGAACTCCCCGCCCCAGCTCACCAAACATCTGATTGGCGCCGCAAGCCTGGGAGGCGCGAGAAGTGGAGCGGCGACGACGTGCTCGGGGAGGAGGCAGAGCAGCGGTGAGCTGGGGCGGGGAGCTGCCGCATGGCTCCTCGGGCTGTGGGGAGCTGCTGCGGGGGGGGGGGCGCCTCAGGCTGGGGGGGGGGCTGCCGCGGGGGGCACCTTAGGGCGGGGGGGGCAGAGAGCTGCCACAGGCTCGGGGGGGGGCATGCAAGGTGGAAGTTTGGTCTAGGGTGCGAAACATCCTTGAACCCGCCCTGCAGGAAGTCTGCCAAACAATCAGTGGGGCCACTGGGTGATGAAGGTATTAAAGAAGCACTCAAGGAAGACAAGGCTGTTGCAGAGAAGCTAACTGAATTCTTTGCATCAGTCTTCACTGCAGGTGATGTGAGAGATCCCCACACCTGTACTATTCTTAGGTGACAAATCTGAGGCACTGTCCTAGATTGAGGTGTCAGTAGAGGAGGTTTTGAAATAAACTGATAAATTAAACAGTATAATTCACCAGGACTAGATGGTATTCACCAAAGAGTTCTACAGGAACTCAAATGTGAAACTGAAGAACTACTTACTGTGGTATGTAACCTATTGCTTAAATCAGCCTCTGTACCAGATGACTGGAGGATAGCTAATGTAACACTGATTTTTAAAAAAGGCTCCAGAGGCAACTACAGGCCAGTAAGACTAACTTCAGTACCAGGCAAATTGGTTGACTCTATAGTAAAAACAGAATTATCAGACACATAGATGAACACAACACGTTGGGGAAGAGTCAACACGGTCATGCCTCACCAATCTATTAGAATTCTTTGAGGGTGTGAGCAAGCATGTGAACCAGGATGATCCAGTTGATATAGTATAGTTGGACTTTCAGAAAGCCTTTGACAAGGTACCTCACCAAAGGCTCTTATGCAAAGTAAGCTGTCATGGAATAAGAGGTAAGATCCTCTCATGGATCAGTAACTGGTTAAAAAGATAGGAAACAAAAGGTAGGAATAAATGGTCAGTTTTCAATGGAAAGAGGTAAATAATGGTGTTACCCTAAGATCTGTACTGTGCTATTCAAAAAAAGTAAACAGTGAGGTGGCAAAATTTGCAGACGATACAAAATTACTCAAGATAATTAAGTTCAAAGCTGACTGTGAAGAGTTACAAAGGGATCTCTCTAAAACGGGTGCTGGGCAACAAAATGGTAGATGAAGTTCAATATTGATAAGTGCAAAGTAATGCACGTTGGAAAAATAATCCTAATTATACATACAAAATGATGGGATCTAAATTAACTGTTAACTCCAAGATTTCTTTCTTGAGTGGTATCATGGATAGTTCTTTGAAAACATCTGCTCAATGTGCAGCAGCAGTCAAAAAAGCTAACCGAATGTTAGGAACCATTAGGAAGGGAATATATAATAAGACAGTAAGTATCAAAATGTCACTATATAAATCCATGTCCATCCACATCTTGAATACTGCATGCAGTTTTTGTTACCCATCTCAAAAAAGATATATTAGAATAGAAAAACTTACAGAAAATAGCAACAAAAATTATTAGGGATATGGAACAACTTCCATATGAGGAGAGATTAAAAAGAAAAGAGACAACTAAAGGGGGAAATGACGAAAGTGTATAAAAACATGACTGGTGTGGAGAAAGTGAATAGGGAAGTTTTATTTCCCCCTTCATATAATTCACGACCCCAGGGTCACACAATGAAATTAATAAGCAGTTAATACTTTTAAAAGGAATGTAAGGAGGTACTTCTTCACACAATGCACAATCAACCTGTGGAACTCATTGCCAGGGGATGTTGTGAAGGCCAAAACTATAAACTGGTTCAAGAAAGAATTAGATACGTTTATGGAGGATAGGTCCATCAAAGGCTATTAGCCAAGTTGGTCAGGGATGCAACCCCTTGCTCTGGATGTCCCTAGACCTCTGACTGCCAGAAACGGGGATGGGATGACAGGGGATAGATCACTTGAGAATTGCCCTGTTCTGTTCATTCCCTCTGAAGCATCTAGCACTGGCCATTGTCTGCAGACAGGACACTGGCCTCAATGGACCATTAGTCTGACCCAGTATGGCCTTTCTTATGTTCTTACGTTAAAAAAAAAATATATATTTAAAGACAAATGCTGCTTATGAGAGTGTGCTATATCAGTCAATACTACATGATCCATTCCATTGCAGCACTATAATTGTAGAATGAGACATACCATTCATATTACAAGGGCAGCACACCTAATTCCCAATCCAGTTCCCCCTCAGCGTAGATGGGATCAGGCCCCATGTTAGTCAAAGCTCTGTGTGTATAGAAGGGCCTGAGTTAGGGTTGGGCACATAGAATATTTCCTGAAGTGCATGGATACCAGCAGTATTCAGGTTCAGACAGAGGGGTAGCCGTGTTAGTCTGAATCTGTAAAAAGCAACAGAGGGTCCTGTGGCACCTTTGAGACTAACAGAAGTATTGGGAGCATAAGCTTTTGTGGGTAAGAACCTCACTTCTTGCATCTGAAGAAGTGAGGTTCTTACCCACGAAAGCTTATGCTCCCAATACTTCTGTTAGTCTCAAAGGTGCCACAGGACCCTCTGTTGCTTTTTACAGGTTCAGACAAATACCCTGAACATACTAGCTCTACATCATTTGCAGATTCAAACATGCTGGGGAATCCTTAGCTGCCTGGATCTGCCGGGCTTATTATTCTGCTGATTAGACTGATGGATGCAAAGTGGCAATAACATGGGGGAGAATCTCCCCCATAGGTTTCAGCTCAGGGCAAATATTTGAGAACAACTCATGTTTATAGTACTAGATTCTGATTTATGTTATTCTTGTGTAAATCTGGAGCAGCTCCACTGAAACCAGTGGGGTTACACAAAAGTAATGGAGATCACAATCTGGCCCATAAACTCAGGAAAGTGGGGGTAATTCTGGTAGAACAATAACTAGAACTGCTGCTATATACAGACGGCTTCATGTCTCTGCTTTAGAAAATTATCAAAACGTAACTGAACTATAACTAATCTGCCTCCATCAATTATTGCAAATTCCCACTAATAGAATGCGAACAGGTATTTATTTCTCTGCTACTTGCGAAACAGTTCATTAAAAGTACTGGAGAAGTCAGGGCATTGGAATAATCAAAATCATGCTCTTTACTGGTAGAAGTGGCATCTCCTTGGTCACATTGCACCAGCATAACCTTCGCTATCCTACGTGGGAAGGCTACTTTCAATGGGGAAAAGTCAATTGTTACATTTTCAGGCCACTTCCTGTCATATGCCTCATTGTAATCTGGCAGGAAAGAAGTTTAAACTAAACAAATGCTCGCTTTCCTTCACTTCCCTCTCCACATCAGTCATTGTCAGCTTGATCTGGAAAATATGGCTGTTAATAGCTTGCAGCGGAACAAACATTTGCATAACTGTTACCTCAGAGCCCATAACTCTGAGCTAATTGGCTGATGGTGATTAAAATGATTAAGTGACTGTAATTTATATGATTAACCAATTAAACCATTCTCCAGTGATTGGCCCAAGATAGGCACTGGGATGTGAGCTTGTTTCCCAGCATGCATGCTGGCAGTATATGGTATTAAATATTCTTTTAAATACTTGCAGTTGTTTCTGCTAACGGCACTCAAGATGCTTTAAAGGTAGTTTAATCACTCCAGATCATTTGTGTAAAATAGAGACTCATAAGCTGAAGATACTACATGAATTATTAAAAAAAAAAATCCAGTTCCTGGTAGAATAACACAACACTGTAAAGAGTAAATAGAACAATGAGTGTAAACATCCAGGGTCAGATCCTTAGCTGGTGTAAGTGGATGTAGCTCCATTGACTTGACCAGAACTAAGTTGATTTATACCAGCTAAGAATCTGGCCTTCACTCATCTCAAAAGAGAAAGGTCATCCTCAGGTCTTCATAAGAACTAGAACGAAAAAAATATAATTCCTTTCATTTAAAATAAAGAAAACAGGCTTGGTTAATTTGTAACCACTTACATTATGAGTAAATTTGCCAAGGGAGTGAATGTTATTTGAGTGAGTCCTGGTTCTTGAAGAAACGAGGCAGGTGGGCAGGAAGCAATAATTAAGCATATTCTTTGTTAATCTCCTGCTAGGTACACTGACGAGAAAACTTGCTGTGTTTTAGCCCCCCCTCCCCTTATATCCCCCACTTTCCTGTGGGCTGTTGTTGCTGAAGTGAGGGACTGCTGCTGTTTCTAGCTTTTTTTTCTTCTTCCTACCAGCAGACAGTTTAATTCCACCTTTCCTGGGGCTAAACACATCACCTTCATTCACATTACTTTCAGCTTCAGCTGCTGTGTGACCTGAAATCTTAAGTCCATTGCCAGGCAGGCTGGGCTATCAGGGCTGGTACTACAATTTGTTAGTTTTTTAAGCAAAGGAGATAATTCATTTCTCTTTTCAGTATGCTCCAGCAGGGACTACAATTTGCTTTGTGTTTCTCATCTTTTTCAACTGGTTATTAAACATCAACATAATAAAGATCAACAGTGTTTTACTATCACAAGAGTTAAATAGTTCCATGTGCAGTTGTGCAGTAAACAGTACCCTTGGCAGATTAACAAATATTGCATTTCTTTTTTTGCTACCACTGCGATTTAACTATAGTAAACTGGATGGTCCCAGTATTTGGCTAGATGATTTCTTAGTTTAGCAGCCATTGTGTTTTTAGGGAAATAAGGTTTATAAAGTCATCTGTTTCGTGTAGGGTATTAAAATACATTCTGAACTATAATCCTAAGCCTGTATACAGCACTTATTGTCCACAATCTCAAAATACCTTGTAAACATACGTGAGTATCATTATGCCTGTTTTATAGGTGGGTAAACTGAGGCACAGTGTAGTTAAGCAATTTGTCCATGGTCACACAGTAGGTGAGTGGTAAAACCAAGAATTTTACCGAAGTCTTCTGACTTCCAGAATCTGTGCCCTGTCTGTTGGACCAAGTTTCCTCTATATTCCTAGCTGAAGGTATTTAATATAACCATGCTAAGGTAGATCAGTGGGAGAGGGATGTACATAGAATTTTGGTGCTGGAATGTTAGCTCAAGAAAGAAAAGGTTTCATTCTCAAAATGGACTGTTTGTAATTTATAGTTGAACTAAAATGTCTTCTTTTTAATTGTGTGGGCTTAATGTTTGTGAAAAGTTGGGCTTAATGTTTGTGAAAAGTACCAAGTTATTAATATTAGAAGAAGAAGAAAAGTGTTTAAGATCCAATGGGCCAGATCCTGTGAGGCATTGAGATCCCTCGACTCCCACACAAGTAAAAAACTGGACCCTTGATTGGCAAAACAGAGGGATTTGTGGTGAAGGCAGGAGGGATAGCTCAGTGGTTTGAGCATTGGCCTGTTAAACCTAGAGTTTTGAGTTCAATCCTTGAGGGGGCCATTTAGGGATCTGGGGCAAAAATCAGTCTGGGGATTGGCCCTGCTTTGAGCAGGGGATTGGACTAGATGACCTCCTGAGGTCCTTTCCAAGCCTGAGATTCTATGATCTGGATTCTATTCTGTCACAGATCTGTGTGACCTTGGGCAAGTAATCATTTCATCTCTTTGCCTCAGTTCCCCATTTCAAAACAGGGATAATAATACTTCCTTAACTCACAGCGTATAGTGAGGGTAATTCCATTAGTATGCATGGTCCCCCAGATACTCCAATGATGAACTCCTCAGAAAAGCTTATAAATATAAATTAGCACCTGATTAGCAAAGGCTGGATCCTGATTAGACTTCAGTGAGAGCTGAGGGTGTTCAGCAACTGGCAGGATCAAGCCCTAACAGAATGAATGTGTAGCCTTAAAAGGACCACACAATCAATGCATCTTAAAATAGAATATTTGAAGATCAGAGCCTCCTGCCCTTAGCTGTCAAGACCTGACGTGAGGCTTTGCCTGCAAAGTGATGGCACTACTGATGACATCAACACTGTACATTCAGGTTTTGGCAGGTAATAGCCATTCATTTCACCCTGAAAACTGTTCACCCAAGAATTTCCTTGGAGCCATGATTGACTGAGCACTTTTATGGCAACTACTGTTTAGTTTATGTTAAAAAATAACCCTCTCACTCTGGCTAAAAATCTGCTCCTTTGATATCAGGAGCTGAGAAAAGCAGAGTCCCTAACTGATTTTCTGACAGGTTATAAAATATTAAAAGACGGTAAAGGTTTAAAACTCATTTTTAAGTATCTGTCTAAAGCCAAATCCAGCTGGTATAAAGAATCAATGAAACAACATTACATAGAAATGCTGAATTCAGACTATCCTGGCTAATCTATATTTCAAAAATGAGACTGAGCTCTTAAATGACCTGCACATGGATTTGATCTGCTCCCCTCTTAAACTGCACTTTTGTATCCTGGCTTAAAAAAAATTAACTATTTCAATAGTGTGGGAGCTCTCTCATTCCCACAGCTCATTCTGATTAGCTCCAATAAAACTGGGCAGCAATAACGTTAAAATCCGTTAGTGGGTACAAGACACACAACAGAATTTGCAATGTTTTTTTTTTTAAATATAGTGCTAATTTTTCCTCAGGCCAACTGATTTTAGCCCAGTGATTGAGAACATTGTGCATTTTCCACTTTCAAGCCACATCACACTGGGTTTCATTTTACCACATGATCCCTTTGAAATATACTATAAGTAGTCTACAAGTAAGGCTCAAAACACTAAAGCACAAGGACAGAGAAACTGCAAATGACTTCTCTTGCCCCCCCCAGTCTAGACGCGATATATCGATCCCCGAACATGCTCCCGTCGACTCCGGAACTCCACCAGGGCGAGCGGCGGTAGCGGAGTCGACGGGGGAGCCGCGGCTGTCGATCCCACGCCGTGATGATGGGAGGTAAGTCGAAATAAGATACGTCGACTTCAGCTACGCTATTCCCGTAGCTGAAGTTGCATATCTTATATCGACCCCCTCCCTCCCAGTGTAGACCAGGCCATCATCAGTGACATTGTGGAATAGAAATTCTTTGGTTTTCAGCCAAAATTTTTCAATTTTCAGGTATTCAGTTTTTCAATGAAAGTTTGTCATTTTGGGGGGAAAGCAGGCAGATGTCATTAAAAATTCATTTGTTAAAACTGCAATTTTTTATCATAAAATATTGGCCAGCCCTAATTTGCACATTCTGCACTCTGATCCTGATTTGTCAATGCATTAGAGCACACGCTTAAAGCTGTTCCTAGTCAGTGAAGCAAAACTTAAGCAAATACTTAAATGCTTTGCTGAGTAAAAATGCTTTGCTGAATCAGGGCTGCTTTGCATTAAACGGTGCAGCCCCAAAATCTATTGCTGTCTGGTCCTCAACTTTCAGAGCTGAACTGTGACTGGGTACTAAATTGAATTAGGTTTTACTTCTATCTTTTAGTTAGTAGCTAAAGTCTTGTAGTTGTTTTTGATTTTACAGTTTTTCTTTACTTTTGCCCACTAACAACTAATTAAGCTTCTTATTCCCACTCATTGCAAGCTCCCCTATGCTCACTCTGTCAGTACCTAACTGAGTGGGGCCTCTCTCAGCTTGAGAAGCATCAACAGGATAATAGAGTATTACCAACAATCCAGTCCTTCATATGCATGCATGCACGGCGCTCCCTCTCTCCCTCCCTAGGTCTATCTTTTACACAAGTCCTTTTAAAATACTTTTGACTTTATTTTTCCCTTTAAGTTTATAAACTGGGTCATTTGGGCACCCTTCATTATCAGCTTCTCACAAAACCTGGGGGAATGTGTTGTATTGTAAACTTGGACCCCATGGGAATCCTCTCTCTTTCTCTCTCTCTTTTACACACACACACACACACACACACACACACAAAGTTTCCCTCTCATCTGAGAAATTCAATTAAGATCTCATGATGTAAGGGTACTTTTTATTGAATTTTTTTTAATGCTTTCCCAGCGTGCAGCCAACATACTGCACAGAATAGCTTCTTACAGAAAAAAAAACTCTCCAGCATGCACAGGGGACTGTGAGTTTGTATATAATCTTACAGGAAACCAGTTTTACAATAAGCACAGTTCAGCAGATTGTATTTTCCTCCTTTATACTTGAGTAATTTCTCCCCCGCCCATCAGAATTTGTTTTTATTTGTTGTGGGAGAAAAGATAGGGCAAAGCTGCAGTAAACAGAATAAGCAGGTAGAGCGGGATGAACTCCAGGCTGGATTTCTGTTCAGCTTCTTCTTAAGTGAGCCAAAAAGTTTTTTTTTTATATATATATATATATATATATGTATGTATGTATATGTATTTTATTTGGGCCAGATCCTCAGATGGCACAAATTGACATAGCTTCATGGATTTCAATGGGCTACATTGATTTAGATCAGCGGAAGATCTGGAGCAGAGAAATTTTAACAGAGCCCAGCCCTATGAGTAACAGGAGAGCCTCAGTCAGACCCTTTCTACTTAGAATGGATATCAACTGTCTCATTTGCTTCTCACTCACAGGAGAGAGTAATTTATCCAGAATACTGCCCACCCTAACAGTATTATTTTATTAGGAAAAAGGTTACTTTAAAGCCATGAGCTCAAAAAAAAAAAAAAAAAAGTGGTAAGAAAATACATATCATACAGAGTCCAAGAGGCAAGATGCAAACTTCCAGGCAAAGTAACATAAAAGATAGGTAGTCTCACAGCTAGAGATAGGAAAGGACAAGTCAAGGAAGCAAAAAAACTAGACTGTTCCAGCCAAATAACATGGGTGGCAACTTGAGACTTCATTCATAATCCTGCTGTGAATATGACATATTGCACAGGAGCAAAAGAGATGTTCTCCATACTGTTATATGATTTTCCCCTGAATCAGTATTTTGTACATCATCTCATTTAGGTGCTGCTAGCCAGATGTGTAATTCACCAGATGATTTCCTCCCCACCCCACCTAGAACGGGTCCAAGTCAATCAGAAGTACAAATAAAACAATAAAAAACCCACTTATTAATGGTCAAGCTCCCTCTCAAATGCTTATAGCCTTCTATGGTCTGAGTAATTATTTTAATAGACCCAAACCATAAAGCTAGGGGTTCCTGGTTGGTATTCTAGTTTATAAAGCTAGATGATTTGATAAATAGTTCTTTGATCTTTTCCATTGTGGGCCAAGAGCTGCTTATGGTTTAAGACTTCCACAGATTGTGTTAGGTTGACAGAGACCCAGGTTTAAGTCCAGCTTGTTGTGTGGGCCACAGTTTAGATTCTTATTCTGAGATTCTGTGAAAGAAGATAATAGCTTGAGTTGACTAGAAAAGAAAAATGCACCGATATTATAGCCTAGTCATTGGGTTTTCTAACATAGCTGCCTGGAATGAGATAGGCCAGAACTGATTCTCAGCCTTGCAGAGCTTTTATAACCTTTGATTGTGTGGGTTACCAAGAGTGGGAAAGGAAGACAGCTTAACATGTCACAACCAGGGAGTCAGATAAGCACCTCCCCATAGAACCGTGACTGACAAAGAAGTTTCTCGAGACAAGCAGCACCCCTTAATAACAACATATGCTTTACTTTTTTGCAGTAGACAATCGAGATTAATATCCAGTAAATTATTGTGACCATGCCTATTCCAGCAATTATTTGTATAGGTATTTATGTGGGGGATGAGCTAGTAATGGGGAAATAACAGATAGTGCCTCCTTGGCTTCCTAGCTGTGTCAAACTTGAAGGATGAGCGCTCTGTGAGCTGGTGACTTCCTTGTGCTGCTTACACGTTATCCTCCTTGGACAACAACCAATTTATGTGCCACAGTACTTCATTGTTTTAATTTAGCTTATTGCAAGAGTAATCATCATTGCCATCAGTATCAATCATCAGCAATATTTCCAATGATGGCTGTAAGTGATGAAGGTTCTAGCTGACAATAAATGATAATGCTGCTGGCTTGAGCTGACACTTCATTGGACTTTGCAGCCTTGCTCTAAATACTCATGGGCTTGCTACGTAAAGAACTATTTATCTATGACAAAAGCTGGGTCTACATCATATTTGTTTTTGCTTCCCACATGGCTATGTTCATAATGTTCACAGAATTTATCCTTTGGTTATGACAGCCACCATGTCTGAACCCATTTTAAAAGAAATTAGATAGGTCTTAGCCCAGGGCTGCAGAACCTTTTTGTCCTTAATGTGTATTAATTGAATTATATATATTTTTTTGCTTGAACAAATGCAAAAAATAAAGTTGTTTTTGATTGCAACTTTGCTGTTTGCAGGAAAAGTTTGTTAATAGGGAAGAAAAATCCGAAGGGAACACATCTCCATTTCATGTTTAACTGTGCTTCCTTTCCATTGGGTCAAGATATGACTGAAATTCTTCAAAATGTAAGATTGTTTTTAATAACAACAATAGTACAGTTATTTTTGTTGTTACATTTCTATGGTTTAAGCATTCCCAGTCTTCTACAATTTATGCTGCAAATATTCTTAATTGGGCAAAGAAACCCCTGATATTTTAGAAATTACATTCCAGCTAAAGAACTCTGGAATTCCCAGCATTTCACTCTCAGTATTGTGTGGGATTTCACTCTCTTTACTTTGCCTTAATATATTTTCCCCTACATATATTATTTTGCAAACTTCAAAGGTAACTCAAGGTTCTCTTATAAAGGGGGAGGTAGTGGCTAGGACTGGACCTGGATTCAGGAAACTTTGATTCTAATCCTGGCTCTGCCTCTGAGCTGTTGGGTGACAAGCCAGTTCATCTCTCTGTGGCTTCAGTTTCCTCATGTATAAAAAGAGAATCATGATCCTTACCTCCTTGGTAAAGCACTTTAGGAATAAACATGTGAAAGGTGCTATATAGGAACCAGGTATGCTTATTATATACTGTATATAAAGCTTCTGTTAGTAGGTTGTACACAATAACTTGTAGTGGTAGTTTATATGCCCCCCTGCTTTACTATACAGGAAGAACAAGCTGCTGCCTACCAAAGCAACACTTTCCATGACTTTAAAGTGTAATAGACTATGGGTGGGAAAAGGTGGATATTTCCAATTTGGTTAGAGCAACAAAATCCCTTCAGCCAGCAATGGTGGTAACCCATGTTATCTTCCTTTCTGGCGCAATGTGTTTTGTCATGCTGGTGTTGGGTAACCGGAACCCATTGTTTCTCTAAACAACATTAACAATGAACTGGGAAGTGTTACTGTCCATATTGTCACAAGAACATGGGAAGGTGGGAAGATATGCAGGAGGGGCTGGAAGCTCTGCAAAGGCAGCCTCAGCACTGCGAAATGGGGTGGCTGCATTTACAGATTTTGACACCTTTTATCTGTTGACATCAAAACAGCGCCTTCTTCCCTTCTGGGGAACTCAGCCAAAGCCCATTGCCATCAGGGGGAGTCTTTCCATCCACTGCAGTGGTCTTTGAATTAGGCCCCTCCTTAAAGAATGGATCTAATGATTTGGAAGTGTCATTGCTGATATTTTATACCATGACTGAAGTGGAATGCAACTGCACCTCCAGAGTTTCAATCATTCAGACAGCAGTAAAATGAAAAACAAACTAGAGAATCATTGGTAGAAAAGCCAAACTCTTTATATTTCAGTAACTGCTCAACCATTGAAAGTGAGGAGAAAATGCTGCCAGACACATGAAGATCTCTGTGTCCATAGATATCTGCATACTGTACAATAGTCTAGGCCCTTACAAGAGGCAAAATTCCCCATTATGATTCCCATTTATAAACAGTCTCCATTGCGTCTCAGCCATGTTCTCATTATAATAAACAATAGAAAATAGAAGAGTACCCCCGGTATACAGGTGCAGGAAAAGCAGTTACAATTGCCTGCCAAAATTAGCTGTGCACCTAGTGAATGGGGGAGACTATGGAAGTGAAGGCATTTGTTTCAGGTGAGTGAGAGAAGCTCATTAGTGGGGTAGTTTGTTAGGTTGACGCATCCATCACGCCTTCTTTATCCTACACATATTCCAGCAAGTAGATAACTACTATCTATTTTGTCCTAAATTTACACACATATATTAAAACGATTCCTGGTAGTGTCACTGGACATTGTACATTATGAGGTTGACTTCAGGCGGCTTCCGTTGACCTAAGTTTGTAATGTAGACCAGGCCATAGTGATTTTAAGTGCCTTTTCATTAAATTTCTTTTTCACAAAAAGAAAAGCTCAACATAGTAACTGAATGGAGATAAACCTGCTTAACAAGGTTGCTCACCACTCAGGACAGTTCCCCCTTCTCTTATCTCTGCTACCTGCAATGACATTAGCAGGCTGTAGGGAGGATTTACAGGCCTTCAAACAGCATGACTCATGTCTCATTCCTTCTGCCTTCCCCCAACAAATTCCCTTCTGTCTCACTTCATGGGCTCTGTAGTTTTCCATTTCCATCTTCTCCAATGCTTTTCTGGCTTGTTTAGGGTTTTTATTATTATTATTATTATTTATTTAAATGGCTCTTTGCTTCCTGGCAGGCCGGGAGTAAAGAATTATTCTGAGGCAAGAAAACGTATCTGGGAGTGGCAGGGATGCTGCAACCCCCTTTTGCCAAGCCAGTGTGGAGAAGGGGTGAGTCCATATTGAGCACTACTGAACAGGAGAATCCTCCAATTTAGATCTCCCCATATGCATAATTAATTCACCAAATCCACTGTTTTGATCAACCAAACTAAAGTTGGGCACTTGCCCAAAGCTCATTGCTTTTCTGGTTTTCAGAGCCAGCATTTTTGTTTGGGCCCATCTCTAAAACAGATATATTAAATGAGTAGAATCTTTTTCTGATCATAGACTCACCATCCCATGTGGGACTGTTAAGGCAAAAATATTATCATTGCTTCATTATTGCAAAGCTCCCTTCAACTGATAAAGTTACCTACTACCTGATTATCCACTCACTGAATGGAAGTATCTGTCTTTCTTTGGACTTTGGTTCTCTAATGCATCTTTACAGAGATGTCTCACTTTCCCAGTTTCTTATACTTACTAGTGTTGAATTTCCAAGTACCTCTTCCTATATATCATGTAACAGAGTGTCACACTCCTAGGGCTTTGGGCTTTTTTTAAAATTACATTTTACACATCAGTAAACTTGTAATGTAGGAACTGCTTTCTTAGTGTTATTTATATCCCTGTGTTGCAAAAGGATTTGTCAGGGAATAATATGAATGTTATTTATCAGACAGCTCAGCTTTATTGACTGTTACATTTCACATCCTTCAGTACTCTTTGGCAAAGAAGTAAATAACAGTGCTATTAACCTCTAACACCAATATAAAAATAGGCAGTTATTAAGGGGTAAATATTACTTTGTTGATTATTGCCCCAGTCTGCTTTCTCTGTGATAAATAAGATCCCTTTGTGGGTCTGCACAATCCCAAATTGTATTAAATTACGAACAGCTATTTTGACCACTTGAGCTAAGTTGTTTCTGGTACCTTGTACATCAAAAAGGGGATATTTCACAGTCTGGCTGCCTGGCTGGATAAGACTGAAATCAGGTAAGAAAACAATAGGAATCATGCAAATTAAACCAATGTGCTCATGGTTGTCTTAACAGCTCACTGAATTGTATCAATGGCTGCTTTTTGTAATCTTTAATAGTCTCAGATAAATACCATATAGTCTTAGTAAGGACCCAATCCTGTTCCTATTAAAACTGATGATAAAACTCCCAGTTAGTTTGATGGGCATAAGGGATAAGGCCTAAACCGTCTCTTTCAGTGGGAGTTAAGGGCTCAGAACCACACCGGGGGTGTTCAGCACCTTGCAGGATCAAGGCCTTTGCAGGCAATTCTGTAAATTCCCTAGAGTAGCAATATTTCATTTCATAGACAAGGAAAACCAATATAAGTGGCATTTCTGTTACTATGGTGATTGTCGCTGCAAGAATCATTAGGGTTTGTTCCTCTAGAGAACCCAATACCTTCTGTCACTGAATGTTATTATCCTTATCAGACCTGGTCTGCTTTACTTTAAAACATTAAATTGTTAATAACATAAATGTATTTTAAAATAGCTAGTAAATAAAATATTTTGTTTAAAACTATACTTTTCTAAATAATTAGAATAAATCAACTAAGGAGTCAGGGTTTTAAAGTGGGAGCATACTTTTTGGTGTCCCTCAGATATGCAGTTGGTTTTTTTCTTATTCCCTAGCATTGACTATGCTACATAAGACATCATTGCTGAATCAGACACATTAGTTTTTCAGACCATACAGCATGTTGGATTTCTTCCTACAATGTATTTTCATTTTGGTAGATATTTTTATCCTTTTAATTTCATTCTTCAAGTCATTGGTGATGGTGGCACTTATCTTCGCGCAGTCTAAAAACCAATGCCTGCGTGTCCCCATGAATCACTGTGGTAGGGGGATCCCCATTCCTTCAGTAACTCGTGACAAGGTGCAAGCAATAATCAGTCCTAAGTCTGCGGCTAAAGGACCCAGTGTATATCAGGATGCGTACCATCAGCTCTGTGAAAGCCATCTTGAATCTATATGGTGACTTTTTACTCATATCCTTCCCTGATGGCTCAGCAATGGTGCTGAGGCTTTTGGGTCTGAGAGCAACAACCTCGTGCACTATGTAGTCTATGGGATAAGAGTAGTCCTTGGCTACATTGGTAAGCAAGGCTGGGGAAGCAAATATGACATAGGGAACCTCTTTGCCTTGTGCAAATGGCAGGATGGGATTTTGCCAGAGTGCTCAAATGAGCATTAGGCTCATGATCCAGTACTCAGTGAAATCAGTGGAATCATTCGCTTGATTTCTGTGGTAGCTGAATTGAGCTGTAAGATCGACCCCACTGACTAACACTCTGGCCAGTGTACTATGAATGGTCTATGCTTTAGAGGGATGTCTAGCCCTTCCATCATAATAGCACATATGTTGGAGTAAACAGCAAACTTCAGCCAGCAGATGGGAAAGGGTGCACTCTGCTCCTGCTCATAGGAGCAACCAAATGTACCCTGGCTTATTGTGTGGAATCCTGATGTGGTCCGTGGGACCCTGGAGCAGGAAATGCACTGGGAAGTATCTGTGATTCCTGACACTGTACTGATTAGAGCTTGATTTGGCCCTCCCTGTTGTAAGGAGAATGAGGTGGCAGTTAAAGATCTTGTGAGATTTTTGAAAAGAGTTGGGGATATTGTTACTAGCATGGCCCAAAATTGCCTCTTAATAAAATCACTTACAGTCAACTTCTGCTCTCAGTTACACTGCTATAAAGCCGAAGTAAATGGACACTGGTCATAATGACCCCACCCTCACAATTCAAACAAGTCATTTGAAAAAAAAGGAGGAAGGGCAGGGGAACTAGATTGAAGCCTTTGAAAGCAAAATTGTAGGATAAAGAAAACCTTTTTAGGGGGACCCTTTATATTTGACCCAACTTACTGAATCATTGCAGTGAGGATGAGGAACTTTAGTACATGTAATTAATACATGCACACTAATTATGTGCCTTCGGATCAGATAAAAGCAGATGGAAAAAGAAAACAAACTTTGAAAGAGCAGCAGCTAAAGCATCTTGTTCTCTGTACGCACACTTGCTTAATGAGGCTATATCTATTATGAGTTTACTTGCTGCAAATCCAAACTTCTTCCTTTCCAAAAAAAAGATTAGTCACAATTAATAAGAACAATGTATGTAGTTTATATTCTTATTGAGCCAGCCTGACCCAGAGAGGGCATTTTGCAGATTCATTGTTTTACTGATTAATTATAAGTTAACCAAACCTATTCTGTACTGTAGCCTCTCAGTGATTCAGAGTTTAATATATATACAGTTTTTAAACCATTAAGCAGATTTTTTTTTACATGTTGAACTTTTCAACCTCGCCTAGTAAATAGGCAGGAATTAAATATCCCGGGAGATTTGCAGTGGAAGGAGATCGGAGAGAGACAGGCACTATTTTAAAATTTAATTTAAATGATTTTTATATGCAAACAGGAGGATGGTAATACTGGGGGCTGCATCTTTAAAAAAACATAAGAGATGTTGTCTGAATAATTTGGATACTTATGGAAATGAGGTAGGGCACTGATCCAGATATTTCTTTTGGGTGTAGGGTTGTACCTGTATCATGTGCCATATGTACACACGTACATAGATCATAAACCAATATTTTTGTTGTAAATAAGATAATGAGTAAAACTCACAATGAAGAATTTGGAAGGGCAAGAAGACTTTATTTTCACTACATTCCTATAGGCTGAAGAAAGAGAGGGGAGATTTTTCTTCTTTCTTTTTAGCTTTTATCAAGTGTCCCTAATCCCAGTTCCCATATCTACACTTAGAGTGCTCAGTGCTTTTTCTCTTGTACTTATCAATTGTGATTCCTTTGTTTTTAACACCTTGCACAGTTAGAAGGGGAAGAACTAATAGATATTGCTGAGTGAATTATTATGCATGTGTGCAGCTATAATACAGTGAGTGGCAGGGAATTGCAAAAGGTCACATGTGGGAACAAATGCCAAATTCATCTCTGGGAGTCGGTCTTTACTGACCTCACAAATCAGTGACGTTCTTTTGAAGCTCTGAAACTCACATTCCTGCATGATGGCTTTTTGGCCTACAGGAAAGAAGCTGGTGAAGTCTAGTATCATATGGACTAATTTTGTGGACTCATCAAGTTTTAACCCCTGTTTTGGAAATGGTACTAAAGACACTTTGTCTATAGTTGTCTATACAGCTGCACCCACTGCCAACACCTGTTGTCAACACTGGGTCATTTTTGTAGTGTAGGCCATGCCAAAAAGAGTAAGTCTGAAAGCAATGAGAAATCTAGAGGGGGGAAAAAAGGGATGTGTGACGGGCAGAGGAAGGAATAGAGTTCAGAGAGAAGCTACATGGAAACTTTTTCAAACACTGCAGTTCCATTTTTGAGCAAGAGTGATCCTTGAGAGAACATCACAACATAGCTCCACACACTTCACTGGCTCCCCGTTAGATCCTAGATACATGGCAGGGTCCTAGACCTGCTGTTTAAGACCCTTTATCGTCATCTTTGAATGCAGACATCAGATCTCATTGTCCAGGTTCCATTACCGTAGGATAACCTCTGTATCAAGGGAGGCTAGGCATTGTAATCTGCCCTCCAGATGTCGAGTTGGGCACTCCTCCACCACATGAGTTATTGTCTGCAATGCTGCTCCACAGTCAGTGTGAAGAGGAAACCAGGACAAGCTGGTACATGTTTGTGGCAACTCTAGATTAGCTAGCAAGTAGAATATTGAGCCTGGTCCAGGATCTAAAATCAAGTGAAGAAGGAAGCAGGAGCAGCAATGGACTACTGAATTTACTTAGTGTGTTAGACCCTCTTTCCCACCAATGATTCCACTCTATAAGAACATGGTTTTCAGCTCCCTGCTGGTACTGATCATCCATGCCTGGTAAAGGGCCAGTACTGCTCTTATCCAGGAGTGCATGAGCTGCCATAGAAAAGGGGTGTTGAGAGATCAGCCGTGGTGTTACATCCTGGTCTACAGGAGTGGGAGTCCTCCCCTCGATACAAGCAGACCTTCAAGTTGGCACTGTGTGTTTTTCCTATCTGAAAATGGAGCATTGGTCAACCGGAGCTATAGTAGGTTGGTTTCATCTGTTACAATTCTTCAGGCAGACTCAACAGGAATGGCATCTCACTGAAGGTCTGGCAGAGCTGTGTGTACTAGCACATGCAATCTGGAAGTTGGTATATAACTCAAACAGCCACTAATAATGTTGGGGCTGAATTCAGCTCCATGTCAGCAAGCTGAGTGTGGTGGCTGTACCCTGAGACCACAAAGCAGTATTCAGAGGAGCGAACAAGAGGGCCATTATGGATGTTTGAAGGAACAAAGGGTTTGCTCCCCAGGAGTTCCTGATAGTTTATGTAACAAGGGGGTAAGGGAAGAGATCTTCATTTACAGATGTTCCAGGTGAGGCCAGTCTGTCAGGGTACAGTCAAGCTTTACTCCCCATTAAGGACCTTTATGAAGTCAAGGCATGCTTTTTTAGAGCCTGATTATCCATCTTCAACCTACTGAGACAGAGGTGCTTAGGGGGAACGTTGCAACTCAGGGATATTAGGGTGAAAGTCTCAGGAACACAGGGAGGAGCATTCTTAGTGGAAGATTGAATAAGTTCAAGCCTGACTGTTTTCATAGCAAGTTGCCAAAACCAGCTCTTGACCAAGACCTTCATTCAATAATGACAGCTGAAGAATGGTCTTGTAGCTGTATGGAGTTTTATTTGATAGCGGTCTGGATACCTGACTCATCTTCATATCTGTCTTGATTCTTCATGGTCAGAATAATGAGAGGGAAGAGGCAGAAGAAGAAGGGGGAAGGAAAGAAAAAAAATAACTGGCTGAAGCAAGGAAATGGAGGAGAGTAGAAACGTAATGGATCATTCAATTAAATGCTTAATTTTGTATCTGGGGATCTGTCTATGATGGTGATTCAGAAATGTCATGGAATAGGTCAAATAGCAAAAGAGGAATCAAAAGACCTGGATAAAGTACTAAGTTATAGAGAAAGTGGCCACAGAGTTACCTGGAAAGGGTAAGAACCTTTCATGGAGGGAATTTAACCCCCTAGCAATTCATCCAGCTAAAGAGGATGCATACATTTTAAATTACCACTTTATCCAGCACACTCCACTATGTCAAGTAATGCATTTTCTCACACATTTTATTGTATTATGAATAATTTCTCTCTAAAACTTCCCAAAGCATGGCTCTAAAAATGTTTTATTCGAAGACAGCAACAACACAGTTCTAAGTACCAAAAATATTTCATAATTATCCCATCTTTCTCTCTGGGAAGGAATATGGTATATTGACACAGACAATCCATCTAATGAAGAAGAATTGAGAAGAATACTACTTTGATTCCAATCTTATTCTCTATGCAATGTTTTATCACTACATCTACATGATATAGCCACAGCTTCACTTGGGAGATACGCAAATGTTGATTGCACTGATACAGTCTACTTAATCTTCAAAACTTTGCATACCATTTTTCCAGTGTGTCACTTATGACAAGAAAATGTTTTTAGACAGCTCCTTGTAATTTTTAAAGTTTGCATTTATCTGAGTCAATATAGAAAGGTAACCAGAAATGCAATAAAAATCTATCATTTATATCTTTTCACATTTAAATATATTATCCATACCTAAATTAGACATCTATTAAGATCAAGATATTTATTTCATACTCAGGATTTTTAAAGTCTGCAGGATCAGCAGTATGGAAAATAGCAATTTTTGCAATTGTTACATTAAACTGTAGGTTAAACTGAGCATAAAGGCAAAGGCATGACTGTGATTCACAACTACACTAAGTCTTGTCTCTGTTATCCTGCTCCGTGGCTTAAGGGCCTGATCCAACGCCCACTGGAGCCAAGGGAGTCTTTTAATTGACTTGAAAGGATATAGAATAAGACCCTTCATGTTTGTTGTCTGCAACATGCATTATAGTTACATTTGCTAGAACCAATGTAGTTTAGTTTGAATCAGTATTATAATTTGCTATTTTCAGGGACCTGTAACTCTTTGATACAAATTCCTTTCAGGGTGGGAACTCAGCATATGGTCTTGTCCCCTGTTAAAGTTTGTTTATTTAATTAAGAAATGTTTCCACTATTTTTTTTTTCATGTTATAGGGAACTAAGAGAAAGTTATACATTTAGATCGCTCTCCAGCTGTAATTCCTATACAGTTGAGAAATAGATTGCCATAGAAAATATCTTTTGACAAATCAACAATGTAGATTAATCAATTTTGTTTTGTAAATTACATTAATTACTCTGTTTCTCTTCCCTCTGAAAGTTGTGGACATAGGTGTAGTTACTGTGACTAGGTTCAAAGGACCTCTTTTTTTTCTTCTTCCAGCTAGCAGGGTGTTAGAACTGTGCTTAAACCCCAGACACAGCTGAGTTACTCCTCGGGGAATTCTGCACCTAAAAACTCTGTGCACACTATTTTAAAATGCTGCAAAACTCTGCATATTTTATTTGTCCAAATAACACAATATAATCACACCAGTTTCAGTTATTTTAGTAATTTATTGCAAAATACCTGTCAGCAAGTATGTCTGTAACAATACAGCCAACAAAAAAGATTCCCCCAGGAGTAGAGAGTTAAAGAAACCCCTACGACAACCCAGTCGCTGTTTCTCTGTTATACTTTTGTTGGGCGCCTCAGTCTGGGTGTGTTGCACATGCCAGCTGGGCGCACCTTGGAGGAAAATTCTGCCCCTCTGGACTTTTAGTAGTTTTTTTCAATTCTTGTTTTTTTGCCCTTCCCCCATAGAGTTACCATATAGAGTTTCCCAAATAGAGGATACTGATGGGGAGGGAAGGGGAGCTGAGGGGGTACAGTTGGTAGGCACTGTAGAGGGTCTCTGGGGGTGCTGTAGAGGTGTGTGTGTACTGGGAGGGGACATTTGGGGGAACTGTATGGGGTGTATGTACTGGGAGCAGGTATCTGGGGGATGCTATAGGGGTGTGTGTGTACTGGGAGAGGGTATCTGGGGGGTGCTGTGGGGGTATATGTGTGTACTGGAAGGGGGCATGTGAGGGATGCTGGAGGGGCTATTTGGAAGTGCTGGAGGGGTCTGTGTGTTCTGGGAGAGAGTGTTTGGGGGGTGCATTGCAAACTGGTGCAGAATCCCCCCAGGAATACAAAGTGGAATAATGTGCAGAGGACTGAAACAGGTTCTTAGAGGAAACATAGGACTCTCTCTTTTGGTAATCAGAAAGGGAGAATGACTTCAAGAAAGTAGGGCCTCAATGCTTGGGTCTGGCTAAGTTCTGCTCAGTGCAGGACCCAAAAGGAGATGGATGACAAGATGGCTTTCCTTCAGCTTTGTTTTCTCCTGATCCTGGGATGTGGTAGGGACCAAACTGGTACTTAGCATAAGCTAATCCAACCTCAAGACTTCCCCCTAACCTTCAAACACAGTGAGAAATCTCAGTTGGCCAAGTGAGGCCAAATAACATTCCCTTTGTGCCAGGTAGGTTGAGAATCTGGCCCGCATACATTACAGTTGTTCTTACATAAGAAATACATGCTGTATTCTTTCTTGTCTTACTGAAGTTGACATAAACATATAAAAAGAACAGTGCAAAGTTGCTTGCTCAGATTAAAGCTGTTGGAGTATGACTCCTTTTGAAAAAAACATTCTGCTCTTTCAGAGTGTTGGTATCCACTCTATATTCTGCTTTCTCCTAGAAAATAAATCTTTCCATTTTGTTTAACAAATCACCAAAAAGACGTTCACTGAAGAGCATAGCCTGTGTTCCTACCAGCTTAACTATTGTATATATGAAATTTCATAACAAGATAATTGTTCTTTGTCTCTCCTCTTGTCCCAGGAAAATGCTGTACATGGTATTTTAAATTTGGACTTGTAAAGCTAATAACATCAGGTTTTATATCTCTCCCTACCTACCCACTTGTATCTGTGTAGAGAGTTCAATTATGTAGTAGCTTTCCATCCTTTAAATAGGGATGGCTGTTCTTACTCTATTGGCTACACATTTGATATGCAGGCTAAATTAGGTCTTTTTCTAGTGCTGTCATTATTGTTAGGCTGTGAGTTTTCAGCAAGAAAAGGTTAATGAGAAAAACATCAGAAAGTTGCAGATTAACGTGTTTTTTTGTCAAAATAAACCTTCCTTTCTTCCTTCCTTCCTTTCTTTCGTTCTTTCTTTCGTTCTTTCTTTCAACTATAACAGGGACACAAAAATCTCAAAATGAGAACTTTCTGCTGAGTTTATTTACTGCTTAACCAGTTGAGGTACGTATTTAACCTTTTATTAAGGTTTGAAACTCCTTTTTCATATTTTATAACCCCAGAGACACTTCCTCTGATCTCAGTTTCCCATCAGCTGCCCCTCGCATATGTAATAGTGTAACAGTAAAAACAAACAAGCCATAAACAAGCACAGCCTACCACAAACTAGAACACAGCTATTGTTATGACATCTTTTATCATTTACTTGCATCATTATAACTTCTGGGGCCATAATGTGGTATGCATCAATGTTGGATAAACCAGTTTTGAACGTCTGAGATGTAGCAATTGAGAAGATGACAAGCATCAGAAGGGGACACTTATGAGAAGTCATTGTCACTATTGATTACTCAGAGAGAAAACAATGAGGGGGACTTAGAAGTCAGCAAGTCAGCCTTGCTATATTCCAAAGTGCCAACAAATTGGTGTCTTGAATAAAGTAGAATTTAGCACCAAGCCACCACTAATTTCATTATGATTCAACAAAATGAAAACGCCACCAAAAAGTTTTTGCAAAACCTGGCTTCCCTGATGTATCTCTGCTTTCTACTGAATGAGTTCCTACTAGTTGTTACTCTTGTATATGATAGTGCCAGATTTTCAGAAGTTAGACTTTTAAATGCTGTTCTTCTCTTGCTAGTAACTGTGAAAAGGGCATTGTGTGGTTCTGTGTTCTTTGTTGTTTCTCATAGAGTCCCAGCAGGTTCTTTCCTTCTCCTGTATCATCATCAGTAATATAAATTCTGCAAATCAAATTCTACCTTCAGATATGCCCAGTGAGGACCATGCATGAAATAAGAACCCAGCTTGACTCTCAGATTCCAGGTTATATTTGCAGAGCTGCCTGTTAGAAGAAATATATTTTTTCTTATGAACTGAGCAAATATGATATGGAATAAGTGAGATGAAATGGGACCCTGCCTTGCCAGTGTACAGAGTCACTTTTTCAAAGCAGTACTATACTTTGAGTAATGTTGGACCCAAGTCCAGACCTCAGAATTCACATCTTGAGCTTGTCTCTATAAAAAGCCAAATCAGAACACTCTGCAATTTCGTTAAATTCCAATCTGGATTACAATTCAATGTAATGACACTTTAAATGCATAACAATCTGTACAAATGTCAAAATGTAGGATCTCCCAGATGTCTGCCAAGGGTGGATACCGCCCACTCAGCCTGGATAGGGATACAATAGGACAGGATAGGATTGCAAACCCCAAATGTGGAAATATTTGCATCTGTTTCTCTCCACCGTAGAGGCTCAAGTATCCTCTTCCTCTGTCTTTAAACCTGTATAACGTCATTGACTTCAACAGGGTTCTTCCAGATTTACACCAGTGCAAGTGAGAGGAGAATCAGACACACAAAGTTCTGATCCACAGCATAGCTCCAGGATTTTAATTCAAGCAGAACTGTAACAGAGCACATGCACAGGTAAATGCATGTACAAACTTCACATTTCTGCATGCATTTAGAGTTGTCTGTTTACTTGTGCAAACTTATCTTAGTGTTCTTATTTTGAAAGTTTAGTCATATTTTTACCATTAGCCCTACTGTAACCTGTTTAGTGTTGTTTTCCCAATTTAGGAACCTGTAAAAAAAGAGATTTTTAAAAAAAAAAAGTATAAGCAAAAGACTGAAAAAAGAGTAAGACTGGTGAGCTATAAAGGGTGTTGAGGGGATGGAATAATTGAAGTCATGAACAATGATCTGCTAATAGGCACTTAAGAATTTGATTGATGATGGTAGAGGTCAAATAAAAATGGATCATCACAGACAGCCATGACAAAGTAGGAAAAAAGCTGAAAATTGTGAAACAGCCAAAACAAAGCAATTTTCCTCAAACTCTGCAGAAATAAAAATGAATATAAATGAAAAATTTAGATGCAAAAGGAACTCTCAGGAAAACATCTTTGTCTCTGTGCTGAGTTCTAACCACCCACAGGCTTGCTAGGTAGAATCCTAGAGCAGGGTTTCTCAATCCGTGGGTCGGGATAAAAGGTTGCGTGGCAGCTCCTGTCCCACAGGTTTGGCTGGGCTTACCTCCCAGCTCCAGGCACTGCAACTTCTGGGGTCCCAGTGCTACTCATGTTTGGCCCAGCTGTCATGATGACGGGAGTCCAGGTAGGTCAGATTTGAGTGAGTGGCACTGCAACCCTATGAGCCAGGACACAACTCCACTCTCACAAATTTGGTCCAGTCTGGGGGTGGAGGATGGGGAGGGGAGTGGGGCCAAACCAGAGTGACACTGCACCCCGGAGATTGCAATGCCTGGAACAGAGAGCCAAGCCCGGTCAGGCCCACAGCACACAAGCTGCAGGAGCACCCAGTGGGGGGGGGAGGGTGAGTGCTGGGTAGGACCCAACACCCAGGGGTGCAGGACCCAATCGAAACCACTCCCAGGACTCCACCCCCAGACTATTTACTGAGTTGTGACAAGCCATCAACGTTTATAAATGGATCCTGAGCCCAAAAAGGTTGAGAACCACTGTCCTAGAGGACTCAGTAGACTTAAGCCTCACAGAATAATGGTGGAATCTTTGGTGTTAGAGAGAGAAGAAATGGAGAAAAAAAAACCAGACATTAAATGCTGAAAAAAAGTTGGTAACGTGTTTTACCAAAAATGGTTTTCAAATACTGAATTTAAAAAGAAAAAATAATAAAAGAAGATCTCTGCGTAAGCTTGAAAGCTTGTCTCTCTCACCAACAGAAGTTGGTCCAATAAAAGATATTACCTCACCCACTTTGCCTCTCTAACATCCTGGGACTGACACATCAGAATTGTAATAACACTATGCACAACTCTGTCACCTGTGATGTCACATTCCCTCCCCCCTCCCAGCAAATGCTAAGATTGAAGGATTTAGGACCAAATTCTTTCCCCAGTACCAAGACTAAATAAAAGAGCTTTGCACTGGGGAGATCTGCAGGGGGTTAGTGGGATGAAATCTTTCATTCAGGATGCAGAGTGGCAATACAACCCTACAGTTATTAGTTTGGCCTCCAGGCTTCTGTGCCTACTCTCTGCAGTGGGATTTGGTCAGTGTGTCTGCATAGTCACAGATCCATCAGCCCCATCCCATTTGCAGCCTACCCTCAAAACTCCCCTAGCCACAGTGGCACAGGGAGTCCCGATGGAGGTGCATTCTCTGGTCTATGGTTTGCAGGGTGTTTTGACTGTTGGATGTGCTCCCCTCACACTCAACCTTTCCTCTCTCAGCTCTTTTAATTGGGCCATAAGGTGTGCCCCTCAGGGTCTGGTCTAAGCTTTTGTATAGGGTTTATGACACTGGTCCACATGTTCGGTATTTTACCCCAGAGGTGCCCGCCTTTCAGTGATGAGGGAAGGGAGCTATTTATATTTACAGATTGTCTTCATGCCAGAATAGCACTAAAATGAAGGGCAGTTTTAACAGGTGCAAAGCCTGTCAGTTTGGTGTGTTAATACTCAGAAAGCAGAAAATGGTGGTTTCACACAATTCTTTTCGTCCTTAAGCTGTTTTGCAGCCTAGTTGTCTGATGCTGACGAGCAGTGAATAAGCACGTTCTGTCTGTCAGCTAGTGGCTAGATATTTCATCTGAGGTTAGAGAATTGGCAGATAGCCCATCCTGTGGCTGGACTTGTGTGTGTGCAACACACATGCCTCCACAGCTGAAACTCAAGCTGGGCCCTTTATGGTCTGTAAGCAGTAATTCTAGCAGCTGAGCCAAATGGAAGCCTCCTATCGCCAAGCCTGCAGGAGCTGTGCTAAGCTTTCCTCAGTTGGAAGTTGTTCTTATGTTATATATCACTCTACAGATGTAGATGCTGTAGTGCTTTAAAGAACAGAGCTCTGTCTTAACTTATAATAATTTCCTTTGAACTCAGATACCGCGAGAAATGCCAGTAAGCCCACCAGAGAGTATTTCTTACAAGAAAGTTGATTGTATAGGAGTGTGGCCTTGATTTGGACTCACAGATCTCAACAATAGGTTTACTAAATGTGAGAAAGGGGCAGATGCAGTATTTCAGTAAGAGATTAATTGCTCTTATCCAGATCACCAATGCTGTAAGTGCAAACGTAAAAATGAAAATGTGTAACCACTACACTTACTTGACTTACCATTCAAATAACTGATGTAACAGCACCTACTTGGGAGAAACATAGAGTTTAATCAGTGCTCTCTGCATTTTATCAGCAACGTAAGAGGATTTAAAATCACAACAGAGTAAAACAAAAGAATCAGAAAAGCCTTTTTAAATATTTCCCTAATTTGGGTGGAAATATACATAGGCTGGTCACCAAACACCCTTGAACTTTGGGAATGAAAGGGGAGATATGGCTTTGGTGCCTGGATCCTGTTTTAATTCTACTCCTGTCTCTTTAAACGAGCTGGACCAAAACATTAGATTTGAGCACCCCCTCAACTTTGAAAGGGTTCTAAGCCTGGATTCAGGTCTGAATTTTGCAACTTAGGCCCATTCCTAATATATCTTTGTATGAATTTACAGTAGAATTGTATTGCTGGTGTTATCCACATGAGCAACACCTCATAGCTGGCTGACAGTTTAATGAGACATTCTGCATTTTACCTAAGGCATTCTCACCAGTAGGAAATCCTGTTAGATTTACAAGTGTCCATCTGTTAAAATTCTCTGGAGTCATTTTAGATGCTACACTGTTTGTTGGGTTTTGACCTCCTTTGCTGTGATTGTTCAATTAATTCTGTTGTGTTCAGTGCACACTTGTCCTATGCATCTCGGAGAGCATAGCTGGAAAAGAAAAGCACTTTTAAAAGCTCAGTTTTGAGTATTAAAATATGATCCAGTCTCTGGCAGAAGTTCTTGTTTACTTACTCATCAGCAGAATACATGGTGAAATGTGATGCACACCTCCCCTTCCTTATTTTCTTTATGTGACTGATTACATAAGCACTGTTAGAGTTGTGGTTAGGGTATTTATACTGAGTTTGTGCTCTTGGATTAAACCTCTTTTTGTCCTATTCATTCACCTGGAAGGCAGTGTGCTCAAATGGCTCTAGATGGGGATTAGATAGCAAGGCTCTTATTATTATATTGCTCGCTCTCATTGTGTGCCCTTGGGTAAATCCCTTACCCTCTCTGTGAATCAGTTTTACCCATCTGTAGAATGGGCAAAATGTATACCTACAGCATTTGGGTGTTCAGAATTTGTTAATGTTTGTGCAGCCCTTTGAAAATCCTGGGATGAAAGTGCAAAGTAAGAACCCCCCCTTTTTTAATCTGAGCTTCCCACACTATCACCACCTAACCCTCCCCCATTCCCAAAAGAACCACAACAAAATTCAGGTCCTGATGCCTGGAGGGAAGAGAGAGCCAGATCAGTATATCCTTATGTAGGCTCACACACCGAGGCACTCAGATACCATAGCTGTCACAGTGCCAGAATGGCTATTTTATGCAAAACACTCTATGCAGCTGTCTCGCCCAAACAGCTCAAGAGCAAACATCGCAATAATAAAATCGATCTTCACTGTGTATTGCACATACTGTATGTGGAAATTGTACTAGGCAAAGGATATACTTAGTGCATCATAAAGTAATAAACATATAATTCACTGTGGCTAATCACCTTGAGAGGGATGTTCCACACCCCTCCCCCACTGGAACAGTGAATGGAAGGGGCCCTTCAGGCACATCTCCTCCTTTCCTCACAGAAGTTGGGGAGTGTCGCTGATGGAAGAAACCCAGACAGCATGGATGGGGGAGCAGATACAGTACCCCACATTTGATGTGGGGACACAGAGTATTGTGAAGATGGCCCTGATCTCTAAGAAGGAAATTGAATCTTTTAGGGATTTGGGGGTTCTCACCTGTTCAGAACCTACCTCTGAATGGAACAACTTGTGGAAAGATCCATGTGAGGGTACTTGTGGAGTTTCATCTTGTGGACTTTGCCCTGGAAGGGTAATCTCTCCATTTTATATTATCAAATTATTATGTAAAGTTTTGTTGACTCTACTGTATGAGAGTTACTTTTGACTCTGAGTCAACATCCTCTCCCATTCATTTCTTTAAAAACATCCTGGATCAAAAGTACATTATTTAAAGGCACTTTGGAGACACAGGACCAACTTCAGTGGTGAGATTAAGAGGTATTCTAACCTGGTAAAACGTACAGCTTCTTCTTGCCTCCATAATGAATACATTATACTGACTTAGACGCCTTCTAGATTCCCTTAGACTGACACCTTACCAGCATGTAAATTATACATACACCCTTATACTTTGCCTCTGAATTTGGCCTGATGAATGCGTGAATGTCTAAGTAGGTGCCAAGGGGAAAAAAGAGAATAGTTTAGCAATGAAAGCTACTAACAAAAGAATAGAAGTAGAAATAAGTTAAGGCAGAGGTCGGCAACTTTTCAGAAGTGGTGTGCCAAGTCTTCATTTATTCATTGTAATTTAAGGTTTCACGTGCCAGTAATACATTTTAATGTTTTTAGAAGGTCTCTCTCTCTATAAGTCTATATTATATAACTAAACTATTGTTGTATTTAAAGTAAATAAGGTTTTTAAAATGTTTAAGAAGCTTCATTTAAAATTAAATTAAAATGCAGATCTTATCAGTTTAGTGTGATCCTTGCCCTTACTTTTCCTTGCTGAGTTTTCCAATGTTCCCAGGCTGGCAGCAGGCTGAGCGGGGCCAGCAGCTGGGACACCAACTGGCAAGATGCTGGCGGATGGAACCCCAGGCTGGCAGCAGACAGAGCGGGGTCAGTGAACGGAACCCCAGACTGGCAGTGGGCTGAGTGGGGCTGGCGGATGGAACCCTGACTCAGCCTGCTGCTGGTCTTGGGTTCTGTCCGCCAGCCCCACTCAGCCTGCTGCCGGCCTGGGGTTCCATCCATCCAGGCTGGCAGCGGGCTGAGTGGGGCCGGCGGTTGGGATGGAACCCCAGGCCGACAGCAGAGTGCCACTGAAAATCAGCTCACGTGCCACCTTTGGCACACGTGCCATCGGTTGCTGACCCCTGAGTTAAGGGCTAGATTTTAACTTTAGGCACAGTCCTGATTTTAGGGTGATGCATAAGCTACACCACCCACAGAAGGAGCCCCAAGAGACATTGTAACTTGGAGACTCACCTTTTCCTCCTTACTCATGGGGGTAATAATTTACTGCTGTCCTGAAGTAAAATTATGCCTCCCACCTCGCAAACACTGGTTGGGCAGATGGAACCAATGCTCCAGCCATTTTCCACCCCTCCCTTCCTACTCCTTTGGAGGAAATAAATGGATGTGTAATCCCACTTGCTATTGTGCACCTGGACCCAAAGTGTGAATTGTCCATGTAGGGTTTAAAGGGGTAGGGAGATTTAAAGTCTGACTGGATGCAGAGTTTGTTTTTTGCTTTGCTTACTTTCCATGAAAGTGAGGGTCAGGGAAGGTAAAAAGCCTGCCTTGACCTTTAAATATATCACTATTTATAATATTGCTGCTGTTGTTTAATATTTTAAGGGCTCCTGACTGATCCCTTCTTTTTCTCTTCTTGATTGTAGGTTTTTATCCAAGTCCCCTACCCAGCTAGAATCCTAATTCGCTGGAGGTGGTCAACTAGAGACACTGTCAAACTGCAGCAGCCCTAAGAAGGCAATGGGGGGCAGACAGATACACCCATGTCCTCTCACTACCCCAATAGAAGGATGCAGTGCAGCTTAGGGAGAGGAACAATTCCACTCTGCCACACAAAGGAGTCAGTGGGGCATGGGCAGGTACACATGTGCTGTGTCCTGCCAAGTAACCTAGAACAATTAGTGGAGTGGAGTACTCTTCCCGTCCACCCACCCACCCCCAGTAATGGGAGAGACCGAGGAGGGTGGAGGATGGGGGTAGCACGTGTGACCTCCATCTAAAGGAAACTGGGGCAACCTAATGAATAAGGGCAGAAAGAACACAGAGATTCCAAAGATGGAGAGCAGGAGGGTACAGCCATAGGGGTGTTCACTGGGATGGTTACCAAACCCAACCCAACCCAACCCAACCCTGAGTGCTGAGGTCCCCACCTCTTCCTGCTCCTCATTGCAGAGCTACCAGTGCCATGTCTGCTCTTCCCTCCCACTCCCAGCAGCAATCTGATCTGCTTCCTGAGGAGGGGAGGACATAGAGCAGGTGAGTTCACCTTTCTCTCCAGGGCGAGGTAGATGAATTCCCTGCTCTGAGAGGGGGCCTGATTGCATGCAGGGGATGCTGAAAGGTGATGTCAATGGGAAGAACTTCACTTTAAGGCCTGAGGGTTCACATTAGTGGAGGCAGTGATTACCTGAAGCTAGACTGGAGTAAGAGTCACATTCATAAACCACATATAGGAGTAGAGAGGTTATTTTACCCCTGTATTTGGCATAGTGCAACCTCTGCTGGAATACTGTGTCCAGTTCTGGTGCCCACAATTCAAGAAGCATGTTGATACATTCAGGGAGGTTCAGAGAAGAGCTAGGAGAATGATTAAAGAATTAGAAAACATGCCTTATAGTTGTAGACTCAAGGAGCTCAATGTATTTAGCTTAACAAAGAGAGGGTGAAGAGATGACTTGATTCCAGTCTATAAGTACCTACAAGGGGACAGTATTTAATAATAGGCTCTTCAGTCTAGCAGAGAAAGGTATAACATGATACAATGGCTGGAAGTTGAAGCTAGACAAATTCAGATTGGAAATAATGGGTACATTTTTATCAGTGAGTATAATTAACCATTGGAACAATTTACCAATGGACCTTGTGGATTCTCTATCACTGATCATTTTACAATCAAGATTGGGTGTTTTTTTAAAAAATATACTCTAGGAATTATTTTGGGTGAAGTTCTCCGGCCTGTATCAGACTAAATGATCATAATGGTCCCTTTTGGCCTTAGAATCTATGAATCTATATTCACCCTTTGCCCAAAAAGGCTATTCATATTTTGATTGTATATGTCAGTCCTCCTTTCTCCTGTTGCACTCCCATGCCCTTTATCTCTCAGGCAGTTGTGAATATATTCTTACAATGATGAGGCTGGTTGTTAACAGAGATGATTCTGGTTATGTCGTTCTTTGCTGCCATTGTTCAGACCCTGACATTCACCAAGTTCCAACAGCCTGTAGTATTGCTCTCTCTCATACTTTCATTGCACGTCTTATGATTGTGGGTGTTTTTCTTAAAGCCCAGGCTGCTGGAATCATGTGATTGCATGAGACGCTCAGCTTTCATTTGAAAAAAAGTAAGTTTCTATCCTCATGATGCTGGAGAAAAGCGTGAAAACATGAAGCAAGTGCATCCTGAAGGTCTCAGAAACCAAAGGGCACAGAAAAAGAAACTGAAAAATATTATTTTAAAAATAAAACCTTGTGATTTTTAGGGGTCTGACTCAATGTTCCCTCTAATTTTTTCCATCCATATGCAGAATAAATTTTGTTATGTGCACCAAGGTATGTGCAGATGCGCGCCACCAGAAGAAATAAAACACCTAGATATAATATATATTTTTAAAAAGTTACCATAGGGATAATTACTCCAGCCAGGACAGGTTAGGCATTTTAGAACTCACTATTCAAAGAATTAAATTTAAGTGTAGGAGAAATAAAAATTATGAAATGCATAGACCAGTCAAAACACTAAAATAACGCACTTTGAAAGAATAAAATTACAGAGAATGTATATGCACTGCAGGAAGTACTAAGAAGTAACAACAACCATAATACAAGTATGTGTTGGGAGGTGAGTGGAAAAGAGACTGTGTGTGTGTGTGTGTGTGTGTGTGTGTGTGTGTGTGTGTGTGTGTGTGTGTGTGTGTGTGTGTGTGTGTGTGTGTGTGTGTGTGTGTGTGTGAGAGAGAGAGAGAGAGAGAGAGAGAGCGACTGTGTGAGCTAGCTGCTGGGGAAAGCTAAGAGACAGTGCACTGCCTCTTTAAGAAAGGCACTTGACTCTCTGTTTTCCACAGCAGCTCTGAGACCTGAGCCAGGCTGTGTCCCCTGCTCTGCAGAAATGGGGTACAAGGGCAGGCAGAGGGGGTCACCCTGACCTCAGCACTCTCCCTCTCCCCCACCCCCACACAGTCAGCAGGAAGGTCCTGGGAGTAGCTGCAGGATGGAGCAATGTGGGGGGAAGGGCACCTGAACACATGCTGCCAGCTGTGCGCGCTATGCTAATCAGCTGGGCAGCATTTGAATTTCTCTTGGGCGGCCGTGTAAGCGCACAGCTTACAGGGAACACAGGTCTGACTCATGATTTTCGAATGCTGGGGATGGCAATGCTGGGTTTGTATAGCCTCAGTGCCAGAACCTCAGCAGGTATGAATGGTGTAGCTGCATTGAAGTCAAAGTTAATTGACTCCAATAGAGCTAAACTTATTCCAGCCAAGGATCTAGCCTTGAGCATTTTAGGTCACTTTGTAAAAGTTTGCAGTCTAACTCTGTCATGTTCTGGGGTGCAATCCGGACCAGTGAGGGGTTGTGTCACTGCCTTCCGTAACTCTGGGTGTCTTAAAATGCACTGCTGCTATAACATCCTTGTCTGGACGCTCCCAGACAGCATAGAAGCATGCCCTTAGTGTCTGTGTGATAAGCAGCTCTGGATCAGAAACTCTGACACCAGCAGCCTGCCCTTTACACCCCAGCCACACTCTGGTATCCACCCGCTTTTTGGTTACACCTGGCAAGATGACCCTAACACCTGCCAGTCCCGAATTTTCCCAAAACTGTGTGCTCTGCAATGTTCAACCCTTTCCTGAACCATTCAGAGGAATAATAAGGCTGATTTGCTCCTCTAAAGAGACAAAATGCACATCTTATCACTTTAACTGGAGTTAACAGTCACTTCAGTTCAAACACAGCACTAGGTTGGTTTAGATTATAATTAAGACAAGTTTATTAACAAAAGGAGATAGGATTTTAAGTAAGTTCAAGTATGAAGGGTAGAGTTAGAAATAATTACAAGCAAATAAAAGAGGAAAATGATTTCTAGGGGCTAAGACTTAACAAATTTGCAGTCTTGGTTCAAGGTAAAATTTTTACCACACTATCTTCCAGCAAGATGGCTGACCACTCCTCTGGTCAGGATCTCCCACAAAGTCCAAAGTACTCAGTTCCTTTGTCTTCTTAGGTGAAAGATAACTGCTCTTTTATAGTCCAGTGAACCTTTGAAATGGATTCATCTGAAGGTTAGCAAAGTAAGTTCATTCAAGCTGTGAACATGGAGTCTGTTGGTGAAGATAATTCCATGCTGGTGTCTTCCTCCACTTGTGTTTATTAAAATGCAAATGAGTGGTCACTTGACATGAGATTTCTAATTGATTGTGATGACACCTGGTTGGAGTATCTGCCTATCCTTTGTCTGAGAGAAACCTGGTTACCCTCTCCCCAGATTTGTCTGGAAAACATATTTTAGTTCCACATTCCCTTCATATTTGTATTGTCCCTTGGGAGTTTACCGTACATCAGTGGTCACCAACCGGTAGATTGTGATTGACTGGTCGATCCTGGAGCCTCTGACAGTCGATCGCGATCTCTGGCTGATAAAATTCCGGTGGCACAGCAGGGCTAAGGCAGGCTCCCTGCCTGCCCTGGCCCCATGCCATTCCTGGAAGTGGCCAGCACGCTCCTGAGGCCCATGTGGGGGGAGGCAGGGGTCTCTGCATGCTGCTCCTCCTTGCAAGCACCAACCCCACAGCTCCCATTGGCCAGGAATAGGGAGCTGCGGCCGATGGGAGCTGCGGGGGCAGTGCCTGCAGAGAGGAGCAGTGCGTGGAGCCATGTGCACCCCCAGGGGCTGCAGGGGCGTGATGGTTGCTTCCGGGAACAGCATGGGGCCAGGGAGCCTGCCTTAGCCCCACTGCACTGCTGACCAGGAGCTGCCCAAGGTAAGTGCCGCCTGGCAGGAGCCCGCACCCCTCCCGTACGCCAACCCCCAGCTCTGAGCCCCCTCCCAGAGCCAGCACCCCATACCCTTCCTGCATCCCAATACTCTGCCCCAGCCCGGAGCTCCTTCCTGCACCCAAACTCCCTCCCAGAGCTTGCACCCCTCACCACCTCCTGCACTCCAAACCCCTGTCCTAGGCTCATCCCGGAGCCCCCTCCCACCATCCGAACCCCTCAGCCCCAGCCTAGAGCCCGCACCCCCTCCCACACCCCAAATCCTGCCCCGGCCCAGTGAAAGTGAGTGAGGGTGGGGGAGAGCAAGCGATGGAGGGGGGTGGAGTGATTGGGGCGGGGCCTCAGGGAACGGGCAGGGCCTTGCGGAAGGTAGATCCTGTGTTACACTTAAATTCAAAAAGTGATCTTGTGCATGAAAAGGTTGGAGACCACTGCTATACATACATCACACAAGAATATTAATGACTGGTGTGTTATTAATTTTCCAATGATACCTTTCATGACACATACCAGATACAGTTTATGATATTAATGAATTGGGGCACATTGAACTCCCATTTGAGCAGGGCCGGCTCCAGGCACCAGCCTGGCAAGCAGGTGCGTGGGGCGGCCGCTCCGGATAGGGGCGGCACGTCCAGCTATTCAGCGGCAATTCGGTGGACGGTTCCTCACTCCCGCTTGGAGCGAAGGACCTTCCGCTGAATTGCTGCCGCAGATCGCGATCTCGGCTTTTTTTTTTTTGGCTGCTTGGGGCGGCCAAAACCCTGGAGCCAGCCCTACATTTGAGTCACTGCAAAGACTCCTTAACTGCAGTGTTTTGGATCAGGCCCTTTAACTGTGTGTTCAGAACATGATTTAACTAAGACAATTATTTTAGTTTTAGGAACAAAAGCAGCTAATCCACCCAGAAAAGGCATTTGATTCATTCAGGCTTTTAAGCAAATGAAAATGTCAAAAGAATGTAATTGACAGATGAAACAAACATGGAAACTGATCATGTTTTCAGAAATGTATTAACTTGTGATCAGTCACTAAAGTTGAAAATAAAATACACATGGGGAAAATTTCAGTGTGAAAAATAAGAAAATGCAAACTAGGAAGTCATCAAGAACATGTGAGACTGGCTGGTCAATTAAGTACTGTGTAAAGATTTCCAATTTTCTTGTAGTAAATTATTTATTTAGCCATTGTATGCCAGCAATATATTTTACAAGTTTAATACCCAAATTATAGCTACCCACCCATTTATGGCCCTGTAAATGAGTCCTGACTTATCAATGTGAATTCTTGTTCGAGGCAGTGTCAAATTTAGATTGGATTTGGATGTATTGCTTTTACCCTTATCAAGAAGGTTTGCTAGTCTGGTATTTTATTGCTATATTTAAAATGGAAAGTGCTTTTAAATAGACTTGCCTGGATAGCACAACTGATCACTGCTCAGATATGTCATTTCCTGATTTAAAATCCTGCCCTAATCTAGGCTGAAAGCTTGGAGGTGCAGCAGAACCCATTTATACTGAATTTGTTTCTCCACAAGTTGAATTCTCTTGTAACAAGGGAGGGCAATTGTGACAAGAATGACTTTAATCTTAAGTAAGGATGGCTAGAGGATTTAAGTAATAAAACTGATTGGTAATTTACATGCTTCTTGAGGCTTTATAAGGAAAATGAATAATAAAGAATGTAAATGAACCCATGTAATTTTCTTAAAGTTAACGAAGATTGAGTTAAATTTGGCTATGCTTAATGTGTTTATCTTTCACAATTTATTAAACCATGGGAAAATATTCAGAAAAGGTAACTAAATCAGCCAAGGAGAATAACAAATAAATGACAAAGTAATCAAACAGGTGCATGAAAATCAGAGTACAGTCATGTACAGTAATACCTAAATAACAGGAGTATCTGCAAAATAAAAATAAGTACGTCAAACCAAACTCTGCTCTCAGTTGTACTAGCCTAACAAAAATCAGGATTCTCATGTAGTGAGCACGTGGAATGTTAATAGGATTGAGGGAAATTTCATTCACAATGTCAAAGTCAGTTTGGGTTTGAGGAGTTTTTGAGGAAATTATTGAATGTTGTAATATAATATCAATGATAGTTGTGTTCTGATTATTTCACTGTATTATTGTTTTTATGTTCTTCACCGTGCTCTTAATGTGCTAGGGATTACCCAATAACTAAATAAACCCCCAAGGGCTTATACCTTAAAAAGGCAAACAAATATAGATGGGGAAAAGTAGGGGAAAGGGTAGAACAGTATAAGTAGAGGCCAGGTGGTGACTGGCCTTGTCCTGGTGAAACAATGTTTCAATAACAAATATTTTCCTTGTTAAATTATATAATCCATCCCCAAATTTCAGTGGGGAAAAGCCAGATTGGAGAGGATCCAGGATGGAGTTGGAAGAGGGGAACTCAAGGCAACAATTGTAAATGTTGTGTGCAGTGAGGTTAGAGATAAGCAGAAGACAAGAGATGATGCCTGAAGAGGAGAAGTGCGTAGAGTTAGGGGATGGGTTTGTAATGTGAGGGGTGGAGACAGAAGAGAGTGAGAAGTTAATGAGGAAGACAAGACAGAGGGTAGGAGTGGGGCAAGGGACCTTAAGAAGCAGAAAGGGATGGGGGAAGTGGAAGGATTAGAAGTGGAGATTAGGCAAGAAACCTCAATATCAGTCACAGGGGAGAAGGAGAAAATGTTGTCAGAGGGAGAGGGGGAAGAAACTGGTAGAGTTAGGAAGTAGGTCATGGCAGATCTTGTTGATCTTTTGAGAATGTCTGCAAGATCATGCCTGGAGAAGGAGAAAGGTGCAGGAGCAGGAAATGGTTTAAGGAGGAGGGGGGGTCAGTGATTGCAAATAGGCAAGAGGGATTGAAGGTTTGGACATCAGTGAGAGTGGACAAATAATGCTGTTAATCAAGAAAATGGCTAAAGCAAAGGAGGGGAGAACAACTTGTAATGAAGTAAGTCTGCATGGCCAAAGGAATCAGATGTAGGGTGTTAGCCAGAGATGATAGTTAAAGGGATAGACTTTACAATGCAAAAGGAAAGAATCAAGGGTGGAAGAGAGAGCTGAGTGGAGGGAACTGACAACTGAATCTGTGGTGCTGACTGAAGCGAGAACTGAGAAGGAGGGGATTGAAGTGAAACAAAACCAACCATTTCAGTGGCATTCAGATCTGATGCTCCAGAGCATATTCTGAACACACTGTTGAGATTCAACAAATAATAAATATAATAATAATTAATTAATGACTGTAGGCTTAAATCTTTCTTTTAGCTGTTGGAGGAAGGGAAAAAGAGAAATTATGCTTCTATATCATGGGCCTGGTGATATCCAGGTACACATCCAAAAAAATGTGTTAGAGAAGAGTGAGTTGAAAGTGGGTGCTCAGCAGCTCAGAGCATGGTCCAGCAAGGCTACTATGTGGCCACATAAGGACAAAGGATTGGGAAAGGGATTGTCTCAAAAGAGAGCAATACAAAGTCCAAAGGGTAATGGTTAGTGAACAAAACACTGGTAACTGATCCAGCCCGTGACAGGGAATAGGAAGCAGTGTAAAGTGATAATAGCAGCAAAGCTGCACAGGGCACATCTCTGTACGGCACGTGTAACAGGGCTGTAAGAAGCCTGGAGTGGGATAAGTAGCCATGCAGGAGGTCCAGCTGGGAAGGTAAATAAAATCTTGGGTCCAAGTGCATATCTCACTTAGAGTACGGAATCCATATTTCTAGTATTCATTAACAGCCAGCAATTGCAGAGATACAACAAAAGGAAACTATTTGTTAGAAAGCAAGGCCTCTCCAGACAATGACAAGTTTCAGAGTAACAGCCGTGTTAGTCTGTATCCGCAAAAAGAAGAACAGGAGTACTTGTGGCACCTTAGAGACTAACAAATTTATTAGAGCATAAGCTTTCGTGGACTACAGCCCACTTCTTCGAAGAAGTGGGCTGTAGTCCACGAAAGCTTATGCTCTAATAAATTTGTTAGTCTCTAAGGTGCCACAAGTACTCCTGTTCTTCTTTTTCCAGACAATGAGTGACCTATGTCAGTAGTGTCAGTAGAATTTGGTTGATGTTGTCTATGGTTGCTGCCTACCTGGCACATACATACTCAATTTCCAGCACTTTACCAGGAACTTTAAAGCATCCTCTGGTTTACTTATTTTGAGTGCCATTTTTTATCTATGTTTCAAGTGAGAAGCATACCTGGTTTGCTCAGCTGCAGTCTGTATACCTCCTTTTCTCATGTTCATGGCTCCATTTCCTTTATTGCCCTTCCTGTGTGTGCCTCTGCTGTTGACCCCAGACCCAGTATGGATTGTGCTTTGTTGGAACATACCAATGCTCATAGTCTGAATAGGTTGCTACTCTTCTGGGGGGATGCCAAAGATATGACCCTCTTCTATAGAGATGCATGTGATGTTGCCAATGGTATAGTTGAATCCCATATAATTATGGTTCATGGGTGGAGAGGAGGAGGTGTGAAATGCAGGGAAGGGCAGGTTTTAAGTCTCCCTTTCTCTCCTCATCTTCCACACCCCAAGGCTTACAGACGTAGAGATTTTAAAAGGAAGAATGGGATTTTTTTTTACAGCTGTCTTCAGTGGGAATAGATCTAAGCCAGCACTGAGTGCTTTTAAAAATCCCACCCTAACTCAAGATTTTATATTGGTAATTTAACATACCTCACAGCTATCTTTTATTTGTTATGGACACTGGCCTATGTCAAGCTGAACTTTCTCCTGAATTAACAAGTGCATTCTAACCCGGATGTCTCAGCCAAATTCCATCTCAGATAATTATTTTCTGGCCTGTTTTTAAGTCTTGAACTTGCTTCCATTGGCTTCAGTGGGAGCAAGCTTTGACCCATTGATTTCTACTAGAATTTCAACTGGATAGTTATTCTCTGTTTACTGTCCTAAACTGTTGTGTAGGGAACTTGTAAACAGAAAGCATGTTCCACCCAGAGGTAGCTGCATTTCAGTGGTGGTTCATTGAAAAAGAGTTCGTGGGGTTCTGCTTCTTCTGGAAGAAATGTGTGCTGTGTAAATGGAAAGCATTGTTACTGTGGTTTTACTTAATCCTTTGTATGTTATAAATAGGTGTTTTAGTAAATCACTCCAATTGACTGTAGAGGTGCAGTTACATTTTAAGACTAAAATCATGCCATTGATACACTGTGGGTTCAGGGGAAAACCTCCCATTGCACTATAAATAGCTCCTACAAAGTGAAAACAACATAATCCTTGTTAATCACAAATTAGGAAGGTGTGTGCCAAAAGCAGCACCATCATAGGGTGTCCAATCAAAAGACTTCTTGCAAGTTGTGTGTCCAGTACCAGGTGACTTTAACTGTTGTGGGAATATCACTGTTGGGAAAACAGCTCTGTGCAGTGCCAAGTAGCCATCAGTGACAGACTGTCTCACTCTTCCCTATTTGAAAGGCATCTCTGCAACAGAAATGAATGATATGCTCCATTCTGTCTGCCTTACTCTGCTCTCAGTGGTGGAACAGTATAGTCTCTGTAATGTGAAACCATGCAGTTGTCTGAACATTGCCTAGCATAATGTAAATCTAGCAATATCTGTGCCAGATAGTTCTCTAATCCCACTTTTGACTGCATTCTGAACATAGGTTTGTATTAATAATCTGCCATGCAGATTATGCTGAAATGTACACTTTCTGTGTGATATAAATCTGCTGAGATTTCAGACTCTTTGGTGAGTCCTTTCAGCTAGTGCCATTTGATCAATTTATATCTCTGCCCTTTCCCAATATTTTATAAAAAAGAACTGTATTTTTTCCACTCTTAGACTTCCGTCAATATGTGTATTATATTAGATAAATTACCCATTGAACTTTAGATGCCTTGGTTGACACTATGTTTTATACCAGGTTTCAGAGTAGCAGCCGTGTTAGTCTGTATCCGCAAAAAGAACAGGAGTACTTGTGGCACCTTAGAGACTAACAAATTTATTTGAGCATAAGCTTTCGTGGGCTACATCCCACTTCTTCGGATGCATAGAATGGAACATATATTGAGGAGATATATATACACACACATACAGAGAGCATGAACAGGTGGGAGTTGTCTTACCAACTCTGAGAGGCCAATTAAGTAAGTTTATGCGTTTTCCATAAACCCTTATTTACTAATGGCTAGTCTTACTTTGTTCAGTCTATTGTAGGACTTTAACCTTTCCTAATAGTGGGCACCTGATTCAAATCACTTTTATGTTACATTAAAAGAGGTGCATCATAAAACTGCAAAAAATATTACATAATATTATAATGTAATACTTGTAATGTAATAATGTAAATTTTGTTTCATAAAAATCCATTTTTTCCCAGTGTCTTTCATATAAGTGACTTTATTTTTTTAAACTATTTTTTTAACTGTTAATTCAGAGTAGATAGGTAAAAGCCTTAGAACAAAAGCAGGATCTTTGAAAAATGAACAGGTTGAATCCTTTAAGGACTCCAAACATGGACTTCTCCTGGACTTCCACAGATCGCATTGTCTTCAGATGACACTAGATTGCTCATCACCTCTGAAAAATTAGGCTATGTTTGTCTGTAAGTAGATAAAAGTTTCTCTTTTATTTGAACATACAGTGTACTTAAGAGATACAAGAGCCCTGTGTAGCATTTTTAAACTAATATTTTCAAGCTCTATAGAGCAATGAAAACAATTGATTTGGGGTCCAATCTAGCAAATCCTTACCCACGTGAATCACCCTTATTTACATGAGTAGTCTTGTTAGCCTTACTCACATGAGTAAGAGCTTGTAGAATCAAGCCCTTGATATCTGCCATGCCCCTTTCCTGGTATCTTCTCCTTACTGGAAAGCAGTTTAAAATAATTCCGGTGATAGCTAACTAGTAGGATTTTTATTGGTGTATGTTAGGATGTGCTGAAGTATTTAGAAAAAGTCAGGAAAAAGCTTTCCACCTCACCACCAAGTGTGAATATTTTGTGCATAGGGCTGTATCTTAATACACTGGCAGGGTTACCTTACCAAAAATGCATTATGGTGAGATCTCTTAATTATCGTAAAATACAAGCACAGGAAATGGCATAAGGCTGTGATAGGCTTTGCAACACTGAATTCCTTCTTTTAAACAGTGTTAGTCATTTTAAATTCAGCTTTTTAAAAGTCTTAGTAAAATTGCCCACTGGGAACGATAAAATGGCAATTACGTATGACAAAGGTATAGAACAGAAACAATTAATTATTACCATAGTAAAAGAAAGAAGATGGGACCATGAACCTATCAGGCAAACTTTAGAAAATGGAATAGGCTGCTTGACCTTAAGAAAAATATCTGGATATTTGGAGTAGGTATTTTTGGCTCACTCACTGTAAAGATATTAGGCCATTTTATTTTATCATACAATTATACTACCAATACATTCAACATTAATTTAATGGCTTTGATCAGGCAGTGAGGCACAATCATCATTTATTTGCTTTCATTACAGGTCCCTTAATACTTTATCTGAAAGGGAGAATATTTCATAGGATATGCTGCAAGGATCCCTGCAGAGGAATTACCTTACAGTGGCTTTAACACATTTGGCCAAACCCTGTTCACCATATTCACATCCTCCATCAGAAGGAACTACTTTACCTTCCAGTTTTGGCTAGCTTGAGCTTTCATTTGTTGGGTGACTGTTTTACTGTGATGGGAGAGTCTTATAAAACTGAATAGGGATGAAATCCATGGAGCTCTATAGAAATTACTCTAAAACATATAGAATAATATTTTTCCATATTTTGTTTTTAAACCATCCTATGAAGTTCTATAGCAGGGGTAAAATTTTCTATGGAAAACCATAGGGTGTCTCAAAAATATACTTTTTAAGTTATTAATTTTTCTGTTTAATTCTATAGGACCATTCCATAACGATAAAGAGGCTACGGCTTCCATCTCAACACTTTTGATATATTTTATTTATTTATTCCTGTTAATATAGACCAAGACTGTCACTTTCCCTATGGATTCACACGGGAATAATACACTCTGGGTGGCTTCCCTGCATCTCCAGTCTGTTCCTGACAGGCTGAGCAGGCTCCATGGACTTGCTCCTGCCAGAAAATGAGTGGAGTCTTGGCTCTGCTCTCCCCCGACCCTAACACAGAGGAGTGTTGCTACTGATCTGGGCCCATAGCAGGTTACTTCCGCCGAGGGACCTGTCACTTGCTGAGTCCTGGGCAGCTCTTTGCTAAGTTCGAGGAACAAGGTCTCTGTCTAGTCCATATTTCTTACTAAAATGCAGAATAAACTAGATCACAATGAAGTTGTGTAACAGCACTGGGTCTTGGAGCATGTGTGCATGCACCAGTGTGCCTGGTGTACCCACCGATCCTTTCAAACTGAGGTCTGTAGCTGCAGATCATATGCTTGCTCCTAGTTATGTGCCCTACATGTAATCACACAAAAGATTTCCTGCCTGCTAGGCAGGGGGCGGAGAGGAGAGACCGTAGGTCAGTGAAGGACCAAAGAAAAGGCTTTTGCTACTAGCCAGGAAGGGTTACCTAAGGGGGAAGGAAGGATTGTCCTTCCCTTTCCCGGCCATGGAAAGCAGGAAAGGTTCCTGCTTCTAAGTGTTTTGCATTATTTTGAATAATCAGCATTCTCTTGGTTGATTAATAAACCTACCCTGAGAAAAGGGAATGTGGACTGAAGCGTGAGTGTGCGGGGTTTATTTGGATTGCCTTGGCTGGTGAAGCTGCGCTCTGTTTTAAAAACTGATGGCTGGATTATTTTTAAAATAGCCAGAGCCATTTCTAAAATAAACCAGCTTTGTCCCTGCCTGCCTTCCTTCCTTTAGCTGTTTTGTTACCTTTTTAATGCACCTGATGAAATGACTAAGAAAAGTCAACTGTACACGCTGCAATAATTGTTGTAATGCTGAAGCCATGGCTTTTCCCCCAGTAGTATGGTGTCTAATACAGCAGTATAACCATAAAATTCTATTGCCTATTTGAAGCAATTCACATAATCTTGCGCGCTGAGAAAGGTGTTATCGTGGTGAATCAGTAGGGCTCTCCCACTGGCTATAAGAATAAAATAGATGATAGATAGTTCACTTATTATCTTTGTCTTCATTTAGAACATTTTGTCTGCAGTGCAAACAGAATAATCAGAGGGTGAATCAACAATGAAAGTCATTGTAGCTACTGTATATGATTGTAAATTCCTGCTCATTTGGTCTGACATTTCTTGACAGACAATTTTTCATGTATATTACCTTTGGTATCCATTTGTGTCCCCATCTATTGATAGATAATGAGTTCTCTGTTATTATTCTCTGTTGCAGATAGGGTTATTCAGTAACAATACAATGATATAAGACATAAAGTATTAATAGCTAATTCATAAAAAGTATAAAATTTAAGATTCAAATTAATAAAAAAGAAATGGTGGGAATCTAAAACCCTCTAAACATGAAGAATTGGACATGTGGGTGTAAGCAGAGGTCTGACTCAGAACTTGACTCCCTTAATAAGCCTGGAAGATTATCCAAAAATTCTAAAAAGAAACGCATTAGGTAGAATGGAAAGTGGAGTGGTGAGTGGCAATATAAACAATACATAAACTGGTATTTGTGGGACCGAACTGAATTGGTCACAATGGGCTAAATCCTTTTTCAGGATAAACTTCCAATGACTATGGTGAGAATTTTGCCCAAGTGAGAGCTGAAAGATGCATGCTACCTTACATGAGTATGTAGGGGAGTGACAATATTATTCAGATAACACTATGAGGATGATTCTCAGCTGAGCCAGGCACACGCTCCATACAGCGGAGGGGAGGAGGTGACACAAGTGGGTGTAAATCACCGTTCTACCTCCCCTGATCCTGGGGCTAGTTGACAGCCAAATTAACCTCCAGGACACGTTAGATCATCCTAAGGCTACACCAGCGAGAATCACTGCACAGCCGTGTCTTCCAGTCACTGGAATATGTCCCCTATGCTGGGGAATAGGGTGGGGGCAGGTATAGAGCTGGTTATGCTTGCTGATGCCAGCTGAGAGTTCCCACACCCCAAGGGAGTCCATAGCTGTCAATTTAGTTTTCCTAGTGCACTGCTCTGGTGATGCAACGTGGGGCTGGAAATCTGCCCAATGGCTTTAATCTCACAGGGATTCCACTTCATTCTTCCTGCTCATTGGAGGATTTGCTCCCCACATGAAAGCTATGGACCTCATGATTTGGGCGGATCTCCCTTATGGAGGCCTCATGCCTCTGCATTGTCCTCCAGCTGCTGCTTCTCTTGGGAGGAGCAGAAGCAGTGCAGAGGGGGAATCTGCATCTGTTATGGAAGACTCAGACTTCCTTTGTTGATTCACACACTGGTAATTCTCTTGGTGTTGAAGACTTATACTGAATGTTCAGAGGGGGAATCTAAATGAGTTACTGCAGACTTATGGAGCCTTGACTTTCCCCATTGCTTTATATGAATGGGGGAACTGGGGCAGAGCCTGCACTGATGTCTTAGTGGGTAGTGGGAGGGGTTGACCTTTTCTTCTGGTGACAACTGGGAAGGTGGAAGAAGATGGCAGCTTACAGCCCGCTACTGTCATTTGGAAAGGATGAGCTTATGAGGCCAAATGTATCCCACAGAAAAATTAGGGAGGACAGGACGTATCCCCTTGGGACTCACCACCACCCAAAAAGGATCATTTTGTCAACCCATTGCCAGCCCCTTCTCCCTTCTGTGGAAGTTCTGTGGGGGGTGCTTGAGGGTCAGATTAACTCTCCTCTGGGCCTGGGGATATTAGATTTTGTGGGGCCCCTGTATATGAGTCTTTTTCCTAATTTAAAACAAAATGATCACAATTATGGAATCGAGGCTATCAGGGCCGGCTCCAGGCACCAGCTCAGCAAGCAGGTGCTTGGGGCGGCCAACGGAGAGGGGCGGCATGTCCAGCAATTCGGTGGCAATTCGGTGGCGGGTCCCTCACTCCTTCTCGGAGCGAAGGACCTGCCGCCGAATTGCCGCCGAAGAATGAAGCAGCGGCGGCAGAGCTGCCGCGGAGATGCCACAGATTGCAATTGCGGCTTTTTTTTTTTTTTTTTTTTTTGCTGCTTGGGGTGGCAAAAACCCTGGAGCTGGCTCTGGAGGCTATTAACGCTATACTAAATTTGCCTTTTAATTAACATAAAGCCATTCTGTGATTAATGTTACTTATTAATGTAGCTCCTCTGGTTATCCGTTCTGTGGTTACATGTAGAATATAGTTAAGTTAATTCAAAATAGCCTACGTCTTACCTTAGAACAGCTGCTATATCAGTTTCTTTCTGGGAGGGAGTTTGCGTGCAGGAGGAGTCGCCAGGCTGGGGCAGAGTGTTGGGGTGCAGGAGAGGGTGAGGAGTGCAGGCTCTGGGAGGGAGTGCAGGAGGGGATTCTGACCTGGGGCAAGGGGTTCGAGTGCAGGAAGGGGTGGCCTCAGGCCTGCAGTTCCCATATGCAGGGTAGGAGCTGCCATCGCTCTCTCCTGCACAAGAGTTAGGTGAAAGATTTGATGTAGAGTAAGAAAGGTTCTCAGTGGCCCTGATTCATCCCTGCCCCAGTGCAGGTCTCTGTGCAGGCACGGAGAGGGGGTGGCTTCTGTGTTCTGTTCTCCCTTTCCCCAGTCAAAGGACTATTGAGACTGGTTGAGTCCCTGGCATAAAAACCACTCTGGACACACTCTCTCCCACTCCTTTGACTGCCCCCTGTATTAGGAATTTGTGGGGGTGGAGGGAGAACAAGAACTGGCTCTGGGCCTAGTGAGGAACCTCTTTTACTCAAGGGGTATTCAGAGGAGTGGAGGAGGCAGCAATGTGACTGTTTTGTGGCCCCTTTATATAGTCAGTGGAAGGAGGCCATGGGGAAGACATGAATCAACCAGCAGTATTTCTGGCCTTACTGGAAGCGGGAAGTTCTGGAAATCTCAAGAAAAAAAGCATTTTTTCAAGATTTCTTACCAAATGTTTCAGACTTGAAAGATGTATTGATGCAGAGAAGGTTTAGATACACACACAAACTTCTGGGTTCTTATCTCAACCCGAACTCTAAACCTTCTGAGATTTCCCTATCACTAATTTGTAAACACAGGGAATAGTTGCTGACCTGACAACAATGGAGATGTATGTGCTTGCTAAACATATTCTATTTCTTTAATGAGGCACAAACACTTGAAGTCTCTTTAAAATGACAGAGTTTAGATTGGATAAAAGTTTTTAAAAGGGAAAGTGTGCTCTCCACTGACATCCTGCAGGATCAATACAAAATCAAGATGAAGGTGTTTTATATTCCTGTTCAAATTAAAGGGAATTTCTAACATCTGTTCACTTTAAAAGGGGTAAAACATGGTACTAGACTTTTCTTTCCCAGAATGCAATTTTCCTCCCAGAATGCAATAGTGATAGCATTAATTATCTCTTCCATTATCTGTACTGTTCTATTCATGTCCCAGGAAATATTAAAAGAAATTATTACAATCTTACTCGTAATGTAAGTATACACTGAATTCCACTTCAAACTGATGAATTCTATTATTGAGAAGGAAGGTTTAGTACAGAATGTTAGGAAAAGACTCGATACTGATGTAGTAGCTATATGGGAAAGTAGACTGGTCCATTTTCACCATGTGATTTTTCCTTTTTATTTTTTTTAACTCCACAGATCTCTCTGATTTACTCGGCTGCTGGGGTACTGTTTTGAGAAGCTGATGTTGTAGAATCCTTAAGTCATCTGTGACCTAGGTCACTAAAGACAGGAGCAATTTAGTAAAAGTATTAATTGAAACTCTTCTGACAAGCCGTACTCCCACAGATGAAGTTACACATCAAACCTACACAGACTGCTGTGCACTTCAGAGCAGACTAAGAGTTTCAATATCTCATAAACAGGCTCCTCAATCACTAGAATCTAATAAGGCTATAATCATCATTGACACTATAATGATTAAAATGAATAAAACCCATTAAGAAAAGTCATGTTGAGTTATTAAAAGTTTCGCTCTGTGTGATATGTAATCTTTTATCCATTTTTTATGATGAAATCTGTAACCATCTATCCACAAAAGACCATTAATTTACTGCTCTGTGGATGTTACCATGCTCTTTAGTTTAACAGCTTATCATTGATTTCTTGAGGGAGATATTATATTTGGAGAAATACACATGGAACAAAAGCCAGAATGTTGCTGTAAATTTGCCACTGACAGGATGATCAAAGTATTTTGGTCTAAGGCAGAAGGCTGGTGAACAAGTTCAGAAGAGCCTGTGATCATATCCTTGCTCTAAGAGGCAAGGCAGCAGATACATGTTTTCAAGAATCACAAATGCTTGTAAGAAAAGGTCATGTGCACTGCAGGGGGGAAAACAATAAAATTTCCATTAACTAGAGCCTAGTTAACTGGCTTATTGGCATCTATTAGAAACAAATTGCAAACAAAACTGATCCTATTATAAACTTTCCCTTGTTCCTTCAGTAAAATAGTCACTGAATGGCTCACGAAAGGCAGGGAAAATACAGTTTGTCAGATGACTTACTTTATTTGCAAGGGAAGTACTGAGTTTCATCCAGTGAAGGGTCCTGCTGTCATGACTGGCAGAAAACTGCTAAGTTATGGGAAGTACGTGAATCCATGCAGCTAGAGAAAACTGGAAAGTGAAGTCAGTTGACTCCTGCTCACATTCTTTTAACAGGATTTTCTCCCCCACCCCCGGGCAAACAGTAATAAAAAAATCTGAATGGAAGGATGTGTACACAAAGTGTTGAACTAAGTGGTGGGAGAGGACTCTTCCCAAAGTGTACTTTTGCTCATCATAAACTCTGCTCCCGTATCTTTATTACTCATCTCCTTTTTAATGTTATTAACAATAAGGCCTAAAATGTTTTAAAGAAGTCAAATAAAGGGCGTTGTCTTTCTTTTCAGAGCATTTCTTCAACTTACCTGAGATGACTAAGAAACTGGCTTTCCCATCCTTTTTAATACATGGGCCAGATCCGCAACGGGTGTAAGTCAGAATAGTTCCATTGAAGACTATGGAGCGATGACAATTTTTGCCAGCCTAGTCTCTGATCCAATACAGTGTTTGTTTAGCACTGGTTGCTGAGGTACCCCTCAGCACTCTCTATGCATATATATGATTCAGTTTCTCAATTTTTATTTGATAAAATTACTCTAGTTTAGCTGAATAATGTGATGTAAGTCTTACACCATAGACATATGAGTCACTTCACAAAATAATATCCCTTCACAAAAGCCACAAAATTACCTATATGAGTTCAGATTTTCTCAAGATAAGCTCAAGGCAGGGAGATGGGGATCGGGGGACATCAGAGAGGTGGAAATGTCTTACTAATTTTCAAGTTGCCCCTTCCCCAGCTCTGATGCAATGTAGAGCTGTCTAGGGACTGCTCTCCCTTACTACCGCTGGCTACAGTCTCTAAAAGAGATAACACCCTGCTTGAGAACTGACATAAGGGAACTCCACTCCAACCTGCCCTGCCCCATCCTAGTCACTGTCCCTGCCTCAGCCAACATATCCCTTATGCTAGTGAAATGGGAAGACTGGTGTAGGAACCATCTTTCACTGTGGGAATTTTCAGCTGTCCAGCTGTGGCCAGATTGTGCCGCCTTTGCACCACTCCGGCAGTGTAAAGCAAATGGTCTTGGAGTTGAGAATCTGGCCCACTGGTTTTTTTCTCTGCATTTTTAAATTGCAACAAGCTGCATTTATGGAACCAAGTTCTCACTGGTACCTGGAAACAGGTGTAAAAGACACTCAAATATGTGGAAACACTGTTCACATGAACCCAATGTGTACAATCAAACCCAGCACCCCATACAATCCCCATTAAAGGACTTATCTGTGCTGGGGGCTAACTGTAGAAGGCATTGTTTTGTATTATAATAAAACTACATGCACTTTACGACGGTAAGCTCCTCAGCAGAGAGGTTTCATAATAAATTGTCCCTGGTCCTAGTAATGGTGCACAGGTGGAACATAAGGAGATTTGCTCCATCTTTTGTCCCACTCTCATGTAAGGGCCAGAGACAACAGCAGACCCTTTGCTCCGGGGAAGTACAGGGATTTCTCTCTTAGCTCCCCGGGGTGCAAAACATCTAAAAAGGGAGTGGGGAGGAGATGGAGCCATAGCTCACTGTCCTGCTCTCCCTCTGCACCATCCTGTACAGGGAAGAGCATACTGTGCCATCCTAAGGAATAGTTTGGATGGACACTCCCTTTGTGGGCTGAGGAGATGGGAGAGGGATTGGACCTCTGGGAAAGGTCCCTCTTGTTTTTCTTATACCTTCTAGGTTACACATTCCGCTTGTATGCTTTTCCTGCTACAACCCACTCTTCTGATCCCCTCCTCAATTTACACTTACAAACATGTGTAATTTACATTAACCCTTCCCTGGACCCATTGTCTTTATACGTCTCTGAAAAGAGTCATGCATGCCAATGATGCTATAGAAATGATGCTAAAAGCTTTATGAATAAGAAAAATCTCTGAAGTGCCATAAGGTAGAATAAAGTTTAGAAAAGCTAATTCTAACGCTTCGAACTGATCACTAGGTTGGGTTCAGGCAGAAATACCCGATCTTGCAAAGGTTAGTTCTGCACTACTGTTCAGGTGTACTATTGCAGGAAAGAGGAGTGGATGCCTTCCTCTGCAGCACCTGGTATAAGCTACTGTTGGGGATCAGATACTGGCTTTGGTGAATCATCACTAGACTATTGCACTATAGCATTTCCTTTGATCCTGTGGTGTTTTTATCTTGTGAGTGAAAAAGCTAAAGTACTATGTTATAGCCTCCATTAGATGTTCTATTCCTTAACAAATAGGCCATATCATTAAAGGATGATACTAATCATTAAAGATTTAAGGTGGAAAAACCTGACACGTAGAAGAAATTTGTGATGAAGTAAATATGCCACAGTAGTGAATAAAGAAGTACAAAGGAAATCATCTCAATCCTTGAAGGAAGGCCTATTTTATCACAACTTAAGCAAAAGGTAAAATATCTATTTTTAAAAAATAATTATTCATGAATTTTAATTCATTTTCATGTTATTAAAATATATATTGTTCCAAAATTAACTTTAACTAGCCCATTCTCCCCTGGAACCAGCCCTTCCAAATCAAGCATTATGTTTCTCAACTTTCTATAAAATCTGTTTTATACAGAAAGCTAACTTTAATAGATGCAATGGTATCTGGCCAATTAGGAAACAAACAAATTATAATTATTTTATGTCAATTTTTGCAGACAACTTTCCTAACAAAAGAAGTCCATATATGGCATCCTAGGGAAAGGATCTGGATAGACAAATTACTAAGGAATAGGATTTGATCTGGAAAAGAGAACCAGCAACCTCAGTCTGTAGCACAATAAAAGAAAATTTCTTTAAGATTCTGTTTCAATGGTACCTCACACTGGTGCAATTAAAAATATGTAGAGAGATTGAATGGGGATAGATATTGGAAAAATTGTGGGGAGAGGAATTTTATACATACAGGGTGGACAAGTCCAGTCATTAGAGAATATTGGGATGCAATCCATAACCAAATATCACAAATTGTTGGATATTCATTACCAAATGATCCTTCGGTAATTCTCCTAGGGCTTCTAGTGGAAATGGTCACAGAAGAGGAAATGAAAAATTACTTTCTCATCTGCGAGTAGCTGCTCGGTTATTCGTAGCATCTCATTAGAAAAAGAAAAATAGCCCAACCATTGGGGAATGGTTCAAAAATATATGGGAGGTTGAAGGTATGGAAAAATTAACATATCAGTTACGTACCTGGCAAAATAGAGAGAGGACAGATAGATACTTAGACATTTGGTTACCTTTTATTCAATACAAAATGCATTCACCTGCAAAAAATCCAGCACACCCCTGTCCAATTGTTTTGAATATTAACATTTGATAGGTATGCCTGGGCTGCTCAATATGTGTATATTGATATTTCACTCAATTTAATAAAAATCACTAGAAATGCCATATAATAGGTATTGTAATGATGCTCATGCTATAATATGGAAACACTGTTAAATACAAAGATCTGATGACTATATTCCCGTAAAATGTTTCTTTAAACAGAAGCTAACTGTTATAATGATTGTTTTGTTTCTGATATTTACATGGCAAGGCTTTGTAAACTTGTTAAAACTTCCTAAATAAATAAATAGTTTAAAAAATATATATAGCTCTTTCTGATTAGCAAGGCAGTGAAGAATATGTCACATGAATGTGTCTCTGGTGTTAATCTGAGTTTTTAATTGATTATACCTTTGGGAGAGGGCTCTTTTACTGGGGAAAAAAGGGTTATGCAGGAAAGATGAGAAAACAAGTCACTTTGCAAAATTCAGTGAAGCAATGTATTGGTGAGCTATGATTATGGACTGATGAATCAGCTCTTCTGCGATTACAGGTGGAGAGAGCAATGAAATCTTGCTGAGTTTGGTTATTGAAATTATATGGATTCATAAATAGCATAATGTTGTTCTCAGCAGATAAATGTTATATTTTAATGACATCCCACATTACAACACATAGAGATTTCCAGTGACTGAAGGTCAACAGGGCTTCCTGCAAAATGGATAGAAAACCACAGAGCTACTTAGTAAAAAAAATTAAAGCAGGTTGTGAAATAATTATTGAGAAGGTCAGATCAGGATTGTTTTTTTTATTGTAAATATTCACTATAGAAGCACCAAAGGGTTTGGTGTACAAGAAATATTTTCCAGTTTGTCTAACTGTTTGTGCAAGAAATACCATATTTTATGCTAAACCACCAAAACTGGCAGGTCCTTTTCCTATTAGTTGGTGGAGAAAAACACGGTTTCCCACCTTTCATTTCTTGCTAAGTTTAAACTTTTTAATTTTATTTTGCCAGGCTTTGATAAGAAAACATGAGTGCAAAGCAACATGTCCCCAGATGAATCTGGATAAGGAGGGGTTTTGATCCTGCACAGTGAAGTTGTAAAGATTTGCCCATACAAAATCTGAGGTAAAATGTGATGAGTACAAGGTAATCTGTTTTTGCATTAGTGAAAGCACTGCTGCAGGGCCACCAAAGTTAATACTGTCTAGTTGTCTAGTTGCAGAGTAAGGACAAAGGGGAAATACATAGCTAAATGACATATCTGCATGGGGTCCCTAATATCATTTCTCCTAAGACAGCTCACTCTCTCTCCACGCAGATCCCACTCTATTTTTTTTTCTACCTGTGCTCTTTCAGAAAAGGGATTAGGTGCATGGGAATTTAAGACATTACTCTGCTCAGTGTGGTGCTTAGTGTTTAACCTTATTTGTGCTCATACAGATCCCCTGCTCCGACTTTTAGGGAGACATGACAACTACTGTATGCACCCCTTACTGTGCACCACATGCAGACTTCCTCTCTATCACACTCAAGAACACTCAACAACGTTTGCTCAAATGTTCCAAAAAGTGTCAAGTTCAGGTAGAGATCAAACCTCAAAACTTTCCATCATGAAAATGAAGTTTAGAAGCCACTAAAAACAGTGGGTTGGCAAGCTTAACAATCATGGTCACTGCCAGACCCACTATAATGTGAGAATTGTTTTTGTCAGGGCTGAATTGCAAAACCTTTTTTCTAATAAAAGAAGGGAATGTGCCTAACATGATGGTTAAATCTTAAATTCTAAGTTACAGTTCACTGCAAAGTTTCTATGTGGCATGTGACTGAGTTGTAGGGAAGTTAAACTGGGAAACGTTTAGTTAACGTGTGGACAGTACAGATGACTATAACTGTGGAAATTACAGCTGGTTGAAAAATGTTAATTGATGTTTGTAGGAATTTTAATTCTTTTTTTTTTTTTTTTTTAATTTCCGGTGAAAATTATCTGTTTTTGTTGAAAAATGGAAACATTTTCATATTTTCTGTGAAATTTTCATTTCAAAAATGAAAACTGTTGTTGTTGACATTTTTGCGCTAGCTCTATATACAATATAAACTGTGCATTTAGGTAAGATTTTCCATTGCCATCTGTCTTCTCAACATATCTGAGTCACAGACTATTCTGATACAAAACATGATGAGACAAACCGTTTTTATAATCACTTTTTCCTTCGTGATTCGGGCACATACAATGCATGTGAAAGGGAAGAGACTGGGACATGCTGTTGCTTACCAGATACCCCCAGATTCCTGTCCTGTATCTCCGGGCTAATGTTCGTAAGGCACTGTCCCACACCAGGGGTGGTCTGTAGCTGCATATGCCTGTCAGTGCTCCGGGGGGGATTGTGCCTCAGTATGGTGCTGCTCACTTTGCTATAGAGAGGACGGTGCGGCCTTTATCCTGACTCCTCCCCCATCTCTTGGGCCATGTGCCTCTCCGGCAGTGCACTGTGCTCTCTCTGTGCATAAGGACTGTAATTGTTCCTCACCCTTATGCGGGGGGGGGGGGGTAAGCCTGGATGTCAGGAGCTCCTTCCTCCCTATCCTCTGCCCACCCACATAAGGGCCAGGGAAAATTATGTTGAGTAGCACCTTAGTTCACAGATTAGTCTCTAAGGTGCCACAAGTACTCCTGTTCTTCTTAGTTCACAGATAGTCCCATTGAAGTCAACGGAACTACTTACAGATTAGGGTACTTTTCAGGGGGAATAGATGTACCGCCATCTGGCACTAAGAAATCGAATGATGACTGCAAGTCTGTTAGCCAAAATATGACAGGCCTTGGGAAATCCTCAGAATAGATAACTGTTAAATAGTTGCCCACTAAGCTACAACTAATTTCTTGTAAGTAGGATATAAATGTCATTTTGAGGACCTATTTGCAAAGCAGCTTTTTTACCCAGAGTAATATATGGAAAGTTAGCAACGCTGTTCTACAAATACACCATATCAGATCAGGTATTGAGATTAGTTCTGCAAATCCAATAAGCCATCAAAGAAAACTGACCACAGTCTTTCCTGGTTGTGCTTCTGAAAGAATGTTTTCTATAAAAAGACATTTTAATGGAGTCTAAGGAATTTTATCCTGGGAATGAAAATACTCAAACTCACAAATTTTGCTATGTGAGCAAGCTACAGTTCCTTGAAGGTTCAATTACATATTCATACAGAGGAAGCACACGTGTTACAAAAGAAGTTCTCATATGAAGCAGTCTTTACAAGATACAGTTTAAAGAAGAGAGCTACTGTTCTCAGGTAATACCACAGTGCTCACTGTCAATGATCAACATTTACCAACATTTTCAGCGATCAAACAGAAGGATGTTTCACAGAAATAGTCAAGTATGAATGTTCACTTGTCGGGGTGGGGGAGGGCATAGACTGTCAAAGAAGCTATTAGTAGTTGATTAAGTTCAACTGAAATATGCAAGATACCAGACAACAATTAATAAATAATAGTAAATAATAATAAGCAGTTATACAGTGCATTTAAAGCATTTTTTAAAAAAACATTACCTACTTATTCATCAAAAGTTAATGATACTGAGCACTTATATAGCACTTTCAGTACCTAGATCTCAAATAGATTTACCAAAGTGAGGAAATATCATTCTTCCCATTTTACAAATGGGAAATCTGAGCCCCATTGAGGTTAAGTGACTGGCCTAAGGTCACGTAGCGGAAGAGCCGGGAACAGAACCCACGCCAGCTGAATTCCAAGACAGAACCCTTCACACTGCTTCCCTGTACAACTCTGATGTGGATAAGTATTATTATTAAGTTAACAGAGAGGAGCATTTCACTGATAAAGTTGCTATCTGAAGATTCAGTTTCAACAGACAAGTAAATTAAATGGTAATATTTGCCTCATATCTCTATAGGGAATGGATATCTGACTAGACTTTTGCTGTTTTGAAGCTAAATTGCCTATTTCTTTTCTGCCTTTTTATATTTAGTGTGGATTTAGGTATTATGGCAATAACAGCATATGTGGTAGCATATATATTATTGTGTCACCCTGAATGACTATAGGAACGGTTGGACTCCTCCTGGACTATTAAATTGAAAGGCAGTTTTTCTTAGATATGCAATGAAGTCTTCGTTTTGACATTTGACCTCAGTTTGACCATTCAGATTCAATTGGCATGGAAAAGTTCTGACAGAATTCGCCATTACCAGTGTCACAAATTCCTAATAATCTCCATACAAGTAATATATGGACAAGCAATATACAATTTTGCTAGAATTTTATTTATTTGCAAGGATAAACTGAGTTAATAGAGCTTGGTTTTAAAATGTCATCTGTTTTCATTCACTTGAAATTACCTGTTTCTGACATGAGTAACTTTACTAATTTGTGTGTTATATTTTAAATATACACACACAATAGCATTCTCTTTTCTATGAGCTTTTTTGCTCCTTTTTTAGGTTTGTTTTAGTCACGTGGATTTCTCCCCAGTTTAGATAAAAAAGGAAAGATATTTAAATCAAGGATATTTTCCATTAATTTGGTCTGTATTACAATGTAATACCTATCATATTACTGTCAAGACAACTAATTTATACATATTTAAGCCGTGTTCTGTTTATTTTGAAATATTTACAATTCAGGGTGCTACAGGTCCCCAATTTAGCAAAACATGTAAGCATGTACTTAATTCCATCCCAATTCAGCAAAGCACATAGGCAAAGTAACAAGTCTCATTGAATTTTAACATGTGCTTATGTGATTTTTTTGAATAGGAATGGAATGCTGCATCAGAACCAAAATAATATTAAAATGGTTGTAGTACTTGAGAGGCTCAGAGTAAGCATTCCATTTGGAGGATGTTTCCCTGCCTTGTTTTTGCATACAAATTTTATTGTGAGAAAAAAAATGTTGCAGTGATACATAACGATTTAAAGTGTCTGTGTGTAAGGCTGATTTGCACTATAGGATTTTGTAGTCAAAAAACTCCAGCAAGAAAACTAGCTTTCACATTCGATTAAAATAGGCACACTTTTTTCAAGCCTGAAATTTCAGAAGACATATTCTCTAGATCTTTGGCTCAGAGACCATAGCTTTTTACTTTTGTATGTACAACGCCTAACACAGTGGAGCCTCAACAATGTTGGCAGCTAGGTGCTGCCACAATAAAAATGTTACAATATTAATAATAATAATAACAATGGAATTAATTGCCAACCCCAAACATTCCAAAATCTTGAGTTGAGTCCCTAAAAATCATGAGAGTGTTTAAAAATTGTGAAATTAAAAAAAAAAAAAAGTTCTGGTTATAGAGCCTTCAGGGTGCAGTTGGGTCACATTTTCAAGCTTTTCTCCACCATCATGATGGCTAGAAAATTACTTTTATCAAGATGAAAGTCAAGATTCTCATGTAATCACTTGTTCCCAGGAGCTTGGGCTTTAAGTAAACCATCAAACATTGCAAGACTTGTGATAAAATTGTTGGAGTTGGCAGCTCTGGGGTATCAAAAATTCATGATGTCTAGTGTGACTCTGTCAAGTATGTAGGTTTCCTAGCACTGTGTCCATACAATCAAAGGGTCTATCCCTGAGAATTTCTGAACATCCACAAAGCCCCTGGATTTTAATGGGAGTTATGGGTGGCTTAGAACTTCTCAGGATCAGGCCCTAAACTGCCATTGTTTACACATAGGAAATGTTAAAGAACCTAAATGACTGAACCTGGGAAAAGAAACAGAAAGAAAATACAGTGGTTTTTACCTGTCCCATAAATATATATTGGGAGTAAATCCAACAAAATAGACGATTAGGGCCAAATTTTCAAAAATGGTCTCTAAACTTGTAGCTGCAGTTTTGCATGCCTAGTTTTTATATGTAAGCTTTGGCGTATATAAACACTCGTATTTGTGAGCTGAAAAACTTGCATACACCAATTGCTCATACAATTTCAGAGGCTGTGGTGAGGTGCTTTTGAAAACTGAGCCTACCAGTTATCAATCTACTGTAGAGATAAAATGCTCTTTGCTGTCCCTTGATCTATCAGGATTTTCACTCACTCCAAATGAAAATACATTTTAAACTTCTTGAAGTAGTTTTCACAAGGTACATCCGGTAAATCACCCACAAAATGTAAGTGAGTGCATCTGATAGTTGGAGACCCTTAAAGCTTCTATAATAAAACTATACTGATGAAAGACTTTTGTATTGATTGCAATCATTATTGGCTCAACCTGCCTAAAGGAGAGTAAATATGCATTATACCCCTTGAGAAAACACATTTCAGAATTACACAGATTTTATTAGACAAACACGATAAAAAAAGCATTTATTGCAAGCTGCATTGTGATCTCTTTCAGAAGGCCTGTCTAAACTAGCTGTAGGAGCCAGCAGCAGCTCTCGACATTATGAGATTCAGCTGTCTCTATAGATAGTTCATATACATCACAGAACAGTGTACTGATTAGAAGGATGTTACTAGAACCAAGAGGCCTAAATTGATATTAGATACTGCATTAACATTTCACATTTATTAACTCAACATACAAACTATTGATCTAAAAATAAAATTAGTAGTTGCTCTGGCATAGCAGTGAAGTATAGCACTTTATAATGAAAGAAATTCTCATACTTGATTGCATAATATAAATCATTAAAATTCCTTTTTATAAGGTAGCTAATTAGCAAAGATTTTCATGTTCCCCCTATACCACAGGGGGCCAATCACTATTCTGAGCACATATCACTTAGGTGCATAAAAATTTGCATTGTGCAGTTGGTTTTCCTTTAGAGACAATGCTTGGGAATATATCAGAATATAGATGTGGTACAAGTGTTTGGTACATAAAATTAAAATTTAGCTCAGTTGATACTGTGCTTTGAGGAAATATATTTGGGGTGTCTGCTTAATCTGTGTGTTATTGCCTAATTCTTTACTGTTTCTACATTTGAAAATTTGTTAAAGGCTATTGTTCCAACAAATAAAATGTTTGCTTTTTTTCTGATAAGCAAAGTTCCAGCGAAGCAGATAAAAGATTTTAATAACATTTTTCTTCCCTTCAACACTCTCCGGTTTCAGTTAAACCAAACAAATCCATCAGAAGCCATAATTTCTGAGAAGCTACCTGCACATCTCTCCAGGGTACCTCATTTTGAGGGACATTACTCATTTTAGACTCAAAGTTACCTAGGTTTTCCACAAATTAGGGATCACCTCACTCTTCTTGTTGAAAATTATTTACACTGGAAATAAAGAATCAATAAAACTGAGGTTATAGAAAAAGATATTTACAGTGAAGGTACAAATCTCATAGCATTTGAAATATTCTGAATGAACAATTTTTTGTGTCCTTACATTGTATCCTACATTTGTGCCTCATCGGGTGGAGGGTTATGGCTGTGTGGTATAATCTAATCTGAAGGATCACGGACTGAGCCTCTTTGTTTGCATGATTCACCATATACAGTATGAAAGTCACTACTTCCAAACATTAATTTCTGGAAGTCATTCAAAGATCTTAAATCAAGTGTGCAGATATCTTGAGCTGTATTTTGAAAGTGTGAATGACAAATTGCATGCACACTGCATGTACCAGCTGTGTGTGTGTGTGGAAGATCAGTGTACATGCATACCCATACCTTTATCCGTGTGCAAATCAATGTTCATCTTCATGCTGGAGTTTGCATGCTGCACATTGGGAACACATAAAACCATAAGCACAAGTGCCTGCAATTCTGGACATTTGGATCCTCCTGGCCTTGGCATTGCATTTTTCATTTGCTTCTGTTTGATTTTATCTTTCAGAAAGTGCAGCAAGATGTTTGCATGTAGGTTGTAATTATTGCTATATGTCTGACAAGTGGCTCAGTTCATATGTTTGTGTATTTTGGATTTTCACATAATTTAAGCAAAATCATCTCTGAAAGGTTTCTACGGTGGGTGCTACATAGGGGAAAAGTGGATTTGAAAAAAGCCTCTGGCCAGTAAGTTATTCTTAAACTTATGTCCCACAGAAGTGAAAATATGTTGTGTAAGGCCATTCCTGTACATCTAGAGTCCTGATCCTGCAACTTGCTCCATGCTGGCAGAACCTACATGGAGACCCATTGATTTCAAGTGGGAACCTGGTGCACCCCAAGATTGAAAAAAAAAATCTCAGTGTCAATATTGTTAACTATTTGTGTTACTGAATACATGCTGTTTATTTTGGCAGGAACAATCAGCTACTCTGGTTTACAGGTGGAGCTTGGACTCATGAGTAGGCCTTCAGTAATTCACTGCCACTTAGTATTTTCAACTTTGACACTGTTTGAAGGCACATTTGTAGAAATGCTAGTTTTCAGCCCTTCTTTTTATATAGCAAATCAAAGCTTGAAATGGAGAAAATGTAAAAGTGATGGTGAGGTAGATAGTCTTTCATTCTGGAGTCTCTGAGAAGTGTGCAGCTAATACAGCTATGATGGAGTCAGAACTTTTAGTATGTCTTCCAAAACAAGGTTATATCAGACTGGTTTATACTACTTCAATTACAGCAGCACAACTAATGATAATTATATACTATAGCATTATTATGCCGAGAGCGTATGAAACCAAGAGAGAACATTTCATTTTAAACTTTGCTGATTTTTCACATTTGCTTTGTATTTCCTGAAATGATTTCTTGCACCATTTTTATGCTTCCTCAGATAAAATGCCATCATGTATGATATTTGCACCATTAGCCACAAAGTATTCATTAGTTATGATTAGAGACAGTGCTGTGAAGCATTACAAAATTAGAAAGGAAATGATTTTCTAGCATACTTGCAAAGACTCTGCAGTTGGAGTTTAGATCTTCCTGCATTTGCTTTCACTACACCATCGGGTGTTGATGGGCACTTTAGTGAAGATGGCTGATGTTTCTTATGATGTCATACCAGGTCTGTAATTTTAACTTTTGTATGAGAACTTTTAGTAAAGACAAGTGCTCAGTTTAGAAATCAAAATAAATAAATAATAAATTGCTGAAATAAGTGAAACAAGATGCAATAAAATCAATTTTGTCACTTCAGTGACCTATTGATAAATTTGGCCCACTCATACATGATGAGATCCTTTTTAAGGAGAGGCAGCCGCATTCTAGCACATCATGTAGCGTCATGTAATACAATTCCTACAGTATTTAGTTTTCATTCACAATTCTTCCTTTTGAGGAATAAAAGAATGTTTTGGCATACTCGATGGTAGTGGATGAATAATGTAATTAGCCATGTGAATTAATAAAACTCAAGTGTTTTGTGGTATCAAAATTAATACACTACTCCTACTGTATCCCAGGTGGTACTATGGAAAATATTTTCCACAGCTATTCTAACAATGGACTCTAATGTAATATAATTCCGCAGAATTCAACGTCCAAGATTAATCTGTCCATTACCTAGTTGGTGAAAAGGGGAGAGGAAGCCGAATTTTTAAAAGTCTGATCTTCATATACATCCAAGATTTTTCTGTCACCATTTAGCTAGTTCAGTTGAGAAAGCCCAATCAGTAAAAAAAACACAATAGAAGCTTTGGAATAAGCTTGCAGCAGAGTGAAATTCAGTCACTGGATATTTCTAGGGTTTTGATCTTCCATAGACCAAACATTTTCATGGCCTTATCCTATGTAATGATAGTTTTGGATCAGGGATGTGTTTTGGTCTTTAATTTACCTCAGGCACAGAATCTGATTTTCAGTGAGGCAACTGCTTTCATTACTTCATTGTTTCTTTCCAGACTGATGGAGGCACAAAAGGCACTCAGATTACTTCTTTAAGGACAGACATTGGACTGGAGACTGCTGCTAACATTTACACTGATGTAAATCAGGAGTAACTCCACTCAAGTCCATGCCTCTGTACCTGACAAGACCCAAATGTAAGATGCCAATAAAACTATTCATGCAGGAAATTTCAAATGCTGTCACATTCATCCTATTAATACAAATAACTCTTTTTATAACCTCACTTTCAGGAGCCTGTATTTCTGATGTAAATAATTTTTAACAATAAAACCAAGGGCCTATGAAATTTGTGCAGAATGTAGGTAACTTTCAGACTAAAATGACTGACATTACTCAAAATGAGGGACATTTAAACAGGTTCAAGGCCTCTGTCTGATCAAGCAAATGGACAGGACCCCGATCCACAGAAGGCCCCAATCCTTAGGGAAAGGTTAGAAGGACTGGGCCTACTAAGGCCCCATAAGTCTGTGTGCTTTTTCTGAGCTAAAGCCGTGATGAACTTGAAAGCCACAAGGAAACCTGTTGGGTGCAGTATTGAAGGACTGCTCCTGCAAGAGTCCATGTTAGGGTTGAGGTGATCTCTGGCAAGCTTATTAGCATGTATGAAGGCTCTTTTATTGTTTTCAATATGTTTTCTCTAGTGCTTTTACCTTAAGAATAAAATAGACTTGCATCAAAAGATCTGTGTGGTCACTATAACAGTGGGCAGTCAGACTGTTAAACATCTGTGAAGAGAAAGCATGCAGGCCTGCTTAGGCAGCCCATCTCTGCTGGGTATCACACAGAGAAGGCAGGGAACTGTTCAGTCTGGAGATATCTGACTCAGAAGAGAGAAAGAGATGCATGTCTCCAGCCTGGTCTGGGAGCCAGAAGCCTAAGAGTGGAATCACTGAGGGGAAATACAGGTGCAGTTGCCCTGAACTGTGACACCTCGTAAATGGCTAAGTCAGGGATCGGCAACCTTTGGCACGCGGCTCGCCAGGGTAAGCATCCTGGCGGGCTGGGCTGGTTTGTTTACCTGCCACGTCCGCAGGTTTGGCTGATCACGACTTTCACTAGCAGTGGTTCGCTGCTCCAGGCCAATGGGGGCAGCGGGAAGCGGCGGCCAGGACATCCCTCAGCCTGCTCAACGACCCGCAGCCCCCATTGGCTTGGAACGGTGAACCACGGCCAATGGGAGCCGCGATCAGACGAACCTGCGGACACGGCAGATAAACAAACCGTCCTGGCCTGCCATGGTGCTTACCTTGGGGTGCCATGTGCCAAAGTTTGCTGATCCCTGGGCTAAGTCCACATATCTTTACCAAAAGACATCTTTTTACAGTTTTTTCTGTGGGTCTACTGAATGATCATTTATGGAAACAATATCTCCTTGGACATAGTGTTTCTGGTTATATGGTATCACTAATGAAAAGACTGAGAGTGTTTCAGTCTAGTGATCTCCTTTTTGCACCCTGATGAACAGGAAACTATCTAGTACACTTGTCTTCTTTGGATAAGTCAAATTGCTAAGCAGCTGAGGCCTTACCAACTGTGCACATCAGCAATGATGTGGTTCAGAGGTCAGCAATCTTTCAGAAGTGGTGTGCCAAGTCTTCATTTGTTCACTTTAATTTAAGGTTTCGCGTGCCAGTAATACATTTTAATGTTTTTTAGAAGGTCTCTCTCTAAAAGTCTATATATTATATAACTAAACTAGTGTTGTATTGTAAAAGAAACAAGGTTTTCAAAATGTTTAAGAAGCTTAATTTAAAATTAAATTAAAATGTTGATCTTATGCCACCGGCCTGCTCAGCCCGCTGTTGGTCTGGGGTTCTGTTCACCTAGGCCAGCAGCGGGCTGAATGGGGCCTGCAGCTGGAACCCTGGCTGGCAAGGGTCCGGCAGCCAGAACCCCAGACCGGCAGCGGGCTGTGCGGGGCTGGTGGCCGGGACCCCAGACTGGCAGTGGGCTGAGTCGCTCATCCCACTGCCGCTCACAGGTTCCATCCGCCGGCTCCTGCCAGCCAGGATCCCAGCTGCCGGACCCGCTAAGCCCGCTGCCAGTCTGGGGTCCTGGTCCTGCCCACATACAGTGGGTACCTACCTTCTCCCTGGTTCTGGTCCATTCTCTTCCTCTCTCTGCACTGAGCTGAGAGTGGGAGTGCACTGAACACAGGGCTGGGGGTGAAGAGTCTGGCCAGGAGCTAGAAGGAGGGAGGGGGCTCAGGGTTGGGCCAGGAGGTTTGTGTGTGGGGCGCTTACCTGGGCAGCTCCCATTTGGTGTGAGGGGTGCAGGTGGGAATGTGGGTGTGGGTGTGTGCAGGAGCTCCTGTTTGGTGCTCAGGGTGGGGGTGGGGATGTGGGGGGTGCAAGAGTCAGGATATGGGGGGTGCATAGGGTATGGGGGGCTGGGTAGGTGGGGGGGTGCAGGTGTCAGGGCAGGGGGAGCTGGGTATGTGTGGGGGTGCCAGAGTCAGGGCTGGGATTGTGGGTGTGTGTGTGTGAACGAGTCAAGTAGAGGGCTGGCTGTGTATGAGGGGGGTACAGGGCTCAGGGCATGGGCCTGGGGTGTGTGCGGGGCTGCGGGGCTCAGGGCAGATGGCTGGGTTTATGTGGGGGGGGTCGTCAGGGCAGAGGGCTGGGAGGTGTGTGAAGGGGGGTTAGGGCAGGAGGCTACAAGGAATATGCCCCTATTCCACCCCCCCCTCTTCCCCAAGGCCCTGCCCCCTCTTCTTCTCTGCCTCCGCTGGGAGCAGCGAGCACACTGACCCATCAGCTGACCCCTGCCCCTAACTGCCCCCCAGGAACCCACCCCTTATCTAAGCATCCCTGCTCCTTGTTCCCTGACTGCCCCCCTAGGACCTTACCCCCTACCTGTCCCCTGACTGCCTCGACCCTTATCCACACCCCCGCCCCCAGACAGACCCCCGGGACTCCCATGCCTATCCAACTGCTCCCTGCCCCCTGACAGGGCCCCCAGAACTCCCGACCCATACAACCCCCCCTGCTCCCTGCCTGCCCCAACCCCTCTCCACACCCCTGCCTCCTGACAGGCCCCCCCACAGAACTCCTGACTCATCCAAACCCCCCCAGCTCCTTGTCCCCTGACCACCCCCTCCAGAGACCCCCCACCCTAACTGCCCCCCCAGGACCCTCCTTTCTCCCTGTCCCCTGACTGCCCTGACCCCTATCCACCCCCTGCCCCCTGACAGACCCCAGGACTCCCATGTCCCATCCAAACCCCCTGCTCCCTGACTGGCCCCTCCAGAGTCCCCCCACCCCTAACCACCCCGCCCGGGATCCCACCCCCTATCCAACCCACCCTGCTCCCTGTCCCCTGACTGCCCCCACCCCTTATCCAACCTCCCCCCGGCCCCAGACCCCTTACCATGAGGCTCCTAGCAGCATGTTCTGCTCCACGCAGAGCCAGACACGCTGCCCCGCGGGAGCGGGCAACCCCGCCCCACAGAGCGCTGTGCACGCAGTGGCATGCCTCCAGGGTAGGGGGGGAAGGTGGGGGAGGGGCCGGCAGCTTGTTGCGCTCGGCCGGGTGCTCCGGCCCGGCAGCGCAGACGCCATGGCTTGCCGCGCCAGGAGAGTGGGGCCATTTGCCCACCCCTGCATTAGGGTGTGCCTGGGCACATCCCGTGTGCATACCTATGCTCCTGCCCCCTACCCCTTGCCCCTGCGGGGGTGGGAGCGGAAGGTGGAGAAGAGCGGCCCGGGCTGGGCAGGATTTTTAATGGCACGCTGCTGCCTGCCGGGACTCCGGCAGGCAGCAGCGTGCCATAGGTTGCCGACTCCTGATGTGGTTAAATAAAGTTTTAAAATAGGGCTAGTTAGAAATAGGCTTTGAAGCTTGGGCTTGAGGCCAAACCAAGTGTACACTAGGTTTCAGGTATCGGTTCATTTTCAAACTTGTTCTCGTGAGACTTTTGCCCAAGATGGCAGAAACCTCACAAATTCAATGTTTATTGTAAGATATTGACCACAGCTGAACTTGAATCAGAAACCAAGCCATTTGTGGATATGATCCAGAAGCAAACCCATGCAAGTGGATTCAGATCTGGATATTCATAAATGAACTCCACTCCTTGAAATTCAAAGGAATTTGAAGTTTGGTGTCGGCCAATCTCTACTCTAAATGGATCCTTCTGTGGTTTAAGTTATTTAGGGAGTATGTAGGCAGTAATACTGAATTGTATATAATTCAGTATTACTGCCTACATACTTATATTGTATAATTTTATAACTATGAGCTCTCAAATAAAGCCATAAATGTACATTTCCATAGTTCCCAGACAAAAATAAACAAAGTCTGTTATTTCTAATCTATTCCCTCTTGCCCTGGATACTGATTAGATTGCATATCCTGCAAATGGATGAATTCAAGCTTTTCTGAAGTTATTTTCCTAGGAGGTTCGTCTGTGATTTAGTGCAAACATTTTGCAGATTTGGAAGATGTACGACACAGCTGTTCTTTCTGCATGTAACAACTGAAGTCTAAGATCATCTAAAAAAAAGAGAAAAAAACTCATAATTGTTTTGTTCTCATGCTCAGAGTATAGCTCTCTTGATTCTAAAGAGGACCCTCTCATACTGGAATCTAAGATAATGGTGTTTGATGACCACTGTTTATCCATCACATTAATTCCTTGTTTAGAATTTTGAAGGTTGGTATGCATTTTATCTCTTATGCCTTTTTATAAAATATAGCTTCCTGGGCAAAATGAAATGTCATATAATGAAGCCTGATAAGCTTACAGTAACTGAATATGTCTTAAAGCTTTACAAATAATTAAAACACAAGTGTTTAAAATAAAATAAAATAAAATGATTTGATTCCACAGAAATAAACTCATCACATGACTAAGAGCTGAGACATTGCCAATTATCCAGACTTTTTTCTTAAATTTTACAATTTTGCTTCTAAGGCAACTGGCTAGCACTAACCTTTCCAGTTTCTTCCTTTCTGTACAACTGTTAGTCTATTCAAAATAGCACCCCATAGTCTGATTTCTAATCTGTATTGAAATCCCAAGGAACCATTTCAAAATTGATGTTTATGGGTCATCCTTATCCTAAGAAAGGCTGTGGGTGGTGCTTCTATACCACCATTCCTCTCAGTTGGCCACTGCTATTACTCCTGCATATTAATGACATGTAGGATGTTCATATAAAGCCCCATGCTTACAGTAGTCTGCACATATACCAATGTTCCTTCACCATCAGGAGTCTGCTTGACTTTATAGCAAATATGTTCTGATTTTTCTTTAGGTAACCAATTTAATTTATACTGAAGGATAAAAGCTTGTTACATCATCAAATATAAAACAATATGTAATTCAAATCAGTGAATACATCACAGGAAAGACAAAAGCTTCGTGCTACTCTGACATGTATACAGAAGGCCTTTACTCAGTAGTATTTCAGGGTAAAAACCAGAAAAAACAAAATAATAATAATAATAATCCCCTCAAAACCATTAAAATGTAGTTAAAGTTGAGAGTACATATCAGTAACTTAAAGGGAAAAAGTATTATAGAGATGTTGTAATTATCTGAATACCAAGCATTACAAACCCAGGAAATTCAGAGTTAAGGATACACTTAAAAGAAACCCAAATATGTTAAGGTATAGAAATGTACAGTACGAGCACCCAAACAACCTTAACTCTGCCCCTTCCCCCACAAATAGCAGCAACACCATGCAATAAAAATACAAGTATGATTAAGTCATTTTAGTATTTGTGCTCTCAAATTAGATTAAACTGTTTTGTAAAGATACACTAGGTTTGTTTTATACATTTTTTCCCTTCTTGGGGTCATTACAGGGCTTTTTGGATGCTTATCTGTGCATTTCCACAACAGTTACCTGAGTTGTTGACCTAACCCTGTTATTATGATTATATAGACTATAATTAGATACAATAATCATTAATGACAGCCTCATTTCTTCAAATGCAGTCTATGCACAAGATTTCAATTAATTTTAACTATGTTGGAAATTTTTCATATTTATATTATTCTGTTATTAAAATCATTCAGGACAAAGTCTGAAACATGCTAAATTTCTTAAAGATCCAGTTTTCAAGTGATTTTTTAACATTTACATTAACAAATGTACTTGTAAATTTTCAGCTAATTGATAATATACTCAGAGAGGAAGTGCTATAAGTTTGGGGAGGCTAAGTTGTATTTTTCATACATAACAAAGAGGTTGAATTTCTTCTTTAAGTGCAAAACAGTACTCATCCTTAACTATGAAGTCAAAGCCAGTACACTCATACTGTCATAATTTAAAATAAATCTCTGATGGCTAGAAATTCAAGAAATTTGCAGTTGCAACACAAACCTTAACTGTTCCTATATTTCTGCTCACCTTCCACCTATGGGTTAGAAAGCCACATCAGTTATGAAATCAAATGTAAGCACTACCATCATCCCTTTTGCAGATAGGTGGGGACGAAGATGCTTACTGCTGGGATCAAGAACTCAAGGCAGGAGCTCTGGCAATCACTGTCTGTGGGTGGATGGGAGAAATGGGAAGAGAAAACTATACTGGGAAGCTCCTATTATTTTTATGAACAAATTATTGTGAATAAACCATGGATTTTAGGAAAGATTACCCTAACAAAGGTACAAGCTAGAAGTTGGTTTACATTTTGAAGGTGGTCTTTAGAACAAACGGGGCTAGTGTAGCTACCAAGTCCTAGGTAGTGACGTTTTTCATGCATGTGAGTGAAATGAGAGAGGTTTTTCTGACAATAATTATTAATTTTAATTAATAATAAATGGGCAGTAATATAACACCTTCCATCTGAGAGTTTTAAGGCACTTTCACCTTCCTGTGAAACACAGAAGTACTATTATCCTTCTTTTTTTTTTTACGGATAGGTGAATGGAGACACAAAATATTCCCATGACTTGCCTGAGTCCAGGTGGTAAAGCTGGAAATGGAACCCAGTTCTCCTGACTTCTATTCCTGGGCGTTAGCTACAGAATCATCTTGCCCCTATTTTACCTTCAGGCATTTTTTCTCCCTTTCCCTCTCTTAATCCCAATCTCTCCCCCATATCCTCTGTCATTGTCATTGTTTGCCCATAACTCAAGTCTTTCTCCCTCCATTTCCACTAGTCCCCTCTCCCTCAATGATCTGCTGCCTCAGTCCTTTTCCCTTGCATTTCTTCATCACCCTCTAGTCCTGTTTCCCGCACTCCTATATATCCAACCCACAGGCCACAGCCTATCTTTTTCCTCTTTACTTCCAGAAACTCCTCTCTCTCCTGCCCTCACAATAATATTGTCTCCTCAGAACCTTTCACACTGGTGATGGTGCTTCTCCAAGGGCCCAGGAGGCAGGTAGGTGAGTGAATATGAAATAGCCAGTGTTGACTTCCTAGTCCTCTCTACTGTATGTCTCTTCTCCCCATTGCCTGCCCCTTTGTCCTTCAGTGAGTGGCTAGCAGTGCATCAGAAAAGGAAGGCAGAGTTGGAGGATGTGTGAGCTTCCCCCTGCAACAGCTCCTAGCCAAGCCTTTAGCAACTGGGAGGAAGAAATGCAGGGAAAACCTTTCTCACTCTGCAGTCTTGATGATGAGTGACATTTCAGCTGGGATGAGTGCCAAAGCAGGGACAAATGTCTGTCACTCTAGATATGGCACACTTGGCCGGCATGGGCTGGAAAGCATACATTAAAAAAAAAAGGCAGAATAAAACGTGAAATTTACAAAAACTCTCATCGAGGTTTCTACATAATTAGAAATCTATTTTCCATTCCAACTTGGTAAAAATAGTACAGTGTGCTAGTTCTTGTCGAGGATTGGTACAGAAAGCAGGACTGAGGTTTTTACAGAATGACCCTTTGGAATTAGGGATGGACCAAAAACATCAGACCAACTATCAAAAAGTGGGAAACAAAGCCTTGTGACTCTAAAATGATGTCTGATAATTGCAACCTCATGACTCCTCTCATCAATATATCTCCCACCCCCATTCTACCCCACACCACATAGTTCTCTGGGGAAGGTCAACATAGTGAAACATTTTCTGTGGAAAGGAGCTTTTTTCAGCAAGAGGTCTGAGTGTGGGGTGGGTGAAAATTGGGCTTATATTGGAAATTATCACACAAATTTAACCATACTGCATTTTATTGACAAAGCTTTGGTTCTTTTATATTTCTAAATATTTCAACACAAGCATTAATTATAAATATTGCTTGAAGAAATTATGTTAAAAGGCTGATTTGTTGTCGTTAGCCTACAGACCAGTATACTTATCCCTGTATCAAGCACTATGAGGAAACTTAACATTTCAATATGGGTGCCATTCGCTATTTTACAGAGGGCCAGCATAAGGCCAATGCACCATTTGAGTTCCATCCTTTTTTGACGACTTTAGTAGTGCATAGACCTTGTCCAGATCCTCTGCAAAGGTGTGAATTTTACCATCGGTAAGTAAAGTAAAAATTGTTCAGGACAAACTGCAATAAAAATATCAGTGTTCAGGGATTGTAGGGGCATGTGTAAAGAGTTTCCTTAATTCTCTTGAAACTTGCGAGCTTGAAATGTCAATACAGAACAGATCCAGCTAATTTGAAAAACATAGGGTCTGGTCCTGCAAACACTTACACATATGCGCAGATGCTCACATGAGTAGTTCCATTGAACTCATGTGTATAAGTGGTTGCAGGACTTGGTGCCAAAACAGCATCTCTAGTCAGAGATAGTGTCCCTTGAATTGCCAAATGGAGATATGCTTCTAATAGTATCAGTTGAGGGAATCAAGTGGACAAGCAGAGTAGGATGGAGGTCTTTAATAAACCTTTTAAAAACCTGTTTTATAAAAAATGTGACAACCTGGCAATGAGGGGCAATAATAGAAGAGAAGGCAGAGAGTGGGCGAAGGTTCACGTTCACAGGCCTCTCTCCTATAAATTTGCTACTAATTGCTTTCTCCTTCTTAAGAAACCAAATGATGCCATTGATCATCTGCAATGGCTAAAGATAGCATAAGGGTGGTTAAACGTATCAGTGAAGAAACATTCTTAATGAGACAGAAAGAAGGGTAAATCTTGCCCAGCAAATTTATCCACTCTGTAAATGAAAAGGAAAATGTGCTTGAGCCTCAGCTGCACTTATTTTGAAGCTGTAAAATTTGGGGAAGGGGTGAAAATCATGCAATCATAGTGAATTGTACTTGTTCAAATGCTTCCAGGATTTTTAACACCAAAGTTAAAATCACAGTGATAAATGGGCAGCTAGCTTCAATTCTCTTTTACCATATCCACTTGTGAAGGATAAAGTGGGATCATAAGTGGGGGGGAAAAAAGTGATAACAACGAAGCCAGATTTACTCCAAAAGAGTTCATGCAAATATTTCTAATTCATGTTTTGTCAAGCTGCTTTAACCAGTCAATCCTTGTTGTAAGAATATGCTAATACGTAATTAAACTGCACTCACATCATGCCATATGGTACATTTGAAACATAAAACACTGTGCTCTATTATTTGGGAAGGGTCGTTTGAAAAAAAGAGAGAGAGAGATAGAGCCCAGGGGAAAGGATAGTTTATCTGTCCACTCAGACTTTATATGCCAGCTTTTAGCATTAGATACTGTTATTTTTGATGAGATTTGACAGCTTTAGGTTAAAGGGACTTGATTTTCTGGCTATGGTAGATTACCGTATGTATTAGTATGTTACAAACAATAAAGTTACATTGAATCAGTATTTTTTTAATTTAGCCTTAATTAAGATTTTACATAATAAGATATTAACTCCAAATCTGCAAATAGACAGGTGCATATATATGATTATACATTGGTAGTAAACAGATTGTGTAGCTTATCCTACTCCCTTTGGAGTCAGTGGGAGTTTTGCCATTGACTTCAATACCATTGACATAGGAGCAGACCCCTATATGTTCTGATTCTCTGGGAGTTTCCTATGTGATATTAATATGCAAGTCAGGATGGGTGAGAGAGAGATGCTGGATTCAAAAAGAGACCTTGGCAGTTAGGTGCTTAATTGCATAGTGGCATGTGGACAATATTTGAGCGAGAATGCAGATGCATGCAAAAATCAAATGATGAATCTCTTGTTTTAATTATACTTGATGTGACTGTGTGGTCATAATTGGAATTAAACTGGTATTTCATGTGGCAAATTTGGAGTGGCAAGAAGGTGACAGCATCTCTGTAGTTTAAGGCATTAGATTCTTACTACTCTATATTTGGGTTTAAATGTGGCCTGACACGTCACAAAGAAATGAATGATGAGCTCAGTCTAACCAATGGCAGATGATCACCTACATTAAAAAAAAAACCCAATCAATTTATTACAAATAGTTCAAATTTTTATTTTTTTTTGGCAGAGTTTTCGTCGTCTGTTAGACATGATAGAACAACCCTTCTTTATGTTACCTTCTGGTGTCTATTCAAAGGAGCCTGTGTGAAATGAGTAGTTTGGTGCTCTGAGACCAGTTCCCAGAGGATAAGTATAAAAAAAAACAACCCATGACAATTTGAACTGACCAGCAACCTTGTTGGCAAGATCAGCAGAGAGGCCAAGAATTGAATGGTGACCCCTCCAGGTGGTAGTCTCCAGTTCAGGACTGAGGTACATTTATAGAGCAATGTGGGGAAGCTTGAACTGCCCATGAGTTATCTTATCTGTGACTTTAGTCTCCAGAGCTGTCAGCCTGCAATCGTTCTCTGGGTGGCTGGTTGATTCAGGTGTATGTTTCTGGCTTTGGGGCCAGTAGACTATGTGGTCATATCCTGCTTAATAGCTTGCATTGTGGATGAAATAAAAGGCATTTTTCAAATGCTAAAACCTCTCAGAAGAACTCAGGTCACAAACATAATTTTTAGAAAATTTAAAAGCAAAATAAAACAAAAATCAATAACCCTTGCTGTAGTAGCATGTTCCACCAAGAAAAAACGAACTAACTTGTCAGCCAATCAAGGTTTTCCCTGATTCAGCTGAGAACATGCTTAAATCCATCCCTGTTCAGCAAAGCAGGTAAGCATATGTGTAACCTTAAGTTAAATGGAGGCTTAAATGCTTTGCTGAGTAAAGGCCTCTGAGAGCTGTGTGAAAGTACTTTTTGCATAAGTCTGCTTTAGAAAAGTTTGGAATCATTGACTATGATTTGCCAGTGAGGGGGTAATGACAAAGTTTGGATTGACTGGCAGTCAGTTTATGAAAAAACAGTCGTTCATAGATCACATGATAAAATCCTGGCCCCAATGAAGTCAATGTGATTTTTGCCGTTGACTTCAAAAGGCCAGTATTTCACCCACAGATTATAAGGCCAGAAGGGACTATTATAATCATCTTTTATGATCTTCTGCAAAAAACTGACCATAAAATTTCATCCAGTAATTTCTACATCAAGCCCATAACTTCTGATTTAAAGTCTTCAAGGGATGAAAATCCTTAGGTAGATTGTTCTCATTGTTATTTACTCTCACTGTTTTAAAATGTGCACCTTATTTCCAGTCTTAATTTGTCTATTTTCAACTTCCAGACACTGGATATTGTCATGCTTTCTTCTGCTAGATTAAAGAACTCTCATCTATGAGAAATCTCTCCCCAGGTAGGTGCTTTTATACCATCATCTCTTAACCTTCTTTTCTGACAAACTAAATACACTGAGCTGGATATCAGTGGTCCGACTGGCTTTCAAGCAACTAAAGAAGGCTTTCACCTTCGCACCTACATTGAAGTGCTCACACCCATCCAAGCCCTTTGTTGTTAGGCAGATACTTCCTATTATGCCATTGGAGTGGTACTGTCACAACCGCAGGAATCACAGAGCATTCTCCACCCAGGCACATTCTACTCCAGAAAGCTAACTCCCAAGGAACAGAACTATAAAATCTATGACAAAGAACTGCTAGCCATCAAGGCTACCTTTGAGGAGAGGAGTCACCATTTGGAAAGCTTGCATTTCCCTGTCCAAGTATTCAACACCAATAAAAATGTAGCACACCTGCAGTCTGCAAAGGCCCTCAACCAGCAGCAGATCCAATGGTCACTGTTTTTCTCCTGTTTTGAGTTCATGCTACATTATTGGCCAGAGGTTGCAACAGGAAGCCCAATGCTCTCTCCTGCAAGGGAGAGTACCTTGATGGCAAGAAAGGACCATAAGAATCCTCCACCGTGCTGAAGCCCTGCCATTTTGCCAGTGTGCTAATGAACATGGATCTGTTAACCCTTGTAAAATCCCCTCCCAGATGTCTCTATTAGAGATGGGGTACTTCTGTTCAAAGACTGCATTTATGGCCCTGAAGGCCTGCCCTACCTTGCGATTCTCTGACTGTACCACAACTCAACTCAGACTGGCTATTTTGGACACTGGAAGACCATAAAACTGATTGTGTGACATTTCTGGTGACCCCGCTTGCATACTTCCATGAGAGCATACATCAACTTGTGCAAGATATGTTGCCGTATGTAGATCCCCCACCTAAGACCCTGCATGCCTTGGTCCGCCTACCTACTCCTACCCTTTGTGGAGTTTATCTATAACAATTCTGAGGATAAGTCCACCTTCTAGAGCCCCTTTTTCTCCAGCTACAGTTTCCACCCTCAGTTCTACCTGTCCCTACCCTCAGCTTCCCACCTCCCTGCCACTTCTGGCCTGGTCAAACACCTCCAACACCTCCTGAAGGAACTAAGATCCCAGCTGGATGCTGCCAAGGCAGACTATAAGTTTGTTGACTGCAGCCATGAGACTAACCCTCCCATCACTGTTGGAAACAGGGTATGGCTCTCCAAACAACACTTGACACCTCTCATCCCTCTTGTAAACTTGACCCCTTTTTTTGTCACTCAGTAAATTAAACCAGTTACTTTCCACCTCCCGCTACCCCCAATAACGCAAGTACCTCTCCCAGAGAGTAGTTATCAGTGGCTCACATTCAAGCTAGAAGGGCATATCGAGTGTTCAATATCTTCATCAATGATTTAGATAATGGCATAGAGAGTACACTTATAAAGTTTGCAGATGATACCAAGCTGGGAGGGGTTGCAAGTGCCTTGGAAGATAAGATTAAAATTCAAAATGTTCTGGACAAACTGGAGAAATCGGCTGAAGTAAATAGGATGAAATTCAATAAGGACAAATGCAGTTTGTCAAACAATCAGTTGCACACATAAAAACTGGAAAATGACTGCCTAGGAAAGAATACTACAGAAAGAGATCTGGGGGTCATAGTGGATCACAAGCTAAATATGAGTCAACAGTGTAATGCTGTTGCAAAAAAAGCAAACATCATTCTGCTCTACTCCGCGCTGATTAGGCCTCAAAGGGAGTTCGGGGTGCCACATGTCAGTAAGGATGTGGACAAAATGGAGAAAGTCCAGAGAAGAACAACAAAATGATTAAAGCTCTAGAAAACATGACCTATGAGGGAAAGTTGAAAAAAATGGGTTTATTCAGTCTGGCGAAGAGAAGACTGAGAGGTTTGTAAATGTTCGTAAAGCTCTTTGAGATCCTCAGATGGAAGGTGCTATAAAAATGCGAATTATTATTATATGCAAAAGTAAATTAATCTATTTAGAGATGGACTGGCTTCCCATTCACACTTCTACAATCTAGGTTCTTATATAATTTCAACAGCATATATTGCATCCAGGTGACAATAATTCAGGAAATAAATTAATAATGGTTAGCTGAATTTTTTTTAAAGCTCTCTGTGAATGCATGAACCTGCACGGAATATCTGATTCACTAAGGGCCAAATACAATCTATGAATTTCATATAAAATGGGTTTTTATGACTAGGAGGACACCTGGAGGAATAAACTAAAGGTTTTCTCAGGTGTGTGAAAGTATATGTGCCCACACAATTACATAAATATGTCTCGTACATGGGTATGTGTTGATTACTAGGATGGTGACTAGAAATGGGTCCAAACATTCAGATCTAAATATCTTTGAACTTCACAAAAGTTCTGATCTGGATCCAAACTTTGCGACTCAAGCCCATTTCTAATAGCTATTTCAAGTCTATTGGCTTAATTCACATTTACAAAAGTAGCAACTTCTCAGATGTAGGTTACCAAATATGAAAGGCTGGTGGCCAAAAGAGAGAAGAGAAGTTGTCTGAACAGATCTGGTATTTTATTCCCTGCATATGTGTGGTATGAGTGCAGCAGTATAAAGTCTCCTAATTTGCAACATTCTTTGATTCTAGTGTGCTTGACATAATTGTTTTAATTTATGGTTATCTAAAACATATTTAGAAGGAGTAAGTTAAAACTTCATAAGACGGAGTTGATTGAAATGTAAGTACCAGAATAAATTTTGAGGTTTGCTGGCCTACAAACAATTCCCTTGCTTCAGAGGACATCTTTGTGACATGTTTAATGTTCTTCAGAGTCTTCAATTCTTGGGCAAACTGGGTACTAGCTAGAGGTTTTGTATTAACTTTGTCTGGGCAGTTTGTGTGAACTTTTTCTGGTTTTGCACCCCCGAATGCCACTTTTAATTTCAGCTGCAAAAAGAAACCCCACATATTTAAAGCCAATCCACATGAAAGCACCAACTTTCTTATGATTTTCATCTGAAACCATCCATCAGCCCAAGTTTGTACAAAACCAGATGTAGGCTCACTAAATATTGGTTTGTGAACCTTGATGAATCAGGCCTGAGCTTCAGATTTAATTACAAATGTTTCACACAGAACTAGTCACACAACTGTCTCCAAACCAGGTCAAAATTAGCTTTTACTATTTCTATGACAGTTTCTTTTGTGGAATCTTGTGGAGCACACCATCTTCTATTGAGCCAATGCATCACACAAACAAGAATGGTATCTGTAGAGATGCATAGCTCCCGAATCGCCAGTCCACAGGCGCGGCAAACTGCTCCCATGGCTACGAGGCAGGAGTGACCTTCAATCCAGCGTTTGTGTTTGGGAAACTTATTTGGCTGATTTGATTGTACCCTCGCAGCTGGTGTTCACGCGCTCAAGAGATGGGTTCGTTATCTTATGTGCATGTATACTGCCTGGCTCTTCTATGCGCAAGAATGTAACCACTAAGAAGAGTTGTAAACAAAGTAAGGAGAGAAATAAAAACCCCAGGAAAAGTTTTCCTGGGAGGCTTTTTGTAAGAGGCTTGTAAAGCTCTCTAGCTACCACAGACCTGGCGTTCTGTTTCCTTTCCTGCGTCGTCACCACAGCTGGTGACCCCGACGTGATACCCCTCTACTCACCGGCTGGATACGCCGAGCGCGCCCGCGGCTGTTTGCCGCCCCTTATTCGTGAGTATGGGGGGGAAACTTTCCAGTGCCCAGAAGGAGCACGCAAGAGAGTTACAAGAGATTATACGACAGCGATCATGTGTCGCTGTCCCGGTCGCTCATATTGAGGACCTCCTAAGGGAAATAGATCGCCAGTGCCCCTGGTATCCAGACTGCGGGTCATTGCAGCTTTTTGATTGGATACAGATTGGGATCACCTTGTATAGTAAACCCCGTGCCCCAGTTCAGTGCCTGCTGCTCTGGCAGCGTTGTAAGGAGGCACTGGAGGGGATCGGCCCCAACAGCCCCAAGCCGGTCCCCCTTTTGCCCCCAGGTGATGGGCCACCCCCCTCCTGCCCACAGCTGACCCTCCCTGCGCCGCCGCCCGTGGCGGCGCCCCCCTGCCTACCGGTCGGGCAGGGGGGCGTTGTCGCCGCGGCGGTGCGGCAAGCGCGTGAGGCCGGTCTCTTGACCGATGAGGAATCCAAGTGTGGGTTCGAGGCGTTTCCCGTCTCTTGGCGGGATAATGGAAATGGGGGGCAGATAGTGGACTGGGAGGCTCTCCCCTACTCAGTTCTGCGCGAGCTCCGCAAGGCAGTTCGTGAGACCGGGGTGCGGTCCACTTTCACCCTGGGGATCTTGGAAGGTGTGTCAAACGGTTACTTCTTGCTCCCCCAAGATTGGAAAGACATGTGTCGCATGGTGCTGTCTCCCGCGCAATACGTTGTGTGGGATAGCGAGTACCAGCGAGAGGCGCTTGCAGCAGCAGCGCAAGGTGGGGGGGCTTATCTTGCTGAGCAGTTATATGGCACAGGGCAGTTTTCGAGCATCCCCGAGCAGGCGGCGGGCACGCCCCGGGTAGCTTTTCCCATCATTGGCCAGTGTGTCCGTCGCGCGTTCCGCAGGGTCCCCGCTGCAGGCGAGTCCTCTAAGTCCTTTGCGGTTACTCGGCAGGGTGCCACCGAACCATTCCACCAGTTTATTGACCGCCTCCAAGAGGCAGTCCAGAGGCAGATTGATAACCCGCAAGCCCAGACTGAACTAATGATAAAATTGGCTTACGAAAATGCCAATGCAGACTGCCGCCGTGCCATGCAGGCAGTGGTCGGGCGCCCCGGGTATACCCTGGCAGAATTGCTGCAGGCGTGTGCTGACGTAGGCACTCAGACCCATCAGATGGCCCTGCTGGCAGCTGCCCTGCACAAGGGGCAGAAGCCTCAGGGGAACTGCTTTAACTGCCAGAAGCCCGGACATTTTTGGCGGGAGTGTCGGGCCCCTGCGGGGGGCATGTGTAAAAACAAACCCAAGCCCCGGACAGACCAGAGGCCCCGCACGCTGTGTCCGAAATGCAAAAAGGGCTACCATTGGGCTGCGCAGTGTCGCTTGGCCGGGGGTGACAGCCGGGTCTTGGCTGCTAACCGAGACAACCCCCCGGGAAACTAGTAGGCGGGCCTGCGACCAGCCCGAGACCCAAGGCCGCGCCCCTCTCCGTGCACGACGCCCCCGCCGCCACAAGGGGCAGTGCGGGGATTGACCTTGTTAATCAGGAAAATATGGATATCACTCTCCCCGGGGAGGTCCTCCTCATGCCGTCCCAGATTCAGGGCCCGCTGCCGGAGGGCATGGTGGGCCTTGTCCTACCCCGCTCGTCCGCCAGCAAGCAGGGCCTGTTTGTGGTGCCTGGGGTGGTGGATTCGGACTATGGTGGAATTATCCATGTTCAACTGTGGAGTCATCTCCCGAAACGGCTGTTTCAGGGAGATGCCTGGGCGCAACTCATACTTGTGCCCTACTCCCTTCCGGCAGGGGGAAGAAACGTTCCCCGAACCGGAGGCTTCGGGTCCACCGACCAGCGCACTATTCACCCACAAGTGGCAGCAGTTGTTAAAGACATTGGAGCACCCCAACCCAAACGCATTTACTGCCTCAACGATCAGCCGTTCGAGGGTGTTATCGACTCTGGGGCAGACATTACCGTCATTGCCGCTGCGCAGTGGCCCGCCCATTGGCCCACAGAGCAGGCTCCGGCAGTTTGGGGTGTGGGCGGGGCACAGGACTCACAACGAAGTGCCCGATGGTTGGAGGTTAGGGCGCCCCAAGGCATCCGCCGCGCCCGTATCCGGCCTATCATTCTCCCCGTCCACCTCAACCTGTGGGGCCGTGATTTATTGACACAGTTCACTGCCACCATCCATATCAATGATTAGGCATACGGCCCTCCCCCTCCGTTGGCTCACTGACGAACCCGTATGGGTTGCGCAGTGGCCGCTTCCTTTAGAAAAGCTGGAGGCCCTCCAGCACTTGGTTAATGACCAGCTGAAGGCAGGACGTTTGGAGGAGTCCACTAGCCCCTTTAATACCCCCGTGTTTGTGATTAAAAAGAAATCTGGCAAGTGGCGCCTCCTGCAGGACCTTCGCGCCATTAACAAAATTATACAGCCTATGGGTCCCCTGCAGTGTGGTACCCCTAATCCCAACCTTATTCCCTGTGATTACCGGTTATTTGTAATAGATTTAAAGGATTGTTTTTTTACCATCCCCTTGCACCCTGAGGACCGGGTGCACTTTGCCTTCACTGTTCCGGTTTTGAATCACTCCCAGCCCACTCCACGCTATCAGTGGAATGTGCTCCCTCAAGGCATGTTGAATAGCCCCACCTTGTGTCAGCATTTTGTTGCGCAGGCCCTACGGCCCTTCCGCGCAGCACACCCAGATGCCTTAATTTACCACTACATGGATGACATCCTGGTGGCTCACCCCGTCCTCCCTGATGACTGGCTGGACGAACTGCGCCACCAGCTTGCGGCGTGTGGCCTGGTTGTGGCACCGGACAAGATCCAGCGTCAGCCACCCTTTTTGTATCTTGGTCACCGCATGCTCCAGTCATATGCCCGTCCAGTTTGTCCCGAGTTGGTATTGCCCAACCCTCTTACGTTTGTACAGCTTCAACAGTTATTGGGGTCCCTTAATTGGATTCGTCCTTTTTGCCCTCTGACTACCTCCATGCTGTCCCCTCTTTTTTCTGGCCTTCGGCAGGGCCGTCTCCCCGGAGATATCATTCCCGTTTCCCAGGAACAGCGCCAAGCGGTCACCCTCATTAACCAGACCCTGGCCCAGGTGTGGGTCGACCGCCGAGAAAGGGAACAGCCCCTTTTTGCCATTTTGCTTCCCACACTCTCACAACCGACAGCTGTCCTCGCCCAGGAGGGGGCGGCAGCGCGTCTTCGTTTAATTGAATGGATTTATTTGACCCACTCCCCTCCGCATACTATTCAGACACTCCCTCAACAGGCCGCAGAGCTGATTTTTAAAGTGCGAGAACGGTCCCGTACCCTCTTGGGTTGGGACCCCGTTGCCATTATTGTCCCCATCCCGGCTAAAGACTGGGAACGCACTGTCTCTTGCAGTGCCACCCTCCAATTGTCTCTTGCTGACTATGTTGGGGAAGTTAAATATCACATTCCCCCTGACCCCCGTCTTTCATTCCTACAACAACGTTGCCTTCACCTCCGGCCGTCCTTGTCAACCGTCCCCATTAAGGATGCACTTACCCTTTTTACGGACGGCGGCCCAACACGAGGTGCGGTCAGCTGGCAGGTGCAAGGCACTTGGCAAGTCCGCTTTACCCTGCCTCAGCGCTCCCCACAGCGCGCAGAGTTGGCTGCTGTCATCCTGGCCTGCCGATGCTTCCAGGATGACCCTTTTAATTTGATTACTGACAGTCTTTATGTTACTAATGTTCTTAAGTCTCTTCCAGGTTCCTATGTGTCGCCCTCCTGTGATGACAATTTGTTGGCCCTTTTTCTTACCCTGCAACAGCTCCTTTCCTCCCGCTCTAGCCCACTGTTTGTGGCACACATTCGCAGTCACACCACACTACCGGGCCTATTAACAGAAGGCAACACGGTGGCCGACCAGGCGGTCAAATCGGTGGCCTCAATTTTTTCCTCCCCAATCGAAAGCCACGCCTTTTTTCATCAATCCGCCAAGGCCCTTGCCAAGCAGTTCACTCTCCCATTGTATCAGGCGCAGGCCATTGTTCGCCAGTGTGACCTTTGCGCTTCTCTCTCCAATAGCCCGGAGGTAGGGGTTAACCCTCGTGGAACCTCGGCCAACCAGCTCTGGCAAATGGATGTTACACATTTCCCTCCCTTTGCCCCCTGGCAGTATCTTCACGTGTGTGTAGATACCTTTTCCCATTATGTGTGGGTCACCCCCCAGAAGGGTGAGGCCTCTCGTCATGTTATTAATCACATGATTCGCGCTATGGCAATCATGGGTCACCCATCCCATCTTAAGACCGACAACGGCCCCGCCTACTGTAGCTCGGCCTTTGCCTCCTTCTGTACCACGTGGGACATTGTCCACACGTTTGGTATCCCGTATAACCCCACAGGCCAGGCCATTGTGGAACGAGCCAATCGTGCGCTCAAACAAGCCCTGGTCCGCCAAAAACAGAAAGGGGGGATTCCCGTAGGCCTTCCTCCCCGCCAGGAATGGCTGGCTGCAGTGCTTTTTACCCTGAATCATTTGAATTTGACTGACAACTACTCTGCAGCAGAATGTCATTTTCGCAGCTACCAGGCCTTGCCCCGCCCCTTTGTTAAATATCGCAAGGCCCCAGACCCTCAGTGGCATGGCCCAGTGCCCCTTATAACGTGGGGACGAGGGCATGCTGCCGTTTCTCTTCCTACAGGTCCGTTGTGGGTCCCGGCGCGTAACGTCCGCCCGTGGCACGGCGATGGCCTGGCACCAGGGACTATCGAACCCCATTCCACAGTTCAACCTACATCTGCAGGATCCCGAGCGTCCTCGCCAGCGCCCCCCGCGGGGGCCCCCGCAGCGCATAACCTGGGGACAGGTTAAAGCCCTTTCATTGCAGGCCGAGCAGCTGCGAGTGCAGCAGCAGCTAGAACCTACCGCAGAAAATTACCTTGTGACATTGTTAGCTTGCCTTAATGCTAATTCACTCCTTATTTTGTGTGTATTGGGGAGTTTCCTGTTGGCCCCTAGCTGCCAAGGCGAACCCCAGATGGAGCAGCGGCTGCAGTTTAACACCTGGGTCCACCTGGCAGAAGTATTAAATCAATCTGATTTCTGCCTGGCCGTTGCCCCGGAAATGCAAGGTCTGTTAAGTACCTGCCTTGTTCCTGTCTGTAAACCACCCAGCAACATCTGGGGTGTGAGACAGTGAAAGAAATGTGCTGTTTTAAGCTTGCTGATAATAGTTTTGTATGCAATAGCAAATTGATATGCTGAAATGCTATGCTTAAGTCATCCGCCAAGACGTTTTTCTTCCTTGGTAGGATTATATTTAGTTATAGCCACCCTTAGAGTGGATGAAGACCCTTTTATAGTATGGGGTCCTAGTTTTGATGTTTGACGTTTTACTTTGCTGCTTTGTTTAATGTATACCCAATCTAGTGGCATTGTGTATGCTACCCTGCGAGAGTGTTTTGTTTAAACACCGCATTTATAAAATAAAACAGGGGGAGATGTAGAGATGCATAGCTCCCGAATCGCCAGTCCACAGGCGCGGCAAACTGCTCCCATGGCTACGAGGCAGGAGTGACCTTCAATCCAGCGTTTGTGTTTGGGAAACTTATTTGGCTGATTTGATTGTACCCTCGCAGCTGGTGTTCACGCGCTCAAGAGATGGGTTCGTTATCTTATGTGCATGTATACTGCCTGGCTCTTCTATGCGCAAGAATGTAACCACTAAGAAGAGTTGTAAACAAAGTAAGGAGAGAAATAAAAACCCCAGGAAAAGTTTTCCTGGGAGGCTTTTTGCAAGAGGCTTGTAAAGCTCTCTAGCTACCACAGACCTGGCGTTCTGTTTCCTTTCCTGCGTCGTCACCACAGGTATCATGCTTTTTTCTGATAGGATTTACATTCAGGCAAAAGATGTAAAGCGGAACAAGAGTTTCTAAGGAGGAAAGAGCTTTTCCCTCTCCTCAGACATCCTGATTTTGCTCTAGCTAGAGGCTCTCATTGAGATCATGCTATTGTGAAGCTGGCAGACCAGATGCCAGCTCTTGCCAAGGCTTTTGACCTTATCCAAGCACAGACAAATTCATTGCTGGAAACCAGTCCAGCTCACTTGCAGGTTAGTATGGTTTAGATGGGTATTGGACTTATAACAATGTGTTTAGTCTTTAGACTTTATTAAATGCTTATAAGTTGCTATGAGTATTAATCCTTCTTATAATGTCTGTATCCCAAGCTATAAGGTAATACTTAAATGTTTGATATATAGCTGTAAAATGTTTGCTCTGAACTGTGTAACTCATCAAACAAGGAAAAACTTTACCTAGTACTAAATGCTAAAGCCCTATGAAAAGTATTACCTCTTGCCCTCAGGAAGGACTATCAAACAATACAAAGACTTTCGCTAATTGCCTCTGCATGGGCTACATTCAAAAGGGCTCCTCCTATCAGTTTGAAAGCTGGAAGAAAGAAATACAGACAGCTGACCATGAACATTTTCCATGTCTTTGCTGTTTGGACTTTCACAGGACTGGAGCTAGGAAACAGAAGCAGAGATTGCCTCAGATCAACCTGGGTTAGCCCTAAAAGACAGTCAGTGCTAACAGATGACTACAGCTCTGTCACCTTTTGGACCCATCGACTGTAACTCATTTGTGTATGTATGTTTGCCTGCTTCAACCTGTAAATAACTCTCTCATTTCTTTCTCCTAGTTAAAAAATCCTTAGTTTACTAAAGGATTGGCTACAAGCCTTGTCTGTGGTGTGAGATCTGAGGTACAAATTGACCTGGGGTAAGTGACTGGTCTCTTGGGACTGGAAGCCACCTGACTCTTCTGTGATCTTTGGTGTATAGCAACCAACTATCATGAAGTCCAGCTTGCCTGAGTGGCAAAATAGAGTTGAATGCCCAAGAGGACTATCTGTGACTCCATGGTAAGACATATAGTGCTTCAGGAGTTCACATTTGTTACTGGGTTGGTGAAATCTAATTATAGAACATACAACTAGTTTGGAGTGTCTGCCCTGCTTTTTTACAGTCTGCCCTGAGTCTGACACTTATGGTCATGAACCACTCCAGACAGCATGACAGATATATCTATCCATAAGTCATAATATGTACCCTTTTGAAAGTCCCTCAAGAGCCAAATCCTGGTCTGATTGAGAGAGTTTTGTCATTGACTTCATTTGGATAAGAATTTGGTATGAAAAGTCCAAGGTGAATCTCCAGCATAGAGCCTGAGCAAGTAGGCTATAGACTAGAGACTTTCTCAGGGTCAGGGTGAAATGAATTCTATATTATGGGGTAATTAAAATGTCAAATAAATTGGAAAAAGTAATGGTTTTTCGAAGTGTTGAGTAAGTGCAAACTGGTTCTTATTAAGAATTGGTGACCATGCCATAGTTATGCTAAATTCCTATTATAAGATTATTTTCAACTGCACCCCAACTTCTCTGCTCTGACCATATCTCCTCCCTGCCCTTACATGCTCCTTGTGCATGGAGCTGCAGAGGGGCTGGTGTAGGAGCCAGCTATGCCAGCTTTATGTACACTTGGGATTCCTCAATGCCAGACAACCCCACAGCTTCTGGTCAGTCCATCTCTGGTCTCTTAGGTGCTTTTGAGAATTTCACTCTAAATCTATTCTCGAACAATAGCAGTCAGTTCAAAGGAACCATACAGAAAAAATAAACAAACAATCTATATGAGATGACAAAACCCATTATATGCAACAGGAATTTAAATTTACTCTGAAAATTCTATCTACCTAGGGTTCTTTTATTGGCACTGATTACTACGTGTCACAAATTATTCTTGAGTAAAATGTCTGCTCTTTCAGTTCTTTGAACACTTCCCCTGTAAGCACTTCAAATGGCCACCCACCAATGCAGGATTATTCCTTATGGTATATTCCTAAACCCTTTGGACAGGCAAGTTTTCAATGAATCAGGGAATGGAACTTCTACCACTTCACTTGAGAGATCATTCCACTGTAACTTAAACTTATTAGTTACCTGTTTCTATTTTCTCATCCTGATGCTCCTCTAGCACTTTTGGTGGGGCATGGAAAAAACAGTGTATGATTATGGTGTATACCGGGTTTCATTCAAATGCATATTTCCCATAGAGTAGAGAGGTACTATAGCTGAAGTCACTGGAGAGTTCTACTTAAAAACTGATTACTCAATATCATCTGATTTCAGTAAAGATACTACATTGACCAAAATGTGCAATTACTTTTTAAATAAAATGTGGTGTTAGGCATCAAATTTCTATAGCTGAAGCAACATATGAACACATGGCATCTTTGCTAAGTAATTTCCTCTTAATTGTCAGCACACTTAGCATTGGCATTTTCAGACACATTTTTGGTTCATTCTGTAACAAATTACTCTACACTAATTGTTTCTCCCAGCAATTTATTGCACAGCTGGGAGACCTGGTTGCAGAGCTGCACACACTGTCTTGGATTTAATTCGTTGCTTGAAAATGTTTAATATTCCACAAGGTATTCAAGAAATATTTGAATTGCAATGTCTAAAATGAAGGAAGTGAATTAATATAAAATAGTTCTTTCTATTGCTGAGGGATGTTTCAACAATTGTAATAATATCAATCAAAGTACCTTTTAATAAGGGGGGATAATTGTGATGTCTCACAGGAGCTCTTAAAAGCACATTTTTATTTAAAAGGTGAACATCTGCTAATATAACAAACTCATCTGCATGCTAAAGAATTGTCTTTCTAAGGATCTTTCTATTACGAAATATCTGTCATGATCCCCTTGAGCAAGTCTGTTAGATCATACAAATCTCTGTCCCATGTCTCTCCTGTGAGGATCTCACTTTCAGAGAGCCATGCTTGGGAGTTGGCTCCACATAGTCTTAGCACAAGGAGGTGCAGTGCCACAGAGACTCTCAGAGAGAGTGGTCAGATGGTCGAGATCTTACTTGTAATAAAGAACCATCTCCCTCAGCTTTGCCTAAATCTCCTTCATAAGAACCCACAAATATTGCATTTTACTAGGAGTGGGGTGAAGAGGACAAAGACAGGAAGTGGAGCAGCTCAGAGCCCCAGCAGAGCTCAAACTCTCCATCAATGCAGCAGACAAATGGAGGAGTTTCAAGCATTAGCTCAGCCTCTACATGTTGGTAAGCAGAGCCACTGAGAAGGCAGATAAACAAAAGGTAGCTATTTTCCTTAATGTAACTGGACCAGAAGCACTGGATGTATATAATAGTCTACAGCTAAGCCAGGAAGAGCAGACTAGTTATGAGACAGTGCTGCAAAAATTTGAGGAGTACCGCGGTCCCCAAAAGAATGAGACTTTTTAAAGATACAACTTTTGTATGAGAGCTCAGAAAGAGAGAGAAACTTTTGAAGATTTGTGACTGATCTCAGACTGCTGAGCCAATCATGTAATTATGGAGAGTCCGCAGATTCCCTGATTAGAGACCAGATTGTTATGGGGATCAGAGACAGAAAGCTGAGATAGAGACTGTTGGAAGATCCAGACTTGAATTTAGAAAAGGCCGTCAGAATTTGCCAGGCATCTGAGGTTACTCAGGGCCAGATGGAAACTGTTGGAGGGAAAACAAAATAGACTGAAGCAGTGGACAGGATTATAACCCTTCAAAGTTACAGAAAACAAAAGAGGCAAAATAGATTTTAGAGTTCTAAAGAGAAATTTGAAAAAAAAAAAAAATTAGAATGAGCTTCCAGAAGGCAGCAAAAAGAGCTGTGTGCAGTGTGGTGGCAGACATGGGCCTCAGCAATGTCCTGCTTTTAGACAATGCTGCAACAACTGCAAAAAGCTTAACCACTTTGCAAGAGTTTGCAGGCAGCAACAACATATGCTCAAACACCCTGTACCAAGAAGAGAACAAGCACCAGCGAAAAATTCTTCATAGGAACTATACATGAAACAGCAGCACCAAGTGATGGGACTATTACTTTAGAAACAAATGGAACTTTTGTTGGGCACTGGTGCATAAGCAAATCTGGTGCCAGAATCTATTATACAGGGCTTAAAGAAAAAAAACAAGACGTTGAAAAAAATACAGGTAAAGTTCAGAGCTTATTCCATCTGTTGGTGTATGTGAGCTTGAAGTAAAGGTAAAAGACAGTGTGGAAAGGATAATGTTGGTAATTGTGCAAGGGAAAAGAGTACAAATACTAGGGTTGAAAGTATGTCAGATCCTGGGCCTTATGCAGAGAGTGTCGTCTTTGGAGTTGCAGGGGATCACACACTCTGAGGACTAGTTCCAACATGTCTTTAAGGGTACTGGAAAGCTATCGACAGAATATAAATTGAGAATAGAGTTGACTCAGACCAATAGTCCCATTATATATGTCCCTAGGAATGTAGCTCTTGTTCTTAAGCAGAAACTCAAAGAGGAATTGGACAAGTTAGTTGCACTAGACATCACAGAGAAAGTAGAATAACCAATAGAGTGTGTCCATTCTTTAGTAGTTGTTGAACAGAAAGATGGAACCCTCCGTCTATGTCTAGACCCCAAACAACTTAGTAAGTATGTAAAAAGGGAACATTTTCCTTTACCTATAAGGGAAGACATTTTTGGAGAAATGGCTGATGCCAAATATTTCTCCACAGTAGATGCATCTGCTGGATTTTGGCAAAATCGCTTCGAAAAAAGGAGCACAAGTTTGTGCATTTTAACACAACCATTGGGAGATACTGCTTTTGCAGCCTGTCCTTTGGGTTATGTTCTGCATCTGAAGTGTTCCACAGAAAAGTACAACAAATATTTGATGGTGTGATAGAAAGGGTTCATTCATCTGGGTTAAAGCTAAATCAACAAAAATGTAAATTTAAGGTCAGAGAAACAACATACCTGGGAGAAAGGTTGATGGAAGAAGTGGTACAGGTAGAGTCCAGCAGGGTGCAGGTGATTACCAATATGCTAGTGTCAGCAGACAAAAAAAGATATATCAAAATCCCTAGGAATCATAAATTTGGTAGGGAAGTTTGTACCCAACTTGGCTGATAAAACCAACAACATGAGAGCAGGTCTATGTAAAAATGCCCAATGGACATGGGATGCCAATCATAAGAAGGTATTTGAAAACCTGAAAAAGTTAATAAAGGAGGCTCCAGTCCTTAGCTATTATGACTGTAACCACCAGATGATTTCATCTACTGATACTTCCAAGGAAGACATTGGAGCAGCTTAGTGGTTTGAGCATTGGCCTACTTATTCTAGGGTTATGAGTTCAATCCTTGAGGGGAGCCACTTAAGGTTCTGGGGCAAAAATCAGTACTTGGTCCTGCTACTGAAGGCAGGGGGCTGGACTCAAAGACCTTTTGAGGTCCCTTCCAGTTCTATGAGATAGGTATATCTCCATATATTATATTATTATTACACATGCAAAGGTAGGGTGAGCACTGGAGACCTGTGGCATATGCTTCCAAAGTGCTAACCAAAACAGAGTATGTTCAGTATGCTCAGCTAGAAAAGAAGGACTTAGCCCTGGTTGATGGATGTGAAAAGTTTCATGCTTTTATTTATGGCAGACAAGTAATAGCAGAAACAGATCACAAGCCACTAGTGGCTCTTAAGAAAATGGGATGCATACTGTTTGTTGGATTCACTGTCAAGGAGCACTGATGTGACATCATAAGTAGGGATAAATTGCTAGAAGTCCATCTTTCTCACAGCTCATGCATCACACCACTCTGATGTGTCAAACCTAAATCAGGTGTCATCTACCATGTCACCTGACATCATATAGAGAAGCACTTTTTCCTTAAGAGAATGATCTCTCAGCTGTCAAACTTTTCCATGTGAAACAAGATATTAGGTGGGTATTAAAAGTTGTTAAATATCTCATGTCTGTGGCAAGTATGTTTCTGCCAAATTCGTCATCAGGTATTTTCTTAAAGAGTTATGTTAATAGTTACTTGTCACTGTATTGTGATTTTGTTCATTAATTTAAAGGAAAACCCCTGTGTAATATTTTATAAAATATAAGATATATAGTGCTGCAGGAGGGCTGAATACAACCTGTACTCCTTTGAATGAAAGAGTATGGTGAGGTAAACCAAATCACCAGGGACTCCTAGACCTAACTTTTGGCTGTGATTCTTCTGTAAATGGGAAATCAGGAGGGCCAACTGAATGAGAGCAGCCTGCTTCTTGCCCTGGGCAGTATCATAAAATGGACTTATCTCTGTTGTAAGTGCTAATAACAATCACTCAGAACAGCCATGCCATCCAGAGAAACAGAGGGCCAGATTTTCAGAAAAGTGGGCATTCAATTGTGCATCTAAATTGTGTGTGCTCTTTCCATATTTGCAAAAAGGATTGTGCATAGGCCACTGTGGTTGGTCATTTGTACATGCAATTGTTGGGATTATATGGACAATCATGCTATTAGTACATGCTGTCACAGCTCCTATCAAGCGCCCCATCTGGTCACTCACTAGGACTGCTGTGTGGGGAATCCAGGCCGCTGAATCTCTGGATCCCTAGGTAATTATAGCTTTCTTGGACCTCAGCAGGCTGCAGCACTCTTTCCTCTCTTGACCTCTTTGGTACATTTTCTGGACACTGACTGTCAGTCTGCTATCCCTTCTCAGAAATGAAGCTCCTCCCTTAGGACCCCAGGACCAATGCTGGCCCCCAAGATACTTAGTTGCTTAAACACACCCTCTCCCAGAACTCAACCAAAAAAGTGTAAAGCTTCTGGTTTACCATTTAAGTCACTCAGAGGCACAGAGCAGTTGTGAAATAGTTAACACAGACTCACTTTGCACAGCATCTAACACATTTGTTCTTTTACTTAATCGCAAAAAGCACAGGCGAGTACAGATCATATAAAACAAACACTATACACAATTCTCTGCCTCAGTTTCTTCGCCACTCCAGGGCATTCTTTGGGCTGGAGCCTGAGTCCCTTAGGTTGTCCAGAGTCTTGCTTCAGTGCCTGGCTTGTGGGCTGAAACATACTGTGTTGCTTCTCCCTCATGGACTAGCCCCTGAGCAGCAGCAGACCTGCTTCTGCCCTTTTAAAATCTTCAGCCCCTGAAGTCAGGTGACACCCTTGCCAGTTTGCCCAGATCAGCACAAACTTCTGCCAGGTAACTTTGTTGCCAAGGAAGGCGACCTTCCCCTGCTAAACTAGTCCTGGACAGGGACCAGTGAGTCTTTTGTCTAGAGTAAATAGATGTCCAGTGATTGGATACTAAAAGTCAACTACCCTCTATTGTCAGCCTGAATCTCTACATGTTGGAGCTTCAAGAAGGCAAAAAAATTCATATTCAAAATGGAGTTTTCAGCCTGACACAGATACAGAGTTCACAATTCATACATTGCATAGAGTCGCAAATCATCACACAGGTAAATTAGGCAAAGAAATGCACACACAGTTTTGCATATAAATTTCACATGTTTTTATGAACATAATAATAAAGAATCTATGGTTCATTCAATCGGAGGAGAATGTACTGCACTAATCTAAACTCCATACAGCCCTTTAAAATGTACTGATGCATCCATTTTTAATCAAATTAAAAAAGGTCAATGGTACATTGTGTGTATGTACTTTGATGCCATGGGGCATTCTGTGTGACAGTCAGGGTCCAGACACCACAGAGAGAACAAGGGGTCTGAACCCCAAAGAATAAGCAATTGGATCTACTGATTGTATATAATGTTATTATGTATAAATATATGTCAAGTAAGGTCTTTTATGAAAGCTTGTAATGTTCTGATCTTGACGATCATTAGATGGGCATACAGGGTCTGGTTATGAATGGGTACATGTATGTATGTGTGGAATTGTGGTACAATTACAGCATCACCTCAGAACAGGGGGTGAACTAATCAGCAGGGATCCTAGAAATCCGTTTGCCACGGAAAAACGTGGAAAAATACAGAATTTGTATTTTTTTCAGAGTTTTTACTCTGGACACCCAGCTCTGAAGGCAGAGTGGAGAGCAGCGTGGAGAGCAGATCCGCCACCACCAGCAGCACAGAAGTAAGGGTGGCATAGAATGGTATTGCCACCCTTACTTCTGCACTGCCTTCAGGGCTAGGCGCCCAGCCAGGGACAAATTTCATGTACATGGTAATGTTCTGTTCTGTACTGTATGTGTTCAGCTGATACCTATATACATATATATTGTGGCTAGGGAAACTAAAGTTCAGTGTTTCATTTTAATCGTAGAAATACGCGGATTTTTGTTTTTTTAATCAGATAATTTTGTTTTTATCATGGAAAACTAGGAACCCTGGCAATCAGGCAAGGGAGGTCAGCCAGGCATCCCAGGTTAGTTGTTTACATTAAACTAACTGCAAGCATCTAGCCTATACAACCTTGGAAAGACACAATGGTGGACCATTAAATTTAATTGAAAGACATTGAAACAGAAATGAAAAGAAAAGCTGAGCTTTGGAAAACTGGGCCAGCAAGTGCATGCCTGGGCGGCAAGCCACGGGGGGCGGCCTGCCAGTCGCTGTGAGGGCGGCAGTCAGGCGGCCGTCAGCGGCATGCCTGGGGGAGGTCGGCCGGTCCTGCAGATTCGGCGGCAATTCGGCGGCAAGTACGCCGAAGCCACGGGACCGGCAGATCACCCGCAGAAACGCTGCCGAATCTGCATGACCGTGGACCGCCCACAGGCATGCCACTGAATCCGCGTTACCAGCGGACCGCCTGCAGGCATGCCGCAGGAGGCCGCCTGACTGCCGTACTTGGGGCGGCAAAAAACATAGAGCCGCCCCTGACAGTGGTGCTACTGTAGCATTTCAAGTATAGAAAAGCCCTGAGAGAGGAGGGAATTTCCTGCACCACAATTCACCATTGTCTTAGGTCTGATCTACACTACAGACCTATTTTGGATTTTTCACACCCCCGAGTGACATAGTTATACTGATCTAACCCCCCGTGTAGACAGCGCTATGTCAGCAGGAGAGCTGCTACCGCCTCTCCGGGAGGTGGATTAACTGCACCGACAGAAGAGCTCTCTCCTGTCGGCTTAGAGCGTCTTCATTAAAGTGCTGCCGCCGTGCAGCTGTGCCGATGCAGCATTTTGAGTGTAGACTTGCCCTTAGAGAAAAGAAAACAAACAACCAAACAAACAACACCCCTCCCCCTGGAAACCCTTAAAAGAGAAGGGGTTTGAACGGAAGGCTATGCAGAAACTGAGGGCCAGCATCTAACAGGGTGCTGTTCATAAAACAGTGGATCCCCTCTAGGACAGAGGACATGCTGGGAAACTGTTCAGAGGCAATAGGTAACCTGTATTGGAAAAGGGAATTTGGCTAATATAGAAGTGTAAAGCATGAGATTGCATCTTGATGTTTATTTTCTGTGTAACTTGTATGTGTTTTTTCTCCCTTACTGTTTCCTCTCTGAACCTGTGATTTTTCTATTAAATAAATATTTTGTTTATTTTTACCCCAAGCAGGTCTTTGGTAAGCAAACTGTCTGGAATGTCAGGTTTCAGAGTAGCAGCCGTGTTAGTCTGTATCCGCAAAAAGAAGAACAGGAGTACTTGTGGCACCTTAGAGACTAACAAATTTATTAGAGCATAAGCTTTCGTGGACTACAGCCCACTTCTTCGGATGCAGCTTATGCTCTAATAAATTTGTTAGTCTCTAAGGTGCCACAAGTACTCTTGTCTGGAATGTGAGTCCCAAAATGAACTAATAATTAGGGGCACATTTCACTTGTGCCAGGGTGATGAACCAGAGGGGAAAAGTCCAAGTGTCTGGTAGTTAAGAACTCAGGGAGCTCGGGATCTGAGGGCGTTGTTGAGGTCACCCGGTAAGGAATAACTAGGCTGGTAGAAGTCAGAGTTGAAAGCTTTCTGCTTGTAGACTGGGTACTGGTATCAGAGCTCTGAGCCAGCATAGCATTAAAGCATAGCATTAAAGCACCCAAAGGTATGAGGCAGGCAGTGACAGAACCCTTTACTGCTCCAGGTGATCCCCAAAATGTCACATCCTATTACTTTGTCCAAGGTTATAGCATATTCCCAAACATGCTGTTCCTTAGAAAAAGTCACTTGCTACTAAGGGGGGTGAATCTCCTGTAGTTAGAGATTTCAGGAACCTCTCAGACTATATTTTGGAGTGGGTGGGTTTTTGAATGTTTTTAGTTTTCTTTGGAAGGAGGATTCAGTTTTTTTAAACCTGTGTTTTCCAGCTAAAGCAAAGCTTGCAGTATGGATTGAGAAAACAACACCATCCAGAAAGCTAGGCTGGCACACATAGGTGGCATATGGTGTATTTCCATATTTATACTTTCATTTGAATATTTCTCTCCCTAGCCTCTGATCTTTATCTACATAGGACTAGAACATCCCCTCTGATTCTAGCCATGAATGGGATGAAAGTATTATTATACATTGAGATGAATTCAGCCCTGGCAAAACAGGCACAGGTCTGTTGTTGTCATCGCAGAGTTGTGCCCGCTTAATTAAATAATCATTGCTAAAATATCTGCATCTCATTTAATAGTCAAATGCTTGCTTTCTTCCACACTGAAATGTATAATTCTGGTGTTAAAATTGCCACGTCAAACACCATTATCTGTGAAAGTCAGAAGAAATAAGAAGCGCTTATGTTTGTGAAGGAGGCCTTATAACCAGTATACGTCCATAGTAACTAGAAAAGATACATGTGTGTGCACACACGCACATCTATATCTGGCTAGACGACGTGGGAAAATATGCATATTTTGCATACCAAGAGTACACGTCAATAATGAAACCTTTCCTGAAGTTTCAAGGCTCTTCACAATTCTGCCCCTCATCCCCTGTCTTCTACCAGGGTTCCCTTGTTTGCAACTGATGCTGTATCAGGGTAGTGCATGGGGCTTGGTCCAGTGTTGACAGAGGTCAATGGAGAAATTCCCCGACTTCAATGGGTGCTAGGCCTTTTGTCACTTCCTACAAGTGGCTCTCACTTTCTCCCCCACTGTCACAGCTTCTGAGTGTTTTGTCAACTTGCTCTTCTCCTTCAAATCTCACTTTGGTCATCCTTCCATTATCGTTCTCCCCTCCCCCCGCCCCCCAGGCCTTCAGTTCAGACCATGTATGTGAATGGTAATACATCCTACCGATATATAAGCAGATATCATAATCTTTTACTATTGTACACCTTAGTCTCTCCTTCCCTTCCCTTTGTTTAATTGTCATCCCTTGCTATGTGATTCTAATCGAGACTATAAGGACCTCAGGTTTGGCTTTCAAATACAGAATATAGAAAGGCTGAATCACTATATCCTGAACTTGTCTCTCAGTACTTATGAGTGGCCTTTTTTTATACTCCCTCCCCCTCTCATTTTTTTGTCCCTATTAATATAGGACTTGTTCTCCCTACCTAACCAGTTGGAAAGGCATGTGTCCTGGATGTAAAACTTTGATTGAAGTTTGGAGTGTCAGTTATTACTGTCCTCAGTCACAGAAATATGAGTGTGTATTTTTGCTTTGATATGCAACGGGGTATGCTGGTATTTTCACTTATTGCATTGACATTGGAGCTATCTGTCAAAAATCCCACCCATCAATATTAGAACATACCTGTTTCTCAACTGTTTTTTTGCTACCCCTCCCAGTCAATAAATATACTTTAAAATCTAGGTATGAAAAACAGGTGGTGCAACTTCTTCTAAAGTTCAAATAATTGTCACATCTTGATTTTATTGGACCCACATCTGTTGGTGAGAGAGACAAGCTGAAGTTGGTCCAATAAAAGATGTTTTTTCACCCACCTTGTCTCTAATATTGTGGGACCAACCCGGCTACAACATAATGCATACATCCTGATTTGGAAGACAAGTGATATTACAGGCCAACTTTTCAAAAGCGATCAGAACAATGGGAGTTGATGAGTGTTGATTCCTTTGAAAATCTGGGCCAATGTGTCTAGCACTTTTTCTTCCTTAGACCAGATTTTCAAATTAGCCTGTAAATGTGGATACATTTTCAGCATACGCCCATTTACATGCACAAAATCCTGCATTTGGTCATGCAAATCAAATGATTAGATGGGCAGTTACCCAATCTATGCACACAAGTGATTAATTATCACTATTACAACAGTGCATCCGGGGCCCAACGAGGTCCGTTCCCCATTTTGCTAGGCACCATATAAACAGTTAGCCAAAAGAGAGTCACTGCCCCAAAGAGCTTGCAATTTATGTTACAACGGGTGGATGAAACAAACAAATGGGAGGTGAGAGAGGTAGATGACAAGGTAATAGTAAAACAAGCATATGTTAGCACAGTAAGCATTAGTCATGTCTTGTCACCTGCCTATCCATTGCCAGTTGGCAGGAGGAATTACACCAAATTTAGTTTAGTTTTTGGACACAGATACATGTGCATGCAAAATGTATATGAATGAGATCAGAGGCTGGTTGAAAATTTGGCTCTAGTCATAATATCTAGTTCTTCTACAGCGTGTTTCATCTATAGGGACAGATCCTCAGCTGAAGTCAATGGAGCTGTACCAGTTTTCACCCACTGAGGATCTAGCCCTTAGATCTCAGAGCACTATAATAAAGGGGGATATAATTATTCCCATTTTAAAGATGGGGAAACTGAGACACAAAAGTGAAATTAGTTGCCTAAAGTCAAGTAACAGATCAATGACAGAACTTGGATTATAACCCACGCCTCCCAATTTATAGTCCAGTGTCCAAACTAGATTATGTTGCCACCTAAGTATTTTAGCTTTGCATCATATGCACATGACACAGCTAGCCCATGGTATAAAATAATGATAGGTACAGTAGTATCAGACAGTAGTATCTCACATTGCAGCCCTAAAGCACATAAAATATATTATAGACACACACAATAAAACCCCCTCAAGTATGCCAAAAGAACATTATTAAAGTTGCAAAGCCAAGCACTCAAAAGTTAGGAAGTGTTAGAATTAAGATTGTTTTTGCAGCCTTAACTCAGCCCCCTGGTACATATACATTATGATACGGTCTCTAATTACATGATCATATCTATTTTTTCTTCTGGACCCCTGCTTCCTTCAATGCACAGAAAGGACTTAACAAGCAGCTATTCAATATTTTACTTTCTCTTCATTGTTCAATGTGTGGTCTTATGTCTTATTTACTGCACACTATTTCAAACCCTGCTCTGAAGACTTAATTATTAATTTCTTCATGGGCTGTTCTATGGTGCTCATCACTATATTATTTGAGTGCTTCACAAACATTAATTTATTTTCACATGATCCCTGCAAGGTGTGGGGGTCGTATTATCCCCATTTTACAGACGGGAAATTGAGGCATGGAGAGATTAAAGTCAAAAGTTTCCACTAAATTTGGGTGCCCAATTTGAGAGGCCTAGGACCTATTTTTTCAAAGTACTTAGCATTACATAGTACTTTATATATTCAAAACACAACTCCCACGGACTTCAGTTGCAGCTATGAGTGCTCAGCACTTCTACAAATTAGACCCTAGGGTTTCAAGTAAGGCACCAGAAAATGAGGAACATGCAATTCATGACCACCTGTGAAAAGTTTGATTTAAGTGACTTACCCAGCATCACATAGGAACTCTGGCAGAGGCAGGGGTAGAATCCAATTCTCCAGAACAGCATTCATCTTCCTTAGCCAAGACCCTTCCTTTGCTTCCTGAAATGCCCCGCTTCATTCACGTCACACTTTCCAACTTCTGCAATAAATGCAGCAGGGGTCCTACAGACAAGAGTTTCCTTTTCTACACCCTTAGGAGAGCAAGGAAACCCTGTGGGCCAGTTTGTACTCCACTCCAGTCCCACAGCCTGCTGGGGATACTAGCTGGTGGCTCCTTCACAGAGCCGTGAGCATAGGGATGTGCCTGGTGTGGTTCACAAACTCTCTGCCACCTGCCTCTTTTGCAGTGAGAGGGAGACCCTGCTGCACACCTATGCAGGGGCGTTGGAACAGTTTGTATAGTGGGGGTGCTGAAAGCCATTGAACCAAACTGTAAGGTCTGTATATGATAGAACCCACTTCAAGCCAGGCGGTGCTGCTGCACTGCCAGCACCCCTCATTCCAGCACCCCTGCATCTATGTAGAGTGAGTCAGATTGCAGCCCCTCTTTTTCTGGCTCCTTCAGTACCTCTTACTGAGGTTCTGGCTGCACTTTTTCCCACACTTCCTGATTTTTGCACACCCCATCTGTGGCCCCACTTAAGGCGCAAGACCTCCTAGTCAGCCTCCTCCTGGCGCTGGCCAAGATGGCCATCCATCATACCAGGAGGAGGAAGCTAGATGTGGGAGTGGGGTGCTCTGTGACTTTGGAGCCTACTTCTGTTCCCTTGTCTATCCTGCCTCTGGGGAGAGTTTCTCTGGGCGGTGTCCTCTGACTACTTGGATGCCTTTGAGGAGCAGTGGGCGCTGTCAGGAGTTCTCTGATCTGGGTCCCCTTCTGGGTCCCTGATTTTTTGCCCTCTGATCTTCACCCCCATTTTTCATCTGTTGTCCCCAATATTCAATTGTGGCCCAGGTCCCCTTGTCCCTTCCCCCAGCTAAGGGGGAGGGTCTGTAGCTATGGGCAGACTTAGGCCTGCCATTCCCCCTGGTTCCACAATCGGTCCAGGTTCCCCCATGCCCTAACTCCTTATCCCTAGTCTTCTTGCCCGGCCAGCTCCCCCCTCTGGGCTCTTTACATAAACTGTTTCTCTCCCTCACCTTGGCCTCCAGTGGCTCCCTCCTGCCCACATTCTCTGTCCTCAATGGCTCCCATTCCCAATCTCCCCCACACTCTGACTCCTTGTCCAAATTCAATTGCACCCTTGGCTCCATTTTCCAGTCTTTTAGACTTCATTCAATAAGTCCTATTTCTCTCCCTCACTCCCCCGACATCCTTTTTCCTTGTCAGGTCTTGCTCCCCTCTCTCTTATCCTTCTTCCCCCTGCCTTCACTGGTTCTCAGTCTTAGTCTCTTTGCCCAACTTGTCCTAATCTCCTCCAGGCTCCTCATCTAATCTCAGTCCTCTTCCCCCCCACAGCTCTCTCAGTCCCCACATTTCACTCCCTGGTTCCCAGGCCCAGTCTCTCTCACCTCTCACCCCCAGGGCTATTTTCCTTCTCTCCCCTGCCCCCTACCTCCAGTCCCTGGTTCACCCCCAGTTCCCAGGCTTCTTCTCTCAACAATCTACTTCTCTCACAGGTCTAAGGCTAGGTGTTATCTTCATTCAAATCAGACAGCTTCCTCCTCTACACTGCCTGGGCCCAGTAGGGGAATCAGTGAGACCACAGGAGAGAGAGAGACTCCTTGCTCTCAGTTCAGATGTCTGGACCTGTCATGGCCCAGAACAGGGAAATTCTTGCTTAGCCCCAGGCTGGAGCATGTGCTCTTTGTGGACAGAATTTTCAGACATTTTAGCTGCTAAAATATAAAATGTCTTTACTGACCATGTGCAGTATAATTTTTCAAAGACCTATAACTTGGCCAAATATGAGCAGATTTTCATGGGGTTGGCATAAAGTCCATCCCACCCCACCCCCTGCCAAATTTCAAGTCCCTGTTCTAAAGCATAGAGGAGACAGTTTTTTTAAAGAAAAAGGTTGCCAGAATTTTTTAACATGGGCAAAACAACATTTTTTTCTTGGAAATGGCTGAACTGTTTTGGCTGAAATTTTCAAAGAAAGAAAGAAAGAAAGAAAACCCCATCAGCCTGAGGTAGAATCTGACACGGACAATTTCAGCCGAAACATGTTAAGTTTGGAAAAGTTATATGTGACTGAAAAAAAGATCTTATAAGGGGAAATGTCAGGAAATCTTAATAAGAGGTGGTGCTATGTGTCCTGCTACCTCTAGTAAAATATAGACCTGGTAAGCATGAGACACTGGTGGATTTTTTGTCTCACCTCTGTGACCCCCATACTTCAATATGAAGCAGATGAGGAAAGACAAGTTGGGGAGAGGGGAATTAGTAGCAGACTTTAAGATGTGTGTCACTGCTGTCCTGAAGAAAATGCATATGAAAGCCTCAGACTGCATTCCCAAAGAGATAGAAACACTTCCTAATATGAAGCTGTGACTTTGGGAAGTGAGGATTCTAAGGATCTCAGAAGTTGAGGCAAATAATGTGACATGGTCAGTTTTGCCTGAGTGAAGTCCCTTCCTCCTTCTTCAACTATCTTCCTGGGGCACACAAATGGTTAAAGATGCAGGGAACTAGCTAGGGAAGAATAATCTCTCTGTTAATTGAACTGCCTGGCTGGTGATGAGGACCAGCTGAAGCTCATAATAAAGGGCATGGAGAGATGCAAGTTTGAACCTTACATAAAAAACAGGCACCTGGGAGGGGCTTTGTCCCTATATAGAGAGCTATTGCTCTTTCTCCTTTGGTTTGGTAGGGTGGAAAGAGTTGGTCCCTAGAAAGAAGTTATAGAGAGAGTTTTCAAAGCTGCAATAGGTCTAAAGGCAGTTAGCTGCTTATGTATTAATGGTTTAATAGGAAGCACATTGGGGTTTTTACTGTTTTTTTTTAATAAATACACTGAACCCAGGATATGTTTATTGTAATAACTATCCTTCTAATATTGTAGGCAGAAATACTATAATGTGCTACCATGTGTGGATTGTGGTATTTCCACAGAGTCTTTTAGTAAGCCACCTCACTGTCTCCCAAGAGAAAGCAATTAAATGAGTTTAATTTCCAGCTTAGTTTGCCTTTCAGGGAGATCCTGTGTACTTTTTAACTTAAAGTTTAGCTAAAGAGATGTTTGATTATTTCTACTAGAGATGATTAGCTTAATGGTAAATTTTCACAGATTTAAAAAATGCTGCTGTAAACAAGACTAAAACCCTTTTCTACCTGCAGTAGACAAATGGAGTAGGAGAAAATATGCATACTTTATTTGGCATCTGCCATTAGAGATGTGGTTCTGAAAAAAAAAAAAAGTCTCTGAATAAGGACATCTGTAATGTTATATTAACTTTGATTAATGAAGAGGAAGGCATTGTACCTCCTGAGCCCTTGAATGCTAGTCTGCAATTATGTCATAACTGATCTTTATTGTTTCAGTGGATTATTTATCTCATTCCCTCATGACGGTCTTAAGGTACCTTCTTTATAAAGTAGCAACATTCATTAATTTCCCTTTGAGAAGGCTCACATTTTCAGAGGGAAATGTTGCATTTAGAACAAAATTAGTTCATCAGTACAACTTAAAGGGTTGTTTTGTTACTGCTGAAGGTTGCAAAAAGGCTATTAAAAGCAAACAACTTAAAACATAAATGTTGTTTAAAAAACAAACAAACCTGAAAGTTGTTCTAGACCCAACAATTCAGTCTACAAATGCAAGACATCTTCAGGTGAGATTAATGAACATTGCAGGGAACTGAATCCATTTAGGCTGAGAAAATCACTACTAAATTCTAAAGCAGTTCTTTATCTGGAACAACTGAAGAGCAGTGGAGATAACCCACTGCCCCAATTATAGTATTAAAATGCTGTTTCAAATAGTTGATGAAGGCTGTTGTAATAATGGAAAAGCAAGTTGTTGTTACCCAGGAGAGTCTGAGTATTTTATGCTGTATTATTTAAGTGCCAATAATGTGTTCAACTGTTATAAAGACACAGTGTGGGATCCACAAAGGGACTTTGCTGTTGCCATGTGGAGTGCCACAGCATCTAACTTTTAGGTGCCTAGAAAACCAGGGGGCAATACTGTTATCTGCAGTGTCAAGTTAAGTGCCTAAAGCCCCCTAGAGGATGAATGGGAAAAGTTAGGTCCCTAAAAATGTGATCCACAAGTCCAGCACACTAGGTGAGGAGCCACCCAAACTAGTCAATGAGAGATGATGACCAGAGGTGTGTGTGCTGAGCCCCGCCCCTCTCTCACATATCGGTGCCTAGCTCTGCTAGTGATCCATTAGCAGGGAAGGAGGGAGGAGAAGGAGTTGGTGGTAGACCACAGGTTAGAGAATTCATCATGGATGAGGTGGACCCAAGGTCCTGTGCCCACTGCCTGCCAGCTGGTGAAGAAGGATTGAAGTGGGATTCTGTAATCACTCTCAGGAGAGTTCTCTAACCATTGGCTATGGGGTATTCTGATGTGGGACTATTTCAGCCTTTCCTGTTGAAACTGTTCTAGTGTGGAGAAATTGGGCCAGAACCCTGAAGGCTGTGGACCAGCTGATGATGATTTTCTGTGCAGCAACTCACTGAAATGATCCTATGGCCAGCATGGTGCTGACCTATGAGGTGATGGATAGTGCCTGACTCCTGTGCGTGGTGATGGACTGGTCATCCAGCAGCATATCACAAAGATGGTGGAGTGCGTCCAAGTCGAGTCTGTAGAACTGGTGTTATGCATACTGGTTTCATGCATGCATGAAATTGCAGCAGGGTGGTACATTCTCGGGGATGGCAGTAGATGACGGCTAGGCTTCAATTTTGGCTGGCCTCAGGGTTGGAGTGCATCTACCCTCTGCCTACGTTCCTCTTCATCCTGCTGCTGTCACAGCAGATGATGCATTATGAATGTGCATGAATGACGCACTCTTTAGCCTTCTCTCTCCCTTCCTGGTAGCCACTCTTCCCCCCACCCTTGTCTACCCACATGCGTCTCTCCCTTGCCCTTTCCAAGTCCTCCCTCTCCCTCCCCTGAGTGCCCTCCCCTCCTTCCTGCCCTAGCTATCTGTGGCTCCCCACCCCATCCAGTTACACCAAGTTGCCCTTGACTTCTAACTTATGCCCTTCTGGATGCCCCACTAGCGATCCCTCTTCTGCACTAACCTGATCCCCATCCCTGGCAAGATACCCTACCACCTGCACCTAGCTCTGCCTAACTCCTGTGCCCCTAATAGATCTCCTCACAGCTCTCTGGTTTGCACGCAAGACCTCACTCATGCTTGCCCTATACATGCCTGTGGTTCACATGATGCATGGAATGTGGAGCCCTGCACTTATCAGAGTGCTACATTCTGTCCCCCATGCTGCGTGAGCTGGTGTACAGCAAGTGCTAGGTGGCCTCTGAGCACACCTACTGGATCAGGTCTGAAACATGGAGTAGGTGTTGCTCTGTGTATCTTCTTCTGGCTTATTGATTGCTCTTGGTTCAGGTGAGAGTGAGGCATTTGGCTGCCTACAGTGAGATGGCCGTGCACATACCCCAGGGCCTGAGACTTAGACACCCTGGGCACCTACAGAAGTTAGGTAGTAGCTGAGCAGAAGTGTTGTGGATCATAATGGTGCCACAGATGGGACTTAGGTACTTAACGATGGAACTGAATTGAACTCATAGTCCCTGCCCTAAGGAGTTTACAATCAGAAAATATAGTTGACACATAATACATAGAGTGTTGAGAATTGCTAGGAATAGTTTTAGGTGTCTCAATCGATCACCACTGAAAACCTCCAGGTACATGGAAGGAACTAATTTTAAGCAGGAATTTTAATGGACACAGTCAGGACCGATGAGAGAAAGGGGGGACAATTGTATCAGGGCCCCAAACTCAGAGGGGCCCCCAAAACATTTGTTAGTGTTTGTGATAACATTTGTGTAAACAGTGCAGAGGCAGGGCCCAGGGAACTTGATGTACTGGGTCCCTAAATTTCCCTTGATGGTTGCTATCATATGATGCAAGAAAGAGAGAACATTCCAGGACTAAGGGATTGCATAGAAGGTGCAAGGATGATGATGGGAGAAGAATGCACAGAAAGCATTGAGGAGAAAAGGCCTGGGGAGAGTGCAAACGTGAAGAGGACAGCTAGAATGAAAGGAGGAAAGAGATGCAGAGAGGGGAGAAGCTAGGCCAGATCTTGAAGGTGTTTAGGTGCATGCTTAAGCATATATATATATATGTTGATAGTGCACTCTTGATAGTGCAGAGATGGGTGACAAAAATGATTAGGAGCATGGAAAGACCACCTTACAAAAAGAGACTGAGGGCAGGTCTACTCTTAAAAAGCTGCAGTGGCACAACTGCAGCACTCTATTGACGATGCTACTACGTGGAGTGGGAGAGCTTCTCCTGTCTGTGTAACTAATTCACCTCCTTGAGAGGAGGTAGTTATGTTGACCGGAGAAGCTCTCCCATCCACATAGTGCTGTCTACACCAGGGGTTGGGTGGGGGGTTTACCTCAGTGTAACTGTGTTGCTCAGGGATGTGGCTTTTTCACACTGATGTGTGTTTGTATTGTAGACTGGTCTGAGAATGATTAACTGTTCAGAGAGGAGACTAATAAGGCCTGGTCTACACAACAGGGTTAGGTTGATGTAAGCTGCCTTCTGTTGACCTAGCTGAGGAAGTATCTTCACTTACATTTGGCTCCCGCTGATGTAAGTGTCTCTCTACTCCGATTTAGTAACACCACCTCCCCAAGCGGCGTAGAGTCACGGTTGAAGGAATTAGGTCAACATAGTGTCAGGGTACGTCTACATCGATCTATCGGGGATCGATTTATCGCGTCTAGTGTAGACGCAATAAATTGATCCCCGATCGCTCTGCCGTCGACTCCGGAACTCCACCACGGTGAGAGGCAGAAGCAGAGTCGACGGGGGAGCGGCGGCCGTTGATCCCACGCCACAAGGACTCAAAGTAAGTGATTCTAAGTCAATCTAAGATACGTCGACTTCAGCTACGCTATTCTCATAGCTGAAGTTGCGTATCTTAGATCGATCACCCCCCAGTGTAGACCAGGCCTCAGTGTGGACACCGCATTGTTTACTTTGACCATTACTGTCCTCCAGAAGCTATCCCACAAGGTCCCACACCAACTATAAAATTGATACAAGCCCTCCTGGTGAGGATGTGCACTGCCAACACAAGGAGCCAAGTGTGCATACACAGAAGTGATTTAATAACTGCAGTGGTTGTATGCCGACGTAAGTTAAGTCAACATAATTTTGTAGTAACATAATTTTGACATGGCCTAACATGGGACATGATAAAAATGTACAAAATAATAATGCAAAGAAGGTAAATCTGTGCAAAAACATCCCTTTGAAAAGGCAGATTTCCTTTAGAATAAACTAGCTGCAAGGTGAGATGATCAACCCTTACGTTATGGACCTATTTAATACATCTAACTTATGTGTATTTGAACAGTTAACAGAGTGAGCAGATCTTGAACTATTTGTGATATAACCGATAACCTGCTCACAGCAATGTTAATGCAAGAAATGAACTTGATGCCGCAAAGAGCAATATTTGGAAAGCTAGTGAAAAGTGTGCTTACACACATAAGTGATGAGCGAACAGAAGTGCAACTAATTAAAAATGCATACCAAAGCATAAAGACAGAATACGAGGGTAAACACACAGCAGAGATCAGATTTGTTTGCAATAAATGTGGAGGAAATCAACACAATGCAAAGGTGTTTGTCACAAATGCACTTATTAGCAAAATGCACTTATGAACGTGCAGCTTAAGGAGAAAGCTCTGATGATGAAACAGAATTGTATTGGGTCCCTTAATTTACAAAGGAAGATTCTACAACAGATTGGTTTCTGACTTTGGAAATAAATGAACAAAAAGTGAATTTCAAAATAGATACTGGAGCTGAGTGCACCATAATCACAGCAATTGCTGGGCCCAAGGTCCACACTGAAAACTGAGCTAGTTTCATAAATTAGGCACAAAATGAATCTTTCTGGCAAAGCTACACTGTCATGTCTTTATAAGGACAGAAGAGTTTGAAATAGTGGCATAGGAAGTCCCATGTGTGTTTGAATTGAAGAGCAGTCTGCAAATACACATGATCAAACTGAGTATAAAACCTGTCTACAGAACAGGATGTAGACGTTATTCTCAAAGAATTTGATGGGATGTTGAATAGTCTAGAATGTATTTAAGATAGCAAACATTAGAATATTGGGGAAAATTCAGAGCTAATGTGCCAATATGAAAATGGGCAAATGGGATGACCTGGGCATAGGTGGGTTAACTTGATATTGATCCTGGGCAAAATCATAGAAAGAATGATAAGGGATGCAATTGGTAAAGAATTACAGGATGATAACATAATTAATGCCAATCAAATTATTTTATGGAAAACAGATCTTGTCAAACAAACTTGATATCGTTTTATAATGAGGTCATGTTTGGTTGATAAACATCTGCATTGATAGAATATACTTAACTTCTGTAAGGCATTTGACTTATTACCACATGACATTCTGATTAAAAAATAGCACTATACAAAATCAATGTAGCACATATTACATGAATAAAAACTGACTGACAGATCTCAAAAAATAATTGTAAAAGGAGATCCATTGTCTTATAGGAGTGTTTCTACTAGGATCCCACAGGAATCTGTACTTGGACCAATGTTATTCAATGATCTATGGGGGGAATATATATATATGAAATCATTGTTGGTAAAGTTTGCAGATGACACACAAGATGGTGAAGTGGTAAATAATGATAAGATCAGGTCAGTTCTACCAAGTTATCTGGACTGCATGGTAAGGAGGCTCACTTGACCAGTGTAGGTGTTAGTACAGGTAATTGTGAGGTCATATGTCTAGGACAAAGAATGTAAGTCACGCTTCTAGGATAAAGGAGATGGACAGACTGTAGTTTTGAAAACAGCAACACCTAATGATCATGATGATGATGATGAGTTTCCAATGCCATGTGGTGGCTAAAATAGATAACTTAATTCTTAGCTATATATAAACAGGCAGTCATATAGAAGTAGGGCGAGGTATTATCACCCTATATGTCATTAGTGATCCCACTACTAGAATACTGTGTCCAGTTACAGTGCCCATACTTTTAAAAAGATGTTGACAGATTGGAAAGAATTCCAATTTGGACATTAAGAAAAACTTCCTAACTGTTGGGGCAGTTAAGCATTGGAATAAATTGCCTAGGGAGGTTGTGGAATCTCCGTCATTGGAGATTTTTAAGAGCAGGTTAGACAAGCACCTGTCAAGGATGGTCTAGATAATATTTAGTCCTGCCTTGAGTGCATGGGACAGGACTAGATGACCTCTCGAGCTAAGTTTGCTCTAAGCTGTGCAGCCACGCAGCAGCCTATTAAGCGCCACGCAAGCACTCAGGGCTGCGGCGGGGAGAGATACCTCTCCCCCAGCCCCAGACCTGCCATGGCCGGGAGAGAGGCATCCCTCCTCTGGCCCCAATCCAGCCCTTCCCTGGACCTGCCGTGGCCAGGAGAAAGGTGCCCCTTCCCCAGCCCCAGCCTGGCCCTGACTTGCCCAGCCGGGGGAGAGGCGCCTCAGCCCAGCCAGGACCTGCCGCAGCCGGGGGAGAGGCGCCTCAGCCCAGCCAGGACCTGCCGCAGCCGGGGGAGAGGCGCCTCAGCCCAGCCAGGACCTGCCGCAGCCGGGGGAGAGGCGCCTCAGCCCAGCCAGGACCTGCCGCAGCCGGGGGAGAGGCGCCTCAGCCCAGCCAGGACCTGCCGCAGCCGGGGGAGAGGTGCCTCAGCCCAACCAGGACCTGCCGTAGCCAGGGGAGAGGTGCCCCTCCCCCGGCCCCAACCCGACTCCAACCCAGCCCCAACCCGGACCTGCTGCGGCCGGGGGAGAGGCACCTATCCCGCAGCCCCAGCCCCCAAGCTGCCACGGCGGGGAAAGGCACCTCTCCCCCCCCCAGCCCAGGTGCAGCTGCAGGGAGAGAGAGCTGGGGGGAGTCCTCTCTCTCCACTATAGCCCCGGGGCACCCTGCACCCCAAACTCCTCATCCCCAGCCCCACCCCAGAGCCCACACCCCCAGCTAGAGCCCTCCCCCTCCCTCACCTCAACCCTCTGCCCTAGCCCTAAGCCCCCTCCAAACCCCTCGGCCCCACCCCGCCACATGAATTTTGTTATGTGCACCAATATGGAGGTGATGTGTTACACAACACCTCCATATTGGTGCTCATAACAAAATTCATTTCGCACAGGCATGGGAAAAATTAGAGGGAACACTGCTCTTGAGGTCCCTTCCAGTCCTACGAATCTATGATTCTATGAAAGAGCTAGAAGAATGATTCAGGTCTTGAAAGCCGGCTTAATTCTTTCAATCTATTTAGTTTATCCAAGAGAAGATTAAGAGAAGATTTGATCATGAACTATAAGTACCTACGTAGTGACAGTATTTCTGACAGCAGATGTCTCTTTAATCTAGCAGAAAAAGGCATAACAAGACTTAATGGCTGAAAGATGAAGCTAGGCAAACTCAGACTAGAAATATAGGGCATGAAAACATATCTAAGCATATTGTTGTCCCTTTTTGATCTGTTCAGCACTCTAAGAGTGTTCCTGTTGGGAGTAGAAGTTGATGGTAGCCAGTTATTTCTTTGATGCAATCTTATTTATTTACAAGGAATGTACCAAGTCCTGTGTCTCTGAATGCAGAAGGATCCAAGAACAAAAAAGAAGTTCCTTAGCTTACCAGCCCCTTTAGCTAATACCAGGCCCAAAAATGCTCTTTCTAAGGCCTTGTCTACACTGGCAAGTTTCTGTGCAGTAAAGCAGCTTTCTGCACTGTAACTCCTGAGGTGTACACACTGCCAAGCCGCTTAGTGCACAGAAACTGCGCAGTTGCAGCACTGTAAAAAAAAAAAAATAAAACACCATGATGAGAGGCGTAGAGCTTTCTGCGCCGGGGTACAGCATCACGGTGCCAGTATAGACATCCTGCTCGATTACAGCGCTGTGGTTGGCCTCTGGGAGGAGTCCAACAATGCTTGTTCTCACCTCTCTGGTCATCAGTTTGAACTCTACTGCCCTCCCCTCAGGTGACCAACCGTCATCCCCATCCCTTAAATTCCTTTGGAATTTTGAAAGTCCCCTTCCTGTTTTCTCTGTGACACATGCAGTGGTCTCAGCGCATCTTTCCAGGTGGCCATGCCTGCTCCATGCACCAGGCGATCCACACTTGAAACAATGCTGAGCTGCTGGACCTCATCAGCATTTGGAGAGAGGAGGCTGTCCAGTCCCAGCTGCGCTCCAGCCATAGGAATTATGATACCTACAGACAGATTTCACGATGCATGACAGAAGGGGGCCATGACACTGCAGTGCAGGGTCAAAGTGAAGGAGCTGTGGAATGCCTATCACAAGGCATGGGAGGCAAACCAACGTTCCGGTGCTGTGCCCACAAGCTGCCAGTTCTACAACGAGCTGGACACGATATTCGGTGGCGACCCCACCTCCACTGCGAAGGCCACTGTGGATACTTTGGTGGCTTACGTGCCAGTCGAGAGTGGACCGAGCCAGGAGGAGGAAATCTTGGACGAGGAGTGGGAGGGGGACCCAGAGGCAGAGGACGACTCGGCGGTCAGAGATGCATGGAGCCCAGAGCTCTTCTCTGCCACAGAGGAGGCTAGCCAGTCACAGCTGTCAAATCTTGGAAAAGCACAAACAGGAGAGGAGGCCTCTGGTAAGTGGCTTTGATTTTAGGAATCGCTGAAGCGAGTTGTTGGGGGCAGGAGGGTTGCAGAAAGCAGGCTTGTGTCTGTATGATGCACGTACCACCACATGCCTAGTCTGAGCGGCGGAACAGGGTGTTGATTGACTCCCTCACTTCATGGGAATCTGCCTCAGAGATCTCCAGGAAACTCTCATGGAGATACTGGCAATCCGCGGCCGCAGGTTCTTTGGCAGAGCTGCTTTGTTTCTTGCCCCATTGAGGGTAACTTTCCCACGCCACTCCGCTGTGACTGGTGGGGGGACCATTGCTGCGCACAGGCAAGCCACATAAGGGGCAGGGCGGAACTGCAGTCTTGGAGAAGACCCTCCCTTGATTCTCTGCTTACCCTCAGCAGCGAGATATCTTCCATAATGAACACAGCCTGTGGAAAATGTGGGGACAGGAATGATTATAAGGCCCCCGCTACAGTGCTGGCTCTCCCCAAAAGTCATGTGCCCAGTGTACAGTACGGTCCTGGAACACTGATTTCCCCTGCCCCTGTGGTTACTCACCATTTTGGGGCTCTTGTGGCTCATGTGTGCTTGCCTGGGGTCAGCCAGTTAGTGACAGGTATGTGAATAGTGGCTGTGTTTTAAATCAGTGGTCTCTGTGTTGCAAACAATACTGCTTCTGTAAAAGGTTGCATTTTGGCTTCACAGATATGATCTTGGGAGCCCAGCCTCCCTCTTTGTTATCACCGGCTGAGCGGCTGCCCAGAATTAGAAAGCAGCCACGAAAAACTAAGGAGGACTTTCTGTGTGATGTCATGATGCAGTCCGCCACTGAGAAACAGGAATTGAAGTAGTGTCACCAGAACAAAGCCACGGAGCAGCTGTTAAACATTATGGAGCACCAAGTGGACACGCTCCAGGTGCTACAAGCACTGCAAACTGAGCAGCTCCGTTCCCGTCCTCCCCTGCAGCTGGTGTCGCAAAACTCTTTCCCATGCAGCCCCCAGACACCACCAACACACTCTTATCAACCTCCTGGCTCCACTCTCTACCCGCAGCATTCCACTCCTCCCCCCTCACAGTCCAGCCCTGTGGACTCCCAGTACCCACTGCACTCAACACCCATCCCTCTGCAGTTTAGCCCTGCTGAAGTACAGTACCTGCTGCACTGTACTCCAAAGGAGAAGTTTGCATATGATACCTGGACATACACAAATCTTTAACCATCCCGGGACCTCGCTTCCTCCTGGGACCCTTCCTTCCTCCAACCCCCACAGTGCTGATGTGGGGTTTTTTTGTTTGTCACTCTCCTCTGGTGGTTGTTTTTTGATAAAATAATTGTTTTGGTTTGAAAGCATCTTTATTCCATTAATTGAAAGCAAACAGAGCCCTGCAGAGCAACAGGCAGTGTTTTTACATCTTCATAGTGCATCATCTGCACCAATCATAATCACCTCTTAGCATTACAAGCACTGCACTCCCGAGCATAGCAACAAATGTTAATGGCTTTCAGCTTCAAATTGCTGCCTCAAGGCATCCCTGATCCTTATGGCCCTGCGCTGCACCCCTCTAATAGCCTTGGTCTCTGGCTGTTCAAATTCAGCCTCCAGGCACTGAGCCTCAGCAGTCCAGCCCTGAGTGAAGCTTTTACCCTTCCCTTCACAAATATTATGGAGCGTACAGCATGCGGCTATAAGCATAGGAATATTGTCATCGGCCAGGTCCAGACTCCCATATAGGCAGTGCCAATGGGCCTTTAAACGGCCAAAAGCACATTCAACAGCCATTCTGCACTTGCTCAGCCTGTTGTTGAACCGCTCCTTGCTGCTGTCAAGGTGCCCTGTGTATGGCTTCATAAGCCACTGCATTAAGGGGTAGGCAGGGTCTCCCAGAATCACAATGGGTGTTTTGACTTCCCCTACGGTGATCTTCTGGTCCAGGAAGAAAGTCCCTGCTTGCAGCTTCTTGAACAGGCCAGTGTTCCAAAAGATGCGTGTGTCATGCACCTTTCCGGACCTGCCTGTGTTAATGTCCATGAAACGCCCACAGTGATCCATAAGCGCCTGCAGAACCACTGAGAAATACCCCTTGCGATTAATGTACTAGGTGGCTAGGTGGTCTGGTGCCAGAATTGGAATGTGCGTGCCATCTATCACCCCTCCTCAGTTAGGGAAGCCCGTTTGTGCAAAGCCATCCACAATGTCACACATGTTGCCCAGAGTGACGGTCTTTCAGAGCAGGATGTGATTAATGGCCCTGCACATTTCCATCAACATGAGTCCAATGATCGACTTTCCCACTCCAAACTGGTTAGTGACTAATTGATAGCAGTCTGGAGTAGCCAGCTTCCATACACTTCTCCAGCAACAGGGCAGCTCTCATTCTTGTGTACTTGTGCCGCTGGGCTGGAGTGAGCTCATAACACAGTCCCATGAATGTGGCTTTCCTCATCCGAAAGTTCTGCAGTCACTGCTCGTCAACCCAGACCTGCATGACGATGTGATCCCACCACTCAGTGCTTGTTTCCCGAGCCCAAAAGCAGCATTCCACTGTGGTCAGCACCTCCATAAATGCCACAAGCAATCTCGTGTTGTAGCTACTATGTGTGGCAAGATCAATGTCTTCTTGCCTTTGTAGTTTAAGGAATAACTCCACTGCCACATGTGATGTGTTAGTGAGAGCAAGCAGCATATTGGTCATCAGTGTGGGATCCATTCCTGCAGACCAAAGAGGCAGAGTGTGCATTACACAAACCATTGAAAGATGGTACCAAATGCGGACGGAAGCACAGGGATTGCTGGGATGTGAAGCAATGCATCACAGGGCACTGGGACAGGACCCAGGATGCCCTGTGACCCCCTCCGCCTTCCCACAACTCTTAGCAGCAGAAGAGGAAGAAGTGCTCTGTGGGATAGCTGCCCAGAGTGCACCGCTCTGACTAGCGCTGCAAGTGCCACAGGTGTGAACACGCTAGTGTGCAGGCAGCTGACAGTGTGAACACACAACTGCGGCTTCCCTTCAGCGCTTTCTGAGCAGTGCTGTAACTCTGCCAGTGTAGACATATCATAACTTTTTCTAGGGTCAAGCTGTGCTTACAGGCTCCTGCTTGGCATTTCTTGCCTCTTTTTTTCTGCTTCTCTCTTTTCTTATCTGTAACCTCCGTTTCTGTGTGTTCTCTCACCCTCACACGCACACCTAGCAAAACAATACTCGGTCCAAAGGTTCCTGGGTGGGTTCACACATGCCTTTTATCTAAGATGGGAGTTATGTTAATACTTAGTTTAATTGAAGGGTGAGTTCACACTTATTAACCTCACTGGGGTTTTAACCCAACCCACAACAAGGCTTGACCCAGCTCATAACTGTGACCAATTAGGGATGAATATTTTTAAGTGCTCCACTTAAAATTATTCTTGAGAATGGTACAGAATTGCACTGGGATGACTGGGAAAATTAAAAACTTTGGGGAATTAAAAAGTTATCACACAAGGAAGGGTGTTGAAATACTAAGTGCTTGTCTTCATGTACAGCCACTGTAGCACTTTAGTGAAGATGATACTATGTTGATGTGAGACCTTCCCTTGTCAGTGTAGTTAATCCACCTCTGTGCAAGGTGGTAGTTATGTCAATGGGAGAAGCTCTCCCATCAAAATAGCATTGTCTACATGGGGGGCAGGGTTAGGTTGGTATAATGACGTTGCTTGGGGTGTGGATTTTTCACACCCCTGAGCAATGTAGTTATACCGATATAGGTCTGTAGTGTAGACCTGGCCTTTGAAACTTATAAAGAATCTAAAACCTCCATGGATACAAGATCACACAGGATGGGGTGCCCATATACTTCCAAAGCACTTACTAAAACACAGAAGAACTATTAGAATATAAGAACTGCCATACTTGTTCAGACCAATGGTCCATCTAGCGCAATATCATGTCTTCAACAGTGGCCAGTATCAGAGCTTCAGGGGGATGTAGGGAACAGAGCAGTTGGAGTGATCCAGCCCTATCTTCCCCTCCCAGATTCTAGAGAGACAAGGTGTATCCTGGGACTGACAAGGCTACAACAACCCTGCATAGCTCCCAGATTATGGCAGTCAACGTTTAGGGTCACCCCAAACTTGGGGTTGCATCCCTGATAGCCACTGATAGAGCTATTGGCCATGAACTTGTCCATTTCTTTTCTGAATCCAGGTATCCTTTTGATCATCACAACTTCCTATAGCAATGAATTCCACAGTTTAATCGTGCATTCTGTGAAAAAGTACTGTCACCTGTTAATTTCATTGAGTGACCATGGTTTTTGTATTTTGGGAAAGGATAAATAACACTTCTCTATTTACTTTTTCCACACCATTCATGATTTTATAGACTCTATCATATCCCCTGTGGTAGGCAGGGCATTTCTCAAAGGTCACACTCATGTGGATTCAAAGCCCTTTCCCCTTTTCAGATGTCCTGTTTGGGATTTGGTAAGTCTTTGGCCAGTTTGTCAAATGTTTTCCTCTTGGCTACTCTGTAACGAGGGTCAGTCGTCTCTAAGGCACAGCAGCTTTCCTCCTAGTTGCTGCCCTTCCTGTGACCAGCCCTCCTTTCTAAGCTTACTGCTTTCAACTGGGTCAGGCTCTGCAGGTAAAGCTGTTTGGTAGGGATTGAGGCCAGAGATGCTCATGAGCCTTCTCCTGACTGGGGGGAGCATGTCCCATCACATTCCCCCTTAGTCGTCTCTTTTCTAAGATGAACAGCCATAATCTTTTTAGTCTCTCCTTGATGGAAGCCATTCCATATCCTTGATCAATTTGTTGCCTTTCTCTGAATCTTTTCCACTTTCACTATATCCTTTGAGATGTGGTGACCAGAACTGGACACAGTATTCAAGGTGTGGGCACACAACGGCTTAATATAATGGCCTTTTGATATTTTCTGTCCTGTTTTCTATCACTTTCCTAATAGTTCCTAACACTCTGTTAGCCTTTTTGACCACTGCTGTACTTTGACCTGAAGTTTTCTAAGGACTATCCATGATGGCTCCAATATCTCTTTCATGAGTGGTAACAGCTGATTTAAAACCCATCATTATATATGTGCAGTTGGGATTATTTTTTCCACTGTGCATTATTTTTCACTTATCATGTTGAAATTCATCTGCCAATTTGTTGCCCATTCACCCAGTTTAATAAGATTAACCTGTAACTCTTCACTGTCATCTTTGGATTCAACAATCTCAAATAATTTTGTATCATCTGCAAAGTTTGCCACTTTACTGTTCACTCCCCTTTCCAGAACAGTGGAAAAAATATTAATGAATATGTGACTAGCACAGGTCCCAGTACAGATCCTTAAGAGACCCTGCTCTTTACCTCTCTCCATTGTGAAAACTGTTCATTTAGACTTACCCTTTGTTTCCTATCTTTTAACTGGTTACTGATCCATGAGAGGCACTCTGTTACCCCACTACTACTTAGTTTCTTTAAGAGCCTTTGATCAGGGACCTTGTCAAAGGCTTTCTGAAAATCTAAGTACATTATATCCACTGTATCACCCTTATTCACATGCTTGTTGACAGCCTCAGAGAATTCTAATAGATTAGTGAGGCATGACTTCCCTTTACAAAAGTCATGTTGACTCTTCCCCAACAAATCATGTTTCTCTGTGTGTCTGATAATTTTGTTCTTTGCTATAGTTTCTACCAATTTGCCTGGTATTGAAGTTAGGCTTACTGGCATGTAATTGTCAGGATCACCTCTCGAGCCCTTTTTAAAAATTGGCAGTACATGACCTACCTTCCTACCTACCTGTTCTCTGATTGAAAAAGAAATACAGGTGATTGTTTGTTTTTGGTTGTGAGTGCTTACATGAATGTGTTCATGAGCAGAAACAGAAACAAACAATAAACCATTGCAAGCCACGTCACAGAAACCATAGTGCAAACCACCATCCAGACTTTAGAAAATGATCATGAGATTGTAGTACTAGATAGGATTATGAAGTTGTCTGACAAGTCTCCACTGGTAATACACATCAGAACCAATAACATGGCATCATGTGGAACTATACAGATTATAGAAGACTTTAGGGAACTTGGAAGTGAGTTAAAGAAAAGTCCTACTGATCTTCTCAGAGATCCCTCTGGCCCCAGAAGTGAAAAATACTCAAAGTGAACTGTTGGCTGCATAACCTGCGTGAAACTGAATGTTATGGTTTTGTGAAATACTGGGTCAGATTCCAGTGGGAATGGGGGCTGTACAAAAGTGGCCTGCATCTCACAGACTAATCTTCTTGGTGGGAGGCTAGCTAGAGTAGCCAGAAAGGTGTTAAACTAACAACACAATGGGAGGGTACTAAGGAGAGAAATATGGTACAAAATCAAACTGTATCATGAATAACTTGAACCAATGTTACAAAGAATATACAGAGATTTTTTTTCAATTGCTTATATACCAATGCTAAGAGTCTGGGTAATAAGGAGAATTGGAAATTCTCATTGATGGGAAGAAATTTGATATAATTAGCATTGCTGAAACTTGGTGGGACAATTTGCATGACTGGAATGTTGAAATCACTGATTATAACCTGGAAAAATACAGGCAAAAGATGGAGTTAAGGTCACATGATCTAGTCACATATCCTTCTATGCTTCAATGAGTCATAGCAAGGGCCATTACCCATATTCTGGCTAAAATGTCCACAGGAAAGCCCATCAAGTGGGGATAAGCTTCTTCCATGGCCCGTTGTGTTCATCAATGGGCCATCAACTTGAATGGTCCATTCACAATGTGCTGCTCAGACTGGACATAAATTAACTACCTTGTGAGTGTTACCACAGGAGCAAACACAGCTTGAAATACTGGTACACAGTCAATATTCATAACTTCAAATACAAATATGATACATACATATGAATAGGTTAATCATATTCAGCAAAGCATATCTTTTCCATTGACACCTTACATGACATACTTTGTATAAGATTTGTTGCAATTATATAACAGTGCTAGCAACAAGGATCTACATCAGTGATTCTCAAAGCGGGTCCGCCGCTTGTTAAGGGAAAGCCCTGGCAGGCTGGGGTGGTTTGTTTACCTGCCGTGTCCGCAGGTTTGCCCAATTGCGGCTCCCACTGGCCACAGTTCGCTGCTCCAGGCCAATGGGGGCTGCGGGAAGCGGTGCAGGCCGAGGGATGTGGTGGCCACCCTTCCTGCAGCCCCCATTGGCCTGGAGTGGTGAATCATGGCCAGTGAGAGCCACGATCAGCCGAACCTGCAGACGCGGCAGGTAAACAAACCAGCCTGGCCCACCAGGGGCTTTCCCTGAACAAGCGGCAGACCAGCTTTGAGAACCACTGATCTACATGGTCATATTTTAATCATATAATGTCACAGCTTCAAAGGGACTTGGGGGTTGGGGTGCACTGATTGTTAAGCTGCAAAGCAAAGTAAGGACTGACATTGCCCAGGGTAGAGTGCATGTGTGGCTAGCAGACCACAAAAGAACCACTGAAATCACATGAGATTCCTGGTTGCTCTTTGCTTGAGGTTGACACATATCGATTTGAATTTCTTGGGAAAGATTACCTCATATTCCTGGTGTAATGCTACCTGCAGTCACTCAAGAGCATGCAGACAGTTAGGAACCAGGGCACAAAGCCGAAATTGGTTGTGAGTTCTATACTTCACTCTCACCAACCAATTATCAAATGGAAACTCCTCGGTCATTATAACTGCTTTACCATGCAGTCACAGACACCGTCCTTGGGTACTCCAATCTATCTTGCTACCCAGGTGAACATAGCTTTGTGGTAGATGGTCCCTTACACCAAGAATCACAGCAATCAGGTTACTCCCAGTCCCAAAGGACCAGTCACTCACCCCAGGTCAATTTCACCTTGGATCTCCTATGAAAGGCAACGCTTGTAGCCAATCCTATAATAAACTATATAAAGATTTATTAATAGAAAAAGGAAATCAGAGATTTATTTACAAGGTTAAAGTGGGTAAACATAGATACATAAATGAGTTACAATCTTAAGTCTCAAAAGGTAATAGAAGCTTCTATAATCAGCAAGTGCTATATGTTCTTTCAGGCTAACCCAGGCTTAACAGCTGGGGACCTCTTGCTTATGCCCAAAAATCTTTGCGCCCCCCCCCCCCCATGAGAGTCCAAGCAGCAAAGAGATACCAATTCCTTTTCACGTTTTTTTTTATCCTGCTCCTGCCATATGCTCTGAGCTGCAGACTCAGCTGATGGGAGGAGTCTACTTTCATGACTCACCTTACGGGGAGGAGAGCCCAACAACAGAAGTCTTTTGTCCTCTTGTTGGCAGCACCCAGGGAAATTCCAAGTTGCAACATCCCACGGTAGTCTGTCTGGCATCATTGGCTCTTTCCTTCTCGGAAGGGCGTAACACTTTCTGTTGAAGATCAGCCCTCACACTAATTAATGTCTCTCTCGAGTCTGGTGATTTAAAGAGTCACAGAGGTTCAAATACAACCACTCATATAATACCTTACAATATGGCACACAGATGTTATAGGTGAAATTAGTGCATGCAGCAACTCATAAGTATTCAATAAAGTCTAAACACTAAGCACATTCTTATGAGTCTAATACCTATTTTAACAATACTTAACACACAGGTGAAGCAGACTGATTCCAGCTAGGTATCTGTCAGTGTTCAGTTGAGACTTGGGGATCTTGGCATGAGCTGGCACCTGGTCTGCCAGCATGACTTACTGTTCAAATGTATCTGAAATTGAGCTTTTGCACAGCAAACTGAGTAGCAATTGGAAATCACAGTTTGCATGCCATGGGATTCCAGGCGAATTAATAACAAATAAAGGCCCACGTTTCATGAGTGACTCATTTCAGCAATCTCTTTGATATGTTATGAATCAAAGTACTCCACACCAGCCCTTATTATGAACAGTCAAATGGGTTAGCAGAAAAGTCAGTATAAATAGCAAATAACTTGATTTTAAAAAGTGCTGTCAGATTCAAGGAATCCATGTTTGAAACTGTTGGAATATCACAACACACCCCACAGAGTTTTATTGGAATCATAAGTCAGGAGACACATGGACAAGGATAAAAATCTTAATGCCAATATCTGACTAGTTTATTGAGCCAATTAATCCAGAAGTAGTTACATAAAAGCTACATTGCAGGATGCCAGAACAGAAGTACTACAACAAGAATACCAAACAGTTACCTTTATTACAAGTGGGAGGGAATGTTAGATTCCAAACAGAAAGTGGTTGTTACCTGTGAATGTAAAACTATATGCATCAGCACCAAGGCTATATGCCATAATCACTTCCAGGAGATCATTCCAATAGGAGGACTAGCAGACATCTAACCAAGGAGGAGGCTGACTCTGTTTCTTGAAGACAATCAGACATTGGCATGCACTGACGGAGGAGACACATGCCCATCCAGTCATTGACAATGAAAAACACTAGGAGCAGCAAACAAGTGGTGGTGATCCCACTTCCATAGCTGACCAAGCCACCACATAAAGAACTGTTTTGAGAACAAGGTGTGGCTCTGTGGTCAGGAAGCCATCAAAATTCAGAGGTAGTAACTGCTGACTGGTTAGCTTATGCTTGCTTTTATATTTGGGAATATATTTTGTTTTCATTTGACTTTTTTTTTAAATAAAAGGAAATCTATAACAATAAACACTGGAATCAGAGGCTGCTGACCCCGCAACCTTGTGACAGGGCAATCAATTTCTCAGTCACGTGCCAAAAAATAGTTGAATCTCCTCCCAGTATTCCTGTATTTCAGAGCAGGGCCAGCCACTTTCATCACAGGGTCACTGGCAGTGACAACAGCAGTAGCATTCCCATATCCTGTAGCTGAATCTTCCCTCGTGGAACCACTAGTGGAAGAGGCTGAAGAGGGCAAGAGGCAGGGAAGCTGCGATTGCTGTTGGAGCTACATAAGAGTTCCAACTGCTGGCAACAACTGGAGTAGAGGACATATGGTAGGCTTAATGTCAACAGCAGAGATAATCTGGGCAGCCTGATTGTAAGAGGTTCATTCCCCATCATGAAGCAGTGGGTGCAGAGCAAGTGTGGGCAGTTTGCATAGCTTAAAAAAAGCTTCATGGTAGATGGGAGGCTGAGGGGAAAATGAGCCAATCTCTTTTAGGTCTCCCTATTTTAAATTCTTTCTACTCTGAAAAGTGACTCTATAAAAATGACATGATGAGGCTCCTTGTTTCATTATATCATTAATTTCCATATGAAATATATTTGGTTTACAAATAGGTCTCTGGGAGTTTAACCATGTGCCCTGCAAACTTAACCCATGATCTAAGTTAAGCTATTCTGCTATTCACAGAATCATCAGTAATAAAGATGTTGTAGGCAAAATTCTACCTTCAGTTATACCTGTGCAATCCCTGTCTTCAACTTATCTATCTGATTTCTAATTCACTTATCACTTTTAGACCCAAGTGCTAATACATTGTCTTCAATGGGATTGTGACTGAGGGCACAATTTGCCTCTGTCTGCACTCCCATCAAGCAGCCTGACCAGTAAGGTAGGCCTCTCACTGTGGGAGGAAGGGGTGGCTGGGATAGCTACACAAAACTCTAATCATTGGAACATCGCAGTTCTGGTCAGGCACATGCCAAAAAAATCCCAGTTCATTCTGCCATAGCTGCATGAGCTTACAGGGCTAACATAAAAAGTAGGAAACACCTATTCGTATTGAGCTAAGTGAATACAACTCTGTATGCACACAGGGATCAGCTTTTCTGAGTAGAACTGCTCTGTTCAAACCTGCTGCTCTGTAAGGAGCAGGAATCAGACACCTTCACCTTTGCAAAATGGAAGTCTGTTATTGCCCGACTGGAAGGGAGCGCTTGCTGTCCACACTCCCAGCAGGCTGCCCTACCAGTAAGTTTACCACTGGGCTGGGGGAGGAAGGGGTGGCCAGGATAGCTGCACAAAACTCCAATCATTATTTATTTATTTATTACCTTAAGTGTGTCTGGCTCAGTGGTGCTGGAACAATTTGTATACTGGGGGGTGCTGCAAGCCATTGACCCAAACTGTAAACCCTGTATATAATGGAAACCATTTCAAGCCGGAGGTGCAGCAGCACCCCGGCACCCCTAGTTCCAGCACCTATAGTCTGGCTTTCTGCAGGCAGGTGGCCCACTTCTGATAAGTGGCAGTAACTTTCAAACAGCTTTTCAAATGATTCCTTTGACCCTTCATAATTACGAAGGTGAAAGCAAGCTGGTGCTCATAAGAGAGAGGACACACTTGTGAAGACTGGGACTCAGAAACACTGGGATCAGTGCCTGGCTCTTCCACAGCTTTTCTATCTCATCATGGGGGAGGGATAGCTCAGTGGTTTGAGCATTGACCTGCTAAACTCAGGGTTCTAAGTTCAATCCTTGAGGGGGCCACCTAGGGCAAAATCAGTACTTGCTCCTGATAGTGAAGGCAGGGGGCTTTCAAGGTCCCTTCCAGTTCTAGGAGATAGGATAGGATGTCTCAGTCACTCTTCTATAAAATGGTAATATTTCTTTTTTGCCCCTCTTCACCTAGTCTGCTTAGACTGTAAACTCTTTGGGGCAGGGACAGTCTTTTCCGCTGTGTACGGGTAGCAGTGAGCACAGTGGGAACCCGACTGGTTGAAATGTCTAGCTGCTATTGTAATACAAATAATTACAAACAAAAAAGAATTTGTACATCAGAACTTCAGCGCTTTAGTCTTTTGCTTACAGTTATAGACCTCAACAAGCACTACTGATTTCAGTGCTAAGAAATTGTAATGAGTGATGTTATTATCTTCCTGCTTTGATGATTTGAGGTCATGATCTTAAGTTATATTAACACATATTGGGCTAAATTCATCACTGGTGTAAATCCATTGTTTTCAGTAGAGATCCAGCGGTTCTGCACTACTGTTCTGCTTTGCTGTAGCATGACATTTTGACCCAAATAATATGCTGTCTTTTTGATAGTGAGGTTTCAATGCCTAAACTGAATGAAGTTATAAGGGAGCATGTGCTCTCCTTGCTCTTGTACCTTGTGAACAAATGTTAATGGGCTGCACCCATTGCTCGGAGCTGAGGACAAGTTTCCCAAGGCCCTGGGCCACTTTGGTTTATATACACACTGAAATGTGCAGTTCACTGAGTTGGGAATTTGTTGATTGCATGATCTGGGTACAGACAAACAGAAAAGGAACCTCAAGTAATTGGGTAAGTCACTTGCCAGTGCAGCACAGATATAATTTATGTTCTTTGGCCTGGAAGGATATCTTTTAAAGGACATAAGAACTTTCAGTAAGGTGAGTCTTATTGCTCTATGATTGTCTAATAACTGAGTTTTTCAAGTAGCCCTCCATATTTCTTTCTAGCTGAATGTTTAGTAACAACCTTACATGAAACAGAATCTCTTATTTTTGGTCCACATTTTATTTCATATCAGGTCACTGGAGGGTGAATTTGAATCATGTGACTCAATATCACCACATTAGTAGTAACTTGTTACCTTGAAATGCATAGACCTGTGTAAATTAGAATAATACTGTGCCATTCCCAAGAGTGGTTCATAGATGGTAGACATGCCACACTACATATTACTTCTACAGATCTAGTATCAGTACTTGTTTTATCCTCTTGTAATTCAGCTTGGGTCTGAACTTGCGGTCCCTGTGCAGGCAAAACTCCTCATGGGAGGCCTTTTCCTTCTTGGGTGAAACCAATCAAGCTACAAAGCTTTTGAATGTTATAAAAGTATAACACAGTGAAATCAAATGGATAAAGCTGCTGATTTAACAAAGCCTGGGTGCCACTTCTCTTAAAGGAGAAGATTAATGTATTCACCTTTATGCAAATCTAGCCCATTAATGAAAGGAAATTGGTTCAAAAACACCCTTAGTAGCGCTTTCCGTCGGTGACATCTCACCGATGTTCACATTACAAGATATGCCACACATATTCAACATCTGCATCTGAACCTTTTTTTAAAGAAGTATTCCTAATGTAACATCAAATGGCTTTGGGGGCAGTCTATAAGAATGGGTTAAAATTAATATTCATTACTGTTGAAATAGTGAATTCAAAGAACAATTAAAACAATTCAACTTACAATAATTGACCTTTGCCTTTTCTCTCTAAAGTCCAGTGGTTAAGTAGAAGTATATAGGTGAGTGTGTGTACTTGTTTATATAGCTCCAGAAACATAATTGAGCGCCAGCTACATTCCTGATAGATTTTTATATTAAAATCGCTATTGAGGGATCAAGATCTGTTTCCGTTTGTCAGGTTTAATTTCCTATTAAGCAAAAATCTTGTTTCTCTTTAGCGTCAGATGTAAGTCTTGAAAGACTTTAGGGCTACCCAGAAAAAAAAAAATGCGGCAAGCTGATCTTAAAGTGGCAGCTTCTCCTTATTAGAGTATCAGTCCCATTTTTAGCTAAAACACACACACCTTTGAGGATCTTCCAAAGAAAGCTCAGCAAGAAGTTTTTAGAAGGACTGTTGTTCTCTAAAAGATATTTTGCACGTTTGGTAGAGAGAAGCGATCGATGTTTCTTTCGACTGAACATTTTTTCTGTTCGGAATAAGTTGGTGTTTTTCCAGGGTACCGGTAAATTCAGACAATTGTAATGTTGTCTGTACAATACCTGTAATTTAAATAAGGTGTTTTATCCAGTATATTTAATCTCCTGTCAACATCATTTAGCTTCTAAAATTTATTCCTAACAAACAGTCTTTATTAGCCAGTTTGGAAATAACATGTGGTATTGTTTAAAATATAATGCAGCTTCAATTTTGATTAACAATCATCCGCAGCTCAATCTGAAATAAACCGGGGTTAAATTGCACGTCTGGTGTAAATGTTGAAATAGCTACAGTTCTACATTTGCCCCAAGGTCCATAGGTGCAAACCCTGCTCCACGGAGGTCTATAAACAGTGGGCTTAGCATGCAAAGCTTCCACCGCCGCGATTTAATTGTTCGCTCCCGTTTAAGTGCAGTATTAATGCTGCATGTTACGATTTACTTACTTATTTATTTTTACCATGCCAGTGTGCAGAATGTGCCAGTAGAACTCTCACTGTCCCAGCTCCAGGTCCGCCTGTCCCCGAGGACACCAATTAAAGGCACTAATTGGACAGCAATACATCAAAGTCCGCTCCTGAGATTGGTTCCTTGGAGCTTCAGGAATCCTTTGGTTTAGGCTTTTGTTTTATATATAAATATTGCACAACATTTCCATGTAAAACAGGCGCCTGAAACGTGAAGGCGGCTCTGCTAGTCTGGGTCCTGTTATGGTATTTTCTCCACAATAATCTCATTCACTGGCCAAGCGTAGAAGACAAATCTATATTTATAGTCGAGATCTGTCCAGTGTAATGAAATGTTTAGCTCCAGTTACAGTTAGATCAAAACAATACCCGAAAGACAGAAAGTGACCACCTCTCCACACTTCTTAAATCATGTGTACAACAATTTTTACAAAGATAAAACTTTGAATAATTCTAGTGACAGCAAAAACATTTACACATTCTTGGTTTCCTCACAGAAGTGTGACTTGGAACTGTTTCCTCCAGGCATGTAAAAATACCCCTTACACCAGGCAAAACCTACAAACTGCTTTAAATGAGCAATATTCGTCTGTGAATTAAGTTTTCCCACTTGGAAGATTTCAGATAGAGGTGACCAAACTTGTGGGACAGAAGTTTTGTAAATCGGTCACGAAATGGAAACAAATTAAAAAATATTTCCTTAATATAACCAATGCGATAATTGCTATGCTACGTATATTCAGAGACTCTGACTTCACAGTGGTGAGGTATAAGTGGATTATGTTTATGTGTATGGATAGTGTACATAGGGCAATCGGTGCTGTACACAAATGTAAGAAGACCAGTCCCTGTCTCGTAAGAGCTCACAGTCTAATCAGGCATTTCCTCCAGGCTTTTTGACAATGCCCCCACACTGAACCACACCTGGGAAGCAGGTACTTGTTCACTTTTCACCTTTAAGCATCGGAGTAAAACAAAACTAGCCCTTAGAGCACAGGAAAGCGCTCAGTGAAGCTTCTTATAGTAAATATTTACCAGATTTTAGCTAGTCTCAGTTATTGCAGTGTGTGTGTATGTGTGTGCGCGCTGGGGGGGGGGGGGATATTGCACAGGAAACCTGGAGAATAAGCCAATCCTGTGAAGTTACCTTCTCCCCTCCTTTCCCTCCCCACCCTTCAAAATACAATAGTTCTCTTGATTATCTAGATTTTCGGGTTCGAAGACGTTTAATTAACCCATAGCTAACTGCGACCTAAGGGTTTTCCAGCTTCAGCATGCCAGCGTCAGAAAGAAGAGGCAATTGTTTAGACGAACAACATAATATTCTTTTGGAGAGGGTCACTGATACATACCCAGCTGAGGGGAGAAATTGGAAATATCTTTTATTTCTCCAGTTTGGCTCATCTTTCCACATGATGGAACAAATAAGCCACTTTGCTACTTCTCTGCAAAGTTCGGCAGGTCCCCTTCAAAACATTCAAGGTGCATAACATAGTCGCCTGAAAACCCCCCACCCCTTGGACATCCCTGTCTTCCAGTGCATATTGCCACAGCTGTGCAAAAAGAGACAAAATGATGCTCTGATCTTGATTCAAAGGGTTAACCGTCGTGCGGTGGGTAAGGGTGTAGGTACTGGTTAGGCGTTGTATTTATTTATTTATTTATTTATTTATGACATTGCTGTCATGAAAAAAGCACAGCTGGTCCCATGTCCAGGAGAAACCTGCATTCAGGAAATCCGTGTAATCTGTAAATAAGCAATAGTTCCCATTGATCATTATTTCAATAAAGAACGTAACAGCTGATATGATCCATACTCGACTTTGCCAGTTGCCTCTTTTAAATGATAACTGCAGCTTCGTTCTCTTTAAATGGAGAGGCTGCCTTTCTCATACAGAGGCGGATATACAGCAAAGCATTTGATCATTTACTGCCCAGGAAGGCATTTGTTTTTCATTTTGAAAACGCTTCCCTATAAGTAATTGTTCTTGTTAACAGTGTATTCCTTTCCCTAGTCTTCACTGCGCTATAAATAATCTCGATGAAGATGCAAGGATATGACTTTCACAAGATTGGACAATTGATTAAATCTGTGACCTGCAATTGCGAATAATCTTGGAAGGCTATTTAAACAGATGAAGGCCTAAATTGTCTTGCTTGTATCTGAATTAATTTCTCATTCATCATCATTATGGAGTGATTGGTCTATTCAGCCTCTTCAGCCTGCTGGAACGAAGCTGGATTTAAATGACACAATTTAAATGCTCTCCAGCTTTAACGAGGCCAATTGAGCAGCTGCAATAAATACAAATATTTTTCTAAACAGCCTTGTTTTAAATAATTACTTAATGCTTTCATGTTATTTCTAAGGGGCAATCTCTGTCTCTGACATCACGAATTCTTCTTTGCTGAAATAGCAGTTCTGCAAACTATTTGGTGTACTTGCTGGTTCTGTGGATATAAATATACGTCTGGCGATTGGTTTATTTAACACTTATCTTGTAAATGTTTAGTGTAACTGTTCTACGTGTATGTAAGTTCAGCTATGGCACAGTCATGCAGTTGAATTTGTTTTAAGGGGTTAAATAGACACAGCGTGTCTGGAGCTAATACGAGATATTTTCTAGTAAACAAACCTATTGAATCAGATGGCACATGTTTGTATTTGAGCTTGGCTTGACTGTTTAAAGATCCTGAAATAGCCATCATTTAATCTCTCATCTGTCATTTAAAAAAACCCCACCCAGATAAAAGCGATTTAGTCTTGTATATGTCTTATGTAATGGTGTCGTCTTCAGCTGTATCTGAAGAGTTTTCTATCGTTTTTTTTTTTTAAGGTCTAGTTTAAAAATTTATCATCATCACCACTCATTTACTATGTATATTTGCTACGGCTGCATATATCTAATTTAATTCGTGAGAGTGAATGACAATGTATTTTGTTTGAAAATGAACTAGCCAAAAGGTTGAGTTATGTTGACAATACGTGAGTTACTTGGGAAGGTGGGAGAAATGGAGGGGGGAAATTGCCCTCTACACACGGTAATAAATGATACCTTAAGAGCATATTAAGCCATTTTGGAAACGAGACTCCAACTCATCTTGACATAATTTTAACTCTATTATGACACTATTGTGACTGGCATGCTATTGGGTCTCAGCTTGACATATGGTGGCGGGTGTTTCCAGTGGCGAAACTCCGCAGTGAAATAATGCAACCAGCGGAGCAGGAGAATAATTGAAAACAAAAGAATCCTTCAGATATACAAACACAAGGAAAGAGCTAATGGGCCCACGTGTCTTTCTGCAGGTGCTGGAAAGCGAGCTAACCATCTAGCAGAAAGCATGAAATATGAAGAGACTATTTTTTAATGATCTAAACACTGGAGCCGGGAATAGTGCTGGGGAAAGCAGACCCGATCCAGTTTAATCATGTAACCTTAATAAAAACATATAGCCTTAGCCGGGAAGGTAAGAGCCGGTTTCGATGTTATCTGGCTAATGGTGCAGAGGGTGACACATAAAGCAAAACAAAGATGGCCAGAGTGCAGATGAAAAGGGCTGAGTGAGATGATGGTAACGGAGCAATTTAATGCACGAGTTACAAAACTGCTCGCTGGGATCATTTAGCCTTAACCCGCTCTCTAGAGCTCATCTTCTTTTATTCAGTTGTTTAAAATGAGCATTATTCCAAACATATGCAATGCAATCAGTTTGGTCACACTTACAAGAACACGCTTTAATAAGGCAATCAATCAAACGCTAACAACCCGGGGACTGCCTGTTGGAGCTGAATTTGGCTGGATGGAAACTGGAACCTTCTGTGTGGCACATGAGGTACCCGACGACAACTCTAGCTTGCTACTGACAAGTGGGACGATGCACACACCGTTTGCTGCAGCTTTTTCCCAGAATATGCAAAACACGGATTACCCAGAGGTTCAAAACGTTCTATCCTGTGTAAATTGTTAACAGGAGGGTAGCTTTATTTGTCTGGCTAGACCTTCGCAGTCCAGGTACCTGTTCTCTTACCCATTCCCCCTTGTCTTTTCTCAACATACCCAGAAAACCTTACCTCAGATAGGGGCCTGATCTAAAGCCAATTTAAATCAATGGATAAACTCCGTTTGATTTAAATAGGCCCATAGTGAAGCTATATACTTTGTCTTGACTTCACCCTTTCCCCCTCTCCCGCCCCCATCGGTTTTTAGAAGCTGTTCCCAAACTGCCGTCGGGATTGGCTTAGAACGTGTTAAAAGAAATCACCCAACATAGCAAAAGGAAAATTTCATTATGAAGTAATGAGTAATTCCCCCAGCAAGATGTATTGTTATGTCTTCAACTTCAATTTCGAAGTAGAAGTGGCCCAATTACCTAGCAAATACAGTCAATTAAAGGCTGCTGATTGGACACGAGGACGGATCATCGATCTTGTACTTTCCAATATCGCTCCAGACACCTCATTTTCCCTCCCTATTAACTGAAAATACGCCTGGCATTACCGCGACCCGCAGCCTATTTACCTGTCGCAGGCAATTTCTGCCCTATGACCGAGCAACAGAGAGATTCACAATCATCTTTGCAGTAGGATCCTCCAAGAAATCCCAGTGGGAAGACAATAACTCCCTGAGGGAGAGTTGTAGAGTGACTATGGCTTGTGTGTGTGTGAGAGAGAGAGCGCATTTCATTTAGATTGCTGGGGAAGAAATGCACAGCCCGGCAATGCCCATCCCAGGCTCCCTGACTACACCTATCCACCGCTCACATACACATGGGATTGCCTAAATAAGTGCAGAGATGTGGTGTATATATATATAATATTAATACGGCTGTGTTCCCAAGAGGAGCAATATGCCCGAGTGAACGCCACAGCCTGCTTCCATCCTGGGGCATGCGAGATTACAACGAAATCCTTGTGCAAGCGAATTTCCCATTGAAGTCAATGAATGATTTGCCACCAGGAAGTCTGCAGGATCCTAGCTAGCTGTGGACAGTTGAAAGAGGTCCTCTTCAGTGTTCTGTCCCTTTATCCCACCTGGCCAAGGTTCATATATTCTGGTTGCTTTACTGTGCTGTTATTCATTCGTTCATATTTCACTGCATTGATTCTTTTAGTGAATGAGATGCATGTTAAGAGAGGCAGGTAAAGCAGCCCCCGCCCCAAACTTTTAAATCTTAATGCCTAGATTTGATTTGGGGCTTTTAGTACACTCCTTTGCCACTATCTGAAATCGCAACCGTCCTATTATTCATAGAGCGAAATACCATTCTAATAATACTTTGGCGTACATGAAAGGCCCATCAGTTTTAATAAAAAAAGGAGATTTCTGCTTTAAAATTGATAGAAAGGGTTGGTCCTTAATGATGAGCGTGGAGAATTCCCACCCCCCTTTGGATCAGTTTTTCGGATAAGCAGTTTTTATTAAAAGGAGAAATGGTTTGAGAGGTATTTGTATCTTTCTTCCTCTTGAGCAGCCACGACAGAAATATGTCATTCGCCCCATTGTCCCGCGGACAAAAAGTCTTAAATGTGACAATAAACTATACAGAAGTTCCTCGGCAATTTAACACACAGTAGATAACAGAGGTGTCAAAATGTCTTTGTTTCAGTGCAACATTTATTTTCCTGACTGTTGAAGTGTAACTAAAAGGAACTGCAAGAAATAGAAACGGTAGTAAGCAGTAATCTTAAGGGTTTTTTTAAAAACAAACACAATAAAAATATTTGTGATACAGTATTAAAATTTGTCTAGCTCTTTATTGCGACATGGTAACATATGGTAACAGTGAATTCTTTGGGCTATTTAAAAAGAGAATTCGTTAAACAATTTCTGTCTTGAAAGAAACTATTAGCCCAATCCAATATTTGTGTTTTTAGAATTTCAGGTTGACAGCTGCACCCCACTCAGACAAAAATCCAAGCAAAATCACGAATACTATCTTCCACTGTAACATACAAGAAGCAAAGGGAAGAAGAAATAAATTAATCTCCAGGAGGAGGAAAGACTTTACACACAAATGGTGTGAAAGTCACATACAAATGCAGAGGTTGGGGAAGGAAGGGGGACGAGGGGAAACTAACAAAAAAACAGCACTCGAATCTAAAACCCAAATGCAGCAAAGGAATAGAAAAGGAATAAGCCAATGGGAGATCTGAAGGTGAAATACAAAGGAAGGAAAATCGCCTTTGCTCTAATTTGCAGACTAGTGATTGTCTGAAGGAGTTCAGCTCCCTGTCACCTAATCTCTTCCCTTGGCGGCTTGTTAACGTTTGGCACAGGGTCTCTGTTCAGAGAATATTATACATTCGACATTCAAAAAGCCTCCTTACATATACATCACTTGCTAATTTCGTCAGTGTGTGCACGTTTCAGCAACTGATAATAGGACATTGTTAGTTAAAGGACAAATAGCTCTGACCCACAAACTGACAGGATCTTTTTTTTTCTGCCAGTTTCTTAAAAATAAAAGTTGGGAGGAAGGAGGAGACGAAATATTGGATTTCTGCTAAAAAACGAAGGGTTTATATTACTGAGACAGGGAGAGAGGTAAAGAGTGCAATTAAACCAGGAAAGTAATGTACAATATGTCACTGTTTTTTATGGCAAAAACATTTTTCTTGTTTCTAGAAATAACAGGATAATACTGTTGAGTTGCTATCTAGAAACCCTTTTAGTTGGTTGTTGAACAATCTGGTAAAGCATAAATCTTTATTTTGTATTATGCACACAAGACATTTTATTATCAGCAATTTTTCTTTCAAGTATTTCAGATTTTACTTTTCAGTCACGTATAATTGGGCATAAAGATTTTGCTGTGGTTTGGAGAAGTTCTGCTCCTTGATAGGTTATCTGGCCATAGGAAATAAAGTCCTAGCTCATTTCTATGGTATATTGTAGAAAATAGTGTATATCAATTTTTGCCTTCATAGTGCAGAAGCCTAAATTCCTCCTTATGCGCTTACATCACTAGTGGTTTTTTTCCCCCTTCTTCTTCATTCCTGTTTTATCTTGGAATGTAAATCCTTCAAAGACAGAGCTATTTTTAGTCTTTTTTCCCCATAGGTGTCCACTTATGGGAGAGAACGCAATTAAATAAACGTTGGATGTAAGTACTTCAACCTTATGTGAGCCCATGAAAGGGGCATATTATTTATAAACCTGAGACGAAGCTTTATCTTGTTAAAGGTACTTCTTCCCGCTGGTCCATGGATACTGAGGTTGCTTTGCTCAGCACCGAGGGTGTGAAAGTGAGAAAAGAGTCAGTCCGGGTTGTGGCTGAACAGGTAAAGTCTGATCCTGAAGGTCTCTGTGCCAGTCCATTGGACTGGCTGCTATGGCAAGCCAAGCATGAGCAAGGGCTGCCTCCAGCACTACTGAGTCCATGAGTTGGGGCAGGGTAAAGAGAAGGATGTCTGAATGCACAGAGCAGTTCTGGTCTAGGGTAAGGATGAGAGAGGACCCTAAAGGTGTCCAGTGGTCTCAGAGGGGTACTGAAAGGGGTGGCAGCAGAGGCCGAGGTGGCGCCAATGCCCATGTGGGAGTAGTAAGGAAGGGGCAGGTGGGATGGGAAGGGGTAGGGAAGATTGCCAGTTGCCGCTGCATGACTCATCATGTACGTGTAAAAAGCAGGATCTGCTGGGTGAGGCCAGGTCATGGCCAAACGCTGCCTCTTGTCCTTCATCCTGCGGTTCTGGAACCAGACCTGGGAGAGACAGAGGAAAGAGAGAACGCTCTTAAAACCTGCACAGGGTCGGGCAGACAGAAAGGCCATGCCAGAAGATGCATTTTGGACACAACTGTTTGCTCCGTCTGTCCTCGCTTCAGACTGAGAGACACCCACCAAAGTCCTGACTGGTACATTCATTTTCCACAGTGAAAATATTGTGTGCGAAGGTTGGTTTGTTGGCGAACGAGAGCTAACCCACTATTTTAACTATATAGGTTGAACTGGCAAAATAAAAATATATCGTTCAAATAATGAGCTGTCATCAAGTAAAAACTACAATTTGTCCACGTAAAAGTTGCTATAAATTTAGAGGGAGATCCAAAGTGGTGGCCTTTTTGTAGGCACTTTTTCTTTCTTACTTCAGAATTGCTCTCCTATTGTACTTGCTGTGTATTTACACACACTCCAAACAAGTGTACCTACCGCCTAGAAGCACTGCATCCTTCGCAGCATCTTGTGAACGCCACCTGGGACATTTGCTGTTCAGTTTGTGTTTTATTTAACGTGGCAAAAGGTTGAAACGTTTCTGTTAAATGCTTATTATTTAAAATTTCCCAGAGTTTAAAGGTAACGAATTCTTAAAATCGGGTGAAAGGAAGATTAAAAACACTTAGAGGCTGGGCTGTCAGAGGCCTCGCTCGCCTGATCGCTGATAACTTTTATTAAAAGCTACCTAGCGCTGCTTTGGTGCAGAAAGTAGCAGGGCGCAGCCGGGAAATGTTTGTTCTGAAAGCGCTTCCCAGCGTTTTGCAAGGAAGCCTGGCCGTTTAGATTTATATCGTGCTAATTGAAAACATGTCCAAGCGGTGTGTACCTTGATGGTGGTTTCTGGCAGATTTAAAGCAGCTGCCAGTTCACATCTTCTGGGCCTGGACACGTAATTCTCCCGGTAGAATTCCTTCTCCAGCCGGGCTATCTGCTCGCGGGTGAAGGCTGTGCGGTAGCGGCGCATCTGATCGCTGGAGTTGCAGGCCAGTGAACCCTGGGAGCCGCCGCTGCCTCCGCTGCCCTTGGGCGGCTCCCCCCCGCTGCCGGGGCTGCCACCGGCCAAAGCCTCCGAGCACTGCCCTGCACAGTGGAGGAGCCGAGAGCAGAGACACACGCGTGATACACAGACAGGGGGGGTCGCCCCCGCCCGCCTCCCCATCGATCCCCTGCTCCCGCTGCCGTTGCCCCCCTTCCTTCTCCCTCCAACACAAGACAGTATCCACAGCATCCTCTGTTCACAGGCGCAGCCCTGTGGATGCTGGGGGCACTGACCCCCGGCTGCCTGGGCACATAGGGCGTAGGGAGTGGGGGCATTTACTTGGTGTTTACTTTCTGGAAGTAAGGGAGTGTGACTTCCCCGGTCCCCTCCTCGGATCCTACCAGGGGCTCTTACTGGTTGCGATGCTTCCTTTACGCATTGTGTGTGGTAGGAGCTGAGCTCCTCAGCACCCAGTTTAAATATCAAGCTATGACTCCCTCTCCCTCCAGTTGCGTGTTTTCTTTTTGTGGGTGTGCGTGTCCGTTCCTACCCCAGTCATCGGCACCATGCAGTGCAGTCGCCATAGCCAGCATTCCCAGCAGCAAACCAATGGCAAATGGCCTTGACAGAGACATGGCAGCAGGCAGAGAGCTCCTTCCTGACCTGGGGGGAGGGTGGAGATTTTGGGGATTCTTCCCTCAGAGTCAATATCCCCTCAGGTTAAGTTTAAATAAAGCTCCTGGGGAAATGACCTTTTTCTGTGCCCAGTCTCCCAACTTCTAGGGACAGAAAAGGAACTGATTTGTTTTTCTTGGGGGGGTGGAAGGAGAGGTGAGGGGGTGGGGTGGCAGAAGTAAAAAGGCCTGGACGCTGCGTTTGCTTTCAAATGCAGCCAGTTCTCATTGTGCCTGAGACCAAAGGCAATTAAATCATTGGGACCATTTCCGAGCTGGCGCCACCGAGACATGGAAGTGACAAGGTAATTTGGACCTTTAACCAACGTGCAAACAGGCACCTACTGCTGCAGCTTTGGCAGCCAGGAGTCTGCAGCGATTTTACGGTCTTTATGGCTGTTTCCGTGCTCATCCAAACACATTTCACCCTGCTCTCTGCCCGCAGTCACACAAACCGTTTGATCTTGCAAAGCCTAGGGAAGGTTGCTCTCAACCCTTGAAAAACGAACACAAAACCGGGGGAGGGGGAGAGGAGAAGGGCTTCCTAGTGCACGCACTACGGAGGAAAAGGCTCGCAGACGGGGTGTGAATTAGGATAAAGTCTTGCTGCAGGAAAACTTGCAAAGGCAACGAACGATATGTTTAAAGGAGGATGCGATTTCGCCCACTCTGATAAGTCATCAGGACTCTTCAGAGCCATATGCGCCTCCGGGTGTGTAACAGCCACATCTGGAACCCCACCCCGTTCCATGCAGAACAAATGCATAAAAAGGAAACGAATTCGGGTACAAAACAACCCGACTCCGGGCCGGTCACTAAAACAAACTGAAGCCTGACAGAGATCTCACGCTCAAGGACACTAGTTACCCAGCGTGGCCGGCGCCCGAGCCCGGGGAAGGGAAGGGAAGGGAAGGGGGGAAGCAATGGGAAGTGGTGGGTACCTTTGCTGGGCTGGTACTCGGCGTTTCCCGTGGCGCAGTCCGGGGTGCAGCTCACCTCGATTTCCTCATAGAAATCCGACTCGGTGTCCGAGCTGCTCTGTTGCCCTTTGCTAGAGAGGGGCTCCGAGGCGAGTTGCTGTCCGGCCGAAAGCAGGGCTGCTGCCGCCGCCGCCGAGCGACTCTCCGGGACCGTCCCTGTCCCTGGAAGCGCTTCCACCTCCTCCTCTCCTCCTCCCCTTTCCCGGGAGGACAAGGGGCCAGATCTGGGGCTCAGGCAACTCCGATGGATCATCTTGTCCTGTGGTTCTTGGACTGGGCTTCCCACTGCTTCTGACAAATTAGAGACTCTCTTGCCAGCCAGAGTGCCAAGTTGACCTCCTTCCAGAAACATCACCATATCCTTTCTGGGTTCCATTGTGGTTTTCTTACCAAAAAAATCCAAGTAGTCCCCCCCCCCCTTTCCCCGCGCCTCCCGCCCCAATCCTGTGCAACGCACAGACCAGTGCAGAGGAGCCCGCGGTGAGATAGGGTGACCTTGTGATGCGAACGCTACACTGTGCAGTGCCGGCTCTGGGAGGGATCACCATTGCCTTCTTCTTTCTAAGCTGTCATTCTTAATGGTGCAATCGTCATTACAGTACCACCGGTGACGCCACACATTGATTGCGGGTGGATAAATAGAAACGTCTGCTACGGCAGAGATGAAAGGAAGAGCCGGAGCTAATGGCTAGCGGTGATGCACCAGGTGTAAGGGCTTGGGATGCGGAGGGAAGTGTGAAAAAGAGATGCATATGGAATTCAGCTGCAAAGAGACTGTAACATGCGGAAAGAGTTCCTCAGGGGGAAGCCTTGATAATTAAGTAACCTTTTGATTTTTCTTTTCTTTCTTTTTTTTTTTTTTTTGAAGCAGAACCTTGATCTAAAACGCACCAGAAGATCCAGAGATGCATTGTAGAAGTGTGAAGCTGCATATTCAAGCCTCGTCTTTCGACGCATTATGTAGTGCTTGCAGCCAGCTTCCTTATCACCGCACATATGAGGTTTTAAGAATCCTTTGCAAACTCGAGGATAAGGAAACGTTTTATTAATATTTCAGTGTATACGTAGCCTGGGTCACTTGTTCCGTTTCAACATTTCTCCTTTGACAGCGTTTGCTTTGTGATTTTCATTGTTACCAAAGGGGTGTTTTAAATGCTAGAATTGGCGCTAATGTGATTACTGCAGTTGTAAACTTCAAATACTATTTATTACTGGTGCGGTTTTCGTAATTGTAGATGTCCTAGCTGTTTAGCACTTACCATTTGAATCTGCTTATTTCTTCTTCCACAGTTTCCATTTGCAAGATGATTTTTCTGCGGTTGGGAGGTTCCCCCCTTTATAATAAAATATTTCTCATACGATTCTATTTTTCGCAAGAAGGGAAAACTTGCCACAAAAACTGCCAGGACGAGAAGCAGGCTCATCAACATAGAAGTTATCAAATCCACTCCTTTATGCAAAATAGCAGATGCTGTGAAATATAAATGGCAGAGGCCACTATTTATACAGTACTTATCAAAAATAAGGAACCCGATCTAAAGATAGTGTATATCTGCATACAAAGCAGTAGCATATGGAGTCCCTTAAGTGTATTTTGATATTTACAACGAGCAGGGGAAGCAACTAATCTATTTTTTAAAATATTTACTTATACATATAGTGTAAGGTAATTTTCACCATCTGTTGTAAGTAGATTATCCGGTCTTTTCAAAATGTTAATGGTTAGTCATGTTACAGAACACGTTCACTCAATTACCTTTCCAATCTGGTAGGGAATTTACTGGCATATTTGAGGTGACGTTGTTTTGATGGGAGAATAGGAAACATAAAGAAAGAAGCATTTTATACATTTACAGCCCTGTGAAGAAGGTTTATGATGATGATAGGGAAAAGAAACCAGGATTTACAATATTATCAGTATATAGGTTAAAAATCTGTATCTGTTTATCTGTATAGGGATAAACATACTACTTTGCGGCAAATCAAATATTTTGATGAGGAGACAGTGACAAAACCACCCTCCGTGGTACTAAATACTATAATAATTTAGGCAATGCACCAGATATGTCTCCAGGTGAATGCGCCGCACAAATTTGTAGCATGCAATATTGATAATCTCCTGAAATGATGAAAACTGAATACTAGATTTGTATTCTGCTCTCTTCCTTGCAAGTTTAGACAGTCTCTGGACCTGCGCCCCTCCTAGTGCTAGAAGAGGAATCGAATTGCAAGATTGGGCACCGGTGGGAAGTAAGATACTTTCTTCTCCGGAAGCTCCAGCAATGTGACGCCCACACCAGTATAACAGTGGTTGGATTGTTTTTAATGTTATCCTTTTTAACCGTTGGCAGAGGGTACCATCTGGAGAGTGAGGGGAGGGGATTCGCAGCTGGGGAGCTGCACTCCAGTTCAATAGAGTTTGAGACGGAAGTTTATGAATAATCTTGAATAAATAGACCCCTTCGCTGATATAAAGCAACCAATGGGTAATGAGGGGGAAAGACACCAAACGATGAGACAGACAAAACTCAGGTTTGTCTTGTTCAATGCCAAATGTATGCAAGTTATTGTCACGGGGTGGAGGGAGGAGTCTTGAAGGTAAGATACAGCATTAAAGTGTCTTGAACAAACTGAAATAACTAATCGGCTAAACTAGTCAGTACTGCTGGGGTACAGATCTGCTCAGATTCTGAGGGGAAGGGATGGATGAGAAGCCCTTGGAAATAGGAACGGCTCAATTGACAGGTGTCTTTTGCTTAGTTGGTACTTTAGGGAATGCTTCCCGATCGCGTGAAGAAAATTACCACTGAGCTGCTTGGAAAATAACCCTTTTGAGAGGCTTGTAGATTGGGACTGCACTGTAACAGTTTACTGTGCTCCATTCGTAAAATTATTTGAATGAGGTCTGTTCTCCGTCCCTTACAGACATTCAATTTTAGTATAAATTTCTTTATCTGGCTCCCCTTCTGAGTACCCCTCTCTTCCCTCCCACTACCCCAAAAATCCCATCCTTCACGTGCATTGGTTTAGAGCGTTTGCCAATGCCTTATGCTGTCTGAATATCGCAGAAGATCAAACGCAGACCAAACCAATACTGAGCCGGGCTCACATAGCATCAAAAATATCCTTATTTGCGCGCACAAATCAAAGGAAGTTTTGCCAGTGATTTAAATGGGAGCAGGATAGGGCCTTAAAGAGGTCGTCTTTAGTTTCTAAACTCTGGTTGGATCGTCACAATGGATAATTCCTTTTACGTCAACAATTCTGTGGTAGAACCGATCTCTGAAATGAACTCCCACCTGTTCCATTCTCACTCCTTTGCAAACCCCAACCTCCAACTGAAATGAATGGGAGATTTGAGTGCGCAAGGAATGAACGCAGGACTCGGCTGGCTGTAGTCTGTCTAGTGTTTACCACAGATCTGTCAAGACTCATTTGGAGGGAGACTCCCTCATTTGAGATTAATTTCAAGCAGTTTGGAAAGTATATCTCCCACGGTTTTGCTGCGTGTTTCTATGAGACATTTAAACCCTAACGTTTTATTCTTAAATCTCCCTCATACAGATGGCCACAGTCATGATGTAGTACTCACTTAAGTTCAAAACGTTTAAAATCGATTTATTCCATCGTGTTTACAGCTTTCCTTGCTGATATATGGCTGAAGAGAGAGACCAAAGGGATGGCATTCAAAGGGTAATATGTCAACTCAAAGTTTACCAATTCTAAAAAGCAAACGAAATGAACGGGATTCTTGTATGCCCACGAATAAGACCTGTAAATAGTAATGGAAAATGTATACATTACTGCTAATGACACATATAAAACAGAAGATTCCCTTCGAACTAATCTGCTTGGGAAAGAATTTTTGATTAATCCGCTTCTCACATACAGCTAGGTATTATTTTTCATTCACCAGTCAATATGGTGTCAAAATAACCTTTCAGTGATATTGTCTAATTTTCATTGTCATCTGAATCTATGATGATTTTTGGTTTTCTCCAAATTATCCTCCGCCTTGCCTTCCTTTTAAAAAATGCTTTAAAATACATCTCTAAATTAGTAATAACCAAATACACTTATACCTAACTCAAGTGAATTACAAAAACAGAAAGCCTATTTTTAAAATGTTAATGGGTGGTGTTAACAATAATGGTGTAATTATCACTGTTTTATTAAAGCTATTTTTATTACATTTTTAGAGGTGAAAGCTTTGGGGAGAAGGAAATAGGGGCTTTATTCTTTAACTCTTAGGGTGTAAAGACAAGATGATACAATAAGAGCAAATAACATACAAGTGGGAATAAGGATAAAGAGCATATAAGTGATATGTGTGTACATGGGCATATGTATGTTCTGTATTCTGCTTAGCAAGCAGAAAACGAATCCCAACATCTATATGTAAGACATATTCCTTTGTTCCTTATTTTTACTTGTTGGATACCGGAAGCGGTGCTTTCCTGACACTTCAGAAGGCAACTGAAGATTTCTAACCTGTTTGCTAGAGCAATAATAAAGTAGAGCCCAATTCTGCTCCCATTAAACTCAATGGGCGTTTCACCATTTACTTCAAATGGAGCTGGATCGGGGCCATTACTTACTCGAGTGAGTGAAGTGTATCATTTCCCGAATCGTATTTAAATACGTAAAACTTCAGTATCTTTTTATGTGGAAATAGATGGTAAAAATAGACATGCATCGTAAACTAACTGATTTGAAGATATTTATCCTGTTAAGCTAATTCATTACAGGGACAGATATCACGCGCTAGATTTTTTTGACTTGACAAATATTGATTCAGAAGCCCGGGTTCCTAGGTTTTGTTCTCATTCTTTTCAAGCTTGTCCAGAAAGTCGAACTGGAAAACTAACAACACTTTTGTGCATGTTTCAATGGCTTTTGTGGCAACTGATTATATTTATTTAACAGAAGCTCCTACCCATGTATCTTTTTATAAAACCACTATAGAAAGTACTTGTGGTGGATGGCATTTATTCACCTGCGTTTCTCAGACAAACAAATGGAAACTGGTATCCAGAGGGTTTTTAATGGTGTGTCAGTACCTAATTATTAAAGTTGACTGAATGAGAATTCTTCTAGGCAAATGTAATCCTACTAATAATAGAAATAGTTAAGAATGTGATTAACAAATAGCTATAATCGTATTGGGTTTATTATTTTACTTTACAAGTTTCAACAGTGACTGTTGTTTTGATTAAATTATCATGTAAAGGTTAAAAGTGATCTTTTCTCTTTGAAATTTTTTCCCCTTGCAGAATAGACCGACTGGTTCACTACCTAGAATTAATTTGAAAGGAAAAAAAGTTCCAGATATGTTTCACGATTCAATTTTATGAAAGTCAGTGTCATGTTTTATTAAAACAAAATGACTGTTCTCAAAATGTGGCGTTGAGCATCAAAGTGTAGCATTGTTCCGTTCAGTAAAATGTGGTGAATCGTGTAATTAACAGGTCTAGAGACTTTTATGTCCATATAGTATATATCATTCCACGCGGACACTGCACAAATAAATAGCTTCCATAATTTTACATGCTGATCGTATCAGACGTGTATACATATTAATTCACATAAAGTCTACACGGCGCCATATTTTGCAAATGAATGGCCCTCTGCTCTTTCCAGAGATGAAATGACTGGAATAAAAAGAGTTTGACACCAGGCACATACACTGTAAAAGAGTTATGTATGGATTAGGTTTGTAGCAGCATCCTTTCAAGTTCTTTCGAGTCTTTATTTTACGTATCTAATTACTCTTGTCAGGCATGATCCTGCTCTTCTTGGGTCAGATTCTGATACTCATGTTGGGTAGTGTCTTATTCTACAAATGGTCTTATTGAAGTTAGTGGGACGAGTTGTTGAGCAAGACATGGTTCAGCATGAGGGTGCCAGAATGTGACTCACTGAACTCAGTGTCAAATTTTCATTGACTTCAATAGGACCAAATCGGCCCCTTTGCCCAAAACACCTGCTATGAGATGTTTGGGTCTGATCCTTCATTCTTTATCCACGTGAATAAGCCCCAATGAAGATTCCTATTTAAGTCATTGAGTAAGGAATGCAGGCTGGGGTCATTCTGCCCTAGGTCCTGCAGGGAGACTGGGTCAAATGCTTCAAGCCAGCACATCTGAACCCAGGATAGATAAGCATCCCTCCCTGGAGGCCCCGATCATAGGGCACAATCCTGCTGTTTATTTCAGTGAAAGGGAGTTTAGTCTTTGATTTTAAAACGAGCAGGCTCGGGCCCGGTATAAAGACCTTCCTGTAGGCTTTTGGGAAATTGTTGTCCCAGTCATGCGCAAAAAAGCGGCTCTGTGGTGTTACCACGCAAAATGTGATTAAAAACCTTCTATCATTAAAGGAATCCCGAAGACAATTTCCAAGTATGCAATACAGGTTAGTGTATCATAAAAAAAAGATAGAGTTGCCCCAAAGTGACCCTTGTTAATATACTTCTCTCTTCTCCTCTTCTACCCCTGTCAGATATGCACTTCGCCTCTTCCCCCCTCGACCCCCCACAAAAAAAGGGGACAAAAACTCACACAGGAAATTCAGATACACATGTTTAAGGGGATCACTCTAGGGAGCCACTAATGTCTCTAATATCAAGTAATTGTGACAACATGCTCATATTTCTGCATTCACATATAACAGTCCCAGCGACGTTGTTGCATAGGTTTTATCCAGCCTAATTATTTTGAATACAGGTGTTTGAGACGTTCCTGTCATCTGATCCCATTGCATAGCTCACATCAATAAGGAGAAAATGCAAACATAGGCTATACAGCTATAACATTTCTGGAAAAGTATGAGGCCTTTTATGCTTGACTAACAACCTTCAATACTGGCAAGGAGATGCTAATGTCAAAATAACCATCAGCCGTTTGCACTTGTGCAAAGTTGGATGTAAAACGCTACCAGAGCAAAATGGTAGCATTTGACACGAATCTGGGACAGGTGCAGGACAGAGGAGAATCCGGCCATGAGCCTGGTTATAAAAAGCAGACAATGAATAGTACAATTAAGCTAAGCACGTGTGGCTTCTTATGTGAAAAAACCTTCCTTCTTCCTGCCTCAAAGCTCATATCTAGAGATGATAGGCTGTAACATCTAAAGAGCATAAGACTAAGGATCTTATCCTGGAGTCCCCAATGAGCAAACAACAAGTAGCCAGGTAACTCTCATGACAGAAAATGTGCTTCTGCAAGCGTACATTGTGTTCAGCCTGGATGGCGAAATCATCTTGTTGCACTCTGCGATTAAGAATAAAGTACAGGTACCAATGAAAAGAACGTAATTGTATCATGGCAGTGTGAATTGTCTCAAGAATACAAATCTGTGGGTTAATAAAGGGCCAGATCATTCAGACCACCCAATTCTTAACCAGGTAAACAACCCATCGACTTGAATGAGAGAGGACTGCTATATTTGGCCCTCTATTGTTTCCTAATTAAAAATTGTCTCAATATTTATTTACTTATAGATTCTCACAGGCCATAGACTTCTCCAAAATCATTCCTAGCGCATATTGTTTAGAAAAACATCCAAACTTGATTTTAAAATGTTCATTGGTGGAGAACAACGCAATGTGTTCTATTCCTGTTGTATTTTGTTATTCCATTTCCTAGGCCTCTTAATAGGATAGACAAAGGAGCCAGAGGGAAAGCATAAAACGCCATACAATAGATATTAATGTTGTTAGCGAACTTGAGCTAACTCTTTGAATCATATGTAATAGAGGTACAGAATTTCAATCTTAAATGTGACTGCATTTATTCCCTATCGGTCCATAACCATTCTTTAGTAAGTTAAGGGCGCAAAGGCTCAGATGAAAGACACTTGTAAGCCTCTGATATTTACTAGGACTATTATAAATGCTTAAAATCAATATTGTTTATTAGCGAGGACGTCCATAGTGCAGAGATAAGAGAAGAGAAAAAATTGAGAGAATTTACCTCATTCAAAAGAAGAAGTCTGAATAAAAGCCTTTCATGCAGTTTATAGTAGTCATCTAAATATACCGCTGTATAGCAATTTCACATGTTCTTCCTACAGAAGGGCTGTGTCCCCTATTCCTTGATATCAGTGGGACTTTTGGCTGTGCAAGGACCTCATCTTGGCCCTTCATAGTGTTAACATGAGCCGAACTGACCCATATTTTTCTCAGCTTCAGCAAAGAAATTGTGGACAAAATAGATGTACAGATAACGTGAAGCTTTGCTTACGTTTGTCAGCCATGCTCGGCAAAATAATGAATACCTTTTTCTACCTCAGAGGGTCCTGTGGCACCTTTGAGACTAACAGAAGTATTGGGGGCATAAGCTTTCCTGGGTAAGAACCTCACTTCTTCAGATGCATCTGAAGAAGTGAGGTTCTTACCCAGGAAAGCTTATGCCCCCAATACTTCTGTTAGTCTCAAAGGTGCCACAGGACCCTCTGATGCTTTTTACAGATTCAGACTAACACGGCTACCCCTCTGATACTTGATTTTTCTACCTCATTATTCAACTCACCACGGGACTGGCTCTTCTCCAAAGTAGCTGAAACCAACATTCTAATAAATTATGTGGGGTCCAGTGAAGAATCGGTACAGTCACAGTGGGGATTTTCAGAAATCTGCCATTAAAAATAACCTCAGTTGGAAATAGGAGATTATTATTGCTACTTCAAAGAAAAATTGAATTGAGTACATTATTTGAATCGGCTATTCTGTTGTTTTAAACGGTGTGTGAGAACATACATGCTAATCTAGATCTACACTGCTCAAGTATTTTGTGTTTGTGAGAGAGGGGAGGAATAGGCTGCACATGCCCGGGAACACAGCCAGAGAAACGCATAGACTGCTTTTCGGCAAGGAAAGCAAAGCACAAGCACAACGTTTTCACATGAAGCTGAAGCAGGTATTTATTATTCGCTGTAGACAGAACACGGCTAAGTGGGCGGGGTGGGGGAGAGAGAATAAGGACAATAGAAGGATCAGCAAATCAGGAGTTGCAGCTACTGACCCAACCCAAGCGCTGCTTAGTGGGGTTTTGCAATTCATATTTTTTGACTACTGTATGGAGGTCTCCTCTCTCGGGTTATGCACCACCAGAGTTCGTTTTGAACAGAGTAGGAATGGTCTTCCAGTCCAGGGTTATAGGCGAAACACGTACACTGAGTGAAACATCTCTCCCTTTTTAGCTACGATGCTCAACAGCAAAGCACAGCACCAACAAAGAATGCAAGAGGACCCCGGAGGGGGCCGGAGGGGGAGGGAATCAAAGCATCACGGATTCAAAATCTTTGCGAGGCTCATTGGAACTAGAAGGGGGACTAGAGGTGGCTGTTCTGCTTCAGCTCCCCTTTCTGCTCAGTGCCAGGAGTGCGCATAGCCAGCGCTGGGCGGGGCGCTCCCCCAGGCTGCAGCCTTGCGTTCCTACCAGAGCTCCAGTTGTCTCATCCCACCTCCCTCCAGCCCAACGGCCCATTGCAGTGATCGCAAAGAGCTTGCACAAACTGCTGTCTTCTTGCGCCCCCCACTGCTGATGGGCCGCAGACATGAAAGGAGCCAGCTAGTCCGCCCTATGCCTGTGCTGGAGAGAATCGGTGGCCACACAGGCTGCTGCTGCAGTGATGGATATCCCTGCTTTGCTTTGCTTGAAGTTGTTTTCCTCTGCCCATGTTGCGAGAAGATGGGGTAGGTCCCCGCCGCCCCAACTTGCTAGCGGAAGAAGAGAAGATATGCTGCCCTTACAGGACATTCAGAGAAAAGGTACAGCCCAGGTGGACCCTGAAGGTTCCCAAAACGGCCGGGTGTGCAGGGGACAGGAACAGGAACACCCCCGCTGACTGATTCTGTTTGTTCTGTAGACATGTTAGATTGACTGCTATTGTTTTGTCCTTCCGTGCGACCTTGGAGCCAAGAATATTTTGAAAGATCTGAATTAAAACTGCTCAAAGCACGTAAGATGAAAGAGAAGCTCTCCCCTTCCCCCCTCCCCAGAGCCCCCAAAGCCTGTGTACAAAATGTTGGCGACTAATGTAAAACCATCCGAGTGATAACATGTGAGATTTGCTGCACCGCATCTCAGTGTAGTGATCACATCAGTTTATAAGTGGCTGATTGTTTTTCCTTTATCATGTTACCATGTTCTCCTGTATCTGTTCCAGCCCGGAGTTACATGCATTGTTTTTAAGTGGACATTTTCTATAGGCGTCTGGGGATTTGTATATATCAAAAACTGATCAAAATGAGAAAGTGGGGTTTATGGATCAGAAGAAGTCAGTGAAACTGAGGGGCTGAAGTGAATACATTTACTTATTTCAATATATTTAAAATTCTCCCATACAAATTTTATATTCATTTACACACATACACATTTATACATATTATAGTATGTATATGTATGTATATAAAATCATAGGAGGTTTTCATTATAAATCCACATAGCCAGTTTGAATCACTGTATTAATGTTTGTTACTATTATCCAGGTTGGTTAAAAATAAAAACCATGTTGAAACAAATTCTAGATATTTGTTTCTTCTTATTTGGCACGGCTTTCCAATCATCTACTTTTCTAACTGGCCCAAGATATGCTATGATCGGGGAGGAATGGCCTGATCCTGATATGATTTGTTTTCTCTGGACTTCAACAGGAACAAAATGGGTCTCTCAATTATAAAATCTGAACAGTAAACAGTTCAGATTTGAAATGCCAATGTCTCTTTTAATGTACAAGTTTTCACATCCCTCTCCCCCAAAGTATTGTAAGTCTGGCCTGAAACTATTTGAGGGCATTTTAAAAGCTAAGAGAGCGCTGCAAACCAGAAACTAGTCACTATCAGCCCCATCCGAAGTCCACTGAAGTCCATAGGAGCCTTTCCACTGATTTATAAATGCTCTAGGCAAGGGCACCCTGGCCTTCCGTTCCCAATAAAAAACGTTCACTGGAAATCTAGATTCTCATTAAACGTTTCCATGTTCGAGAATGTATATAGCTGTTCTCTCTATACATATTCTGTCATAGACATACTCTGAAGCTAAGCACAGAAGTTTTCAACACATTTTAATTTCCTTTTGCTGGAGGGAGGTTGATGGGCCCTTAAGATAAATCAGTCCACCCTTATTAATCTGGTTTAAAAGAACCACAGTACGTGAAAAGCAAATATATCCCGAGTTTCAGAGCTTTTCTTGCCCCGCCCCTCCTCCACCCGGTATATAAGCAGTTAATGTTAAAAAGCCATTTTAGGGTTTACTTTTTAAAAGTGTAACATAGTGCCGAGAAGTGTGTCCTCCTAATAAGCACATTCTTAATTTTTTTTGTGCGTGTGAGGGGAGGTTTAGTAACCCCTACAGTGGAACAAAAAGCAGAGTACACTCCAACCTATTCCTATACAGTATTTCCTGGGAGAGCCCACCTCTGAGAGAAGACATTTGGAAAGCACATTGTCAGTGGAAAGGAAAAAGTATCTGGCATAAAAGTGAACCGAAATACAAGGAAAGAGTGGGGAAGTAGTGGAGGTACATCCTAGAAGAGGGAGGAAGCCTTTAGCTGTAGGGATGGGCGTGGAGAGAGAGCAAACCTTGGCTGTTTATGGGACTGGAGACGATAAACAGGATGCCTAGAGGCGTATAGGGGGAGGAAATGTTGATTATGCTTTAGGCCAGGGTGTATCGATGTCAAGGGAGAATGAGCAAGTCTGCGCTTTGTGCCTGGAAACTTAGTTTATTAAAAACATGATCGTGTACGTAGAGCCTCAAAGCTAGAAGATTCTTAAAGTTCTTTACAGGGTATAGATACATTGTGAGGACCCTCTTTTCCCCACTGAAATGCAGCCACTTCTGGGTTGGGAAGATTTGTTTATTTGTTTGTGTGTCCCCCACCCCAGAAGAGAAAGTGCAGAAGTATTTTTGTTCTTTGAAACTGTAAGGGCACGGTTGGCAGGCTGTAGGTCATTATCCAAACGGAATGTTTTCCAGCAGAGTTCTGGGACTCCGGCTGTCGATTTTTAGGTCTGGTTTGATAGAAGGCACCTCCGGAACCCAGGGCACTGAATGAGAGGAAAGAGGGCAAACTATTGAATCAACATCTCCACATCTCGCAGCACCTAGTTTACCCTATACTTGCACCAGGCTTGGAAGATGAAAAGTGCTGTTTGCAAATGAATTATTATTGTGACTGTTGTATCGAAAGCTTCATATCCAACTACTGGGCAGACTTGCTCTAATAAGATCAGTGCCTGGCTGAGGAGGTATGGATGCAGACCGAGTGGGGTGGAAGAAGAGAAGAAAAGGGATGGAGAATTTCCAGTGAGCTGGAGGAACTTTTTGACGCACTAACCCCAGTCATTGCAATCATATTGTTTCATGCAAACTAATTGCAGTCTTTGGGGTTCCTGCTAAGGGAGTTTAACTTGCCATAACTGGACCCTTTCAGGCTTCCTTTTTGTGTTCTCCAGATCTGACCTCAATAAAGCAAAAAGGACATCTAGATTCAACCCTCCAGTGGGATCAGATGAACTCCCTCGGCGTCCTTCCACAAAGATCGGAGTAGCTCCCCTACACACTAAAGGACCAAAGAGTATAAGCAGCCCCCATAGTACATGAAGAAGCAATCATGGCCTAATCGCACAATTAGTGGTGGGTTCAGTTTTGAATATAACATCATTCTATCTGGAGATGGCGTGACGTCAAGTAGCATGAAGTTCCAGTCCTAGTTGGAATGGCCTTGTGTTCTATGTGGTAATTCCTGCCAAACTTTGCCTTAGCTCAAGTTTTATCTTGGTATATCACGATGCATTGTCATTTTGTTCCCACGCTAAATGTACGCTGCCTGTTGAACTTAGGTAGGTAGGTGACCAAGTCTGCAATGGAGGAGAACTTCGCGAGGTATGTAGATCGGTGGGTGTTAACATGTTTTGTTGTAGCAACAAAATCATGTCTGTTTTTCTTTATACTGCCCCGAAAGGGCTTATTTAAAACAATGAACAATGGAAAACTTTTGCCGTTGAAAAACATGTTGGAAGTTTATGCTCCAGAGTATTTGGGAGGGGAGGAGGAGGGGTTTTCCAAGTGTCAGAAGCAACTACCACAGCAATAGGAGTGATATTTGAATTTCATTTTTAATGTCAACAGGACCAAGTGTGCTTGTACCCAATCCTGGGTCATTTCAAGCTTCCCCACGATAATATCACTGGCCTGTTGTCATGATTTCCTCGCCGCCTGCACAGTTTTAGATGTATAGGTCTCTTACACAGTCATTCACAAAAAGACCTGAGTTCTTGCAGACCTACCAGGTTTTAGTGCGGGATACCTGGAAGCCATAGAGCTCTGGGCCCTTAGCCAATGAGATTTATTGGACCCTCCTTAAGCAGAGGTGCTAGAACGAGGGGTGCTGCCTCACCCCCTGGCTTGAAGTGGTTTCCATTCTATACATTTTGGTTCAATGGCTCTCAGCACCCCCACTATACAAATTGTTCCAGCGCCCCTGCTCTTTGAAGGATAGCAGCCAGTTTTGAGGGGTGGGGGTCACAAAAATCTCGTTTAGACGAAGGTTAGAAACTGATATGGTGCACATTGTAAAAAAACAAATAGGATTGGGGAAAAAATTTGCTCGGCAGGTGCATGTAATCCCTATGCAATAACCGATCTGCTGCCTGCTGTGTCTAAACTCTTCCAGCTCCAGGAAATCCAAACTTGTGTGTGGATTTGGATGAAATCAAATGAATGAAAATTGGGAAGTGGAAAAGCAGCTGCTGGAGCAGTCAAAGGATTGGGATTTCCAGAAGGTTAAGGTCTAAACTGCGTATCATCCAGTTGAAGTAAGCAATGCAAGTAGGGGCGATATAGAGGATCAGCAAAAGAATATCCTAAACCCGATTCTTTTTCCATTTGAGGGGAACTATCGGATTATCTCCCTGTTCGGGGGTAAAATTCCACTATTTGCACGACTTAATCTACATGTTTCAAATGTGTTTTCCCAAGGATGGAAAAATCCTTAAATAAAGCACGAGTCTCTGAGCACAGTCCACCCCAGACAAGCTTGGAAACTTGCACACAACAGATTACCCATAACTATGGCAATGTAGCTCAGATCCAGCAGAAAGATTCAGATAGACAAGCTGAGTGTGGGTGAGTAGGTCCGGGAATGCTGTGTGGAGTCACAGCTGAGAGAATAACCTATCATTAGGTTGTGAGAGGACAGGAGCATCTGAATGGGGTAAGTGTGTCCGTACTGAAAATATTACATTTTACCGTATCTTCCCGTAGATTCTTCTGTACTCCCCCATGCTTATCAGCTCTGCCAGGGTGCTTTCGTTGATGTTGTTAATGGAAATGCCATCTGTGGCTAATAGCATATCAACAAGGACCAGCCACACCGCAAAGAGAACGGAAATATTGTTCACAATAGAGATCTGAGCAATTCAGACAAACACAGAGAGCTCACACTGGAAGCTAAAAAGGCAGACGCTCCAATGCACATCATTCCAGTAGGTTTGTACTGCCAATGTAATATCAATGACATGGAGACAGCTCATATGAGGTATATTCGTTTGTCACCGGTCCATCCCACAAGTATACAGATGGTCCCCCAAAGACAGTGACTGCACATTGGCCCTAGTAATAACTTGTGTTCTTACGTGCGGTGCAAGTTATATCTCAGATTTTTGTTTCCTTTTGGAAGGGACCATGTTGATTAAGGGATTTGGCCCTCTTTATGCCTTCTTTCTGGAAGGCCTTCCACACACTTTCTACAGAGAACATTAAAAAATGAGCAAGTCAATTCTCCTCATGCTCATGATGGGAATTTAGGGTGGCATGTGTTTTGGTGTAACTGACTCTTCTTCAGTTGATTGGGTGTATCTTGCAACCTTTTAATCAAATGCTCATCACATACCAGAGAAGATGGGTCCAGCCTACAGAGGAGTTTGTCTACACACAAATTCACACCAGTTTAGAGCTTGTCTGCACATAGAGTTGTTCCTGATTAACTGTTCCCGATTAATTCCATGTGTGAACGTTCTTCCTGAACAAGACTGCCTTGTTCCTGTTTAGTTTTACTCACTTTGAAAACATGGATAGCCCACACAAGGGGATTGCATCAGTTTACCTGAATCAGTTTCTAAATTGATATAGGCCTTGTCAACACACAAACTTGCATTAATGTTGTTAAAATTGCTGTAACACTGTGTGGACACTCTTATTAAGGATTGTTTATTTCAGTTTATCTTAAACATGTCCATAGCCAATTTAGGATAAATCAATATAAAACAAGATTATATTTAATTAAGAGCATCTACGCTGTCTTTTGCACAGGTTTAACTAAACTGATTTTAAATCAAACTCTTAAATTAAACCAATGCAATTTTGTGTAGACAAGCCCTTATACAATTTCTGCTGCAGACAAGACCTAAACCAATTTAATTAAATCTGTCCAACTTTTATGTGTAAAATCTCACTGCCCCATTCTCTTACTGTGCTCATTTGCACTCCTATTTTAATAGTTTATTCTTGTGTGAGATTCATATATGGTATTGGTATTTATTTTAAGTAGCATATACATTGGTGCCCCATTGTGCTAAGTGTTATACAAACAGACTACCAATTTAAAAAATGTTAAGTCACTTTCCAGTAACCCTTGATTCCACAACTTAATATTTAGCATATTTTAACTGATTAGAAGGACATTATTTATCTTAAAACCAGTTTGGAAGTATGCAATGTTGTCTAGTGAATTTAGTACGGGAATGGGAGCCAGGAAACCCTGAATTCTATTCTTGGCTTATCTGCTGACTCACTCCATGGCCTTGAACAATTCACATAACCTTTCCGACTCCATTTCCCCATCTGTAAAATAGGGATAATAACACTGAGTTCCTTCTCAGTGGTGTTGGAAGCATTAACTAGTTAGTGTTTGTCCTGTGCTAGTTAAGTATTACGTATTGGAGATCGGGATGCCATATGCATTGTTCTCAATATTGATCGTATTCATATTAGCAGTAGAAGAAGTATTAAGATAATGACTAAAGGTCCCATCCTCTGATCTATTGGGGCCACTTATACTGGTCCCCCAGCATAAGCCTGCTGTGATAGATCCAGTGCTCATCTGTTTCCCACCTCACTTAAGAGGGAATCACCAGGTGGAATGGAGCTGCTGTACACGCTCCTAGGTAGAAACGGAACATTTTTCATTAGGAAGCATTTTTAATTGAAAAACATTCCTTTTATTCTTAAAAACCTTGTTTTCATAAAATTTGCCTTTCTTTCTACATTTTCTGCCCCCTCCTCTCCTTTTCCTTCCTCTCTTACTTGATCCCCACACCCCTTCTCCTTTTTTCTATTTTGTCACTGCGGGGGGGGGGGGGAAGCAATGGGAAAAAATTGAGAATTGCTTTTGTTTGAAACGTCCAATGAAAAACAATTTATATTCCTCTATCCCCGCGACTCCCAACCTTGGGCCTTTTGGCACCCCGGCACAGGGGAAAGGAACGTGGCTTGGGTATCCCTACACCTTCGTTGTTTCTGCTCGTAACCACCTTTGGGGGGTATTTGGCAAGTGGCCTAGATTAAAGCTACCCTAAAACTGCTCTAATCTATGTGGCGCACCAACCATCCCCAGAATTAGTCACAGAATCAGGAGACCACCTACGGGCCTAAAAGCACCATAGCCTCTCCCCCGCCTCTTGCACTGAGTGCAAGCTCAGCTGGGTCAAAGAATATGGCTCCAATTTCTCTGAAGGTGGCAAATATTTTCTGTCTGTGACATCACCTTTGGCTATATCTACACTAAGTAAATCTAAAATATATACAGAAACTCCTGCTAAAATAACTAACAACTCCAAGATCCATCACCTCTGCCATGAGCTCTATAACTTTTTGTATCCATTTTATTGCAAGGGTTAATAAAAAACTATTTAAATGCGCATTACAAAGGCTGACCACATCCTGGGTAAAAACAGTTATCTGATAAATGTATGTTTGGAACAAACCACAGTAAAGTCATCCTAACCACATTTTTGTAGAAATCAGACCTAATTATTAGTTCTATAGTCACAGCCACTAAGCTACTCCTCGCGTTGCTATTAAGCTGTTCTAGTTTCCTTCATTTCCATTCAATTTACTTTACCACACTCCTTCCTCATCATTGCCTTCATAGTGCCCATAAGCACCCACTCAAGGGAATCAGTAGATGCTACACCTCTCATGGGACAAAAGTATGACCGGGGACAGGTGCTCTGTTTCTGGAGGACATCCAGAATGCTCCTGACAATATTCCTGTACAGGAATGTCCATTAAAAACATGACAGTGAAAACTACCAAGTACAACAAACATAGGTTCCAGGTAGTAGATTAATCTTAGTGTCCAAGCAGGCCTCTGCAGGTGGAACTTTTAGAGGAGAAAACGTGCCTTGTGATCAGAAAGCCATTACTGCTCATAGATACTAATGGCCCCGTCCAATAAAAGACAAAGTAATCCTGTCATGCGGCAGGGGGTTCAGGCTTTCTACCCTGACCTCCCTCCCAGACCTGTTCTTTGTGTGTCATGAATTGGCTGCATGAGCTCGGCCACTTGTTTTTGATTTCTGTTTTATTTTTATCGTTTTAAAAATAAAACACAACACAGTGAAGATGTAACAGCAGCCATAGGAATCACTGGATACTGACCTCTAGCATATGACGGGGGTGTAACCTTTTGTAACGCTGAGTGATGTCATGTGACAGGCCAGGAAATAAAAAGATCAGCCTCTTACCACCACCCCTGTGTGTCACACCTTTATTACAGTGGTGACAGGTTGATGACTCCTCTGAAAGGTTCCTTTCCTTCAGCGAGTCCTGTCCAATGTTTAGCTTTATTCCGTCCATAAATGGCTAAGCAATGCAGGGTGGCTGAAAACCCCTTATGCTCCCCCTTCCAAATACTATCGCTGGGAAAAGGGCCCTCTCGCCTGGCAGTCAAAATCCAGTACCTCACTGTCACAGAAGCTAGCTCACTCTTCCTTGTAACTGGAGAAAAGCTATTTATTATCGGTGGCAGTGTTTCAGAAGCGTCACATACACACACACACACACACACAGAGCGAGCGAGAGCGAGAGAGTCTGCCGAAAGATCGATTAAAAAACGTATGCCGCTGTTGTGTCTCAGCTGAGAAACTGGTAACGATGTCTTCACTTTAGACAACTCCTCTTTAGACCTTAGGAAAATGCCGTTAACAGTTTAACTTCTCTGTTCTTCTGCAAATGATTTTATTAAGGGCCGTGATAGTGCTGCAACCCTACTTTAAGATCAGCTACAGAGCTACTTTTAAATAAGATCATCAACTGGAAGTTAATTTAACCAATAAGTTAAATACTGAGAAGGGGTGTAGGCCGAATCTATTTTGACTGTCCTTACCTTTCACATTAGTGATATTTTTTTTAAAGTAAGTTCATCGGTTTGATCATTCTGAGCACATACAACAAACAGTGCGAACGAGTTTAAACTGGAGAACCTAAAAGCTTTCTCTTTGCATAACACAAATTTATGGCTTGGAAACTAAATATTTGTTCAAAGGACTTTTGTAGGTATTCGAGTATATAGGCTAGATAAAATGGTAGATTAAATATTCTATTTGCATGTGATAACCACAGTATTATGTACTATCTTAATTCTTCACCTGTTCTCTGAAATCCTTTGACAAACGCAAAACATTCACTTGCTTGCAATTTAGTAGTTGCTTTCGGACTGTGATTTAATTGCATTCGTGTTCCTGTAGGTAAGCATACTCTACCCACAAGAGAAAAAACCTCCAGATCTCTAATTATGCATGGTGACTCGGTGAATCGGACTAATTCTTCCTGTAGTGAACTTTGCTAAAACATTGCTGCTCCTGCTGAATTTGGAGGGAATTCTTCTTTAGTGGCTCATGTAGGAAAGCAAGACTCACTCCCATAACGCTCAGATGCAACGGTGATGAACTCCATAGAAATGTCTATACATAAAACAAACAAAGCTAACAGCCCTGTCCTTGATGAAGTAAAGTCAGCGAAAGCTTCTTCACTGGGCGCAGAATCCGGAGACGTCCATATTTCTAGTCGTTCAATTAAGTGTCCGACTCTACACTCTGAGCCATCTGAAAACGAGTTTATGACCGTCATTATCACACACGTGCTCTTTTCCCCTGGAACTCAGCGAACTCGAATGAAAAGTTTAAAAGACTTCCCCTTTAATAATCCCTTCCCCCATCTTTGTGTATGTAAGGTTGAAAATCTGCAGTACTGTGTTTCAAATATCTCTCACTCTCATCCCCCTACCCCACTTTGTTTTATATGCTTGCTAACACGAAAATAGAAGGGGGCTGGGAGGAAAATTAAAGTTCTCTGCCGATTATGAAGTTTTCATCTGCTACAGTTTGTTTCAGAAAAGGCACAAACATATTTTGCCCTTGGGTTCAGGAATTCAATTTACAGAAAGTAAAATAATGTACTGCTTTGTGCTAGATCTATAGATTATCAACACAAAATGTAAATTTCTTCCAAGTACATCTATTATTTATAATTAAAAACAGTGCCAAGTGATTGGAAGTGGACATGGAAGATTTTTATTCTTCATGCCCTGAATACCTAAATGTAATAATTTTTTGAGATGGCACACAGAATGAGATCATTAAGCTCGTTAGGCTGTGAAGCCTTATTTACCTCTTGTTTATCAGATTTACTTTAAAATATTCTGGTTAAATTCCAAATCTTGTATTAGAGTTTAGGGGCAACTGCATTATCCAATTAGCAACCATCATTTTAGCACCCGTACAGATTTTAAAAATAGACATGTAAAGGTAAAAATGTAGTGCAAAAGTAATCTACATTAACCTCCCTCGGTAGAGTGCACATGGATTCTATATTAAAATGTTTATTAAAGCGTAAAACTCTAGGAAAATGTAGAACTCCACTATAAACTTTTAACCAGAAAATCTAGCTCTGGGGTACTAATCCTCAGCCTTTCATGCAAAATTTTTCAGCTGAGGCTGAGGTTGAGGCAATAAAAATAATAGTGCTTCCAGCTAATCAAGACAGCAGAAAAATCAGCGTGCTCCAAGGGGGACAGTCAACCAATGTTACTACAACTGTAATGTTCAAAAGGACTTTGCGGTACTGCCATCTCTTCATGAATGTGATTCCTCTGTGTGTGTGTAAGACGTCACGTGTGCACAATAAGCCAGAGGAAGTATTTCCCTTTGGAGTGATATTGAATTTATCGACTAGAAGTTTAGCAAATAAATTCAGAAACTATATTTCTGGAATGTATTTCATACCTGGAGGACTTGTTTCAAGTTTCATGTCTTCATAGAGGCCTATAAAACCTAGTTCGCACCCTCTTAGCCTTTTGAAAAAAGCTATGACCATAACAAAATAGCCTCACAAAAAACTGTGGAGCTAGCCTGGTGCGTGCTTAACTTCACCATTGTCCTTTTGCTTTTCCTAGATCCCCTCCCCCTTTGTTTGTATATTTTAGACTGTATGCTCTTCATGGCGAGAGTTTGCTTTCTATGTCTGTGTGGGAGGCACACGACACGCTCAAATAATCATACTTACCTCAAACACAATAGTCTTTAGTCAAATGTCCCACGCTATCTTTAATAAATCTTTCCCTAGTCTCCTGTTCTTGGGAGTCAAATTTGACTAGTTACACCCGTAAACATAGGAGGAGACTCCTACAAAGATTCTAATTAGCTTAGTCTAATTAGAGCAGGGAGAATCGCCAAATCTCACTGAAATCCAGAGGGTAGGTTCACTTCTGGGGGGAATTGATTACTGATTTCTTTACTGTCATTATTTTACTAGAAAGCACAAGTTTAGGAATGCTAGTCCTTTTGAACATTATTTAGAAAATCAGTTGTTCAGTGCAGAAGTACATATTTATATAGAGGGCCCGATCCGGCTCCCGTTTAAACCAATTGCAAAACTCCATAGATTTCAGTAGGAGAAAGCTCAGAGCCTTCCTTTTATTGAAATAAGGATATATGGCAAAAAAAATCTATTAGTCTCTACATTTATCACACATTTAGTTTGTCACACTGTTGACATGCGTAATACACGTTTCTTTCTTTCTTTCTTTCTTTCTTTCTTTCTTTCTTTCTTTCTTTCTTTCTTTCTTTCTTTCTTTCTTTCTTTCACTTGTGGATTATTTGATAAATGATAATATGTAAAAGTTTTTTCTTCTGATCCTTTGAACACAACAAATAGTTTAGATATTTCTTTAGTTATGTCTTCATCAAAGCTGTCTTTACCTTCTCATCTGAGGAGCCAAATCATACTCTGTCACGCCGGTGTAAATCCGAATTAACTTTTCTGAAGTCAGTGGTGCTACTCCAGATTTACATCGCTGTAAGTGAAAGAGGGATTTGTCCTTGGAGATTTAGAAAACCAAAATAAGCAGATTCACCCTCAGATTTAAGTGTACACCTGCAGGAGGCCCGATTCGTTCATCTTGGGTGCAGTTCCTTATTGCAACCCATAAACACACACATCTTCCTGGGTGGATCAGTCATAGGATCAAAAGCTGCTCTCAGTGCAAACAGAACATTTGCACGAGAGTCTCTAAAGGCAAAGTTTGACCCTATTTCACTTCGTTGGCAGGGTGGTTTAGTAGATAAAGAACACAGACTAGCTTTTAATTTAGTCATCAAATCGTTTCCCCGATTTTCCTCTTCATAGAGTTTACAGCGGCTGCACACTGGTTGATCCGTTTTTCTGCAGAATACTATGTATTCTAAAAAAAAATGTTGAACTTTAAGGGCCAGGATCGTGATATCTCTTGGGGTACTCTGTCACCTCGTATTTAACCCCCAATAACTTCAGCGGCATAATCACAAGATGGAACCAGGGAATTTCCCAAGTGAACAAATCAACCCCCTTACCATAAAATAAACGATATCAGAGAGTTGCTCAGAATGCTTAAAACCAGATTTAAATAGCGCTTGTTGAAGAGGGAGGTGTGGCTGTGTTTGTGTGTGTGCGCGCCTGCAGTTATTTTCTCTGACAATTTATGGAAAGAAATTTGTATATATATTTACTTTTGTGTAAACTGTCCTACCTTGTACTCATGCTTAAAAACCGATAGAAACGCTTGGATTATTTCAACCCACCTTCCAAAAGTGACGTCTTTATAAAATGTGCTTTAGAATTTGTTCTTTTATTATTATTTATTAAACATTCAACACAGGAAAACAATGTGCTGGATTACAAAGTGAGATTTGTCTCCTCACATTTCACCTACTTTATTGAATTCCAGTCAAGGCATCTACATGTCAAATACTGCTAAGTATTCTTCTGTGGCTCCTAGTGATTCCTACAGGCGATGAAATCGCTCATAGGGAGTTGCCTCTGCACGTGTAGTTTCAAGTTTTAAAAATAAATAATTGCATGATTGTGTCCTCAGTGCAAACCGAGTTTATAGAGCAATCCACATCCTGGTACTTATTCCAGTTTCATAGTGAATTAAGCATTTGTGTGAGTATGTGAGTGCTAGTCATTTCTAAATGAACACAACTCTCAATTAAATCCTGAAGGCATAACACTGGTGGTAAGAAGTTAACACAGTTAAGTGTGATCGACTTTATTTCCTCATAGGCAGCAAATTGTCTGAGAGATCTAATTTCATATTGCTCTAGTGGGGAACTAGCCGTGAATGACAGAAGTCAGTCACCATAGATAGAGGTGCCCATATGAGGGCCGGATTGGCAGAGTGTCACTCTGAAGGATTGCTTCTGAGATCAGAAATTCTGTAGAACACAGGCCCGCACGCTAGGCTTACGCTGTTCCCAACTAATGAGGGGTTTGCAATTTCCACATATTGCAAGCAACCGCTGTGCATTATCCCACACCTCATGTACGGTGAAGTAGACTCGAAAATCTGTTGTTGATGTTAGTTCCAGTGCAACAGTCTTTCCTCTGAGCAGTGTCTTTAATATAATTCACTCGCCCGCCATTCTATTACAAGACGTCTAGACCTTTCCATCTCTAATTTTCACCGGTCCCTTTCCCATCTAATCGATGGAGTTGTTGAAGCCTTCTACTTATTCGTTTTTTTCCCCAGGGAAGACGCCAATGTTTTCCCTTGGTCTATAATTGGCCGCACAAATTTCTCTCTGCAGCAAAAGAGTTTTGGCTCTGTTACATATGGTATTAGCTCCTTTTCAAAACCTCCACCCCATTCCCACTTGCTCTCATCTGACCCTACTGTGTGACATTCCTACTGCTAAAAGACACTGCACATACAACCATTCAAGTATCTCTCTTTCCTGTAGATTCAATAACGTACAGGGCAAAAATCACGAGACTGTTAAAGGAAGCAAAACTTAGATCCATAACGAGGAAATGTAACCTGTATGTGAATTAATAACGCTGCTATAGAACTGTTTCAATTTGTTGAGTAAGTCTTCTGTAACATATTGTAAAGGTGTAAGAACACATTTACAGTATAAGCAACATAGCGTTCTCAACAGTACGAGTTAATTAGTTCCAGATTCCATTTTTAAAAGGGAGTTTCACAAGTAAAAAGCTATGTCTGTGTATAGAACAACTAAAGTATTTTCAAACACTAAACATCTTGGAGTCATAATTGCAAACGGCAAACACTTTTGACAATAAAATAACTAGATCTGCCATTTTCGGAAAACTTCCTTGAAAATGCACAGAATAAATTATCACTTTCTGATTGTTGGATGCAGTTACAGCGATCATAAGTAATATTTAAACTCAGATACATCTACTAGACGAAATTACAGCAGCACTTCTTATCTATATTATACTATAATTATATTATAGATAAATGGAGAGGGAGGAAATGAAGAGGTGGAGGTTTTTATTTTAAACTCCTCCTTGATTAGTGGTGGTAGCACAGTAATTTTTGTACATATGCTTATTTTATATTTGTTTCCTGGACCTTTTGTTTATCAGATCAATGTACAGTGTAATGCGTTTGAAAAGTCAATCAGTAATTTTGTATCCGAAATATTTTCATCTCATGTTTAGGAGTAATAAATACAGGTCTTCTAGGTCATAAACTTCAGAAAGGCCTGATATTCCACCCCCTGAAATCAATGGAAGTTTTGTCATTGTGTTTAATAGAAGCATGGGATTCGACAGCCCGAGAAAGGGACTTTTACCCCGCTCTCCCGGTGGGAAACGTTGCTTATAGGATGTCTGAGACCAGACGCAATACATGAACTTGGGAGCTGACGCTCCCTAGCCTCGCTTTGTAAAACTACCAAACGAAACCAAACCCCGCGCCTAGTGTTTCTAACAATGTATATAATGTTGCTTTTCTGGTAGGTTTGTATATTTTTCAGAGAGCCCAGGTGAGGACAGACTGGGGCAGAAGACAAAAGAAAATGATGGGAATTTAGACAGGCCTTTTCTATGCTTATGCTTATGTCCAGTACTGTACCTAAAACTCCATGCGCGAATACTGCCTTTTGCTCCCTAGGCTACAAAATCTATAAGAAAAAAAATCAAGACAAGCCTTTTCACAAAATTGATTGGTAGTAAAGCAATCCAGATTTCACTCCCTTGTAAGTGTTAACCAGAAAATGTCTAATTTAAAACCAGGTGCTAGCGACATAATCAGTAAATTGTAGCAGATTTATCTTTAATGTTCTTACATTATTTTTTTTTAGTTTTGTTCATTATTAATACAACATATTTTGTGATCTCAGATTATATGCCTCCACAAACACACTGACGAGAGAGAATTCTTCAGTGTCAACAATAAATAAATACATACAATTTTAAATGAAGGAATTTTAATGAGATAATTTGAGATTAACTTTTCAAATAACTTTCAATCATTCCTCGTGTTCAAAGGAAAAGCTCTGAGTATTTTTCTGTATTTTAAACATGTGTATATAAATATCTATATATCAATATAATGTTTATATACTTTTCTATATACCATTCTCTATCATTACACACACTCATATATTTTATTGTCTTATATATGTGTGTGTGTGTGTATGTATATATATATATTTATTTATTTATTTATTTATATCGAAAGGAGAGTTTAACAGCGAGCAAAGCATTCAGAACTAGATTGGGTGCCTGAATATATACAATATAATTAACTAGAATCAGTTTCTTGAGACTCTTTGTGCTTTAAGGTAGCAAAAGCCTGTATACACAATCTCTGTTGTTAAGAACATACTTGTGCTTTTAAAGCTTTAAAAGAGCACATTATAGCTGCTAAAATGAACCTGGTACCATATATTGCTCAAAAGTAGAAATGTCAAAGTAAACTCATTTACCACCCGCGCGTCCTTGACTTCAGATGTTTAAAGTTTAATCCGAGGTATGTGCACAGTGTCGCTAAGTTTTTAAACATATCAAAGTTAATAAAATGATTCCAATTGCATGAGCCGTACACCAGAGACAGCGGAGAAATCCGTATTTTAGTCTAGTCTGAGCTCCATAGTTCTCTTTAAAGAAAAGAAAGGGTAAAATACAAGAAAAAAGAGTCTACTTTCAAAACGGGATAGAAGGCTTCGAAGAGTCCGGAGAATCGGACTTTCTCTGGGAACTCTTGAGGACAGAGCCCTTCAATTATCATTAACTGGTAAGACATCTAGTGGGAATTTCTTGCAATTGCAGCTCAGGTTGATACATCAGCCAGCAATGATCTTTCCCAGGAATTTCGGATTCACAACTTCCATCACTGCCTTCTCCTCCTCACAAGTTTTCAGGCCATTTCTTTTCCATTCTGATGATTTAGGATTTGACTCTATTTATCCACCCTACGAAGTGGAGTCTCTGGGAAGTCGCCGTTCTTGCCATCTGCGGACAGAGGAAGACGAGCTTGTCGCCTGAATTTATTTTTCAACTTTCCCCCAATTGGAAGGCTCAGGTGCCAGTCGAAAGCAGCACAGCCCCCTAGAGGTGTCAAGACCGAACCATCCCCCTGGTCAAGTTCAAGCGGACAATGGCGACCCAGATTCCAGGAAAAAGCTCCATTTGCCACCCTTCTTATTGTAGCCCTCAGTTCAGCGCCGCTGTTCTAAATTCAGGAAGGAAAAGCTTCCCCAACCTCCAGATCCGTGTTTACATTTGCAAATATATGTTACTGATTTCTAATAAATGCCCGCAGCGTGTCACTGTGTTTAGCAAAGTAACACGAACATGCAGGAGCATGCAAAGAACTGAATCTACATTTGCAGCTGGAATCCGATGGATTTTTGTGGCTAGAAGCTGTCTGCTCATTTTATGTTTCATATTTTGTCTTAACTAGTCGGCAGATGTACTTGGAAGTTTTCTGAATTACCCTTATGACACTATACCTGATTTTTGCCGTCCATATCGGACTCTTCAGATCTTTCCATTTCATGGGCACAAAAACCAGTGTTTTGGTTATGCTGGTGTTTATGGGGAGCTGAAGAAACATGATGGGTTGGCTGTGGCCCTAAGCTTTGGAATACACATTGCCACCCGAGTTGATGACCATCTTGTGATCTATGGAATCTCGGGCAACAAAAATGGGACACGTGGTCGGTGGTCTGTTCATAGATACTCAGGAATTTTCCTGGCTCAAACCAGACCTGGTATGACTAGAATTGGCAGTTTTAGTTGGTGGTGTATTTGCCCAATCTCGGTGCGCAGACGGCGTGTGCTTGTTTTTTCATTCCCCATTGAACTCAGGTCACGTCCATCTCTTACTTAGCATCTTATGACATAACTCAGCTACAGCATATCTGCAGACAGCCGGCTTCACCTGCCCAGGCTTTAGGAGGATGCCGAGGTGGCGATCCAAAGGTTCTTCCCACGCATGCACTTCTGTGATCAGATATACCATTTCTCTTATCAGTGGACCTATCTTCAATGTTTTTTGCAGAACCTTGCTTCTGCTGTTCGTTTATCAGTTGGTTTGGCCCGAAGGCCGGTATGTTCAAACCTGGGTGCCAAAAGTTTAGCTCCTACATTCATATAAGCACCCAAATAAAAACCACCTGCTTTTTAAAGACGCTGGGTATCTGCAGTCCCCAAAGACTCCAGTGGGATTTATGGATGCTCAACACCTCGAAAATCAGATCATTTATATGTCGTGCCCGCCGACCGAATTAGGAGTCTAATTTTAGGCGCACAGTTTTGAAAAAAAAATTGGGCATAATTTACTATTTTGTTCCTTGAGAAAATTTTCAGTGTTTCGGTCAAATACTGAGGTCCCAGCAACAGCATTGCTTGTCTTCAAGTCCTTTAACCCAACTGTGAAAATTTTCCATGCACAGAATTTTTAGAAGGTCCTTTATGACTTTTTTATAATATGATTTTTGTATATGCAAGTAAGATTTCTGCGCTGGAAATGCATCTATATTCTGTACATATAACAGCAGCGTTTGATGTTTCCAATCAAATTGGCACAGCAACCTTGATAATTGACTGCTTGGATCCCATCTCCTTATACGTATGGGGGCTCATCTTCGCTATGATACTCCTCTTAGTTGCATACTCCTTAGGGGCCCGATCCTGCTTCAATTTTTTTAAAATCCCCACCGGTGCACATCATGACGCTTTCTGGTTGGAATTTACTCGGTGTCCCTTTCCCAGCTAACGTGTCAAACACAATTTTTCTTTTGAGTCCTTCCATAGAAGACAAAGGACCGACCAAAGATGAATTGTGTCATGATTGTTGGGTGACAGGACAGCAACATAATTTCAGTACAAATTTCTGACCTCTCCTTTAGACAAATCTAGGATAGCTGGGGGCAATATCTCCCCCCTCCCCCCCCGCTAAAATTAATTGGACAACGAAGTCAACTTTCCTTTATTTGCCAAATATTTACAGAGTTAGATCCACGTCATCCCAAAGTGATATTGACACACCAGTTTATGCCTACATCACCTCATGCGCAGATAGTTCATTTTTAGTAAGACTTCCTGAAGACTGCCATGTTCGGAGGTCAGCTGTCGGGATGTTGATACATACTGGTCGTCAGGTCATGTGTTCCTAGTGTTTTGGGCCTGTGCTGTCTTCCCATGGCACTGTACTGTAGCCAATTTTATTTGTTGAAATTGTTGATTTGCTTATGGCTCATATGGAGCACTCCGGTATTCAGGGAATATTATAGCCATATTACTTTAGTCCAAACAGGTTTCTTACACGACATTGGCAAAACTTTTCATGTATACTGCATGGAACAAGGTTGGGTACTGACTGCCCTGCGAACAGTATGAACAGCTAGCTTCCAACGACAATTAAATCTTACTCTTTGCTAAGGCAGACCAGCCTTTAAATTTCTCATGTGGTGTGACACATGAGTCCTTATTTTAGGTTACATCAAATTACCCTTGCACCAGGCGATGACATATGTCCTGACATAACACCACATTCTACACCAGAAATTTTAAAGAAATATGGCTTTTTTCAAGTGGATGAAAGCAGATAATTACTAGCAGGCTCCAAGTAGCTACTTCACAGTAAGAAATAAGTGGCGGATATTCAGCTGCTAACACAACCGTAGTTAAATCTGCAGGAAGGGGGCCTTTAGTTATGTGCATGGTAACTGTGGAATTCTCTACTTTCAGCTATGTTGCATCTTAAGAAGTGGTTTTTTTTTTACCCACGAAAGCTTATGCCCAAATAAATCTGTTAGTTTTAAGGTGCCACCGGACTCCTCCTTGTTTCTGTGGATACAGACTAACACGGCTACCCCTCTGATATTTTCTATCTTCAGGTAGCTATACTAAGGAATTACTGGGTGCATTTAACTGCAGACTAATCCTTAATGGGAAGACTCTCGTTATTTTGCATGGGGTATGGGTTGTTATGAAGAATTGCATGGAATGCTGGCATTAAAAAACACCTCCTTTGTCTGTCCCACTATTATGCCAAATACTACTTTGGACACTTAAACTAATAGGCCAGTCTGAATTTTTCACCTGGTATGGCTACCCTGGCTTATATCGGCAAGTCCATTCTCATCACCTGGCGACGCTCTCTGGTCTGGCATCTCTCGGGCTGCATAGAGAGATTATTGTGTTCCAAGTCAACTACTTTTGCTGGCCTAAGGCCATTTAAATTTGTGACTCATCCTTCACCCGCTGAACTCAATGGGAGTTTTGCATTCGATTTAGTGGGCGCGGGATCGGGCCTACTGTGAGTTTGCGCGCGCCTTTATGTTTAGCACTCTGTACAGTGTAAGTATATTAACACAGAATGCAATATAATGCATTGTTATTTAATTATATGGTGATAACATTAAAAGGCCCCATCTGGGTGAGTCCCAAAGTGTGCAAGGACATAAGTAGACAAGGTCCCTCCCGCAAAGTGCATACAAACTAAGTTCAGACAAGTCAGGCCGTAAGAGGAAGAAACAAAATAGAAGTTGCCTTATATTATAATTTGCTTGTTAATTCAGTGCCGACTGTTATTCAGTTTGTTGACAAACACCTGGGAGTTTCAAATGCAGAAGCTAATTCCATACACCCTCTACAAAATACAGATTAAATAACCTCTCACAAGTACTATAAACGGTTATATATTTATAGCAATTTTTTTCATTTAATAGCCACCAAGAGAGATATGTAATGTCTCATCTAATAAAGGAGACGTAAAAGACAATAAGCTATGGAAAAATAAAATTTAAAAGAGATTAAAGTATTCATTCAGAAATGCATGCTATTCAACACTATGAACTTGTTTTGTCTTATATTATGTTCACAGTAAATATATATTTCAACTTTAGGACCTTTATTTAATATCTTATTATACTATGAACATAAAGACATTAGTGCCTGCATTTAAACTGAACAAAGCTATGCTGCTTGGCACATAATGTATTAACTCCACGTGTAAAATACCTTATAATACATTTATTTAGGGCCTTTTCTTGCTCTATTAGTTATATACTGATCACGTATAATAAAATTTAGTTAATATGTCTAGATGGTGAAATATAAAACTAATTCTAATGTATGGATTAATATCTTGGTCTAATTTAATTTTATTCTGGGAAATGGTTGATGTATAATTAATCATTTGAAGCATTCCTAACAATAAACGAGGATACTCAAAATATCTGTAAGAAGATACCAACATATTTTCTGTAATCTATTTGTCTTGATAATGACAATAAATGTGCAGATAAGGTAACAGCACTTTTGAAACCATCTCCTCTCATTATTTTTATAGGATCATGTTCAAGTGCAGCGTAATATTACACCAGCAGCGCACAGATTAGAAATGTATCGTTAGTGAAACTATTTAAATTCTCATTACAGAAGTGTCTCCTTATGTAGATCCTCTTAAATTTGCTCATTAAACAGCAGACTTGAATAACGTCTCCTTGTTGAAAAATAAATGTGTTTAATGAGTCAAAATGAAAATATCAGGAGAAAAGGACCTGTAGTAAAGAACAACTGACCGTGAGGTTATAAGTAACACATTTACCGTCAACTGGATATTAAATATCCTCTTTTGGGGAGGGGAGCTCGTATTGTCAATGCCCATTTTGTACTCTGTGTGTACTTTCAAAACTCATACAATTAATAATATTAAAGCTCTGTGCCTGTTGCTATTGGATGCCAGTTCTTACTTAATACCAATACAATCTAATATCAGAGGTTTTTATTGCAACAGTGTTAGGTTTTCATTCGACCTGGCTGCTCAGGAAACTCTACATACTGGACAAAGGGGAAAGGGCGGTCCATACAGTCAACAGCAAATCGCAGAACTTGAAAGAGTCCTTGAAGACCGGTTTCTGACACCTGAAGTAAGACAAAATAACCCTGTTAAACTTGGACTCACCAAGCGATAGGTAATAGATACGGGTGCGCAGAAAACTCAGTGCACCTTATTACGGTACAGGTGTATTTACGAGCAATTCTCATTGCTGAAATACAGTAGCACTGAGGGTATTCGTAGGGATAAGCTACCACACAGAAATGTAAAGAATAACTGGTATATAGCAGCCAGCAATAATTGGCCCAGCTCTGCCCTCAGATCTGCAAACACGGCTCCCTTTGGGCCAAGTCCTGCAACCCGTGATTTCAATAGAAGCTTTGGCAGCATAATAAATTACGGATTTTAGCCCACTGATTTCAATCAGTGTTGAACCAAGTGCATTTGAGAGCACAATGGGCCCTGTGGGCCCTGCTCCAGCTACCACTGAAATAAATAGCAAAATCCCCATTGACTTAAACGGGAGAAAGATCGTAGACAATTTGGTGCTTATTTCACTAGGAGGGTGGTGAAACACTGGAATGCGTTACCTAGGGAGGTGGTGGAGTCTCCTTCCTTGGAGGTTTTTAAGGCCCGGCTTGACAAACTGGCTGGGATGATTTAGCTGGGAATTGGTCCTGCTTTGAGCAGGGGGTTGGATTAGATGACCTCTTGAGGTCCCTTCCAATTCTGATATTCTATGATTCTATGATTCAATCACATTAAATTCAGGAGCTATTCACTATAAATAAGTATTATCAGCTCTATATTAATAGAAATTGTGACAATACAATGCGTTGTTTATGAGAACCACAAATTAAGCATCAGCCAGACTGGGAAATGAATTGCACACAGCACCCATGTTCACCATATCAAAGGTTAAATATAAACTCTGATTGTTTGAGGGCACATTTACATGATGGGATTATTACTCAATCATATACTTCTCTCACCACAAAACATAAGGGCTGTGACTCTCTTGCCAGATCAGAGCCTTGAGTAAAATTTACAGGTTTAACGGGATTCATCGTGTTTATAGCAACATAAGACATCGACTACTGTATCAGGTAGCTTGTATCTGTAGCTTTGTGGGAGGACTTAGACAACTTTCACTCCGTTCACTTTAGTGATCCATATTTCTTTGAGGATACGGTTTAAAAATGCCGTGAGATTATCACAACCCATGTGCACTATAATCTAGCCAGAGTTCAAGAAAGGAAAGAAAAGGAGTTCAGTTGAGCAGTACAGCAATGATAGGTAAACTCTATTCCTTTGCTCAACATTTTGACCCCTAAAATCACCTCTGAAGAGGGAATAAAAAAGTACAATAGGATAATGTGTTCAAAGAGCTGGCTCGCAAAAATGTCCAATATTTCATGTATGATTTTTCTCTTTTCCCCCTCTAGATGTTGTATACAACCCTTTTGCCTCCAATTATCTCAATGTTTTCATAGGTGAAGATTTGGTTTCAGAATTAGCTCCAATAAGTAAAGAAACTGCTTCTCTTTCAGGCAGGAGGAAAGTCCACCCCGGTTACTGACCAATGCTAATAGGACGTTATATAAATGGCACGCTATTAAAGGAATGTTATAGCGATAAAAGTTTTGTGATAAATATTTATCCTGCATTCTTAAAGTCTTTATATTCAAACTCCTCTTCTCGTTCTTTTAAAATGGAAATAAATGGCACAACGGGCCTGCAACTAGGGAAGAACTCCTTAGGAGAAAGGTTGAGGGATACATTTAATTGTAATCAGCTACAATGTAGTATGTAATCATGTGATAGCAATTAATACAGTACAAGCTCCCAGCAGAAGTGGAAAGTATAAGCAACTGGAGCTCAGTACACTCTGGTTTTATTTAGTTTGCCAAAACTGTGACCAGCTAGTAGATAAGATATAAAGTGATTTACACCCCAAATGTTAGATTATGAACGCCAATGGCTATCAGAACAATTATAGAAGAGATTAGCACTTGATTAGCATATAGCTATCTACTGCTAATACTTGTTCATGGTGGATCTTTTTAACAGAAAGATGTAATTGGCCAGATAAATCTACTTTCCACTTTCACACTATACAGTCTGGCATCTTTATCATGATTTACTTTAAAAAAAAGTTCATTGTTTTCCTTGTGGAAACGGGCTGAACAGGTTATGGAGGAATCTGTCTTAGTTTACATGGCAAGGCAAAATTAATTGAAACTGTAGGTGGGACTTATCATTGCATACCATCAGTCCGAACTACTGCTTATGGAAAGCTTTCAAACGTATGTTTCTGTTTATCAATGTATTTTACACTACAGATTAATAAAATGTTTTCCATTACTATCAAAAGATTTCTGTGGGTGTAATCCACCAAATATAAACAAAAAATAATCCGGATCTCTCTGGAGCTACGGTGCATGAAAAAATTACAGAAAAATGAGAAAGTGACAATAAGGAACATGGCATTCACACGAACAAAAACTGCTGGGTCCCCCTAGCCTCTCTTTGAATAATATTTCCAGCATATTTTCTAATATTCCTTCAGAGAAATCAGCGAGAGTATGATTCTGATCACTTACGTTAATAAATATTAGACATGAAACAATGTCCAACATTGTGTATGAAAGAAAACTGTTCCCTAGTTTTGAATGCACCTTATTTATCTGAGACGGTAGTTTTAAGCATGAATGGATTGATAGATATATACAAATATGTAATGCATTCCGAGGGAGTTTTATCATATTCATATTGAAGAGAAATGTACCTATATTTGTTAATGCCTTAACAGTTTTTTCAGGAAGTTTTATTCCTCCCCTTTGCATGTTCTTTTTACAATTCTTCTTATTTTGCAATTATCTCAGAACCCCCAGCACGCAGTGGGAGGGAGAGAGTTAAGATGTCCTGCAAATGCTGCTCGTAAAGCTGCTTAGTTACATTAGAAACACATGAATATCCTGAAATACAAAGTGTCTTTAAAACTAACTGAGCAATGTTTATCTTAATACTGAATGCGAAGAAATTATGGAAGCAGCCAGCGTTGACAGCCCTCCTCCAAATTAATGTTATGGCAGGTAAATTTCATTTGCTCATGAAAATCAAATTCGATTAAAGATCTGCTCCTACTATCATTTTACCCTTGTGTCTTCCAAGACTTCTGGTCTCTTAAAGACTGAGACAATTATTAGTTACTAACATCATCCTATACCCACAAAGTTCTTTTAGCTTGTTTAGAAGGATTTAACAGTGACTAACCGATATTTTTGGGTTAACACCCACACGTTTTCCCTTAAGATTATTAATTAGCTCTATTAAAAGGGTGGGAAATAATATTGGATTTCCGTTTAATGCGTATAGTTTCAGATTGTTTGTGGAGCGATTCTCTGGATTTTATTATGTAATAAGAAATAAAAGTATTTGTAAGTGGCCGTACCTGCGGCACTGTTGATGTCTATGTGCTACCACACAAAGGAACTCTTCTAAGGAAGCTCTTTTCCATTTGGTTTCTAGGAATTCTGTGCCTATAAATTCCCTGTTTGCAAAACATGACCTTTAGTTGAAGGTACTGTGTGTGACTTCAAGAGAAGCTGTGAGAATTTTTTAAAAGTTACCATATTTCCATTTTAGTAGCATATTTACAGTTTATTAATAATTTTTGGTGTAAGGCCAAAATCCTGCAGTCTTTACTCAGGCAAAACTCATTGGCTTCAGTGAAAGTCTTGCCTGTATGAGCAATATAGGATGTGGCCCTGGCTAGTGACAAGGGGCAAATTCCGCTTTAATTTACATCTGCGAGTTGGTGGCGTCAATCCCGATTTACCCCGGTGTAACCGAGAGAAGACTAGATCTTCAATGAGTATTCGGCATAGCTGAAATAGAATACTGTTGCCTATAGAGATGAGGCAATGCATCTGTTCACTAGATGGATACAATTTCTGATCAATAAAAACTGTATGGGATTGAAAAAGTTCAGTGCATTATAAAATGCTATTCGTGACTATAGTGCTCACCCTTGTGCCCCCCGTAGAATTAATACTCATTTCAGAGGAAACTTCTTAGCAGATTTATTTATTTCCAAAATTATAAAACACTGTGGAGGTTCGCCATCAAATTTCAGGAGAATACTGATACTTTACCTCTTGTTAGTATATTTTTGACTTTGCCTGATGTTAAAGGGACAATAGTTAGTAGAAGCTTTTGATTAGTCCTTCCGTTGAATATATAGGTGCATGTAAATGACCATATTACGTTTCCAATGATTGTTGTACAGGATGGTCAAATCAAATCAACTGATTAAGGTAATAATTTAATAATTTTTGGTGGAATCAGTTGATACATCCAAATATGTTGTTTTGGGACACCAAAAGGTATTCAGTTAGCATTAGAGAATAGTTTATATATAAGCCTGGAAATAAATGTAAACATATTATTATACCCAGTGTTCATTACAAAGTCCACTATTTTCGAATACCATTTGTTCTGCTCGATATCTCACAGCCTTCAGACTGAACAATTTATAGTTTTACTGTTTAGTTGCAGGTACTCATTAAAACATAAATGAATTCTATTCATATAGGATGAGAATGCAAATTCTTTAAAATATAGCTGGAAATTGCTGACATCGTCCTCCTTTCTCAATGTCAATACCCCGATAAACCTGAGTGTTAGCAAAACAATTAGGTAACCAGAACAAACAGGAAAGTTCCTTTTTAGCCCGTGAATATTTTTTGATTGAGCATATACAATTGAGATGCTATTTTGAGGATTTTGAGAAGAAAAGGGGAGGGTATTATTAAATATGACTTTCAGCCGTGTCATTGCAAATAAAAGATGGGTGCAATTATTTCATTGGGCTTATCAGCCATGATATGCATGCCCACATTTCCAGCCTACAATTTGTGTGTGTGTGTGATCATTTTAATTTAATCTCCCTTCTCCCCTTTGCACAGAGAGTTGGAACAACGCCAAGTGGGTAAACAAAAACAGCATACCGGATGCCCCCACCCTTCTTGTACAGTTTGCATCATGTCTCAAAGCTACAATTTCAAATGGCTTCTCTATAACTGTAGAAAGAGACTTGAAAACCAGAGGCAGATAGGCGGGAAAAGCTTTAAAATTGAGCGAAAGAAGAAGACGGGGGGAAGTGAGACGCTAGCTAGGGAGATTAGTGTTCTCATGGCTGCTCCTTTTTAACAAATCAGACAGGGTCTTCAAGCTTTGAATGACAGTTCTCACATTGGCTAGACTACAACTTTCAACTTGACCTTGGCCTCTAGCCGTGTCTAACCCGTATGTAAAACAGTACCGTGTTTTATTATTTTTTCCTCTCGTTGCAATGCGTTTTTAAGAATGAGATAAAGAAATCAGGGGAAACAAATCTACACAAATAATGTCAGCTAAGCAATTTTTTGGGACTCCACAGGTTTCAAAGCTGTAGCCTGAATGAAAGGAAAAAATGCTGGGGAATAAATATTTGCATTTGGTCATCAAAAGGAATGCGGAAAAGATCTTACGGAATAAAATGGGAACTATTTATTGGCTACAATTGATAGAAATCGCTTAAATATTGTTAAATAACCAGACAAACGACAACAGTCCCATTCCATGCACCCAATACATACCACTCTGTGTCGGCCTTTGAAAATAGATAATCACCAAAGTGATAGTTAAACTAGCTAGCAGATCTGTTCTTTGCATTGTTCAAGGAAAAAGCAGCCCCAAAACAATGCATATTTTATAACGCTATGCTTGTAGCAAAGCATTGAAAACAATGCTGCAACGTCAATGGTTAGCACAATAGCTAATAATAGATCGCGCTATCAGGCATGCAACAATGAAACATGCAGCTAAAAATTTAGTTTTCAATCTATGAGCATCTTTGTTATTTTTGTCCATATACGTAAATTCGAAACATATTATTTTGATATTGCGGCATTGTATTTAATTCAACTGTATATTTATAGTTCATTCACTCACTGAATAACAGTCCGACTAAGGGTTTATATATTAATATTTACTGTATAGCTATGTGCAGACACAGTACAAAATTTTGTTAGAAAATAAAGTGTTTTTCATTAAAAAGAAAGCGCAATTCATTTTCTAAGCATTACTTACTTTTAACATTGGCACGACAAAAACAAGCTTTAGCATAGCAACTTTTTTCCAACAAAAAGAGGATTGTGGCCAGTGATGCACAATCTATAATCCTCGGTAATATCTTGCAGTCAGAGAAGATTCAGTTAGAATGGTAGGCCCCAGGTTTTATCATTAGAATACGAAATAATATACTCAGGTTAATACTAAGATTTGGTTAACCCTTTCTCTCTCAAAAGCCATGATGCAGATCTGTATTTCTTGATCTATTTATTCTAATCCTACTTCTGATGTTTTTCTCCCCCGAAAAGAAAATCGAAATTAATTATAAACAACAACAACAACAACAACAGTGTAATCGAGTTTAAACGGGCAGGAAGAAAATGTGTGACATCAGACTTGTCTTCAAATATTGTATCTATTCTGATGCTATTGAAAAGGAGAGTGTGGCCCTTAAAACATTTTCTTTTAAAGATTTAGAAACCAATATTATGTCACCGTCAGGTTAGACCACACCTGTATGCATTTAAGATGTGGAACTGAAAGATTAAAAACAAAAACCCACCAGCGGACTGATCGGCAAATAGTTGAAATTCAGAGGGCTTTGAATTTCAGTGATATTGCAAATAGCATGGAGATCATACTGAAATTATTTCACAGAATGGACTAGGGGAAAATCACGCCTGGGGGGTGGGAGGATACCTGTTCTTCTTTGCAAGCCTTTTATTCCCCCCTGATCATGCACACTTGTGAGTGGAAAGGGGCAGCCCCGGATCTGTGCCGCCCGCTGCTGGAATTCCAGCCCCTGCACGATTATTACATTATTTAATTATCTTCATTTTATTCCTCAGATGTTTATCAGCTGCTTTGCATATCACGTGGGGCCGGTCGGGCCAATGGGCTCTCGCCTGGCGCGACACTGGCGCGTCAGCTCTGGTCAAGTCTCCGAGATTTAGTATCTCTTTTTTCAGTCTTTGGGGCTTTTAAAAAAGAGCCACTAGTCTCAATGCTGATCGGGCTATGACAGCCTCCGTGCTCCTCCATCCCCGCTGGATCGAGCCCGTCATGTTCCTCTACGACAACAGCCTGGAGGAGATCAATAAGAACATGGAAGGTTTTCATGCAGGCAGCAACTTTGCGGCAGCGGCGGCGGCCAACCAGTGCCGGAATCTGATGGCTCATCCCGCATCCCTGGCCGCCCCCAGCACGGCTGCCTACACGTCGAGCGAAGCGCCAGCCTCTGGCATGGCTGAGCCAGCTGTCAAACAGTGCAGCCCCTGCTCGGCGGCCGTGCAGAGCTCCTCCGGGGCCGCCCTGCCCTATGGCTACTTTGGCAGCGGCTACTACCCCTGCCGCATGACCCATCACAACGGCATCAAGTCCTGCGCGCAGCCCGGCTCCACTTTTGCGGACAAATATATGGACACCTCGGTCTCGGGCGAAGAGTTCACTTCCCGGGCTAAGGAACTGGCTTTCTACCAGGGCTATGCCGCTGGCCCCTACCAACCCGTGCCGAGTTACTTGGATATGCCTGTGGTGCCCACAATTGGAGGTCCTGGAGAGCCCAGGCATGAGCCCTTACTCCCCATGGAGAGTTATCAGCCTTGGGCAATCACCAGTGGGTGGAATGGGCAAATGTACTGCCCCAAAGATCAAACCCAGCCACCCCACCTCTGGAAATCCACTCTCCCGGGTAATGCACCTGCATGGCTTGTGTCCTCCTGCAATCTTTTTACTGTCGCCACTATTAACCTTAGAACTAGTTAGTAGTAGTATTGTGCGCTTGCTGTTGTTTTTGCTGCTGCTGCTGCTGCTTTGTGTTTGGTGCTATAGTTTTTTAAACATTCAAGCTAACCCCTCCTCCCCCATCCCCTCACACACATATACTTATACGAGTTCTGGTGGTATTAATATGATCAGGAGTGACTTTGCTCCAGAATTCAAGATATGCCTGCTTGAATTACTAATGGCATTAAAAGGGGAAATAGCTGGAAAAGTCTGCTAAAAAAGGTATTATGCATTCACGCTTAACAAGAATGTTCCGTAAATAGTGCAGCTTGCACACTTCATAAATTATTGAAACAGTGTATAATTTTTCCTAAAGTCCCTTCAGGACATGTGTGTGTGTGTGTGTGTGTGTGTGTATGTATGTATGTGTGTGTGTGTGAGAGAGAGAGAGAGAATCAAGACTTTTGCAGTTAAATGCTGTTTACTATAGAAAAAAAATTCATATCATTAACGGTCGCTTAGTGGCCCAGCCTGTTGAGCATGGTAGAGTTAAAGTTCGCTGTAGATTTAACCTCTGTGCAATTTGAAGATGTCCTAATCATTAATAATTTTATAATGCCTACATACATGGTTTTTCTGTTCCAGACGTCGTTTCGCATCCCTCAGATGCGAGCTCGTACAGACGTGGGAGAAAGAAACGAGTGCCTTATACAAAGGTTCAATTAAAAGAACTCGAAAGGGAATATGCTACAAATAAATTCATTACCAAGGACAAACGAAGACGGATATCGGCAACTACAAATCTGTCAGAGAGACAGGTCACAATCTGGTTCCAAAACAGGAGGGTCAAAGAGAAAAAAGTTATCAACAAATTGAAGACTACCAGTTAATGGATTAAAATGGAGAAGCAGCAGTTCACAGGTTTCAGAACTATTTTTGTCCAGATTAAAATAAATAATAATAATTAAAAAAGACAATGAACCTCTTATTTCATAACAAGAGATCTGTATCTTTGGAATTATAGCATTTTAAAAAAATATTACTGTAGGAAATGGTTAAGACTGACTGTTCCCCCGAAATCCAGACCAGACAGTTTAAATGATAAACTATAGAGCCCAAATGCCCACCTCTCAAATGCTCAGTTTCAATTAAGATACACGTTTTACTGAGAATCTTGTAAGTATTTCTGTGACCTTAGTATTCTAGAACACTATTAATGGTTATAATCTGAAAGCTGGTTCAAATAAGAAGTTCGATGTAAACATATTTTTTCTTCCATTGCAATCCAAACTGCATGTTGAATTACTGCTCAGGTAAATCATAGTGAAAATATACAATTACTGTATGTTTAAGAAATGCATTTTATGTATGAAAAGAAGGTACTGAATAAGGATTTCAGAGGCATCAGTAATGACGGAAGCTCTGTGGAGCAAATTAAAAACAATGCAAACTATTGGGGATAGAAAGGCTAATACTTGTTTGGAAATAGCTTTCTTTGAGTTATTTTTCAATAGCTGGTTTTTTTAGCATTCGAGCTGTTTCCTGCAAACAGTCTGACAGATATTTTCTAAAAGAACTCTACACATATTACACCTCAAATGGTCTTCAAGAATTGTTAAATAGGTAAACCCCAGTAAATTGTAAAACGTTTAACTCTTGGGTGGATACAAATACGTGAATGTTGGCATTTTGTTATAATAAAAAAGTCCTTTCTGGGAAAAAAATATCAGCGAACTCCAAACTGAAAAATACATGTTGTGTTCCCAGAAATATTTTGATTTCTATGTTCTATATTTTGATCTATAAGTAATTAGTCATTTACCTTGTTTATTGTCTGTTCTGAGGCAACATTAAGAAGTTGAGGGATTCATTTTACAGCACCTTTTAAATCCAAACAGTTATTTCAACCAGCACATTATTTTTGTTTTTATTCACTATAAGATGCTATCTTGTAAATAATAATAAAAAAATCAGCGCACTGTGAAAATGTATTTGTGCACCCTTATTTTTTACATTTCTATTGAAAATGAAAATTCAAGACGTGTAGATAGATCTAGTAGTATTAATACTGTTAATAAAATAGTCACTGTAACAAAACCTGAAAGAAATACTCTTTATTTTTCCATATTTACGTGCATTCCGTGAAAAATAATGTATCTATCTTGTAAAAACGTTCTCTTCGATCACTTAAATAGTTCATATATTTTCCTGTAAATTATTTAGCTGGGGTGGGGACTCTTGATAACTAGCTTTACTAAACTATAAATGTTTCAGTCAGGTTAAAGAGTCAGGTATTTTGAATGGGGGTGGGGGGAGGAATGACATCAGTGTAGTGCCGGAGCCCCTGAATGAAAATGAAAAACAGTTGTTAGAAGACCCACAAATGCAGAGATGGCAGTATTTAAGGTTTATTGCTAGGACTGAATATGTCTACGCGGGAAGGTTTTGGTATTTGTTGAAGTGACAGGACTAGGAAGGCCTTAAACCTTGACCTTGACGAAAAAAGACAATTTGTGACCTTGACTTTTGACAGCTCATGAATAGTCGTCTCTAGGATTAGTAGATCAAGGGCGCCACCTCGCGTTTCCAACTCGTCTTTGTAGCGAGAGAGCTCCAGTGGAACGAAGGCTGGTCACCTGGCTCTTATTTTACATGCCTTACCTCTTTTTTGTCCAGATGGGACACACATATATAGATCATGCGTAAGAAAGAAAGTAGAACATATAATGTTGTATATGATATTTTACTTCATATCTATATTTATCGAGCTATATTATAGACTGAACCGTCGTGAAAATCAGTTTTCATCTAATCTGAGTCTAGAAGGCCATAATTTCTATTAAGAAGCTGCATACCAGCCTTTGATTCTTGTGTATGTCTTTGCCAGTTGACAAGACTTGTGATATTCAAAGAAATGGTCTTCAATAACTTTTTTTTCCTGTCTCCTAAGGTGGTCTGCTATCCTAATTAGAATTATTGGGAAACCTTTACGGCAAATAAAAGTATCCTATACCGTGCTAACTATAGACTTCTAGGATTACAGTTCAGAAATTCAAAGGAATCTACCTCTTTATAGGTCAAAATAGAGGCCTTTCTGGAGCTTAGCTCTACAAGTCTGATTTAACGCAAACCTTGGATAAGTATACAGGTCAGAAATGTCTTTTTTCCAGGAACTTCTTGTGTCTGAGAGATTTCACTTAATACGTTTTGATATTTCAGAATACCAGCTGACTTTCTAAGAACGCAAACTTGTGTAGAAAACGTGCAGGATTTTATTTTGGTTTTTCTCGCAGGTTCCTCTAGTGTGTTAGGGGAGTGAATTTTTGTATTTTTGAAATGGTTTAAGGTTAAATCACCCAACAATCCAGTAACAAAATTAGTATTTACTACGGTCACTTGTATCTCTTCAAAAGTCAGCCACTGTTACGTCACACTCAGTAAAAATATGTTAAACTACATTTCTCTGGACTGCTAAGAAAATCATTGAGAATAAAATCAATCAGTATTTCAATTACAATGTCTTATATTGACTTCTTCTTTTTTTTTTAAATAACTACATAAGAAATGAAGTGAAAGTGTTCTGTCGCTAAGGGTGGGGAGAACAGGCCGAAAAGAAGAACCTGTCATTACAAAGTATCAAAGAGGTTCACTTATAATTTGCTCAAGCGGAATTATTAAAGGTCTCGGACACTTATACTGCTGTTGTAATCCATTCGTTCGGAAGCACAGATTCGGATTGTGCAAAATTCTAATCATTTTCTGAGACGGGCTGTGGGCCCTTAACGCCGACTGGACTAAAAGGGAGTTAAGCGAGCTCAGCATCTTGTTGCATTGGGCTCTTAGGGAGATATTCTGCAGTCCTATTGATGTCCATGTGAGTTTTGCCTGAATAAGAACTGCAGGAGAGGGTGTCTATTGATGGGGGCCGGGGGTAGGAGAGAATAAACATCTACTGATGCATCAATCGAATGAAACTCTATACATTTTCCTAATAAACCGTGGAATGCTTATGCTTCTATACTGAAGAAAGAAAGAGAGTAATCAGAATGGCATACTATTGCATTTTGCAGGGGAACATCTGAAAGCCCAGTTCTGCTCAGTTACACCAGAGTATTTCCGGAGTAATGCCATTCACCTTCACAGGAGCTCTTCAGCTTTTCACTGGTGTAGCTGAGAGCAGAATCTCACTCGAAAGCTTAGTTGAGACATAGTTTTTAATTTGTTTTTGTAGCATTCTAAGATGTAGTGAAAGGAAATGTAATTCACTATATTCTGGAATTAGTTACAATTCTGAATTCGACAGTTTCAGTGTCTAACACTTTTGATCACCGAAAATATATATGAATGTAGTAAATAAACGGTAATTATATATCTATATCTATATCTATATCTAGTAAATTATATGTATATAAGTATGTTTGCATATATGTATATACACGCATTATGCACTATATATATAGTTAGCGTTTATTTACTACATTCATATATATTTTCGGTGATCAAAAGTGTTAGCTTAGATACTGAATTTGTCGAATCCAGAATATATGTATATTGGCATAGATGCAAAATGTGTCTGCACATTTTCTCGGTTTCGTTATTTATAATCGTTAGTTTGACTGAAGAAATACAGATACAAACACACGCATTTACACTCGTATGTACTCTGTATGTATATAACATACTTCAAATTACATATAATATACACGTAATTTATATTTGTATTGCACAATTCAAGTTGCATATAATTTGCACTTACATATATTATACTAACAAATAGCAAACTCTTCCAAAAGCAATAGCAGTTACATAATACTCAAGAGTAATTGTTTAAAAATGTGAATAGGTTTAATAAAATCACTTTAAAACCATTTCTAGTAACTCTTTATCAGAACTAATGAATGAAAATTTTGTTCAGATAGACTACCTATCAACTAAATCCCCGTGCTGAAACTGGGTTCCTGGATTTAAATTTCCACTGGTGTCTATATATTTTTACAGTGTACGTATTTTATAGTGTAAAAAGTGTGCAATTTCAATTGTGATGCTTACAAGGAGCAACAAAACATTTTGGACCTGACCTTGCTCTCATTGAAATGCATTGCAAGTTCCCATTGACTTCAAAGGAAATAGGATAAGGTCCTCTTTCCTAACAAATAAAGGTTCCTCTCCTGCTTCCGTTTAAGTATAGAAAAATCCCACTGACTTCAGCAGGAGTGGGATTAGGCCCAAGGCGCAGACGTATAACAATAATTCAAACCAGGGTCTAGCTCTCGTCTAGTCTTATTCAGTTAATGGGAATACACCAACACCTAAAAATGGAAGGTTCGGGCCTTATTAAGAATTGTTATCACAGTAAGCATATTTAGCAATATTTAGTATCATCTGAAGAGATGAGGTTTTTTACCCACGAAAGCTTATGCCCAAATAAATCTGTTAGTCTTTACGGTGCCACCGGACTCCTTGTTCTTTTTTAAGGCACATTACGTCCCCCATTAACTGTCCGGCAAACCACCTCCTGATTTAGGCTTCGACTGTACAAAACATACATGGGAAAGTTAATAGCTTTAGTCAGGTGAGTTCTATTGATCTTGCTGGGATTATTCACTCGAGTAAAATTATTTATTTACGTAGGGGGATGCAGAATTGGGCCAATAACTGACCTCACGTACGGATTTAGCTTCATCTGTTGGTAATTGTTTTACTTATCAATGCGTCAACTGATTTAATAACAAATTAAGAATTAGCTGTGCTTACTGATTTATTAATTGAAGAATTCTTTAAAATTGACAGCGCTATGAAATGTAGGGAGAGGGAAATTCGCTGTACTTTACTTAATATCGAATAATCTGTCAGCAAACATGAAGAGGAATAGGTTAATGGCATGATTTTAAGACACTTCACTGATTAAGTTTTCTTCTTTTTAATTGCGAAACATATGGCCGCTTTAATTTCGAATATCTATCTATCTATCTATCTATCTATCTATCTATCTATCTATCTAGTCTTCTTGTGTACACATAAACACACCTATATATGCATGTGCGTGGGTGTATGTTATTTATTACCTTAATTTACCATCCAAAAGCTGTTGGCATATACATTTTCAAATACAAATTGCTGTTGTATTAGATATTCCCGTCTCAGCAATCTGACGCCAACGTTCTAAAATATGTCCGTAATATGTGTTTTATAGGTAAATACATCACCAACGAAAATAATTAACAAACGCGATACACTACTTCACAAAGTACTCCCATGCACATTGGTCTGAGAAAAACATTATTTATATTCTCAACACTACCAGGAATATATTCAAATGAGGGGGGGAGTTATTGTATCTGTAATGTTTGATAGTGTTATGCACTTTCAGCATTTTATTTGCATACATTTAAAATAACCCAAAATAGCCTGAGAGGGTTGTTGTTGTTATTAATGTATTGTTTATTATTTATTATTATTATTTTAAAATCAGAGCAAATAAAAGACACCTAGAGGTTCTAACTTTTCCCCCCAGATCCCTGGAAAATGCTGTATATAGAAAAAAATGAAGGCAAGCTAATGCTTTATATTTAGAGCATTTATGGCAACAGTAATGTCAAGGTAATATTTCTGTCTCAGTGCAAAATGAAAAACATAATTAAAGATAAAAAGATTAGCGCAGCCTCATATTTTGCAATTCTTGCAGGATTCAGCAACATAAACCTTAATTCCAAGTGTCTGAATATGTTGATTTATAATCTTCTAATGTCTGACGTCCTTAGAACATTGGATTTAGAATTCTCATAGACTAGAAATGTTTTATGATATTTGATGAGGACGGAAGAGTAAAACAAATGTTTTGTATTTTTTCCACAGCAAGAGAATAAGATGGCATTTAATCTATCTCCGCCTTTAACTCCTGGCAGCAACAAAGGTGGTTTGCAACGGGAAATAAAACTTGACAGCAGCATATTTCCTAAAAGGGATTAGTTTAACGGCAAAACTATGTCTCTTTCCTCTTTCTTAAAAATACTTCCGTTTAAAATTACTGGATTTCTAAGAAATCATTTCGAAAGAAACCAACTGTGGTGCTTAAAATTGTAATGAATGGGATATAGAATTATGTCACGCTTCTATGGAAATGACTTTATTTTTTTCATGTCTGAACAAACGGTAAGTATCTAGACCGCCAAACTATAAATTTAAGTTTACAAAATGTTGCTGTCTTAAGTAAAATACACATTTCAGTGCCTGTGTAGGCAGCGTTAGCAATGAAATAAAAACAGTGCTTAATACGAAAAAGATATGCTATAAAAAGGCGGTTTGTTGTCATTCGGAACTTTTAAATGAACTTAAAATGAACTTAAAATGATGATTTGAAGAGATGTCCTTAAAGATTTTCTTGTGGCTGAAGAGCAGAAAAAATATGAAGGATAGTCGTTTTCTTTCCCAAATTATACTTGTTCTCAAATAAACTACGGACCATGTTGACTGCTGACATTACAATTATTTTCTGACGGGACAGTTCCCGCAAAATGTGGGATTGGCTTGGGTGTTTTAGCCTATTGTTGCTTATTTTCTTGGAAGCCTCCTATTCTTTCCTTGCTAATTGCCCCTTTTGTAGGGATTTGGCTCATTAACTGCAGCTACGAAATGCAAATGTTCATTAACGCTCTGAGAAAACGCCCTAGTGAAAATATGGCGTGCTGAAATGCAATGGTCTTTGCCGCTCCTAGATCTGATTTCTGATTAAAGATCCCCTAAGAGAGCATCTTCCCTTCCCCCCTCTCCTCCTGCAGCGTGAAAGAAAGCGCCCTCCTCTACGTAGTAAAAGGTCAAGTCCTACAACGCACAATCCACGGTCATTACTGTACTGTGACCCACGGTGTATTGGAGAGGGAACGTCAGTGTGTCCAGTGATCAAAAACTCTTGGATTTTTCCTCTAGGGCGATGGGAATACACGGAATTATACTGCAGTTAGCCTACTGCAATTACCTTGTTGTATTAGAATTTCAGTCGGAAATTTTAGCAGGACTGAGAAAAGAAATGCTTAGCATGATGCATTTTCCAAGTAGGCTAGGCTGAAGTCTGTGAGAAAGCTTATGCACCTTAGCGGCTCAGTTTCTTTGCGTGCCTGGGTGCGATAAAAAACCTTTAGGTTCCAGAAGAAATACTTTTGTGGACCAGGTGTATTGTATGTATAGGAAAGCCACTACTGAGTGGGTGTCTGGAGTGCTATCAAGCGAGGCGCGGGATCCTAGCTATTAGTCTCCGGTTTTTGATGTTTGCACAAGGGAAGAAGATTTCGGACACTGGGGTAAGATTTAAATGTTTTTCCTCGATCTTGCTCAATGGTTTCCTTCTCCCTGCTGCTGATGTTGAATTCAAAACAGTGTGGGACCGGTGATTTGTAAAGCAATGTCATTTGGAAGGCCTTTGCGGCGGTTTTTCAGCCCACTCCTCCTCCTCTTCCCCTGCTTAACCTTCCAATCTAGCTCTCTCCCATGATATAAAAAAGAAGTACAGATTTTGCTTCAGAAGTTTGGGGGAATGAGTGCGGCTAATGGTGACGATCAAGCCATTTATAAAAGTATTAATTCTGATGCTCGCTTGGGGGCAAGGCTCCAACTTGCCAAAAGATGCTACCGTACGGAGCACAACATAGGTGGAAACAACAAAAGGGTTTTAGCATTAAAGAAAGATGAAAGGTGCTGGGAGTGTCAAACCCAAGATTAGAGGGTGCATGTAGTGACGGTGCTGGATAATTGGATTTGTATTTGTCTGTTTCTCTAAGAGTTTGCTCAACTGTAATTGAAAAGAATCGGTTGAGTTTCTTTCCGAGTAATTTTTTTCTCATTGTTTGCCTCTTTTTGTTATTATTTAATCTTGCAAGAGAATTAAGGAGACGGGAAAAACCTACAAGAATAAAGCCATCCATGGACGAATTTCCTTAATGCTCCCTTAGGATGGTTATTTAACCTGCCTGTTTTGGCCATATGTGGAATATCCGAAAACAAATTTCCACAGGATTTTAATCATTTAAATTTAAATGAATCCGAAGTTAATTTTAATCACCTTGATTCAAACTCCCCAAGCATAGTTTGATTTGTTTAGTATATCAGAAATTCGCCGCTCTACCCAGCCTCGGTTAAAAATAATCGGAAGGCACAGTATTTTAGGCCAGTCTGTTCTTAACCTTCGGGATGCCGCTGGGTAGACATAAAAATCAATAGTTCTTAATACAAAGAAGGCTTGGATTGCTTTCAGCCGTAGCTAATGGTTGGCATATGTCTAAATATAAACAGCTTTAACAAAATAAAAATACCACATTGAATAAACAGGAAAAACAGGAAAAAGGGAACGACTAGAGATCCACATCTCAGCTCTGCTTGTTTTGTTGGAATTTGAGAAGTTTACATACGTGCATGGTATAAAATGTATTGTTGTGTTGCTAAATAGTTTCATTTATGTCTACATTGATGTTTGAACCATTGCTAGACATGGGCCAGGAAAAGGAAATTGACAATATGATGGACATATTAGGATTTGTGGGGAAAATATTTATATAAGCACCCTTGTATTTTATTTGCATAGCTAAAATACAGTACACAAAAGAAAGAAGACCTTACAGAACAATATAAAACGTGTGTGGTAAAGCTATTACATTTTACAATCCACAACTTGTGTTTTACAAATATAAGATTTAAAAAGTTACATAAGTACAGGTTACCTTTATTATAATATAGTTCTTAGAGTCCATCAGAATATGTTAATGTTCGAAGTCGTTGGTTTGACAGGCTCAGTATAATGATACTTCCTGTACCCGCCCCCTGAAACAATCCTTGATGAAGAAATGTCTTTAGGTCGGTGTGTTTCACAATTCTTGAGTAGGGCTCTCCTATACAGTTAGCAGGGTGGCATAGTAGAATCTAATTTTTTTTATTATTTTTTTTTTTTGGTGAGTGGACAAAATATTTTTTAAAAACCCCTTATCTATCGCTGTTAAAATTCAACATGCATTAGCGAAAACACTGAGTATTACACAATCGGATTTAGCTGAGAATCCAAGTGATCGACTTTTTTTTTAGGATGCGCAGTGAAATGCGGATCTCAGCCCCCAGGAATAACCAAAATAAAAAGAGTTTGTCTCGCCTTAGCGACATTTTATTGCCTATAACTTCAAAATCTTAACACTAAGAGCATATTATATATACCACAGGAATTGAACTTCGTTGTTGTAACCCTGAATTTCAATATAACAAAATAACCTTCTGTAGGAAGCAATATAATCAGATTTTTCTCCCAGCATGTATTTCATTGATTAACATACCTAAGGTCAAGTTCAAGGCATCACCTGTAGCAATACTTCTAAATATATGTGGGCATTGGAATGTTCTGGCGGGGTTGTTTCTGTTGTTCAGATAAACAGCATCGGAGTTCCCAGACGGCGCATCAATTGTGTAAGCAAATGGTTGTGGGTCAAATCTCTGTGGACTTTGCACCAGGAGATCACGAGTCTGTACATTTTATGTAAGGATAGAGGTATAGTCTTATTGTTTTATAACTAGGTTTCTTGAAATAAATCTTGGAGATTAATGATTAATTCCACATAAAATACATCTGCATGAAAGGTGATTGGAACCTGTTTACTACAGGTGACGTTAATTATCCTAGTCATCTGTGGAGATGAATATGGGTGGAACTCAGTTAAAAGTGTCTGGCTTTCTATATCAAAGGATAACAAGCGAAGAATTTTGCTTTCGCAGACACTTTAGAGCAACTGGTTTAGACACCCATCCCCTGCAGCCCACATTTGTCAGAAGTCTCTTGCACCTGTATGTGGATACATGGAAATAAATTAGTTATTGTATGTTTTCATGTATTGGAAAAATATAGCTGCACAATCAAGTAGAGAAAGGAAGATATTTATGGTACCCTCGACAGTCAAACAATTTCAGAAACACCTAGACGTCCAATATAACACCTCCTTATGCCCACCTTATTTTTGACCCTGCCTCGATTCTCTTACAGATGGTACACAAAAATACCATGACATTGTAGGCAAATATATACTCTGGGTCTCGACGCTTTCCAGAAAAACACGTTTTCGGAAACAGAATAATGAGAGAAAGACTCAGCACTTAAAACGGTGCTTGTGGTATGTTATAAATAATATCTAATATTTTGGTTAAAAAGAACAGGAAAATAACATTTGAAAGAGATTATTCTATTTAGCAGAATAAATTCCTTGTTAAAAAGAGAAACACCTCTGTGTTTATATTTGTTACAATTATCGGAATGTTGCCTTACTTTCAGTAACAGCTATTCGATATCGAGCATCATTCTAAGTGAATATGAGATATTCTTGTTAAATGCTAAAATCGTGTAGCTTTATTAATATCGTCATAAGTCTTATTTAAGTATTAAAAGAGACCACGATAAAGGAAAATCATTATTCCAAACATTGTAACTTTAACATACAACATTTTCAATGCTAATAAAATCATGTACAATCTCCAATTTGGTAAGTAAAATTGTTTTAAAAAGCTTATTCGTCAGAATTAATTTAAGGCCGTTAAATATACCAAGACTTCAGTTGAACTGTGACTCAATTTTGCTTTCTCTTTATAGATAAATTTGCACCTCCATAATATGACTACAATTACGTAGCGCCTGGTTTTGAATAATAAAGAGACTATTCCATATCATAATTTTGGAAATGCATCTTGCTCTTTTGATAAATCCCTACTAGCTGTAATAGCAGAGGTATTAGTGTCTGAAATCCATTATCAAAATATTGTTACAATTTTTTTTCTTAAAATGTTAAAGAAATGTGTTTAGGTGAAAAATTATATTTTGGTTATTACCGTATAGCTCAGTAGTATAGTGGTCAAAAAGGAAAAGAGAAAAATAGCTGAGTAGAGAACTAGTAAGTCTTAAATAATGTTTAATCCAAACAATCGTCAGGAAATTTAAACAATTACATTTAAGACAATTTTTTTCAAAGTGTTGCGACCTTATAGGCAATTTTCATTAGAAAGAAACAAGTTATGAGGTTTTCGTTGGCCAAAATATGTTGTGTATTTCCTAATATTGCCCTACTATAATAACTGCATGTATATAGAAAGAAAAGCATAAAATACCCATATGCTGTAACAATTAATTAGTTCATAATTTTGGAGACATCAAAATTCTATCAAAAAGCATGCTTATTGAAAATATGCTAATTTTCAAAAATCAATAAAGGTGTAATATTTTAGTTAACTCGTTTTGCATATAAATTACACTTAGTATACACTTCTACTGTGAAACACAGGTATTCACCCTAATATTTAATATAAATTATAGTGCGATTTGTTTTTACGAAAACCCCCACAAATATAATACAAAATGGCAAGATTTTACACATTATAGAACTAGACCTTTTAAAGATACCCTATATTGTTTTTAAAAGTTCCTTCCGCACACCAGATATATACAAACTCTGGACGTGACATCCTAGCTTTGTTTATATCGCTCCAAAGTATGGATTAATTTTTCTTCGCTTTGTATAGGTAGAGATGGCCCAATCTGCTCATAAAGTGTATTCACCTATTAGAGATATTTGCGTCCATTGTAAAATGTATCTAGAATGTCATGCAGCGCAGTTGCAAAGCACATAACATGATTATACACATTGCCCTTCCTCAGCCAGACGAAATAGTTGTAAAAGAGGACTGAATGCATTTTGCTTCTCAAAATGAAATGCCTTCTTTTGTTTTTGCTGTTCTCACTGAGATTAGCAGGGGCAATGCACGGTGCTATTTGCTTTCTAAACGCGGAAGTCCCAATGACTGTATTAAAAGAGCAATTCAAAATTAGACAAAATAATAAACAGTATAATTTTGTTTAAAACAGCAACGTAAGAGCAGTCTTACTGCAATTACCCAGACATTCCGGGGCTTTAAGCGTACATTATGTCTGTTTCACTTAGCAGCAAATAAAGCAGAGAACTAACTCTGCCTTGGGTGTCTGCTTATTCTTACACTAGCTGCACCCTTACATCTTTTCAATAATCGTTTCTAATTGTTCTACAGATGTAATCATTTGTCAGGAGGCATTTTGTTTTCTCCTGTGTTAAAGCATGTTCTAACAGACTAAGTACCCTACTTCTCTGGGAAAATACATAGCAAACCATCAAAACTAAGCATGTATATTCCGCATAGGCTGTGCAGTGTCCTTTAATATAATGTTAGCTGGACTTGCATTATTAATTGCGTTCTTGCCTTCATCCCATCATGATTTCCCTTTGTTTCAAATAGGCATACATGAAAACAGCAAGTCAGAGCCTTTAACTGTACGACAGAAATGGAATGTAAATAGGAGCAGGAAATAGCCACATACAAACCTTTTTTCAGAACTGCAGCCCGTTCTATCCCCAAGGTTTGAGATTTATTTAATTAAGAGGGGACTGCAGCGATTCCAAGTAGGTGGTGTCTCCCGATTAACCGTTGGTCAGCTCTGTCATGTCTGTTCTCACACAAGCTGAAGTTGACTGCCAAAAGTGCAATAAAACCGCAGGTCAGTCTAGAACTGTTTTCGGTTCTCCTAGACGCGCCGTGTTCAATTATAGCCTTAAAAGCCCTAATACAAGTGCAAGAATTTGTTTGCCATCACACAGAGGCGGGGCGAACCTCTGCAATGGTGGCGCCTTTGTTATCTCAAAGTCGCTGAAATCCTTTATACATTCCTTTTGTCTGGAAGGGGGAAATAGATTTTAATATTGAGAATTGAAAGGGAGGGAGGAGGGAGATGAACTGTACTCAGAGAGCAAAAGAGTCTTAAAAAAAAAAAAAAAGCCTAAAGAGGAAACTAAATAAAGGCAAAAGTGTAGAATTAAGGAAGAAGTCTAAGCATGGATGCTGCAGAGTTCTTCTGCGGCTTAAAAACATTTTTACAATCCCCAAACGACAATGGAGTCTTCAGGTAGCACTTTGATGACATGCATATCTCTTACTTCCATCCACTTTCTGGCAAATATGTCAAGCTTGAAGATTAATTAATAATTTCAAGTTCAGCTCACAAACACTGAGGGAGCATAAAAGTTCTTGCAGCACACCAAAATAAAGAGTTCATTAAAGGGATATGTCCAGAGCATTTGATTTGTGATTCGTAACCCTTGTAAAATAAAAAAGGCATATAAACATTAATGCTAATAAATTAGTTTACTCCACTACAAAGTAATTACTTGATAATGTTGATATTTACAGCTTGAATTCAAATGTAATAGTTAACTATAATTTAGCGAAAATACATAATGGGAATATTTAGTCAGTGCACAACATGATAAGATTTGTTATTAAGTCAGTTACGATAAGCTAAGCAATAAATAAACAAATCGATGTTGACATTTAAATACCGAAGATCTCCAAAATTTACAATAGAACTTTCCCCTGATATATAAATACTTCCACTACATCGTGGACGTAGAAAAAATCAAAATGTTGTTATTTTAATATTTTTAGTTTTCCTTCCATTGCTCGCCCAGGTCTACAGGAACAGAGATGGTGAAATATTTCCAATTTCTTAATTACACCAACTTCACAATAGTCGTTTGTGGCCTTAGTGTAATTCTGTTTTACTGTTTTGATTAAAATGAGCCAGAACCTGAATATTTCTTTTCTGATATCGATAGGAAAAATGTTTTTTTTTTCAACAGCTTAAGGTTGTTCATGCCTCAAAAGGTGCTGGCTTATTTCTCTGTTTTCTTTGGCAAAGATCATTCGATGGGATGTGCATTTTTGTTGGCAGGGACATACTTTTTAGTCTCTGCCCTGTACAATCCGCTTTCCACATCATCCCTTTCATGCAACACTAGTAAAAGCTTCACTACGATTTTAAAATAGGTCTATCTAGATCTCAACGTCCAGCGATGGTCTGAAGAAAAAATAAAAGTATCTGGGTGCTGGAAGTTTGTTTCTACGGGGTAATAGGATATAAAAATATTTTTAACAAGGCTTCTGGCAATTAAACATAGAATATTTGTGAAATCGGAATAGCCCAACATCTTTTGGTTTCCCAGGTCTTTAGCAGCACTGTTTAGGCAAAGAGATCAGATGCCCTCTTTACGCAGTGGTCTGGAATTTAAAGGACTTCCTAACATTGCAAATAAAGAAGGCAACGCTTTGGAGAAAAAGCAAAAAGAGAACCTTCATGATGGGAATAAAATGTTATTAAATATCTCTAGCAAAACTTGGATAAAATCGGACAGGGTATTTGAGGTTAATATGTTAAAAAGGAAAGGAAGACACTAAGCGCTTCGGAAGTGAAAATGAATGCAAGTATGTAATCTATTCACCATGAAAATCAGTACAGACTTGACCCTGGCACATTCTTCCAAGCAAAACCCTGCAGGGCGACTATCTTCTGCACAAACCAAAATATACCGACCGATTGCTTTGGGAGCATTCGATGCTAGAAATCAGATCGCAGGAAAAAACAATAATTTAATTTCTCTTGATTTTTTTTGCAAATACTGTATACAAATAAAAAAAAATCTCACCTAACATGTGGGAATTGCTAATTCTTTCTATTCCACAGCGACCTGGTGCAATTGGTCAAACTGATAAGTAGGAAAAAGTGTCATGCGTCTTTTTGTCCTCTAAGGGTACACAAGGCAAGCATGAGTTATATTTTAGATTACGTGCTTTTGGTGAGAATACCAAAGTGACGATCTGTTGCTTCCCTTGAGATGGCTACAAAGAAAAAAGGGCCCATACTTGCAGCTTGTCAATTTCAACATTTGGTCACATGACCAGCACCTCCCTGCTAAGGATGGGGATAGATTTCCACGTCAGCTTACGTCTCCAAATTTCTTACTTCACGGATCTGCTTCAAAGAGGCAGCTGCATTAGAGAATCATGTTAAGCTCAGCTAATGCGGAGAACCCGAGGTAGCCTAATGATGGATTTTGATGAGCGTGTTCCTTGTTCCTCTAACATGTATTTGCCAAGTTGTACTTACTACGTCTCGGGTCCTGATTTCTCCAGCCTCCCTTCTTTTTTGCCCCAGACCCCGTCTTCTCGCCCTATGACATACTCCTACTCTTCCAACCTACCCCAGGTCCAACCTGTGAGAGAAGTTACCTTCAGGGAGTATGCCATTGACCCCTCCAGTAAATGGCACCCCAGGAACAATCTACCCCACTGCTACTCAGCAGAGGAGATCATGCACAGAGACTGCCTGCCTGCCACCAACACGGCTAGCATGGGCGAGATGTTCGGCAAAAACACAGCAAACGTCTACCACCCCACCACCAACGTCTCGTCCAATTTCTATAGCACGGTGGGGAGGAACGGGGTCCTGCCCCAGGCTTTCGACCAGTTTTTCGAGACGGCGTATGGCACCACGGAAAACCTGTCCTCAGCGGACTATTCGGGAGACAAGAATGGCGAGAAAATGCCTCCGACAGCTACTGCAACTTCAAGTTCGGAAGGCGGCTGCAGCAGAGAGGCGGCGGCAGCAGCAGCAGCAGAGGAGAAGGAGAGGCGGAGGAGGACAGAGAGCAGCAGCCCGGAGTCATCTTCCGGCAACAATGAGGAGAAATCCAGCAGCTCCAGTACGTATAAAGGCAGCGTCCAAGCGCTTTATGAAAGGGAGTTTGAAATCTAGCGCACCACCGCTGTTAAATTTTTATATGCTGTTTTATAAGCATATAAGGTTTATGAAGGGCCTTTAGATTTCCCCCAACAAAACTTTGTTATAAAAGGCAAGATCACGTGTTTAGTGCTGAAATTGGCCGTGAAATACCCACCGGCCAATGGATGCCTTTAAAAAAAATCGTTCTCCTTCCTTTTTTTTTTTTTTAAATAATAATAAAGGAGGGCTCTGTGGTCAAACTCTCGAAAATATAATAACGTTCGTTTGTGCCTGTAAAGTCACCAAAAAGGGATCCTGACTCCTTTGATATCAAGGTAATCCAGTGATTTTATAAAAGCCATGTGTTGCACCAGAAGTCTAGTTAGGGGCTGAATTCAAAGCCATCACCATTTTAACGATTGCACTAGCATAGTGTTTAGCAGATAAAGTAGCCGCCTGAACTGTAGCAATATATTAAAAGAAACAAATTAACCCAAAGCTGGCCTTTTTGTCTAAAGGAAGCCATTTTACTCAGGCATTATGGCAATTACGTATTGCCTTCTGTCCAACAGTCTGTTACTTACAATTGTTATTCAATCTGTCAAAGTCTGATTTTTATATGTGTTTTTTAAAAGGCAAAGCAAGTAAACAACTTTGAAAAATACCTCTACAGTGGCCTGTTCCAGAAAAGGAAGGTTTTTTTTTTTTTAAAAAAGAGATAAGACCAATATTTAATTTAAAGAGTTTTTGAACCTTGAAAAGCTTCCAAACAGAACTACTCTGTGTAGTGAACTTTAAGCCTATTGTGGCAAATTGAGAGACGGCATTGCTATTATAACTATATACCTGCATTTTAAAAAAACAGCGGAGTCAATCAGAATGCAATGATTTAATAGCAGCCTTAGACGCAGTGCCATTTCCACTGATTAAAAAGAAAGCGGGGGGAGGGGGAACACATTCATGGAAATGTAAAGCCGGTATCTGTGGACAGAATAAAAATCAATTGTAATGGTCTGGAGAAAGATTGGGGTTGCAAATGTGTTTACTAACCCTGATAACATAATGTCAGCTGAAGTGAACCAGGTGATTAAAACAGAAATGTCTATGTGCAGCTGTTTGTTTAGTCTGTCACACCACGGTACCAAGCATCGCATATAGCTTTTGAAAAGTGCAGGCACAAACAATGAGGCAGGTACTCTAATACTTGTTCTGTATTATGCCTGTCCACCTTGCCGAAGTGACACGTTGTTTGCCATCATTGCTTTTTCACATGAAGAAATGTGGGCTCTGCGTTTTCTGTACCCTTTCCCCATAGAAAGCTCGATAAGGTAAAGAGCTAGCCTGTAGAATAGGACCTAACCGTTATACCCATGGAGTAGGCAAAACACTTTATAGATTTGCCCCTTGACTGAGCTTTTCCCAGTACCGAGTTTCAAACACTTCTGCCTTTTTTCATTCCACAGGTGGACAACGTACCCGTAAAAAGAGATGTCCATACACCAAATATCAGATTAGAGAATTAGAAAGAGAATTCTTCTTCAGTGTCTATATAAACAAAGAGAAACGCCTCCAGCTTTCCCGAATGCTCAATTTGACCGACCGTCAAGTAAAAATATGGTTTCAAAACAGAAGAATGAAAGAAAAAAAAATTAACAGGGACCGATTACAATATTACTCAGCTAATCCACTACTTTAAAACTCATGGCATTTTTCAAAATGAGATTAAATTCAGATTTCGCCCTTGACAAGGTCAAGCCACAGGGTTACATTTAAGAAGGAGGTGTGTAACTGACGGGACTATGAGACCTATGATTTTACATACATGTAAATCAACTCTGGACTTTTAATTTTTTAATTTTTGATATTTACGTATCAACTGGAATTGATTTGATGCTGACCCACATGGCATCTAGCGCCAACAGGCCAGCCACAATCTTTGTTCTGAGTGCAAAATTCATACCTCTTACCTTTACAGACACTTCCGCTCGTTCTGTTCTGGTTTCAATAATTAAAAGTGGGAAGTGAACCTTTGCCTATTCACTGTTTAACTATTGTTGATCTTGTTCCCTTGTTTTACTGTGGAATGTGTGTGTCGAGTTTACGTGCTGAGGACCACTGCAAAACAAAGCTTCGCAAAATAATATTTTTTTCCTTCGGAAGAGAATGTCTCTGTTAGAGCAGAGCTCCATGACTAATTGATTTAATTAAAAATAAATACATATTCCTTTACAAGGTCAACCAAGAAAGTTATAGTACAGACGAAGCGATGGATATAATCGTGTTTTATTGGGTCCGGGGGGGGGGGGTGATATGAAAGACTTGATTATTTACTTTAAAAATATGTCAGGCATAAATTTGTCATATATCGTAAAGAAACAATCACTGAAAATAAAATGTTGAGCAGTTGTCATATTAGCTCTCGATTTATTTATAACAACTGTCTATACCTTGCCATCCTTTTACAAACTAATCATGATCCCACATTTAAACGTTTAAAAGATTGCAAAATGAATTCCAAAGTTTTAAAAGAAAAAAATAAATAGAAAACTAATCTTCTGGCTTCTGGCTCACAAACTTTCTTCAGGAAATACCTGTGGAGAACGAGAGTTTGGTAAATACCACACAACACTTAAATGTAACTTGGATTTGTACAATGCACTAACATTTGAATCACCAAACTAATTTAATCTTCTATTTCTTTAGAAGGTTGCTTGTAAGGAATTTATTCAGAAGCCGAACAATGTAAATATGGTAATTTTGTTTTCATATGTTGTTGTCTACTTTAAATGTCATGAGCTCTACTTCGTCCCTCAGGCGACATATACAAAGAACGGATAGTTGTTTGAAGTTATTTTAAACATATACATATATATATATATATATATAAATATATATATTGTCCTGCAGGAACCAAAGCGAGAAAAATGCAATTTAAAAAAATATTTAAAATTCTATATCAGTTTACAAAGGATACGATATTCTATCGTTAAGGTAATTTGCTGTTGAGAGTACGTGAATGTATATTTCATACAGGAACAGTGTTTTACAAGACTTGTAAATAAAAAAACATTACCTATTTTGTTTTAATACATTTTTTACATAATTTTTTCCTTTGGGGTGAGAGGGTGCCTTTTCTTCTCTACATGAGCAACAAATTGTTGATAATTATTTTTGAACAATCAGCTTACCAAATGGATGTAATTTCTTTTTACACAGTTCACAAAATGCAATATCTTTGTATTACATCACTGTTTTCAATATCTATCATCTATATGTATATACAGTTTTCTTTTAATACGCGAAAGTATTTGGTTGCATGTATACAATGAAACAGTGCACAAGGAAATAAAAAAATGGAAAATTTATATTTTTATTCTGGTGTTACATTACTGTGTATTGTTTTATCTAATCTAAATTTTACAATCAAAATCTACTGTGCAAGTTACTCGCCTATTTTTTCTAATCCTTCACTATCTTCCAAAGCACAATGTTCACACTGGTGAATAAACATTCAGACCAAAGCTCATTTAGATCTAAATTTCAATGGATTAAAAAGAGGAAAAATAATGCTTTTAGTAATTCACTGTAAATATCACACCTTTGTTCTCAGCTGTAAAATACACACAAGACGATAACTTGTTATGTTCTAGGAATTAAAAATATATTTTTTATTTCAGACCACACGTGTCTGGACGAACCATTTTAAAATTATTTTTAGTATCAGTTATGTTTGGGAATATTTTATCACCATAACCCTAAAGAGAATTTTAAAATGAGCTGACGTGTGTGTAAAGGAGTGAGAACATTGTTTTCTTCGAAAAGTCTTCCATGTGTGAGAGTGGTGGAACTGGGCTGTATGAAATTGTCCTTGATCTCGAAGAGGGGAAAAACAAAAGTTGGGAAAACAATGTCTAGATGAGACTGTGGTATGGAGAATGGCATTTTAATCTCAAATTCTTGTCCTAATCTTAATCAGGAAAAGGAAGTGCATACTGTTTTTGAATTGTTTACTGGCTTTGAACTTCTGTATTGCATTGGACATCACCCATAACCTTGAGGTGAAGGGCTAAATGGCTCTGGACCTGTGGTTGACAACCCCCACCCAGTCAGAAACGTCTCGTCAAAGGAAATGTTTTAAAAAATGAGAAAAGTAGTTTGCTTGTTTGTTTGTTTGTTTGTTTGTCTAGAATGCCACAATGGTATGCAAGTTTTAAAAGAGATGGATGGAAAGATACACACAGAGAGAGACAGAGAAATAGATGAATGGCAGTGAGTGTTTAGCAAGAAGCTTCCTTTCCTAGTTAAAAATTAACTGGTATTCATGGCTACTCCTGGAGGTAGTTGAGCCATGGCGTTTCTCTGGTTGGGATTTGATTTCCTAACCCAATAAAAACACATCCTCTGTGTTGCTGTGACAATGTGATTATAAAAAGTGTCCATGACTTGTTCATTTGCATATATGGAATGCCCTGCTATAAACTAAGCAGAGGGTCTACAGCAATTTCTTAGATATAGAAATTAGATCTGAATAACACTTGTCTGGTCACATTCTCTAGCATCCTTTTATGAGAATAGTGAATCTGAATTCGTTAGTCAGTCACTGTTCCTCAGGTGCTCGATTGCCACAAGATGGCGTGCTTCAGATCAATGTCAAAGCCGCAGCGGGAGAAGAGAACCCCTAGAAAAAAAATCTTGGCCTTTGTTCACTTTACATTCTAGCAGCAGCACGTTAAATTATTGCACTTTCTATGCTACGGTTGGCAAAAGTAGCTTCAGTGGATTGCTTACTTGACACATGAAGTTAAACATTTCGCAAGGCATTCCTGAAAAATTTAATCCCGATTGACTTTGGTTTAGAAAAAGCATGAAGGTAAGTGCTTAGATCTGCCATATGTACAGAAATTAAAATGGAATGGGTTGTTATCAAACTAGTTCTTGGAAAGTTTGCATGAGCTTTATTTGTTTTGTTTCAGTTAAGCATTTTGGAGGAGAATTATAGAGAGGGGAACTATTCCAAAAAGTTGGTTATTAAACTTAATACATGAAAGAATATTTAAGAGACTTTTTAAGTTTTAGTTGATTATTTTTCTTTTACTTAATAAAGTTTTGGCTAACAGTATGGAAAAATCCACGTTATGAGGATTTTTTTTTTCAGAAGAATACTGTAGATTTCTTCCAATTATACAAATCGTTGCACTGGAAATATGATGAAACTTGACATTTATGTGTAGAACGCTAAGGGTCTTCAGTCAAATAGAGCTATGATAACATACACTGAAAATGACAGGTAATTTTGATGTTCTTATTGGACTTGAACCGTAGTTTGCGTATTGGTCAAAATTTTAATGGAATGGCTAGGACAATATTTGTTTAAAAACGTCACTATTCTGAGGCAAACTTTACTCTTTTCTTAGTTGCAGCTGGAAATAGATGTTGGTAAACGTATAGTTAAAGTCACTTGCACAAGGAATAAAATATTTGATTGCGTATTAAGTGAGTGTTTGAATAAGACTAACTTTAAAATATTCATTATCTATCTATCGCAGATAGAACACTGTTGCAGACGGATATAGGTCAAATATACCCATTTTTTAAGGCGTGAGTTGGGATGTAGTTGCTAACGTATCTTCAACGTGTAATTTAGCAGCTACTGTACTTCTGGTTATTCCTCCTGTTTCTTCAGTTCCAGGCTTCATTATAAATTCTGCATTTGAAAAATGTGTGGATTTGTGAATTCACTAGTTTAGCCGCATATTTTAATACACAGGGTCCTATAGTCTGAGTACTTTGCTTTTAAATATCAGATTCAAATACAGTTAATTTAAACTTTGCTTCCTGATTGTAATACTATGCCATCGTCAAAAGAGACTAATGAAACTAGTATGCAATATTTTGCACGAAAAGATCATTTAAAACATGTTCAGAGAAATGTTGAGTGAATTGTTAAAAACCCACATGCAATCATTATGAAGTATATTTTAGATCATTATCAGAATCTATGTATTAAGAAAATATATTACATTAAAAGTACAAGAATGTTGATCTTTTTTCACTTCCGCGGATAGGCGTCAATACTTAAAAAGGCACCTCAAAATAAAGCGGGAGGAATACCGAAAGCCCTTTTAGTAAATTCTATTTTACACCAGTCAGATTAGGCTTAGCATATTTGATCAAATATTTTCCTTGTTGTTCCCTTCCCCCATCCAGTACTCAAATGAATAAATCAAAGAGACCCCAGCAGTAGTTAAAGCGCCCTCTGGTTACAAATTGTTTACTGATGGTCTTGGTCATAGGACAATATTAAAAAAAAACAAGCTTGCTTCTTACAATAACTGTTTATTATTTCACATGGTTTGGAATAGCGTGTTTTGGAGGAAAGAGTCTAAAAAAAATTCAGTATTTACTTTGCGTTAATTATTCATGGACACAATTCTATTTTGCGTGCTAATGATACCACTTCCTATACTAAGGGGAGGTTTTTCATAATGTTTTGTCACACCCTTTTCATCTAATGGTCTAAAATTGCAATTTGAGGCCAATATCTATCTAACCATCTAGCTAGCTCTCAAGCTGCCTCCACCTCGAAAAGGGATACTTATATTTTACATCAAAACTGTATTTAAAGAGAAGGTAGTCACAAAAAAGACAGTAGCTGTATAACTTGAAATGTTTAATATTACTGTCTGTCCTAAATCTACATTAAAAGACAGATCTCTACGTCTGTACCTTATTAAGGGCTACATAGACGTTAGAAAGCACTAGAAGCGGTCTCACAGAGGTTAGTGATTAGGTAAATCCTTAAAAATGGTTCTGGTGTATTTTTTTTATACTGTATAGTAATCATAGGGGTATATACTTCGGAAAGGGCTCATCAGAGTTATGTGCAAAATACATTGCTAATCAAAATTAGTAAAACGGCACACAAAATATAAAATATATTCAGAAGATAGAAAGGCCTTCAGACGGCTGGAATACAAATTAAATTGCAACCTCAATTTCAAAAAGGATAACCTGCTAAAACATCCCAAGGTTCATTTTGTCCCTTATAGCGTGAAACAATTTCTAGTAAAGATAAAAATTGGTGAGCTAGTCATTTATCACCTTTCTTGGCGTAGACACGGTTTCTAAGCCTCCTGATTGAAAGCCGCCTTCTTTGGATCAAATCCAGAAAGAAAAGTAAATCTGGCACACATACACGGTCCTGACAACTGACAGTTCTAATATTAAATAAGTATTCATTGACTGCATTAGTTTTTTGAGATTTATACAATGTAATCTACCTCTATATACTCATATAGGCGGCGTACACACGCCCATGACAAACTTCAGGAGGGTTTACATTTTAGTATATTGCAATTTGCCCACGTCAGAAACAAAAGCATATTTTAATTAGCATACAAAATAGCATCAGCCGATTAACAGTGTTGTACCTTTTGTTTTGTCTAGGAAATAAGGAAGAGATAAATCATTATTTAGCTTGATGCATTTTAAAATTTCGAACCAGAGTTTGCATGAGGGTGAGCTGTCCTTTTTAATTTATTTCTTTTCGTTTTTAATTTTTAGTCTAACCAATAAAAGAGTTTAACGACTCTATTAATACATCCATTACACTTTTCTTATATTGGTAAAGTTTTATTTTAATCTTGTTGTCTGTGTATGCCATTAATTTAGATTCTCCACCAAATAACACTTTTACTTGCTTAAATGCTTTTTAAACTGTACTTGCTCATTTGTATTTACCTCCAGATGGTGTTGCTTATATAAGCAGAATTTAGAAGAAACTCTTTCTCCTCCTTGGAATAGACAATATTATTCAAAATTTCTTTAAAGTCGGGGTTAATCTTCAAGAGACACATTGTTAAGTGTTTAAAATGTAGTAGCTACACACGCTGCATGCCAAATTAGTTTAGTTTATCCAAAATTGGCCATTATCTTTTATAGTTAAGAATCAAGTGAACATTATTAGTTTTACTTCACTGGGTTTGATGATGTTAGTTACTATTTGCCTTGGCCTTGTTAGCGATTAAAGAAAGCACAGATAATACACAGCCGAGTTGAGTTCATGATCTAGACTAAGTGCTTTGACCATCAAAGCAACACTGTTCATTACTATAAACAAAACAATAAAGGGCATAGATTTCTGTTTCCTGTTGCAAGTTATAGGTGAATACCTATCCTTTGGGTTAAAGTAATCAGCATTACTAATGCTAAAAATCAATCCCTCTGTGGCAGATCTTTTGCTACAAAGGATAAAAGAAAGTATTGAGTTAAAACCTGTTTTCTTTCTTTGATTAGTCTGTGTCCTGTATTTCATCTCCCTGATTTCTTTGCTTTAGCATTTTTTAAAAAGGCAAATCCAATTATTTTTATAAAATTTGCAATCGTTTTATTTAGGCTGACAAGGATTTTACATACTTTTTCTATGATCCTTTTTCACTTTAATACAAAATTAATTTTAATTTAAAAAACTAGCTGGTTATTTTAAAAAAACAGTTTTGGAAGGATTTCAAGCGTTACTCTTCTATTAGTGTAGTTTCTAGATTTGCAATCCATTTCTATATAATTTGGCAAATACAGAATAAACACGCCGCAAGAGCAGACTTCCCCGGTGTAAATTTTATACCTGATTTGGGTAGAGAAATGTATTTGGAACGTGGAACTAAGGGTCACATTTCATTTTATTTAGATCTGTATTTATAACGCTAAGCCTATTGATAATAACCTTCTTGTATACTAGCCAATAAACTGGTTCCTTATATGGTATTAATTTTGTTAGCAGTGATATGGCCCTCACAGGAATCTGATAAGGGTTTGTCTATCACACATTAACACATTGTGGGGTAAGTCGAGTTTGGGAAATACACACAATATTACAGCAGGAAAAGAAAAAAGTAGAGGGATTCCGATAGGCTGTTTGATGTCCCCAGATCACTGCATTCGACCATTACGTCCTACTTGGCAGTCGTATGTAAGCAATGGTATAATGCTCATTAGATAACATTTGAAAAATAAGCAGCATTTCCATAAAGATTTTATGGGCACTGCAAAGTTGTAACAACCTCTACCAGCTCACAGCGTTTCCAGCTGACAGGGAAAGAACCTTGGGAGGGCCCCTTCAGCTTAATTTGCCCATGGAAACTAACATTTGTGTCCCGCTGTTTTCTGTACGTTTCAAAATAACTTGTCTAGGGGAATGTCAAAATGTGGAAAGGAATTTCCTCGTTGTAGGCAAACACTAAAATATTAAACCACGTGAGGCTCGACAGATCAATAGATCGAGGGGAAATGTACAGAGTACAGTTGACACTGTTATTCTTGTAATATTCTCCTAGATGCTTTGAACGCCAAGGGTACGCGCTGCAGGAGTGTATGGCTGAACGCCTGCCTGTTCTGACTGACACAGTCAAGCGCGGTCAGAAAGGAAGCCAAATGACCACTTTAACTGTTTCCTTGGCATTCTTATTGGTTACGGCTGGCTTTATGGCAGAGCTGGGTGCCAGAATGAGGCGAGCATTAAGATTTAATGAGCAATATTTATTTTTCAAACGGTTATTTGTACTCATCGGGAAGCCAAAGACAACCGATCCTTTGCTTCTAGGATCTGAGGATCAGCTTTGTGTTTTAAACAGAAGACCCATATGCTAAGCGGGCATGTGTCACCGAATGCTTTAAAAATATTTAAAAATCCCACGCAGCTATAGACCCTGCACAAAAGACCATGTTTTCTCCAAGTCCGTTGTATGATTTTAAAATAGCATAAATGAGAGATGATATAAGTGAACCATCATCCAGCTATTTCATTACAAAGTCTATCCAACGCTCCGTCTGCATGCCTGTCTGTCTGCGCTCTGCCTAGGAGCTCCGCTACAATTACACATTGACTGTACAGCATTGTCTAATATCCCAGGATTAGTTGTTTTAGGATTTTACTGAGGAAATGGACGGTACATTTTAACAGATTCACAGTGAATGATTCAAATGAGAAAATGTAAAACATAAGTACCTATATATAAACACGTAGGGAGGGTGGTATCATGTGGGAATCCATTTTCACTGTTTAGATTTGGATTCTTTCTGTGACTTCTATCTTTTCATTTGAAATGTTAACCAGATTTAGGGACAAATCCAAGGTGAACCATAGTATTAGAAGATGCAATCACAATATTCTGCCACAATGGAATTAGTTATTAATTGATTCTTCAGTACTCTAGCCAACAACTATTCATCTCTAGTACATTTCAGACTAGTTTACAGTAATTCACATTTGGTGGTGATATTAGTCTGGGAATAGCTAATTTCTTAATAATTTAAGGCTACAGAAGCCAGAATCCTTTATAGCGTCAAATGGTGCGTGATAAATAATAACAATTTTTTAAAAAGTAGGCAATCAAATAAAATGTCACAGACCCCAGCCGTAAAAACAGAGGATTCCTGGCTTTATTAATATCATCACAAACACATGCTGTGCAACGAGTCGAGCACGCCTTACTTCCGGAAAGCACAACTGTAGGAAAAGAAGTGATAATAAAAGGTTTATTTATATCCCGCTTCATCCTAGGTAATAATAAACATCAGACTGCTCTGCTACTTTATAGCAGTGAATGTGATAATAGAAGAGTATAACGTATGCTAACACTAAAATAAGGTAGGAAATTGTTTTATACTTTTCAGCGTGCATCTGTATCTCCGCATACACGTATACCCTATATCTACCTATAGATATCGATATGGGTAGATTTAGCTGTGCGTCTATATGGAAATAGATATTACACATTAATATACATATATATTCTAAATACAGAGGTCGACCTGAGACCAGCTCTCTGTATACGAAACCAAACTGGGAGGGGTTGCTGGTAGGGCTTGGGTTTCCATTGGCTGTAAGCATTTGCCGTGGTGCGGGGGTATCTCTAATCATATTCAGCATGTTTTGCACAAGAAATGTCAGCCAGAAAGGGCTATCGGCTCCCTTCGCCAAATTATTCCACAACAATGTCATGCTCAGAGAGCCCGGCTGCAAACTCTTTTTTGGTAGACTCCTTGATCAGCTCAGGCAGAGGGGAAGGAGGAGGAGGAGGCGGAGGAGGAGGAGGCGGCGGCTACTATCCCAACAGTAGTGTCTTTTTGCCACAGGCATCCGATTTGTCGTATGGGTTGCAAAGCTGCGGACTTTTCCCAGTTTTGAGCAAACGCAATGAAGGTGCTGCTCAAAGCATGGTCCCCACTTCTCATCCCTACATGTCAGGGATGGAGGTCTGGCTAGAGCCCCCAAGATCCTGTCGCCTGGAAGAGCCTGAAACCCAGCAGGCTACCTCCTGCTCTTTTGCTCAAAACATTAAAGAGGAGAACTCTTACTGCCTCTATGATTCAGACAAATGTCCTAAAGGTGCAGCTGCCACAGATCTATCTACTTTTCCAAGGCTAAACGCTGAGGTCTGTCCCATGAACAACGCTAGTGGGGTTCCTGTCCCAGGCTACTTCCGCTTGTCTCAAGCTTATGGCACTTCCAAGAGCTACAATGCTGGGCAAGTTGTTGCTTCCCAGTTCACACCGCAGCCCCAAGTTCGTTTTGATGCGGCTCCATCTTTGCCTTCAGTCCCAACAGAAGCGGGGAGGACAGAGACCGAGGAGGCTTCCCCCAACACCTTGGCTTGCGTCTCCCAGAGGGAGGAAGACGCCCAGGCTTCGTCTTCGACCGCAGAAGAACTCTCCCCAGCTCCGTCAGAAAGCAGCAAACACTCTCCTGAGAAAGAACCCATAGGTAAGCAAATAAAAGCCGTGTGAGGATGATAGTTACATCACAAATGGAAAGGAGGATTCGAGCAGCCTGCAGAGCTGGCAAGAAGCGCCGCTCAGACTGACCTTCTGAACTTTTTAATATTTGGGCGTGGGGATGTAGTAAAAAATAATGTCCATCCTATAGTTTAAATGTTAAAGCCTCCGCTCTGGGCAAACCTTAACCTGCATGCGGTTTAAACATATAGAAAAACAGAGATCCATCTTCCCAGTTGATGTGAGGGTGCCTAAGAGATAACATAGATGTTTGTAAAGCATCCAAAATAAGCAATAGGCAGTGCCAATAAATAAACCCATTAACGGGGTAAGTTATATTTTACGATCCAGAATGCTTTTCAAAATAACTGGCGCGTTGAAATGTTCTTTCTATGAACTGCTATCAAATTAGACTGATGAATGCTCCACGAATATCCTTCAGTGTCTTCAATAGATAACAGGGCTGTTATTATTTATTATTGTGATCCCATAGGCAAAAATAAAACCCTAGTGGGCGATATTGTCAGACTTTTAAGTTGCTGATCATTTTACAATTGATTTTTTTAGATATAATACAGTTGCTCTATTAAACAAAAAAGGAAAACCAAAACCATCACCCACTCCACTAACAGACCAATATCTAAATAATAGCAACAAACACCTACAAAGGGACCTTAGTTTGTTTTTAAAACTGGGTAGAAGCTTCCTACTTAAGCGGGAAATAAGGCGAAATAGCTCATCTTGTCTTCCATCTGCAAAGCTCGCTTATAAAGTTTAAATCCGCAGTTTTTCCTGACGCAGTTTTGAAAAGAATAAACTGAACTGCAACACAAGGGTTGGGCGGGGGAGCCATTTAAAAAGCCACTTCCATTAAATTAACTGACCACTGACGTATCTCTATCACTGTAGGAGCCAACCATTCTTTTCATTAGGAAAATGGAAACACAGACGTTCAGTTTTAATGATCTCTCCGGGCTTTTGGGGGCTAGATTTTTAAAGGAAACGTCGACTACTCTAAACAAGAGGCTGAGGTGCCCGCAAGGACTCCCTAATTTAGAACTGTGACCAGGGGGCGCAACTTGAGGAACCCCTTTGCCTCTGTCATCTGGTAATGTCCCTTTTTTACTTTCTTAAAACTAGGCAATTCAAAAGGAGAAAATGCAGCAAACTGGCTAACCGCAAAAAGTGGCAGAAAGAAACGATGCCCCTATACCAAGCACCAAACTCTCGAGCTGGAAAAGGAGTTTCTATTCAATATGTACCTGACTCGTGAGCGTCGCCTAGAGATCAGCCGCACAGTCCACCTAACAGACAGACAAGTTAAAATCTGGTTTCAGAACCGCAGAATGAAACTGAAGAAAATGAACAGAGAGAATAGAATTCGGGAGCTCACAGCCAACTTTAATTTTTCTTGATAAACCTATAAGCACATTTTTTATGGTTTAAAGAGCCAGTATCATTTTCCTAGGCTTTAGTAATCTGCACCTGTATGGATTAAGGATTTTAGACATTCTCAGTATGTCCATAACTTCTTTATAGCTATTTCTGGGGGGGGGAAAGCCATAATGATGCATAAAATTCCGTGTGTGCCGCCCTTGTTCCATTACAATTCCCTTGATGTTATTTGCTTCTTTAACTTTGAAACAGAGACATATGATTTCAAGAGCTGCAAATATATTTTTTTCCTCTTGAAAAAGTAAGCAAACCCGGTTAAAGGCGCGTTACACTTTTAAACGATAAAAGGTATATGTGGACCGTGTGTAGCTTAATAATGAATAATTGAAGCCTTGCCATAGTTCTATGTAATGGGAGCTCAACTTTTCCCCCTCCAAATGGCAGGAGTTCCAATAATTAAATGCAGGCATGCTTTAAAAGAAGGGCTTCAGGGGAACTGGTGTTAGCCTCTGTTTTCTTTTCCTTTTCCTTTAACATAACAACCAATATCTGAAGCTTTAAAATTGGCCAGGAAAATGAAACCTTTTCTCTTTAAGGATATAAAAGATCTCGTGTTGCTTATGGACTAAATTATTACACTTACCTCTGAATTTCACCCACTCTGTCTGGTTGTAGATATTGACCATAATGTAGTTTTGCTTAAATATGTGGAATTAGTGGATTTTTGTCTATACATGACGTTACCGCTGGTAACGCATGACAAGCACACAACAATCCCCCCCGTCTTGAGAAAAAAATAGTCCCTTTTGCTAGCTAAGTTCATTGAACATCAGAAGGACTTGCTGAGCCAAAGAGCGAGGGAGAATGTGTCCGTCTATCCTTTATACTGTGAAGTTACATGCATAAAAAAGGTCAAACGTGTAGGTGCAAAAAGAAATAAAGAAGGGGAAAATATAAATACAGATATGTATAAATGTCTATTATTATAAAAATGACGATACTGGTTTAAGCAAATGCATTCTATCATTATTATAAATGTTAGTTCTAGCTCTATCTAGTACTTACCTTAAATCGGAATAAATTAATATTGTAATGCTGCTGTGCGTGAAAAGACGATGTTTATGTTCTCATAGAAGAATAAAAGACGTGGAATGAATCCTTTTAATTTTACCTCTTTTTGTGACTGTTTATCCTCAGGTTCTACTTTATGTCTTCAAGAACTTTTACAACAGGAATAGTTGCCTAAACACCCTGCAATTACTTTAGGAATCTATTTAAATATTACCTAGACGGTCGTAATTTGTCTGGGCCATATAGCAATGGTGCAGTAAGGTTTGTCGGCTTTTGTTCAGTTTTATGACTTGCTAGTATATCTGGATTGTTGCTGTCTTGGACGAGTGGTTTCAGTTGAGTGAGGAACTGCATAGACAGAGGAAGCAAATTACTATTTCTTGAGTGTAGCGTATTGATTTTTTGTTTGTTTGTTTGTTTTGGAAAAATAAAACACCTTGAAATATGCTGATGTTTTTGACTCCAAAGGATGGTGAAAAACCTAGCTTTAGCAGATGGCTCAGAAGAAAATCATAAAGGTGAGCACATGTAAATGAGGGTATTAAGGTCTTGTTCTCCTTATCAAACTGGTCCTAGCCACTTTTACACATCAGTATCCTCTGCCTTTCTACCTGTCTGCATGTTGTCAGGCTTATTTAATATGCTTTTTCTTTCCTTGCTGCATGTCTAAGTATTAAAGAGTTTTGCACTAGGGGGAAACAAAATATAGGGCCTGAATAACGGCTACAGCTAATTCTTTCTTTCGGGGGGAGGGGCGGCGGAGATAGACTTAACCCGGGCTTATGGCGAGTCTTTAGCTTTTTATGATGTACCATTACCGCGCACGGCTTTTCTTCACTTTTTCATGTGCATGGAGAATTAGAAGAAAAACTCACAAGAGAATACCCCCCCCCACACACACACACATTTTAAAAAATCCTAGTCAGATTGGAGTCGGTGAGCGGTGTAGGCTGTGGGGGAGCGAGGGGAGGTGGAATGTTTTGGTCACATTTCTGGTTTTATTTTTATAGCGGGATCCTTGCGTAAGGAACACGGCTATGGGGAGCGTAATAATTAGAGCGCTGAGAACTGTTCTGTAGTTTAGGTAGTTTCATGTTGTTGGGGCTCCACCTTTCTCTCTGCAGCACGAAACTGCCTTAATTACTTCAGTTGAAATCATCACCAGGTATGATAGTGCGAGTTGGTTTACTACCGAAGAAATCTTACAGCTGAAGCTATCTGTAGGCGTCAAGTCCCAATGCCATTGTTTCCTATCAGCAACGAAGGTTCATTCACTTCCCAATAAACGTTGCAGCCAAGGGGGAAATCTTGGGGAACTCTTCAAGGTTAGCTAGTTCTTGAGTAAGCCTGCTTGCTTATGGAATTTTTAAATATATCTTGTCGTCTCCATTCAAGGTCAGGTGCGCTTTACATTCTGCTCAGCAATTGTTCTGTTTTTGTTGTTGTTGTTTTTGCTGGATTTTTTAAATGCGTTACTATTCAATTGCGTGCCAATATTCATACACTCTGTCATCCTGAGTCCTTGCAATGTAGCGTCAATATAAGTAAGCAAAGGTAGCGACTGCAACCAGACCAGAGACGGAATCTCATTTTTTAAAAAGATATTTTATGTCATTGTGTCACCTTTTTTTTGCCTGCACACTGTTGTGTTATTTCGTGTCCATCTCAGCCTTGAGTGTACCTAAAATCTAAGTCTGCTTCTACATATGTCCAGGGATTAATCATATATTACACAAAAGGACTTTACCGGAGGTGAAGGGGTAACCAGAAGTGATTTAAAATCGGCCAAAACCCATTTCCCTATAGCTCACAAGGCCTCGGTTACGATCATTATTACAGTGTGTCCAGGCGCCGACATTCCATTGAGGCTGAATGAGCAACAGCGACCTCACTGGGCCTTGTGCAGGGGATCTAGGGCTGCCGGCTATTGTGTACATAGACCAAACAGAAATAGAAGCTGCAGCCCTTGTTTAGATCACAGGCACAACATTTATCCTTAACGTACATGATCAAGATTTCTTCTGGCTGCAAGGACTTGGGAAGTATTTTAAAATTGAATATAATTTTTGATCATTCGTTTTTAAACTTTTCAGGGCTCATATAGGCTACAGTGAATAACATAGTTTGGAAACGGGATTTTCACGGATTATGTAGATGTGTTATAATAAATTCTCATAGGAAGAGATGCATTTACAAAGAAAGAGTCAAACCTTTCAATTGCAGACATATGACTCTGAGTGTATATGTCTGTATACACACTGTATGTATGACGATGTATACTTATGTGTTTGTGTGTGTATATCTATCTATCTAAGTTATAGCGTGTGTACATAGGCTTGCCTCTGCTTTATTTAAAATTTTCAGTGTATAATTCTAATTTCATGAGCACTTATCTCAAGTTCTATACAAATTTCCATTTTAAAATTTCTGGAACTAGTTAGTTTTCAATGGAAATAAGTTCTTTAAGAGGCGATCCAGCAATTCCCATTCAATCAAGACTGAACATTCCTACAGACTATTTATCCAAATGCCAAAGCCTATATGCAAGCTCTATAGTGCATTAATAGATAAATTGCATTTACTATTTTCCTTCAGTTAAAAATAGCAATATCCTTTCTGTTACATTGGGTTTAAAAATCGAATCTAAATTTCAGCTTTAGAGTTCTGATTATACAGGTATGGAGGACAGAACCTTTTTTTAAATTACTACAGATGAACTGTTTCTCTTCTAAATACCCCGAGATACCATATAGACGGACCAATTTTATATTATTTTTTCCTGGTGGTGACTATCTAACTGTCTACGTGATTATGTTTCTTATAGTTTAAAATTATTTGTGATGCAAACTATATCAAATTAATAATTTCAATACCCTGATTATCAGAATTTAAAATTGATTTAAAAAAAACTCGCCATAAAAGGGGAAAAAAGAAAGGAGAACATATTGAGTGTGTTAGTCAGAAACCTGCCTGAAAATAACGTTATTTATTATGTATTATTATTTTAACTCTAGGTGTCTTTCAGTCTCCTAATGCTCCTTTAATCCTGCAGCAAGCAATTTTCGGAATACATAGGGTGTTTAAGAATCTGCCGTATTATTTTACATTCTGTCTATGTATATAAGTGTGAGCAATCAAAAATGAAACACGCTGCAGCTTCAGTACCCAAATTCTAACACAAACATCCAGGACTCCTGGAGTTAAGATTATTTTTCTTACTGGAAAAAGGAAGTTCTGCAATCACATTTCACCCCAGTTGATTCAATAATAAATACAAATGACGTGGAGTTCCGTCTTTCAGTAATAGACATAGACTTGTTTTTCTATTGCGGTATGTCAGTACATTCATGAAAAAAAAAGCTATAATGAGTACATAGAACGTTATTTGCATTAAAAATGTTGTAAAAGAACAGATTGCCATTCGCTTGGGCAATCTCTAGGGTTGTGTTTTTTTTTTTTTTTTTTTTTTTTAGGTTTTCTGACTAATGTATTAAATAATAGTTTCATATAGCTTTTGTGATTTCAAATCAGGATAGAAACTGTTGTTAAAAATTACATCTCTGTAAGCTTTCTGGTGTAGTTGTTGGGAAAAGTTGAAAAGAAACAAAAACAGAGCGCGCGAGAGAGACCAAATAGTGATGTAAAACTAATGAGAAACATATTTTTGCATGCAGAATATTCACACATGAATTTAATTATTACGCAGTTGCTCTGCCGTTTGCTGGTCTCTATGCTGAATAATATTTTTCAAATGCAGTTGACAGAGATGTTTTCCCCCTCCCATTGGTCTCTTTTTCCTTGCAACAACAGGAAATAAGCAGCACACACATAAACAGAAGAAGATAATTAAATCAATTGTCATACTTTCAAATGTTTCAGCCATTAGTTTAATTCATAACACTGGACTTGATCTGGGAGCCTTATCACTTTTTTTTGGTATAGGACTGTAACCCTCCGCTTAGTTTTGATGCTGTAGTCTGTGCACAGAAGTCAAAGAACGTGCCAGCAAATACCTAGATTTGCACATAAATTTGATTAATCAGAATGTGATACAACATAATGCAAGTGCCCTTTTTACAGTACAGCTGAGAAAAAGGGTGCCTTTCGGCGATGAGGAAGAGAATGTTTTTCCCCCTGCTGCTTTGGTGCATATTTAAGAATTAATCGTCTTGATAAACACTCCTCCCCCTCCTCCCCTTTCTCCTCTCTTCCTCTCTTGTTCTGGTTTAGCTCCGTTCTAGATATAATATTAGCTACATTTCAGAAAGGCAGGTCTAAAAAGCTCTTCTGTGCAAACAGACGTAAAAGTGGAAATAAATTCAAACAGCTGAAATACATTCAAACAATTTGGTGGAGAAATCAACCACTGTATTTGTTCTATTAAAGTCGATTTTACTTCACTCGCTTTAATTATACTTTTCCTGTGATAATTGTGTGTGTGTGTGTGTGTGTGTGTGTGTCTGAGGTGTTTTAATATAATGTAATTGGCAATGTTCCAGGAGTGCATATTCGTTCAAATTTCCTTTCACACCTTCTATTAAAAGATAGTTTCGAAATCCGGTAAATTTACAAGGAACACAGTGTTTATAGTATAATTCAAATGCATCGATTAATTCTTGTGTAGCTGGTTAAATGAATTTTTTGGAGATTCTTATTGTGGTTTTGAATCTGGTGCATTCGGGATTTCGAACTGGAGTTTGTTGTCTTTAAATGTGAAAAAACAGTTGTTCAGAAAAGTCCAAGATCCAAGACTAGTTAGTGGTGTCTATACAAATACAAATTTAAATATCGATTTAAAATATTTCTATATTCCTCCTCTGGTCTGTGTGGTAAGGAGCTACTCTGTAGATTAGTTTCGGTAAGAAACTGTGATGAATTTGACTTTTCATTGCCAGCTCCAGTTAGCTCGGAACTAAACGGAACAGTATTATTTACAGTTAGTTCCCAAACTAAACACAATAGTATAATTTAACCTTTCCAAGCTCTCGTAAATTTTTACTGCTGTGAAACACAGCGATGCAAATGAATATGCTCATAGTTACTGACTTAATAACATGCCTGTGGCTCCTGAAACAATAACTCCTTATGAAATATAATAAATATATATTTAAATACAGTATACCGCAACTGCTATTTTGCTTTTTTATTACTTCAATTACTGTATAATTTTATGTGAAGGTCTCCGATCACAAGGTTTTTGCTGGGAACACGAACCACTGATGGGATGATTAATTATGATATAAAATAGTCCGTTTAAAAAGGGTAATAATACAAAATCTGATCTTTTAATCTCAGTTGGCCACAATTAAAACAAACTTTATAGTATAACTCAAATATCCCTTTGCATAAAAACATATGGCTTTGCTATAAAAATTATGACTGGAAAACACTGACCCATTAATAGCCTGCGGAGTGATTTATACTTTATTGTTCTGCTACCCTGCCATGTGACTCCGGCAACCAATGGGCTGACAGGCAGCCTTCAACTTATTAGGTGACTGTACTTCTTGCAAGGACCAAGTTGTTACATGAAATCTGCAGTTTCATAATTTCAGCAGGTCCTGCTCTGTGTTTGTTGAATGGCAATGTCGACTTCAGGGACGCTCAGCAATTATTATGTGGACTCTTTCATAATTCACGAGAGTGAAGACCTGGTGCAGTCCAGATATGCCTCTGCTCCACTGGCACCGCCAACGAGACAGCCAGCCCTGAGCGAGCACCCTGAATTCACCCCATGCAGTTTTCAGTCGAAAACTTCAGTCTTTAGCACTTCCTGGAACCCCGTTCACCCTCCGAGCGCTAATAATGTGCCCACTGTGTACCATCCATATGTGCATCATCAGGCACCAATGGCAGCGCCTGACGGCAGGTACATGCGTTCGTGGCTCGAGCCTATGCCGGGCTCATTGTCTTTCCCTGGGTTACCTTCCAGCAGGCATTACGGCATTAAACCTGAACCGCTGTCGGCCAGAAGGGGTGACTGTACCACGTTTGACACGCACACGTTGTCTCTGTCTGATTATGCTTGTGGTTCTCCTCCAGCTGATAGGGATAAGCAACCCAGCGAAGGTGCGTTCTCTGAAAATAATGGAGAAAATGAGACAAACGGAGAAAAACCACAGATTGATCCAAGTAAGTGCAACTGCAAGGGTAATGGACTTCAGGTCTCTGAGCAGGCTGCAGGGAGGTTAGCATCTTGGGCTAACTAAATGACTAGCAGTTGCCGTTGCTCGGGTGTAGTTCGATCTTAAAGGAAACCGTGCATGTCTAAACTCTTAAAACGTGAATTAGAATGCCTTAACGTCCAGGCACAACTCGGCCAGGCGTGGTTTCCCCGTGTACGTACTTTTGGGAAATCCTTGGGAAGCATTGGCTTCTTTTGTCACGACTATCTTGCAAGAAACAGCCCAGGGTAGTTACTGTAAGGTTGAAAACAGAAACCTCTTCATTTACTTCATTTTCTTGCTGTAAATCTAACGGAACAATAGGCTCAATGTTAATGCACAAAATAATGCGTATGCAAATAAGGCGAATAAGCAACCGAGGCTTAATTGAGCCAGCTGTATAGTGACTCGCTATCTCCTTGAAACCTTACAGTGGTGACACGGGAGAAGATCAGAATTAAAAACTGAAACGTTTTCCCGGTGACATTCTAAGCCCAATAGTCCTCCCTGGGCGGTGAGGAGGAGGTGGGACAGTCTATTTTAAAATCACATTCTATAAACAATATCAAGGCGAGAGTAGGCGGGGGCTGGGCTTTTACCGCGTGCGATTCTATGTGACCTCTCCATGTGTCTGTATTTTGATTCCATTGTGCCTAACCATCCTGTATGTCTGCTGAAATGAAAGGAATGTCGTAAACCCTAATATCAGGCTACCTACGCTTTTAAAGTCAGGGCACCAAACTGTGGTGCGACGTGGCTTCCTCCCTCCCCTGAACTTCTCCTGCTCTTTTATTGTAGATAATCCAGCTGCAAATTGGCTGCACGCAAGATCCACTCGGAAAAAGCGCTGTCCGTACACCAAGCACCAAACGCTGGAACTGGAAAAGGAGTTTTTGTTCAATATGTATCTCACTAGGGACCGTAGATACGAAGTGGCGAGACTCCTTAATTTAACTGAGAGACAAGTGAAAATCTGGTTTCAGAACAGGAGGATGAAAATGAAGAAAATCAACAAAGACCGAGCAAAGGATGAATAATGAGGAAACACAGGTTACTTTTTTTTTTAAAGAAAATCCTCCCTCCCCCCGCTCCAACCCCACCACACAATGCAACTGTGCCCAGGCCTCGTTTTTTTGTCATGGCAAATTCTAATCGTTAATGTACCTTGTAACAGTAGCATTGAAATATCCGTTTGCCAGTGCTACTGCGGAGGTACCGTAATACTTTTAATTTTATAATAGGAAAGAAAAGGGGGGCATTAGCTCGGAGGCTGTTTATGGGCTTGTATAATTCTACCTGTTCTTCACTTACAAAGAAACAAAACAAAACAAAAAAAACTACCTTTTTGTAATGCACAACTATTTACGGACTGTAGAGTTTAGACTACGTAGTTAATTTAATTTGCCCTTTGCGCGGCAGAGAGAGGTCTGCTGTAATACTTGAACACTGTGTTTTATTGTGGTAATTATGTTTGTGACTCAACTTATGTGCTTGGGTGCTGTACCAGATGTGATTGTGAAAGCTAGAATTCAATTTGAACTCAGGTTGTTTATTATAAAAGTTGCATAGAGTATAGCTCTGTAGTGTAATAAGTCTTTTCTGTATAACTAGACAGTAAACCTTTGATTGTAATATCTATCTACCCCCAACCTATATATAGAGATATCTATATATATATACCAATTTAAACAAACAAAAATAATCATAAAAAAATCGCCGGGGTATCTAAGAATTATGGTTCTCAAACTATTACCAAGCAGGTCATTTTAGTATGAAAAGTTGATATATATAGTACTGTCTTTGTCAGCTGTATATATAATCTATATATTAAGGAAAAAGTAAATAATCAGACTAGCTTAAATATTGTTTTTGCACCAGTAAGCAGTTATCAGATTTCGGAGCTATACATATATGTGAAAAGGGTAACTACCTATGGTTTACGTTTTAATTTTAATCAAATAATTTGAAGCTTATTGTAATGAAGTTTAATTTTATTGATAATAAATTATACACTATAAAAAGCTACATTTGGTTATTGTAGATTTGTATCAAATATAAAAATCTGGGAAGTTATGTTTATGCAGAACATACACTGTATATTTTGCAATAGTTACCTCATGGCCTACTGACCAAATTGTTGTGTTGAAATGATATTTAACTTTTTGCCAAATAAAATATATTGATTCTTTTATGTTTTGTGATGTTTTAACATTATTAAGAAGGCGCTCATCTGTACAACCCAACATAAAAACCAGTAGAAACTGCATGGTTAGAACAATTGTGGTAGGAATAGAAATGTATTTGATCCAGGTTAAATGCACAGCTATATGAGTGCAAAACCTGAATAATAATATATACTAATTTTCTTTGTTTAACCTACAGAGTGCATAAAAACACCCAGATACAATTATGTAATCCAGTGTTTAGAAACATATTCAGGAAACCCTTTAAATACTATGGAGTGCATGCTTTGGAGTTAACGTGTTTGAATAATTTTTTTTTTAAAAGAACAAGACGGAAATAGTCAAAACTTTTTAGAGGGACAACAATGTAAATAGATTAGACATCTTAATTTTAGTTGGCACAGTAAATTACCCCATTATAAAATGGGCATAGCTAAACTGGCTGCAAAAGGTTTGAGAAACCCTCGCTTTGCCAATATATTAATTTTATCCCCTTCCATATATAATGTAATTTGCAAAATATGTCATTTAAAAGAAATTTGCAATCAGTTATTTTTCTTCTCCTTTATTTGCATCTGCAATTTTTCCTCTGAAGTGGCTTATGACACGTAAAATAAGCACATTGCGTTTTACTATCTCTAAGGGTAAAGGTTTACAGACAAGAAATGATATTATTATTTATGAAGTCTACTTTGGTCGCTGTTTTAGTCCAACTGAGAAAATGTGCCTCGCAACAAGCTAATGCAACGAAGCCAAATACATGAAAGAAGGTTTATTAAAGAAAGTTTATTTTGGGTGAAAGTTATTTTTTTTCCAGCTGAGCAACAAAACCAAATAGCAGAGATCGTGAGCCAGCTAAAGTTATCCCTGCTTTAGGCCGACATCTTACCGCCCAAAGAAGGAATCTTCCAAAATACGATCCAGAATACACGTCTGCTCAAGACCAAGCAAACCATATTTGTAAATAGGTAGAACAAATGCTTTGTGAGTGTATTATTTTTAAGACAAAAAGTAGCCAGAACATTTATAGTCACAATTCTTGGCAGAAGATGTTGCTAGGAAAATTCAGAGCTATACAATGCAATAAAAGAAAATGACTGCTGTAACCGTTTATGGGGTGTAAAACGCTGCAGGGTTAAACACAAAATTTAGGGCGCTCGCAAGAAGCTTACAGAGGTGCAAAAGTGCGGAAGGAAAATCTTTCAGCCTCACTTCTTCTTCTTCTTCTTTTTTTTTAAAGAAATCTCTGGTAAGTTTTGACGGGTTATAATTAGTAAACGGGAAATAGTTTTGTTGCACACTCACACACAAAAAAAGACCCTAATTGATCCCTGTTCCAGTGTTTTGGGATGTTCGGGACGCCCTCTGTTGTTGCAGACAGAGGAAACTTCAAAGAATCAGCATTAAGGGTGTGTAATAAATGACGGGTCTGCAAACTGTCTGGAATTCGGCTCTTAATGAGTTTACAACTGTCCAGCCACAATTAAGATTTTCTCCCAAAGCCTTTTCATTTGTTTTGTCTGGCTGTTTTAGATAAAGCGGGGGTGCGGAAATAACTACCTTTTATTAGCCTTCCTCTTCTGAAATCTAAGCTCGAAGGCGAACGTTTATCTTTAATGTATTTGTGACCGGAACATTTTGTATACTTGCTACTCTTTTGCCGAGCAGATTATTGAAGTATTCGCTGTCGGAGACGTAAACTGTTAGCAAACTGAAACGTTCTTGCATCATTTATTATTTGCAATGTCCCAAATAGAACAGCAGATGGCAGTATTATTCCATGAAAACATTCACAAACCCGCCATGAAGCATACTGCGAGAGCACTTGAAAGCTCCTAAAATGTCGACTTTCTAGGAGAATAACTGGATTTGAAACAACTGATCTGATGTTAACCAAGGCCAACAGTTCTTACTCTGGGCTTATTATGAATGGTGCTTCATTGAAAAATAATATAGTTAGTATTAGACTTGCTGTGTTGCTTATCTTAAACGCAGTAATTGAAAAGGTAAAGTTTCAGTCTCCGATTTTATCAGACGATTTATTTATTTTTAATTATTAAAGCATTAAGGCATTTCTAATTAGTTAACATAAACCGCTGACGCCTTTATACACTATTCAATTCCCTTTTCACCTTTCCTTTTTTCAAAAATATTAGCCATTTTATCATTAACCCATTAATGTACATGCAAACTATTCTGATTTCATTCAGGGCTCATGAGCGCTTTAATATTTCGGAGAAGCGGGGATTGAAAAAGTATTAACATAATGATTCGAATGTCATGTAGCGTTCTGTGGACGGCGGTGGTGTTTTTCATAATCAAGTCGATAACGCGATTTCACAATACGTGGGCTTTGTATGGGGAACGAACAAAGAGTCAAACTAACTCCCAAATTCCCAAATTGGGTCTGATGAAGTGGGCATTCACCCACGAAAGCTTATGCTCTAATACTTCTGTTAGTCTTAAAGGTGCCACAGGACTCTCTGTTGCTTTTTACAGATTCAGACTAACACGGCTACCCCTCTGATACTTAATTCCCAAATGGAACTCTTCTTACTGAACATACGACCTAACCGCGTTCATTGAAGAAACGGCAAGGTTGCAAACTTTAATTTGAAAATTATTTACTGGCAACTGAAATTCTTCAACAGCTGTCTTTGATACAGTTAAAACATTGCTTGGGTTCCTAGCAATTTCAGCTCTGTGGGACCCGTTTAATTATATCATACAGATGCTAACCGTCCGATGAGATGTCTCTACACATTCATTCTTAAATTCTCGTGCCTCTTATTTTTATTTCCCTCGTTAATGTTAGTATTTATCCGTTTTGGTTTTGTTGACTGCGTTGTTCTTCGCTAACTGCTTTCAGGGCGCAGTTTAGTGGAATTATGTTATCTTTTGTCAAATCAGTCGTGAAAACGAGAGAAAAACTCACCGAAAGAGAAATAAAGAAAGGAACCCTCTAAACATGGTCGAAGATATTAGTGTTATATCTTTCAAGTTAAAGAAAACAAAGAAAACGAACCGCGCCCTAGGAGTCATCTTACTTAATTATTTTGATATATCTGATTAATATTTCTTTAAATTAAAGGCAATTTCTTGAAACCAATTCTCAGAATGAGCAAGGGATGTGGGGATTATGTTATTTTTTCCACATCACTTTAAGTATGTTAGTATTTTTAGGGTAAAATATAATTGAAATAGGACCATCGCTTTCTCAGGTTTCTAATAAGCCTATTCATATCGAATGTCTGCATATATTCGTATTTTAAAATAATTATTTGATTAATTATTTTTCTTGAGCAGTAAAATTATACTGAAATGAACACGTGCTTATGTATTTCAAAGTAAGTAATAATTTGGCACGTATGTCCTATTATCATATTGGATAAATTATAGTGGTAACATATTTTGAAACAACGGAGTAGTATCCAGGGTCACAGTTACATCAAAATATTGCTTAACACACAACTGATAATCAGGCAGTGTTCCCAGGTTGCGTATAATTTCTGCGCACCATTTTATCACTACCTTTTCCATTCTGGGGAAAGCTCAGAAGGCAATAAGACATAGTCCGGGTCTTTATTAGTAAAAAGGAAATAAATTCTAAGTTTGTTTTAAAACATAGGAGGCTATTGTGATAGCTGAAAGCTTGCGATTTACTTGTCCACTATGTTTTTCTTGAATGTAATCATTCACTAAAATGTAAAAGTTGCAATTTCAGAAATATGCTAAAGCACTATCCAGTGTAGTATAGAATGCAGAAGATTGACATGTTTTAGAGTCTATTCCAGAGGTAGTATTTTAAGGAGGCTTTTGTCGAATAGGTGCGGGGAAAACACTTTCCTGGGACTCCTGATGTGTCTTATTCAGTGCGAACTTGGTGTGAAATATTAATATTGTTTACAAGGGGTGACATTGGAAAGATGAAAGGAAAACAATCAAAGGTGGCGGTATCCATGTTTAATATCCTGATTACTTTTAAATATGTTTTAAGAAGCGAGACACCCTTAAATGTTCTTTTTAAGGCTCCTCTATAAACTCCTGTCTTGCATTATCAATACCCAAGTCTAGACATTGGTTATGTTTGCTGTTTCTTTCTTCTTGCATCTTGGTATGTTGTCACCAGAGGAGCAATTTATTGGTCTAATGCCGTCTAATTCAGTCTCTTTGATCTTCTTAGTAGTCTTCTTGGTTGCTTCGCATTCGTTTAACTTCATGGGCCTTTATTTCTTTCCAGAAAGTCAGTTGGGATTGTGATCCTTCGTTTTTTGTAACTAACTGTAATGCTGGGTAATATTTCTGAAACAAAATAAAGAGGAAGCTGTTTATTCAGATGCTGGCTTTAGATTGCGAATAATAACCTGGTTTGTACATGTTTAGCTGTTGACAAATATCTAGATGTAGTCACAACGTTTGCATATTCTTAACCACAAATATCTAGATGACTTCGCTTTAGTCAATTTCACTTGTTTTTCTCCGTACCCTACATGGGATTGTTGCAATATTCGCATATAAATAGTCCTCAAGCGTTCTTTTTTCCTTAGGTTTCCAAAATGTGAACTCTAGGGTCCGTGCGAAATATCGCCAAGAACAATTTTAACTGGTGAGAAGTTCTTTGTACACAGGGCATTAAACTCTATAATTTAAAGGAGAATTTCCGGGGCAATTCCATTGTGCTTCTTCCAGTTTATGATGTGCAATAAGGCAGGGCAGTAAAAGCTGTCTTTACCAGGACTCCCTGTCTGAGAGAAGGAAACCCATTTTATGATCCGTTTAAAGGAAGGGTACGGTGCAGCATCCTCAATGGAAAGTCATTCTTATTGTTGGAAAGCGGAGTGTTTAGAAAATGAGGAACGTTACCCGTGATCTAAATGTAATGTTGCTGTCTCCGTCTTCGAATAGTAAGGTATGTACATTAAAAGGCAAAGAAGGCATCAAACAATTAGTTAAGATCTGAAGCCCTACATGTGTGACTCCAGGACTTATCGTTTTTTAAAAGGTGTTCAGACGAGAGGTATCCTCTTTTTGCTTCAAGGGAACGGGGAAAAGCGGAATTATTCTGCTATTAGACGTAATGAATCCGTCAGAAATACAGTCGTAACAATACAGATTTAGCAACTGAGTATTATAAATAAAAAACGTGATCGATATATTAATTCACCTTTTAAATCGGAAGAGATGGACTAAGTTTCACACGCAAGGTTCGGTAATGTATGCGAGCCAAGGAGTATTAATATTCTTTCAGAACGGTTAGCTTCGTCCTTTGAGACATACTGGTTTGCAAAAGAGTTAAAAGCGGATTTCTGGAGCAACCCCATCCTGATCCATCTAGCCGAAAGCGATTAGCAGAATGTAATATAGCAATATCGTAATACATCTGTTAGCAAAATAGGGAACGCAATATATACTTATTTCACTACTGCAGAAAAATAATGCATGCGTGAGTAACAGAATTATTTAAACTTGTGTGTATGTGTGTGTGAGAGAGACACATGGTTTCAGTTTACTGCGGAGGTTTTTAATGTGCAAGATGTGCTTTCCCCCCAAACACTAACTATTGATCAGCTGAGCACTGTAGCTTTTATTAAATAGAAAACCCTCCTATTCATATTATAATATAGTCCAATGCTATGCGATCTCCACTTGGATAAAAAAAAACATAAAAGAAGAAAAAAAGACAGAAAATGAGGAGTAAACTGAGAGGCAGGAGCAATATGTGCGCAGCCATACCTTGTTTTTCTAAACCAATACAGCTCTAGAATAGAGAGATCTGCGTCGCACAACGTGCGGTTTAAGTTTCATAATACAACCAAATAAATCTCTGTTTATTTTACTTACTATACTTTATAGGGATCTTACAAAAGATCATCTACCATGTGGCACCCTTAACCAAAAGCCCCCTTGTCTTTAATTTGTTAGACATATATTTGATCCTCTTCCCCTTCCATTATAGGATATTGTGAGACACCCTGATCCATACCACCTGTGATGCAGGAGGAGATTGGAGGATGGGGTCATATGACTGGTCACGTGCTGGAGGCAGCTCAGTCCAAAAGAAAATGGGGTTTGGTGTAAATCTGGGGGTGTAATGTTATCATATATCACGCTACCTCGTAAAACCGACACTGAAGCCTACCGGACAACAAATCACAAGTCAAAATTATGAGTTCTTCGTATTATGTGAACGCTCTTTTTAGCAAATATACGACGGGGGCTTCTCTTTTCCAAAATGCAGAGCCTACTTCTTGCTCCTTTGCAACCAACTCTCAGAGAAGCGGCTATGGACCAGGGGCTAGTGCTTTCACCTCCTCCATGCCTGGCTTGTACAATGTGAACAGTACCATATATCAAAACCCGTTCTCTTCCGGATACAGCCTGGGCTCAGATGCCTACAACCTGCATTGTTCCTCTTTTGATCAGAACATTCCCGTCCTCTGCAATGATCTAACCAAATCCAGCTGTGAGAAAGCGGAGGAAAGCAACCTGCACAGCCAGGCTGAGGCTAATTTCCGGATATACCCCTGGATGAGGTCTTCAGGTATGGGGAATGGAGAGGGCAAAGCTATGGCAGCCAGGCAAATGTGTAGCCGAAATTACTGTCAGCACAGCCTTTATGGTTTTAATTATAGCAGAGGCGCCATTGCGTAGAAAGCCCGTGGCATTGTATGTAAATGAGTATCATAAAACTTTTTATTGCTCAATTAATGGGTTCTATCCTCGTAAATTTATTTAAGTCAATTTGCTATGGAATTTTAGTATTACGTTTATTTGTGCGGGTTGATGTAGAAATATGGAGAGCTGGCTATGTACTCTGGGAGCCCACACGGGTAAGTGTTCCCCACCCCCACCCTCACCCCAACAAAATGTACAAAAATCATATGTGGCGGAAAACGCAGAGGAAAGAGAAAAAGAGGGGCTCTAAAAAAGGGAGGAGAGACTGTTTCAGAGGGGCAGGGGTGCTCTAGCTCACTGTTAATGTGAAATGTGTCATCTGCCTTTTCTGGGGATCAGGGTCTGTATACGTGCGTAAAAAGGAAAGAGATCTGGAAAATGTGAGCTCCGTTCTTGAGTCTAATGCTAGTATGTGTCTATAATCTGATTAAAAAAGACCCTGGGATAAATAAATAAATAAACCGAAGTTTCAGACCCTGCTTTTCTTTTCCTTTGTGAAACACAAAAGTCTGGAGGACGCTGGAGAAACAGAGCCGATTGTAAGGTTCATCCTTTAGGAAGTAAAATGTTTTTGTCTTTAATGTTTTCTCTCCACTTTGGTATATTTCAGAGAACTTAATTTGCCATGTTTGAGCTGGGCATGCTGTCTGAGAGAAATACCTTTGTTAGGGGCGGGGGAATAAAGGAAGAGGATTTACTCCAGTTGCTTGGATGGCTGTTTGTAAATACCAACTTTCCATCGAACTGATTATCTTCAGGTTTCTGGCTAACTTCTGTGCCTGTTTGCCTGCTTTCAGGTCCAGATAGGAAGCGGGGTCGGCAGACGTACACCCGCTACCAGACCCTGGAGCTGGAGAAAGAATTCCACTTTAACCGCTATCTGACTCGCAGGCGGAGAATAGAGATCGCCCATGCTCTGTGCCTAACTGAAAGGCAGATCAAAATCTGGTTCCAAAACAGGAGGATGAAATGGAAGAAAGAGCATAAAGAAGAGAGCTCCAGCACTCCAGCGGCCAACGAGAACACGTCAGCAACAGCGTCTGTGGAGAAAGTGGAAGAAGAGGAGGAAGAAGACGAGTAAAGCTCCCATTTGACGAAGCAATCTCTAGTATTATGTATGCACGTGACAGTTGTAAAAGCTCTCTTTAAAAAAAGACTTACTGTTTTATTTTAAAAATTCTGTTCCCTTTACTGAACATCTTGAAACCGAGCATTTTCAAACATTAAAAGATCCCCTGATTTGTCTTCCAGTCCCCACCTCCCCAAACCTCGCACATTTCCTGTCCAACTTATTTGGAATCTCTCATAAGATCATCCTAATCATTTTATTTTCGTTTGCCCAAATCTTGGTGTGTTTTGTATGGTTACATTTGCGTGAGAGAACTGCTACTTGCACATGCAGAAAAACGTTAACGTCCAGCATAACTACCTGACTCAATTAGTCCCAATCAGTTGTTAAGGGGTAAGTGCATTAGGGTCACATAAAAAAACTACCTAATTTTGAATAAATAGTTCTGCACTTCCTGTTTCCTTTTGTTTCAAAGGATCACAACAAACAGGCAACATTAAACAGCAAGTGAAAAAAATCCTGTAAAAATAATGAAACAGAAACCACTACATCCTACAACAATTATTTGTACTACCTATTTTCCAGACTACCTATTTCTCGCTCCGCCTACCTATCTTCTAAACTATACTGTATTTTATTAATCAAAAGAAGATAACATACTAATGTGAATTGCAGAATGCTTTTAGAAACTTAAGTGTAGTCCTTTGAAAAGCAGGCATCAATAGCTTTGGTATATAATTTGGTACCGAAAATGCTGAATATATTTAAATTGAAAAAATAATATATTTATTCCAACGCAATTATAAATGAAAACCATATGCTGCAATATATCTTTCTTCTCAATCCTTTACTATTCCGAGTGAAGACGAAAACACATACTAATATTGTACAAAGCGCTTTAATATCTTCTGTTGGCTTCTACCTTTTGAAGTACATTGTTATAGGCCGTTTTGTTTTCTAAGCTCATCCTACTTAATATAGCGGAAAATGTTCTTTAAAAAGTGAATTAAGACGACTAGGTTAGCGCCTCTCAAAAATCTTTTTGTCCTGATTTCAGAATGTGTTAATATGTAATACCGTGAATTTTCCTACAATAGAAAATACTGTATATTTAAACGAAATTTTGTCATTTATATTGTCTTGAAATCATTTGTAAGATCACGTCATAAACTGGGAAGTCTGTAATTAAATTGGTAACTTTGTAGCATGGTGTATTGTTAAGAACTCTGTATAAATCCTTCATGAAGGTTTGGCTAAAGTTTATTCATAAATTGTATGTTACAATGTGTCTCGATGTGTTCATTGTGAACATTTGGATATGCCGTGTAAGTATTGGCAGTTGAGAAAAAATGTAAGTGAGCTCTCTTTGGAAGTGATACCGTGTTCAAATATCTCCCACGATAAATGTTTTATGTTACACAGGAAATAAATATGCTTGTTGACAATTAATTGTGTTTCTTTATTAGGGAACAGTTCAAAAGAAGCATAAAATTTACAAGGCCAAATAAAGAATTTAGATCAAATATATCATTTTTATCCGCAATCAAAAAAAATTAATAGGTGATGAATTGTTAGGAATCAGTCAATTTCTCTATCTAGATTTTTCACCTGAGTTGATTAATTAAGCAGAGATCATTCCTTAAACAAGAAGCTCCTAGGTGCTTCAGTGAAATTTTTAAAATCACAGTAGACATAAAACCTGCCTATACCCAGGCGGAAATCCGCGTTAGCGGAATAATATTTGATTATAGACGCAAACTGCAGTGCGAAAGTTCAAAATGATGAAGATCAAGTCAGGTGTGTGTCTGCGTGTCAATCATATTAGGGCAATAGGAAATATGTAAAATCAAGACAAATAACCTAACCGAACCGTCTATATTTAAAAATATTCTCCCTGCCCATTATTACAACACCTAAAGCAGATCCCGTATTTTAATATGGAATTTAAAAAGATCATGCATTAAATTGTCTTCAGAGGGCAAGAAAAATATAGATATAATGATACCATCATCTGCAGAGTAGTTCCCTAGCTCTGCTGTGTTCAGTTACTGGTAAATGCACTAATTGCAATTTTAATAAAATTAGAACAAACTCTAGGTCTTTTAAAACTCCAGGGCTGCCTCACTGGTAAGATGGCGCCTCTCTAAGACCTGCCTCTTCTTAGTGATGAGGAAAAGGCCATAAATCCGTTGTTGTTTATGAAAATTTACAACTTTGCAATACAACTTTATGAGTTGCTCGGTTTTTCCATTGGTCGCTGTCGGTCATGTGGATGGTAACCGTGAACATGAACTTTTTTATAATTTCCCTTGCGAGAATAGAGCTGCATTCTTTTGCTCAGCTCTGTCCTGCTTCGGATCTCTCTGGCTTTCAATCCCCCATTTCATTTGTTCTTTGTAAGGCAATAGTGAACAAAGTGTATGGAGGTTCAGCATAAGCAGCCGCCTAGAACACAGATCCTGGATGGCAATTTCCAATTCCTCCGCTGGAAGGTGTGGCATATTGGATTCAAAGCACTGGAGTGGCAGATTTTCAACTTGCAACCTGGCTAATTTCCTGCTTCTTCTGGCACCAAAAGGAGGGCGATTCGTCTCCTGTGCAGCCAAAGCGACAGCTGTCAAAGTAGCAGGGGCTCCTGCGAGCCAGAACCTAAAGGTGAGAAACGTATATAACACTACCATAAGCAGGGTAACATTATTTTAATACCCATATATACCTATATGGGACCCATCTATATATAATAGATATAGTAGACATGAATTTATACCAATTGAAGGATTATCAGTCGAATATTTAGCTTATTTATATTTAATCAGTGCATGCAAAAATACAAGCATTTGTTATGAGCAAGGCTGAGGCGTAATTTTAATAAAGGTATTTTAAAAAGATTTACTATCACATTCAGATTTGTATTATTATTATATTAGAATTCAAATTTACAAAATAATTTCGAGTTTCTTTGCCCAAGAAAATGCATTATTTTTGTTTCCCAGCATTAGCAAATTAATTTGTGTTAATTGCAATTTAGAATTTAAAAAAAAAATACACTTACAATTTCAGAAAGAGACCAATCGGCATAATATCTTCTCATTCCGTAAAATTTCCAGGAGAGAGAAAGGATATTTCTGTAACAGCAGAATAGAGGAAATATGTGCATAGGTTGCTTTATCAAATGAATACTTGTATACAGTATAACTGTGTCACGTCATGTGTTGATCGGAGCTTGAACAATATTACAGACATTTTTCTAAATACGTAGTTTATGGATGAATATCCAAGGCTCGATTTTAAGCAATCAGTCCTACATCAGATTCTGAAATGAAGCTTTTTCGATGTCAATTGAAGAAAATACGAGGTACTGTGTCAATTTAATTATGATTTTGAAAAAATGGAACACGGGTTGTGTGTGGGGGGGGGACGGGACGGAAATAGATCTGGACATGGATTATTTTAGTAAGGTATTGGCATCATAACGTGTCTTTCACCGAGCTGGCGTTGCTTCCTATGTTTGTGTTCTGGAAACCGCGGCATTGGTTCAGGGTTCTGCTTCTGTAATATCTTTATATTCATTACAGTAATTAAGAATGAGCTGTGAGTGCTTTAGATGTTAACACCGGTGTTGTTTGTGTTCTCCGGGCTGATAAAGAATTACATTTGCATTGCATTGCAGTATCTGCTTGACTGCAACTGCAGTGAGTGTCGGATTATTTATGGCGGTGCGATAGACTCTCAGTGCTGCCACTGTGTGGCGGAAACCAGGCGATCCAAAGGCAGCAGCAAGTAAAAGGCTAATTGTCTGCAATCCTCTTGGAGAAATCCTAAAAATTCGGCCTACCTAGGGAAACCATTCAAACGCCACCACGCATGGGCTATTTCTACAGGGCTGGGTTTTTTATATATGTATTTTTAAAACTTTGATGTTTGTCGAATGTAAAATGTCCCTGTGCGAATTGGTTTGATGGGATAAGATTGAGGCTGCCCGGTGAGGTTACTAATACGAGTTCAATCTAAACAATGGTTTGGATTGCAAGAACTGTTTGGATTATAGGCTATTAGTTAAAGGTTGCTTTCTATTGCGCCTTTGAACATGAGAAGGATTTATAAGTGGATTTAGATAGTATGTGAAGGAGGGAGGGTTAAGCTCAAGAGGGTAACTGCCCCTGCACCTGTACTCTAGCGTTGTTTGAGTTATGGAGTCTGTTGACTGAAAGAATGAAAGAAAAAATAACCCGCGTCTTGTTAAAGTGCTAATCACGGTTTTTTCAACTGTGTGCTGACATCTTTTCATAATTTAAAAAAAATGGGAGGAGCAGGACTACTTACTTTATTACAGTTGCAGAAGTGCAGTGGGGAGCTTTTCAATATTCACTTTTCGAAGATAGGTTTAATTGCAGCTTTATATAAACACTTATCTGGCTGGGAACGCTCACGGTAAAAGCTTTATGGTGGCAGGTTTTTTTATTTTTGTTTTTTTGAATAATGAATGTAACTGAAATCACGATTGCCATGCAAATTGTTTAGCTGTTACTACAAATGCTGTAACCATAACAAATGTGTACTTTCATTTATTCTGAGGTTTAGTCCCGCGGAAGCAACTGAGAAATGTTTTCATTTGTTATGCTGAGACATTAGAGATTTTGACTTTGGCTAAAACAAGAACCGCAAATTAAGACTCCTGGGCAAATCATTTCCCTCCCAATCCCTTAAACAAAGATAATATCAATCTGAAACGGACATAATAAAACTTAAATATGTATAAACCTCTCATTTTTTTCGCGATGAATCCAGTGCGTCTTCAAAGAAAAAACCTTCTGACCACAACTTTTTTAAAAGAAGTATGGACGTTGGATTTTTGTATTCACCGAATCTTAATTTTCATGGCACGTTTCCGGTCTAGCCTCTGCTGAAAAATTTCACATTTTTAAAAACCTCATTTGTATTCATCATTTCCCCCCACACATAGTACAAATTCTTCAGGACAGGGATTCTTTTGAGTAGCTACACATAATGTTTAGCTGTTATCTCAATGCATATAATTTTTAGTCTAACAGATGTGTATATAGATTAGAGTCGGAGAAGAGAATAGGGGTAAAAATAAAAATGGAAGGTAATCAACATCTCAGTGTGAAAGTCCAACGGAGAACGCTAACAATACCAACTATTGTGGAGAGATGTTTTAACTCACTACTGTTTTATAGGTACCGTAATCATCCTCCGGAAATGAGACACGGAACCTTCCAACAACAACAAAACTCACGTTTCCAAAGCTCGTTTAGGTGCTATAGGAAACAGAGTTAGTACAAACTCCAGCACGTTTAAAAATCGGCTGTTCAGTCTGTGGTCATAGTCACGTATTATGAGTAAACACAGTTTGGAAGGAATAATCTCCTTGTTATTTTTAGGAACTGCTGGAGTAGGCTGAATTAAAAGCCATTCTGTGCATTTCATCAGCACTGCTACTGCTTCTGCCCTGGGCCAAGAATTGTATGACCGTTCTGGGGTAACTGCCAAGTAGAACAGTACACGTTAAGACGTTTGTTAAAACATCAGTGAACACAAACGATTAGAAACAACAGCGAAACCATTTTGCCTCTGCACACACGTTACCGTGGCTATTTTCATTAGGTATAATTCTACCGCTACAAATTTAAAATCGTCGTTTCAGATACAGCAAAATGAACTTTTTGGATGTAAAGAAAACAAACATGTGTAACTTTCTCTGAACACATCTTTTCCGGGAGCTCTGGAAACCTGTTCCAACCTCTGCCAGTGACTCCCTTTGAAAGACACATCTAAATAAATAAATAAATAAATAAACAAACAAACAAACCTAGGAGGCCACCATTTCCTGTCCGAGCCATAATCTCCACTTTCATTATCTGAGTGTTCATTAATGCACGCGATTCCCTTCAATAAACAACGGAGAATATGGCTCAATCCGAACACAAAGGCTGGATTCTGAACTGGGGCGAAGAAGATGCTTGGTGCTCAAGCTCGGGAGGGAAATATTCTTTGGGGGCTTTCAGTATATTTAGTTGAATAAAATTATTTTCTTTGCACGGTTAAGAAAACAGATATTTGTTTACAAAGTCGGCCAGCTCAGATGCCATCGCTGATTCATTCCCCTTCCACAGATTTTAATTGCTCCAAAGTTTTCAGTTCTAACATCAATCATTCTCTACCTTTCATATAGGAATATAGAAAGGACTGGGGTAGTCCAACCCCCCGGGGTGGGGAGCGAGGGGGAGGGGAGTTCGCTGTGTGATGATTTGCATATCTTCCAGAGTGGAGATCCTAACTTTGGAGAGCTGCCCCTTTTTTTCCAGCTGCCACGGGGCACTGCCCCGGGGGCGCTCGCGGCCGCCGCTTGCCGCACTCTTTTACGCTTTGCAGTTTATTTTTTTACAGTAACACCCTCTCGTCCTTCCCCTCCTCCCAACATGTCCCACCTCCCACGTTCCCTCAGCCACGTTAAAGGTGGTGTGTGTGTGCGTGTTGCCATCCATCTGTCGGGTGTGCAGGCTCGGGGTTGTTTGTAACTTTGCTGGCTCGGTCGCTGCGGGTCCCAGGGGAGCGGGCTCCACGTTGCTCTCCCATTGGCCGCCGAGCCGTCAGCTGGTGCTATTTGCTGCTGTCGCTTTTGGCGCTCGGCCATCCAGAAACAAACCAGTTCGATGACTACTAATAGTTATAGCCAGATGTACTAATACACAACAAATCACAGTCCTGGAGAGGGGAGAGCAAATGAGTTCCTATTTTGTGAATCCCACTTTCCCTGGGAGCCTGCCTAATGGCCAGGACTCTTTCCTCGGGCAAATCCCCCTTTATCCAGCTGGCTATGATGCTCTGAGGCATTTCCCAGCTTCTTATGGGGCAACAAGCCTGCAGGACAAGACCTACACCTCACCTTGTTTTTACCAACAGTCCAACACGGTCATTACTTGCAATCGGGCATCCTATGAGTATGGAGCCTCGTGTTTTTATTCTGACAAGGACATAAGTAGCGCCTCTCCCTCCGGCAGTGGCAAGCAGAGGGGACACGGGGACTATCTGCACTTTTCTCCTGATCAACCATACAAATCCGACAGTGTGCAAAGCAAAATTTTAAATGAGGAAGGCAGCGACCGGAAGTACACGAGCCCTGTTTATCCCTGGATGCAGCGGATGAACTCCTGCGCTGGTAAGTCATTTGAATGCAATAAAGAGAGAGAGAGAGAGAGAGAGAGAGAAGTTTCTTTGAGAAAGACTTTCAGAAAGGGCGTCCAAACTGTCGGAGAGGAATGACTCCTGCGAGGTAATGTGTAACACGAAACCTTTCCAGGTTATTCCAGCCCTGGCACATTGGCAGCTTTAAAGCAGTTTAGGAACAATCTGCTCCAAACTTGGCTGACTTGGTGCAGTTCCTTAGTAATAACTGAAAAATAGGCATTCACAAATTGCTAATAACCATCCCTCCTCGAAGAAACCTCTTCGCTCCTTCAGTGTCAAAGACTGATGTAAGGAACATGCTCCCTGTACTGTCTACCCCCATTTATTTGTAGGACCCTCCCAAGCCCATTAGTATACAAATATTGGTTATCGAAAGCACGTTTTCGGACAATGTGTGCACATTTACAAATCACCTCGAATTTTGTCTCACTTAAAGTGAAGTTTACACAACAGGACTGTTTGGGATGGGAGCAAATGGCACTTGTTTGAATAAGCACACTGCCTTGTTTACTTCAACTGTTCCAAAAAATAAAATCTCCCCTTACCTTCCCCCGGGTTATCTCTTGAAAGGTAGGATTATGACTTATATTTATTTGAAAAGTTTAACTTTGAAAGACATTTCTTATTTTGAAGAGCCCTTTTGCATTTGAATGCACCATATCCAGGAGCAAATGCCAGGGGCTGTTCTAGGAACTTTAGTTGCTTCTCTGAGCTTTAATTATGATCATACTTAATTATAGTTCTGCTATAGTTATAGTAACTATTATAGTTGTATACATACGCACACATATTTGTATATCTCACACACAAGTATGTATATATAAAAGTTTTAAATATTTCTCGTTCATTGGGTAAATGCTTTTCCCAATACATATCTGTGTATCAGAATTATACCTTCAAATCTGATAATGATGCTCTTCATCATTTAGAAATGTTTAATCAAGAAAACTTCTGAATATCAGAGTAGACACCCCTTATGTGATTGCCTCTGCAAGAGGAGGCGCAATGCAACTGACCACTATTTCTTAAGTTGAAATCATTGGGCCTTGTTCAATGCGACAATTTTGTCTTTACTTTTACAGGTACAGTGTATGGAACACATGGGAGACGGGGGAGGCAAACTTACACCAGATACCAAACGCTAGAGTTAGAAAAGGAATTTCATTTTAACAGATACTTAACCAGAAGACGACGGATTGAGATTGCAAACGCTCTCTGCCTTACTGAACGACAAATTAAAATATGGTTTCAAAACAGGCGAATGAAATGGAAAAAGGAAAACAAACTCATACATTCCACACAGCCCAGCGGCGAAGAAACAGAGGAAAAGTCAGGGGAGTAGAATAATGCTTAATAAAAGTTTCCAGGCCTTTTCCTTTTTAGCATTTTTTTCTTGTGTTCCTTCTGCTACTAAAATCCTATAGGTTTTTCACAGTCTGTTGACTCCCAAAGGCTTGATTAAAATATATACATTTTCAATCAACTGTGAATTTATTTAAAAATAGAAATATTTGATTTAGAGCTATGTAGTGTATCTGGTCACCTTTTCAAAGCCTAGATAGCCTTGCTTAAAGTAATTCAGAAAAAAACCTAGATTATAATTATAAATATTTTAAATTGAGCATCTATGTCTGTATGAATGTCTCTGATACGACCGTATGGCTGTAGGCAACAGATAAGTGAGTAGATTTTTGTAATTGGAAACGTTCATATTGTGGAGTGACGCCTGATTTAGAAAATCCTGGTTTGATGTCTTTACTAATCCCGGGCGTCTTGTTCTACTGTGTTTGGGATTTTAGGGTCTCTAGAAAAAAAGTTTTACACGTGTATAAGAGATTTAATTAGCACAGAGAAGGTAACGGCATTTTTAAAAAATCGATTTACAAATCCTGACTATTAACTTCCATTAAAATCGAAGATGAATCGCAGGGAGATTTTAAAATGCCCAGAGCTGATTCCACTAAATTGAACAAAATCTGCGCCAGTATTAAAGAAAAAACTATGCGTTAAACTTTACAACGGGGAAAGAAAAGGTTCTGAGGCGGGCAGATTTCTGCGGCTCCTGATGTGGCGCTGATAGTAAAGAAAGCTTTCCTTGAGCAACGAGGGGGTTTTAATCATGCAGTACGATTGTGCTAGTTTCAAAAAATTAAAACTCAGTGGTCTGTAATGTTAAATCGTGGCTCTTCTTTCTATCTTTATTTACTTTCGAAATTCCTAGCACAGAAGACTAAATAGATAATAGATAGAAACTAGCTTCTAAATTGATTCCAAATAGAGTTCTCTTTCACTGAGTAAAATACATGCAGTCAAAATATTTACTAATAGATACGTATATGTGTGTGTGAATGTGCGTACAGTACACACAAAGACCCCTTTATTCGGAAGGAGAAGCAATTTGGGCTACCGCTCTGAATAGTCCCAAATCGCGAAAATATTAATGTCAAATGACCGCCACAACATTATATTTATCTGAGAAAAAGACGCCCACCATAAAATTATATAGAATTTGACCCCAGTTGGAAAACTACTATACAATATTTATTTTTAATAGGTACCTGCCTTTTAAAATCGGCAGTACAGCTTTTCTTAAGCGCCTGCAAAACAGGACTATAATTGTTGCCAGTGTGTGAGGATTTATATTTTTCAATAGGTTTAAATAAGCATCACTTTAAAAAGAGATCGAAGTTATTTCTGTATTTAAAAATCTATAGCAGAACAGAAGAGGAAGGAATTAAAGAATAAAAGAAAGCTATTGAAAATAAAAGCAAATGTTTTCCCCAAACTCCTGCATTATTGCTGGTTTTGTGATTTGCAGCAGATAGCCCGTTACAATTGGTACATACTAATGGAACTGTGAGAGAAATGCAATAATTTTGCTATAATGGGCTGTAACCTCGAGTCGACCCCAGCCCTGCAGACCCTGGCTGGAAGCGTGAAGATCTAACTAGTCTCCAGAGGGTGGCGCAAGAGTCCGACTGACAATCAGGAGCTGGAAGCGGGAGCGCGCCTTGGGCGCGCGCACCAACCCTCCAGCATCCACCCAACTCCCCCATTAGTGCACGAGTTTACCTCTAGAGGTCATCAGGCAGGATTTACGACTGGACAACAAAAGCACGTGATTTGAAGTCGTACCCCATATTTGGGTGCCTACGTAGGAGGGAACCAAGTACATGTCCCAGTCATTTCCATAATTCATCATAAATTGTGCAAGGGTGCTATAGACGCACAAAACGACCAAGAGCCACAAATCAAGCACACATATCAAAAAACAAATGAGCTCTTATTTTGTAAACTCATTTTGCGGTCGCTATCCAAATGGCCCGGACTACCAGTTACATAATTATGGAGATCATAGTTCCGTGAGCGAGCAATACAGGGATTCAGCGAGCATGCATTCCAGCAGGTACGGGTACGGCTACAATGGCATGGATCTCAGCGTTGGGCGCTCAGCTTCCAACCACTTTGGTGCCAATGAAAGATCTCGCAATTACCCAGCCACTACCACCTCTGCGTCGACAGAGCCCAGGTATAACCAACCTGCAACGTCTTCACATTCGCCTCCACCTGACCCTCTGCCCTGTACCGCCGTGGCCACTTCGCCTGTCAGCGACAGTCATCACGGGGTGAAAAACTCCATAGCTAACTCTACCAGCACTTCGTCCAATTCCAGCAGCAGCACTCACATAAGCAGAGAGGGGGTTGGCACGTCGTCTGGCACTGAGGATGACACCCCAGCAAGCAGCGACCAGGCAAGTGCCCAGAATGACCAAAGCACAACTCAGCCTTCACAGCCCCAGATCTACCCCTGGATGCGAAAACTGCACATAAGTCATGGTAAAGCGTACCCTGCTTTTCTTTAAAGAGGCTTTAATGTAAAATGCGTGGTGGCTGGGTGGATGTGAGTGTGCAGCCTGATCAGACCCCTGTGCTTGCACGGTGGGGAACGACAGTTTCGTAGGCACGTTAAAAATGTAAATGTAGCAACTCTAACTCAACAAAGTCTGCACAACTCGGGGAGCAGAGATGTATCTGAAGTGGGAAAATGTGAATAGTGCTTGTCACGGTGTGTAATTTATTATGAGGACTGTCCCGCGGAACAGCGTTACTAATTATATATAAAAAAGAGTTTAGCAAAACAGTGAATGAGGGTGGGAGTTTGCACTGGTAGGAAGTCAGAAAAAATCCTAAGGGTGAGGACCGGGGGGCATGGGAAGGCTATGTGGTTGCCTTCTGCTCTGTAATTATATATATCTATATATACCTGCCATGCCCCTTCTAATTATGAAACAGGAATGATTTTGTTAGTTACAAAGCATTCTAAAACTAAATCTCGTGACAGATCTGAATGCCCTTGCTTTGCTCTCCTATCTCTGAAATCCAATCTAGCCTCAGATCCACAATGCATTGATCAGCTTAGCTCAGGATTCTGTTGGTTTACTCTTCTAAAAATGTCTACAGAAAAGGGGATACTTGTTGAGCATTTACCTAAAACAAAAACAGGACCAAGAATAACAGTACTACTGATGCTCTGGGCTGCTTTAGAAAATACAGGAGCAGGTCGCTGGGAGAGACTAAATCATTCACTTTTCTGTTACAGACAACATAGGGGGACCAGAAGGAAAAAGGGCTCGGACTGCTTATACCCGATATCAAACCCTGGAGCTGGAAAAAGAATTTCACTTCAATAGATACCTGACCCGCAGAAGAAGGATTGAAATAGCACATGCTCTTTGCCTCTCAGAGAGACAAATAAAGATCTGGTTCCAAAACAGGAGAATGAAATGGAAAAAGGATAATAAGCTGAAAAGCATGAGCATGGCAGCTGCAGGAGGGGCTTTTCGTCCTTAAGAAATTGATCAATTAAAAAGTACTGAGCAGTATTAGTTGACCCTGCGCATAATGTCAGTACTAAGTTGACTTTCTAAAACTTCCTTGTGTTACTTCTGTGAAGAAACCTTGTTCTTGTCGCCCTAATTCATCTTTTAATCATGAGCCTGTTTCTTACCATTATATCGCGTGTATAAGTAGATCTGCTTCCCCTACATTTCTTTGTCTTGGATGGCTTTGTCTTGAAAATTTAGATGTTTTAACTTATTTATATGAAGCGAGCTGTGTTACTTGAAGTAACTGTAAAAAAGAGAGAGAATCCCCCTCCTTTAGTACAAATGTTATGTGTTGCACTCAATTTGCTTAACTGTGCATGTGTGTTTAAGTGTTAATAACTGTATAGCTCCAAGCTGTTAAAATATTTTTATTCAAACTACCTATATAATTCTTGTGTAATTAATGCTGTTGTAGAGGTGAAATGATGAGATACAACTGAACTTGTCCTACGTGTAGTGAATAGTGAATCTGTGACGAAAACTGTGATTCCAAGCAGTATGTCCTTGCTGTGCCTTTGTATGACTCTTTGCACGAACTCCTAGAAGTGGCTCTTATTAAGCGCAGCATCAGTAATGTATGTTTTTGTGAACAAAGTTACAAATATAGTCAAAGTCTGGCTGTTTGAGCAAACTGTGATCAGCTTTTTTTTTTTTTTTTTTTTTTTGTATTTGTTTTTTTTTTAAAAACTGACTGGAAACAAACAGACAAAAATAAATAAATAAACTTTCTATTGTAAGTTTTCGTGATCTGATTTCGAAGCTGTACTTCCTGATTTGCTGATTTTTTTTCTTAAACAGTGCAGATTTTTGTAACATTTTACCTGGGTAGGACCTTATGCTACACTTTGCAAATGATACAAGTGCAATTATCCGACACCAATCCTTTTAATTGAAAGTTTGACCATAAGTTCCTCCTTAATGGTTTCTCGTTAGGTCGAAAGCTGCATTGCAGAACCACAATCAACACTCTCTGTGGGTGAATAAACTGGTAGCTGGTTGGTGATTGTTGAAAAACATGTGCTTTGTTAAAATACACTCCCAACCCCAGAGCGTGTTTACCTTGCTATATAATTACTCGTGTGGTTTAATTAAGTATATTTGCAGGACAGCCACATCAGAGATCTTTGCGTCTATAAGCAACACCCTATAGCCACCTTCCCGCTTTTCACCCTTTAAAGATATTTGTTTTTTTCTCTACAATTAGTTTTCTATAAATGTAATGTTACTTACCCCATCAGAGCTTGAATGGTTAACTCTTCAGAGCTTCTAAGAGCAACTAGAGATTTGCACATTTACTGACTGGTTACACTGATGCCTTCCCTTAAAAGTTATAAAACAGTAAACTTTATAAGCCCCAGTTCCGGCTATATGACATTTGGGTGCCAAATGAATAGGGTTTTGTCTATGAATTAGATCGTAAAATCATCCATAGCACAGACAGATAGGCTCACTGGCTATAAAAAGTCACGTGGTGCCATTAAAGTAAGTTTTATGGTTTTGGGGAGTTGACATCCAACATTATATACCACATAACATATAATCTCGCTGACGCTGGACTTCATTTGACTCTTTTGCAGGCTACGTGTGCCTCCTGGTCATTCAAATTGTCAGTTTTAGGTACAGAAGTATCCAAATCACAAGTTCTCAGTGTTCTATGAAAAATGGCTCCTTACAAGTCAAGGTAAGTTTTATGCACAAGTTCCTTAAAGTTTATTTGTACAGTGGAGAACTGGACTCTTTCTGGCTCGATCCTTCCAGGACTGTCACATTGAATTCAGAAATGCAGAATAATCTACTATGGATACAGGTTTCGTTGAAAAGTTTTCCCCTCTCTGATTCTAACATTCAGCAGCTAGCTCTATATTTTTAACAATCAAATCAAAGTAAACCACAATAAGCGTTTTTGGCAGAGATGGATTTTGAGGCCTAACTTTAATTACTTTGACTACTGCAGAAGATAATTACTTCCTTTGCTCCATAGACTTTCCAGTTTGGAAAGGTTTTGTTTAGCAAAGAGTAGATACTGCAGCGAATTTTTTAAAGGGAATTACATGGGTTGATATTATTTGAGAAGTGTCTTATAGAGGCATGATAACCTGTAGGTGTGCCGATGTGGTTGTAATCTTTGGATTGGAAAATATTTTGCACACCAAAGCAAGCATTAAAATGGCATAGATTGAGTTTTCGTGTTTAGGATTCCTCTTTACTGCTCTGTGTTATATAGATAGCTATATCTATATGACTGTGCATCCATATGTGTATACGTGGTATGTGCGGTCACTCATAGCCACTTACAACTTTGTTATATCTTTTTCCAGAGACAGTATACATTTTTTGTATTTCTGCTGTTTTTTTCTAAGGAAACACATTGACTGTAACTTGTAACGTTAATACAAGCTACTACAAGTCACAATGCTGTAAATTATGAAATACAGACCAGGTTATAGACAATTGTAAATAACCCCGTCTCTATATAGCTACAGATATTATTGGCTAGCAATTGTGAGGTAGGCCCCAGCTGCGTGTTTACTTCAACATTCTTTTTATTTAAGTAGACTATTCTCACCAGAGTGTGATTACTCAGCAGTAAACTTTATGGCCGGATTTAACTTTAGTCTTTGAATTTTCAGGGGCTGAATGAAAGGGCGAAAGAAACTTTCACTTTCTCTCCGTCTCTCCTTCTTTGTAGAACTAGAGCCAGATCCTGAAAATACTTACTCACAAGATCATTGCTTAGGTGAGTAGTCTCACTGAACCCATTAGGACTATTGGGGTGATGACTACTCTGTTGAGTAAAGGTTTGAAGGATTAAGCCCAGAGACTGTAAATACAAATTTTGACATCTATCTATCTATCTATCTATCTATCTATCTATCTATCTATCTAATTTTTGGTCATTTTGGAGTACACCAGACTCAACAGAGTTCTCTAAAACTGCAGTGCAATGATGTTATTTTTCCTGACATGTCATAAATTCGAGATTAAAGAAGAACGGAGTTGTTTGTCACTTGATGATTTCTGGCTTTATTTTGTTAGATTCCTTTCTCTTTGAGTATTGTTAATTTTCGTAATATACGATAGCTGAAACTATTATTAAAATGGCAGAAAGGTGTTAGAATTCAGGAGAATTATGAAGATTATTATTTGCACCTTTATAACATAATACCTCCGCAAGGTCTAAGAATGAAATAGAAAATTCATTCTACCTTTGTTTTAATTTTTTCAAATAATCAAGGGCACACATTGATAAAACATTATCATATATTCATGGTTAACCCCTAGAGCTACTCCAAAAGTTATGGTAGGTTTACAAACTTTTAATATTTTGAGTTCATTCCCAACATAAGATAAAAAGTTTTAGATACTTTTGTGTTTTAGTATCTTTCTATGAAGATAATGACATTTGCTTATCATTCCTATAATAAAATGGAAAATAGGTAGACTTTAAAAGTGCATTCTTTATTGCACTTTATAGCCAAAGTACAATCTAGAATAATTCCCATAACAAACAGCTGGCAGTTTCATGGTACACAAATATAACAGATTCAATATTAGGAATACAGCAAAGTTATATTTAATAGGAATACATTTAATTATATGTCATAATACCCAGGCAGTGTTTAATGGCAAAAATCATACATAGACTAGTTTATAAGTTTTGACTTCTTTCATATATTGGTGGTTTTCTGAAGAAAAAGCTCTTATTTGTGCTATTTCATAGATTAAAACTAAAGATAATCGTTTGAATATCTCAATTTCTTAGCTCCATTGTGAGAACTGGATATTCCTCATAGGGCAAATGTACTTAAATTCTTTTTAAGGGACCTTAATGTCATCTGAGGTTGTGAATTGTCAGTGAAGGAAGTAAATAATTTGCTACCAACATGAAATTCTTTGAATTTTAGCTTCTTAAGCATGCTATATATGAGATACAGTGTGGACATGTTTGGGTATTGTGAAAATATCCCAATATTTACAGATACATTCTGTAAGGAACTACGAGACTCACTCTTGAGACACAAAATAAAGTTGATTGAAAAATTACTACAACTGTGAAGTATTTCTAGCCTTGAATCACCCTCTCAAAGTTATGACAGCTTGAATCCTCTTAAAACAGAAATGCGTTAAGATTTTATAATCCAGACTGGAACGGAAAACTCAGATACCTTCAAAACGCAAAACTCCAAAAACCTTTCACAGATCCTAACTGTCTTCTGAGGGGAAGTGGCTGGTTCCTTCGTAGAGAATGATCATTTGGAATCAAGATTTAGTTCTTTTCTGTGCATATTATTTTTCTACGGTATTTTTGGACTCAGTGCACCTGAGTTTATTTTACTGAAATCATCGCAAGTGGTGGTCTACTTGGTATTAAAATACAATTTACTAACTTCTCTGAAAGAAATACGTTAGTGTAGTGTGTCGTGTCTCAGCATAAGGCCAATTAAAGTTTAGGCAACCCGTTTGTGCGTATACCTAGTAATTTATAAGTCTTGACTTTCACTAAACTATAACATGTCTTGTGAAAGGCAAATAATTTTAGGTTGATAGATTTGTCTGAGCCCTACACACGTACTAATTATTAAACATAGCGAAATTACTATTCTCCCATTTCCTTACATTTAGTAAGGGTGTGTCTGTAGAAGGGTGAGAATACAAATGTTTTCTGTCTGCTCTATGGGAAATTGACTGTAACAGATTCATATGGGCTGATCATGATTTTCGATTTCAAATCATACGTACTGAAGGAATGTATTTTCCCGTCACAGCTAGTACAGATATAATAAATTAAATATAAATACACCTTCTGACCAAGATAAGAAATCTCTTTCCCCCTTATCTTTTTCTCTCTTTTAGGCTTCAGATAGACACAATTCAGTGTCTGAGTTTTTATGAATAGTACAAAGATATGACTCCTACAGTAGCCTGCTTATATTTGAAAGTATTCTCCTTTATAAATGAAAGCATCCTCGCTAATATTTCTGAGGAAAACAAACACTCATATACCATCTTAGTCATATGTATATATAGCTGCATATGTACACCATACCACATAAGACATACAGAATGTACAAGATTTGCAAAGGTTTCCCTTTACAGTGCACATACGGAATCTGTCCTATATCCAAAAAAATGTCTTTTCAATAATAATATTTGTTATGAAGGTTATTGGGTAATTATTGCAATTTTGTGAAACAGTCCTTGCTTGAGGTGAAGTCTGTCTCTGGATAACAAATGGCAGCCCTTGCAGTTCACTGCCAGGTTAAGTAAATGCAGAAAAGATAAATCTGCACACCCTAGGAATCACCAGCAGAGCTCGCTTTAGACCAAGTTCACAGTCAACTCGTTTGCCTAGACAAGGCTTCACAAACAATTAGAGTTTCTTTATTTTTAAATAAAGGCGAAATGACTAAGTACTTAGCAACATATAGCTACATCTTTTCCCCAGTGCTATACAGTACATTCTTTCCGACTCCATGTCCAGAACTTACCAGACTTTCACCTGCAATTGTAACCATATAGCGTCTTTCAGTTAATCTAGTTCCTCCAACGCTGGCGAAAGAGTTTGCAAACTGATTTAACAGCACTTTACAATGGTGAGCATTTTTTTTAAAAATCCAGTTTTCTCAAAACAAACAAACAACAACAAAAACCCCAACAATAACAACAACACAAAAAAAACCCCACACTTAAAAAGCAGGGGGGAAACAGCAGAACCATTGAAACAAACAGTCCAAGTCTCTTGCTCCTAGAGCTGCATAGCTTTTGTATATCTTTGTGGTTAGGGCGTTACAACTGCAGGTCAAAAAGTTGAGGGTCAAAAGTTTACGTTTTGCACCACTCTTAGTCATCCGCCCAGACAGAGTTTGATGTCAATGTTATAGTCGAGATCTTGACTATCAGCACAAAAGATAAAATAGCTTTGAGTTAAGCGTGTATCACAATATGGACTCCAGGTGAACTCTAGTGGTTGAATGACCTCAATTACCGAGGAAAGGATAGAAAATTCCTCTTTTCAAGAGTAATACATGTTGTATTTCATCTTGAATTATCAGCCACATTTGAGTCTGAATATCTCTGGCTCAGATGCACCAGGTAAACATGAATGTTACTCTAGAACACCAAAACGCGTTCATAGCTGTATTCTTCAATACCATGGTCAGGTAACAAAATGTTTCACACTCCTTAATATAATAGCCTCCTTTAGAGGCTTAATGTAAAGACTTTTCACTTTTCAAAATGTCAGGAACTTAAGACACTAGCAGATCTATTAACATCTGTATCGATCCTAGCAGCGTCTTGTTTTTCCTATAATTTCTGTAGTGAGCACTAAACTGTACTTAATAAGGACATATTGTAGGTAATACTTTCAGGTTATATTTTTAGTCCGAAGGTGAAAATCTAAAATTCAGAATTACGGGGCGATTTGTGATACTAACAGAAATTATTCTGCAAAAAAAACCTGACGGCGCTATACAGTTCCATAATTTCAGGGCTATCAAAGCTTTCTGGAATTACTCTCAGACATAATTTGATAGTTAAACAAGTATCAAGGTATTTTTAAGATGATTTTTTTGGGGTAAAGAGCACTTCCCAAATTGTTGAGAATTGTTCTTGTCTTTAAGACTGTGACAGTGTTGAAGATTTAGCTCTGAAGTTAAGTATGTCAATAAAAAGCAACACACAGTATTACACAGAGAAATTGGGAAGGTAATTATAAACCAAATATACAGTGTAGCACATAAATACAGGTCGAAATTATATTGAAGCAGTGTTTTGTTTAAGAGGGAAAGTTTATCCAAAATATTCAGATGTAAAAGGTCTGGGGAATAGGGGTGGGGGGTTATAATGAGGAATTCAGTTGGGAAAAAGTACCTCTTCTATATCCATGTTTAGCTGAATTAAGAACAAACAGGCATGGATTATACGATATTCCTAGTTATTTGGATACAAATTAATTATTTGTCAGTGATACTGGTGGATCATTGCAGAAAGCAGGAGTTGTTGAAAATAAATTGTGAGCTGTTTGATTTTAAATCATTGAGAGATATTATTGGAGAGTATGCCTACATCGCTTGTATATGACAGCGGTGTGGAAATATATAAATATCATTACACACCGTGTATACATTGTTCATCAAATACTGCTGTTGCCAACTTGTAATAAGATAGTCAGATTGCATATTTTGGTTTAAAAAGAATGTTTCCCCCACTTGAGATATTATAGATTACTTTATACTGTTAGATCATTTGTTTGTTGAGAAAAGAAAAGTCTTGGTAGTAACCTGAAATATATAACCATTTATATATATTGTTAACGAGTGCTACGTAGATTGTTTCCAAGAATAACAAGTCTTTGATACTCCCTGACCGAAAAGCTGTTAGTATAACTAAATTACACAAAATGAGGGAACTGAAATCTAGTTTCTTACTTACCAAAACAATTATTTTGATGCAAATTCATGTATTCAACATAGTTTAAAATAAAAATATCAATGAAAATATTTTCAGAGTTCAACTGCAACTTCAATAAATATTGACTTATCTCAATTATTGTTTAAATGATTCATTTTTTAAAAGGGAAACAGTGCAGTTATTAATTTGAGATGAACGATTCCTTGCCTTTGTACGTTCATTCTTTGAATGCAGTACACACTGGTCTCTGGTGTAGAGTGTCTGGTCAAAAGACCATTCATTTAAAATTCTAACACAAATCACATTTTGTGTGTGTTTATTTAACCATGCCGGTATAGAGCAAGCAAATCACTCCAAACATCCAGTTGTTAGAACATATTCAGTGCCAGTGAAGTAATCGCTTTATAAAATAATGAACTTGGGGGCCAAAATTCAACCATTGCCCCAATCTTGACAATTTAAAGCAACCGTTTCGCATGTTAGTTTCAAAGTTAACAAATGTTAAACTGCTTAACTGTCTTGCGGGCTTTTATGATTCCCAAAGAAGAAAGGAGAGATACAGTCGATACATTCCATAACGTTTACATTTTCCCGCTATTTTTTCTTAATTTTCCCTTAGAAGTAGTGACCTGGGCAAAGCACCCTGCTATCTAAAAGACACTGTTATAGACCTTTTAGAAAAACTAAGTCCAAGGCCGAGGTGAACTTCAGGTCACCGCGTCTAACAAATATGAAAATGTCGGCTGGTGAAGGGCACGCCTTGTTGTTTAACAAAGACTGTCAATGTGTAAGATTAATAAGAAACAAAATGCACACGGTGTCACTTTTCGGTCACTTTGAAACTTGGGACAGGGTTGCATTCAAGAGGGAAAGCTGGGGCTAAATATATTCAAAATGGTTCAAATCAGATTCAAACCAGGCTGCTCGCGAGTCTCCCTCTGTCCACCCTCTCTGGTGCATGGACACGTTAAAAAGTGTAATTTTATTATTATTTTTTAATTCTTTGGTTGTAAAACTATTTTATCCGCACGCATGGAAGTCAGCAGATGTGCTTGTATGTTTCACAAGAACTCTTTTAGACTGTTTGGGTATGCATGAGATTGGAGCCTGTTGGTGCATGAAGATTAGATATCGCACTATCAACTTCGTTTCAGTGAATTCCCAATCTCGTCTATCGCAAGATTCAGCTGGTAAACTTTGGGTCCTATGTTAATCGTTTAAGCGTGTGAAATATGGTCTTATTTCTTAAATAAAAAATAAAGTTTTTTTGTTTTGTTTGTTTGTTTGTTTGTTTGTTTTTAACGCTGGGATGGTGCTACAAGTTGGGTAACGGGAAATATCCGAGGATGGTTCTGAGATTGTTTATTACATCCATAAATCTTGCAGTAAAATGTCGAAATGGCCGTGTGTAAGATAACACTTGGTGGTCTTGGCTGGGTTCTTGTTTATGATAACAAAACCACAAAGACAAGGAACAGGCCTTTGGAGATCCTGCATAAGCACATCTTCACAGGCTGCTAGAACCACAGGAAAAACATGCTTCATCTGAGCAGCTGAGGTCACCTTGTAGATTTACAATCGCATGCAAAATTGTATTATTTTCTGTTTCACTGAGAAACGCAGCTACACAGTAGAAAGAAGTACAGTTGAACAAGTATACTTTGAAGTCTAATCACGGTAAATATTATTAATCAGAACCCGGGAAGCTCTCCGAATACAAAACTCAGCATTCAAAATAAGGTACCAGCTTTCGTTGTATTTTACTGAGGTTTTGAAGTATGGTAGTTACTAGAGTATTCTGGCCATCATAACTAAGGAGCTCCCTTATATTAGGAGGATAATATTTAGGGTAACCCAATTTAATGCAATTATGCGCGCCTACGCATATTTGTATGCATGAATCTGTGTATGAATGTACAGCTGTGCGCCGAAAACAACGTACTGTGGGTCTCTAGCAATCTCATCTTCTTGCCACACTGTAAGCGTTAGCTTTATTATTTTAATAGATATTTGGGTTTCGTCGAAAAATAGTCCCCAACAATCTAGTCCTTCCTGTGCATACTGCAATTTGTTGTGTTGAATAGTTGTGGATGTTAGACGCCTATGGCGTGTGTAACCATATTTTCTTCTACATACGAGGTAAATAGAGAAAGATATTTTTCACACCAGTTAAAGAGTTGCATAGACGTTCAGTAGGAAATGAGTTGAACAAGTATACTTTGAAGTCTAATCACGGTAAATATTATGTGCTTTAACTCTCTTTGCAAATTAGACATTAGATATTAGCAAAAATGAGTAATTGTTTATGTAAGTATCACAGTATGTTGGAAATGTTCAAAGATACACCAGATGGTCTGCAATATATGTATATGTTTATAATATAAATTAATGCAGTATACGTGTGTCAGTATCTAGTTAGACCTAACATATATTAAATTATAATTTTATATTTATATAATGTTATCTATTGAACTGCAAAAGACAACAATCTGAATTTAAGCAATGATAGCTACTATGAGGAAAAAGATCTAAATTGTATTAACATTTTGCTTTATATATTCAGTTAGATGCATTTTCCTATTTTCGAAGGTGAGACTATCCATTCAGGAACAATGCTCCTGCAGAGGGTGGCAAATATTTGTATTCGATTTTCTATAAACCAGCCAACCAACAAAAATATAAAATAAATTCTAAAAAGTTCAGTATTAACTCCAAACATACAACACCAGATGGAATTCATAAGGTAATCTATTATTTTAAAATAATGGTGTAATTAGTTTAACTATCAAATTTCAATTATCTAAGGTCAGGCGGTTGCCTCTTTTCCTTCCTGAGCTGCAAATATTGTTAGCAGACTAATTTTTAGCAATTTAGAAGTCATAGAGTTTTTTCTGCATTCTAATTTCAGTATTGTAAGCTACTTTCTGAAAGATGTCAGTGAATTCTCCTATAATAAAAACCCCAAACCAAATCAAACCTAAACCAAAACACACAAAAACCCAAAACGTAAATTTGTAGTTTGGGAAATGCTCTCACTGGGAGAGAAATATTCCCAGTTAGTCCTTTCATTTTATTGAACATTTTCTTTCTTTCTTTCTTTCTTTCTTTCTTTCTTTCTTTCTTTCTTCGCTAACTATATCGTTAATGGCACACAGCACCGCTAATTAATCTATTTGGCTCTTCCTCCCTTTCATATCAACTTCTGAATCTAGTTATATGTTATCACAGCTCGCAATCTACAAAGGGATAAAAGATTCTCTAATAACTAAATTATCATACAATAACAACGTTTAAAAGCGCTGGGGACAGATCATAGAGAAACAAATACTGATTTGCAATTAGTTGGCCTCTATTTCACAGGATCTAGCAGTCTCATTTCCACTTTGATATATAATGTATGCCCAATCCTAAATCAAGTGATTTTGAAATGGAGAATTGTAAACTATTGTCATTGTATCAGAGGGGTAGCCGTGTTAGTCTGGATCTGTAAAAAGCAACAAAGAATCCTGTGGCACCTTAAAGACTAACAGATGTATTGGAACATAAGCTTTCGTGGGTGAAAACCCACTTTGTGAGACGCATGCCACTGTCATTGTATTTAATGTATTATGCAATGTTAATTTCTTTTTCTGTATGCTACATTTTAGTTTCTCGTTGATTTCTGACCCGCCCCCCATCTTTCCTCCCCTCTCCTTCTTCTCCGCCCCCCCCTCCAAAAAAATGCTAGAGAAATAAAATATTTGTGCCCAGGATGAATTTACGACTGGTAGCGCCGAATTTAGGTCTCTCTCCGTTCCACAGGGAAGAGGGGGAAATAATTGGCCACAATAAGCAGCAATCACAGTGTAGCAAAGCTCAAACTCGCGTGGCTTTGAGCAAAATCTTGTTCTCCTGTTTTAAGAGTCCGAGGCCACCCATTTGAGAGGTATCTGGTCGAACTGCGAGTTTAGGGAAGGTGGTTGGTGCGATGGATACTAGGATGCGCCTCGGATTTCGCTCCCCTTTCTGGCTGCGCAGTTTTTTACCATTGCTGGGACCTCTCTCCCCAGCACCGTAAGAGACGGTTTGGGCTGCTCCTGCTGCTGCCCTGGGCTCCCCCGGCACTCACCATCTTTCCATTTCCTGATCCGGGTTCCGCAAACAGCGCAGCAATTGGCCCTGCCGGTCAGGTGGTGATGTGTGTGTGTGTGTATGTGTGTGTTGTGCGCTCGGGTTGGGGGGGGGGGGGAGGCCCAAACTTTGGCAGCCGGCACTTGACAGCGGCGAGAGGAGGAGGGGGAGGGAGGGAGGAAGGGCGGGGGAGGGGGGAGAGGGGGGAGGGGCTTCGCGGAGCCCAGAAAAACGACAACGCGAGAAAAATTAGTATTTTTGCACTTCAACAAATTAATGACCATGAGTTCGTTTTTGATAAACTCCAACTACATCGAGCCCAAATTCCCGCCCTGCGAGGAGTATTCGCAGCACAGCAGCGCCAGCAGCAGCAGCAGCACCTACCACCACCACCAGCAGCAGCCGCACCTGCACCAGCACCCAGCGCACCCGGGCCAGTCTCTCCCCGACTACTACCAGCGGCCCAGCAGAGACCCTGGATACCAGCCACCACCGCCACCTCCTCCTCCTCCTCCCGAGGCGCTCTACCCCGCGCAGCCACCCGGCTACTCCGAGGCGCCCTACAGCTACAGCAGCACCAGCGCCACCCCGGGCCAGGAGCAGCCACCTCCGGGTGCCTCTCCTCCACCGCCTCCTCCACCGAAGGGGCACCATGTCCAGTCCCAGCCCCTGCTCCAAAGCCACGTCCTGCAGCACCAGCGCCACTGCGAAGCGGCCCCCGTCGCAGGGGCCGGGGCCGTGGCCAGCCCAGGGTGCCCCCTCCTGCCTGACAAGAGCCTGCCTGGCCTCAAAGGCAAAGAGCCCGTGGTCTACCCCTGGATGAAGAAGATCCATGTGAGCACTGGTGAGTGGGACTGCCTGGGGAGGAGGAAGTGGAGGAGGAGGAGGAGGAGGAGAGGACGCTGAAAGTGCTGCAGGGTTGGGTTGGGTTTTTATGTGTGCGCGTTTCCTAATACAAACGTGAGAAACCTTTTGTATCCGGGGTCCTTTATCGAGAGATTTACGAGACGCCAAACCGTTAGGGCAGTAATTATAGCCCCCATAAATTTAATTGCCCTGCCAATGGCTCTGGGCCATGTGTCTTTGAAGCTTTTCTTCCACCCAAATGCCCATCACCATTTTTTATTGCTCTTCAATTGTTTCCTATTGTCAATAGCCTGTGAAACATTTTCTTGCAGTTATGTCTCTGATTTGAACCTGGTGTCAAGTTATTATATAATGATTATGTTCAATTGCTTTTTTGTGTGTGTGTGTGTGTTCAGTCAATCCCAATTACACTGGAGGGGAACCCAAGAGGTCTCGAACTGCCTACACCAGACAACAAGTCTTAGAGCTGGAGAAGGAGTTCCATTTTAACCGTTACCTGACCAGGAGGCGACGCATTGAGATAGCACATACACTTTGTCTCTCGGAGCGCCAGGTCAAGATTTGGTTTCAGAACAGGAGGATGAAATGGAAGAAAGATCACAAACTGCCTAACACTAAGATGCGCTCCTCAAATCCATCTACTGCTAGTCAGCAAGCCAAAGCACAGACACAGGGCCACCACCATCAACTCGATGGGTCAACACCCAACTCATCAGCCCTTTAATGATTTTTATATTTGTTTTTTTCAGTTGCCTATTTTTGTTGTTGACCATTTGGACCAAAACAACTGTATACAGAATCAGAAGAAATGTGCCCTGTACAGGGTACATGTTGAAACCAAAACATGGACAAATTGTCTACACTGTACAGACATAATGGTTCCATTCCCATCATTCTTTCGTATTTATGAAAATACGCTGTACTTTCCGTGTCACAGAGCGCTGGATGCTGTAATGGATGAATTCTGTACCCAAGAAGGACTCTTTTGTACATAACACTTTAAAAATAAAATACAGTTAAAATAATAATTCGTGAAACAATTGTGTAAGACATTGACTTGAGTTGTGTTGTTTGGTGCAATGTTCGTGGATTCTCCAGTATACGCAGACAGAAGAAACCAAATTTTATGTCATGGAGATTTTATAAAAACTGTCCCATTACAGTCTGACAGGCAATGTTTAATGTAACAAGAGTTATTTAATTGTTTTTAAGCGTAGCCACTGCTGTAGTTGTGATATAATCGTTTTCCCCATGTCTCCTATTGCAGTTATTTAAAAATATTAAAGGCTGTTGCTGTCTTCATATCTGGCACGTCTAACTGTTTCGGTCTGTGTACAATTTGTGAATTTTGGTGTGATGTATATATTGCCAATACTGGTAATAAAGAATACTCTGTACAAAAAAAAATAAATTAAAGGCTTCAAACACAAGGTCATGTAATGCTGTTTCCTAAACATTATGCTTTGCTGATCATTTGCCTTCAAATTTAGTTAAAGAGATGCTCATTTTAGTTGCCTGCCTTCACAAAAAATAGTGCCTGCTTGAACAAGTATATGTATTATTTATTGCCTAGATGACTTGTGGCCTGTAGCAACCTTGCCAGAGGTTCAGTCTGTCTATTCATTTACATGTATATGGCTATTCCCACCCTATGCACAGAGAAATAGAGCTTTCACACTGAGTCAATGAACTGAAGTGAACTAATTTACTTTAGTAGAACTAAGACAGCTAACCATGATACACTTTAAAAATATCTGGCCAGTCATTATTTATTCGTTCACTTGGTATTTATTGTGAATTCACTATGAAGAATTAAGGGGCTGTATGGGTGATAAAAGTTTCTTTATTTCAAAGGCATCTATTTTGAAAAGTGTTTGGTGTAAACAGAAAGCCTTAATAATTAAATGAAATCTGGTAAAACCCAGAGGTTTAATCTGGTAAATGTTCAGAATGATTCTGAAAAACAGTATTCAGGTGTTTCAAACTCATAGTAACCTTCTAATTGTCAAGGATGTTAAGAAATATACCAAAGGTGGAATTATTACAATAAAATGTATACAATTGATAAGGATTTTCATATCACTTTCTCGAAAGTATCATTGACATTGAAACGTATTAACTGAGCAGAAGAACTTGTAGGCGGAAACTCTACCACTGTTTTTCTGCCAGAAAAAGATTAAAGGCCACATTTTATTCGCCATACTCACGAAAGTATGTCCAGGTACTAAACTGGAGTCGACGAGTCTTCTCACGTGAGTAAGGCGAGCAAGATTTAGTTCCTTTTTTTAAATATATCACAATTCACTCAGTAAGAAAGCACATTGGCACAACAATATCGTGAGCATCACTGCCTGTCCCAGGAACACATACCATTTCAATGAAAAATTTAACATGTCACTGGAAGAGTATATTCAGCATCAAAGCTATGGCAGTTGTAAATACGTTTAGCAAACAGTGTTGTCTCACATTGAACAACTAACCACCCTGAAAAGTATGTTTCCGTTACCATGCTGCTGTTTACTAAATCCTAAAACGTTTTCCATGTTAGCTGCCCCAATATAAAAGAAACTGAATATATCTGAAAGTGGGGTAACTGCTGGTATCTCTGACTCTCTGCAACGTACAGCTCTTTGTTTTGTTTATTGTGTGGAACATTTCCCCCCAATTTATTTTAAAACCAAATTAGCAGAAATGATCAAAATCCCAAATCAAACGTTTTAATTGAGAATAATTTATTACTGAAGACTATGCCTATAAACCCATTTTCCCTTCGTAAAACTAAATGAAAACACGCGCTGAAAATAGCAATTTTACTGAGTATCATTAATCACCTCCTACAATAAATACTTCTTTGTAATTCAACAGCCGTTCTGAAAGGCATTCTCTTGGAAAAAGTCTGTGAAGACGCAAAGGATTTTCCTGGAAAAAAAATGTGGTCATGTATAAAGACACAGCATCTTGGCTGTCTGCTAAAAAAATGTATACTGTTTTGGTGGAGAATCAGCCCCGGACTGCAAAATATCACATGGCAGATTATCATCATTTAAGGTAAATTTTCATTTGTTCCCCACCCCCTTTTTAAAGCTGCATAGTGTTTGATATGTGAGTGTTACTATGCTTCTCGTGTGATATAATCAGTGTTACAATCACTTAGAAAATTAAATCGCAGACTTTAAACTCTGGCATTGTCCAGCCTTTGCTAGGGCAACCAGAAGAGTTCACTGAAAGGACAAATTTTCTATCCCATTAATTGTTTTTTTAGAGAAGCAGACTGACCCTTCAAACCCTTGACCTTTAAAGACAGTATCCTTTTAAATCCAGCTCTTGGACCTAAATGTCTCTCTTTGGCTGGCTGTCTCTCTCTCTCACACACACACGTATTTATCTGCTCTCGCCACAAAGGAAAGCGGCACAAAATGCTAAAGGTGGAAGTTTGTCAATATTTCAAATAAAGACAAAATCAGGTCTGAGTCACTTTAATTGTCACAGTTAGAGCCAAGCCGTTAACCTCCGCCCCTTCCCACCAAGAAAAATGGTAGTTTTTCAAGGTCTCCCTTCCAGTTTCTACTGCAATCTCTAATATACCTGGTGTTTTATTACAAGAGGAACTCATCTGTGACAAGCAGCGCGCAGTATTTAATAACTATAACCATTCTCCATTGAATGTTTAGCCAGGGCTCTGACATTTTTTGGTATACTCTGCGCCCTATGGACTGCTTCTTGGGTTTTGTAAATGGGTGGGGGATGGGTGGTGGAGGAAGGAAGGTGGAGGTCTTGACAAGCTTGTCAGGAGACTCCATCTTTCTTTTCCCCTCCTTAGCCCGAGCCTCCATCCCAACCCTGAAGTCTGATCATGCGCCCGATCCTGCATTCCCTTACTCACGAGTCACGCCAACAGCGCTTACTCATTCCAGTAGACCCACTGAAACCAACAGACTACTGGCGCCAGGAAAGCTTGGCAGCATCGCTGCGTTAGCATCTCTACTTTAGGACACTCTATGATACCATTCCATGACAGCCACGACATGAATCGACTTGAAGAGTAATAAACAAAAAGATTGGGGGTTCTTTCCGTGATTTTTTTGAAGTACATATATCCGGATTTCTCTTTTGTATTCATTCTCCACCCTATTGCGGAATTTGTGAGATTGTTGAAAACAGTACTCCAATACAGCTACAATTATATGCATCCTTTCAGATGTGTTGCTGTTGTATGAGAAATATGATATTCGATACGTATATCATTAATAGAACACAAAGTATTAAGAGCTTGAGTCTTATTTTTGTTTTAACCCCAGTTACTGCACTAGAAGGTGTTACATTCACTCCATTGTAGACACACTGGGACTGATTCTGACATAGTATATACTACTTTACACCAATGTAGTTCCATTGAGTTCACTATTGTCACTAATGTAAACGAGACCTGAATGAGGCCCAGTGGTTCAAATGAACGCCTGGGTTAATATCTCTGAAGTCAAATGAATTATGCAAGGCATTCATTTAGCCCACTAAGTGTGTATTTTCTAAGTACAGAAAGGAAACCTCTCTTTTAACTCTTTATTATACTTTTCCACGAGATGTGCAAATGGCAGAGCAAAAGTATTCTTCCCAGACCTCCTATACCACATGAATATTGATAAACCGTGGTGAGCCAATTCTTTGTCAGTTTTAAAGGCATCATAAGGGCTAATATATTTGGTATCAGTATTGTTATCATATTATCATGTGTAATAACTGTTAGAAGAGGGATGGACTATAATTATGCATGTTAACACAGTCTGCTGTAGACAATAAAAATCCGAAATCAAATGGCTAATTTAAAGCTAAGGTCTATAGAACGCCTGATCTCACAATAGCAGACAAGCACATGTTATTAATGTTCAAATGATCTCCCAAGAAACTGAAAAGCTGTCAAAACCAACAGAGATTATGGGACCTAAATAAGCAAAACAGAAACCCTGCACAAGTAGATAAAGGTGTTGCGTCTTTTCTTGTGTAGATATTGAAATTTTAATCTTTAAGGTCACGTGACTCATTAAATAATTAATGCAGATAGTCAGGAATGGATCTGTGGCCGTCAGTTCTCACTAGGAGTGATTCTCTCTGAAGTGAAACTCAACTTCCTATTTGAGTTTTTTAAAAAGCCCCGATTTGTCTTGAAAGATTCTAAACTTCTTAAGAAAGCAGTAGGGACTATGTTGGTAAGTATTTAGTGTATATTTATAGCTTGATGACTGTAATTGTTTGTGCTAACTTTGTTAAAGTCTGCTGAGTATTTACTTAGCAAGTTTAATATTTAGAAATGTTAAATCTTTGTTTTAGCTGCTTTGTGGTCACATTATGGCTTTTTGTGATTAAGTGTTACCGAGTCAAACACATTTGATAATGTTCTAATTCACACTGTGGAAGGCTGGATACCACAGTGCAGGAAGACTGCTTTGTTCAATTTTCCTGGCATTAATAAATCACCGGCTTCTAATGCAGGGCCAAAAAAGCAATGGAAAGGCAGCAAGCATTGTAAAGGAAAAGTCATGGGCAAATTTCTCTATGACTCATTAGTCTGAACGATTTATGTACGAAGTTAAAGTGCCGCAATGAATATTAGAATTTGGGATAACAACAAATTAAAAAAAAAAGTCATAACGTTTGTAAAGTGCTTTATTGCTACTTAGCAACTCTTTCAAGAAGAAGTATAGTTTAAAGGACTGTGGCAGTATAAAATATTGTGGTGTAACTTAATAGCTCCAAAATAAATAGCAGAAAGTCGTTGGCACCATTTTCAGATGCACATTCCATATTTTAAAGGGTGGGTGGGTGGGTGGGTTAAATCCAATCAAGACATTCGGATCAATTTTATTGTAGTTGATAACATGATTATTGATTATGGATCAAAATGGTTAAAGAACGAGTTTTAACATAAAATACAAGTATTCTATGCCCCCACTGTATATTTGGAATGATGTGAATATCAGAGCTAAGAAAACAGCAGGCAACCGAATTAAAGCTGGAGATAGCTATCTGAAAAAATTAACTTTCAATTTGTTTATAGATGTTATCAGTGAGCCCTCTAAATTTATGAGAGGGAAATAAACAGCCCAGTAAGCTATTATTGCATTATTTTCTATAGACTGTAATTCTACACCAAATTTCAAATTATTATAGTAATTATGGAGCTACTAAATTAGCAAAGCAAAAATCTCTTCTCCAAAAGTTCTCCCAAGACAGACGTAATATTTTCCAAGGCTCAGATGACATTCTTCCAAGAAATCGTGTTAGTTAGCTATTAGCATTTACATTTGCTGGCAATCTTAAGATACAATACATAGGATTTTATTAGGAATAATGAATGCATGGAGTACGTTATTATATCTGATAAATACCTTAGTAAATGTGATCCAAAAATATTTGAAGAGTATGATTATTGGCTTCTTGGGGTCTGTAATATTATAAGACCGACAAAAAATTACAATATCGAAGTGCTAAATGTTTCTGCTTCGTCTTTTTCTTTTTCCACAACAGCTTTTATTAAAGAGTTGAAGGGTTCGATCCTGCTCTCATTGAAGTCAACGGCAGAACTCTCATAGAATTTAATGGGAATAGATTCGGGCTGGAATCCTTAAGTATTTGAATAAAAATCCTAGTATACCGTATCTTACATTTAAACTGGAACCTCTTCCTTGATTTATTCAACAGAGATGAACATCACTAGTTGTGTTTAATGTCTGCTCTTGATTAAATGATCCTAAACAAAGGTTTCCCAGAGGAAAATAAAGCATACATTCATGTAACAAGAGTTTGGAATGACAATATTTCCAAACACTTGGAGACAGAAGGCATAGCAGTCTACCACAAAAGGCATGTTCAGATACCAGTGTTCTTTACTGTTGTATAAAATAATCTTTTACACATTACACTAATCAATGGATTCCCTTCAGTAGTTCTATGCACATCCACGACTTTTGTCTTTTAAAAGAATTAAGCAAACCAAATACTTTTTGTATGAATAAATATCTTCCTTTCTGATTCTCATTTAGGCATTGCTTGTTGCTTATTTACAGAACTCCAGTGCACCGAAAAAGACGATTTACTGAGCGATAACAGCAAGAAACAATTCAGTCCACTATTAGAAATTTTAGGAGGTAAGGACTTCGGGAAAAAAAATCTGTTGTGGGATAGTTTTGTGTAGAGTTCATATTTCCTAGTGCTTGCATATGGGGGGGAGGGGGATGCTGTTACAATGAGATTTTATTGTGATAAATATTTAACCTAGTTGGAATTTTCCGGATTGAATCCATTCATCTTCTATGGCTGGTGAATGCGAGTGTCTCGACAGACAAAGAAATATATGGAACAGAATTAATAGCAGTCCTCATAGAGGCATTCGAAACAGGAAAGATGCAAAGTAATTTAAAGAGCGAAAGAGGTTGGTAATTTCTTTGTCCATTCTTAGTTCCTTCCAAAATCGAAGTCTCAAAGCAAGAGACAGGTAGTTGAAGCAGTTTTAGTGTTGGGTGGCTTTCGCAGTTTTTTTGTTTGGTTCCCTTGAGTAGTTTTGCAATGACTCCTGTGTGGTTTGGAATTAGGAACATAAAAATAAATGTTCTTTGATTTTAGAAACTCTGGCTTTTGCTTCAGAAAATACACCAGAGGAGCATAGGTTTTATGTATTTTATGTATATTTGGACTTCTCTGCATTGTGTGCATGTTTCTTTCGTGATTCAGTTGTTTTTTAAACAAAGAAATGTAATGCTCTTTATGGTGACTATATTATTCTGGCAGTGGTAGAAGAGAAAGGATTATATAGAACTATTTCAAATCCTTGCCAGATTTACCTGCTTATGTTTTATGCTGATACATAATTAGTGTAGTTTACTACCTTTTAAAGGCGGCCATAAATTATAGGGCTACAAGGGCTGCTTGTGTTGATTTAATAGCCTGTTGAAATCCTTCCTACAAACAGACACGGCAAATATCCATTCATTCCCATTTTAAGAAAAGAAAAAAGAAAGCATTATTTAATAGAATAATAATTTTATCCCGCCTGCCCCACATATATACCCTTGTCCAGAAATAATTGTGATTTGTAAATTAACCATATATTCTCAAGTTCCACTCAATTTCAGTAAAAATGTCTTTAAATAGGTTGTATCGTTTTAAAATATACTCTTTCTTTTAACCTGAAAAGGAATTGTCAAAATTCAGTTGAACTAACTTTATCAGTAACAAATACATATTTCTAGGTAAACAACTTTGCCCTGTGAATTTCAACTGGGAGAGAACGGAAATAAAAAATCTATATCAAATAGTGTTTCCATTTCTTCATTCACATAAGGGGATAGTCTTACCTTTTAACTAGTGACATAAGCATAACAATGAAAGGTAGACAGATAGCAAGAATATTTCGATTTATGTAGCCACTTAAAAGGACTATTAATACTAATATTTGCATTCAAATCTATCACAAAGGGACTCTCTTTATTAGCACATATTTTAAAACAGCTGTTTGTTGATATTGCTGCTTGGAATCTCAACGCAAAGACATGTGCACAAAGCATAAAAAAATCAATAGTAAATCTTCGGAGAAACGTAAGGTTTTCAGCTCTTAAAACAAACTTTTCAGGGCTCCAAATCATTGAGGTAATAAAACAAAGTTGAGTCTCCAGGAACAAAGCAATATGTTGGATGGCAAGGCAAACCAAACCTCTGCTACTTTCAAGTCCATTTGAATTTGTGTTTGAAAACTCAAAATCTTGATACTTGACCAAAGAAAATGAATTCCAGAACCGTTGAAAGGGAATTATTTTCAGCTGCGGTCCAGGACCCGGTAAAGTTAGAAAGTCTCCCCGTTCTTCTAAAGCACATCCTGAAGAAGTAATTCATACATCAAGAAGTTACTTTACTTTATAATTATCCACTACATACAATAAGTTAATTGTTAAACTGTAGTTTTAACATTAGCTTGATCATTAATTCTAATAAAGATGTTCATAGAAATAGGTTTTTGAAGCCAATAGTCATAGCTCGCGTTAAGGCATTTAAGTTTAAGATGTACCTCTGACTTATGATTGTGATTTATTGCGTTTGTAGTTTCTATTTGCTCAGGACTGCAAGTTCTAACGCCATCTTTCTGCTTTTGATGCAAAGCAGTCGATAACTTTTTACAACAGACCCAAGGAAGACTTGCTGTGCTTTTTCAGCATCTGCTCCATTATCCATTACTTCCAGTTGCATTGTTGCATAAACACTTTTTTATGTGTTTCTTTTATGGAATCTAAAATCACTTTATTTAAAATAGCCATGAATCCATCCCTAGTAAATTTCACTATTGGTTTAAATGTAGTACTCTACTATACAGTTAAAATAGTGTTAGAGTTCTGGAGTTGCATTTGCTATGTGTGTCTAAGATGCTATATTTTCCAGGATTTTTAAAATTCAAGGTTCTTAGCGAGGATAATATATAAATGTTCTGCTGCTGTCAAAGTCACTTCCACTACAAATATTGCAAATTCTTCTTCTGTTTTAATGTCACGCTGACTTTGTTGGAATGTCTACTAATCTATACTATTACTGGTGGTTTAAATTCCAATAACCGTTTATGTTCCACTTTACAATCAAAGCGAGATTATTATATACAGTTTGACCATAAAGTCTGTAGACGATAAAATTAATCTTTTTATACAGTCTTATTATCGCCAATCAAGTATTGGTGAAGTGATAAAAGAATATAAAAAGTAAACTAAAAGTTTTCTGTAAAAATGCTAGAGTGGGGAAAGGTTTGAGGCAAATGATATATTGTAAAATGCACAATGGTGGTAAGAAATTCAGAGTGTAAAAGTCACCACAGTGGCACAGTAGCACAATACAAGTGTGAAATATGTTATTTACCCCAACTATCTTTATAAGAGCTCTTTGAATTTGTGATTTCTTTTGTCTGTGGTAGGATTGTGTAAATAGGAAAAACTAAGTTTTAGAGGGAAGACTTCATTCAGGTTAGAAAATTGTTCATTTCATAGGTTAACTCAGGGGACGTATATGAGGGCTGTTTCTTTTTTTCCTGGACAGTTAGATCATTTTGTTTCTAAATTTTTCATCGTTAGAAGCCTATAATTTTGTGCATCACTCAAATAGTTGTATAGGAAATGCGTAAGCGCAGGTTTAACAGGAAGGTCCCAGAAGATTTTGCAAAATTCAGATCCTCCACACAGAAGCCAGGCGCATTCTTCATAGGGTGTTACAACGACAAAAATCAACCACATTATTAGAGGAGACTCTTTTTGCCTTTGTCAGGTAATTGCAGGTCTTTTTAGTTTCTATAGCTGCCCTGTTGTAAAGTGTGGGTGTTAAGCAAGCGCCATACAATAGCAATATAGAGAAGCCTGTAGGGAAGATTGGTAATCAGAGTAGTCATTAAGGAGGTCCTTATTGAAATAGTAGTATCAAGAGTTGACTTTATTATTGGATTGCAAAACACACCATTATTAAATGTAGATCAGTGTGGCGGTTTTGTTTGGGAAATGCCAGTTAATTAGGTTTAGTATAAAAGTTCATTGTAATCACATAATATGAAAATAATTTCTCTTACCTTGCATGTGATTTTGTGTAAAGAAATATTAAGTGTGGGGAAAAAAATAACCATCTCCGGCTCCTGATTTTTTTCTTTAAATTCTTCTTAATGTATTTGGTTAAGGCTTTAAAAATCAGAGGATTGCGCTTAGAAACCTTGTTCCTTCAATGAGTCCCTATTTCAAATAAAAGGATTTAAGTTGACGTATGACCACGTGAGCACATAATACAGCGCATTATTGTGGCATTTGGAGTGGAGACCCGGGCTGGCTTCGTCTGTGATTACGCTTTTCCAGTTTCTGTTCAGAGCAAGCACTGCTTTCTATTATTTTTTCCCTCCCTCTCCTCTGCAAGAGCTTTCCATTTCGGTTGCAGCTTTCGTTCCTTATGGAAAGGTTATTGTCGAGCTGATAGGACGAAATGCTTCGTTAAAAAGGATGGATTTTATTTTAAGGTATTTCCGTTGATTGTTCATTTATGTGGTGAGTTATTGCTGGTCGAGGCAAAGGTCAGTAGAAAAGGCTTAAGGGTGTGCGTGGATCCAAATCAAGCTTCGTTTCCCCCTTTGTTTCAATTTGCTGAGGAAAATATTCAAGTATCTCTTCGCAGCAAAGAAACCAGAGAGTTTCTTTCCCCCCCCCCCCCCTAGAGATTCTGTGTTTCTTTTATGGGGATCTCCCTCTGTTAAATCTCTTTTAAAGCTACATTACTGTTGTCTTTTACGATCAAGTGGAGACTGGGAGAATCTTATTTTTCTTGTAATACATACATATCTGTGTATACAAGAGTATTTCAGGAGATTGAGAAACACCCATGGAATGGAGTCGGGGTTCGATTTGTGGCTGTTGTTATTGTTTTGTTTGCTGTGTGCTTCTTTTGCCGATTCCGGCTCCGAAAATCGATGAGTATGCAATTGTGCTGCCATTTTATTTATGATGCTTAGTGGTACTTTGTTTACCATGCGAGCAGGGCTGGATTAGCTCTCTACCATATCGAGGTTAACAATTCCAGTTGAGAAGGGATTGCCTTTCTTTCTTTAGTGAAACCAAACCTGGATTTAGCTAAGAATTATCTGGCTATGAACAAATGTCCATCCACCGATTCTAACAATAAATCAGCCTCTGGAAATTTGTTTTACTCTGAATAAGGGATCTGGAAAGCGAGGGTGGAGGGGACAATCTCCTTTCTGTAAGGATTTACGTGATCACTAAATTTCCTATCTCTACCACTATGTCGTAACCTGCGCTATATAACTACATATATTGTGTAGGGGGAAATGCACCTCAAATAACCCAAAAATGAAGGGATTCCTTGTGTTCTACAAGGGGACAAATGTTATATAAAATTACATCCACCAGTGAGTTCCAGCTTTGGGAAAGGTCAGAGTGCTGAGGTTTGATTTATGTTTCCAGTGAGTTGGGGCAGCGTGCTCGCCTAGATACGGCTGTGTCATTTTGTCCCAAATTACTGGGCAGTTGTAATTACTCAATTTATGAGCGGGTCATGGAAAAAAAATCGAACTATTAGAAACAAAACGTTCTTTGCTGAAACACAAAGGCAGAGTTTAATTTAGAACGACTCGCGGCCATTCTGCACGGTTCCAGAAAGCGGAAATGTAGAATTTGGGTTTAGCTGCCAACAGATACACTCCGAATAGAACTGACCCAAAGAAATGCCAGTTCCCCCACACATAACGAAGCATGTTCCTCTTTATTAGCCATAGTGTTTTTCTTACGCAATTAAAGCAGGGCTATTTCACTCCCAACAGTGTGTTTAAAGCTAAAGCAGGTCAAACCATATTTTAAACGGGCCAAAAACGCGTCGTGAAAATAAAATGTAAGCTTTAATTGCAGACGTATTGCTTGTCATCGTTTCTGATGATTTACGACCCAATTCTGGTGCATTTTTGACCCAGTTAAAACACTCATAAATAAAAAAAAGTCCCAATATAAAACGTGGGAGACCAAGAACAGTTGTGTAGATGGATATTTCGAAAGCCTTTCTGCTTGTGTAAATAATCAGAGTGTTGAGTAAATACAAAATGAAGTGTCAATTGCGATTTTATGGTGTTCGATAACACACACGGTAATGCAGATTAAACAGGCTTGTTTGCAATATTTGATAATGCACTCATTTTCTAAGGCAACTCACATCCTTGCTCATCAGTGTAATTACTTTAATGTACATTTTATCAGTAATTTCTTCAATTCTCTCCTTTCCCCAATTTGAAGACGGTAGAATATTCTTCCCACCAATTATTTCCCCCTAAAATATGCCGAAATTATAAATCGTTTATAATCTTAGGCGTTTCTGCCAGAACGGACCCAATAAAGATTTATATTAGCTATTTTACACCGAGACTGACAACATTTCCGTGAGTGGAGAGAACTCCGATACAATGTAAACTGTCCAGAAATACATTACATTTCAACTTTCAAATATTTAACCAAATATAGAGGAAATTCTTCCCTCAAATTAAACCCTTGCAGTCCCATTGGCTTCTGTGGGGTATTAGGGAAGGAGGGAATTTCGGCCCTCTGTTAGTGAAAGATACATGCATTTATCTTTGTATAACATTCAGTGCTAATATGCGCATTTTTTATGTGTTACATCAAATTCAAATCCAGTCATACAAAGAAAAATCACCTGCGCACCTTAAAATTACATCTTTGCGTAGCGAGAAAGACAGGACCTGTCTAGAGTTATTGCAAAGTAACTTTCTTTTCTTATACAGTAAAATGTATCAAGAAAAAATATACCGCAGTAGCTCAATAAACCATTTAATTTCTTGAATTAAAATACCTTAACAATTCCCACGATTTAGAACAAAGAATCTTCCCCTTATTCCTCCCCCTTCCAAAACAAAATACATATTTCAGTCCAAACTTTAAACGCGCTAATATTAAAACACCGAATAGTCCCGAAGTATCCTGAAGAGCTCCCCAAATCGGCACTGTTTCCTGAGTCCGGAGGTTTTTGAAGATGTATAAGTAACCATCTTCCAGTTTCCCCTGTTTGCTCTAGGAGTGTTCTGTAGGGGTTCTGTAGGGGTCTCTTTGATTGCATCTTGCAATTTTAGCTGGAAACAGGGAGAAAGACAAATCAGCAGTTTCAGAAAAAAAGTGTGGGGTTGATTATTGACTAAAGAAGCTTTTCTTCAAATGCAACATTCAAGGGGCTGTTTGAAGCAAAATGCATACGAGTGAGTTTTTGCCTCTTCTCCCCTCCTACGCTGCCCGACTTCCCCTTTCATGTTGTGCCATCGCAATATGCCATAAGGAGCAAGTGTTTTCTGTTTTAGTGCTCTGTTTACAGCTTTGGTGCATGAAGCCATAAATCTTGTATAGCCATAAATGACAAAAACCATTGGTATGCATAAGAGGCCACCCTGGCCTTATAGTGCTTTTTATTTGTCGTTTGCTTTGTTTTTGCTTTAAGGTGACACTGTGCTCCCTTGCGGTTTTAAGCATAGTATTTATATTTTTAACACCTTAATTAACGAAGAAACGACAAATTTACACCTCGTAATTATTCTAAATCTCCACTAAATGTGTTTCACCCAAACCGGCTCCTTTATGCGGGGTTATAGTCTTAAACTTGATTCGAACTGTAATGTGACCGAAAGGAATTCCATGGTTGTTGCTGACGCGCGTATATTTCTGTTGTCAAATTTGGGTTATTTTTTTTTAAAGCACTGAAGCTCAAAACATAAACCCTCCAGATACACCCCAGCAATCTATACAGATAGGTGTGCCAACAGAGGCATAGTGTGTGTGTCAAATGTATGTGTGTGCATACGTGAAAGTATATACACGCACATATGGGTGGATATCTCTATAGGTATATCTATGTGTATGTATGCGTAGATCTATATCTGCACATAGGTGAATATATCAGTATGTGCATATATGTGTGGATATCTATATGGGTGTGTGTGCATGTGTACATCTCTATTTGCGTGTGTATATGTTTAATTACTAACTATAATTATTTCATTCGTTCCACTAAAAGCATTGCCCAGAGCACAGATCTGATAGGAGTTGCTTGGATGAAAGACATAAACCACAGATTAATTATTATTGTTATTATTATTACTGACTAGGTCTCCCATAACTTTCAGCATTCGTGAGCTCGTGTAGAGAATATTCCATATCTACCAAAAACCGATTCACACAAAAAACTGGTCAGAGTGACCCTTTGTGAGCGCCGTTTGTCTTCATTAGCATAATTTTCCTGGACTTTAGTGACGCCTCGGTGCGGGGGGAGCTGCACTCCTTCACTCCCCTCTCTCCTCTCACTCCTTCATTCCTTCTCTGCAACCCCCACCCTGCCCCGGACTTCCCGAGGCGGCTGCGTTTTTTTCCCCTCACCAGACGTCTTTTGCGTGTAATATTCATAAGAAACATACCCATTTTCTGTGGCACTACATGAGGGAAGCCCTGAGACTTGATAGCTCTTATCTTTGGGACCCGCTTGCTGCCTTAGGGGCTGAGCAGGGAGAGGGAGGGGGTCCGAGCCGAACCAGCAATCCCTTGCGAGTCCTGAGCAGTGAGTGCTCCTCCAGTCTTGGCTGGTGGGTTCCTGGTGTAGATGACTTGAGCCTGTGCCCATCCTGGAGCCGAAGGGACTTGGCTGGGGGAAAGTCCTGCTCCCTGGGTTGTGTGTCGCCGAGCCTCCAAAGAGCATGTTGGCTTCCGCCTCAGTCGTCAGAAGTTAAGGTAAGCAGGCCACAAATACGCTGCTATCAGTTGTGAATGGCGGAGTTTATGTCCCAGTGATTTATGACCATAGACTTAAATCTCGGTTCAAGAAGAGTTCACAAGCGGGAGCTTCCTCCCAGGCAGTGACTGATACCCTTACACTTCGCATGCAGGCAGTTTCTCCCTCTTCCCTGAACTTTTCTTTATCTGTCAGGAAATCTTTAGGGGCTGCCTGCTTTTCTCTCCTGGATCAGAGTTCGGGCTGGGGGGGAGCGGGGTTGGAAGGAAGGAATTTTGTTAGATGTATCAGGGAGGGGGAAATAATGGAGAAATGGGGAACAAGTGGGGGATCTGCCCTAGTAAGGCAACTTTCCTCTGTGTCTTCTTTACCTTTCAGAGAGCTTGTTAAAGTGGCACTTGTTTAACGCGCAAATATTGATCTTGTCGGCGGAAGGGCCACTCCAAGTTTTTGGGGCCCAATTTTGCTTTCACTCCCATGCGACCCCATTGAAGTCAGTGGGGTCGCCCGGGTATAACTGAGAACAGAGTCAGGCCCTTTGTCTTCAATGTGTAAAAGAGAAACATTTCTGCCAGCCCAGGCACCAGTTTCAGTGACAAACTTTTGTCCTCCCCTGGTTTTAGTATCTCTGGCACTTTTAAAACAAGATAAATGGCCATGTTGTACCCACAGCTTCCCAGTTTTCCATAACTTTGCAGAAGCTGCTTAACTCTGGAAACCAAAACCTGAGTTGCTCTGTCTGCAACTAGATTTACCAGAACCTAAAATATTTCTCTCTCAAAATCAAGTTGCTTTTTATTTTTGTTTTAGCTCCTTGCAGAGCTCTGGAAATATTCTCCACCAGACTTTCTACTCAGCATTTCCCCCCTGTAACAAACTTTTAAATGTCAAAAATAAAGTGAAGCATTTTAAATGGGCGACCATAACACTAAGATCACCATTATTTAATTAATGTATTGTTTTCCTGAGACTGAGTCCCATTTCTCTGTATGTTTCAAGGGAACCAAATGAAACCTACTTTAGGGCCTAAGAATCAGGCACAGTAACTGGGGGGGGGGGGTAGAGAGTTGGTTGTGCTTTATAATTGAAGAACTGGAAATTAATAAATCGATATGTATATGCTTTTCAGTATATGTTTTACAGATCTTGACCAGCTTATTAATTCAATAACATCCATGGGTCTTAATTAATAAAATATCAAATGGTAATGCCTTTTTGGGGTTTATTAAATTAACTAGTCTATCATAAAAGAAAGGGACCGTTCCTTTCTAAGTAACTTGTATCACTTGAAATACATATATTTGTAATTATTGGTGTACATTGTGTAACACTTTCTCCCCAAAGGCTCATGTGGTTTTAGGTGCCTTGGAAAAAAATCAAGCAACATGAGAGTGTAGAGCACTATTTTTGACCTGGTGTAGCTGTTTGTCAGCAACTGGGAGGTGGGTGGGAGGTAGAGAAAAGGATTTTAATTTCTGAAAATAATATGTGTGTAAGACTTCCGAGATTGGAGATAACATTCAGATCTCCTTTCCCATTACTAAGGACACATCTTTAACTGGTTATTCTCAGGCAGGTAAACAGCATGAGTTAACAAAAAAGATTCGCACGGGCTATAGGAGCATTTTATGGTTTGTGTGTCCATCCCCTCTCTCTAGCCAAATGACCCTCATACATCAAATTACATAGCAGTTTCAAAGACAGAACCTATTATCGTTAAGTTGGAAGGAAAGTTCAAGCCGTGGTCATGGAGATGAACGCTGGTTTTTCAGGTTCCTGGTGTTTTTTCCAATCCATCATGTTTTAACAGGTAGAATTTGGTAGTTTCCATGAAAAGAAGTAGCTCCAAAATAACTATAAAAAGTGTCTTGATTCCTTACGAACTTTTGATTATAATCGTCATTCCTAGAGAACAACATTCCATTTCTGGGATGTTTTTTTTTAAAGTGAAAGACATAAGAAATGGAAATTCCAAACAGGCCGATTCTACCAGGCTCACTTGAGAGAAAACTCCCAAGGGACAACTGGACAACAGTCCCCAAATTATTTACTTTGATGGCTTTGTAAAACTGTTTGGTCCTCATTGCCAAATCTGTGTCCAAGTTTAAAAATTCACTGCAGTTAAAACTGATTTATGTGCATGAGGTGGGTTTGGTATTAAATATCGAAATTAGTACCGGCTTAATCTGCAAGTACTGCTTCTTCCATTTAATGTGTGTCAGCTTATATTGTTTTTGTCAAGTATTTTATAGACAAACAAAATATGCATTAGACTGTGTGCGTGTGGATCTTCTTGAATGGAAAGGCTTGACATAGTTTTTTTCTTTCCCACTTAGTGTGTGTGTGTGTGTGTGTGTGTGTGAAATTAAAAAGTCTTATCCAAACTCTAACCACAATATAAATATTAAAAATAAGATGGCAGTGGTTACTGTGAAGTACAGGAGAAAGGTTTATTACTCTCCTACAGCAGTGAAAGTGAATGAGAGAACCACTCCCTTAGTGTAACATACGTTTTCCTTGACCACCCTTATCTGGAAGCGTTGTATTTAAATAACTCCTTGTGTGATAAATGATAAAACACAATTCACGGTGTTATAAACCCTAGAAAACCCTTCTACTGGTGCAGTAAACCACATATTTGTAGCTGCCAGTAAATTCAGGCAGCTTTTATATCGAAATTCTCTTAGCCTAAGGCCAAGTCATGCTGCTAAATATTGCTGACCACTTTTTCTTTTATGGCTTTCATGTCACTTAGCTATTGAAAGTAAGATGGATTTGTACTATTTCTTCACTCTAGTGTGCTTTCGCTACACCCTAGGTCTACCAGGAGAGGCCATTGGAGGAAGAACGTCACGTGACAGAGGGGTGCCAATGTTATTCTTTAAGGGTGTCAAGACCCTGTCAGTTTGTGAAATAAATATTGGGAAACAACGAAATGCAAAAAGCGACCTACTACGACAGCTCTGCAATCTATGGTGGCTACCCCTACCAAGGAGCAAATGGTTTCACTTATAATGCTAGTCAGCAGCAATATCCTCCATCTTCATCACTTGTGGAAACTGAATATCATCGACCAGCTTGCTCTTTACAGTCACCTGGCAGTTCTGTGTCCCACCATAAAGCCAATGAAATCAATGAGAGTTGCATGAGGACCATCACTAGCCAACCCATTCAGCCCCCAGTTATTTCAGAGCAGCAACAGCAACAGCCTCCAGCCCAGCAGGCACCAGCTCCACCGCCACCCTCTGTCTCACCACCTCAAAATGCCAGCAGCAATTCTGCCCCAACTAACACTACCAAGAGCCCAGTTATTAACTCACCCACCATGTCCAAACAAATATTCCCATGGATGAAAGAGTCTCGACAAAATACAAAGCAGAAAAACAGCAGCTCCAGTTCAGGTATGAAATGTATTTACATTATAAGTGACTTACTTAGCCTCACAGGCCAAATTGTGGGATCAGGTATTTGTAGTTTGTCCTAGACATGTCATCTTTTAAAAAAATATTGTGCTAGTAATCTTATTTCTAATATAACCTTTTAACCATGTATCTTCTAGAAAGTATTTTAGATTGCGTTAAAGTGACTTTTGTAAAATGTTAAACTTAGCCTTGCAAATTATTTCTAAGTTATTTAGTTTCCAGGCACTTCTATTTTCTAGTGTCTACGGTTGATATAACATTTACCTTTTGGTCTGTAACATTACATTCCACAGGTTATGTTCCCTCTTCTATTAAATGATGTCAATATATAGAGGCCTAGGCCTCTAGCCAGAGGCACATCCTGAATATTTTGTTGGCATAGTGCTATTAGAATAATAAGACAGTGACCTAGCCCTGCTGAAGTGTAACTGGAATAAAATAGCTCATTATCATCTGCAGTCAGGATCAATGCTTTACTTATATTCAGAACCTATTCTTATTTTAGCAGACTGATTGGCAAAGTTACAAGTCTGGTAAACAAAGATCAGTTATGAGTAAAATAAAGTTAGGTCCATAAAAATACTACTGGGGGATTATAGTGTATATCAACACTATTATTACACAAGTACACCTAAAATCGATAACATAAGCTTCTGTTCCCAGATATTTTGTTTATATTTACCACTTCCTACATTTCCTGTGTATTGTGGAAGTAGATTCCGAAACTTTAGCAAATTTTTCTTTCATGTATTTCTTATGGTTTGATAATATTATCATTTACAACGTTGTATATCAAGTATTATTTTATTCATAAAAGCAATGTGTTTATATATATGTATACATATTACATATATATTTATATTTATGTTTATATTTACATGTATATGTTTATATTTATATTTTTGTTTGTATATATGGGAGATGCGCACATGAGTGTGAATGTGCACACACACACAGAGTTCATGTGTGTATGATGAGATTTTCAGACCATTCTGGAGGATTCCATTGATGGAAATATCTAAATCCTCTGGATTGCTTTGAGGAAACCAACAATAATATATAAAATATAATCAGATTTTTGCATTAAAGAGTTCATAAGACTCATTTTTTAAAAACCTTTTCTTCTTGTATAAGGATTATTTCAGGTAAACTACAATATTTAGTGTTGTGTTTAATTGAGGCAGTTATAGTCATATAGTGACACTTCAAAGGTGAAGGAAAATAATGGTGAATCGTTCAATGCTTTTAGCCTGGCATATTTTAGTTATAGAAAGAAATATGTATGTTTCACTAGGATATTTGTATACCAGAGAGCTGGGATCTACAGACACTAATCCTAGCCATGGCTTCTATTGTTTCTGGTTACTGTGTTCAGGTTCCACCATGCTGATTGTATTCTTTGTGTGATTTACATAGGTGAGAGCTGTGCTGGTGATAAAAGCCCTCCAGGGCAAGCCTCCTCTAAAAGAGCACGTACAGCTTATACAAGTGCCCAGCTGGTAGAACTGGAAAAGGAGTTCCACTTCAATAGATACCTTTGCAGGCCAAGAAGGGTAGAAATGGCTAATTTGCTCAATCTCACAGAAAGACAAATCAAAATATGGTTTCAGAACCGCAGAATGAAATATAAAAAGGATCAAAAGGGAAAGGGCATGATGACCTCTTCAGGAGGACAGTCCCCAAGCAGAAGTCCTGTGCCTCCAGCTCCTGGGGGGTATTTAAACTCTATGCATTCTTTAGTAAACAGTGTTCCCTATGAGCCCCAGTCGCCTCCATCATTTAACAAGCCTCATCAAAATGCCTATGGCATCCCTGCATCATATCCAGCTCCTCTCAATAATTGCCCGCCTCCTCAAAAGAGATACACGGGGACAGCAGCGGTTACTCCTGAATATGATACTCATCCTCTTCAAGGCAACAGTTATGGAAATCCACATATACAGGGAAGCCCCGTCTATGTGGGGGGCAACTATGTGGACACCATGACCAATTCTGGGCCTTCCATCTTTGGTCTAACTCATCTCCCTCATCCTTCCTCTGCCAACATGGACTACAGTGGGACTGGGCCAATGGGCAACAATCACCACCATGGACCTTGTGATCCACACCCAACATACACAGACCTTACTTCTCACCATCCTTCTCAGGGAAGAATTCAGGAAGCGCCCAAACTCACCCATCTGTAACAGACATGAGTTACTAAGTGGAATGAAGTCCCCAACTTTTTTAAAGTACTTTCCACCCTCCCATCTCCCTCTATTTTTTTGTTTTTGTTTTGTTTGGTTTGGTAAAGCGTTCTATAGTTTATGTGACGTAGCAATATTTGTTGCTTGAATTGCTCTATAGTTTCAATAGTGGATATTTATCTTCTTGAACTGTAGCCTTGTGTCTCGCTTTGGGAGTATACATAGGCTTTATACTTTACTTCTACACTTTTATCAAAACAGGGTATATGAACAAATTTTCTATAACAATAATTCTGAAATGTGAATTTGTTCGTACATGATTGATCCCACGGGGAAGCAATTTTTTATTGCACTTCTTTTAACTAGCGAGAAAGAAATCAAAGGCGCTTGAACAGGGGCTCCCTGGACAATTATTAATACGTGTTAAGTCTTTCAATGTGTGTATGCTGGTGAACATTCAGATTAATTTATATTTTTTTTGAAAACATTGAATAATCTAAGTGTTTAAAATTTTATTTATCCCCATCTGTTCATATTTATATATATATATATAAAATTTTGTACCCTGAATATTCAGGAGGTATTTACCTGGCCGTATGTTAGATGGCATATTGGCATAAGTAGGAAATATCATTTGAAAGGAAACTATTACTCCTTTATTTAAAAATATAATAATGCAATAAATTCTGAAAAAAAATGGATCACAAATTGAATAATTTATGCTTGTAACATCCAGCTAAATGGAAAATGTGTAAACCTGAAAAGACTAGATTTGTTTTGAAAGTTATACATTCCTTGCTGCTCACATTCTGAAAAAAATAAAGTTTTTATTCTGAATAATAAAGAGTTAAGAAACGATTATTTGTTAAAAAAGACCCAAGCCATGTGATCATTAAGTGAACAGATACACACACACGTATCCGATACCCACGTAACCTCCAGCCCCTTCTATTTTCCTTATCAAGGTTTTAAAACCTGCAGTGAATTGGCAAATCCCAATATGTCTTATGAGCTGTGACAGTTTCAGCGTTGAAAATACCAAGGATGCAAACGATCCGCCTTTTGTGTCCATAACGTTAGGTGCTGAGCTGCAGGCATGCTTACAGGCACTGCTATGGGGAGGATATTTTTGTCTGAATAATATTTATTTGGGTCAGAAACAAAACCACGTTTATTTCGCAAACAACACTGCTCTACATAAAGCTCAGGTGCCCGCGCCGAACAGAGTGATTCCCGAGACAGTGCTCGTAAGGGTAAGCTGGTCCTTGCTCTAGGAATGTTGGATTTCGCCATGTTGGGCTCTATTTTTCCCCTGCAGGAACCCACTTCACCAACAGCCGTCCGTATGGAAAAGGCTCTTCTCGCCTCTGCACTGGAGGGACCTTTGGAAAGCTGGGAGCTTTCTACTCCCACACTTTTCCTCCCAGGGTCAAACCAGACAATTCATCGACTGTTACATTGTGCTGGGAGGAGGGGGAAATTAAATAAAGCAGAGAGAGCGAAGAATAAAAATAAGATCATGTACATGGATATTTTGAAGGCACAAATTAAAAATAAAATGTAATAGTGAGAAATACAGTTCATCACCCCACTAGAGAAGAAACCAGAATAAACCAGCTGTTTAGGGTTGTTTACACTTTTTGGAAGCAAAGCTAGTTCAGGCTCATAAACAGGATTACAATATAGTTCGGAATATTTTCTTCTCTATATGTTGCTTCCTATTCGTCTATGATTTAAAAAAAAATGACCCGATTTTGTGTTTTTTCATTTTTGTTAATCTGACTTCCCACCCGACTTCACCTCCTCCCTTTTCTGGCCCCGGTGGGGGAGGGGAGACAAGAGCGCTCTAGCTTTCGGTTAAAAAATGCAATATTGTAAAATACTTACTCTTTGCACGGCTTTCGATAATAAATTAGCAAGCTAGTCACATGCAAGGCTATTCCGATAGGAATCTGTATTAACTGGAAACCAGAGAAGCAAATTAACATACTAAAATAAGATTTTTCTTTCATAATACTATGTGACCTTATTTTTAAAATTCAGGCTATAAATCAGGGTGAACCTTAATAGACTCGGGTGAAATATACTCATGTATATATAGAGAGACATAAACATATGCCATGTATATATTAACCCATGTTTTTCAGTATCTGTACCTTTTAATGCACAGGAAAAATGTCGCCATTTTGGTCTCACTCTAAAATATTATTAATCGTGAGTCTTTATCTTGTTCTGAGAATCATCCTTGCTTGAAGTTTGTTGAAAATATTATAATGTATCCATGAATCTATATATAGGTGTTCTGCAAAAATATATATAACATTTCAATCAAAGAAAGCGATTTTGTATATATTTATTTTGTATACATATACAGTATATATATATATATATACCTCAACTGAAGAAGAGGTTGCTTAGAATCTGTCTGATATTTTTCATTGAATCATAATATATATTCAAAACTGACCTAGGATAGAACATTAATCTGAAGAGGAAGAAAATATATTTTGGCAATTGATAAATCCAGAAAGGATTATTTTGGAAATGTTTCTGTTTTATTTAAACAACTCTTGCTTTAGGCAGGTTAAATAAAATCAAAGGAAATGTCAGAATCTATGAATTCTTCATGTGTTGCTTCTTTTAGCACAGATAATTAAATTTATAAAAATATTAGAAAGAATTTGGCTCTCTACTCCCCTCCCTCTCATTCCAAATATATATATGAGCGCAATTTCCCCTACTCTTTCCAGAAAAAATATATCATAATCTTGTTTGTTTTAATTTTTAGATCTCTATAGTGGATTTTTTTTTTAAATCTATTGATTAACACATAATTATAAAGGCAGAGTAATAGATTTTTTACAAGTATGTTACGTTCATTGTCCGAAGAGAAAAACCTTTTGTTCCAGGTGGTTTTTGTATTACACCGACCACAAGAAAATAAATAGAATAAATAAATAAACAAATAAATGCGCAGGATACCTACACCCACACGGTTTTTACTTACAAAGCCTCGTTACACTCCAAATCTCCCTCTTTCTCTCCCTTTATTGCTTTTTTCATCCTACTGTTAATTCCAATATTTGAAAGGAAAAATAACCCCCAGCACTAAGCCAAATAGAAACGTACTGTTCCCACAATACTGAGAATAACCCTGTAACAGTACATTTTTAAAAGGAGCCCTTTTCCTTGTTTACTTGCGTTTCTTGCTCTCCTTCTTTGCTCGGTCACATTTGATCTTGGAAAGAGCAAGAAGGTTTAAATGTGTTCTTAAGGGCCAGTAGCTGTCAAACCTTTTGGCGGACAAGATTGATCACGCGCAGGCATCACCAGAGCTTTGTTTGGAGTAAAAGCAAGAAAATTAAACCCCCAGCATTTTCCAACAGCATCTATATTTATAAGGCATCCCTTCTGAGGTATTAAATGACAAGTCTTGTTCTATATTTTATTTAAACAACCTAACAAAACAACCCCCCTTTAAAATGCCCCAACCCCATTCCTCCTCCCGAGCCTTTCCCAGATATACTTCATCTTGTGGATTTATTAGCTTCAAACCGAAGGATTTTGGTCAACCTCGGATAGAGTGGAGGTCTAATGATCAGTTTGTTATTTGAACCGCTTACAAAGATTCTGGCGATTCCTTTCAATGCAATTCCGAAACAGAGCAGCTATTGCCAGCGCGAGGCTGATTTGGCTTCCTTAGACCATTAAAAAAAAAAAAAAAAAAAAAAAAAAAAAGCACAACAGTGATGTTTTTCATCTTGAATATAAAAAGCTACACGAAACAGATATGTCCTGTGTGCTGTGGAAAATAAAATTTCGGATTTGTTCATTGTGTTGAATAATAATAATAATAAATAATAAATAATAAATGTAGCCATTAGCATCATATTTTTACCACTCTTCTCGATTTGATTGGAAAGATTGTTTCAAAACATCAGCGTTCAGTAGTTTAATAGCTTTGTAAGTGGTAAATCAAAACGATTGTAAACAAAGCAAATGCTTTTAGATCATGTACAGTTATTCAACTTCGAATCCTTGCAGCATTTTCCACTGACGTATTAATATTTATATACATATCTGACACTACCTTCCAATATATTTCCCTGCAACTGAACATACTCACCAGACCCAGTCTACTACGGTTATTAAGCAAAACATGTCAGCAGACGCGAGCACTAGATTGCTTAGAATATTTACAGTATCTATATCTATATCTATATCTATATCTATAGATAGATATATTATGGTCCACTTCTGTGAAGTCAACTGCAGTGAAAAGTCATGACCATAAAGCTGTTTCTATGTTATTCTTCCCATAGGAGCAAGGCTGCAGCGGAAAATCCTGCTAAACAATGGGCTCAGAGATCGGCGCCCAATTGTTCTCCATACTGTATATACTCTCTCCCCCCAAAGCAAAAGTGTCATAGAGATGCCAATTCGGGAGCAGTAAACTAGTTTAGGGGAAGTGCTATTCCCCAGGAAAAAAGCAGGACTCTCTGCCAGTAACTCCTGCCTGGGTGAAACTTCTTATGTGTCTGAGATGTGGGGGCCCTAGGTGTCAAAACTTTGAAGATTAATGGATTACTTTGTTAATGACTCAAAGCGTCAGATTGAGGTGCTTAAATGATTTGCGAGGTGCAAAGCGTTTTCCTGACAGTCCCAAACAATGAGATGAGTGTGCGGGAGGAGACAAGAGGGGCAGCAGTCTGCAGGACAAGCAACCACACACACACACAAGCACACGCACACACATACACACACGCACGCACAGATCATTTCAGATTAGGACGCAAAGCCGATAGATACAGATATATAATTTCCCCCCTAAAAAGTGTAAATAAAGCCTTTCTGGCCCCCAATGAGGCGTTCCTTCCCGACTTTTTTGGATCAATCAAACAGACAGTGGCTTCTTTTGATTAAAGCCCAAATTGTCATTGGGCAGAGGCAATCATGTGACAGCCAATTCGGTCCAATTTCAACCTTGTCTCCATGAATTCAATAGTTTAATAGTAGCACGGTCCCCATACGGCTGTAATCAGTGAATTAGAAAAAAAACACCCCACCAGCGATCTTCTATGATATATTTTTTTCTTCTCTCTCTCCTTTTTCCTGGGCCTTTCCCCCCTCCCCCCCAAAAACCCTCAATAAGAGGGAACTTTTTCTCCAAGGGGGCTGCGAGTTGAAGGCCATGAATTTCGAATTTGAGCGAGAGATTGGTTTTATCAATAGTCAGCCATCGCTTGCTGAGTGCCTGACATCTTTTCCCCCTGTCGGTGATACATTTCAAAGTTCATCAATCAAGAACTCGACGCTTTCACACTCGACACTGATTCCTCCTCCTTTTGAGCAGACCATCCCCAGCCTGAACCCAGGCAGCCACCCTCGCCACACCAGCAGCAGCCGTCCCAAGCAGAGCCCCAATGTCAGCAGCAGCAGCCCGGTGCCAGCCGGCGCCTTGCAGCCTCCGGAGTACCCCTGGATGAAAGAGAAAAAAGCCTCCAAGAAAACTACCCTCCCGCTTGCTTCGGCCTCAGCCTCAGCCACTGGACCAGCCTGCCTAAGCCACAAAGGTCAGTTCAAAGACTTTCCCCTAGAGCTAACCCTTTTCCTTGGATTGTTGCTTTCCCAACTTCACTGGAAATGATTTGGAGGAGGAGGAGGACATAAACTGGTGGGCTCCACAGTGTTATTAAAACCCCAAACTTTCCCTAACTTGTTTAATGTGGGATGATTTATCTGAGTTGGAGCTGACCTCCTCTTGTCTTGCTGTCCTAGAGTTAGGATATTTGACAGTAATGAAGAGTGATAGATTGCTCCTGCTCAGCTAAGCAGCTGATGCATTAATTATAAATTGTAGTATGGCTAATATAAAGTTTGCTCTGGTAGGTTTGGGAGCTAGATGCAATAATTTTATTGAGGTGGAAGGGTGTCCACAGTATCGGGAGCAGAGGAGTGCAACACAATGGATTTACTGCAGCCAAGGGCGGCCATTTTGTTGCAGTTGATATTTTATGCTATATATATATATATATATCTACACACACATATATCTTTCCCCTCGCTGAGGTGGAATGTGCTGGGATGCTAAAATTCATACTGTGCATTTATCTGTTTTTACAGAGTCTCATGAAATCCCCGAAAGTGGTAACGGTGGATCTAGGAGGCTGAGGACGGCTTATACCAACACCCAGCTTTTGGAGCTAGAAAAAGAATTTCATTTCAACAAGTATCTCTGTAGACCAAGGAGGGTAGAGATCGCAGCTTTGCTGGATTTGACTGAGAGACAAGTAAAAGTCTGGTTCCAGAACAGAAGGATGAAGCACAAGAGACAGACCCAGTGTAAGGAGAACCAAAACAGTGAGGGGAAATTTAAGAATCTAGAGGACAGCGAGAAAGCAGAAGAGGAGGAGGAGAAATCGCTCTTTGAGCAAACTCTCAATAATGTCTCAGGCGCTCTTTTGGAAAGGGAAGGTTACACTTTTCAACAAAATGCACTATCTCAACAGCAGGCTCAGAATGTACACAATGGAGAGTCCCAAAGTTTCCCAGTTTCGCCTTTAACAAGCAATGAGAAAAATCTGAAACATTTTCAGCATCAGTCACCCACTGTTCAAAACTGCCTATCAACAATGGCCCAGAACTGTGCAGCTGGCCTGAACAATGACAGTCCTGAGGCCCTAGATGTCCCTTCTTTACAGGACTTTAACGTTTTCTCCACAGATTCCTGCCTACAGCTTTCAGATGCAGTTTCACCCAGTTTGCCAGGATCTCTGGACAGTCCTGTAGATATTTCTGCTGACAGTTTTGACTTTTTTACAGACACACTCACTACAATTGACTTGCAGCATCTGAATTATTGAGAAATTAAAGACGTCCTGTCGCCAAGGGTTATGGCTTGTTTCAAATTACTTTCTTTTATTTTTCTTTTCCTGGTCAGTATTTTCTGTTTATTAATTCCCTTTACTGTGTTCCAGAGCCATTTTTACTGTTTCTTATGAAGTTTTAGTTGTGTTCAGTTTAACCTAGCCACATTCTAGGTCCCTCTATTAAAGCAATATATGAGGCCTGTAAGAAAGTGATCATATAGAATTGTATCTTCACTTTCTTTTTATTTTTGTATTACATTAGGATGCGTTGTCATAAGTATTTTTGGTAGAATAAATTCTTGTTTGCTACAAGTAACTTTCTTCTCTCTCTCTAGACTCAGACCATAACGGGTATTCCCCCCCCCCCTTTATTTAACATCAGAAATAAAATTAAGACATTCTGGTCACAATCTCACTCCTTTTGGTAATTTAATATATTTATTAGAGAGAAAAAATCACATTTAAATTCTTTATTGCAAAGGTTCTCATAAGTCAAATCAAAGTACCCGATGATTCTCACAAACAAATATAACTAAAACACCCACAGAGTTCACATAAAGATTTCTTCCTTTTAATGTACACATCAAACGTTATTCTATGTGTGAATACAAGTCTTGCATTTTCTAAACTGTGACAAACACCATATATATGCAGCTTTGCGGTTACAGACAAAATAGAATCTATTGTAAATGGGGAACGTGCCTGCTATAGAAACTGGCTCATTTCAAGCATCGTATTTTTCTATAACTCAACGCTTAGGTGTCCAGCAAGTCGTTTTCTGAAACACTTCTTTAAAAATACAAATGCTAACAAAGTACGCCTTGGATTAGCTCCCATGTGCTGAAAGGTCCCAAGAAAATAAATCTAAAAAAGAGAGGAAATAAAAAAAATGTTATTATGTGTAAAAATACATTTAGGACGGACTTAAGTTCTTAGAGCCATTCTTTCAGAGATTTCTGCGGGGGTCCCATAACAAAAAAATCCCTTTCGTTTTAAACCGGTTTGCGATGCCAAGGGTTGATCATTAAAACTGGAAGCTAATGGTTAACATGTTTAAATTTCAATGGAGCCCACTGTCCAAAATGTGTTTCTTCCTCAATTACAGCAGTAAAGAAGCACATTAAAAATTGCAGCTAATTTGGTAAGAATATTATCGATATTAATCACCCAGTTCAGAAGGTGAGCGTTTTTTATTCTTCTAAAACCAAGCAACAGATGCTAGCAGGCAGTTTTGCTGCCCACATATCCGTCGACCCTTGATTTTGAGTATTCCGGAATATTTCTGAAACACAGTGAATGGATTCATTTGTCTCAAGTAGTTTGTTTCCATTTCATTTGAGGTGTGTTGTTTCTCTGATCCGCAACACGTTGTGGAGCTGAGATGCGTGGGCAATAGCTGGAAGGGGTTGGATGCAATTCTTCCTAAACTCATAAATCACACTCTTTCTATGAATGAGAATGTCATCAAAGAGATCAATGGCAGGAACACATGCACAAATAAAAATCCTCTTACGCATTTGCCGAAGCCGGGGATCCCCGTCTAAAACCATTAAGTTCGAAGGCGTTTAGTCATAATTCATTTTTATTGCTCGTTTAAAACAACAGATTGGCTAAGCTGCGGATGCCGCAAAAACCTCGGCCCTGCTTCTTTTCTTTCGCTGCTTCAGCACTTTCGCTTTGGTCAGAGGACAGTTTCGTCGAGTATTTTAACGCATGTTACAGGGTTCCAATGGGATTTAATTGTTGATATATGATTGGCTTTTAGATATTTATATATGATGTATATACAGAGTGATGTCATAGCATCTTAAATGAACAGAATTGTTTAGTAAAAGACCAGTAAACGTCTCTCAGGATATATTTAAAATCAATATCTGCGAATCTATCTGAGATAGAATTTCTCTAAGAAACTCATTGTAACCCCTAAATCTTGAGTGTGTGTGTGTGTGGGGGGGCGAGACACATAGCGTATTATTTGGGGAATGTCCCAAGAATGTGCATCAGGCAGCAGAAATGCTTCAAAGGCTTGAATTGCTGGAGATGCAAACTCGACTTTCTGCAAACCACGATGGACCGAAGCAACAAAGGAGGCAGGGTGGGGGCTAGCAGAAAGGTTTGACTTTTAAAATAGCACAGCTCTGAATTTTGTGTGCATTTGCGACCGTGTCCGATGGCAACTTTTCTCGTTGGGGGGATGAAGAGGTATTTACCCGTGATGTGTCCCCGTCCCATTATGTTGCACTGAGGCTCTGTAATGGCAGCAGAATTCGAGGCATTAGAGGAGAGACAATGTAACAAAAGACGCGGATTTCTTCAAAACAATAGTACAGAAATGAAGGGAAACAATTTAAAGGAAGCAGAGGAGCTGTTATTTGGCGAAAATTACGGGTAAATATATAGAGAGGAATTCTATGTGCAGATAGATTTGCAGATATGTTGATTTTAAATAGAGAGAAGTTTGCTGTTCTTTTAGTAAACAATTCTGTTCTTTTAATGTGATGGTATAACATCAACGATGTTTATAAATAAATTATACATATACGGTATACTAAACAGTTTTGTTAATCGTTAAAGTAGTGAAAAAAAAACACCCTGGAAAAAAGCCATCTCTTTTATAGTAAACAGATACACCAGCCTGTGTTTGCACCTGATTTATACAGCACTTATCACAACTGATTGACAAGAATTAAATAAGACAATACTGCAGCCAAAAAAGGTTGAGCATCGTTCCATATATGCTTGCTGCACTTCCCACTCCCACGGATTTTAAGAAATCGAAAGTTTTCAAACGGCTGTTATCTAGGCATGTTTGTAAACTGTAAAATAGAAGGACAAATCTTTTTATGGATACACTTGGGACGGGGGAACATATATTCGTTTTTCGGTGGCGTCAGGGGGGGGCTGTGGAGGTGAAATGGATACATGGGTGGCCTAATAGGAGCCTCGAACACTTTTGGTGGCTTATCACTTGGAAGAGGATGTTGCACTTAGTATGTGTGGGTGGCTGGAGGGAGGGGGCTGGAGAGTCAAGGCGGAAATAGCCCTTTATATTTTAAAATACAAACAACAATCAATCGGGCATGGTGACAATGCAAAATCTGCCAAAGTTGAAGTGCATCTGCATAAATCCACACACTGTTCGCCAGGCTGAAAAAGACAAGAATAAAACTATTTCCGAAGTTCTGTGGCTGGCTGCACATGTTTGACTAGCTCTGTAACTGCCTGTATCCGTCTGAATAGATAAGGTGAATGGGAAATCAATGGCAAATACCAACTATCATCCATGCTGTTCTATACATCAGTTCTATTTTCCTTGTCTGGAACAAGAGAAAGTTTTAGTAAATTCTGAGATAGCTCACACAGGCTGTGTGTGTGTATGGGGGGGACACCTCTGCCAGCAGCCATCTGTTTACTCTCCCCTCTACTCTCTGTATACTCTGTGGTGGAGTACGCAGCCACCAAGTGACAAAGAGAATTAATTGGAGTTAGGGACTGCAGTGGCCCCTCACCTCCTTCTCTCTCCCCCCACCCCCTTACCCCTGGGCATGTCATCCGGTGCTTGGGTGTGTTTATCGTTAGGAACTGTTCCTAGATCTCACGCATTGTGTGTGTGTGTGTGTGTTGTGTGTGTGGCACGGGAGCCGCGGGACCCCAGCAGATGGATTGCAGAACCTGGAAAAGCTTCCTGCCTGCCCCCCCCCCACCCGTTTGCAATCGTCATCCATCTTCCTGCCCCCTCTTTAGTCCTCCCTCCCCAGCCCCGAAACCGACTGAGCTCACGTAACCTCTGGTTAGCTGGGCAGAGCCTCAAATAGGGGCCGCTGCAGCAGCGCTCCGGCCGCTCCGCGCCCCATGCCTGGGCGCGGTGGCAGAAGCCGGGCGAGCCCGCCTGCCTGCAGCACAATGGGGTTAAATTACAAAAGCGCCTCATTTCCATGCTAATAACATCGGCGCGATGGGGACGGAGATGGACAAGCCCCTTTAACTCTTGGCTGGTCGAGCGCGGGGCTCTGCGGAGGCTCCCGGAAAGGGGACACCCAGGCGTGTTCTCCCCACCCCACCCCCCCCGCCGCATGCCTCCAGCCCCCAAATGCTGCGCGGGGCTCCCTTTTGCACAGCCCGCTTGCCCGTCCAGTTGGGTCCCGCACAAGGATCAGCCAGCCGGGGGGCAGGGGGGACGGGCTGTCCTGACCGCACCAGCAAGAGCGGTGCACTCTCGAGCCATCCGTAAAGGAGATTCACCCCGGAGCGGTGCTGATAGTGGCAGAAATCCTCCCAAGCGCGCTGCGGGGAAGGGAGCGGCCACTAACTGCTCTGCGAGCAGAAAGCGTGGGAGCGCCCGTCTTACCTGGGTTCCTCCAGCTGGGTCTCCGAGCCCTGTAATCCATGCAGCAGGAGCACCCCCCCTCCACCCCCCTCCAGAGGCGCCTCCGCGTCAGCTGCTGCAGGCTGAGCGCCTGGGCTCACACTGTCTCTCTGGCCCCGGCTCTGAAGCCCCAATCCACTGGCTAAGGGGGAGGGGGGACGGGGGGGGGGGCGAGAGGAGGTGGTGGTGGCTCCGCGTCACCTTGATGGAGGAGCGCTCGGAATTTAAATGCCACTGGAACGGTGATCCATCACCAGCAGGAGCAGGGAAATTTTAGCAGGAGGCTCAGCCATTGGCTGCCGCCCTCACGTGTCCCCCTCTCACTGTACATTCATATCATTTTTCTCCTGGCCCCATGGAGGAAGTGAGAAAGTTGGCACGGTCACCCAGGACTCCGAAGACCCGGTCACTCGGTGATAAATGGACACGGCGAGGATGAGTTCCTTCCTCGATTACCCCATCCTCAGCGGAGAGTCCGGGGCATGCTCTTCCCGAGCCTATCCTCCCCCAGATCATGGGATTACAACTTTCCAGTCCTGTGCGGTCACTGCCAGTAACTGCAACGGGGACGATCGCTTTATGGTTGGTAGGGGGGTCCAGATAAGTCCCCATCACCACCACCATCACCACCACCAGACCGGTGCCTACCAGCATCACAACAACCTGGGCATGTCCTACTCGCACTCTAGCTGTAGCCCGGGATATGGCACCCAGAACTTCAGCGCGGGTTACAGTCACTACGCACTAAATCAGGAAGCAGATGTAAGTGGAGGGTATCCCCCATGCACCCCGGCCGTTTACTCTGGAACTATCTCATCTTCCATGGTCCAGCATCACCACTCCCACCAAGGTTATGCTGGGGGCACGGTGGGTCCCGCTCAGTACATTCACCCCCCATACGGACAAGAGCAGCAGAATCTGACTCTAGCGAGTTATAGTACCTTATCCCCTCTCCATGCCAGCCACCAAGAAGCTTGTCGCTCTCCTTCTGCAGAGACCTCGCCTCCAGCACAAACCTTTGACTGGATGAAAGTTAAAAGAAACCCGCCTAAAACAGGTTAGTCGTGATTTCAGAGCAGGGGGCTGTTTCTTTCCTCTTCCACTTTCTTTAATAAAACAAAACGAACCCAAATCATGCTGACTTCTTACCTATAGTGTACAGGTGCCTTGTTTTTTTATAGGTAAGGAGATCTGAGACCTCTGAGTATGGACAGATTCATCAATCTGATATAATGGCAGTTCCATGCTGGTTTTTCTGTGGTAATATTTCTTGTAATTTGTAAACAACTTATCAAGTTTCCTTTGATACACACTAGTGGCAGACTTTATGTTAGCACCTCACACTCCATCACTCACTGTCCCTCTTTTTAAGAAGTTCTTGTTCCATATCGTTTTACCTCTGTGTACATATTGATTATGTCACCTATATATCACTTATTTAACGTTTCATATACTTTTGCAGGGAAAGCTGGAGAGTACGGATACGTAGGTCAGCCCAACACCGTTAGAACCAATTTTACCACTAAGCAGCTCACAGAACTGGAGAAAGAATTCCATTTCAACAAGTACTTGACAAGGGCCAGGAGGGTGGAGATAGCTGCTTCACTGCAACTTAATGAAACACAGGTGAAGATCTGGTTCCAGAACCGTAGGATGAAGCAGAAGAAAAGAGAGAAAGAGGGGTTGCTACCTATTTCCCCTGCTACCCCGACAGGAAGTGAAGAAAAAACAGAGGAATCATCAGAAAAGTCCAGTTCATCCCCATGTACCCCTTCACCAGCTTCATCGACCTCAGACACTCTAACTACCTCAAATTGAAATATTTCTGCCCCCCCACTGTTTTAGATATATGACTCCCACTCTAAAACCACATTTTTTAGCAAAGCTTTATTGATTTACAGTATATTTTAATATTTAGGTCATCTTTACATCAATCAACTTGTTTCAAGTGAATTTGGTTTTAGAAGGCTCCCCCAGCTGTTTAGTCTATGCAGAACTAAACAATTTAGTGGTTTCCATAATCAGGTTTCTGATGACCACTTATTCAAAATTCATATTTTTTAAAATTCCAGCTAGCGCTGCAATTTGCGGCAGAAGATCTGTTGGCACAGCTAAGAGTTTCTCTCGGTAGAATAAAATTGCAAGGACGTTTCTATATTTTTCCTTACATAAAGACAGGATATATGGAGTACATAACCTCATGAAGAGATGCACTATTGAAAGTGTTTACACGAATTATAGACCTTTCATCCTTTAATTTAATGTATTCTTTTTCGTGTGTATGAGTTTGCTGGTTGTAAATACTTGTCCAAGAGATTTATCTTTTTACAGATTTTTTAGAAATGATGTCTAGATTATCAGATTAAATAGGGTAGGTACATTCTCAAAGTTGATTCAATTTTATATTGTTAAAAGTGATGATCATATCAGCCAAATTTGTTAATGTCAATCAGATACCTCAAATAATAGCACCATTTCTTTTAATGAGATAGAAGAAAAAAGCTTCAATTGCACTAGGTTTTGTAAACTTTGCTTAGTGTGCTCCCACCCCACCTCCCCCCATCTGTGCTGGATTATATTGGACCTAAGGGTATATTATCCCAAAGACCTGACCTACTTTTCATATTAATCCTTCCTTAGACTTGATGTCTTTTCGACCAAATCGTAAATGTGATGAATGGCCAAATGAATGTATATTTTATGTGATTCGTGTATGGAACTTTGCATGACGCACAGTGCTTTGATGTACGTAAGGTACACTGAGTTTTATCAGTTGTCATTTGTGAGCAAACCATCTTCCTGATTTTCTGTACAATCATTAAAGGTTCTGAGATTCTGTAAATGATGAATCCAGAGCAAAATTTACGGGTCCTAAAATGTCTGTAATAAATATATTCACCTTTCAGGTATACTTGGTTTGGGTACTTTTTTTGTGCCGTTGTTGATCATACTTAGCTCAACATTTCAGTTTCTTCATTTTCACTGATGTGGCCTTTGATATGCTACTTAATAAAAAGTAATTTCTCCTAATCATTATTGTGCTGAGGTCAGAACTCTGTGGTTCCTTTCAACCGTGCCACATCACACAAGCCTGAATCCTTTTTCATGTTTCACCAATAGTATCTTTAGAAAATATAAGAAAACTCCCCTCTCTGTTGCAGCACGAGGGAATTTATGAACTAGATCTATTTTTGAAACGCAAATACTAGCACTTCCTGGTTCAAGTGCTAACCTTTTCACCTCGAACTGAACGTTGACATATCTATAAACAGAGCACTCTTCAAAAGCAAGAAACTGTCTTCAGCCAGTCTTTCTTCACATCGTAGGCCAATAGTTAAGAGAGTCACATTTCATTATCCCTAGTATAAAGTTGACCCAAGAAATGCAGCTTCATTCTCCCTCCTCTTTACATTGCCAGTGACATCTTTAGGACGTTAACAACCGGAAAGTTGAGTGCTTCTTCTTCACGGAGATGGAACTCTAATGCTACACATTTGCCCCTTATTTCAAAGAGTATTTCGCCCCCAGGTGATACACACAACTTGTTCTTGCCAAAGAGCACAGTAATCTACACCGATTGGATGTTTTCGCTGTGCGTAAAACAAGTTCTTTCAGGTAAATTTTAGGAAATCCTGAAATACTTCGATTCAGGTTAATTCAGTTTGCAGATTAAAAGAAAGCTCCCCCCTCTTTTTATTGACTGTATTTCAGGGCTGAGTACAGACATGCTCAGCTAGACATGTGAGGTATAAAACTGATGTTAGCTTTTGAATTTCAGCCCAAACAAATAACATCTTATTCCTTCCCTGCACATCTGTAGGCAAGTTTTACAAAGGCTGGGCTGCCCATAAAGCGGCTGACTCTGCTTGGAGGCTCTATAGAGCGTCAACGAAATTTTCTTCACTTCAGTGTCAAAAAAGACAAGCCTTGATTTGCAGGCGCGTCGGCCATATCAAGAGCAAAGAGATCTGCAATAGCACAGGGCTGTCTCCAAAGGCTCCTGTGAATGCAGCAGAACTTCAAAGCAGAGGCAGATATTTCTTTCATTTCCCCGCCTGGCTTATACTTTACCTTTTGTTTATTAGTGTAAGGCCACAAAGTAAAACAGATGGCTCTCTTCCCGATCCTTTAATGTGTTAAAGTGCCATTTGCATACCAATGAGGTGATTTCAATATCGAAAACTGTATCCAAACATGTTGGAATTTGGTTCTGCAACCTGGCTCCCCGGTGATGGCTTAATGGAACAGAAAGCATAGCAAAACGTTCTACACTAAATGTAGCAGTTCCTGCTTGTCACTGCGTAAATCTGCAGGCAAGCGATTCATTTCCAAAGAACCCTTTACCTTTCCTCAACGAAAACCTGGGTATCTTTTTGCTGCCCAAATAGATTACATGAAAGGGACCTAACACGTTCTGCTTCAAAGTCTTGTCTTGGGTTTCGCTACAACAAATCGTTGATAAAGAAAAATGGAATAAAAATCTGTAGACTTCCGACGCCTGATTTTTGTAACTGAAAGTAAAGAGGGCGACATAAAATAATGTTAATAATAAAAGCATTATTTGACTTGACAAGGAGGTTCATTTTCTTTTAAATCTCTTACAATTCGTTTGTTTTTACTATAGTCATTTTTTTAAGCGTCCAAATGTCAAACGAAGTTTAGCATCTTTCTATAATACCGGCGTTCACCTTTAAAGTTTACTTTTGGAGGCTGTTGAGATGCTTTGGTGTTTTCCTCTGGGGCTATCAGATTGAAACAGATCAATATTTACTCAGTCTGAAAGGGTTGTTGAAAAGGCAGCTAACAACAAACTGCTTAGCTGCTCACCCCTGTTTAATCTCAGGTTCACCGAAAGTTCAAGCAGAAATGAATTCAGTGATGGGTCACTTTAGAATGAGTCCCAGTGGTTTATCTCAGTGCTCTGGTAAAGGCAACAATTACAGATTCAGCCTCTCTCTACGACAGCGGCAAATTTCCGATTATTCCTTTTGCTAAGCGATGTTTTCTAAAAACTTAAAACATTTTATTCTCTTTTGCTGAGACTTTGCTTCCCTCCCGCCTTCTGTTTCGCTCTCTCCGTCAATTATCCGTACTGTTTGGTAAAACCACGAATAGCTATTAAAATAGATTGGCACAGATTCTTAAAATAAACCCTTTAAAAGATATAATCAATTTAAAAAAAGGTCTTTCAGAGACTGCCTTTCAGGGAAAGCACTGCACAAGATTGAATGGGAGAACATTTGTGTTTCCATAATAGAACCAGGATCTTAATATCTATCTAGAGCTATCTATAGGGAAGCGTGCAGGAGGAATTTTCAGAATTAATTTACACATTAATTTGTCTAAACCGTGTGTTTTTATTCTCTTCTGGTCCACCATTTACCAAAAAAAGAGTTAAAAAAACATAGATCCAGGAGGAAAGTGGTGGACGTTGCGGCTAATTGCAGCAACTCTTTAGAGGTCAAAGTTCACGTAATCACTGCATAAATGCATACTTAATAGGAATTTATTAGCCCTTTTCTAATGGCAGCTCACGTTTTGGATGTAGTCTTGAGAGCGTTTCCATGAGCATATTGGTTCTCAGGAATTATCGCTCATAAACTCGGGAAATTGACATGTTGATTTCGTTTGAGATATACGTCTTATAAATAATATATTTATATTACGAAACAGATGCACAGCGTAAGTAACACTTATTCAGGAGCTAACACTATGGCAGCGGGGGATAGATAGATGTTAATCAGAGAATTTCATTATTTGGGTTTTATAAAAAAAACGTATTCATATTTTTTCGAAAATAGCTCTATTGTATTAACTTAGAAATTGGCTAGACATGGCCTAAATAAACTGATAAATAAATGGAGCAAATACAGAAATAATTAAATGTATAATAATTGAATAAATAATAATATAATGTATCATAACATTAACATGAAGCATTTCTTTCTTTCTTTCTTTGGAAAGCACACGTTCTATATCTTTCCCGGCATGTTACTTGACTAGTTTTCACTGTTTAGATTCCTCTTTTATGGCATATGTGCCATAAAAAATTTCGGGCCACAGCGAGTTACTCTTCTTTCAAGCGGAGAACGCCTGTTACAGTCAAGAGAGCTTTGCAATAAAATAAACTAAAAATAACGAGCCAAAATCAAATCAAATCAATGTGCCTCTTTGTGCTTAAGAATTTCGGGGTAAAACCGGTTTATTTTGATCACGTGAGTAGTCCTATTTGCCACATAATTTTAAAGGGATTACGGGCATGAGTCATATGAACAGAATTTGGCCCGAATAAAGGATCTGCGCTATTTTTATAGGTTAGTGACACATTTGAAGCATTTACTACACATACATAGTGTTTCAATTATTATTTTACAAACTATCTTTGATCCCTTTTGGATTTCCTTGCAAGTGCATATCTCAATTTTGGAAAGGTAATCAGGATTATTGATTATTAGAAGAGTTCAGCTGGCAATCAACCTTTACCATAATAAAATCAAGATCCATGGACATACCATTTCTTTCGCAGGAGTTCAGATTAAAATATGAAATTAATACACTGTATAAAACTACCTAGCCAAAGTTCAAGAAAAACAGCATCCCGGACAGATGGCAAACAAATGACACGAAGGAAATCCGTATGGCTTTGCATGCATATGATAGGCAGTGTGGTCCAACGGGAACTTTGGGTGCTAGAAAAATATAGCACCATGTAGCATAATTCTTGCAACAGTTGTACCATGATTCTGGGTGGAGATCGGAACACATTATGTTATCAGAACTCGAGACTTATGTCTTAAAACTTCCCTCGCCTTCTTTACTATTCGGGCTTCCTTAGCAACCTGTGTTGTCAGTAGTTTAACTAGCTAAGCTTTTCTTCACATATCTGTCTTAAATTAAAACATATCCTGGGCTTCCACTTCCTAGGCCGTTTATTCTGAATAACCTGCACGAACAAAAAGCAGAACTTCATCATTGGGGTTTTAAAAAATGAATAAAAGTAACAAAAAACTGCTTTGAAGGACTACTTTGTGAGCATATTTTAAAACGGTCGTTGGAACGTACAGCTGGCTTTAATTTTGATCACACAAAATGTCATGTATAACGAAATTTCGTTTTGTAATCACAGTAATAATTAGCGGACTTAATGATTTAAGGCGCTGGGCTGCAGCCATTGTAGTCAATGAGATTTTCACCTTTTACTTTAACTGGGACCGGATGGCGTGTTAACCCGAGATGTTTCAGAAAAGGTTATTTTAAAGTACTATGTTAAGGCGTGTTTTTAAAGTGTAATGTATAAATGTGTTTAAAATATGTATAAATCAATAAATGTAGTGTAGCATTTGAGTTCCAACTATTCATATAATATCTGTTTTTATTTTAAAATATTATTCAGACTAAGGCATGTTTTAAATCTATGTTTAATCATATCTTTAATTGTTTTATTACAAGTTACTCTTTTATGTACTCCTCGTGTTATTTTTGTTGTGAGAATTCCAACCAGGAACACGCCTTTACAAACATTAACAACTATGAAGGTAGCGAAAAGTTTTTAAGACCATACACTAATCTGTTTTTCTTTCAAGTTTATTTGCCTACAGTGCCTTTTTTCCCCATCTAAGTTTAATAAAACCTCACAAACCTAGAATGGTTGTAAACCATTGCACACCTATGTAAACTTTCAGCTTGGTTTATGGTGCCCATTGTTTAATGTAAATATTACCCGGCCGATATTAGACTCTGATTCTGCAAGGATTCTGCACGGAAAAAAAGTGAAAACGGGCAGCAGCCGAGCAAGATATGCAGGGTGGCGTCCACAGTAAAACATGACTGGAGCGGGTATGCAGCAAGGGCCCGATCCTGCGCCCATTAAAGCTAATGGAAATTTTCGATTACATTCAGTGGGAGCAGATTCGGAGCCATCGGACTCCAGCTGTTACTACGCAAACTCTTGAGAAAACACAGACCCCTCTGCAGTGAGCTGCTCAATCATTGCCTGAAGGTAGTTCTTGCCTGTAGGAAACCTTTGACAGTCTAGCTTTATAGTCACTCCTAGAGTAGACTCCTACTGCAGACACACGTTTGCATTGATTTCATAGGGCCGAATCCTGCTGCCCCGACTCAGGGAGCCAATGGGATTTCTGCCGGAGTGAAGACTCCAGGCGTTGGCCCACAGTGGTGGAGGAAAGGGCTCAACCACACAATCCCCGTAGCGACCATTTAAAAACAAAACGAATGAGGAAGCATCTCCTAAGTGGTTCATCATTTCAGTCTTCAGAGCCGAAGCCGAAATGGGCTATAAAGACCCACCTTCTAATGCTGAGAGGTTAAGTGTATTGTAGTCTCGGTTTTGTCTTTATATCTTTAGAGGCCACTGTGTGATGGCATTTAGAGGTCCTTTCTAAGCAGCTGTTTTCCCTAAGGCTCTGTGCCAATTCATTAAATGGGGGAGGGGGGAAAGGTAGGGGACTTATTTTAAAATGCAGGTCCGTAGTCAAGAGCGAGCGGAAGTTAGGGGCCCGATCCTGCTATTTACATTAATCATGGGAGTTTCGCTATGAACTTCAGTGTGAGCAGGATCAGGCCCTTGTATTTGAAGTTTAATGATCGAAGCTCAAGAGGGGATAGAATTAAGGACAAGCCATACTTTATGGATGATACTGCTCAGATACTATGGTGATTAGGGCCATATGGGGCATGGGGGAAACAGGGTTCACATCAGCGTCCATTGGTGGCTTCATGATTGCTATTCACCCAGAAACTCTGCTTTCCCCCAAATGGTAGCTACAAAGCCAAGGCAGATTAATGGAGTATCCAAAGTGATCACTTCTGATCTCCTTTGTCTATTAATAAACCCATCACCCCAAACCGGATAACCCTCCTTTTCTTTCTGTCAACGCTGCTGAAGTCAACAATATACACTGGAGAAGAGGGATTGGACATGCCATCAGGGTCCTGCAAAGGGGCGGACCTTTTGGGGTTACTTGGTGACAGATTTTGACATTTACAGCGAGCTTAGTAAACAGAAAATTGGACTGGACTTTTTCATAGCCCATATGTTTTTCATCATTCCTCTTCCAGCTAAGACCAAAGAAAGAAGCTTCCCTCTTTGGACTGAACATCTTCTCTCATCTTCAACAGTCAGTCAGCTCTGGTGACATGGAATAAAGAGCAGAGAAAATACAAGGAAACCAGGTTCTTCTTAAACTGGGGCAAAGGATGGAGGGTGGGGGTTACTTCCTCCTGGACACCCACAGGCATCAAGCTGCAAACTAGGTTTATGTAAATTCTGAAAAAAATACTTCTGGAAAAATCATGTTAAATAAATAGAATACATCAGGAAAGATTCTCAGAGAATTAACCATGGGCTTGGCTCAAAAGATTTTCTGATTAAAAGGAATCTGGTTGTGGCTCCAGGAAGGGGATAATTTATAAGACTGGGGAGGGAATTCTTACCTGGCTTTCACTGCAAGTCAGAAATATGAATGAGCCAAAGCTTTTCCTACAATGGCACCCTTTCATCAGGGTTATTTATTTTTAATAGGAATAAAATCCAGTCCTAATCCAGGATTAGTTTCTCAGCAGTTGTAAAATACTCTTTTGGGCACATGCAAAAATGGTGGGAAATGATTCTCTTCAGCCCTATTAGTCCATCCTGACAATGGTCCATCTTGAGAACAAATCCCAGCAGATTTGACCTGGAATGTCAGAAAACCCAAGGTTCACCCATGTATCTGGGAACAGATCCATTGTAAAATAAAATATACAGGTTAAGGCAGTGTTGAGTTCCCCATTCTGGTCCTAGAAATGGGGTAAAAACTAATTGTAACTAGAACCCAAAAGGTGATCCTGTCTGAGATGCATGTTATAAAACATCACTTCAAGCAATGCAACATTAGCCTGAACAATGTGCTTAGATACAGAAGTGGTTGTTGCAGGTAAATGAGGCACCCTGGGGGCAATACATGTAGTTTTGTAATTTATTAGCTGTATATATTTTGTGTGTGTGTGTGTAATTTTTTTTTATTTCAGTCAGTGCTGTAAGAGCATGCAACAATCCTGGAAATGCAGATCAACACAGAAAGGGGCAGTGAGTCTCTATACATAGGTCTGCAGTGGGATGAATAATACAATACCTAAGACCTTGTCTATACTAGAAAGTTGCACCCCTTTAACTAAAATTGGTTTTAAATCTTAACAAGTTCAGTCCCTTCATGTAGATTCATTTAAATTGATTTAAATCTTGCTAATATCAATTTAGCTTGCAGATCAAAAGGTTTAGATGCAATTACATCTTTGTATTGTGCCCACAACCACTGTAGATCACACTCAAATATGAGCCTATGGTTGCAAAATTGGCCAGCTTCCCATTGCCAGTGGGAGTTGGCCTGCCTATGGACTACAGGACTGCAGCAGAGAACTACACTAGTAGGAATAATAACCTATGACTAAGGGCAAATTCCTTCCTTTACATCACATCTTTAAACCTTTCTCTTGCCATTAACTTGACTCTCTCTGTAAAGCATCTTGTGATACTATTCATGAAGAAGGTATATACAAACAATGCTATTGTACTGTGCCTTCTACTGAGTCCTATATTTACCTAGAAATTGTATGTCAGTTAGATACCAACATATACAAAACACTTTATATATATATAAGCCTTTTTTTTAAGTCTATTGTAATCTATAATGGAATCACTTCTCTTTGACTACACAGGAGTATTTTGAGAATGACCATACATTTATTAGTATATCCATATTTTGTAGACATTTAGGATTCAATCCTGCTTCCACTGAAGTCAGTAGCAAGATGCCAATGGGAGCAGGATTAGGTCCTTAAAGACTCATAAACCATGTAAAGGCTTGATCCAAAGCCAATTGAAGTCTATGGAAAGACTTCCCATTGATTTCAATGGGCTTTGGGCCAAGCCCTAAATGTGCACATACAGGTATATACTTACCAAACAAGGAGCAAAATACTCCTCTCCAATTTGCTGTGAATGTAGAGCAGGTAGGAGGGGGCAGCCCTGTCCCAATGAAATCAATGGGAGTCTTGCGGGTCATGTCTACACTTACAAGCTTACAGCAGCACAGCTGCACCAATACAGCTGTGATGCTCTAAAATCGCTCGTGTAGCCACATTATGCCGCCTAGTGTAGACACGGTCTTAGCTATTGCACCATCTTCATGGGATATCAACTGGGAGTTCTGCCAGCAAATTACGTACAGAATATGCAATCGAAGTACACACCGAATATCAGAGAGGATAATTTTCCCAAACAAGGTACGAATAGCCTGAAGTGAATATGAAAAACTTGCCTTTAAAAAGAATCGTAACTGTAGTCTTAGTATATGATCCCTTTCACTGCAACAGCAGTAGGAGTAGGCCCCATAATAACCAATCTTAACCAGGTTATAAATATAATCTATAATAGGGACCCCATCTTGCAGTCCTTACTCATTGCAGTCAGCAGGAGTTTTGTATGAGAAAGATCTACAGGCCTGGGCTCAGGAGTGACTATCTATTTTTCAGTGTGACATTTTACAAGAAGTTAAAATAATAGGTGAGAAGGAGTTACTATAAATGCAGCATTAAAAGCAACAGTGAACCCACAATATAATTGATCTCTCTTTCTGCCTCTTTCTCTCTTACTTTATAAAACTAATGTACTCTAGCAATATGAAGTTACCTACTTTGCTAATAAATCTGCTGTTTCAGGCCAATGTTTCCTTTTACATATAATTTATAGTTATATTGATTTTAAGCACTGACTCTATAGTCCCCTGCTGTTGTATTAAAAGATGAGTCCTAACTGAAAGACAAAGTGATTTTTGGCTAAAGTGCATAATAGAATGTTTTGGTTCAATCTGATGAATGATAAAATGAAAAGCTTTGAACAATATTTTAAATGTCAATTTTCAGTTAAAAAAAAGTTGTTAATGAAGCTGTGGAAAGCTGGCTTGAACCAATCAGTGCAAAAGCAGATGCTGTTTTGCTTTCTTGTCAATATTCTGGTTTGCAGCATGTATAGTAAACATTTCAGTGAATACACAAGTATGTCCAAACCTTCCAACCTGTTCCTAGATTTTTTTTGCCTTGAGGATATCTGCATATCTTCCAGGGACTTCAGTGGGAGCAGGATCAGGCCTAAAGCCCCTTCTATCTAGGTATAAAAAAATGTTTGCATGTGCTTGTGGATGTAATCAGTGCTTCTTTGTGGGCTTTGCAAGTCAGAATGGGTGAAAGCTTCCCCCAATTTTCACCTGTATTCTCTTATTTCGTTAAGTCCTTGTCTCCTCAGATAGACTGAAAAATCATCAATAGATGAATGGGAGATCGGAGACATACTGTATATTGTGTTTGAGTATATTCATGTTATATATTTCATGCCAATAAGATAAGGATGCTGTTAATTCATATGCTATCACTTTACAGAACTAAATAAAGTGATCAAGGACTCCCCCGCAATTTAAACACCTTTGAAGATCACCTTAAATGGTAAAATGTATGAAACTTCCAAGTTAAGTGTGCAGAGTATGCATCAATTCTTTTTATGATTATGAGAATGTCATATATATGTTCTTCTTTTTAATACTTAAGGCAGGCCCTTTTTTGCACTTTCCACTATCCCCTTTGAAGGAGCAATGCCAAAACCAACAGACTCAAACTCTGCCCTCTACAGACTTTAAAATATACATCTATTTTTGTTTCTATGTATTCTCCAGGGTGAGCGATAAATATCAACCCTCCAAAAATTAGACCAGATGGCACAAGCAAAATGAATAAAAGTAAACTGTGATTAGAAGCACATTAAGTAATCCAGACTTTATTGTACACTTATCATAACAAGGAGTTTGTAAGTAAGAAGATTATTATTATCATGGTCAAAAGTACATTTTCCCCCAGGCTCCCCATACTTTCTAATATTTGATATAAAGTTCTCCAGTAACTTTCAAAGAAAAACGTCCTTTAATCGCTAAGGGTCAAATCCCGGCAATCTTATTCAGCCAGAAGACCGATTGATTTTAGTGAGAAAACTGCCAGAGAAAGGACTACAGAAGTTGGTGCACAGTTATTTACTTAAGGGTCAGAGACAACCTGAGCTCAGACAGAAAAAGGGAGAAAGGAGAGAGGTCTACCAATGGCCATGTCTTGAAGAACACCCATTTGATCCCAAGGGCTGCTCAGTGTCCAAAGGAAGGCACCCTCCCCCAACCTCCCCAAGGAGCCCGGTAATATGCCCTGCAGAAATTCTATTTAGACTTCAAATAGGAAGATCAATTTAACTGGGCATATGAATAAGAATAACCATAATTAGTCACTGAATCCTTTAGGTACTCTGAAATACTTCTGCTGTTGGAAACATTACCTTTTCTTGACTCATAGCTAGGTGAATTTTGCCCATATCTCCAAGGGCCAAGAACAGTAAATGTTATGATTGCCTTCTTAGGGGAAAGGAAATAAAGAGGCTCTCCTTATATATAACCTACATTTTTCTTTTTTACAAATATTGGCATGTCCACATGTTCTCCAGCTGCCACTCAATGTGAATAAATCCTCAGCCAACTCTGAGATAATCTTTTAGGGTATGTCTACACCGCAATTAAAAACCCACAACTGGCCCATGCCAGCTGACTTGGGCTCATGGCGCTCAGGCTAAGGGGATGTATAATTGCAGTGTAGATGTTTGGGCTTGAGATGCAGCATGAGCTCTGGGATCCTCACACCTTACAGGGTCCTAGAGCCTGAGCTTGAATGTCTACACTGCAATTCAACAGCCCCGTTGTGAACCTGAGTCAGCTGGCATAGGCTAGTCGTGGGTTTTTAATGATAGTGTAGACATACCCTTAGGCACTTGTTCACTGCAATAAGATTCACCAATAGTGTCCTCTTCTCCAACCCTTATCAGCTAAGTTCTCCAGACTATCATCATAGCTAAGACTATTCATTGCTTTTGATCAATTTAGGATACCTTCTCTGGAACTTATATAGAATTTGAAATTGCTGGGTAGGCAAAGTGCTCAAATCAGGAAATAGTATTCCAAATGGGGCTTCACTAGGGCCTTTTACAACAATTTATTTTCCTTAGTCTTGTTTATAATTCCCTTTTTGATGCACCCTACTAGCCTTCTCACGTTTAATGTAACAATGCTTTCCTATTCTATTGTTAGCTTGAATCCCTTGAAACATTGTCTTATGCACATGTGGTTTGTCTATAACCCTGCATGGCTAAAGGTTGATTTTCCTTAAAAGATAACTGGGTCACTTGATGAGGTTGATAGAAAATGGAGGATTTTTTTGTTTTGGATACAAGTTTATAGGCTTTTTTCTTAAACCCTGAACAAAACAACACAAGAATTGTATGTTGTGGTTATGAATCAGGGAAGATGTGCATGCTTCCTTCCACTTCCCTGTTGGAATGCCCAAAATATTCATATTGGGAGCAGGATATTTCATTTTCTAGTACTTCTACCTGCCTTTCCAGAATGGTATCGTTTTTAACTGGAGATTGGTTCTGAGAATTTATAGTCATTAGGACAAGGCTAGAGTGTGCATTTCACTTCATTTAACACTGGCTTGCTATTTGTTTCATCTCATTCATTTCCCCCATATCATTCATTGTAGAAGTCAAAAACTCAGACTTTTGCTCCAGGGGAGTCATAGAAGCTGGTAGTTTACCTTGTCAGAAAGAATTCTTCCAATGAATGCCCAATTTTCTTCCTCCTCTCCTCTTCGTCAGCATCGCCAGTAAGTGCTACCATCTGCTTCGGTGCCTAGGTTTGCATGTAGTGAACTAGGCCAGGATTTTTAAAAAGTCCAAGACTGTTTTGATGCCTGGTCTGCCTAATGAAGATTGTTGTCTTTGCCTGGGGGTGGGGGTGGGGCTGGAGAGCACAAAGTAAAAATGCAGAAAATTCTTTGTTTTTGAGTGATCTAAGTGTTTGTTAAAAGAAGATTTTGCCATTTAAAAACAGTGTTCGCTCAGTATGCAGCCACTCTTGTCTTCTGCTAGTCTTCACCTCCCTAATATTCTTAACCTTAGACAGAAAGATGCAATATATTGTAATGCTCCTAACAGGTCTGAAGACACTATCAATTTTATATGTGATAGGTACATGCCAAAATCAGTGTAATTAACTGGAATGACAATCCTTAAATGTGTTCATGCCATTGTACTGGCAATAAAGCATGTGCATATTTACAATTAAGGCCTGTCTTTCCTCTATACCATAGAGACGCGTGACAAACATTAAGAAGTTGTATAGGCCCATGGATCTGAAAGAGGTATTTATCACAATAAAAACACCAGGTGATACATTACCCAAGTTAAAATGTCTTAGCATACAATTACTCTTTTTGCTGCATATTTTTGAGTGAATAATAATTACCTTTCCACTTCGAATGGATAGTTGCAAAATTTTAAAAATTTTCTATATTTCCAAGACAGATGAAAACCATAATGGTTTATTTACTTTATGGGAAAAGTATTTAAAACAGCTCTTGTTTTATATAGTATAGCAATTTATATTTTAAACTAATGCTGGCTGCATTGGACTTTACACAAACATATATGAGGATAAGTTTTCAGTAGTTCTACAAATCATTTCCCTGAACTGCATATAGATGTTGTAGCTACGTCTATACCGATCACTGGAAAGCATCAGCATAAGTAAGATGAAGGTGATTTAAAGTGCATTTGAGAATCAGGCAGTGAATTGACAGCCATCTTTAACCAGCATGACCCAGGAATGACCCTCAGCTCAGCTGGTTGTGAGATAGTTGGGTCTATTATGGGACAAAGGATCATATGTCTGACAGGATGCAGAGAACACATTACAAGATCACAGCTGAGTAACAGCACAAGACATAATGTACATTTATTTGATGAACAATACAAGCAAATCTTGCCAAGAAAATTGAATGTTAACTTTTTTGTTTATTTCAAATAGACCTCTTTTCTCCCCCTATTTCAAGACATTCATATTTGTTAGCTTTTTCTAGTCTAGGCCTAAAACAAGTCATCATGATGGTGGAATTTATAAAGAAGGTAAATTCATGCAGATAAATTTATGAAACATGCATACATATTTTCATTTTGTTTCCTATTTGCCAAGTAGGCTTGACCAGTTATCTGCATCTAGTAAATGTAGAATTTCTAACGGCTTTGCCTAAAACCATGTACCTAATGTTGTCAAGCATGATGGCTCTGAATGTCAGAATAAAGGTGATATCTTGACACTAGCAATACTGATTGAAATAAGAATTACAAGCCCAATCATGTGTATACTTTGGCATGTGAGTAACTTCACTCATTTGAGTGGTGCCAAGTAAATGCTTTTGGGTGGGTTTTTTTTTTTTTTAAATAGCTGTCCAGGAAGACATGGAACTGGTGTAACTTTGCATGTCAAACCTAATCTGCCCTTAGGATAATGCACTACCAGAATGATATCTGACATCACTGGTATATGTAACTCATTTCAACAAGGGGGAAAAGGCGGATTATGAATGGGGGAAGGGGTGACCTCTATGATCCTGAATACTAATACTTAGCTCATATGTAAGATTTCAAGGTACTGTACAAAGGAAGGTAACGATCTTTGTTCTCATTTTACAGATGGTGAAACTGAGGCACGGAGAGGCAAAGTGGCTTGTCCAAGGTCACACAACCTGCCAATGGCGGAGCCAAGAATAGTACCCAGGTTTCCTGACCCCTAGTCCAGCCACTTAAACTTGAACTGTGCTGTCTCTCTGCTGTGACTTTTTGAAAAAGGGAAGAGGAATGATGCTAACGCTGATCCCAAAAGCACACCACAGCACAAAGAGAGGGCCTTAAAGAATAGCCTCTGCTGCTGAATGAGGTTGTCAATAGGACTCAGATCAAACCAAAGCTGTTTCCATCAGCCCCCCAACATTGCTGATCCAAAGCCCATTGAAATCAATGGAAAAACTCCAGTTGACTTGGACTTTAGATCAAGCCCAACCCGTGTCAAAAGAAAGCATAGCTGATAATACAGTAATGGGTTTCCCCTGCCTCAAGGCGGCGTGGTTTGAGAGATGGGCTGGGGAAATGGAAATGGAAACAAAGTGTCCTTCCAGGGGTGGGGCCACCTGTTGCTAGCTCTGGGGAAGACTGGTCCTACTGCGAGCCATTGCTCTAGCAGCATTTAAGTTGGCTGGAATTTTTGACAGTGTGGTCTCACCTCATCCCTTCGGATGCCCTTGATGCTACCATTTCAAAAGTTGCCAAGAAGTCTAGCCAAAGAACGTAACTTGAATCTGCAGAATTAAATAAATAATTGTACCCCTGCCCCAAGCAGACTTTGTGGCTTGGTGAGCCTTAGAACCTAACTGGAATTTTGCGAGATAGCCAGATTGAGCAAGGTTATTTTACCAACATGGTTTTCCTAGGTTCTGGGGTTTTAATCTGCTTTTCGGGGCCTGTGCATCCCATTGCTTAATCTAAGGCAAAATCTGGCTCACAGCCTTATATAGACAGCTCACTCTTTACAGAACTACTGTGTTTTGTGACCTCTTTTAATATATTACTGTTTTATATTTGGTCTGATTGCATCCAAAAGGAAAGTGACAAGAAGTGATTCAGTATGACCTCGTTAACTTGGCTCACACCGTTAAATGGATGACCACGATTAGGAAGGCTCTGCTAAGGAAATGCTTCCATCATATTACCTGTGGATAGTATTGTAATCTTGCTATAACCTGCTGCAAAGATTTATGCACTCTGCTAACTTGCATAATACAACTGCTTTCTGTCTTCTAAATATTGACTTTTGTGCCAAAAACAACTTTATGCAACAGGAATTAATCTTCTGCTTGACTGATGTATCTTTACAGACCAGTTTGTCTTTAGGAAATAGAGCTCAAGAGAGTTTTATGATTTAGAAAAATACTTTGGAAGTGGATCTAAAATATAGCCTGAGATAAGCAAGGGCATTGTTCAGGTGGCATGGTGGTTATATTTTGCCTTCCAGTTTTTTCTTAACTGTACCATTGTTTGTAGTCTAGACTTGTGTGAAATTTTAAAGAAATTGCTAGACTCTGTACCCTAAATATTTTTTGTGTGTATCACATTTTCTATTGTAAATTATCTATAACATTATCCAAATGAGTTTAATTCACTTGATTTTCTTCATAAAAAAAATCCTGCAGCATATCCTATTAATCAAAACCTCTATAGATGTTAGAAGATATTTTTCTCAGATAGAGCATCACATAGCCAGAGAAGCAAAGCACATCCCCCATTTGCTGTGAGACACTAAATTCACAATATTGCAGGATTACAGAGCTAAAGACAATAAATAATGAATTACAGAGTAGAGGTGTTGGGTTAAAACACAGAACATTGGCTTGTCATTTCCAAGGTCCTACTCATACAATATAATGCATAAGTTAATACATTTTGTAAAGTAACTATGTTACTAGACCTAAACATGGACCTACAGTATATTGGCAGTTGTCCTGTACTGAAGTTCAGATGTTAAGAATTCTAGCTACAGATTTATTTTTTGTAAATCAATCAGTGTTACACATGCAGAGAGAAAGATTCATAAATTTCATAGGTTATAAGGTCAGAAGGGATAATCTAGTTTGACCTCCTGTATATCACAAGACATAGGAGTAAATTCCTCTTTGAACCAAAGCACATTATTTTTTAATATAAACAAAAACCTTAAACTACAGACAGTTTGCAATACATGCAAAACCATTTTTGACCTGAATAAGTATTATGTATTGTACCTACCATTTCTGTAAGTAGTCGAGTGCTTCCAAATGAGCACCAATCTCAAATCTGATCCCAGGGTGATCTGGAGGCTATTTACTTATCTGAATAACTTCTATTTTTTTTTTTTAATTAACACTGTCCCTGCCTCAGAGAGAATGAGAGAGACTCTGAATACATGACGATATGGTGTGGTATAAGGGTAAGATTTTCATAAGCACTTAGCATTGGCCTAACTATACTCCCACTAGTCTTCAGGTCTATCCAAACATCAGGAAAGAGTTGTGGTTTAATGCAATATTAACTCAGCCATGTTACATATTCTGTATATATTATAGTTGCATATTCTCATTCACACCAAATTCCCATTGACTTCAGTGAAATTTTTACCTGAATGAAGACATTAGTGAAACTCATTTGGTGAAACTCATCTCTACACACCCCTACAGTTTTGAATGGTAGCAATGATCACTTTACAAGAAAGAAAGAAAGAAAGAAAGAAAGAAAGAAAGAAAGAAAGAAAGGATTACATATTTGGAATCCCTAATCTGGTCATCGTTGTAACTCAAAAACACATATTTTTAAATGCCTGAGATATTGTACACCTGATTATAAATAAACAATTGCACAGATGCTATTTAGAGGTAATGCATGTCTACACCAGTTTATCTACTGTATCATATTCAACAAATTAATGTACACCTCTACCCCGATGTAACATGACCCGATATAACGTGAATTTGGATATAACGCAGTAAAGCAGCACTCTGGGGGGGGCTGGGCTGCGCACTCCGGTGGATCAAAGCAAGTTCAATATAACGCGGTTTCACCTATAACCAGGGGCGGCTCTAGCTTTTTTGCTGCCCCAAGCATGGCAGGCAGACCGCCTTCGGCGGCTTGGCTGCGGGAGGTCCCCAGTCCCGCGGATTCAGTGGCATGCCTGCGGGAGGTCTGCCGGTCCCGTGGCTTCAGCGTATCCGCCACCGAATTGCCGCCGAATCCACGGGACTGGCGGACCTCCCGCAGGCATGCCGCTGAAGGCGGCCTGACTGCCGCCCTCACAGAGACTAGCAGGGCACTCCCCGCAGCTTGCCGCCCCAGGCACGCGCTTGGAGCGCTGGTGCCTGGAGCCGCCGCTGCCTATAACGCAGTAAGATTTTTTGGCTCCCAAGGACAGCGTTATATTGGTGTAGAGGTGTATTTTGAGCTGCAAGAATGATTGGTGTGTGAAAAGAAATATGAACTGCGGTTAGAAACATTAAGTTATGAATTTAAATATTGTGTGACAAAAGCTATCAAGACAGATCAATTTTAGATTTAATATTAGGTCCTGGAGGCAGGGACTATCTTTTTCTGCTTTGTTTGTACAGCACCTAGCACAATGGGGGCCTGGTCCCCATGCCTATTAACAACGCTCCGGTCCATGACTGATATATGGCTACTAGGTGCTATCGCAATACAAATAAATAATAAGAAGAACCTTCTAAGTTTTGCTTTGATGGCTTAAGATAGTTCCAATGGGCAAAAACTCACACCAGAACCTATATAGTGCCATATACTGCTCTTTATCTTCAGTGAAATTTTCACTGATATCAATGCGAGCAGTTCAGGTGGATCAAGGCCTAGAACTGGTCATATATTGGGCAAAGTTGGCAACATTTGTTCAGATGAAATCTGATACTATATAATATGAAAGGTGTCACCTCTCCTCCTGGAGGTAGATAACAGTGTGGATACATCTGCTCTATGAAAGAGCAGAAAACTGACATTTTAAATTCAGTCAGAATTGAAATATTGGATGCAATATCTTATCCTTTAGAATAAAAATATTATTTTACAACTTTTGTAATGCCTTTCAGGCTAGGTTCTCAAAGTGTTTTATGAACCTTAATTAATTAAGTCTTATAACATGTTTGTAAGAGAGAAAAGTATTATCACAGAATCATAGAAATGTAGGGCTGAAAGGGAACTTGAGAGGTCATCTAGTCCAGTGGCTCTCAACCTTTCCAGACTACTGTATCCCTTTCAGGAGTCTGATTTGTCTTGTGTCCCCTCAAGTTTCACCTCACTTAAAAACTACTTGCTTACAAAAGCAGACATAAAAAATACAAAAGTGTCACAGCACACTATTACTGAAAAATTGTTTATGTTCTCATTTTTACCATATAATTATAAGGTAAATCATGACCCCCAGGTTGAGAAATACTGATATAGCATATAGAGCAGTATAACCAAGTTATTGTTTGTATGAAATTTTAGTTTGAACTGACTTTGCTAGTGCTTTTCATGTAGTCTGTTGTAAAACTAGGCAAATATCTAGATGATTTGATGCATCGCCTGGAAGACCTCTGTGCACCGCCAAGGGTACATGTATGCCTGGTTGAGAACCACTGATCTAGTCCAACCCCTTGCTCTGAGGTAGAACCAACTATACCAAGACCATTACTCACAGGTGTTTTTCTAACCTGTTCTTAAAAACCTCCAGTGATGAGGATTCCACAACCTTCCTTGGAAGCCTATTCCAGTCCTTAACTACCCTTATACACCTCTACCTCGATATAACACCATCCTCGGGAGCCAAAAAATCTTACCGTGTTATAGGTGAAACCGTGTTATATCGAACTTGTTTTGATCCACCGGAGTGCGCAGCCCCGCCCCCCCGGAGCACTGCTTTACCGCATTATATCCAAATTTGTGTTATATTGGGTCACGTTATATCGAGGTAGCGGTGTAGTTGGAAAGTTTTCCCTAATATTTAACCGTAATCTCTCTTGCTACAGATTAAGCCCATTATTTTTGGTCCTACTTCCAGTGGACAGGGAAGACAATTGATCATCGTCCTCTTTATAACAGCCCTTAAAATATTGGATGAATGTTATCAGGTCTCCCCTCCCCCAAGTCATCTTTTCTCAAGAACCTTAACCTTTTCTCTTAATCTTTCCTCCTAGGTTAGGTTTTCGAAACCTTTCATCATTGTTGTTGGTCTTTTGTGGACTCTTTCCAGTTTATCCACATCTTTCTTAATGTGTAGGTCCCAGAACTGGACACAGCACTCCAGCTGAGGCTTGACCAGTGCCTACTAGAACAGGAGAGGTGCTTCCAGTGCCTTACATATGACACTCTTGATAACATACACCGAAATGATATTTGTCTTTTTCACAATTACATCACATTTTTGACTCATATTCAATCTGTGATCCACTATAACCTACAGATCCTTTTCTGAAATTTACTGCCTAGCTAGATATTCCTCATTTTGTAGTTGTGCATTTGATTTTTCCTTCATAAGAGTAGTAATTTGCACTTGTCTTTATTACATTTTGTCTTGTTGATTTCAGAACAATCCCCCAATTTGTCAAAGACATTTTGAATTCTAATCCTGTCTTCCTTCTCAGCTTGGTGTCGTCTACAAATTTTATAACCATACCCTCCACTCCATTATACAAATCATTAATGTAAATATTGAAAAGTACCAGAGCCAGGTAAGACTCTTGAGGGACCCCACTAAATATCTGCTCCCAGTTTGACAGCGAACCATTGATAACTACTTTTTGACTATGGTCTTTCAACCCAGTTATGCACCGACCTTATAGTAATTTCATCAAGACCACGTTTCTCTAGTTTGCTTATGAAAATGTCAATTGAGGTTGTGTCAAAAGTCTTCCTAAAATCAAGGTATACAATGTTTACAGCTTCTTGCTTATCCAGTAGGCCAGTAACCCTGTCAAAGAAGGAAATTTGATTGGTTTGGCATGATTTGTTCTTAGTGCATACCTATTGGTTAGTCCTTATAATCCTATGTTCTCTAGATGCTTACAAACCAATTGTTTAATAATTTGTTCCAGTATCATTTCAGGTATGGAAGTTAGGTTGACTGGGTTATAATTCCCCAGGTCTTGTTTGTTTTCCTTTTTAAAGATAAGCAATATATTTGCCCTTTTCCTGTCCTCTGGGACTTCGACCATTGTTTATGAGTTCTCAAAGATAATCACTAATGGTTCTGAGATTGCTTCAGCTAGTTCCTTAAATAACCTAGGATGAATTTCATCAGACCCTACTGACTTGAATACATCTAAGGGTATGTCTGCACTGGCAGAATTATATTGCTGGCAGTTATATCACCGCTCAGAGAGTGCTGAAGGAAAACTACTGTTGTGTGTTCACACTGTCAGCTGCCTGCGCAATAGTGTGTTCACATTTGCGGCATTTGCCTCGGTATTCGGAGCAGTGCACTCTGGACAGCTATCCCACAGAGCATCTCTTCCTCGTCTGCCGCTAAGAGTTGTGGGAAGGTGAAGTGGGTCACGGGGCATCCTGGGTCCTGTCCCAATGTCCCATGATGCATTGCTTCACATCCCAGCAATCCCTGTGATTCCGTCCGCATTTGGCACCATCTTTCAACGGTTTGTGTACTGCGCACCCTGCCTCTTCGGTCTGCAGGAATGGATCCCGCACTGTTGATCAATGTGCTGCTTGCTCGCACTAACACATCACGAGTGGCAGTGGAGTTATTTCTTAAACTACAAAGGCAGGACGCGTTTGATATTGATCTCGCTACGTGTAGTAGCTACAACATGAGATTGTTTGTGGCATTCATGGAGGTGCTGTCTCTAACTGGCTGACCCCAGGCAAGCACACATGAGCCCGAAGACCTGCAAAATGGTGAGAAACCGCAGGAGCAGGGGAAATGTACTGTACACTGGGCATGTGGCTCTTCGGAAGAGCCAGCACTGTAGGGGTGGCCTGATTATCATTCTTGTCCCCACGTTTTCCACAGGCTGTGTTTATTATGGAAGATATCTCGCTGCTGAGGGTGAGCAGGGAATCAAGGGAGAGTCTTCTCCAAGACTATGGCTTCCGCCTTGGCCTTTATGCGGCTCGCCTGTGTGCAGCAATGGTCCCCCCTGATGATGGCAGAGTGGTGCGGGAAAGTTACCCTTAATGAGGCAAGAAACAAAGCAGGTCTGCCAAAGAACCTGCGGCAGTGGATTGCCCAGTATCTCCATGTTTTCATTTTTTGTAGGATTCTTTTTGATTTTCAAGTCATTAAAAAGCTCCGGGTAGTGTCATTTTGGCATCTTACTATTCTTCCTATCTTTCCTTCACATTGGGATAATGCTATTGCGCCTTTAATATTGTTTCCTTGAGAAATTGCCAGCTCTCCTGAACTCTTTTTTCTCTTAGATTTTCTTCCCATGAGATCTTACCTACCAGATCTCTAAGTTTGTTAATGTCTGGGTTTTTTAAACCCAGGATGAATTTCATCAGAGCCTGCTGACTTGAATACATCTAAGGGTCCGTATTCTGCTGCTCTCACTCCTTCATTTCCTTAGAATCATAACATCTATCATTTCATGGTCACTTTCATCCAAATTGCCATCAGCCTTCAGATTCACAACCAATTCCTCCTTGTTAGGACATTTTGTTTTTTGATGTATTACTTTTCAACAGATGTCTAGGTAGCTAAAGTTCCCCATTAATACCAGGTTTTGTGTTTTGGATATTTCTGTTATTTGTTCTATAAATGCCTTATCCACCTTCTCCTTCTAATCTGGTGATCTATAGTAGACCCCTACCATGATATCACTCCTGTTTTATCTCCTTTATTATACCTATTTCACACTTGGATAGTCACAGCACACATAGATAGGTTAAGTCGTCAAAGGTGCACATGCACCTGACCACCTGATTTAGGGCACACGAATACTGGTGTGTGTGTAAGCTGAGCTTTGCACAGTTGTATGCAAATGTGTTTACTCAAGACCTAATAGCTTGCAAGGCCAAAATGGACTCATGTCTGAGGTTGCACATGCCTAAGATGGCCACATGAAAAAGTGCACATGCATTGTTTAAGATCTGGCTCTAAGGGGCAAATCTAGCCCCCTGTATTGGGCTCATAGAGTTTTGTTGCTGAAACAGTGTTAATTTCACTGTTAATGCAGGAGTTTGGAGGGGGGGACTGGAGGTTGGGGCTCCGCAGAGGGTGTGCAACCCCACAGAATTCAGCTCCTTGTGAGTTCTCTGGCCTGCATGGCAAGGAAAAAGGGAAACAGCAGGCATGGCGTGTGGGACCAATGTCTGTTGATGAGCAAATACCCTGTTTCTCATCCCCGCACATTCCACTGTGGTGTGAGGGACAGAGATGTAAGGCCCCCATGTAGATTACTTTAGCCACTGGCAACTTCATGGCATCCTCTCATTTGACTCTTACCTCTCGTCCCCAGGCTTCGCCCATTCCCATGCACCTACCCAATAACTACCTTCACTATCCAGGCCAGTTACCAGGTCCAGGATTTTAGCTGAAGTGATTGTCCAAGATCACATAGTGAATCAGTGGCATAGCCCACAGGTACAGATAACTATAACAAAACTTGCAAAGAGGCCGGGCTTGATTCATCACTGTGGGTGCAGGTGTGTGCAACTTTGAACCCCTGCATCTCCTCCCATCAGATTCCATCAGTGGAGAGCAGCTTTAACTGACAGTAGAGGTTGTGCTGAATGAGCACATTTCCTGGATGCACTGGCCACATCTCCTCCCCTTCCCACTTGGAGTATGTCTACTCTGCAGAGGAGCGCATGCTTTCCAGTGTGAATAGACAGACACGTACTAGCTCTGCTTGAGCTAAGGTGCTAAAAATAGCCGTGTGGATGCAATGGCATGGGCAGCGGCTCAGGCTTGCCACCTGAATAAGCACCCAGAGTGGTCAGGCAGGTTTGTGCTTGGGTGGCTAGCTGACGCTGCTGCCCATGCTACTGTAGCCACACTGCTATTTTTAGCAGGCTAGCTTGAGCACAGCTTGCACTTGTCTGTCTACCCATGCTGGGAAGCACCTCCCCAGCAGTTGTGTAGCCATATCCTTTCTGGGAGCCACAGATTGGCTCTGTTCCTCCAGGTGAAGCTGGAAGCACCTTGTGGTGCTGTGCCCCCACTCCGCCCTGGACTTTCTAGCAGATGTTCTCTCACCAGAAAGCGCAGCCTGAGTTCCTGTGGTGAGGCAGTGAAACAAGTTTCCTAAGCTGCTCTGATCATGTACACATTCAAATCTAGAAACACGGAGACACTTGCCCTTATATTTTATGCTGGTTCGGTTTTACCTTTTTAGGAAATAATCAACAGTGTCTGAATTCATTAGCCAGACTTGCCTCTCTTTTCGAAAAGAAGTTTTTGCTGGGAAAATGACTTTGTCTGTGTTCACCATATTTGATTAAACATATATCTGGATGTAAGACAAATAATCGAATGAGTCAGTTGTATGTTGAGAAAGCTTTAGCTACCTCATGTAAAAATAAGCAGCACCATAGCCATGTACTTTCTGGTGCTGCGCTTTGTTTGATATTTTAATTACTATAAGATTAGGCAAACAATTTTCTACCTGCTGCTGCCGAGTATCCTCTGAGGACTTAGGGTCCAATCCCACAAACACAGGGGGCTACTGGAACATGTAAAGCTAGGCACATGTGAGGGTTTGCAGGCCCAACTGTAAAAATTTATCTCACAGCAGAGGACTCCTGGAGGCCTTTGGTAGCAGCTGAGCCCAGCTGTGGGGCAGCATGACTGCAAGAGAGGAGCGCAAGCTGAACAGCCACTCCTGGGTGTCTTTGCACTTTCAGGGAAGGTCTCCACTGGCTATGAGTAGATTGTTAGAAGGAGCATCAGGGAGGGCTTGGAAGGGGCCATTAGACTGATAACTATGCAGATCCGGTGACAGGGAACCTTTTCCTAGGAAGATTAGAAGGGGTGGCAAATCCAGTACACAGACTAGAATAGGAGCCTCTGAAGCCCTGGACTATCCGCTCATGGCTTGTCTATTCTATTCCTCTGTGACCCATGGTGTCTGGGGCAACCCTCACTGGAAATGCCAAGGGCAGGGCAGGCTGCCAAAGGGAGCGCAGACACTCCCAAAACTGGTGGTTAACACTGAAGTTAAACTCCCCAACCAGTCACAGACTATTTCTGATCTCCCCCACTGGTTATCAAGAAGTTAAAAAGAGAAATCACACAGGCTCCTTTATTGCATTCCAGTTCTCTGGCTCCCAATCAGCACCTAGGTCCAGTACAGTGAGAAGTTATTTTAAAAAACTCTGCTCACATATACAAAATGTTCTTCTGACCCCAAAGGCCAGCTACATTACTAGGTCAGTATAGGTTTGGATTTAACCCAAATTACCACGCTGGCAGCCAATCCTTTAGTGTCTAAAACCAAAGGTTTATTATAAAGAAAAAAGAACAAGAAGAGAGATGTTAAATGGTAAAACAGTCACGTACATACAAAGATTCAAAGTCCATACATCAGGTTCCTAGCAGTATTGGTGACTTTGCTGGCTTGAAATTCCCTCTGGAATACATCCACAGCTTGGATGGGTCATTCAGTCTTTTGTTCAGAGTGTTATAGTTTGTAGCAAAGTTCCTCGAGAGGTAAGAAGCAGGACTGAAGACAAAATGGAGAAGATGCAGCTGCCTTTTATAGTCTTTTGCCATGTGGCCTGTGCTTCTTTTGTTTCAAACACAAGCTGACCAGCACATGGCTTGGAAGCCTTAGAGTTCTGTCCATAGGCATGTCCCTGCATGCCTTGCTGAGTCATGAGGTGTATATGCCTTCTCTTAATGGGTCAGTTGTATACCTGATGGTCCTTAATGGGCCATCAAGCAGGCTAGGCAGTGCTGATGCCAAACTGTCTGGGGGTGTCACCCAGAAGCATGACACAAGTTTGAAATACAGACATACATCCATATTTATAACTCATAATACAAAGGTGATACAAACACATAAATGAGATTATAATCTCTGGTAAATAATAACATTTTTGCAGATACCTTATATGGCCTATATGGCACAACTCATTGCAATTTTACAATATTGATATTCATAATATCCTCAAGTGTCCCCCAGATTCCATACAGCATCACATCCTCCACTCCTACAGAATTCCCTGCAGAAAGTCCATTTACTCAGTCCTGGTGCAGCAATGGCTGAATTTCATCATTAATGCAGAACTGTAGGCCTTTAAAAAGAAAACGTCTGATTTTTAATTTATGCCCTCATCAAGCAATTGGCTTGGCATGGGTGGACATCTGAGGCCATGTCAAGCCCCATTGAAGCAAATGAAACTCCAACCTTGTGATGCTGATTGCTGGTTCAAGGCCTTGGACAGCTTTCATAGTTGGATATGCTGCTTATTCAATACATGAACAGACAGCATTGCCTAGTGGTTAGATCAGTGGCTTGGAAGACAGGAAACCAGGGTTCTGTTATTGACATGGCTACAGCTCTGCTGTGTAACCTTGGATAAGTCATTGTATTGCTCCATGCCTCAGTTTCCCAATTTATAAAATGGGGATAATTATCTTTACCATTGAAAAATACTTTGAGATCTATGTGGTATTGAAGAGCTAGGTATTATTATTGGTAGGAGAATAACTGCTTTAACTAATATGAAATATAAATAATTGCTTAAATATAGCTTCCATGGGACATCAGTGTTTCTGAAGGAGCTGTTCCAGATTTTAGGTAACTAATACACATTTTAAGCAAATATATACATTAAGAAAACCTGTGTACCTACCTATTTTTCTGGATACCATATCTAGGAAAATGATTGAAAAGCAAACAATGTACTTAAGTATAAAAAAGCCTGTGTAAATGAAAGCCTATCTGTATTTTACTCAGTTGTGATAAAAAGTATTATGGCCTAGATAAAAATATGATGCAACATATGTTTCATTTGGGTAAACTCTTAATCTGTTTTAAAAGCCACCTGTTATGACAGCCCTGTGTGTAGAAATGATGAAAGAAAATGATGAAAGAAGTTTGAAGGCACTGCTTTGTAAGAGGAAGGATGAGTTAACCTGGCACTTGGGAGACCCGGGTTCAGTTCCCAGTGTGATCTTCAGCAACTTACTCATGTTATATCTACACTGCAGCTGGAAGCAAGCCTCCCAGTGCCAGTCGACAGATTTGCACTAGCACGGCTCAAGCTAGTTTGCTTAAAATAGCAGTGTGGGTGTTGCAGCTGCAGCAGAGACTTGGGCTAGCCACCTAGGCTGAGATCCAGGGGACTGGGTGGGCTTGAGAGCCCAAGCCGCCACCTGAGCCACAATGTCCATGCTGTCAAGTATCAGGGGGTAGCCGTGTTAGTCTGTATCTACAAAAACAACAAGGAGTCCGGTGGCACCTTAAAGACTAACAGATTTATTTGGGCATAAGCTTTCGTGAGTAAAAACCTCACTTCTTCGGATGCAACTTAATGTCCATGCTGCTATTTTTAGTGTACTAGCTCGAGACCTACTAGTGTGAATATGTCTACATGGACTAAAAATCTTGATCCTAGTTGCAGTGTAAATGTACCCTAAGATCCAGATCCTTAAAGGTGTTGAGGCGCCCATCTGCCAGTTCAGATGCCTAAGCGGCAATTAAGTGCCACCAACATTTTCAAAGGAGCCACTCAGCTGCCACATAACTCCTGAAATGCCTAAGTCCCCAATTCATCTAAGTTTCTGCTGGTAGGCATTCACTAAGTCACCCATGAACTGAAGCTGCCTCACAGCTAATGATCTGCTCATAGGCCTAGTTCAAGCTGACGTCCTGGAAGCCCCAAAGTGCGATTCTCAAACTAGACTGGGTAATGCCTATCTTGCCAGTGGGTCCGGATCCCATAGGCATGGTCTGAGCACACCTAACACCTATTTAACTGCTAGCCCCTGAATAAGGAGGGCCAGATGCAGTCCACTGGCAGGTGTGTGTGTGTGGGAGGCCAGCAGAGTGCCACACAAGAGATGGGGAATTGTAGAGTGAGTGTGAGAGAGGTATTGAGTGTGAGCAAGAGACGGAGGGAGAGATGGTTTTGGCTGCTAGGGAATGGACTAGCTAAGTGGCTGACCTGGCTTAGGTACCTAACTCCAGAATAGCTGAATCACTGTCGATTCTCTATATACATACAGTTATTTGTTCCAAGGATCTTTTGTTTGTTTGTTTGTTTGTTTTTTATTTAATTGAATTAGAAGGAAGTGAAGCAGGGCTGATTGCTAAGGCAATCAAAGCTTATTTAGTGAAACATGATTACTCCAATGAATATTTGAGTATGAACTTTGTAGGTATATGCAATGATGGTGCTAACATCATGGTCAGGATAAAAGTGGACTAGTTTAACCAATGACTACTCTAATCTCATCAAATCTCTGTCTATGTCACAGAGTTGAATTTAGCATTGGGGTTACCATAGAAAAAATTGGAAGAATAAATCACTTCAAAATTTTCATGGACAAGGTACACTCATTTTACAGCCAATCTCCCAAAAATCAATGGGAGCTCAGTGCTTGTGACTTCGAACTTGGTATACAACTTAACAAGATTGGAAAAATTCTGACAGTACGTCAGGTGGCTTCTTGTTTTAGAGTGGTATCAGCTGTGTGGAAAAATTATGCAGCTCTTCACGTGCATTTCATATATGCCTCTGAAAATCAGTCATATGATGCCAAAACCCAAGAGACTTTCTGGGGGCTTACTAAGTCATTGGCTTCTGAAGAGTTTTGTTTTAAATTGCAGACTTTTGATGAATTCTCTAGAGGAGGTAACTAAAGTGTTGGAACACCTACAAAGAGATGATGTCATCTTAGCTTGAGCATAGCAGGTGATCAATAGGACTGTTTGGGCAAGCTCTCCCACATATACTGGAAACACAGCAAGCCGTTTCTGAACAGATTTTCCAATCAATACCACTGTTGACAAGTGCTTCTGCAACCAGCTAGCAATCAGCCAAAAACAGTTTCTCCAAAGCTACTGGTCATGAGAGGAGAAATTTTGCTGACTGTAGTTCCAGAGCATACAGGGACTGCAGGTCTGAGAGCAAGGCATGATGGGAAGGAGGGCCAGGAGCTATTAGAAGCATCTCTTCCCACAGAACAGAAAGAGCTGTAGAAGAATTAGCATCTTTGTGGCTCTCTCCACTGAAAGACAACAGGGTAAAGAACCCTGGAGAGAGGAAGTATTTAGTGGCCCTGCGGAAAATAGCTTTTGAACTTATTTATCAGTGGAAAATTGGTTGACTGTCAGGATTTGTGCTGGGAACTCAGAGTGGAAGGTGGTGACTTGGAACAAGGTGAAGGAAACAGTCTTGGGCAAAGAGGCAAATGTGGGCTTGAGGTCTAGAGTGGGCACTGACTTATTTCTTAGGGGAACCCAAATCAGAACTTTTGAAGGAAGTTTTAAAGTGGTATCTGCAATTTAAAACAATCCCTTCACATGCCTTCCTCCTTTCTTGCCTCTCCTTGCACCAGGCCCACGTGGGTATCGAATGCAGACCACCAGTTAAGAAGGCAAAGAATGAGGTGGGCTTTGCCTAGATTGACATCTTTGTTGGATTCTTGTTGCCCTGAAAGGGTAGAATTTTGGCTTACCCAGAAGGCTAAGCTACCCAGAGAATAAGAGGGATAGAGGCAGCAGTTGCTTTGCCTTGATTTCAAATGCTCATAAATTATTTCAAAACTTCTTTTGGGGCTGAAAGCTTCCATGCTTGGTATCAATTCAGAGGTGATGTTTTTTCTTCTGAAAATGTGAGGAAAATTCTTTGATCCAGTTTTGAGCAATAGAAGAGTGAGAAAATTTAGCCTTTTCATATTCAGACAGTAACGCAAAAATAGCTGAGCTCTGTGAGGACTAGCTTCCAAGTTAACGGGACAAACCTCCAAGCCCATCACAGAACTCCTACTAACCACAGAGGGCTTGGAGAGTCAGATCCTCAGTTTAGAAAAATATATAGCTTTATAAATGACTGAGAAACTGCTTCTGCACATGCTCATGACCTTACATATAAAGTGGACAAAATTATATATTCTCCCATTTTGACCTGACCATCCTCCACAGGACTATGTGTCCTAGCATTCCAGACAGATGCTAGGACAACTTACATGAGGGAAACTGTAACTGTCTTACTAAAACACATTCATTTTCATAGTTAACTTACCTCCATTGTGCATATCTCTTACTTTTGTTTACTAGTTAAAGCACTAGATTTTTGTTAACTGGATTATGCACTTAAGATGTTCATCTATTCCCTTAAAAATGAATTTAACATTTTGGAAATTTTCCTTATTTTAAAATGTATTGAGATCTGTTTTTTATTATTGTTATTTATTTCCGCTTGAACTATTTGTCAGGTAAGTAACATAGGGAAATTCAGACTATTTGAGATCACAATATTTACCCTTCTTTGTTAATCACTGAGATTTTTCAGATCAAAAGCACTATATATGTAATGCTGCTCTGTAATATGATGAAAAATAAAAATCCCATAAAATCTCTGATGCCATGAAATAATATCAACAGGAATATGTAATGAAAACCACAGTAATGCGTACCACAAAATCAAGGCTTAGGTAGTGTACCATAAAGATCTTATTTCAGCTGTGTTCAGAACTGAATTCTGTTCAATGGTTTTGTCTTAATAATGAGAGCACACATTTCATGCCGGCAAATAGCAATAATCCCTATTGAGAGTAATATGCTCATTGTTGTCATAATGGATCTCCATCCACACATTTAACAGCTTGAAGGTACACACTTCAGGCACTATAACTTGTAGTAATTAATCTTTATTACATCATTACTGCTATGTACTCATGAAAAGCAGAACCCATGTAAGAATTTATCATTGATATTAATGAACGTGTCAGCTCAGCTAAACTTGAAGTTGAACTTTATTTTGAAAATGGAGACACACTAACTACTCTGGGCAAACGAGTCAGTGAAGTCAGTTGTACATTGTAACTGTCTACTCTATTATACTATTAGGTATCTATGTGTTATCCTTACCTGATGAGTTAGGGCTTTCTGATTTAGAATTCACTAAGTTACTAATGAGACTATAAGATCTGTCAATCATGGTGATCTCTTGAGGACTTGGAGTGTTATTACAGTCGTCAGCAAAGTATCTTTGCACTAATATTATCATTTTAGATGTCATGGTTAACCAACATCTTAATTAGATTTCATGTCTAATATCTCTAATGACAATGATATGAAATGGCTTATTAGTGTAATACAGTGTGCAATTGTGCCACAGAAGCACGAGACCTCATTAGGAATGAAGTGGAGCTGCATAGCCCCACTGAAGGTCCAGGAGACATTGCAAGAGCAGAGGGCGCAGTCTATCTAATCTAAGAAGGCATTCATCACTAGTGTGGTGAGCTATGTGTCCAGAAGTCCAGCAGAATCTGGAGGCTTTGCATTGCCCTGCCCCCCTCTGGGCTGAGATTGTCAATTGATGGTGAGGTTAGGGTATTACAAATTACTCTGTCTTTTCTGGATCAAGTGCGAGCCCTCTCTCCTCCACTACCTGCTCATCTCCTCTAGGAAGAGAGACTTCTTTATGATGGGGCAGGTTACATTGGTAGAGAAGGATGTATGGTTGCCTGTTGTCTATATACTGATGGCATGGAGAGAACTGAATATGCCATTAATTCAAAGCAGTCACACAGAGATGTAAATGAGGACGAGACTATGCTTGAGGGCCTGATGAAATGCATCCTAGAATACTCAAGGAGCTAATAGAGGAGGTATCTGAGCCTCTAGCTATTATCTTTGGAAAATCATGGGAGACAGGAGAGATTCCAGAAGACTGGAAAAAGGCAAATATAGTGCCCATCTATAAAAAGGGAAATAAAAACAACCCAGGAAACTACAGACCAGTTAGTTTAACTTCTGTGCCAGGGAAGATAATGGAACAAGTAATTAAGGAAATCATCTGCAAACACTTGAAAGGTAGTAAGGTGATAGGGAATAGCCAGCATGGATTTGTAAAGAACGAATCACGTCAAACCAATCTGATAGCTTTCTTTGATAGGATAACGAGGCTTGTGGATAAGGGAGAAGCGGTGGATGTGGTATACCTAGACTTTAGTAAGGCATTTGATACGGTCTCGCATGATATTCTTATCGCTAAACTAGGCAAATACAAACTTAGATGGGGCTCCTATAAGGTGGGTGCATAACTGGCTGGATAACCGTACTCAGAGAGTAGTTATTAATGGTTCCCAATCCTGCTGGAAAGCTATAACAAGTGGGGTTCCGCGGGGGTCAGTTTTGGGACCGACTCTGTTCAATATCTTCATCAACGACTTAGATATTGGCATAGAAAGTATGCTTATTAAGTTTGCAAATGATACCAAACTGGGAGGGATTGCAACTGTTTTGGAGGATAGGATCATAATTCAAAATGATCTGGACAAATTGGAGAAATGGTCTGAGGTAAACAGGATGAAGTTTAACAAAGACAAATGAAAAGTGCTCCACTTAGGAAGGAACAATCTGTTTCACACATACAGAATGGGAAGAAACTGTCTAGGAAGGCAGAAAGGGATCTAGGGGTTATAGTGGACCACAAGCTAAATACGAGTCAACAGTGTGATGCTGTTGCGAAAAAAGCAAATATGATTCTGGGATGCATTAACAGGTGTGTTGTGAGCAAGACACAAGAAGTCTTTCTTCCGGTCTACTCTGCACTGGTTAGGCCTCAACTGGAGTATTGTGTCCAGTTCTGGGCACCGCATTTCAAGAAAGATGTGGGGAAATTGGAAAGGGTCCAGAGAAGAGCAACAAGAATGATTAAAGGTCTTGAGAACATGACCTATGAAGGAAGGCTGAAAGATTTGGGTTTGTTTAGTCTGGAAAAGAGAAGACTGAGAGGGGACATGATAGCAGTTTTCAGGTATCTAAAAGTGTGTCATAAGGAGGAGGGAGAAAACTTGTTTACCTTAGCCTCTAAGGATAGAACAAGAAGCAATGGGCTTAAACTGCAGCAAGGGAGGTTTAGGTTGGACATTAGGAAAAAGTTCCTAACTGTCAAGGTGGTTAAACACTGGAATAAATTGTCTAGGGAGGTTGTGGAATCTCCATCTGTGGAGATATTTAAGAGTAGGTTAGATAAATGTCTGTCAGGGATGGTCTAGACAGTATTTGGTCCTGCCATGAGGGCAGGGGACTGGACTCGATGACCTCTTGAGGTCCCTTCCAGTCCTAGAATCTATGAATCTATGAGAGTAGGATCTCATCATGATCCGGTAAGGTCAGTGTGGGAATGAATGGATTCAGCACAGTACTGCCCCATTTACCTCTTTTAGGTTTCTTAGCAAGTCATCAATGGCATGCTGAAAGATCTGACAATATGATCATGGACATTCTGTCCATAGCTAGCAGGGCTATCTCTATTTTATATCCAAGGATAGTCAATAGGTGGACCGTGGGCCAAATCCAGACTGTCAGATGCTTTTGAAAGGACCCCCAAAATCTTTTTATTTACTTATCATTATTGTTATTTTTTTATTATTATTTTCTCTGGAGTCTGGACCATGACTATATCTTGACCAAGAAATTTGGACCTTAACAAAAAATAATTGACTACCCTGTCCTAATCTGAACTGATAAGAGGATCCAGGATATTGGCAGAATGCAGGTGTTGCTGATGCGTGGATGCCATTCTCATCCCAAAGACACCGCAGAGAAAAGGGATGTTGGAACTTGAGCAGTTAGTGACTTTGTTGGCTTCTTTAAAACTGGCCACTTTTTAAGGTAGCTGATATCGATAAGTTCTATTATTATCTATAAACTGCATTAACCTTCATTAGCAAAGACCAGGGATCAGTTTCACAAGTGGTGGATCAAAGAGGGCTAAATTATCTATGAATGACTTGCTTTTATGTGATTTCACATCTGTTGGTTACTCCATCTTGGTGTGAATCCTTTAAAAACCAGTTCCATTAAGATTTCACTAAAGACAGATATTGCAACTGTCAGAGCCGGCTCCAGGCACCAGCGCAGGAAGCAGGTGCTTGGGGCGGCCAATGGAAAGGGGCGGCATGTCCGGGTCTTTGGTGGCAATTCGGTGGCGGGTCCCTCAGTCCCTCTCAGAGGGGAGGACCGGCCGCCGAATTGCCGCCGAAGAATGAAACGGCATGGTAAAGCAGCCGCCGAAGTGTCGCTGATCGCGGCAAAAAACCTGGAGCCGGCCCTGGCGGCTGTAATGGATAATAGAAATGCTACTCAATCAAATTATGTACAAAGAATACAAAGTACTGTGTAAAATGATCCTGTGACAGCTCCCCGCAGTTGGACATAGCTAAGGACAGAGAGGGTTAACTCTACTAGCTTAAGTGGAGCTACGCTGATGGACCCCAAATCAGGCATTTCTTTCAAGCTGAGTTGGGCAAATAAAACTGCACAAATATTAATTCAAATTGTGAAATGAATTGCCTAGGCCATGTTTGAGCTCCGTCTGTAGTCACTTTCCACGGGCATTCTAGTGATCCAGTCTGCTGGCACAACTGTCTGTATGAAGCAAACTTCAGTACTTGTGTGGGAATTGCTTTCACATTTATCCAGTCAGGGAACAGAAAGTGTCTGCCCAGTCACAACAAAGCTGCATGATCTGAACATAGAATATTCACAGCTAGGCAAGAGAATAGAAAAGCTGAAAAGAAATTCACTGAACAAGTGTGAACAACAAATAGATTTGAGGAAATTGATCTAAAGGTAGATATTCTGGGGCTTAACTTGTCAAATTATTCAGTGAAAATTAATTCATCTCTAGTCAATCAAGTGTTGGTTCATGTAAAATGTGTCTAATGCACTTCTGGAAACTGCACACAGGATTTGTTTGACAGGTTCTCTGTAATTCAGAAAGAAAACACAATGAGATACAAATAACAACATCCTGGGCCCTAAGTAACATTCCCCCACTTCTTACAATTGTTTTTATGTCTTTGTCTTAGTCCTGGGGTGAATCTATGACACAAGCCACAGCATTTTAAGGGGGCACTGTTCATCTGTTCATTTACAGAGGGCTGGACAATGTACAGCAAAAGGTCATCACAAAGTTTGAGGTGCAGGTTGCACTTAAATGGCCAAACTTTTTGATATTGTAACTGCATTGACTTCACACACCCAGAGTTTACTAACATAGTTAAATTAGGAATGAATTCCCATGTGTTTAAATCAGGGCCAGCTCCAGGCACCAGCCCACCAAGCTTGTGCTTGGGGCAGCACCTGGAGGGGGGCAGCGCAGCGTGGCGCGGTGCTCCGGCTCCGGCCGCCGGGGAGAGCGGAGCCGCAGCGGGCTCGCCACCCTCCCCCGGCGCTCCGGCCGGTCGGGGAGAGCGGCCCGCGGCCGGGCTCAGCACCCTCCCCTGCCACTCTCCGGGGTGGGGGTGGGGGTGGGGCCGGTGGCAGGCTTTTTTGCCTGGAGTGGCAAAAAAGCCAGAGCCGGCCCTGGTTTAAATTACATCAGAGTAACACACAGTGACCTTTTATTTCTTTTTCAGAAAATGTGGCACATAGCTCATTGTGTTCCCAGTTCAAAGAAACAGCACTTCCTTTTTTAAATAAAATGGTAGAAATTGGTAATTTACCGGCATGTGGCAAGTAATTTTCAGCTCTCCCTGCTGTGAATGAAGCCAACAGCTTCAAGTCTTAAATCAGGTTATTATTTAAATAGGTTTCACTGTGCTACAATAGACAAAATAGGCAACTCATTCTCTAGTAATAAGCTACATTGTCAGCTTGTCATAATTTCTCAAAATGATGAACCATATTATGAGCCCATAACACATGGTATGAAAAAGTGGAGTATGAACCTTTCTTGCACCTGTACCTCTATATTGCCTCTTAAAACTGTGTTGCCACATTGAAAATGGGAGAATGTAGAGCCAGCTGCTTCTCTCGCATAATACTTATGCAGCACTTTACAAACATCATCTAATTAATCTTCACAATGCCCCAGTGAGGTAGGTAAATTTAATCTTTGTCTATATAGGTAGATGATCATTTCTCCTCCGCATCAGAGCTCCAGCTGGTGGGGGGCTGGCAGGAAGGAGCAATGTAGCACTGGCCAGTCCTGGCGTTAGGTAGAGCCATCAAGGAGCTGCTCTAACTTACACGTGTGAATTGTCATAACAGAATTCTGCCATGTCCTCAGCCCACCGCTGCCATGCCTCCTCCCTCTCCTGATATATCCAAGGTGATTAAGATATTATGGGATTATTAAGGGGTTGAGGAACAGAAAAAACAGCTCTGCTGCATTACTGGCTTTCAGAAGCAGAGAGCTCCCTGCTACAAGGAGAAATATCTGGCTATTTCCAGCCAGAATCCACCCATTTTGTGCTGCTGGTCTGGAGCAGATTAGGAAATATGGCCACGAGGTTAAATGACTTGCACCAGGTCAGTGAACTCAAGAGCTACTGAAGCCAGTTTTGTGCTCTGGATCACAAAGAAGCCATGCCTGTTCTGACCTTGAGTTGAGTTTGTGATGAATCCATTAGGACATTAGCTCACAAAATACTAGGACCAGATCCAAAGCTTTCTTCTTCAGTGGAGTCAGGATTAGGATCTCACTGGCTTTCTATGGGTATCTGTTCAATGGCACCATCTTGGGTTCTATCCTTCTTCCATCAATGACTCCCCAAGTTGAAAGATATCTACATCATTAAAAGTAGTAATCAATATTCTTGTTTTACCATCTCAAATATCTCTGTTTCAAAAAATGAATTGTAGCTAATAACTGAAGGATGTAATTAGACACTTCTAGGCACCAGATGACCTTTACTCAATAACACGTCTTGTCATGTTTTATTGTTTAACTACATGCTGAAGTTTCTTAAGATAATTGAATGGCAGGCATTCACTAGTACAGTATGTGCTTACCGGAGCAAATAGCCTAACAAGCATGGTCAGGTATTGTACACATCTCAGCTGCTCATTTTGCTCAAGGCAGGTAACTTATGCTACACCCAATGGCTAATTCTCTTCAGACCAGGTACATATAAAACTGGAATGTTAATGGGACCTATTGCAAAGTCTTAGAGGGACAGTGGTGATACTTTATGCTAAACTATTTAATTCTGCCAGCTTTGTAGACAAAATCTTAAACCATTTAAACTGAAATGCATGGTTGGAGGGAGGGGGAAAGTGGTCATGTTTTGACACATAAATCAGACACTCGCATTTCTAAGCGGTTTAGATATTTTTAATTTATTTTCTTCTATTGAGATTAATCGAACTAGCACACTTTTATAAGTGTTTGAATGTTTGAAGGGATGCTCAAAATCTCAGTTAGTACTTCATTTGCTAATGATAAACTATAGTTTATTTAAAAAAATAATTAAGTAAACATTCTGAGTCATGGGGGAGAAAAAACTGTCATTAAAGGTATGGAGACTTGAGAGAGGGCTTTGAAACTGCAGAGATCCTCTACCCTATATTTGTTCACCCATCCTTCCACTGAATATTGCTAGGGAACCCCTGTGGAGAACTGGGCAAATTCTACAGAGATTCTAGTACAATTTTCATAAGCACACCCTCTGATCAGGGCTCAAAGCTCTGTTTGGATGGGCAGATTAATTTTCCCAGACTTTGAACTCACTCAAACATCAGGGGCTTGAATTTTTGACTTGAATATTATTAGGTTCATGTTCATCAGAAGGCAGTCTTTTTTTTAAAGGGGGAGCAGAGATGGTGCTAAGGGGAAGGGGAAATGCAATGAGAAAATAGAGTGAAAAATGGATTTTAGAGGTTTAAAAAAAAGCAGTGAAATTCAGAGGAGGGAGATGAGTGTGGGGGAAGGAATGTTATTGAAGAAACAGACACATATGGCATATACCTATGATAACCTAGCTTTTTTTGCGGGGGGGCAGTATCTTTTGTCTCTAATACATGGTATAAACTTCCGTTTAGCTACAAACATGTTTGTCAAAGAAATGGAAAGCACAGACAGTGAATGAGAAAGACAGGTATATTTGTAAGATGAAGGGGAGAGAAAGGAGTGGGAAACAGAGTTATAGGAAAGTGAGAGTTAAGAGCACAGACAGTTGGGACAGGAGAAAAATAAAGAGGAATGAGAGAGACAATAGAAAAAATAAACATGGTGGAAGGAAGGAGGAAAAACAAAAGAAAAGGAAGGAAAACAGCAATGGCAGAGACAAAAGAAAGGGCTACATCAATACAATGGTATTCTTGGACAGACACAGATAAGAGGCCAGGCCTCAGGAAGGACAACATCTAGTCTTTCTGACACCAGGTGAGTCTTAAAAAAGAATCTGTAAACGAGAGAGGTGAGGGTGGTTAGGTTGATGTGCTGTGACTCTGCTTATCATGCTGTCCATAATTGCCTCACTGTTATTTTTGTGCTCCACACCCTCTTACTCTGTTGCGTCCACCTGCTCGCTCTCATTTTACAGTTGAGTTGTAAGCTCTTTGGGGAAGAGGCCTCCGCTTTGTTATATTTTTCTGGTGCACAATGAAAGTGGGCCTGTAGGCACTATCACAATACAAATAAGAGAGGTGAAGAGAGGGCAGCTCGTGCTTCAGTTTTTCAAAATACATTAGACAGAAGGCTCTTCTAGTCTCCTCCCCACTCCACTGAGCTTTGGGACTTAAGGAAATAAGCCACAAATTCTTTTTTTCATCTTTCTCTCCAACCCCCATTTTTTTCTCAACAGTCATAGACAGGAGATGTTCTGTGCTACTATAGTACAAAATCCCAAAAAGTAGAATTCTGAGTCAGTTGCAGTATCAGGGCCCATCTGTAGCTCCTTGCTCCTTGGGTAGCCATTGGGTCTTAAATGATCTTAGCCTCTTTTTATTCCTCACTTTCAAAAGTGGGCCTGCTGCCAAAATTAATAGACCCCTGAAGTGGAAAAAGTTTCTACTGTAGCGATATGTACTGCATTACTTCACATCTGAAGTGCTGGAGGGCCACTTTTTTGACTACCTCTGACTTTGTCATGGAGAGAGATGGAAAATTACTGTCTTTACCAATACACCTTTAATATACATTAGTAGTATGGTTTACAGTAATTACCCAGGAGTGAGGACAGATTGACAGCTACTGTACTGTGTGAGCTGCCCAAAGGTAGACTTTGTTAATACAGAAGGTAGACAGTGTGACAGATAGATGTGAGATAAGCAGAAAGCTATTATCCCAAGGTAAAGTTATTTCAACATATTGCTAACTCCTTTACATTATTTGGAAGAGAAACAAAAAAACTTTTGTTCGACATCTTTTGACTGCATGCTAAACCTTTAGGGGAAGCTCTGACACATTATCAAACAGAGAAAGAAAAGATCCATCTTTGTACTCTTGATGAATGTCAAATGAGAAACTCCAGTGGAAGATTAAAGTCTTTAACATAAAAAAATGAGAGATCTACTGAAATGTGTGTTATCTAGTCATTCTAAAAATAAACATTTTTAGTCAACTCTACACAAGTCAAGTTGATTGATAGATTTGACAATATGTGTGTGCAGCTTGGAATCTTGGATGATGTAAAAAGTTTTATCCAAAGGTCTGTAATGGGAGCTGGGCTTGCTTTTTTTTTTTGCGGGGGGCAAGGGGGAGGGGATGAGGGAGTCCTGCAAAACAACTCTTTCACTCACAGCTTGAGACAACCTACTCTTCTCCACATCATCCTACTGTTCCTGATGATTTTGGGAAGGCCTGGCAAGATGGTCCTCTGAATTACACTCAGATTTTATTGGCCCTTTTTATAGAAAGTAGTGTTGGAGTCTTGGGATCACTGCGGTCTTTTGCTGCAAGAAAATCTCTGCTTAAGCTGGAATCGCTGAAGAGTTGCAAACACTTAAATGAGGATGTTAGATCAGGAACCCATTGCATTTGATCCATAGTAAGAGAAGAATTTACAGTCTAAATAGATGAAAGGTGGAAAGGGAAATGGAGGCATAAAGAGGTGAAGGTCCCACTCCCAACAGCAGCTCAATGGTAGAGCTGGAGATAGAAGCTAGGTCTCCAGACTCCTGGGCCAGTGTCCCATCCTTTGGATTCCAAAAGGTTTTGAAGGGACAGTTGTCCAAATACATTGGTAGTCTGGAGTTGTATGCATTCTGGTGAATTTTAGACCTTTACAAACACTGAGTCCCTCTGTGAGAAGGTAAGTAGCAGTATCCCGATTCTAAAGATAGGGAAAGACACACAGGCTGAAAAGTTAAGTGACTTGACCAGGGTCATGGAAAGAGTTCATGTTAGATCTATGATTAGAATGCAGAAGTTGCTTGTTTTTTTCCAGTTCCATATCATGGTGATGGGCATAGACTAGAAACCTAGATCATTTAGACAACACTGCTTCTCAGGCTACACGGTTGCCCTATTTTTGGCCAAAGGTCACAGGAATTGTTCAGAAGAGGATCTGGCTCAGCTTCTGGGAGGGAGCTGGCAGCAGCCCTAGTCTACAAGGGGTGGCCTGAGTAGCACTGGCCCCCAGCTGTACATTTAACTGCAAACCTCCCAGGAACCCGGGGACACATGGCCATTCTTTTCAAACTCCAAAGGCCAGCTTGAGCTGGACAGACCATGAATAAACAGTTTGACATTTAGAAAAATGCAGTAATGTACTTTCAGCCTAAGTGCCCTGATTTCATTTTCAAGGATATATTTGAAAGGAAAGGCTAGCAAGCTACTTCGAAAAAAGAGAGCTTAGATTATCCCTTACACATCTGTCTCCCTCTAATTGGCAGGGAGGTGGGCTGTCCTATGAGTTTTGTGGGTCTCTGAGGCCCCTGTAGGATTATAGGTTACATGTCTGTGTACAAAAGGCAACACCCACCAGAAACAAATATTGTTCTCTTAGTGCTATAGCATCTATAATATATAAAAAACTAGCATGTCATAACTATATTATATAACTATATAACTATACGTTATAGTAGGCTCTAGTTGCAGCCTGCTATTGCTAAGGGTGCATAATGGCTTCTGTTTTAACTCCCTGTTTTCAGTCCCTCATAGTGTTCTGAAACTCTCACCTTCCTGTTATTGGGAGCCCCTCTCCCATGTTATAGGAGCACCACTCTTGCAAATCACCTATAGTACACAATAGAGTGGCTTCCTGCTGCAGACCACCAAAGATGTGTGGGTATTCTCAGGTTATTAAACTTACATGCACTACTTTCAGTTCTCTGGAAACTATTAGATTCCAAGTCCTGGAGACTGGAACCCCGTTATCCTCTTTTTTTTTTTTCCTTCTTCAAAACAAAACAAAACAAAACAAAACAAAAACTAGGAAGTTACATCCAAAAAACCTACATTACTATAATGTTAATCTGGCTAACAGCTGCCACATGCTTTCCTGGTATAAATCAACACCAGTATAAATCACAAGATTTCTGGTATCCTTCAAGTATTTGCCGCTTTTAATATTAATAAAACACTCAAGTACTTCAAAAAATTATCCCAGCCCATCTACTGCATATGGTATCTCAAGGGAACATGGACCTGAGCAGGAGAGAGAGCCAGCCTTAAAAGAGACATTTATGGTTCTGGCAAGCATCACTGGATCACAAAAAAAGCCTTTGATTCTTGTGAGGTTTTAAAAAATACACATCTTATGACTGCATAATTTCTGCCTAGGGTAAAGTAATGTTGGCTCTTACCCATTACCACACACTAACTTTTACAGCAGATAACTTTTAACTTATGTTATTTCCATAGGGAGGGGGATAATATCGGGTATGTCTACACTGCAGTAGGAAACTTGCTGCACTGACTATCAAGCCTGGGTCAACTGACCTGTGGGACTCTCATGGGGTCTCAGAGCCTGGGCTCCAGCCTGAGCCAGAAGGTCTCAACTACAATATGTAGACCTGCATCCCGAGCACTGCAAGCCCGAGTCGGCTGAGCTGGGCTAGTCATGGCCATGCTACAGTGTAGACATACCTTAAAGGCCTGCAAACCTGCTGGGTTTGTCGTATTGTGTATGTCCAATTTTTACTGTAGCCCACTGGGTGCACTGTTTGACTAACATGCTGTATTGGAAAAGCACAGCCTCTAGGGGATGGCTAGATCTCCCTCCAGTCAGCTGTACAGGGTGATAGGGGAACACTCACATTTGCTTACCTATGGTTGAACAGCATAAGTTACTCAGCTGCTTCTTAACTGCGTCTCTGCTGGTCCACCACTCCAGCATCTGTGTTGTGCAGTTGAGATTCTGATGCTTCATTGGCCGAATGGTGGAATGCTGTGCTATACCCGGTATAGAAGGCAGCATTAGATATACCTGGCCCATTAAGCAGTAGTGAAGGGGTTAAGCAAGCTTGTACAATGAGGACTGACCTTCAGACAGCATTTCAGGGATGGATAAGGACAAGGTAGCTTATCCATGATGTATAGGCTTTTCTAAAATTTCAGCTTTCTTTGGAAAAGCTAAGCCAATTCGTCTACATAAGGAAAGGAATTAGGTAAGTGGCTATAAATATACTGCCTTCCCTCCCTTAAATATGAATAGCAATTCCTGATTTCCTTAATCTCTGAGCCCTGCAGAGAGATCTCTGGGACTGATGACTCTATTTCAGATCGTGCTCCACCCACTGATCCTGCCAGTGGATTGCAGGCTCTGGTGCATGCCAGGCTAAGCATGCATTATCTTTTGAAAGCAAAGCCAGACCCCTACACAGGAACATATCCAACACTATTTTCTTAGCAGTGCTCCAGCAGTCTGCTTCATAGCTGCCAACAGCTTGTGCAATACTGATTGATTCTGCTAGCAGTGATGTGGTTTTTGGGATCACAGCGGTTACTGTCTGGGCACATGTGGAGGATTGGCAGGCTGAACTTTCAGTAAGGGAAATTAGTTCTTTCTCTCGGCCAGTTTAAACATTAGTATGTTAAGTGTGGGAAGCAGAAGGGCATGTCCAGTGAGCAATGTCCACTATGCTGGGTTAGGAGAGCAGCAGAGCAATCTGTGAGCTGCAGTTTCTTGTAAGTGGCACTTCTCTCATTAAGATCTTGGGGTGAAATCCTGGCCCCACTGATTGAATTTTGCCGTTGAGTTTAATGGGGCCAAAATTTCTCTTTGGGTGCACAGGCCTCTTCTTGCAGGTTATGCGTATGAAGCTTGCCTAGGTGCCCTATGTGAAAGGTTGCCCATAAGATAGTTTTTTTGGAGTCAAGTTATGTGAAAGATAATATCACAGGATTTCAGATTAATTCCTGTTTTATCCTGAAGGTCATTCTATAACTGACTTCCCTGTGCCCCCAGGGTTTGAGTGACAGCCCACTTATCAGCACTACTTAATACAGCCAGTACTAGCTGTCGCAAGAGCACCCTTCTGAGTCACGTCTCCTCCAGAACAATGAAAAATACTTGACTCTGGTCCAGGGAGGATTATTACTGGATATTCTGTTTTTCTTTATTTTGTTTTATTAAAATAAAACTGTATTAAATACATAAATATACTCAACTACCCATCAGACCTTGTCTCATATTGCATTTGCCCCCTGCTCTGACCTATCTGCTTGCCTTCTCCCAGGCATTCACAGCATATGGCATGGCCATCCAGTTTCTGTCCGCAAGGATCCTTCTCATCCTTCAGATTCCTTCTAAAAATAAAAATACCCACTTCTTCTGTGGCTGCTGACAAACTGCATGAAAACGAAATGGATACGGTTAACAAAATCATCAGGATGTGTGCATAGCAAAGCTGAGTAACAATGGCATCCCGTTGCTGTGAGCCTTATCCTTCCTTGCCCAGTCCCCCTATTGTCTACTCTCTTGGGAGCGTGGCAGGTCTCCAGCCACCCTGTGCGTAGGCTGCAGGTAGCAACAGGCATGAGAGGGGATTACAGGCTGCTCCTTTTTGGAATTGCAGTGAGGTGCAATAGAGGTCATGCCTCATATCCCAACCCTGAGCAGTTTGTGTCAGCAGCATGAGTCCATAAGGCCAGCACCCTTTGCTTCCTCACCACCAGAATTTAAGGACTAGATTTTTGTCCTTCTATGTAAATAAATGCGCCAAGATCCCTGAGCACTTTGGATGAATTGTGCTAGATAAATGTCACTTACGATGGTTAGCATGATAATGATACAGCACATTTTGATGTCTGATTTCCACTAGGTACAACTAATCAGATAAACAGCCTTTTACAAAACCTGAGGTCTTTACTCAGGCCTGATTTACACTATATAAAATGTATACTGGCACAACTTTGTGAGTCAGGGGTATGAAAAAAATCACACCCCCTCATGACATGACAATTACAACAACAACCTGAGCATAGGCCCAGCTATGCCATCAGAAGAGGGCTTCCGTTGGCATAATTTATGTTGTCTGAGATGGTGTTCCTAGGCCAGTAGAAAAACTCCTTCTGTTGACATCTGCTGCATCCGCACTATGCTGGCTATGCTGGCATAAGCTCTGTAGTGCAGACATAGCCTCAGTTTCTACTTAGCTACATTCCCAGTGATTTAAATGAGCATGTGAGCCGAAACCAAGCCGAAACCTTAGATTCTGGCCTGTTATTGACAACTGGATCAAAGAGAATCACACCTAACATCTATTTTAAGGTTGGCCAGTGTTAATACAAAGTATATTTCTCTTTAAATATGTCCTGTGGGTGTTTTTAGAAAGGTGAAACTGGCGATAACCAGAGGAGATTAGTTTAGGCCCTGATCCTGCAAAGATCTCAGTACAGAAGGACTCCTGGGCTTGAGCAGTACCACAGTGCAGTCCTTGGGGCTCTGCTCAGTCACAGGAGTCCACCGATGAATGGGGGACTCCTTGCAGGATAGAGGCCATAGTCTTCAAGACTTGTTAAGTGAATGTTGAGAGGAGATACTATGAGAAAAGTGGTCACCAAGTAGAGTTCCTCCTAACTTCCCTCTTCATCATGCCCTCCATAGCAGCCTGACTCTTCAACTTCCCCAGCACACAACATCATCCAAAATTCACAATTGCCATGTGCATGACATCTGCCAGGGTATTGAGTGGTGAGAGACGATGTAAGTGGTTCTCTGATGTTAATCACCACAACTACCACAGATATGCTTCATATGTTTGAGGGCAGATTAGAACAAGTGGGATTTTAATCAGAGCTGGATTAGCCCTCTCCAAAATGAGTTTTATTTAGTTAAACTGGAGATGTTTTACTTTCAGTCCATGAAAACGTCACAAAGAAACCTGGATTCAATATACTGTAACAGCCAAAAAATTGCACTCTACTGATATATTGGATTTTTGAAACCTATTGTTATAGCAGAACAGTTGCCCCTAAAGTGATATACAGAAAGATGAAATCCATACATGTTGTTTCAAAGCATACAGTACTTGCATGTCATACCAGCTAGAGTTAATATTTCCTCTTACATCACACTACAGGTATTATATAGTATAAGAGATATAGTAATAGGCATTTACAAAGCAGTAGAGCTGCCTGGTTTAGTTTTTGAAAAACACAAAACGTCAACATTGTTAAAATTGTTTCCATTGGGCAGGGTGACATTACTGAAATCATTATCGAATAGTTTTGTTTGAACAAAACCCTAGTTTACAGTCAGGTGTCTAAATTAAAAAGAAAATCAGGACAATTTTTGAAACAGTGGGTCAGTTCTGAATCCTGTGACACAGAAACCACTCTGAGTTATTTATTTTTCAAAGTTTGGAACAGCTCTGCAGCATAGGGCCAGATCCTCTTCTAGGGAAAATTGACCCAGTCTCATTGACTTTAGTGACCAGTTCACACCAGCTGAGAGGATCTGTTCCTTGCTGTCTTTAGAATTGATCAATCTGCTTACTCCTCAAAACTAACGACCCATTGGTTGCTTGGGTCATCATTAGTCACACAGTCTTCCTTTGTGTATTAGAGGCACTAGCATTTCCCTAAGCTCTCAGTGAAATCATTTGTAATATCATCCACACAAACCTTATGAATTCGAATGAGAATTTAAAATTCTGGTATTAAACCTCAATAAGTATCCACCTCTATAAGAATAGCTATTTACTGCAACCAACCTTACATTCTTCACTAAGAAGAATGGATTTAAAATAAGTGTCTTAACTCTGACTTCTTTGCACAAGAAATCAGACCCACATTTAATTTTGAACTACCAACGCTAGACTCCTCTCCCCCCGCCCCCCGCGCAAAGCATATTGAGATACCACTGCTGAGTATTGCTTACTGTGGCTGCTAAACCCTCTGCAAAGAACACACTGGAAATCCCATCAGTGTGTCAAGACTGATGTTATTGATGTAGATGGGGGAGACTTCTAATTCCAACTCCTGCTGCTCCTTTAGAAACCCAGTGGATTGTTAACATGGTGAGAAAGAGTTCATGAACCCTGTTCTGTATAAATGCAAAATATCCGGAACAATGATATGGAAGTGGAGATTCTCTTGCCTTTGTTTCTATTCATGTTCCTTTAAATAATATTTTAATGATTAAAGGCCAGGCTTTGCCCTCTGATACACCCACTGACTTCATTGGAGTTGCTCAAATGTTACGGAAGGCAGAACTCATCCCTACATTTTCTAAAATGAAATTAAAAATATTTGCCTCTTTCTAATTCTTGGTCTTCTTAAATTGAAACCTTCCCTCCCCCCATAATGCACTATACATTCCTAAAATGCAAATAGACAAACTGTGTAAGTGCTCAGGACAGTAGGGTAGACATACGGAACCTTGATCCCACCCTTATACACCCCAGATAAAGCCAAGGTACAACCATAGTCTTTGTGCTAAGGCCTGGGGTGCAAATCACCCCAAAAGGTGACAAGAGGGAAAGAAATGAGACCATGATCCCAACACTCCTCCCATCTGGAGGAAGCAATCTGCACCCTCTGAAGAGATGTTGCAGCAGCGTGTATATATTGTTCCAGCTTGCTCAGCTCCCCTAGAGGCCCTCTGTGCCTCTTCGAATAAGAGCCAGTGTCTAACTAGTACAATGTGACCCAGGGTGAATGTCAGGGAGTCTAAAGTTGTAACTTACATGAGAAGGTGCTGGAGGAAGGTGTAAGCTAAAACTGGCTGGAGGCTACTTATCTACCCACTTCCAACAGGTTCCCTGGACTCCTAATCAATGGGCCAAATTCAAAGAGATGTGTAATTTAGACTCTCACCCACTTACCGATATGTATCTGATTTAACTTGCCTACTGAGGGAGCCAGAAGAACTATGATACCTTAGAATCACCTCTCTATTTGAATCCTTTAGTAATCTTTAGTGTACAGTAGCCACTAGAATAGAATTCAATCATTTAAAATTATGAGAGGTCATAACTGATAAAATGTGCACCTATTGCTCATGCATGATTAAGAGACCATCTTGAAAAAGCAATAGCTGCATGAGGTTTGTAGTTAGTTTGCTTAGCGTAATTGTGTGCATCTTGTGTGGAAAATCAGTTGTTCTTAACTTTTAGAAATCTAATTCTGCTCTCATTCACTTGGACCTTGCTTACTGAAAAATCAGCCACTGAATAGCTTTAAAAAGGCAACATGGAGCTCACTCATTGAGAAGAGAGGGCCCCAGGGCTCTGAGGAGCCTCCTCCTTTCTTTATTCCCCCAAACCCAAATTACTATTAGAAAGAGAAGGAATTCTCCTACTTTGACAACTGGGGAAAGACCTCTCCAGCTGCAGTATAGAAATAGATGCCATGGTGATGGTGCCTAAGGGAGGTAGGTAAGGACCTCCTTCTTCTTCCAAATACAGTGATGCAAGAAATAGCTTCCCTATCCCTTTCCCTAGGTAAGGATCCTTGGGTCAGATTCTCCTCTGTCTGAACGCTTTTAAGAGCTGTGCTGACCCCAGAGTAAATTAGAGCAGCCTGTGGGCTATTCTCATCTAAGTCACTGGCATATAATCCCTTAGGCATCATATAATAGCTAAAGATCTGTGATGTGCCTCCTTGCTCTACTGCCCCCTGTATCTGGCGGATGGGAAGATAAAAGGATTCAGTCTGGGCCAATGCTTAAAGTGAGTGAGTTCAGAAACAATGGCCAATGTAAAATGATATAATATTTTCTCTTAGTGTCACAATAACAAATTAAAGAGATGCATTGATAGCTGATAAGGCAAGTGTTCCGGTCTGATTGCAGACATAGTAATTTTTTAAAAATCAGCAGCAGAACAATAGAGCTCACATTTCAGAATCAAAATGTCACCAAACATATCCTTTCTGCATCTGTAAAGTATTTGGCCAGATGAATGCATAGCAATATTGCCATTTCTATCTAGTTACACCTAACAATGTTTGGTTTTTTTAACCTGGTTTTCAACAAACACCCACCTTTCAATGATGCACTGTCTGTCAATGTAAACTTAATTGTAGAGAACACAGAAAATGAACACATTTTAACATTTCCAAACACATTTAAACTGCCTACAGTCTGCCATCTGACATATAACATTACTCTGCCTCTGCCTGTAGTGGTCATGTTGCTTTTCCTAAAGAGCATTGGATAGGATGCTGATTCTGGGTCCTGTTGTACCGAGTGAATTAAGGATGACCTGAGAGGACAGTGAGTCCCATTCACTGATGGCTATATTGATCTGGAGATAATGGCTGAAAGCAATGTGTACTGATGGTAGGATAGTCTGCTGAGATGGTGATAACTATCCCTGATACCTTTGTGATGCTCTGATTTTTTCCCCCCTTTGTGCTTCCTAGCAGTGAAACCCTGGGGCAATAGGTAACATAGTTTAAAGTTCAGTTCTGGGTCAATTGGTACAACTGACACTTATACATTCTTCTCTGAAATGCCTTTCTTCAACACTTTTTAGTACTAAAGAGGCTTTTCCACTAAGAAGCTGGAACTTCAACAAGGCAAAAAGAAGGCAAACATTTAGCAAAGAGCTATATTCATATTGTGTGCTGAATTGAATTCATGACAGTAGTGCCTCACACTTTTTGTTGGTTCAAGTTTGTGTGTAGACTAGCTTTTAAGGGTGGGTGGACTTCGATGATGATTGGAGCAAACAGATCTCTCTCTTACATAGAGGCTATGTACCTCTCAGAGGGATGGTGAGGCTTAATTAATTAATTTGGCCATACAATTGGAACTTAATAAACAATTCAGTAGAAGATGTATGAGCCAGAATAGAATCCAGCTCACTCTCCCAGGATTCTAGAGCGGCTCCTAAATTTGCCAAGGCGTGTTCTCCTGTGTCTAATAACCAGAACCGTGCTGATTTAGAGCTTGGACTCTTCAGTGCCACCTGGTTGGTCATCACTTCACCCCATTTAAGCCTTGGGATCTTGGAACATGAGCTCTTTTTTCACTTGCTCTTCAGTTTTCCCCTGTTACTGTACGTGCCCCCTTCTATCACCATTTTCCCCATTCCCCAAAGATTTGTGCAGATTACCTTCAGATCATTATACAATTAATATTCAGGATGGGGATTCGTGGGGAGATAAGCAATAAAACTGATGCATGAATAAAAGTTTTTTTAAATTATTTTAGCTGTCTTATTAACTTAATAGCAATTATTGTAGCAGTTTCATTTATCATTGAGAAACAGATGCTTTGGAACTTTAAAACTTTATTATACAGGGTTTTTTGTTCATCAGTAATTCTCATGAAAGTGCTTCATTTAATTGTCAAGACTGGTGTTAGAAAAAAGGTATTTCCTTCAAAACAACAAATATTATAAGTGGTTTAGATCTACATGTAGTCACAACATATAAGTATGCACTCCATGTTGTTACAAATGTCTGTCACTCATGCTTCAGTCCAGTGGAATTACTAGTGAAACTATGACCAACAAAATTGGTTGTGAACCAAAATTCAATAACGGCAAAGTTAATTACATGTTTGCAGGAGTATAAACTTAAAGTATGATCAATATGTAAATTCTGACCTTCAATGGTCTTTTTAGCCTTCTTTTAAGCCTTTAGTCTTGCAAAGATTAACTTAACTGCCTAGAACTTCATAAAAGGAAGTTACCAGGATATAATAGTGAATTACATTTTCTCAGAATTTTTCTAAATACAAGTAGGACACACTTCATAAATATTTAAAACCAGCCAAAATATATATATCTGATTATCACTACTTAAGGTTAATTCTTATTAGCAAAAATATTAATAGAGAATTCTCATTCTTATTCTCTAATTATATATTTTCTCATATCATTTATCTTGCTAACTCCATTGACACTGATTCTACAACTGTTCTGTGCATACAACTCCTCTTTGAAGGCAATGGGAGGTCTGTGTAGGGAGTGGCTGCAGAATCAGAGCCCTTTTTAGATTTATGACCCTTGACGCTGGCCACAGACTACTTGGTGCAACTCAAGAGGTGTTGTGCAGAGCTGGCTTTAAACAATGTTTTGAGCTCCTGTGTTCTTTATATTGGGCTGAACTAGTCCCCCAGGGCAAATTAGAGTAGCCTTCCTTGTAGCAATTGACAGTGACCCCAAGGGAATATGCACCCTTCCAGCTGTGAAGCCCCCTCTTTCTCAGGCCACCCTGCCTATACTAACCACAAAAGAGCCATCATGATTGTTCCTGTGCCATGTCAGGAAATCCCATAGTGGATGTGATCCTTCTGTGGCTGGCTAAGCTGTTTTTAGAGAAGCCCTAATGTAGGGGAGAACCTAATTCACTATTTTTAGTAATTGCTGGCCATATTTGTCTCTCAGCCTGGATTAAGATGTCAGTCCTACTGATGCCAAAAGGAGTTACCTGGGCATGAATCAAGGGCAGTTTAGGCTATCAGCTTTTGGAGTCATGCGGCCTTCATAATGTATCTCCAAATCTGGCCGTGGGATGAATGTTGTTTGAGAGAATGATTAGTAGAACATAGCCAACTGTTGTACTGTCATTCTCAGAGAAGGAAGTTCTTCCCATCCCATTCATCTTCAGAACAGAATCCGTGTGCTTGCTCTGGTGGTTTTGTGTGTTGTGTTAATGGATGCTTCTCCAGTAAGGAATTGCTAGTGGCTAGAAAGGAAAGGTGAGAAAGTACTGTATCTGGCATAAAGTATACCCAGTTGTATAATATAAGGCTGTATTTTTCTTGAGGAGTTGTGGTGACACTGTAAACCACAGGACTGAAGCAAATGGGTACTCTGAAGTATGTTTTGATTGAATGACTTGTAGAGTAACATCTGGATTCCTGCAAAAAGAACAGGAGTACTTGTGGCACCTTAGAGACTAACAAACTATCTGGATTCCTGATCATTTTAGACACCCAAGAGAGTAACCAGCAGGACAGTAGTAAATTCCTGACTTGGTTTTGTAATGATCCCTAGAATTTCACCTTAAAGATTAAGTTCTCTTCATTGTTCCCTAGTGGGACTTTAAGTTCTCTCTATTGTTGCTGTTCTGAGCGACAAGTCTCTGACATGAAATCTGGGGGTCATCATGTGCGTACTTGGAACTACAAAGCCAACAGCATTATGGGAAACTTAGGATCCAAGAGGTGAATCAGAAAATGAAGTATCTTCAGGCCTCTGAATCCAACATCTCTCTGTTATCAGGAAACCCTAGATTTTGGTAACTGGATGTTCTGGAACATTTATCTTTTAACTAATAGTGCTTCATGTATGGTGTTTGTTCTGATTTTTAAAACGAGAATACTTTGAATTTATGGATTTTATACCAGAGATTTTTTTGAGGATTTCCCTATTTTGTTTTTGCTCTTTTCTTATCTTTCTCCATGCCCTTTTCAGCCTTTTTGGTGAAAAAGACACCTATCAATGAATCCAAGTGGTCATTCATGGAGACAATCTAGCACTGATGGGAAAAATTCTAACCACAGCTCCTTGAAAATTCTCACTCTGGTCTTGACATTCTACCATTTCTAGTCCTATCATCAGGTCTGATTTATTCTCTCTCTCCCTGGGAATGTGTGCATGGATCTTAGAAGACAAGTAGTTCTGCTCTGTGAGGGGTTTTCACCCACTGTGTCTGGTCCTCTTGGGGAACAGCAGTCAGTGGTAAAATTGCTATATGAAAACGAGTGCATTTTTAGTAAAAGTTTAGCAACCTTTTCAAATACTAAACAAGGCTTGTTCAGAAAGGCAAGACTGAATTCCCTTACATGCTCTAGTGTCCTATTTCTGCTGGAAACAGACCTCCTGCTCTGCATAAGAGGTCAGTTAGCATGAACTAATGTTACAGCAGCTAATGTATGGGCAGGACATGACTGGTTATCTAGGAAAAAAATTAGCAGAGCTAGTTGAAAAAAATTTAACTTCAAAATTTTGAATATTTTTTGGAAAAACCTAAATGAAACTTTCATAACCACTGAAAACTAGCAATATTTCTAGCATCCCACTGAACCTGCCTTTCTTCTCCTTGGAACAGACTGCTGAAAGATCAAGAATTCAGCTCCTCTAAAGATCAAGCCATTTTCATTTAGGCGGCTAAATATAGATGCAGGAGTCTACCTAGCCATGTAGAAAAAGGCTGCTAGAACAATTTTTATGGCTGGGGGTGCTGAGAGCCACTGAACTAAACTGTGAACCCTGTAAACCCACTTCAAGACAGTGGGTGCAGCAGCACCCCTAGTTCTAGCACCAGCCCATATGTGTTTCTTTTGGCATACATTTTCCAGTACACTTCAAAACAAACAAAAATTGAGTCAAATATTGAGGTTTTCACTGAGCTCTTACTTGGGCAGAACACCCAGTGACCTCAAAGGCAGTTTTGCTTGAATAAGTACTGAGTAGAAACTGCCAAAGACCTTTAGGATTTGGCCCACTGTGGTTATATCTTATTTTTGGTGTCCTTTGAAGCTGGTTCTGATCTTATCTAAGGAATGTCATGGAAGCTGCAAAATTGCTGCAGTTCCTTTAAAAACAACGGATCATTCATTTTGTCCACTGGAGGCCAAACTACAGTGCCTAACCCTTCTTATGGAATTTCTGCCAATCTCCTTACATTGTGCAATACACATTTAATTTTAAATGGCCTGTTAGAACTAGATTTCTATCTTATGTTAGAACCACTTCCTACGTTATAATTAGTATTATTCATGAGTTGACACTTTTGCTTTATGTTCTATATAATTATTTGCTGGTTTCTGTCTTCTTTAGGCACAAGAATGTTAAGACTTACTGTAATTACTGAAGAGAACAAAGCTCCTATAATTTGCTTTAGTGTTAGCAATCATTTCAGGAATGACTAAAGTGTTGTACAACATTAGAATATTATATACACCACAGAAGGTCAATCCATAAGAATATTGACAGCTTACTCTAGAGCCTTGCTTCCAAAGGTGCTCTTTAGAAACCTGACCTGATCCTTGCGTGGTACTGAGCACTCTCAGCATTGATGTGAATGGGAGTTGAAAGGAGCTAAGTGTTTCGATAAGTCGCTCTGCCCCTTGCAGAATTGGATCTTGTATTTGTCTGTCTATACATAATGATGGTGCACGATTATCAACTGTTTGAAATAAAAGAACGATTGCCAGACTATGTGCCTCACCGTGGGTTTTTTTGCACTCTGATACCATAAAACACATGCAGAGCCACAAACACTCAGCACCATTTTATAAACAGATATTGTATATTGTTTGCTATGTTTTAAATCTAACACTGAAACAGAAAATGGGGTAGAAAGCTTCACAGTGCATGCAACAACTGAACCTTGTGAGAATCATGTGGTCACTGAAATCTAAAAGTCAGGAAGGTTTCGATCTTTGGGCTACCCTATAATTTGTGCACCATAAATGTAGACTGAAGTCGTTAGGGACTTTGTAATGACAGTGCTGTCTATAACAGTATCATCAAGCAAGACATTGGCATAAATCATTGGCACTTTGCAAAGTGTCACTTCTGTCAACCTCCCAGTGATGTGATCTTTAGTCTTTCAAATCTATAGACTGGCATTTGGATCAGCTAAGCATCTTACATCCTGTCTTGCATATTAAAGCTGCTTTAGCCAATATCTAAATGCTGAAGTAATGCCTGCTTAAAAATATTTTTAAACAATTTGCATAATATAATCCTACTAATTTAAGGCTTTTCTTTAGGGCATAACTGTACACTTTGTCCCTGTATGATGAATTTGAAATGAGCTCAATCAATAAAAAAAACCTTGCTCTTAAATTAAGAAACTCTGTAAAATGACTAAACACATGGTAATTAAAACCAGATACTAAATAATCAGTAAAAATAACACTTTTTAATGAAAACTAAAGTTTTCAATCTAAATTACTTAAGAATATAAATATTTTTACAGGAATCAGGGTTCTGTGGCTTGATGTAAGAACAGAATAAATAAAATAAAAATAGAAGAACTTCACATGGCTAAATGGACTCTTCTGAAGGAAGAAATAATCTTCCTAGAAAGTGAGCCAGGAGATTTCTCTTTCTTTTCCTAAAGAACCCGGACACTGGGACTTGGCAGAAGGGTACTCTTATGTATTATGTTCAAATCTTTTTGGATTAAGAGCCTAGTTGCTACAGTTAGGGATGCATTAGGAATACACAGATAGACCTGCAGTGGTTTCATAGCCTTAGGAAGTGCTTGGAGAATTTTGAGGAGTGTTCAATATTGCTGTTTAATTGTCTTTTTCAAACTCTCATACCATTAGGAAGTTCTGTACAAGTGTTTAGCTGAAGTATGAATCAATCAGTAGCAGGCCCTTCACAAACTCATCCTAGGCCTGTGAAAGAGCCAAATTTTACTCTAAGTTGAATAGCACACGGCACCATGCAATTCAAGAGAGTCTGCATATACACATGCAAATGTAATGAAAGGAACAAAATTAGCTTTGGCAGAAGCAGGAGTGACTCCATGGAAGTCAATGGAGTTACACCTACTTACACAAAGGGCTGAACTTTGACCCCAGTATTGCTGTATTGTGGACTATGCAACTATGCAGTACCTCTGCAACTTGTTTTCCAGTACCATGCATCTTGGAGTAGATGCTAGCTATGTTTCATGTATGTAAAGGAATCATTTAGAAGACTAGTGAACTTGGTAATTTAATGTTAAAGCTCTTCAACTTGAGAAGTTGAATTTTAAGCAACATTTACATGTACTCAGGAAGATGTCTCTTAAAACAGGAATAACTAATACATTCATCATGGCTTTGCAAAATTCTACACAAGTGCTTTCCTGGAGTGAGTAACTTTACTGACAGATGAGTGAAATGAATGATAATTTTTATTTGTGTTACCATGGTGCCCAGGACTGCTGGTCTGTGACTATGTGTTGCACAAACATAGAACTAACATTGGTTTCTTCATTACCATCATAGTACAGATGGATAGGTAGAATTTCTACTGGGATGGCAAGTTTTCATGACAATTTTGCAACATAAATAAAAACAAATGTTGCAGCATGTAATAGCAAGTCAGTTATATTGCTTTCTTCTTTGACAAGGGTAACAAGTTCATGACTCAACCAGTTTTTGTGTCCAAAAAGTCGTGAAGATAAATGACTAATTTCAGATTTGATAAAAGATGCACTCTGCTGAAGTCAATGGATTTGAACCTGCTAATGCCAGTTTTGATTTTTTTGGCATGAAGGATACCATATAAATGCTAAAAATGTTAAATTTCCCTGAAGACACCAAACCTTCAGGCTTGTTTCTGGAAATATCAGTGTTCAGTGGGAGGAGGAATCTAACGTGAATATTTTAAATAATAAATGAAAGAGGTGGTTTCATATTTAAAAGACTTGTAGACATTTTAGAATCAACTTGGAGATAGAATGAGAGATTCATCCATCCTCCTCCCGAATGACTTCACAAACTCTAAGGAGAAACCTTCCTTCCACTATTGCTATTTAAAGGTAACATTCATAAAATATCTCCTTAGAAATTTCTCTTCTGCTTAAATTGTACAACAGAGAGATCATGATTTCCTGAGAAGAGCAGAAAAGGAAAACTGGAGGAGTGTTTGGAGTGGTTTTTTGTTTTTGTTTGTTTGAAAGAAGATCAAAAATATTTGTTCATGTACACATTACTTTTTCTTACTCTGAGCTGGCTGTGATGAGCATATGTGTATATAAGGGAGTGAAAAGGAAGAACCACAAGAGAGTTCTATCAGATGTTTTGCTAATTGTTGGAAACATAGAGTGAAATAATGGCCCTACTGAAATTAATGGGTGTTTTGCCACTGACTCCAGTGGGATCAGGATTTCTCCCAAGGTATATTGGCTAGAATAAGAAATGTAATCCTGCAAACCACATTGCATGTAGGGGTCAGATTGGAAGGGGGCAAGAGGTGAGACTCAAGCTTCATTCACAGTCCCATGGCTGCTGGATGTTTCTGCTAAAAGAGCTAGTGGTGAAAGAGTAAACAATGTCTCCCTCATTAGGCATCAGTGTTAACATTTCATTGCAGTGACTGGCTTTCAAAGTACAGTATTGGGGGTTGATGTCAATGGAGCACTGCCTTCGCTGATGCTCCAAGTGTAGGACTGAGGTGTTCTTTACTAGGGCCCTGATCCTGCAAAGTGCTAGAGACCTCAGTTCCCACTTAAGTTAATGAGCCAGATTCTGTTAATTTACACCACACAAATCCTGTGGAATTCCACTGAAATCAGTGAATTTGCAACAGTGGAAAACCAGTGTAAATGGGAACAGAATTGGGCCCAATGAGAACGGAGGTGCTCTGCACCTTGCAGGATGGATCGTTGGCAGAGAGTCTGCTGGGAAAACAAGGTTAAGTGGGTCCCTGCTTCCTGCCTAGTTTAAAGTCTGCCTCTCAAGCTCTACCAGTTTTGATCACAGGAGATTTGTTCCCCTTCTGTTTAAGTAGACATGGCTTAACCCAAATACTCACACAAGCCACCTGAGTGCTCTCTGAATTCTAAACACCCCATTCTTCATCACTGGAGATCCTGTTATTTGTTCTGCTCTTCTCATTTCTTCTCTTGGGCTTTTTAGCTACATTTATAGGTTCACCAAGAAGATCACCTACATTGGCCACATCTTCAGTCCCTTTCCCAGAGGCATTTTTGATGCTATGGAGTCCTCCTTCACTGTTGCTCCCTCATGGACAACATTTTAATAAGCATTTCTCTGGGGCATGAAGGGAATGCAGAGTAGATTGGCAGCACAGGCACCTCTAGATACAGCGTGGGCTTCCTTCCATGTTGGGCCAGTCCTGCCCTCAATCCACTTCTCTTCATTCCCTCTCTTCAAGAGGCTAGCACGATCAGAAATACTAGCCAGGAGACAAGTGTCTGGCCTTCAAAAGATTTGTACACTTGCCTCCCATTGTGTAGCAGTGCAGGGCCAGGCACAATATATCACATAGGAACAGTTTCTGTTGCTTTAGGACCTAGTCTATTTTTCTTCCCCCTCCTGTTACACCTTTTAAAATACCTACAGGAAACTGTTACAAAAACAAAGCCGGGACTATTCCTTTCCTGTCTGTAACTCTTGTTAAACTGCTAAGGAAACGTAACTCCCCTTTTCTCAGAAAGCTGTTGGCAAATTTCAGGCACTGATGGTACAAAGTGTGACAACTTCCTTATATACCCAATCTTGGTTGAACAGCAGTAGGAGCTCATATAGTTACACTTTGATTATAATTAAAGACTGGAACAACCTTGTCATTTGGGCATTGGGTTTCAGTAACACAATTTCAGAAGTATTTTTAACTGCCACCATTTGAAGAAAAGTCAAAAGTGGGTGCAGCTTTACTTCAGAATACTCCATTCCTAACAGATGTCAGGAAATGTTCCAAAAAGCACGAAAGTTGGTAGGTTCACATGTAACAAAACTGTCTCGCTAGGTGACTTTTCTATATACATAAAAATATACATACATATGTACATAGAATCTCAGGGCTAGATTGTGTCTTCAGAAGTAGCCCCAGGAGGCATTGTACCTCAGAGTCACAACTCTCTGCCTATCGCCCCTCCCATCCCCTCCCCCTCCCTCCCCTCTCCCATTCCTCTCTTGTTCTGGAGTGGTGGGTAAGCTTCAGCATCCTTTGAAACCTATTTTGACTTTGCCCACTTCTTATTCCTCGCTATCCCCTCCGCACTCACTAGCTCTCCAGGGGAATATTTGGAGAGCAGGGGCTGAGTTCTGACCAGGGCCCAAAGTGTGGGTAGGCCAAGCAAGAAGTTGGGAAATCCCTCATTTCTCTACTCATCTGAGTAAGACAAAGGCATAGTGTATCCCTGAGCTGGGAGACTGTAGGAGTTTAAATGCAATTGTATAGCTGCAGGCAGTTAAGAGCTAAGCTACTAAGATAGCTGACCGCATTACAGTATGCGCTGCCTTGCCTTTTGATTATAGGGCCCTACACTGTTACAAATACTCTTAATGGCTTGGATTTTAAAATGGGCCAAAGAGACTTAGGGATCCAGTTACCATGGACTTTCAGCTGGAGCCGGATGCCTAACTTCAGCAGGCCCCTTCAAAAACATCAGCTACTATTTTTAAAATGTACCTGAATTCTGTTTCTTGTTCTAATAAGAGATGCCATGGCTTTATATATGATTTGGACATGGGAGCATATGTCTATATGGGCTAGGGCAAACACTGTCTAAGCACTCTGCTAAGTACCCAAGGAAGCTAATGCAGGGAAAGGGTCATACCAATATTTCCTTATTCAATCTCTTGCCATTTCTGCCACTATGAATTTATAGCTTCTCAACACATATTTCCTAAGATCAGTAACACACAGGAACTTCGCCTCTTATCATGAGATGAGTTTTACATCAGGCATTGTTTGTATGTTCTATCCCTCTCATACCCTTTGTTTGTCTTGTCAATATAGACTATAAGCTCTTCAAGGCTAGGATGTCTCTGACAGTGTGTGTTTATTATACAACACCTAGCATAACAGGGTCCTGATATTGGTTGACTCACTGGGTGCTACTGTAACACAATTAATTAACACTTAACTTGAATTTTTACTAGTAATTATGTGAGCAAATCAAGTTACTACTTGGTCATTTTCAAGTCATTACATATAAAAAATGAGAGACGAGGGGGGCGAGGTAATAGCTTTTATTGGTCCAACTTCTGTTGGGGAGAGAGACAAGCTTTCGAGCTTACAGAAAGTTCTTCAGATCTGGGAAAGGTCACAGCTAAATACAAGATGGAACAGATTGTTTAGCATGAGTAGATAACACATATTTCCTGGGACCATTCAAAGTGAAGTGGCCCATTAACACCGCTCCATCATAGTGGGTAAAGGAAGTGGTGGGGCGAAGGCCGCTCTAGACTCATGGACTTCAAGGTCAGAAGGGACCATCATGATCATCTAGTCCAGTGGTTCTCAACATGTGGCCTTCGGGCCACTTGCAGCCCAATCAGCACACAGCTGATGCCCATGTGACATCCTCAGGGCCATACAGGTAGTATATATATTGTGTGGATGCGGTTCACATAACACATAGAGAGTTGCATATGCAGCCCACAATGGTAAATAGGGTGAGAACCACTGATCTAGTCTGACCTTCTGCATGATGCAGGCCACAGAATCTTACCCACCCACTCCTATAATAGACCCATAGCTCTGGCTGAGTTACTGAAGTCCTCACATCATGATTTAAAGACTTCAAGTTACAGAGAATCCATTTACGCTAGTTTAAACCTGCAAGTGACCCAGGCCCCATGCTGGAGAGAAAGGCGAACCCTCCCCGCCCGAGTCTCTGCCAATCTGACCCAGGGGAAAATTTCTTCCCAACCCCAAATATGGCCATCAGTTAGACCCTGAACATGTGGACAAGACCCACCAACCAGACACCTGGGAAAGAATTTGCTGTAGTAACTTAGAGCCCTCCCCATCTAGTGTCCCATCACTGGCTGTTGGAGATATTTGCTGCTAGCAGTCGCAGATAACATCCCCTCCATAAACTTATCAAGCTCAGACTTGAAGCCAGTTAGGTTTTTTGCTGGGGGGTGCTGTTAGTGGGTTATAGCACGAAACAAAACATCATCCCCACAGGGCTCACCTCTGACTGCTGCATACAACTACAAATATACTACACTGCATCCTATCAAAAATGAGTCATGTCCACAAGTATAATGCAGTAGGAAGTATTTTTGACTTGCCCGTTGTCATCAAAATAACATCAGGGTTCAATGTAAGAATGTACTATATTGCATTAAGGTTTTTTTGTAAACCTAAAATTAAGCCCTGTTTTTTTTTTCTTACAAAGAAATTTAAAAAATGTAAAAGGGTGTCTGTTTTTCTTTAAATCTTTAAGATATTGAATTTCCCAGAAAAGAGTCCAATTTTTTTAAGTACTATATATTCCCAAACCTATTATCTGTGAAAGGTATTTTAAAAAGCATTTGCATCATAAATAATTTATCAGAAACCACGCATAGAAATACCCAAGGACAGCAGGTACAATTGTTACTCATGGGCTTATGATGACAACACATATCAGACACTCAACACATCTCTAAGCAGCAGCTGAAGCCTAGCTACTCAACTCTAACCTCAGAAGGGGAGGTCAACAGGAAAAAGGAATGCATGTTAAAGCTCACATTGATGGGTTAGTGAGATTCCTTCAATGGGGCTTGAACTCCTATTAAAGACACCAGCCATGGATCTGACTGCCTTGGAATGCAAATTGAGCTTGTTACTAACCACAGAAGAAGCTATAAAAGTTTAACATCAAAGACTTAGATAGAGGCTGACTTTTATCCAAGGTATATTTCACAACCCAGCCAGTGCCAGTTTGTATTTTGAGATTCTGCTAAGAAAGTGGCAGTTTCAAAAGTACTTTATTCCAGATAACACATCACATCACTCATTTTAGATTTGCATTTCCTTCTGCCCAATACAAATCCACTGTTACCTTGTTGTTTATTTCAATAAATTATAAACACAAGAAATGCAAAATCTTGAAACCAAAATGTATAAAATGTTCTCTTAAAGAAGAGAATCCCCACATCATAACAGGCTTCATTCTCTATTTTTGTTGATAGGTCCTTCATTTTGGATCTCTGTCATGTGTTAGTAAAAGCTAAGGACACTCACATTTTAGTTTTGGAGGGCTGTGTGGTGAAATATGCTATTTTATTGGGCATAAAATGCCCAGACTTTAGGAGTTTTTCTAAGTAACACAGAATGACTAATTTGCAAAAATGGAAAATATTACGGTACTAGGTAGATAAAGAAATTACTTGGATAATGAAAGTCCCATAATTCTTGTTGACTATTAACAGTTCAAAGTAAAGGAAGAGGACTAGTAAAGAACCATACAGATCAAATTTTATTTGTGTCATAAATTAAAGAATTTACCAGTAAAGTGAGGAAATTCACAGATAAAGCAAATTTAGGGAAAGGAAGTGGGACAATAAAATTCAGAATAACAATTTGCATAAAGTATGTGTCATTAGTGGGTTAAGCAACTGAATTCAAAGAAACAAAATGACAAAGCCAAGGACACACACAGGGTAAAAAAGAAAGAAAATATTCACTGTGGTATTTGGCGATATAGTTTAAAAACAAAAGAGCAGAAGAAGAGTCTGAACTTACAGGGCTTGAATCATTGAAGCCAATGGAAAGACTCTCATGCCTTCAGTAGATGTTGGATCAGTCCTGTGGCAAATAAGAGTCTCTCTGGCAACTGTCAAAGTGCTTATCGCCAGTAAAAAGGCAAATAAAATAAAAGGCTATGGAGACAGCTTGCACAATGGAACTCACTACAATAAGGATAAAGTGTGTTTGTGTTGGAGACACAACTTTCTTAGGGGCCGTTCCAAGACTCCTTGAAGAACTAATGACCATCACAAACCTAACTACCTTCTGTGCTATGTGACAGACTTATTTCTTTGACCTTTCCTTCTCTAATATAAATACAGAGCAACATGTATATAAAAAAACACCCAAACCTACCAGAATGAACATTCCATTGCACATACATCTCCCCTGGGGATAAGTGAACAAACATGTGACAAATGTTAGTTCCATTGCTTAGCGCACTCCTGGAAGGTGCTCAGATACAAATGTGATGAGTGCAGTATAAGAACCTATATAGAATGGACAGTAGAGCAGGAATAGTCCTGGGGAAAGGAGAGCCGGACTCTGGATCTAACATCTCCATATGACATGCTCATGCTCCTCCCTTGTCTGTGTTCTCTTTATTCTCTAGGTCCTCTTTAATCATCTTTGCTAGAAGGGATTCTCCTGGTGCCCTGTTTCATTGCAATGCCCCCTGTCCTCCCACTTCATGCTGATCTGTCCTTGTGGCATACATACTATTGCAAGCACCTTGCATTGAGTATTATTGGGGAACTTGCATCCAACAGGGGCAAATCAAGCCATAAGATGTTTTGCTCCCACTGACGTCCATGTCAAATCAAGCCTAGAGTGAGGGCAAAGATCTTATACTGCACAACTATGATGAATTTACCATATATCATTATATTCTCTTCCTGTGCAACATTCATTAACACAAGTCATCGGTACTGTTAATATTTATTTAATTTAATGATTATCCCTATGGCATCTAGGTGCTATTGGCAGAAATTAAAAATATAAGTTATATAACGCTTCCAGCATTAAATGGCTACTGGTGCCAGAAATAAATCAGCCATATTGTCAAGACATGAAATAACCCTAACAAAACCCAAACAAACAAAAAAGTACAAAATCAATCAACCATAAGCTAAACCAAATAAATGTGCCTTGCATAAAAATACAAGGAAGAAAGATTGTATCCAGTCTACATCTTTGAAATACCTAGACATGTAGCTAAAGCAAGCATCAATTAATCAGCATTGATTGTACTAATTCAGTTTGCAGTACTTCCGATTTGGCCTGAATGCCATCTGTAAGCCATATTGTTAACATGCTTGTTAAGTGTAACATATCTCCAGGATCTTAAATATGCGTATGATCTACACATAGGAAGCTAGTATTTTAAACACTGCACTCAACACTCTTTAGTAATTTATTGGACTGTGAATGCTTAGCACCTTTGAAAATAACTTATTTAGGTGACTAATTTTAGGCACCCAAGATTGAAAAGGTTGTAGCAAATAAGTGTATTGTCAGTTGCACATATCATTTAAAGATTGCTTCCTTTGTTAATGGATTCACTCTGTATTGAAATACACAATAAGGGGCTAATTTGCTCTCAGCACCTAGCAGTTCCCAGTGAAAGCTGTCCCCTTCATTCAGGGTATGTCTATTCTGCAATCACAGACTTTGCATCTCAAGCAAACATACCGGAGCTAGCTTTAATCTCACTAGCTTGGGTTCCGGAGCAGTGAAGCTGCAGTACCATGCGCTTCAGCGTGGGCTGTATAAGCCTGCCCATGCCCTGGGTAATTACTTATGGGCTAGCCCATGCTGAAACACATGCTGCCACAGCTTCATCCAAACCAGCTAGATTAAAGCTATCTTGGGTACATCTACTTGGACTGCACTCACTTGCTCTGACTGCAGTATACACATACCCTTACATGCTTGAATGGGAACTCTGCCCTTCTGAAAATCTGGCCCCAGCTGTGAGAGTCTGGTCCACTTATAATGAGGAGTCCTTGTGGCACCTTAGAGACTAACACATTTATTTGGGCATAAGCTTTCGTGGGCTAAAACCCAAATTTATTTGGGCATAAGCTTTCGGGATGAAGTGGGTTTGTTAGTCTCTAAGGTGCCACAAGTACTCCTGTTCTTTTTATTTAAAATAACATACTTTCGAATGGCACTTTTGATCCTTGAAGCACCCTTTACAGCTCCTTGCTAGGGAAACCAAGTGGCAACATTTACTCCTTTAAAGAATATCCATTCTAAATCTACATTTAATAGGCAATATGGAGAGGACACAATATGAAGTTGGGTTTTTTTTTCCTCATTTTGTTGCACAAAAGGTTAAATTTTACTGCTGTTTGATCATACACTCATCAAAGTCTTCCCCTGCAGGTTTTGGCAGTTGAAAGTTAACATGAGTTTAAAGAATGCTCTCTAGGCTGTTTTGCAGTGAGAAAGTGGTAAGTCCTACATGGAAATGCAAACAAAACCTTTACAGCTTTTGATCTTCTTGGGGACTTGATGAAATCTCCTGGGTAAACTAAAGGATTACATGCAACAACAAATACGTACAAGTATAACAAATTAACAGCAAATGCTATCATTAATCTAAAATAGGACTATAATAAATTACTGCCCCATGACAACATTTGAACTAACCTTTCGTTTCACCAAAACTTGCAGGATATTTAAGATAAATGGCAAAAGACCATTGACTAAAAATATTCATATGCAAAAGAACTCTGCTCTGGTGCTGCTTTTCCTTTAATTTCCTTTTGACTTCATCTAGGCACATCCTTTTAACCTTGATGCATGTGGAGGTGGGGAAGCTGTGAAATTCATCCTGTTAATCCCCAAAGGACTTTCTAATCAGACAAGAGCCACCAGGGAGATAGTTTCCTAAAGGTCTTTTGTTTCTCCTCATGTAAAGAAAAGAGAGCAGGTTTGCTGCTGCTATGTGTAGTACATGGAGAGCTTTGCATGGTAAGACAAAACCACTTTGAAAGGATTTTGCAGGATTACCATATCTTCTTGTACTAATTGTCATTCTAAAATGTGACCTATTAATTTCTCCCAGCTTTGAGCAGAGGTGGAGTGATGACCTGGTCAACCCAGGTTCAAGTGTCATTGATTGGATGATGATAGACAAGGAAGAGTCCTTTGCCAGACATGAATCTACTTGACATTTCACTCATCAAGGACCTCAGGTTTATTTTCTAAATCAGCCTTTTCTCTCATGTTGCTTACAGTTTAGCAACAGTGGCGTGCGTGAACATATCACTGAGTTTGCATCTGATAGTAACTCATAGGGAATAAAGAACAGCCCTATAGTTTTCACATTCCACAACTATTAAATAGGTTGGCTGAGCCACAACAGGGACTGAAACACTAAAACGAATGTAATTAAGAACTTCAAAAGAAAAGGACTGGAAAGTTAATTCAGAAGCCTCTCTTTTACAACTCTGCCAACCAACTTATCATGCCAGTGGGAATGGTTCTGTTCAGAAACCCAGAAAGTGCTCCACTATTATTACAAAATTAGGTAAAAAGTAAAATCAATCAACCAACCTTGGTGAGCTCCATTATAAGGCTCCTTTCAAAGAATTATACAGATACTAATGTATGCAATCTAGGAAATTTAAAGTAATATTAAAATAGGTGACTATCAAATAGGTCATAAACAGAACGTGCATGCAGCTACATTGCATGTGGATTTATGGACAGGACTAGGAATCTGCGTTGGTGTAGGATTGTCTCATTTAATTGAAGTCTTGCAAATTCATAGGTTAAACTTTTCCACTGCTAGAATTTCTATTGCTGTTTCAAGAGTATAGATTAATTTAATCATTAATATGATTTAGTTAGGGATTGGTCCTGCTTTGAGCAGGGGATTGGACTAGATGACCTCCTGAGGTCCCTTCCATCCCTGATATTCTATGATTCTATGATTAAGGGCCTGTCTAAACATAGGTTTCATATGGATTTGTATAGCAAAATCAGTGCAACTCCTAGCATGGATGCAGTAATTCCAATATAAGTGTTTATAACAGTATAGCATATTTTGGTAAATGTAAGGCTTATGCAATACAGAAGATGTACCACTTTAACTATACCAGTATGACTAAAGCAGTGCAACCCCACCTAGAGTGGCCGTTGTTATACCAGTGTAACTAAGGGCTTGTCTTCACTACCGGGGTAAGTCAACCTAAGTTACGCTACTCCAGCTATGTGACTAATGTAGCTGAAGTCGATGTAGCTTAGGTCAACTTACCCCGGTGTCTTCAATGTGCGTCCCTTACTCTTCTCAGAGAGGTGGCGTACCGGGGTTGACTGGACAGCGTTCTGTCATTAATTAGGTAGGTCTTCACTAGACCCACTAAATCAACCCCTGCTGCATCGATTGCAGCAGCATCAATCTCCCCATAGTGAAGACCAGCCCTTATACTAGTATAAGAGAAGAGAAATACACCTCTATCTCGATATAACATTGTCCTCGGGAGCCAAAAAAATCTTACCGCGCTATAGGTGAAACCGCATTATATCGAACTTGCTTTGATCCACCGGAGTGCGCAGCCCTGCCCCTCCGGAGCACTGCTTTACCGCATTATATCTGAATTCGTGTTATTTCGGGTCGAGTTATATTGGGGTAGAGGTGTAAGCTATACTCACATAAGGCATCTTTATGCTGGTATAACTGTGTCCACAATAGGGGGTGTACCAGTATAACGATTTCAGTAAAAAATACCACCTTCAAAACCAGTGTTTATATTGGTATAATTGTGTCACCATTCTGGGATTACTTCAAAAACTGTGGGAAGACCAGCCCTATTTATTGAGTGAAAGAGAGAGTTTCAAGCTGAATCTGACTTGGGTATGGAGAAATCACAGGAAGTGGTATATATTCTTTTATCAAAAGATGTCTTGTATCCACACATATCAGCTATTCTAAGCCTCTTGGAGTGCAAAGGCTTTTTCAGTGCTGCTAATGCCATGAAGAAGACAAGTTTATCTGGAACGTCATTATGCTAGGCTAGTACAGATATCAAGGTGAAGCACACTTAGCCACTGCTGCTTCCCCATTGGTCTTACCACTAATGTTAACCCTGCCATGTGCTATCATCCCCTATTATAATAATTAGTATCCATATTTATACAGTGCCATAGGTGAATATGACCCTAAAAGCTTCTACCCAGGTCTTGGTCTTGACTTGCTGGCAACATGGCCCGCTGGCCCTGCTGAAGAAAACCCAGTCTGAGATGTATCTGTTGGCGGAGTCCCTCAGGAATCAGGTAAGAGAGTAGCAGGAGGAGTTGGCTTATCTGTATAGTATCCGGGAACATGAGGACTTCATCAACAGGATGCATGTATGTGGTGGCAGAAGGTGAGTCCAGGGGCAGCAGCATGGCTGATTTAATTAAAGAACATAACAGGCAAGGAAAATAGAAAAGGGTTACTTCCCTCGTTATATTTATAGCAGTCCTGAGGTGAGGTGCATGCGATCCTCTTGATAATGTGTTTGATAACGTATTTAGAAGTCTGCTAATTGTGGTGGGTCATAAATAAAGATCTGGCCTTTAAACTGCAAGGCAGATATGGTGTGAGGATCATATGGTTAGATGACAGCATTAAGGCAGGATGGATGCATACCCTTGTCAAGGGCCTGCACATTTTTTAAAAATTAAAAATGGCTTTTTTTTTTGGTTACATGCTGAAAATCATATTTGAAATCCACCACTTGAGTGCTTAGTTCTAAATAATATGAATATATATTTTATTTATTGCTCTCTTATTTTTTATTGTCCTTTGTGCCAGAAAGTTAAAAAATATTCTGAAACTTGTAACTATACTTCTCTTATGCCCCTCCTGTTTGCCCACAGTTTCTTTGGGGAGCCCATCACCAACAGCATCATTAGCCCTGGGTTGAGTGGCGTGCAAGGACTGTGATTGGGTTTGCCTACCGCACACAGAAGAGGAAAATGAGTCCTTTCCCTCCTTGCATGTCTGGGCACAGTCTGGTCTTTAGATTGTAAATTCCGATAAGCAGAGACTGTATTGTACCAGGCTGTGCACACATCAGTATGGACCAGAGGCTCATCTGGTCCTAATTCATTTAAATCAACTGAGGGTATGACCCAGATGTTCATAAAGAGAAACAATAAAAGCAATCTGAAAAGAGGAAATATAAACTTTATTTTGAATGCTATTTTATGTTTAACGTCACTATTCTTGCTCTTTGCAGTAGTAAGTTTGCCCAGCACAATTGTTTCAATTGAAAACATACCTTGGCAGCAACAACACACCAATCTGTCTCCTAAAAAATCTAAGGCTCTAATCCTTTCTTGATGCACACAGAGTGAATGAAGAACATAAGACCAGAATCTCATTCACACTGAGGCCCATTTACACAACCGTAGGAGTAAATTAATAACTTACTCTAAGATCTCTTTACACTGTTAGTTGTGTAAAGGGTGAAGTCTAAATGAGAATCTTACCCTATAATATATAGCAAACACTGTAACATAGTAAAGATCACTTCTATGTACAAAATATTGTTATATTTCTCCCTTCACTTCTAAGACACTTATTTTTCTTGATCCTGCCATTCTGCTTTCTCTCTCTCTCTCTCTCACCTAGACTGTTACTATATAAAAAATAGATCCAGTCTACCACCAGGTTTCAGAACTAATTGGATACTACAAATTACCTTGCCTTTAATGAAAAGGGTTTCCTGGGATGCCAAGCTAACTCTGGCCATAGTGGCTAGATACCTGAAAATTGTGGAGCAAAGCAAGATGAAGGTAAAACAGACATTATGTGAGAGGTTAGTGGTTTGCATAAAACTCTTACTATTCTCCTTAAAATGTGCTTTTGATATTTCTTAAAAATACACTACAATTTTGGAATAAAATTTCATGATGGAAAATTGGAGTAAAATGTGCAGCACTCTGCATAATAAGGTATAATTATGAGTAACTAGCAGAAACAGAAAACTATCACTTTGTTTTCTTAAAGGCAGCTTGTGATGTGGAAATATTGCAAACTGACTCCCTCACCAAAAAAGTGTGCTGGTGTAGCTATTATAAAGCCATAACTTCCCCATTCTTGGTCACAACCGAGGAAGTTTCCCCAAGATCTGAACTGCTTGTAAATTAAACGGCCTAGTTAACTTGCATCACTATTTCCACCTCTTTCCTAACTCTGAGTTCAAACTATTCTTTAAATGCTCACTAAACAAGGCCCCAGCCGAAAACGATGACATTTTGTGTTTGTCATGAAAATATCACATCTACTTAGTCATCAGACACTAAGGAAGCAGGGGACGTTTACAACTTTGACTGATGAGTGTGACGGCAACAGCGTTACTGATAAATGTTAATATTTTTGCTCTTTCTTCCTGGGATAAGTGCTCTCCCCTACTCCCCCAATAAATGAATGCTTCAAATATATTCCTAATATGCAGCCCAATTTTATCACCCTTTATTCATGTTGCGCGGCATTCACTGCTTTGCAGAAGGTTAGCACAAGGACTTAGGTAAAGGAATACATTTCACATAATGAATAACACTGTACCTCACTATGCAAATAGTCCCATTGATTTCAGTGAGACTGCCTGTGGAATAAGGTACCACTCAATGTGAGTAAAGGTTGCAGAATCAGTCCCCCAATTTCTAATAGTTTCTTCCCCCACCATGTGATTACTCTATTTTATACTGCACTCTTAGTAAACATAGAGTCCTATCCTGATTCAAAATATCTCTAATACGTTTCTGTGCATCCCGACTGATGCCCATTGGTGGTGGCAGGAAACAATCCAACTGGATCCTCCTTCAGTAATGATGTTTCACAATATGGACAGTTACAATAAGTCTGATTTAAGCAAGCCAGCTCAAATTCCCTTCTCCGGGCTTTTCCCCTTTAGGGAGGGGCAAATGCTCCAAAAGCCCTTTATCTAACTTTCTAAAAACACAAAACTGGACAGCTCTACTGAACACAGCGATTCCTAGCCTGCCAAGAAAACCTGAAAACTCAAACTTGAAGAAAACTCTAAACGGAGAGAATGTACTAGCTTACTATACCTTGCCCTTTTAAAAAAGTAATGAAAGCATTTACCTTCAACATATTCTCTTTGTTTCTATACTAAAAATCATACTGATGGATGATGGATCATAATCCTGATTATGATATCATGAAGTGAGTTTTAGAGCTGACTTTTCCAAATTGGCAGCAGGTGGATGAGGGTTGAAGGAGAGACTTGTTTGGGGGAAAACGTATATTCCCAATAATTATTTGGAGAGACAAGTCAAAATATAAGAGAACTCTATCCTTTACGTGATAGAAGAAAATTCATAGAAAATATCCATAGGCCAAGATAGTAATCAGAATTGCTATTCCATATTACAGTACAACACATATACGAAAGTAATTTCATAAATAATTCTGCACACTTCAGTCAGATCTGCTGGTGCCCTGAATCTCATGCTTAGAAAACCATTATATTTAGGAATTATACTTCAATTTTTTAGAATTTATTTTCTAAAAGGGCTCAGTAGCATTTTGTCAACAAATAAAGTAAACATAAAACAGAGAAGTGCAATATGAAGGCATTGTTCAGCAGTTACTATAATCGTGCTAAAAGAACAGGAGTACTTGTGGCACCTTAGAGACTAACAAATTTATTTGAGCATAAGCTTTCGTGGGCTGTACAGCCCACTTCTTCGGATGCAATAATCCTGCTGCTGCAGATATGTCACCAAACATAAGTCATGCACTGCTCCCCACTGATACTCAGAGCACAATAGAGCTGAGGACCAGGGATGTAGACACTAGGAGACATATCAAAGATTTGTATTTACTCTTTGTATCAAATAACTATTAGTCTGTTTTTAATTCAGGCCACTGAATGCAGGTTTAAACTCCCAAACCAGAAGCTGTAAGTATATTTCACATATACCATAGTTTTGTACAGTATGATGCAGTATACATTGTGTATGCTAAGCTAGGGCCCAGGCCAACCCTAAAGACTCCTATTGACTTGAATAGAAGTTTAATCACACCCCAACTGAATTCGGATGATGGGCTGCTATACTTGTATTTCCATTTGAACCAGACATCCTGTACTGTATTTGACTAGAATCTATAAAGTGAAAACATGCTATTCATGTGATGTATTACTTAACATGATTTGTTGATTCTTATATCAACTGTCTTATCAGCATTTGAACCATTATGTAAACATCCTTCCCCTTTCTCTTAAGTAGTTACAGTACTTAAGTAGTTACTGTATTTGATAGTGAAGTATCTCGTATTTAGATATCATTTTCTCAATGGTGATATACCAAGACAGGACTACCCACTTCTTGCCTCTCTCCACTAATGTAAGAAAAATAAATCCAATTTATTGTTTGTTAATATGGTTTTGATTCTTAGTATCCACACTGCGTTTGGAAAAGCCTTCCACAATAAATCTGCTTAACAGCCATACACTGTTCAGCTATGCAGATGTTTAGCTGAACATCTGTAAAAATGCCTTTGAAAGTGCTGGTAAGTTTTTGCTGAACCTCAAAGATGTACGCAACTGTCAGCCATTCAAAATACCTGAATCTACTGGAGATTTTCTCACTTTTTGGAAAATAACACTAACTACCTTCTTCACATTTAGGCAATGTGGGAAAGCTAGAAAAAAATTGGGGAGAGGGGAAAAATGTTTGCTTCAATGTAGTTTCAACTCAAATCAATTAATACTAGCGTAGATGAAAGGCAGTTTTGTCTGTTGATTAACCACAAAGATTTTATGTAGTGAACAATACCCATCTTGAATCTACTGTACTGGTAGTTTATTAAATAGTTTTTTTTTATTTAATTTTAAACACTGGAAGTAGCACCCTAGAAAAAAAGCCATTTCTTTAATTTAGGTTCTGATCCACTATTTGACTAGAAAGCCTTTTTATTTTTTTGATAGCAAAAAACTTTAGAGCTTTAAACTCTAGTAATAACCCACAGTCAATTCAGCACGTAAACAACAATATGGTGCAAACAAACTGAGTCACAGCAGAAAAAGCAAATAAATAGATCTCTGGTAAGAGCCCAGTTCTGCAACTGACTATGCAGTGCACCTCAGCACTCACATGGAGCCCTATTGGTTTGAATGGTGGGGTTCTGAATGAGCATGGGGTGTGTGTGCACAATCAATTGCAGAACTGGTGCCTACATTATGAAAAGTGTTGAGCATATTTTGTTGTTTCATTGAACAATATATACCAGTTCCAAGCTATGTTTTACATCAATGCTAAGGACTTAGTTCTGCAAGTTGCTGGGCACTCTGGTCCCAGTCCTGCAAAGCATTTGTACACTTGCTTTAAGAACCTGTGAACAGTCCCATTGACATCAAAGGGACTATTCCTGTATTTAAAACTAGGAGCAAGTACTTTGATGGATCAGGGCCAGATTGCTCCACACCTTGCTAGAGGCTCCAATGTTTTTGCTTCTGCTATCCAAAAAACCTGCTTCTTCAGCATCCACTGCCACCTTTGGCTCTGCTCCTGCTGCCATTGAAATTAATGGTAAAGCTTCCATTTAGTTCAATGACAGTCGGGTGCAGGCCTCTTGGGTGATAAATCAAATTGCAACTTCTTAAACTTAACTTTACTCAACTTGTATTGTGAACATCCACCACCAAAATATTCCAGTGCTCCTGCACAAGGTCACTGGCCAGCTGCTCTATTTCTATGGTATTAGTCTTTAGACCTGCAAAATGAGAGATGAAACCAACTCTGTCAATATCCCAGAACAAAGTGAAAGGACGCAGAAGCACTCGGGCATTAGAGAATGATATTTCACTTTGCACTGTTGACAATAAATACGCTTCACGGGACAATAGTTGTGAAACAAAGACTCACATACTTAGAGTTAGAGAAAAGTGTAGCTGTGCCCAAAACTTTGGAGACATCGTTCAGAAACAGCTCATCCTTCTCAAAATATTACCTATGTCGTGCTGCCACGATCAGTGAAAGGCTGGATTATTTGCCTCATGAGTGCTGGGCATACAAACTAGAGCTGCTTGGACACTTATAAAGCTTGTACACTGAGTTCTTCAGAACACTTTCTAAATGTTTTTTTCTAGGAACCATAGGTGCTGGAACTACTGGTGCTGGGGGGTGCTACCATACCCCCAGCTTGAAGTGGTTTCCACCATATACAGGGTTTACAGTTTGGTTCAATGGCTCTCAGCCTCCCCACTATACAAATTGTTCCAGCGCCCCTGCCAGGAGCTGACTTCTTTGCTTGAACTGTGCTATTCTGTTCCTTTTTCCTCATTTTGCACTACCTCTTCAGTTTGTACACTCCCTGACAGTACCATAGATTGGATAAATCTGCAACTGCAGGCAGGATAGGGTTGTCACTTATTTATTGTAAACCGAACAGAGATTGAATTTAAGAGTTTACTTCTGACCAGTGGTTAAAGTTAAATCGAAGTAGAGGGAGCTTGTCAATTTTGGTATCTGTCAGAGCGAGTCTCACTGTCACAGGTCGATGAGGTGTTATATCATCTTGTGGTGACAGAACGCAATAAAGGGAAGAAAATGGGGATGAGAGAAGAAATGTACCCAAAATGAGTTAGTATCCCTAAGCATGCCTATAGCCAGGCATAAAAAAGGATATGTGTGCAGCAGAGTAGGGATTTACTGGCCTTACCTATAAAGTTCTCCACAATTCAGCTCCACTCTACCTATCTAACCTGTTATCTTATTGAAAGGTTGACTCCTGCCTTCATTCTACCAATGATACCAGCCACCATAACCTCACAATTCTACTCTTCTCTGATAAGCCCTTTCTCCCATGCTGCCTCTTACTAGTGGGGAAAACTCTCAGTCAAAATCCATAAAGCCATTCACCCTACCCTCCAAGTTCCTCCACAAAACTCTCCTTTTCTGGAATGCATACAGTAAAGCACAACCTGATAATGGCTCAACAGGCAAAGAGCAGTGAGAATCACGCATATCTTATATTTATTTTTCAGTCTCCTCCAATCCAACCTGCCTCATCCACCTATCACCTCTGGTCTTTTAAACTGTAAGAGCTTTAGTGAAAAAGACTGTAATGTTTAGTGCAAAGACTGTAATGTTTGGACAATAACTACTATGATGGGCTCAACCTGGTTGCAGTTATAAGGTGCTACTGCAGTGTAAACATTGCCCCATAATGATGGGCACATCACCACCCATTCATCAAATGTCGTAATTTTGACTTGACCAGCATAGATGTGAAAATAAAAATGCGTGTTGTAGCCTGTAGGATGGTTTGTGTTAAGAAATAAGTAGAAGCTAGGTTTTGGGCCTAAGTTAGTCTAAGTGTAGAAGAGTATGGGAAACTGAAGTTTGCAGTGTGAGAAAGTTAGAGGTAAGTTGGAGACAGTGTGTTATGGGAAATTAAGAGTTAGCAAGGCCATAAGCCAGGCTTATATTACCATTATATTTTGGTTATAACTGGTTTGAGCAAGGTTTTTAATAAGTGCGCTTGAGAACTGTGAATGTTTCATTAAAATGCTATCTATATTGATAGCATGGGAAGGACATTGGTGCAGATATTAATTTAAATACTGTGTAATGTAGAAAGCCAATAAGAAGGTGGCAGAAATATAATTGTGGTAAAATTGAATGTTAATTAGTATTATAATGGCGTATAAAAGGAGTAGCCTGACTAAATTGCAGAGGAGTTCTAATTAACATCAAAAGGGTACCATTAGGGTCCAGGATTATAAGGCTGTACTTCACGCTGTTGTCACTGGACTGATTACCCATTGATATGCTAGTTCATCTTTGAGTGTGAGTATAATTGTAGTGTTGTATAAGTAGTAATTGCATGCCTATTTGCTTAGCTAATCATTTTCCTTTTTAATAAAGTTGGGTTGTATTATTCAAAGTGTTGCCTAGTCATCCTCTACTAAATAAACCAACCTAGAGTCTTGAACCTAAAAACAAGGTTCTATTGCACCCTTGTCTTTACAAACTGAATACTAACTGGAAACATATTAACATAAAAGTTACAGTGTGTCTGGAGGAAATCGCTTGTATTCTCCTACAGAAGAGACAGATGGAGACTTCCTCTTCTCCTGTCAGGCTCTGCTGTTTATCCTCCTACTGGCAGGAAGTATGGCAGTGCAAGAAACTCTCTGGTGAGGCACTGTCTCTTCCTGTTGCTCCTGCTTCAGCTTCCCTGCCTGATACTTTCCTCAACCACTGAGGAAGCAGAGCAGACCTCCTTCAAGCCAAGAAGGGAGAATATGGAGGGAGCTTTCCCTTTGCTTTTAGCAGAAGAGGGTGATGGTGTGCTCTGCTTTACTATAACCCCTGCATCTGACCATATTTCTCGGCTTATCCTTCTCATAACCTCTTAGGCCTTGCCTTCACTGCTAATAAAAGGGAGCAGCTGGGAGAGCGGGTGGGTGAGTGTGTATGTGCGCGTGAGAGAGAATTTCTTACTGCTGGGTAACTAATGCACAAAGTAAAAACATAGCAAAGATGAGGCACTTTAATTTTATTGAGAGGTAAGCTAGCTAAAGTCAACCCCAGGCAGGGGTATAATACTGACCGTGTCTACTTTACCTTGTGGTACAACTAAAGTGTCTCGTCTTCACTGCGTGTTTACCTCAGGATAACTGACACACACTAATTACCCTGAGGTAAAAACATACACCATTTTCAGCAGTGAAGACAAAGCCTTATTCATGTCTCTCTTCATACCTATTTTTCCACCCTCTATTTTTTCTCATATGTTGTGTGTATGTGTGTGGGTGTTGGGAGGGGAAAATGTTTGTTTCAAAGCATTCCCAAGGCAAATGCTCAGTTGTCCTGCTATATTATTCATTCCTGGAAATGGTTCCTTATAGAAAACTCTGCAAAACTTTCATTTAAAATCAAACCACAATAGAGTGGGCCTGCTTTAAAAAAAAAAAAGCCTGAAAGATGGGCAAGTGGTAACATTAATTCATATTAATTAATTCATATTGTTTCTTTCAGACATTTTAGTCTATAAAAGCACCTTGGCAATTGCTATCTCCTTTCCTACTCTGTCTTCATCTTTAAAAGTGTGACTGTGTACAGCCAAGGGACAGAATATTTTAGTTGTCTCAGTTACATTTTGTTAAAATCAAACTGGGAAGAAGCCTTTTGCTACTGTGTTCTCCCTGCAGCTAAAATAAAAATTAAGAGGATCATAACATGTAAGTGAACATTGTGCTCAGCTATTATCATATAAACACTAGGACCTTGTGCTTTGTATAATACACTTGCTATGTTAACACCTGAGGAGCTGTCTTCTTAAAAATGCTGTCTATCATGACAAGGCTTCCAATATCAATATCTTGTATACCAAGGCCCCAATAGTGAAATGCAGACCCCCCCAAGGTCATCTGGTCAACTTGTGATTACAGCAGCAGCTTTAGTGCTTGGTGTTGTCCTACAGCTGTGGCAGGTCAATAGAAAAATGTTCTTTAAACACCATAAGCATCTGATTGTGCAATACCCTAAATCAGTGTCATTGATTATTCACACTGCTGGACTGCTCAAAGCTGGGGAAGTAATTAGGGCTTTTTGTGTGGATTATCCACAGAGAAAAGGTCAAATAACTACAAACAGTGCCAGAACGCAGGAGTCACCAAGGACCTCAGCATCCGTGATCAGTTAAGAAATGCTAAAGCAGGGCCTGATAATGATGTGCTTATGCCAGGTTCTACAGAATTTGATCATTCTGTCATAGAAATCCAATGAAGCATGAGTGATGGTTACTTTTTCCGTGGAAGCTTGCTTCAGGTCCCTGAAGCCCATCAAACAAGTTTGTCAGGGAAACTTGACTGAGAAGAATTTAAAAGGCAGTTTTTGTTCCAAGGGGAAAATTATATGTATACATTAAAGTAATTCATTGCCAAACAACTCTAGACAAATACTGTGTAATTTAGATCTAGGTAGCTGTTTTGTTCCACCTTTTTGCCCCACTGCAAAGGCGGCTTTAAGTTGCCAGGTCTCACTGTGTCTGCTCAGAGATCCCCTGGTTCTCACCAAAATACTTCCCATTTCAAATAAGTGGCCTGCAAAAAGAAGAGTCTTCTGCTGGTGACTTTTTTCCTGTTGAAAGGTGAGAAGCAATAAAAAAAAAGTCTCTGGATTTGTATGAGAATCTCCAACATTTGCTGAGTTTACAGTGATAACTGCTACTTAGCAATGCTTTGTAAATTTCATTGCTAAGACATGAGTGCACAAAAGCATTCCAATCCCATACAGGAACAGTGCCTTATAGACAGACACCCTTACACTATGTTCCTCATGTTGTAAGTTTCTCTCCTCTGCTCCAATCTGAATTGCACTTAAACAGTCTGAATGATATGACTGCAGCAATGGCTAGCTCCTTTTTTTGGTAGTAGTTCCATTCTATTGATAATTTAAAATGGATGATTATCCTGTGTCCCCCTCCCCCCCGTTTTTTTTTTTTAGCCCAAGGGTGTTTAAAAATAGATGGAGGGTAGTTTGGAAAGATAGTGCATCAGGAGGAAAAGGCAATGGTCCTTCTTGGGCCTTTGGAAAATAAACCTCCATTGCTCAGGCAGAGAAAAAGCCAATGAAACAGGATTTATGCAAACAAAATGAAAATAAATCCAGTAGCAATAACCAGATTTAATAAAAAAAAGAGACACTGAGCTAGAGAAGAGCAAGAAAAGGAGTTATATTTTAGGTTTGGAAATGGTTACAAATGTACAATAGACTAAAGGCAAGGTTAGGGCCAAATCCTGGGAAAGAGTGTTCAGTCTGTATAAATTGGGTATGTGCCCATCAAAATATACTCTCAAGGTGCAAATGGAGATCACATGGAATCCTCAACCCCGTCCTGAGCTGTGGCCATTACTACATGAGCTGCTGTTTGGCTTCTATTCAGTGTTTTGGCCCAGTGGATCTGTGTTGCATGTAGGCACACAAGGCGAATCTTCCACAGCCCATCCACAATCCACTTGCCATTCTTCTACTAGTTTGGCTTCACAAAATGCAGGGGCGTGTGGATTCTCCATTGTTTGTCCCCCATCTCCCTTTCTGTGAAATATAAACTTGATAAAAATAGTCACGCCACTGTGGCAAGACTCTATTTTTAGAAGACTAGCCCAAACAGATAGCAAGGGTATGTCTCCTCAAGTTGGAATTATACCTTCAACACAAAGTGTAGACATATCCAACATTCCACTCACCCACAATATAAGTTAGATAAACACAGTAATACAGGAAATTCTAGTAACTCAATGTACAATTAACTTGCCCACACTGATCCAGTCACATACAATGTTAATAACATTATTGCAACTCAGTATTTATAACATTATTACATATCAGCTCTAGTTCTGTCACAGACCCATCTCACTTAGGGAATTTTAATTTGCTGCACATTGGAATTGAACTGGTAGCTCATGTACAGAGAAAGATGAGAGGCGAACACCTTCGGAGTTATGAGCATACTGAGCCACCTGTGGTTTGACCTGGCCTCAGAACATATGACAACATGAAGATCATCTGTTATTTAGCAGTATAATTTAATATATTTATGTAACTATTAATAAACAAAAATGTGCAGATCTGTTTAAAAACAGATGATTGCTAGAATATAGCAAAACAGGTAATTGCTAGAAATCATGTAGGGTGAAATTCACTCCAGTGCAAAAAGCCTGCAGAATGATTTAGGCACCATTTAAGCCTCAAATCAAGGACATGGAGTGAAATTCATCTGTGATGCAATGGGCTAACATGAGCTCCTATGTACCAATTAAGCCCCAAGAAGTGGCTGTGCAGGTGTTCTGCTGGTGGACCAACCAGCAGTAGTCCCCCTTCACCTCTTTATATGCTGTAAAAAGAGTTGTCAGTGCTGGCCCCGTGTATACTAGTGCAGAAAACCACAGTGAAGGCAGGAGAGAGAAAGGGCCACAGCTCCGTATTAATTTGCATGGATCTAATTGACCCAAGACTCGGTTCAGCTGCATGGAAAAGCTGAAATAGAAGCTGCGGGGGGTTGGTTTGCATGGCAGCCCTTTATACAGGGTGTAGGTTGAGGGAAGGGGAGATTTCACATCCTCCAACTGCTCTGAACTCCACCTGCACCCAGTCCAAATACTTGGGCTTTGGCAGGTGGAGAGAATTTCACCCTTTATGTGGGGTTCCAGTGTTGCATATGGCTTTGTGCTGTCCTTCTACCCTAGTGTGAACTTTGAAGTGGTTCTAACCTGTACTTAATCTTTGCTGGATCTAGTGGTATCTATCTCCTTACCTCCCTTTCCCACTTAACTGACAGGGGGATAATATTATAGCCTCCTTTTCACCCATATAATAAAAGAGGATTTTCCTTTTCAGTTCTATCATTGGCCCCCATTTTCAACAGTTTAAAATACCAAAATTGTGTGACTCTTCCATCAGGCTTTTCTTTTATTCTTCCCTAAGACTTATGTATTCAAACTGTACTGTAACTTATTGTAACTTAGCTTTTCTACTAACATCTGTATTCTGATTTGTAGTCTAATAAGCACTCTTGCTGCAGATGGCATGTGTGTAGTTGCACTGAGGTGTAATACATCAACACAGCTTTTTAAACACAGAGCAATAATGTATTCAATTAGGCTGGAAATAAAACATCTAGTTTTCCTTACAATAAATCTTTTACTAACTCCTCTACATCACATGTTCACTGAGGAAATAATACATGTCATTCAGACTAAGGGTTATGGGAGACTGCTGAGGGAAACATGAAATTCTGGAGGTTTCAGCAGTCCTGTGAAATCCTGCAACATGGTAAGGGTACAAATTAGAAAAGGATGTAATATGTGACTAATGATACCTCTTGGGATATCTTTTGAGCCCATATTTACTGTTATGATCACTAGGTTCATTTAAACTGCAGGAGTTGAAAAGTAATACCAGAGTAAGTGAAAATACCTCTGAGTTCATTAGATGTGGTTGTAATTTAAGCTCCAAAGGCATTTTCTTCTCTTTTCTGTCATTCTTCATATTTCGGTAAATGTGGCGTTGGAGCTCCTAATAAAAGTAGTCTACATCATGAGCACATAATCTACCATTCCTGAAAAACACATTTACACCTCAACATCTGTAGCAGTGCCACAGTCTGAAAGCAACCTAATTCACCCCAGATGTCACTTTAAAGGAAGTACTGTAGAACGGCTACTGTTCATTTTTTTTTTTTTTTTTGATGAGCTGTGCCCTCATTAATTTGAAAGGTATCAATCCTTTAAGGGTCACAAACATCTGCAATCATGCTTTTCCTCTGTCAGGCATAAACATGTGATGTGTTTAAATGTGAGTATATGTTGTTATTTAAAAAAAAATCTCTCCTTGAAATCAGCAACAAAGGGTCCTGTGGCACCTTAAAGACTAACAGATGTATTGGAGCATAAGCTTTCGTGGGTGAATGTCTGACGAAGTGGGCATTCACCCACGAAAGCTTATGCTCCAATACATCTATTAGTCTTTAAGGTGCCACAGGACCCTTTGTTGCTTTTTTCAGATCCAGACTAACACGGCTACCCCTCTGATGCTTGTCTCCTTGAAATGTAAGTTATTGACTATTCTGCCCATACATCAGCCCATTCACACCTGTCTTATTAAATGTAGTTTCTATACAGCAGGGGGCTGGGACACTAGAGCATACAGTAGTGTTTATAATGGGCCAGATCATGCCCATAGCTATGTAAGAGTGCAAAGTGCCTGACCTCTTTATTCACATATTAGTTGGCACCACACTGGCCCAATCAATCCTAAATATTCTGTGCCTGGTTCAAAAGGGAGCTGGGGGAACTGCAGTGTTCAGTGGTGCTTGTTTCACAACCAGGATTCATGGAGATACCTCGGGTCCAAAACCTTATGTAAATACCCTCCCACCGAGCAGTCCTTTTTGTGGATCCCCCAACCTTCTCTCTCCCCTTGCAGAAGGGGCAGAGCGGGGGAGGGGGCTGAGCACTCCCACCGAGTTGCTGCAATGGGAGAGAGGCAAAATTGCCAGTTACTGGGGTAGTGGGGGGAAGAACAAACAGGAATGCTAAAGGCCAGATTCTAAACTGGTCAGCACCTACAGTTGGGGCCAGATTTTCACATGTCCCATTGTGACGTTTCTGCCCAGATTTTCAAACGAATGCAGCATTCATTGTGATGAGCTCCCCTGCAAATGAATCTAGCCACTTATTCTGGTGTCTAAATAAGAACAGAGCTGTCTTCAAAAATCTCAGCCTTATTGTGCATGCTGAACGTAGCCCTAAAATTTGGCCCTAAAAATGTCAAAGAACTGTGTTAATACAATGCAAGCATGTCTGGAAGTGAAAAATAAAAGCTTTTCATATGAACAGTTACTCACTTACATTTTACATGCTGCAGGTGGGTTTTTTAATGTATAGGCATTTCAGTGCCAGTAGGATATTACTGTGATTGAAGCCATATAAGTACTTAGATTAAACTCACTCATTCCTACATTCCTATTGTATCTGAACAACTATCCAGGCTTACTTTTAACTGATTAACTCAGAATCAGCAATATTATGAATGTGCAATAGGGGCAAGTTACTGTTACTAGAACACTAACATTTTTATTTCCTGACTTTTCTAACTTCAGTGCTGAGTCCTTTGTTAATTCAACACTAAAGTCTTCACTCAGGCAAAACTCCCATTGACTTTAACTCCCATTGACATGAATAATGAATTCAGAGGATTTCATCCCTTCCTTGCTTTTTCGTTTCTGTCTAGTCTGTCTAGTCTATGATCCTGCCAAAATTTACACATGTAGTCCTATCTGGTTTAGCCTGCTCGTTGAAGCGGTTTACTGGGGTGTGGCCACCGTCACATGCAAACAGCTACTTGGAGCCACAGGTGAGAGTTGAGTGTAGGTGTAGACCAAAGCAGATGAACTGCTTCTAAGGGCTTGTCTTCACTACAGAGCTAAATCGGCGCTGCTGCAATTGATTGCATTGAATTAGTGGGTCTAGGGAAGACCCGCTCAATCGATGGGAGAGCGCTCTTCCATCGATTTCTGTTCTCCACCTGAATGAGAGGCGGAAGCAATGTCGGCGGGAGAGCATCTCCCATTGATGTAGCATAGTGTGGACCCTGCAATAAGTAGATCTAACCTACGTCGACTTGCGTTACGCTACTAACATAACTCAAATTGCATAGCTTTGATTGACTGGCAGTGATAGTGTAGATCTGCCCTAAGGAGCATGACGTATTCCTCCAACAGAGGTACAGTAACTCCTTACTTAAAGTCGTCCCGGTTAATGTTGTTTCATTGTTACGTTGCTGATCAATTAGGGAACATGCTCATTTAAAGTTGTGCAATGCTCCCTTCTAACGTCGTTTGGCAGCCGCCTGCTTTGTCCACTGCTTGCAGGAAGAGCAACTCATTGCAGCTAGCTGGTGGGGCTTGGAACCAGGGTGGACCAGTAGTCCCCCTATTAGCTCCCCGCTCCCCTAAGTTCCCTGTGCAGCAGCTGCCCAGCAGGCTAGCAATTGCCAGGAGTTCAGCTGTCCCTCCCCCCACTGCCATGTGCTGCTCCTGCCCTCTGCCTTGGAGCTGCTCCCCGAGACTCCTGCTTGCTGTGCGGGGGGCAGAGGAGAAGGACGGGGGCTGTCAGGGTGTCCCCCTCCCCCCTGCTCCTGCACCCCACTTACCCCATCTTCCATAGAGCAGGGGGGACACATGACAGGGCTCAGGACAGAGGGAGCTTGTTGGCAGCAGCTGCGGTCTCAGCAAGCTGATCTAATTAACAAGGCAGTGTACTTAAGAGTAGGGTCAGCATACTTAAAGGGGAAATGCGCCTGTCTCTCTCTCACATACGGTATATGTCTCTGTCTCTGTCTGCGATGCTGTCTCCCCTCCCTCCGTTCTTGCTGCCTTGTAGAGTGTGAGAGTTAACCCTTGAGGGCTCAGCCAATTGTTTGTTCATCATTTAGCAGTAAGGCATTCCCTGGGAAATATCCACTCTCTGACTCCTCCATCTCAACCAAGCTTCACAATCATCGTCACTGTGTACTGGTATTAAATTGTTTGTTTAAAACTTATACTGTGTATATACTTAAACTTATACTATGTATATACTTAAACTTATACTATACTTACATACACACACACACACACACACACACAGTATAAGTTTTAAACAATATATATAATATTTATAATGTAGTCTTTTGTCTGGAGAAAAAAAATTTCCCTGGAACCTAACCCCCTCATTTACATTAATTCTTACGGGGAAATTGGATTCGCTTAACATTGTTTTGCTTAAAATCACATTTTTCAGGAACATAACTACAATGTTAAGTGAGGAGTTACTGTACTACCTCTCCCTAATATCCCCCATACACCTCTATAATACTGGGACTATTCATATGTATAAAGTTAAGCACTTCCATAACTGTTTGCTGATTGGAATCATAGACTGTAAGGTCTTTTGGGCAGAGACTTGTCTTGTGGTACCATATTTATGCACACATTTTTAGCATCTAGCATATTTTTGGACACTTTGGGCCTGATCTTCAAAATTGCTGAGCACCCACAAATCCCACTGAAGTCAATCAAAGTTGCAGGGGTAGTACCTCAGACAATCATCGCATATGCATGCATCTAGCTAGCTATAAAATATGTTGTATTACTTAAAGTGAATTTTAAATGATATGGAAATATTTAAATTCAATCTGTAAAATTTTGCTTTCTAATTTGAAAACCTGGACATGTAAAAATAAAATATAAACACAACTGAAGAAATGAAGGAAAGAAACCAAGTCCACCTTTCTGAGTCAAGAAGGCAGTGAATCAAATGATTGTGCCAAAAAATGTGTGGAAGCAGCTGTGTTTTCTTTTGTAATGCAAAATCTTTCACTGTGGTATTTCCAAAATAATTTTCTAATGCTCATGCTGTGAATTTCATGAGATACAATCCATAGAGGGATGGCAGAGAGGAAAAGGGTATGGGGAGGAAGGTTGAGCTGACAGTGCAGTTTTTTTCCTGTGACAACTATGTGTATTCATAAATATTTTACAAGTGCAGCTTTCAGACTAGTAAGTTTTACTGCCACATTAATGCAGTTTGCAAGTTTATAATCTGGGCATTTGTGGGTTGTGAATGTCCAGTATTTTGAGAATGATGACGGTAAAATGTTTATGTTTCGAATATTTTCTTTCTGCTTATTAGATTCTGTATTATATAGCAACCTTGCTTCTGGTGTAACACTGCAATTCATCAGTTCCTAATTTCATGGAAGGAAATCCATAAATACCCTGTCTAACATGCTGCCTGCTTCAATACAATGTTTTTCATGTCTAAGAACAGCACAGAGGAATCTTCGAAGACTTGCAGAAAACGGTGTCTCCTTTCTATATTAATTACACTTCATCAGCACTGTTGGACTTTTAAAATGAGGTGGATGCAAACGTATTTCAGAATTGGGAGTGACTGTGAGCAAAGGCCCAATTTACACTCAGCGGTTTTAGCAAAATCCAGCCTGGGGAAAGGAAAATAACATTATTTAACATTAACATTATTTTTATTGCTGGTTATGCAGGATGATTTAAATATTTTTGTGCAAAATGTTGTGGAAAAACCAGCTGGAGAAAGAGGATGATCGAAGCATCCTAGATGGAGTATTGAATCATTGTGGAGAGGGGGAAGTAGAAATGACAACTATGCTCAGAGCTTGTTGGCCACAGGGTATGGAACTGTGAGGCGAACAGGAGCCAAACATACCTGCAGATATTTCCGGCCTAGAAATAGTGACAAACTTGAAGGGGATTATATGTCTGATAAAACTGGGGAGTTTGGTTGTTTTATAACGAGTTCTTCATCCAGCATCTTAATTCTGACACGAGGAAGGTATAAAAATAGTGTAAGGGGAAAACATTGAGAGGCAGGAAGGAACATTCTGCTCTCAGAATTTCTAAACCATCATGAGACACCATTTGTGCTAGTCCTTTATAGCAGCTTGCTTTAATCTTTCACATGAATCCCTCTCATTGCAGGAAAGCCAGCCCTATCCTACTTGCTGAGCATTCTCAGAGGTGAGGAAAGGGAGTGTCATGTCAATAGCAGGGGATACGTTTGATTTAGAACATCAGGGCTCTGATGCACTCATTGACAAAAATTAAAGCTTCCCTCTCCTGGTGTAACCCACAAGCAAAGCTGATGATGGAAACTCTCCATGAATCGGGCACAGTAGGACTCACTAGCACAAGCAGGTGCCATTTGCACTTCCCTCCACCAGCCAGGGTGAATCTAGTCCTGTGAATGAATATTTCAAAAATCAGTCTTCCAACAAACCTAATGCCTAAATCCTGGTCTGCTTACTGCCAGAGCCTAATCCTGCTGAGGTATGCTCATGTGACAAATCCTGCAGCAGGCAGCAAAGTGGCCCTTATTATCTGACCATATACATTTCAGTGAAATGGACTGCACACTTGAAAACTGATACACACACATCCACACCACACAATTCCTTGCACTAATTACATCGGAAAACACTGTGTATGCTCTTGTGGATAATTTTAACTTTAAGAATAAAGCCCTGTCAAGTGCAAATCCTTCTTCTTTCAATTGTTTCTAACAAAAAGGATAAAAGTAGTCAAGTGCTTGTTACAGTAACTCAGGAAAACTACTTTAAAACTGATTGAATCAATTTTCCTTTATCTTGTTACCTCCGACTCTGGCAATTTAAAGCAATTCAAGCTGACTAACTGCAATCTGTGAGTCTGACATTATATCCATACATCTTTTTCTGTTTGCTTTCCATTCCAAAATTTCTTCTATACACGCCTTGGTGTTAAACCTTCAAGGGAAATAATTAGCCACTTGATATAACATAGTTTTATACATTAGAGTGTGAAAGGAAACATCAATGTAGCGCAAGTAGAGTAGGGGCGTTAGGGGAGGAGAGCTAAGAACAACTTAGCTTAGAACAACGCTTCCTTAGCTCTCGTCCCCTAACGCCCCTACTCTACTTGCGCTACATTGATGACATCTTCATCATCTGGACCCATGGAAAAAAAGCCCTTGAGGAATTCCACCATGATTTCAATAATTTCCATCCCACCATCAACCTCAGCCTAGATTAATCCACACAAGCGGTCCATTTCCTGGACACTACTGTGATAATAAGTGATGGTCACATAAATACCACCCTATACCGGAAACCTACTGACCGCTACACTTACCTACATGCCTCCAGCTTCCATCCAGGACACACCACACGATCCATTGTCTACAGCCAAGCTCTAAGATATAACCGCATTTGCTCCAATCCCTCAGATAGAGACAAGCACCTACAAGATCTCTATCAAGCATTCTTAAAACTAAAATACCCACCTGCTGAAGTGAAAAAACAGATTGACAGAGCCAGACGAGTACCCAGAAGTCACCTCCTACAAGACAGGCCCAACAAAGAAAATAACAGAACACCACTAGCTGTCACCTTCAGCCCCCAACTAAAACCTCTCCAGCGCATCATCAGAGATCTACAACCTGTCCCGAAAGATGATCCTTTACTCTCACAGATCTTGGGAGACAGACCTGTCCTCGCTTACAGACAACCCCGCAACCCAAAGCAAATACTCACCAGAACCACACATCACTGAACAAAACCACTGACCCAGGAACCTATCCTTGTAACAAAGCCCGATGCCAACTCTGTCCACATATCTATTCAAGTGACATCATCATAGGACCTAATCACATCAGCCATACCATCAGGGGCTCGTTCACCTGCACATCTACCAATGTGATATATGCCATCATGTGCCAGCAATGCCCCTCTGCCATGTACATTGGCCAAACCGGACAGTCTCTACGCAAAAGAATTAATGGACACAAATCTGACATCAGGAATCATAATACTCAAAAACCAGTGGGAGTACACTTTAACCTGTCTGGACATTCAATGACAGACTATCTTACAACAGAAAAACTTCAAAAACAGACTCCAACGAGAGACTGCTGAGCTGGAATTGATATGCAAACTAGATACAATCAACTCAGGATTGAATAAGGACTGGGAATGGCTGAGCCATTACAAACATTGAATCTATCTCCCCTTGTAAGTATTCTCACACTTCTTATCAAGCTGTCTGTACTGGGCTAGCTTGATTATCACTTCAAAAGTTTTTTTCTCTTACTTAATTGGCCTCTCAGAGTTGGTAAGACAACTCCCACCTGTTCATGCTCTCTGTATGTGTGTATATATATCTCCTCAATATATGTTCCATTCTATGCATCCGAAGAAGTGGGCTGTAGCCCATGAAAGCTCATGCTCTAATAAATTTTTTAGTCTCTAAGGTGCCACAAGTACTCCTGTTCTTATTACTTTGCAAGATTGCTCAAATTACTTCACTTCACATCTTATTCTAGGCTGAATTTATACATACTTAATTATGTGTTTGCTAGCTATCAGATCAAGTGATTGTTTAATTAGATTAAAGTCTCATAAATTTAGAAGTGTAACCAATAAGGCAGCAAGATCTCAAGTCATGCTGCTCTTCATGTGCCCATGTTAGAGTATCCTCCCAACACTTTTGGGGAGGAGATTGGCCTTCCTGTGGTCCTTGAATGCGTGCTATAGTTCTTCTCTCATTTCTTCTTCAGTCTCCTTTAAAGTCAGAAGACAGTTTCCTTCTCTAACACTCTATAGTGATTGCCTAAATCACCATGGGTGGGATCTATGAAGGGATTTAAGTATTGCAGTACTGAGGCCTGGTCTACACTACACAGGTCGGCATAAGCTGCCTTACGTCGACCTAATAATGTTTTTGTCTACAAAACCAGGTCCCTTTTGCCGATGTAACTCGCCTGCTACATAGACTTAATTACTCCACCTCCGCGAGAGGCATAGCACTTAAGTCGACGTAGTTAGGTCGACGTATTGGCAGTGTAGACACTGCATTGCTTCCGTCGACTTAACTGGTCTCCAGGAGGTGTTCCACAATGCTCCACTGTGACTGCTGTGATCACCATTTTCAGCTCCACTGCCCAGAAGCCAGGTACACAGGAAACAGCCCCTCCCCTGTTGAAGGTCTGGGAACTTTTGAATTTCCATTTCCTGTTTGTTTGGCATGGAGAGCTCACCCGTTATCATGCCAGCTTCACGCTCCAAATGTGCTCCGCCTGGAGTACACAGGTGGTGATGAATCTTCTGGATCTGTCGGGAGAAGAGGCTGTGCAGGCACAGGTCCAATCCAGCCATAGAAACATAGACATCTATGAGCAGATTGCTTGGGACACTGGGGAGAAGGGCTACAGCTGGGACACACAGCAGTGCTGTGTGAAAATCAAGGAACCACGGTAGGCATACCAGAAGGCAAGGGAGGTAAACAGTCACTCTGGTACAACACCCCAGACATGCCACTTTTACAAGGTACTGCATGCTATTCTCAGCAGCGACCCCATTGCAACTCCCAAGACCAACATGGATACCTCTGAGGAGTTAGAGTCCCGGGCCATCATAGGCAACACTAAAGAGAAGGTCTTGGACAAGGAAGAGGAGGAGGAGAATGGGAGATAGGCAAGCAGCGGATCTATTATTCTGGAGAGCCAGGAGCTGTTTGTAACCTTGGAGCAGTCCAGCAAGTTGCAGCATGATAGCTTGGCTGAGTGTGATGCTGGGGAAGGAACCTCTGGGTGAGTATCCAATTCCAATTAATATTTTGGGTTTACATGTTCTTATATTCTATTTTTTTTATTAAAAAAACAAACAGTTGAGGTAGAGTGGCTATCTGCTTCCCAGCAGCCATAGTAGCTAGGCAGAGGGTGCCCTGCAAAAAAGATTATTTATGTACACAGGGATGTCCCAGGAATCCTCCATAGAGATCTCTGGGAAGCTTTCATGGAGGTACACTGCAATCCTTTACAGAAGGTTTCTGGGGAGAGCTCCCTTATTTCTTCCATCATGGTAGGACACTTTCCCAGGCCACTCCAGTATTAATTCAGCAGGTATCATTGCAGTACACAGCATAGCAGCATAAGGACCCAGTCTGTACCCGGACGCTTGTAGCAGCTGTTCCCTTGCTACCTCTGTTAGCCTCATGAGCATGATATCAGCTAGGGCCACCTATGGGAGATGGTGGTAATTTTGCATTTCAGTTGCTCAAACTGCAAACAATAGTGCCTGTAGGTCCCGCACCTTGCGATTTTCTGCCCCTTCACCCCCTTTACAAAACGTGGATGTAGTTTGGGTTGCAGGGGTCGGCATTGGCCTCAGAAACCACAAGAATCGGGTGCTGGAGAGCAGCAGTGGCAACAGGGGTGGGGTGAGGGGGAAGGAAAATGTTGTGGTGGCCACATGCTACCGCATGACCCCACTCCCCCAGTGCCGCTTCTGCCAAGGCTTGCAGTTTGGGAGGGGGAACGCTGGTCCCCAACCTCCAGACAACTTCCACGTTACAAAGGGGAGGTGGTGTGGCCCCCTGGCAACCTCCGGTTCTGCCACTGGTTGCCCACCCAATGCCGCAAGGGGTCTGGTGCCCCTGGCCCTGAGCCATACTCACCATGGCTGTGACATCAAACCAGTTCAATGTATACCTTGTAGAAATGAAAATGTTCTGCTTTACACTTGTGTGGATTTGAGGGAGTGATTTTTATATAGCAGCTCTGCACTAGACCCCAGGTTGCACTGACAATAGTTCCTTTCTGCTTTGCATGGTTTGCAGCTGAAAGTGTGGCCTTCAGCTCTTCCTTCACACTGGTGGAGAGGCTCTCCCAGATAAGACAAAGGTGAAAGAACCTGTGGTGACATGTTTAATGAGATAATGAATACCTCTAGGACAGTGGATACTAGGCAGAGGATGTGAAGGGTTGCTCTCTCTGAAAACTGGACATGGACATTATGAGCAGGAGAGCAGCCCAGGAGAATGAGCGTGGCACACAGCAGGAGATATTGGGGATTCTGAAGGAACAGACAGACATGTTGAGGCATCTGAGTGACCTTCAGGAGAAACACCTTGATGCTCGACTCCCTCAACAGCCCCTTTAGAATGGCATTCCAAAATCGTTGTAGTCCCTCTATCCCTCCACCCCACATATACACATTCCACAAGGCAAGTTGTGTGTGGGGGAGGATTTGCAATATCCCTTCCACTCAACCCTGGGGGAGGGTGCCAAGAATAACAGCCACGCACAGGCAAGGCCACTGTCCTTTTAAAGACAAGATGAATGAGTTTTCCTCCTCTCAATTTTATTCCACTGTCTTTCCAAGGTTTAATTCTTTGTCAGATCTTTCTGTGTGTATATCTGTGTGCAATAAAAGTCCATGTCTTGAAAATGAAACCATCTTTATTAATTCAAAGCATGGGAAGGAGAGAGATAGTGAAACTGAGGTATGGGGGGGGGTTGTGCCCGAGAAAGAAACACAGCAGTCACAGCAAGGTTCAGACTATGGGTAGGCAAAATACAGAAAAGCAGCGCACATTACTGTAGGTCATTACTAAAACAGGTTTCCAAAGCTTCCCTCAGACGCATTGTTCCACACTGAGTTCTTCTTATAACCCTGGTATCTGGCTGCTCAAACTTAGGAGGCAGCCTATCCACCTCCACGCCCCATCTCATGGAAACTTCTCTTCCTTTGCTTCACAGATATTATGAAGCACACAGCAGGCAGCTATAACCATGGGGATATTTTTTTCACTGAGGCCTAACCTTGTACGGAAACTGCGCCAGCAACCCTTCAAATGGCCAAAGGCATATTCAACCACCATTCTGCACTTGTGGAGCCTATTGTTGAACCACTCCTTGCTACTATCCAGGTGTCTGGTGTATAGCTTCATGAGCCATGGGAGTAAGGGGTAGGTTGGGTGTCCCAGGATCATGAGTGGCATTGCAAAGTCACTGCTTGCAGCTTTCTGAACAGATGGGTGTTCTTAAAGATGCATGAGTCATGCACCTTCCTGGACCATCCAACACTGATATCAGTAAAACACTCCCGGTGATCCACCAGTGCTTGCAACACCATATAAAAGGATTCCTTTCTGTTTATGTACTCTTTGGGAATATTCATTCTGTTTTTTGCCCCACCGCAGTTAGCGAACCCCATCGCAGCAAAACCATCAACTATGTCCAGGACCGGCTTCAGGATTTTGGCCGCCCCAAGCAGCCAAAAAAAAAAAAAAAAATCTGTGGCGGCAATTCGGCGGGAGGTCCTTCACTCCGAGCGGGAGTGAGGGACCGTCCGCCGAATTGCCGCCGAATAGCTGGACCTGCCGCCCCTCTCCGGAGCGGCCACCCCAAGCACCTGCTTGCCAGGCTGGTGCCTGGAGCCGGCCCTGACTATGTCCTGCAAATTGCCCAGAGTCAATATCCTTCTTAGATGAAGGCAATTAATGGCCCTGCATACTTGGATCACAGCAACCCCCACGGTGGATTTACCAACTCCAAATTGATTCCCCACTGAGCAGTAACAGTTTGGCATTGCAAGCTTCCACACAGCGATTGCCACTCGCTTCTCCACTGTCAGAGCAGGTCTCATTTTAGTGTCTCTGCACTGCAGGGCTGGGGAGAGCTCTTCACACAGTTCCTGGAAAGCAGCCTTGCACATATAAAAGTTCTGCAGCCAGTGCTCATCATCCCATACCTGCATAATGATGCGATCCTACCAGTCAATGTTTGTTTCTTGGGTCCAGAACCGGCGCTTCACTGAGTTCAGCTGGTGTGCAACTGTCAATGGCAATCGGGAATTGTTTCATTCCATGGTCCATGGCAGGGCTACTTGAAGGACATTGCCATGTTCCATGCGGTGGTTCCTCTCATGGCTCTGTAAATAGTGCAGGATAAGGCATGTGGTGTTTGCAACTCTAACTAAAATGGGAACCTAGTGCCTGGAGTCAACCAGCTTAGGTGCCTATACTGCTTTTCCAGGGAATAAGTTTAATTTCCCTCTCTACCAGATGGGGAGAAAGGATTTGAACAGGGGGCTCTCACCTGTAGAAAAGTGCACAAACCACTGAGCTATGGGATGTTTTTATGTGGGGCTTCCTCAGTCTCTCCTGTTGAAGCTTTTCCACTGTGGCTAAGTAATGAAAGAGTGATTGGAGCAGGGGATCTAGACTGAGGGTTTCTCACCCCTCAGGTAGGTGCCCTTATCTCTGGGCTACAGAGTCATTCCCTCTCTGTCCCGCTCCCCCATGGCTCCCTCCCAATGACTCTTCCACTGTGAGTAAATACTTAAATAGTATTGGTCGAGAGAGAGGGGGAATGACTGTAACCCATTGGTTAGGGTACCACACTGGGCCCTGCATGTGAGTTAGGCAGCTGAATGCCTGTCTTCCCCTGGTTTGTGAATCACTCTGGGGCTTAGGTGGGAGATAGGCATTGGGAATACCTAGAGTAAGACAGCAGTGTGCATGCTCACAGCATAAATTTAGGCACCAAGAGAACTTTAACCCTAAACAATTTAGGTGTTGAGTGAATTTAGGTGCCTACCGGGTTCGGTGGGAGTTTTATGGATTGCAGTTGAACGAAAACTGGGATTTAAGTAGCTAAAATGGGGTCATAGGTGGCTCAGTACTTTCATGGATCTAGCCCAAATCCAGCCTCATGTAATAGCAAAGTTTATTGGCATAAGACAGAAAATAGAGGGAAAATCATAAAATAAATAACAAAAAGTTCTGTGGCACCTTATAGATTAACAGATGTATTGGAGCATAAGCTTTTGTGGGTGAATACCCACTTCGTCAGACGCATGGCATAAAATAAATGATAGCTAAACACTGGCAAAATTAAGCTAATATTGTTATACATATCCCCAGGTAGGCAATATATTCACATTACCCAATGTGAATATATTATATATGGCACAGCAGAAAAATCCTTGATTAAAAGTTTCTAATGCATCTAAATGATTTAGCAACCTAAATCCTATTGACTTTCAATTAGACTTAGGCTTTTACATGCCTACGTCACTTTTGAAAATGTGCAATAGCTGTTTAAATCACTAATGCTTTGCAATGCAGAGTGGAGAAATGCTAAATACCTTTACAAATCTGTGCCTGGGTTCATAGTAATTACATAAAGTTCAGATATTGAATACAATATTACCAGTATCTGGATATCTGGTTTTTAATCTACCAAAAGAACAAATAAAGGAAAAGACTGCTTCACCTATCATATTGTCAGCCTATCCAACTTGTTATTGAATTTTAAGCAAGGCTAGAGAATTTTATAACCATTTGTAATTGTGCATGGAGGGGATAAGGTTGATAAAATTCCATGCTTCAAGGAACATCATCCAATTGGCTTTGTGAATCACAGGGTTTATCTTCTTCCTCTGAAGCACAAAATATTGGCCACTGCCAGAGGAGATAGGATATTGGATTTGATTACTCAGTGTGGTCTGATCTAGGTTGGCCAATCCTATGTTCCTACAGAAGTTTATTGAGATTATGTAAAAAGGACCAAACATGGAAAGAATGATGTCATGTAGTTTTTATCAATAGAACAAATCACTTTAGGTGTATATTTTAAATAATAAATTACCATTCAGGTAGGTAATACAAATCCTGACAAAAGTAAAAAGTGAACTTAGGCAAAACTTTCAAACGTGGATGCCTCTAGCTGAGTACCTATATCTATATTTTAGCACCAAAATGACGTGCTTGATTTTCAGAGGTGCAGAGTACCTACAGCTCCCACTCAAATCAAGGAAAAGCCCTCTGAAAATCAGACCCTTTGACCTAACTGAATTTATGAGAGGTTAAGACTGTGCCATAAAGCTGAAGTTTTAAATTCCATTTGAGATTTGATATGTCCCATTTTCTCATAAAACTTTTTATCTATGAAACACTGCTGCTACGGGGGAGGAGGGGAGGGAAATGACTCAGTAATGTCATTTGGGTTTGAGCAACAGAACCACATTTAGAAGAGAGCATTTAGCTTGCATACATGCATTCTTAAATCTGTCAGAGGGGGGTCATATACTTCCCTCATAAATCTATAACGATAGCACCATTACACATAATCGTTTGTGGTTTTCTTTGGTCAGCAAAGAGAAAAGTGAAGAAAGTAAATGAACATATGTACACCAGCAATGTCCACCTTATATATCTTAAGATACCTTGTAAGGGCATATCTAAATAGTTCTGTATATTTAAAACAACAGTCTTATTTGACAGGATGATTTCCCAGGCAATAATTTTCCCAGGTAATAATCAGAATTTTCTTTTTTATGTAGGGTCCAGGAGGCCAAAAGAGGAAGGAAGCTTCTATTTAAATTCAATTTGATAAAGAGATATTGGTGTATAATATGGGAGGCAGAAGAAGGGGGGGGAAGTGGAAAGAGAATTGTTAACTTCAGAAATTTAATTTGAACCCATAGTAATTCTTCCATTACCAAAATTATGGGCCTGATCCTTGGGTTCATGCTAACTGCATTGCAATACTCCAGTGGTACAAAGCAGCCAGAAAACTGGTCTCATTAGCTCTCCGATGTTAGATGCATACTGTATTATTCTGGATCTAGTTACCTAGATCCTGACCTTCCTAGCCATATTCCACAAAGTGGTATAAAGTATGAGGTAAAAATAAAATTTCCCTCTATTATTTGCCATTGTTTATCCTCCTACAGTATTTAATTTAAATTCAAACTGGTTCTCCTCAAGGAACTGAACTAGAACATGGTTAGCTGGCCAGGTTAGTTTGAGCTAAACTATATTCAACACCTCATTCAGAAGTGCATGCAAGACCTGCTTCTACCAAAGCCAATAGCCACGCTTCACTGTTAACCTAGAGCTACCACTTATGTCTTAATTTTTTATTTTTCTCCCTTAAATATTATTGAAATGAGGCATGTTACCACATACTTAATCATATTTTCTATTAATGGCGAGGTTACAGGTTCAGTACATCTCTTGCGTAAGTTGCCCCAGCTCAGCGGCATTGCATTTGCCCACCTGATCCAATGAAAGTCACTCCAAAAGTGCCAACTAGGGAACATTCTCTGAGGGTTTGGTAGGGCAAGGAACCTGGAGGTGCTGAGGATGGGAGGAAAAGATGCTCTCATTGCAAATTATGCTACCACTTACACCCCTATTTACATCAGTGCTGAATGTGGCCCTCTGATTATGATTTTTAAGGAAAAAGGAGTCTGATCAACCCTACTTCTGAAGAAAGCTTAGTCTCAGTAAGTTCTTGAAATTGTGTCTTCTTTTCACTCTACCGAAATGCCAAGCCTGTTATTACCTCACTACTTTTTAAAGTAGTTCACTTTATTAAGCTCCATCTGTGAAGTGAAAGGGAATACAATTGTTGAAGTAAGCTTCTTCTCACTTGACAGGTTGCAGGTTACAAATGTAATTATCATGACATATACTGACAATTTCATAGGATAATCCTCCAATAGATACTGTGCTGCAGCCAACACATGTTAACACATTTTCTTGGTATACTGATTAGAACAGAAACAATATCTTCATTGCCGTGGGCACATTAGAATCAGGACAGACAGTGGTAGTAAGAGAAGGAGGTTGCAACTTTCTTAAAATTAAAGAGAATAAACACAATTTATAGATGTAGGAAATGGATAACTGTTCCTTGCAGGCTGCATGCTATCCAGTCTCTCCACACATCATACATTGTTTAGATAACATGGCAATAGACACTATTTAAAAACATTATATAGGCGAAGTAAAAATTAAAACACCTGCACAATGCCCCCCTCCCCCCCCACCAGACCTAGACCAGTTCCTAGACTAGGCACCCGAGGCCACTCTGACACAGATAATTGTACCAGCAGGACCACCAGCTTTCCCCAGTAAATGTGTACTCATCCACAGATACCACCAGGTTTGTACCCTGGGGCTGAGATGTCCCCTTGATGGTGAAAGATGATTGTTCCCTTGCTCCCTTAACTTTGTTCCTAGATTAAGGAAACCCAGAACTGAGTGTCCAATATGACACCATTTTTATTCCCCTCCTCCAAAGGCTACCCACCACCATTTAAAGCTAATCACTCAGTTAACTGCAAGCTTTATTAGGATTGTGTTCTAGGCCCCTACATGCAAGCACATAGAGGAGTTCTTGGTCCCAAAGAACAAGTGGATTTAACTCTCCTATCAAATTCTGTTCCCAGCACGGTCACTGATTTGCTGTTTTACCATGAAGATGCCATGTAAATCTCTCTGTGCTACAGTTCACCCTCCTGTGAAATGGTGATACTAATACATAGCTCCCAGGAGCGTGTGAGGCTTAATTACTTAATGCTTGTGAATTCTCTGAGATCCTTGGATCAAAGACGTCATATATCAGTGTGAAATATTATTACTGGTAGGCAAACACACTTACCAAGCAGTCTGGGAAAGCATCAAGTAGCTCACTTGTAGCCACACAGTACTCAAATATTTTCTATTTTTATAGGCAGAGCAGAGCCCCATCAGAACAAGAATGTGACAATAAACTCATATGCTGTGATATTTATATGGTGCAAATAAACAATATTCTGAAGGTATTTTGAAGGCAATGGAATAATTGCAAAATGTAGGTATTTCCAAGATACCATGGCATAGTTTAAGACTGCTAGATTATTTAGCCCCACCTGACCAAACTACACTCCTAAGACTAATGTCAAGAAAAGAAACACATCAGCTGTAGAATAATTTCTAAATCTTAATAGATCAGGGAAAGTGATGACTTTCGGATGGAGCTGCCTGTGGCCATGGGAGAGGAAAGAAGTCCCAAGAGGGACTGACTTTTGGTAATCTTATATCCGGAAGATGTTCAAACTGTTTGGATCAATATCCTATGGTAAACTGGCAGTCTTTCAAGGTAGGGAGCGCTGTTTTTCTGTTGCTCATAGCTGCCATGAATTTACTGGAAGCACTGAATCATACTCAATTAGTAGTGCCTTGGGTTATTTTTAGGTTGTTTTTATGCTTTTATAGTATTTCCTAGTTTTATACTAACTAGTCTTTCAAATATTTCATTACTATCTGGCACAATGATTTTTCTGTAAGGTATTTTAAATACAAAGTGAATATCTCTTCAAATATATTTTGACTTAATGCCATATCAACCAAATGTATGGATAATAAACTTTCTTTATATAACTCAGTTAATCAGTTAATGGATTTGCCATTAGCTAGTACATGCTGCACCTAAACTCCCCAAAGATAATTAAATGATATCTATTATAATAATTGCACAATTCTTCAGATCAAATTAAAATTTACATTATTTCTACCAGCAGGAAACAGGAAAGTGTTAAATGTTTTAAATAAGTGTCAACTCTCAGTGGAAAACTTCTTTGCTTATAGTGTGTTTGTTCACCACATGGTGTAATGCCTCAGAAGATGCTAGATCAGCAAAACTGAGGAATTTGAAATATAGCATACATTCATCTGCTGCCAAATTCAACTATGCCATGTGTAAAAATCCTGAATAGCATCAGTTAGTGTAACAGAAATTTAGAATTGGGTATTAAAAATACTTAACCTTCTATTAAAAACTCTAATTATGACCATCAGATTAACCCCTATGCTACTACTTGTCACACAACATATATCATTTTAATGGAAAAATATGGTATTTCTGATTGTCATTTAATGTACAATACAAGAAAGTTATGGGCCTGAACCTACTCCTACAGAGGTCAATGACAGTTTTGCCATTCCCTTTAATTAGAGCAGATTCTGGTTTTATGGTACTGGAGTTCTGTTTGCAGTAATTAATTAATATAATTAGTAGCAGGGTTGGCCAGAAAATGAGAACTATATTGTCAAAACATTCTGAGGTTTTGGAATTTGTTTTTGTTCCAGTGCAGAAGAAAACCAAGATCTTTATCTTGCTTTTTTATTAAAAGAACAACTGACCCCAGAATAACCAATAATATGGTGGAAAGGGCACTCACCTGTGGGACATAGGAGAAACAGATTCAAATTCCTGAGCTGAATCAGGCAGAGCAAGGACTTAAAGTTGGGTCTCCATGTCCCAAGTGAGTGTTCTAACCACTGGGCTATTAGCTATTATGAGATAAGGTGGTGGTTGTGGTGTCTGTCTATCTCTCTCTCTCTCTCTCCAGAAAATCCACCCTAGAGCAATACGTTTCAATCAATTGGTATTTTCTGACAAAAGTTTTCATCAAAAAGTTCCTGAGTAGTGCCACTTAGTAGGTACTGAAAAACTTGAAGAAAAAAAGAATCAACCCTCTGGCTCATGAGTTTGGCACTACACATAATGCTTTCATTAGCAATAATTGCAATGATAAACTTTTGAGCAGAAATGTATGAAATGGATAAGTATGTTAGGCAAAATAGAGCTTTCAGATACTTGGCTATGAAGTCTTAACATTGCATTTCAGGCCCTCCAAGTCATATAGCCCTTTGGTGTTGAAAGCTTACTGGCGAGGAGGAAAACAGTATTTCCTACCTCAGGTTTATATGTTGTAGATGAGTTTTATGCAGGAGAAGCGATAGGAGTCAGAGATGGCTACCTTGTTAGCATTCTCCTCAGGAAGGCCGAAGACTGATGGGTAAGGAGCCTGAGCTGTCTTCTTAATCCCATAGGTGGTTTCTCCAGGTAATGGTTGAGGTTCACCATTAGGGCAATGTGGGGAAACCTGTAAGATGATGCTTAAACAGAACCTGCTTTATGGCTAGATAGAAGAATCCAGGGTGTCAGGCATATTTTGTTGGCATCAAATTCACATTTAAAAATGCAGAAGCCACAGAAGTGGTAATAGAGTCTATTCTGGCAATCTAGCAGTGGTGTATTGTGTTGGCCTGTGGGGACACAAGTTGGTACTAAAATTCACAAAGTGAGGCTTAAGAACTCAGAAGAGTCCTCACATACTCTAGCCCAGTGCTTCTCAAAGTGATGGTCCGCAGACCGGTGCCGGTCCACGAGCCATTGGCTGCTGGTCCGCAGCGAGTTTCCTCATAAGAGCATCGAACAGGATAATAATATGGCACCGGTCCCTGGCACATTGGGAAAAAAAATTGCTGGTCCCCCACATGAGATAGCTTGAGAAGCACTGCTCTATCCCACAGAGGAAGGAGCACCAGATTTCTCTCATCTGCAACCCTTAATGGCTGGTGCTCAGAATAACACTGACAGGCTCTGATGTGAAACATATGCAGCCCTCTTCAGGAACAAGGGTTATTGTGATGAAGGGTCCAAAGGCAGTGGTGTCTGATGGAGTAAATAGATGATTGCTTTGGATACTCCTTGCCACCTGTGACAGAATGCACCCCTCTAGTCACACCCTACACACTATTGTAATAATCTTCATACAAAGTATGCCTTGTAAGGTATCATTTGAAAACTCATAATTTGCTGGTCATTAGTGTCCTGATAAAATATGTGGCAACATTGTATGTAAAGTTATAAGATTGCACTTTATGGTATTATTAATACATGTTCCAAACCGAGATTGGCAAACAGGTCTATCTCAAACAAAGGAATGTATGCTCTGCTTAATTTGCATTTAAGCAGTAAACAGAGTCATCAAGCAGGAAGGGAAACAAAAGAAGCTCTAACAGATGAGAAAAAAGCAGCAGGGAACCATCCTTTCCTATAAACTTTGTGTCTTCTGGTACCCTGCTGAAAATGTGTTTCAAGAGGGGGACTGAAAGTATTAAAAAAATAGGGACAAACACCCCAAGGCACCTCCTCTCTGTCTCCCAGCCCATCACATTCACTGGACCTGAAGCAACAAAGGATGCATTTGTTGGATTCTGGGAGAAGGGGTCCTGATCTAGGAAGTTGAGTCAATAAGATGGATGAAAGCATGTGGTAAGAAAACTTTGCTTTGAATTTAACATAGTTTAAGTTAAGCATCAGTTGTGTTTTATCTTTATTTTTCTCTAACCTTTTCTGACTTTTATGCCTCATATTTGTACTTACTTAAAATTTCTCTCTTTATGGTTAATAAACTTGTTTGATTGTTTTAGCTATCAATTTATTGTGTTTAAATTGAAGTGTTTGGGAAACTCTATTTGAGGTGGCAAGTTGTTGTGGATTGCCACGGGAACGCAGGGGTGAAAAAAGATGCAGGCCTGTTATTTACGAGGCTGCACATGGCAATAGACTATATTGGTAAGGGATGCAAGAAGAGTATGGGTCATGATGCAAACTGCAGACACACACACACACACAACTAAAATTAATCAATTTAAAGTTTTATTGGGGATAATTACCAGGGGTAAGGGAGCAGCGTTTGATTAGCTACTAGAGTTAATGAAACTTAAAACACACAATGACTAAAATATCTACTAACAATATTTATAAACAAAGATGCAGCACTTAGTAATAACTGATACTTACAAATACAAACCAACGCATAACGACCGGCAAACGTAGAAACTCTGTTTGAAACACGTGAGCTGAGAGAGAGGCTTCGAGGTGATCAGGCTCGGTTACGGGTGTACACAGGATACACAGGATTCATTTTTCTTTCTCCTTTCCCTGCCTGCACATGGCAGGCAGGCCCATAAAGTACCAACTATGACATCATAGAAGTGTCATAGGGGATGGGGCCCAAAACCTGTTTGTGTTCGTTTCTGATTGGCACAAGCAAAGTTTACACCAAGTAGGGGAGCAGGTGCCTCAATGTCTGGCTTCGCCCCCAAAAGGTGTGGAAATGCATATTGTTTTAGAATGCGTGCAACACTGAATGACAAAAGAAGAGGCCAGGGCAATACCAATATGGGCAAGTTTTACAGGATGCAGACAGGAACTCATCTCAACAGTTGTGTGAATATTATTTCTATTAAAGAAATAGCTAACTTTATATAAACTTGTCTTGCCCACGGGAGGGCTGGGCAGTACAGGAAAAACATTTCTGGGGGAAAATCTAAGACAGGGAGTGGGGTGGGGTCACCCTGCAGTATAACCCAGGCTGGTGAGAGCCAGAGTGTAACCTAAGGGTATGTCTACACTGGCAAGTTTCTGCACAACAAGTTATACCACTTTTATTAAAGCTCTGGAATTAAACTGCTGTTGCGTATTCACACCGTGATCCTTGTGCCAGTGGAGCGCATCCACATTAGCAGCTCTTGCAATGGCAAAGAGAGCAGTGCATTTTGGTAGGGTTACCATACGTCCGGATTTTCCCGGACATGTCCGGCTTTTTGGGCCTCAAATCCCCGTCCGGGAGGAAATCCCAAAAAGACAGACATGTCCGGGAAAATAGGGAGGGAGGGCCCGGCGGTGCAGGGCCAGGGCCAGTGCCGGCGGTGCTCGGCCGGGGGCCGGGGCCGGCGGTGCTCGGCCGGGGCTGGGACGGGGATGGGGACGGCGGTGCTCGGCCGGGGCCGGGCCGGGGACGGCGGTGCTCGGCCGGGGGCCGGCGCCCCAGGGCCCAAGCTGAGCCGGGCGGGAGACGCCGGGGTCAGAGCCTCTTAGCCTGGGCCGGCCAGCTGCTTTACTGCGCAGTAACTTGCCAGTGTAGACAAGGCCTAAGTGTGACTACTAGGCTGCAGTTACACACAAACATTCAGGGTAGAGCTTGCATGCTGGAAGAGTTTTTGTGAGTGGCTCAGGTGGGAACTCCTTCAGCAAGGCATCATAAGGCACCCAAGACTGCAGGGCAAGGGTGGCAGAGCTGCTCGTTAGCCTTGATTGTACCCAGGTATGTCACACCATGCAAAAGGAAGCCGACAACAAAGATAATAAAACTGGGGAAGAAGGATGGTCCTTCGGCTTTGGGCACTAGTCCAGGAGATGGAAGACCTAGGTTCAATTTTCTGCTCCGCTACACACTTCCTTTGTGACCTTGGCAAATCACTTAGACTCTCTGGGCATCAGTTCTCAATCTGTAAAATGGAGATAATAGCATTTCCTATCTTACAGGGGTGATCTGAGGATAAATACATTCAGAATTGTGAGATGCTCACATGCTACAGTGCTGGGGGGCATATACATGGAATGTATATGTATATAATAGCATATATAAGAGAAACTAGAAAACCTGTCATGGTTTATTTAAGTATTTGCATTTTCCTTTACAAGACAGATAAAAGTTACTCTGTATTCAGAGCTTTTAATTAAATTGAAAAGATACAAAAAGGTGACATGATGTTGGTTCTGGCAACTGTTTGCTCTCTCTTTAGTATATTGCCATGAATAAGCCTGAATACTTTTAGCACCCTTGAGTACACTATAGTTTATGGACATTACACTAGAAATACTTGCTGAGAAAAGCTATTTTATTAATTGAGTAGACTCACTGTAAACCACGTGACATCCCAGAAGACACTTTATAAATAAACTGTATCTGCATCAAGAATTTTCCATGGTTCCCTATTTTACACAGTAATAATTCACAGTTTAAACTGAACCCTCTGAAATGAAGTTTAACTATATAGCATTTTAATAAAACAGAAATGAATACAATTTCTGCTGGAGACAACGAATGCCTCTTATTTTGCATGATATTTTGTATATCCATGTACCACTTAAAAGAAGGTAACTGATGATATTCCTGTTGTAAAGTAAAGAGGACTGCACTCCAAGAAACAAACATATATATCTGTCTCACTTTGATCAGAATCCTATTTAGGTGGGTTTGAAGCAGACTTTCATTTATATGTTTCCCAGTAACAATGTTGAACTCAGACAGCAAAAGTGGCTGCTTCATTTGAATATTATGATGGTTTCCTGGTTTGTTGCTGCTTACAGCAATCGCACTAGAGCAGCAAATAAAAAAACCCAGAAAACGCAGAAATGAAACATGCTAGTATTGAGCACACAGAGATGAAAAATCATCAGAAATAAGAAGGGAAGCTTAGTGTTTATTTGCCCTTGAATTTGGCACCATCCACTTTAAACCAAACCAAAGTGACCCTCCCTTTCCCCCTGAAAACAGAAAGGTTACACAGGAATTATTTTGTAATTCTGGAAACCCCTCTCCCCCTTTCCCCCCATGCATATACATAGCTACTGCTTCTTGTGCAATTTGGGGATGAGGCTTTGGCAACTTTAAAAGTGGATTGCGCTTCTGTACTGTGGAAAACAGAAGAGATTAGCAAAATAGAATACATAATTAGGAGTGTGACAATACCCTTTCGGTTACGAGGTTTGTTACCAGTGTAATTACTTTGTTTCCAAAATACATTTTAAAACAAAATTGAAATGTTCTGGTGCATCACAGGTGAAAAAGATCTAAAAATTACAATAACACTTTAACTTTGTATTAAAGGTGGCCTACATTTTCTTCATGCTTCATTTCACCTTTTGAAGTACAGAGATGTTAAGGATAATCTTCTTTGTTTTTTTCTGGAGAATCTGCTGATGTGCTGTGGGTTCACAAACCACAAGGATGTTGAAAATCTCCTCCTTACTCCACAATATTCATTAGATATTTTATATAGGGGCTAAAAGAAAAGTTACACGAGACACTGAATTTCTGATTTGGGGGTCAAAGCAGGAATCAAACAGAACCTTCTCCCACCCATTCACCTACTTAAAAAAAAAAATCTTTTCAAGAACGGCATAAGCACAGTTTTCCTTTCATTGGTGGGTCACTTTGAAGGTGGCAAAGAGCAAAGGCCTAGATAAAAGCAGGAGCAACTAGACCCATCATGGGCTGAATCTTGCACCTTTTAATTACACAATTAATCCCATACTTCAGTGGAATTACTTGGAAGAGTAAAATGAGCATGATAGGGCCCTATGTGATTTCTGGTAAGTTTATCTTTGGCTTGATTGTGTAGTACTTAGCAAGACAAAATGCCCACTGACATCTATAAGTGTTTTATCTGTGCTGAAACTAACTACTGGGACTTCATCCTTCTTGAATCAACCAAGCTGGAAAACTCTTTCAAGGCAGCATCGCAATGGAACTCTCATGCGAGCTTTCTTGTGTGAAGTTTATTTAAAAAGGGGCCATACTTGAGCTTAGTGTTGACATATAGAGTACTTAATCCCTGCTGACATGGTGGGAAATGATTTTTTGAATCAGGCATAAACATACTACCTGCCCAAACAAATGGATGTCCAGCTAAAAATCAAAATCAAAGGGAAATATGTTCCCATATGATACCCCTTTCCCTGTAGACTGCACCTTGATGTAGTGGGAAAGCTTGAGTGTTCCAATAATCCCAAGAGCTATGCCAGTAGGAGTTTTAACTCCTGGTAGGGCCACCTACGGCAGACAAGTCAAATGGTAGGGATCAGATGAAAAGCAGTCCACTGGTCCCCCAGGTTGGGGTTTGAGTGATAGGCCAACAGTCTAGTCTCGTAAACAACTTTAGTTATAGAAACACAACAAGCTAGCCATTTCAGCAAGCGGCATGATCAACAGGGATGGAAGAATTTTGTACATGCGCTAAGTGATGTTGGATGGTGCAGGAAGTATTCAGATTCAGACATGTTACCCAACGTTCACTGAACAACAGTCACAGTTATTGAACACAAGCATACTAGGTTATATTTTTGATCATATAAATACCAATCCTTTTCCAGAAATGTTTTGGCATAAGTAAGTAATGATGAAATATGGACTTATTTGGAAAGGTAAAAACATAGTGAATATAGAACCAGCCCAAATGCCTCAGGGCAGGTCTTCACTAACGGGGGGGGGGGGGGGGGGTTGTTCGATTTAATATACGCAAATTCAGCTACGCGAATAGCGTAGCTGAATTCGACCTATCGGATCCGACTTACCCCGCTGTGAGGACGGCGGCAAAACCGACCTCCGCGGCTCCCCGTCGACGGCGCTTACTCCCACCTCCGCTGGTGGAGTAAGAACGTCGATTCGGGGATCGATTGTCGCGTCCCGACGAGATGCGATAATTCGATCCCCGAGAGATCGATTTCTACCCGCTGATTCAGGCGGGTAGTGTAGACCCAGCCTCAGTCATTTATCAAAATGTAGCCTGTAGTAAGTGATCTAAGATATAGGTCTCGCCCTTTTTCTAACCTGGGCCTCCCTGAAATCCCCATCCCTTTTAGCAATGTGGGAAGGGCAGAGTGGTCATAACAGTTGGAATAATTTCACTGATAAGTTTATTAAGGTTTACCATGACTCAGTTTCCACACAACCATTCTTTTATTAGTTCAAAGGCCACCTGGTGTTGGTTACATTCAAACTACAAAAACAAGCATACATATGTCTATATTCTAAACCCTAGCAAACATATAGTTATAAGCACTGGTCAAAATACATAGTACAGATTTGGGCCCAGGAGATGTCCTCCCATCATGGCATAACTCCAAAGGGGTAGAGAAAAGCTTGAAGGAAAAAAAAAAACCTGTAAAATTTTGCCTTTTTATAAACTGTAGCAAACATGTGATGTCATTGCTGGTTATTAGACCTTAGATAAAATCAGCTGAAGCAGTTTAGGGCTACACTCTGCTGTCTTCAAGCTTTTTCCCGACTACTGGACTAAATATTTCAAACCACTTATTAATGTTTTCTTTATTTCTATTGTTTAGCCCAAATCTTAAACAACACTGGTAATTCCAGAACCACTACAAGTTTACCACAAACAACTTTTCTTTCTTATGATTTAATTCTTTTTATTCACATGCTTTGGAGCTATCACTCAATTTAAAACCATAGTTCACTCAGCCCTTATGTGGGCTTATACTTCTACAATAACCCTCTGACTCCTATTAGGGATCCTTTTGGGATTTGTGATCCTGAAACTGAGAACTCATATCATGTCCATTGACAGCAGAATCCAGAGCAAGCCAATAATGATCAGTGAAGTATTCAGTAAGGGCAGAGCCACATTCACCAAGAAAAGACCTTGCATTTTCTGTGAGTCCAAACAAGCAATTAAACCATTGCCACATGAAAGTCAATAAACTTTGGTGTGGAAGAGAAGCTGGTGATGTTGAGCACCCATTTCTTCAGTTCCATTAGCATCCTCTTTGCCATCAAAGCACCCATTGAATAGTGTGTCCAAATGGCTTGGGATGCAATGGACTGGATTCTGTTCGCGAGGCCACACTGTTTCCTTGTCAGGTTTAGGGACTATCGGTACGAATACCAATACAGCTATGCCAATGCAACCCAGCTGCACAAACTCATTTTGCAAAACTTCAGGAATGTTTTTCTTCTGTAGCTTGTCCATCAGGGGATAACGAAATACAAACTCATCCTGTATGGATGGTTCTCAACTATACTGGAAAAATATTAGGCAGAAGATGACATCTAGAGTTTCAACCAGTTGTAGTATGAAGTATTAACTCTTCTGCATACTTTTACCTGGCTATTCTCAACCATCTGAAGTGATATCATGAATTTGTCAGCTGATTGCAATGCTGGAGTGGAACAACTATGCCTCACTGGCAGCGGTAGATTCTAACAGAGCATTACTTATATCAGAGGCCATGGGTGCAATCAACATTTCCTCAAGTATATGAGGGTTGTTAGCTTTTGTTATATGCAGTGATCCTACGTCTAATGTACAGGGGGCTTTCCAGGTTACAGTATTGTCATTTATTAAAACAATTTTCTGAATTTGTAAACCCATAAACTTTTATGGGTTTCTTCTGTAAAGATTATGTGGTTTGGTCTCTAAATCGCTCAGTGGTCCTTCCTTTCAGTGGCTGTACACACTCCCGAGAATCCTTTGCCAACTTCTACAGGAGCTCTTTTAAAGTATCAAGGTAGCTGACAAGCTGCTTTAGTTTGAATCCAGCAGAAGAGAAATTTCAGAGTAACAGCCGTGTTAGTCTGTATCTGCAAAAAGAAGAACAGGAGTACTTGTGGCACCTTAGAGACTAACAAATTTGTTAGTCTCTAAGGTGCCACAAGTACTCCTGTTCTTCTTTTTGCAGAAGAGAAAGACAGACTGCAAGCACTGAATGCATAGAGGGAAAAAATACAGTGATCACAGCCACCCTGCTGCCAGCCTCTATGAAACAGTGTTGGGAGCATGTACTATAATCCAATTAACTTTATCTTAAGGAGTAAGGTGGAAAACAAGAGGCAGCTACAGGCAGGGCCTAACTCCTACACTACTGAAAAACAAAGATATAGGTGCCTGGCCACAGAAAAATGGCAAAATTCCATGGAAAAAATGTTGAATGTCATGACACATTGGAAAATAGCAAATTCCAGGGTTGCAGAAGCCACAGGGCCTTGACTGAGATGAAAGGGGATATTCACACTTCCTAGACTGATTATTTCAGGCTGACTGCAGCCTTAGGCAGGCATTAGTTTACACTGATTTCACATTTTGGAGCATCTTTCTGCAATTATAAGGATTAGAAACTTTTTTTTTAAACCAAAAAGGCAAGAGGGAGGGTGGTTACTCCACTAAAGCTTGTTTGAGATCTCCATGAGGTCACAACCTATATGCTGAGAACCCCTTATTAGCCAAAGTCCAGCTTCCATGATGCACAAAGCTGTGGGATCCTCAGAAAATGGGTTGAAGTGGCTTTGAACCCAGATATGCTTCATTGAAGGCCTGGATCTGTTTTGCATCATGCTTCCTATCAGGGGAATATTTAAAAATTAGTAAACTAAGGATAATTCAGGAAATCAGCAAGACACAAATGAGCCTGGGTCACAATTCTTGCCAAAAATAATTATTGAAAAATAAGCCACTTCTGTCATAGGCTGATCATAAGTGCAGTGTCAGCCAGGGAAAGGATACTGCAAGAAGAAAGTCTGTGGAAGGACAAGAGTATCTCGAATTCGGAAGAGAGATGCAAAGGACAAAAAATAATAAAAGGTAATTTATTTTTGTCTACTTTATTCCCTGAAATTTAGGCATAACTCATACAATGGCAAAACATATGGAATAAATTACCAAGAAAAGTGATCTCAAAACAAACTACATTGGAGTTCCAGTGCCATGCTCAGCTTCTTTCTGGAGAAGAAAGGAACAGAGTGGTAAAGTCAACAAAAGAAAGTGAGATTAAGATTAATCCAAGAAGGGCAAACACATTAGACTGGATTTCCCTTTCCTATTCTTTATAGCCTTATGTCAACTGCCCAAAATCTGCACATCTGAAATGTGTCCACTAACGTAAGCACAAATAGTTATTTTCACCACTGTAGAAAAATGAACAAAACACAAATATTCCTATGGCAGAAGAGTAATAGGTACTTATTAACCATCAACACAAATATATAAAGGTAAACTCCATATATAAACATGATTTTATTTTGAAATTAGAAGATTAAAGTCACTGTGCAACATTAGACAGGCCAGTTACTTAACGGGTTGTGCTTCAGTCAAGCTGGCTATAAAACCAGGTAATAAAGCTGTACAGTTCTGAAAACCAGATGTAACTGAAATGAGCTGTCTTGTGTAATTAAAGAGGGGGAAACCACTGAAACAATACTGAGTCCAATCCCCCAAGTGCAGAAAAATACATTCTTGGCAATCAGGCTTTGATCTTGCAAGGTCTCGGACACACACATTCTTGGCTTTAAGTACATGTGTAGTCCCACTGAAATGGTAGTGGTGATGGGAGGATCTTGTTCCTGCAAGATGTCTAGCCCAATTTTGAACACACAAACTGTTGAGAGAAGCATCTGAACATGGGGCTGAAATAAAGAGGGAACCTCTAGGACGGTGGTTCTCAACTAGGGGTACACATACCCCCGAGAATACACAGAGGTCTTCCGGGGGTGTATCAACTCATCCAGATATTTGCCTACTTTTACAAAAGGCTACATAAAAAGCACTAGCAAAGTCAGTATAAACTAAAATTTCATACAGACAATGACTTATTTCACAGACTGTTCTATGTTAGGGATATAAATATCGTTAAAAAAGTTAACTGTTTAACGATTAAAATTATATTGTTTAAACGGTTAACCGATTAAAGGGAGAGGGGCTGGGGTCGGGTTCAGCTGGCCGGCATGGACTGGGGCTGTTCTGTCTGGTTGGCGTGGCTGGGGCTGATCCACCTGGGCTGCTGAGGTTGTTGGGGTGGCAGGCTGGCATGGGGCTGCTGGCTTCGGCAGCAGGGTCATCCCTATGGGGATGCGGGGCCAAGGACAAATCAGCTCCCGCCAGCTTGGGGGCCCCCTCTGCATCAGCAGCTGGACGGCTCCAATTGGTGGGGTGGCCGGCCTGCGTGGGGCTGCTGGGATTGTGACAGGTGGCTGGCCTAGGGGCTAACGGTTAAGGGGGGTTAACTGGTAAGACTAATGCTTACCAGTTAACCGGTTAACATTTTATATCCCTATTCTATGTACTATACAATTAAATGTAAGTACAATATTTAATATTCCAATTGATTTATTTTATAATTGTATGGTAAAATCAGAAAGATATTTTTCAGTAATAATGTGCTGTGACACTTGTATTTTTATGTCTGATTTTGTAAGCAAGTAGTTTTTAACTGAGGAGGGGGTATGCAAGACAAATCAGACTCCTGAAAGGGGTACAGTAGTCTGGAAAGGTTGAGAGCCACTGGTCTAGGATTGTGCCTAAAGTCAGAATAGTTGTTCTCTTCCTCCTCAGCAGAGATGTCTATGCACTATGTCCAATCCAGCACAGAGAGTGAAGAAATGTAGATTACAATTTGGGTCAGTCTCTGTCCCTCCCCCTTGCACCCTGCTCCTGCCTCTCTGCCCCCACCTTCCTCCCCCCTTGCACCTGTTCCGCCCTCCCCGCCTACCCGCACCTCCCTCTTCCCCTGCCCGCTCATTCCCCCCCACCCCGTTTCTGCCCTTCTCGCTCCGGACCCCTGCCCTGGGGGGCAGCTAAACGAGCGCGCTCAGACTCTGCCTGGCGAGATGCGCGCTCAGACTCTGCCTGGCGGGATGCGCGCTCAGACTCTGCCTGGCGGGATGCGCGCTACAGCCGGGACGGGGCACTGTGACGCAAGGCGGGGGACCTGAGCAACGCTATGAAAGGGGCGGGGATAGGGAGCGGAAACAATGAACCAATCAGCGAGGGAAGGCCCCGTCCCAGCGCGTAGCAGGCCAATCAATCGGCTTGGACGCCATCTTTGATGCAGGGAGCGGGATGCGGGGCGGCTCCTCCGCTCAGGCCTCTTTGAACTTCATGCCCACATTAAAAATGGAGGAAGTTGTGGTCACGTGATAGGGACCACGCCGGCTCCGCTTGGGGCTATGCTAAGTGGGAGCCTAGCAGCGGGTGTAGTGTTACACAACCCTGAGCCTGACCGAGGCAGAGGCGCATGCGCGGCCGGACTGAAGCGGAGGGGAGGGGAAGAGAAGAGGAGCGAGTAGCTCCGCCCCCTCTTGCTCCTGCGGTTTCAATGACTTCCTCGTGCTGAGCCCGGGGGCGGGGCTGTCACTTCCTCCCTCCTGGGTCCGAGGCCAGCAGCTGCCCCCTGCCCTCCCCCCCTCAGCATGCGCAGCCCACCCGCCCTGCCCGAGGACATCGTCAGCCTCCTGGCAGGTAACCCGGGAGGGGGCTCCCAGGAGGTTGGGGTGTCTGAGAAGGAGTATGGGGGGCAGGGGAGCAGACATGGGGGTCTGGCGCGGGGAGGGAGGGTGGTAGCTGCACCTCAGGGAATGGTGGGTTATTTAGCATTTATTAGATGGATTGATTCGTTTCTGTATTTGGTTGTCACCACACACTTTCAGTGTAGTGCTTGTAGCAGGGGTGAGTGTTGTTGGTGATTGGAAGGGGAAAGTAAAGGACTGGGTGGAGAGTAGTGGTGCAGGTGGCTGGGTGGTAAGAATCTGTGATGCCAAAGAATGTTTTTTGTATTTGTAAGGTTTTAAAAAAAACAAAACAAAACAAAAAAATCAACTTTATTCTAGGGACTTGTACTGTTTCTGAAAGTAGTTTCTCATTTAATGGTGAAGAGGCCACTCTTAATTGGTGCAGTTTTATAGTCTTTTCCTTCCCAATTATTTTTTCTGTATTTAAAGATCCCCCGCAGGCTCTGTTTACTTAGCCTTTGATTATGCTCTTAAAAAAAAAAAAAATCTGCCTTCTATTTCAGTACAGCTGAAATGAGGAAGGACAGGCCTGCTTCTTACTTCCTTGGTCTCTCTCACACAATATATACTGTCTACTTATTCTGGATTTTCCATATTATTTGCTTAGATTATATTTACAAATAATAGGTACATGCATGTCTCTCTGCACACTTTCCTGCACCTGCTCAATAATGTGCTTTTGTTTATTTTGGAGAGAGAAACTAGGGGTGAGACTGTTCTTCAGTCTTCATGCTAGTTTTGATGCCTGACCCCTTTGTAACTGTCAGTTTCAGCAGTGTTGTAGGTGTGTTGGTCCCAGGACCTGAAGAGATCTGTGAAAGCTCTAAAGCTTGTCTTTGGGCAGGTCTGCACTATTACCTAAGTTAATCTAACTTCATAGAATCATAGACGTCCCTTGGGGGGGTTAATCTCACACAAGTTTTGCGCTGTCCATATTGGTGCTATGACTGCAGGAGATGCTCTCCCGCTGATATAGCTTATGATTCTTGCCAAGGTGGAGTAATTTTGCCAACGGGGGAGCGTTCTCCTGATGGCGCAGCGCATCTTCACCAGATGCACTATAGCAGCGCAGCTGCATTGATGTAGCACTGTTTGTTAGACTTGCCTTTTGTTGCCAACAGAAGTCGGTCCAATAGAAGATGTTACCTCACTCTCCTTGTCTTGCTAAGGATACCAATGGTGATGTAAAAATCTGTCCACCAACTGAGGGCTTATATTGGAATGAATGGATAGTGAAAGCCATCATGTGACCAAAATTTGGTCATACTGACCCCGGCTGAATCCTATCCAGTGAGTTGAAAGGTACCTCATCCAAATCTTTGAGGAACATAGTTGGTCTAGAGCAGGGGTGGGGAACCTACGGCCCGCAGGCCAGATCTGCCCCATGGCAAGCCTCTGTGCCGTGGCCCAGAAGCCCCAAGCTTCAGCGCCCCTCTCCCCCATAGTGCTGACGCTGCAAGCACCGTCTCGCCGCGCTGCAGGGGGAAGCTACGGTTGCCATGCTGTTAAAAGTCTGGTTGGCTCCATGCAGCTCCCAGAAGCTACCAGCATGTCCCTGCGGCCCCTAGGAGCAGGGGCGATCAGGGAAGCTCTGCGCACTGCCCCCAACCCCATCGGCAGCTCTGAAGCTCCCATTGCCCAGGAACTGCAGCCAATAGGAGCTGCAGTGGTAGCTCCTGCTAGTGTGGGAAGCACGCACCATGCAGAGCCCCCTGGCCTCTCCATATAGGGGCCAGACATGGCGCCTGTTTCTGGGAGCAGCGGAGCCCCAGCAGGCAGGGAGCCTGCCTTAGCCTCGTTATGCCACTGACCGGGAGCCACCGCGGTAAGTGCTGCTTGGCTGGAGCCCAGACCCCCAATCCACTACTCCAGGTCTGAACCTCCTTCTGCACCCTAATTCCCTCCCCACACGCCCCCTGCTCCAGGTCAGAACCCCCTCCAGCACCCTAACTCCCTCCCAGACCCTGCACCCCCACCCCCCTGCCCAAGCCCTAAGCGTTGTCCCACACTCAAACTCCCTCCCAGAGCTGGCACCCCGTACCTCCTCCTGCACTCCAACCCCCTGCCCCAGCCTAAGCCCCCTCCTGCACTCCAAGCCCCTTGGCCATAACTCAGATCCCCAAACCCAGCCCAGAGCCTGCACTCCCTCCACACCCCTGCCAGAGCCCTGTCCCGTACCCTGAACCTCTTATCTCTGGTCCCATCCCGCAGCCTAGGGGAAGCCCCAAGCCTCTGCAACCTCTCCACCCCCCAGGGCTGTGTGTGGCCTATGACTTTTTTTCCTGTGGGTCAGTGGCCCAGATAGAAAAAAAGGTTCCCCACCTCTGGTCTAAAGATCCCTTTTGGCAGTTTACATGTCCCAAAACCAATAAAACAGAAAAATGTATTAGTTCATGTGAAAACAATATAGTCGTAGATCACCTGGTTTAATTTAAATGTTACTGTGTTGGTGCATCACATATTGTTTCAATAAAATGTGTGAAAGAGATTATGGTGTGGCTATGCAGGTGTTGATATTTATATAGACATGATGAAGTGTCATGAACCGACTACTAAAGCATACTTTCTCACCACAAAAGGTGACCAGCAATAGTATACATAAGAGGCTTTAAAACATCTAAACTTTTAAAGAAAATGCTTTGAGGCATGCTTTATTTTGTTATGCTTGAGATTTACACTAGTGTACTTGATTTCCTTTTTTTGCAGCACTAAATAGCTTATTGTTACTGATTTGGGGTAAGTTATACATCTCAAAACTCAGGATTTTTTATTTCTCTTTGGAAAAAGTGTGAGGTAGACTTTGCAGCTCTCTGACTACTTCAGTTTCAGTGGTTAAAGCACTGGAAAACTTGGTTTCTATTCCTGGTTGTGCCACAGACTTCCACATGACCTTGGCAAAGATGCTTAGACCACATTCTTCAAATTCTAGTGCCTAAAGCTAGACACTTAAAGCCATACTTCAGCACCTGAAGAAATGGCCTGAATTTCACAGGGACAGAGTACTTACATCTCCCATTAAACTTAGTTTTATTTCAGTACCTCTTAAAATCAGGCTACTTATTTAGGTGTTTAATTTTAAGGAGGCAGGTTTGCAAAGTAGACTCAGAAAGATTAAGGCTATGTGGTGTCTGAGTGTAATTAACATTTGTAAAAAAAATGTTGGCCTAGAACCCCTTCTGCAGTAAAATCCACTGGAGATCTCTATGAAATTACCTTGTAATATCAGGAGCAGGTTTGTGACATCCCCCCCCCATCCCAAAGGATTAAGCTGCAGACTCCAAACCTGGCAAATTTTCAGGGATCCACAAGAAGTGGGCTGTAGTCCACGAAAGCTTATGCTCTAATACATTTGTTAGTCTCTAAGGTGCCACAAGTACTCCTGTTCTTTTTGCGGATACAGACTAACATGGCTGCTACTCTGAAACCTGTCACAAGGTTCTAGCGTTCTGTAGGAGACCCAGGGGCATCCTCATGGAAGTTCTTTGCCTCTGGCACCCTGCAGCTTCCACCCTGGTGAAGCGCTGCTGAGAACTGTGCTTGACATGGCTGCCCATGAGATCTCTAAGGGGAGATAAGCAGATGAAATACAGTCTGAGTTTGTATTATTTCTTCTAATAATGTGCATCCTTTTCTCCCTCCCCCAATCCTATTTAGCCTCCACTCTCCCCCAGCATAGACTGCTTGAAAAGGCCTCTATAAGGCTCAATGAGGTAGTGCTGCAGAGGCAGCTGAGGCCTTTCATGTACAGCTGTCCCCCAGCCTGTACATGGAGGGTCTCATTGATTACTGTGAAATGCAAAGTTGGCTATTGATAAATACCTATTTAGTCTGTAAAATACCCTTGGGTTACAATTCTTCTAGGGTGAAGTGAAGCTGTACTCTTTACAAGTACTATCTTCAGTAAACAAGTTTAATGATGAAGTGATGTGTGTTTTTAAACTTTTCTTAAAATAGTTTTTTAAAATTTAGTACAACAAGAATAATATCTAGATCTTTAAGTTACAGTGGAAGTCATATTTACAGTTTAATACACCAACCCCAGTTCACATTCTGGTTTATCAGAGTACTTGAGGGAAAAAGCATACTTAACACTTGTTGATCATCTAGCTCTTTTTGAGCATAATAAAACATGTATAGAGTTGAGAGACTGTTCTGTAGGTTAGACAGGATACTTAAGAATTCTGGGGGACAAGGGGGTAAGTAATAACAGATATTGTCTAGTTAACCCTTACAGACATGTCTGTCCATTGAATTGGGGTGGGGAGAAAAAGCCTTGAGGGCATCTATTGCTATTCAGTTGGTAACTTCACTACTCTACATTTTTTCTAGAAAACAGGATAGCTTATTTAAACAATCCAACTGTCACAGGGCAAGCACACCCATCCCCTTCTGGGGCAGGGTGAGAGTTATTTCCCCACAGCTGAATCTTGGCAATCACCTTTGTCTTGGTACAGTGTGGCCTAGGGATAAGTCAATATAACTGCCCTCTCTCAGGGCTGTGTGGCCTAGTGGCTAGTCAGGGGAGTTGGCCACCACCTCGGGGTGGGACCCAGGCCCTCCCTGTTCCACCAGGTCCCAGCTCAGGGCCCTGGCAGTGGCAAGTGTGCTCACTACTGGGTCAGCAGGGGACTCCATCCAAAACACACTGACATCACCCAACACAATGACTAGTGCACTGTGCTACTTCCTACCCTGTCCTTGGTGCAGTGGTCCTGGCATCTCCAAGTTCTTTGGGCTCTTTAGCCTGTGTGGCTCCCAGCAGCTCCATTACTCCTTCAGCATCTGCAGGAGCTTGAACATTCACCTGGGTCTCAGCATGTCCCAGTCTGGAGGGAGCTCACAGCATACATCCTCCCTCCTCATCAGTCCACCCTGAATGAGCTGGGCTGCTCCCTTTTATACCTGGTCTCCAGCGGGAACATGACCTGAAGGGCCAAGGGGGCGTGCCCTCTTTGGCCCAAAGGGTGGAGTTAACCCTGGCAGTACCAGTGCAGGGCAAGCATGCCCCGCCACACCAACAAATACTTCATACAGGTCATACACAAAAAAGCTGTGTTAAAAGTTATTTAAGTTGCAAAGTCGATAGTTAAGCACTTTGAAAATTAGGAAATACCAGAGCTGAGATTGCACAAGCAATCTGTATTCAACCCCCCATACGCCCCAGTGTGTGCTTTATGGCAGTGCTTCTCAAAGCTGGTCTGCTGCTTGTTCAGGGAAAGTCCCTGGTGGTCCGGGACGGTTTGTTTACTTGCCATGTCCGCAGGTTCAGCCAATTGCGGCTCCCACTGGCCGCGGTTTGCTGCTCCAGGCCAATGGGGGTTGCGGGAAGGGTGGCCAGCACATCCCTCAGCCAGCGCCGCTTCCTGCAGCCCCCATTGGCCTGGAGCAGCAAACCGCGGCCAGTGGGAGCTGCGATCGGCCGAACCTGTGGACGCGGCAGGTAAACAAACTGGCCCAGACCACCAGGGGCTTTCCCTGAACAAGCGGGGGACCGGCTTTGAGGAGCACTGCTTTATGGTACTGTCTCTAATTATATGATCATGTACTATTTTTTTTTGCACAGGACACTAACCTCATTCTCTACACTGCCTAGGCGGTACGTGAGAGAAGATGCAGCTGTTCAGTATTTTTATCTTCATTAAATTAGTAACTCCTACCTTATTTACTGCATATCATCCAAAGTCTGCAATGCATTATTCATTTCGTCTCGGCCTTTTCTATGGTGCTTATTAATGTAGTATTTAAGTGGATCACAAATACTGATGAATTCATCTCTGTATCATCCCCATTTTACACATGGGGAAACTCAGAAAGAAACATGTCTGAGGCCACACACTGAATCAGTAGAGAGCCAGGGTTCGAATGCAAGACCCTCTGTCTCCAAACCGTGTACTTGTTTCTCCAGACCATGCTGCCTTACTGTCAGAGAGGTGCTTCCATTGACTTCAGTTGCAGTTGTGACTGCTCAGCACTTCTGTATATCAGACCCCAGGTGAGAGAAACACAATCAGGGACTGACTACCTATGAACAGTTCAGGCTGTATAAATTGCAAAACAGCACATAGAGTTCCTGTTCCAGAGCCAGCATAGAACTGAGTTCTCCTGACCGACGTTCATTTGCTTTAACCACGGGACCATTCTTTCCCCCCCTCCCATTGTCTCTAGCCTCATTTTCTACACACTTCTTCCAACTTCTGCAACAAAGGAAGAGGATCCTACAAACTTTCTCATTCACTTCATAACCCTGATTGAATTGTACAGTGTACATTCATCCTGTACACTCAATAAGTCAGGGGTCCCTTGGAAAAATAGTACGTGATCATGTAATTGAAGATTGTCATAATGCATACACAAGGGGAATGAATTAAGTTGCATGTGCAATTTTATTTCCTAACTTTTGAATGCTTGGCTTTGCAACCTAAATAACATTCTTATCTCTTTTTTCAATGGAAAAAGATTTTAAAAAATTCTGTTGTGAGCAACTGTATGACCTGTGCCATCGTGTATCACTGGTAGGGTTTAACACTGAACCTTCAGCATTGCAGCACAGGGTGAGCTACAGGAATGATTATACATGGGTTGGAAGCAGGAGAAAGCTGTTTCTCTGAAGTAGGAGGAAGGGCCACTGTGGCAATGTGCTTGTTGCAAGAGGTGGCCGGGGGGAGCCCAGTCCAGACGTCTTTCTCTCTTCTTTACCCTGTGTGTGTGTGTGTGGTGATGGTGGTGATGAGCTCTTTATCTATGTGGTGCCCGCACAGGGGCAGAGATGGGTGGGTGGGGCCATGCCCTGTGTCCATAAGGGGAGGCAGGACCCAGTCTAGTGCTCTCTCTCCCCCTTTCTTCTTCACTCTGGGAGGTGGGGGGGAAAACTCTGTGCCTAGATGGTGGCCCCAGAAGAGGGATGGTCACTGGGGACAGGATTTGTTGAGGGGAGCCCAACAGGCCATCTCTTCTTCCCTCTCTTGGGGAAGTTGTTTGCTCCTGGGGTTCCCAGTGCAGTATCAGCTGGCGCTACTGCTTCTGTGGCAATGTAGACCTGGTTTTAGACTGGAATATTCACGTTCAACTATTATTTTGCTATGCTGCCAAAATCGTGCTGACTATGCAAACAGCAGAAGGGAAATTGCAGTTTTTAAAAAATTATTTTTCAGCCAAATTTTAACAGAATTCCCTGAGATAAAGAAAAGGCATTTCTCTAGCACCAAGACTTTTTCTTCCTGATGAATGTCAAAAGACATCTGCAAACGATGGAGGTGTTAAAACATCCCTAAAAAAGTCAAATGTTTCCTAATGAAAACTATTAGGCAACTGAAATATAGAACTTGCTACCGGATTCCTTATAATTTAGGATCATGATCCTCATTGGAAGCACGATGGGACTTTATAATACATTTTGCATAAAGAATAACATTTGCTTCATTGTTGACCCCATATTAGTGGAAAGAGATTTTATTTTCTCATAACTCTTTGATTCACATTCCATAAACTTTGGCTTCTGCTTAATCCAGAAGTTGTTTTGAAGGTGTCTGCTTCACAGCAGTTGTACACTTTCTCCTACTACCTACTCCACAAATTATGGTGTACAGAATGCCTACCTCCATTGTTCTGATTGCAAATAGTTTCTGAATTTCATTGAGTTTTTTACATGTTTTGGGTAATGGGGATTTCAGTCTGGGAAGAAAAGAATTCTGTTTCAGTTTTGAAGAGATCTTGTTGCTCCTATGCAATGCATAAGTGATCTGTGTCTCCTACTCATGATGTCCAAGGTTACAATAAGGGTACGGCCAGCTTTTCATGTGTTGTAAGTATCTATGAAATGATACCTTCTGTTTTCTAATATTAAAAAAGTTAAAGAAGTTTTTGTAACTAATGTGTTAAGTATGATTCTGGCAGACCAAGTGCCAGCTCATGCCAAGGTCCCTTGGCCTCATCAGAACATTGACAAATGCATAGCTGGAAACCAGTCTGGCTCATTTGTGTGTTAGCATTGTTAAAATAGATGTTAAATTTCTAAGAATGTGTTCAGACTTTATGAAGTGCTTGTAGGATGCGGCATGTAGTAATCACACTTATAACATCTGTACCCCATGTTATAAGACTATATTGAGTGTTTGCATTGTAAACCTCTGTAATTGTATAAGTCATCAAACAGGAAAGGAGCATTAATTAATTAATGTAAAATTCTGGCTTTCTACCGAAGGGGTTAGGTCCTGCCCACCAAAATCGAATGAGCCATTGTGAAACATCAAAAAAACAAAGGCTTTATTAACAGCTCTCCCCCCACACCCATTAAGAGGAGACATACCCGTGGACTCCTCCCATCAGCATGAACTCTGGGGGAAGGGAATAAAAATCCCTGACAAGAAGAAACTGGATCTCTATGTTGCTTGGACTTTGAAAGGGCAAGTTTTCTGTGCGTAAGCAAGGGATCCCCAGCTGTTTAGTTTGGGTTAATCCTTGAAGACACACACAGCTTTCATATTCCAGACGCTTCTATCACTTTTTGAAACTTAAATCTGTAATTAATTTGTGTGCTATAAACTTGTAAATAATGCTCTTATTTCTTTTTTTTAGTCAATAAATCTTTAGTTAATTTATAATAGGATTGGCTGCAGGTGTTTGGTATAGGATCTAAGGTTCAATTGACCTGGGATAAGTGACTGGTCCTTTGGAACTGGGGGTAAGGTGAATACTCTTGAGATTATTATTTTTTTATTTTATTTTATTTTTTTAGTGCACGGGACTGTCTGTCAAAAAGGCAAACTTGCCTGGGTGACAAGTAGGGTTGCTAGGCATCTGGTTTTCGACCGGAACATCTGGTCAAAAAGGGATCCTGGTGGCTCCAGTCAGCACTGCTGATCGGGCCACTAAAAGTTCAGTTGCGGTGCAGACAGGCTCCCTACCCAGCTCTGCCTGGCTCCCGGAAGCGGTGACATGTCCCTCTGGCTTCTAGCTGCAGAGGTGGCCAGGGAGGCTCTGCGTGCTGCCCCGTCCTGAGCGCCAGCTGTACAGCTCCCATTGGCCGGGAACGTGGCCAATAGGAGCTTTGGGGGTGGTGCCTGCAGCCGGGGGCAGCACGCAGAGCCACTTGACCGCCCCTGTGCCTAGGAACCAGAGGGACATGTCGCAGTTTCCGGGAGCTGCCTGCGGTGAGCACCGCCCGGAGCCTGCCCCCTGAACCTCCTCCCCAACCCCCAGCCCTGAACCACCTCCTGCACCCTAAGCCCATCATCCCTGGCCCCACCCCAGAGTCCACACCCCCAGCCCAGAGCATGTACCCCCTCCTACACCCCTGCCCCAGCCTGGAGCCCCCTCCTGCACCCTGAACGCCTCATTTCTGGCCCCACTCCAGAGCCCGCACTCCCAGGCCAGAGCCCAAACCCCCTCCCACGTCCCTGCCACAGCCTGGAGCCCCCTCCCACACTCCAAACTCGGCCCCACCCTCCCCAGCCCAGAGCCCCCTTGTGTACCCCAAATCCCTCATTCCTGGCCCCACTCCAGAGCCCGCACCCCCAGTCGGAGTCTGTACCACATCCCCGGCCACAGCCCAGTGAAAATGAGAGAGTTAGCGAGGGTGTGGGAGAGCAAGTGACTGGGGGGGGGGTGGAGTGAGTGGGGGGCAGGGCCTCTGAGAAGAGGTGGGGCAGTGGCATGGCTGCGGGGAAGGGGATGGGGCAAGGGTGTTCGGTTTTCTGCAAATAGAAAGTTGTCAACCCTAGTGGCAAGATAGATGGGAGTAGCCAAGGGGACTGTCTGTGACTCCATGTTAAGACTGTTAACAGTGCTTGAGGAGTTCACACTTGATACGTGAATGGTGAAATCTAAGTATAGAATTCACTTCCAGTTTGGGGTTTGTGGCCTGCTTCTTAACAGACTGCCCTGAGGTTGGTTCTCACTCTCCTGAGCCACTCCAGACAGCTTAGACACCAGTATAGTCTTGGCAGGATTCACATGCCACAGGTCAGCTGGGTTTATAGCTCGTACCCCAGCGCTATTAGAAGCTTAAATTTGATATTGAGAGTTTTTAAAGGCTAAAGAATAGACTCAATGAGTGATTCACAGTCATATGATGGTCTTGACAGAAAAGACCATGAAAATTTATGCAAGGAGAGGGGACTATCCCTATAACGGGGTGTACCTACCCACACTGGTTCAGCAGGGGTTAATTACACTCTGTGGGCTGAGGAGGCCAGGCCCCCTTGTCCCTGCTGGGCATACTCCAGCTGGAACCAGGATATAAAAGGGAGCAGCTCAGCCCAGTCGGGGCTGAAGATTGTCATATATGGCTTGGAGGGTCAGTAAGATTGCCTCCCCCGTTCTATACAAACAGTCTCTATACAGAACTTTGAAAGGAGTCAGGCGTCTCAGAAATATGACAGGCCTGCTAAAGAAAGATCTTTTGACATAGATGATTTGGTGTTAGTGTTGATTCCAGAGAAGAAGAACAAAATGCAAGACTTTTGGGAAGGACCTCTTGAGATGATAGAGGGAATTAAGTCACTTATGACAGTGGTTCTCAAAGCTAGTCCGCTGCTTATTCATGGAAAGCCCCTGGGGGTCCGGGCTGGTTTGTTTACCTGTCGCGTCCGCAGGTTTGGCCAGTCGCGGCTCCCACTGGCTGCGGTTCGCCAGTCCAGGCCAATGGGGGCTGCGGGAAGGGCGGCGAGCACATCCCTCGGCCCACTCCACTTCCCGCATCCCTCATTGGCCTGGAGTGGCGAACCACGGCCAGTGGGAGCTGCGATTGGCCGACTTGCAGATGCGGCAGGTAAACAAACTGGCCCGGCCCGCCAGGGGCTTTCCCTGAACAAGCGTCAGACTGGCTTTGATAACCACTGACTTATGATATAAGGAAACCCCCGTGGCAGGAGAGGAGGGCAAACAGATAATATGAACATATTGAAATGCATGGCAGGGTAGGCTGAAGTACCCAAGAGGACTGTCTGTCACTCTATGGTAAGGCAGTTATAGTGCTTGAGGAGTTCGTATTAGATACTTGGTGACATCTAAGTATAAAACACACAACCAGTTTGGGGTTTGTGCTCCACTTCTTCACAGTCTGCCCTGAGTTTGGTTCTTGTGCTCCTGAGCCACTCCAGACAGCTTGACAATAAAATTCATCCTTTCAGGATGTCAAGAAAGCCAAGAATCTGATTTCTTCCCTCCCCTCCCCCTCGTTCCCTGCTGCATTTCTTCCACTGAACAAAAATTCCTCATCAAAATCTATTACAAGATTTTGTCTCCCAGGTTATCTCCTGAACAGCTGCTCTTCGCTTAGCTTTATGTTCTAAATCTCCAGTCATCTTTTCCAGATTGCCCCATTTCACTGCAAGTCCCTTATTTTTTTTCTTCAAATGAAGATAATTTATCCAGCGTTCCAAAGCTAGCTTCCTAAGACTAGGCATCTTAGGGAGGGAAGACACGTGAGGCACAAGATGGTGGATCAGGTGCATGTATTAAAGAAGTTTGATTTATCATATTTACTTTTTGCTATTGGGCACTGCAGCAGTTATATTCTTCGTCTGTCCTCAGAAACCAGTCATCCTGCTCTTACCTCCTTATCAGCTGTTGCTGGACATGCGCCATCCCTTTCCTATCATAAAAAAACTCAGGTAGAATGATTTTTGTACATTAGTTTTAAAACATAAACATCCATACAATTATTTATTGTAATGCATCATTTTCAGGCTGATATTGCTGAAATTAATGTTCGTTGTAAAAGAATCCCAGGGTTAGGTGCACATCTAAGTAGACATATCTTTGCAGCTGTTAATACGTATTTAAATAGTACTGGAATGGGACTGGAAACAGTGAGGTAAAGAGCCCTACACAAGCTTCCTGGTAAGAAATAGCCTCCAGTGATTTGAAACATTGTTCAATTGTGTCTGCCATAAATTTGAGAATAAGTGTCATATGAGTGATAAAAATGGCATAGACTATTTTTTATACACTCATTACTCACTTACACTCCGCGTTAATTGAAAAAGACAAACCATCTTTATCATCTGACTAAGTTTATGTTTCTTTTCTAATCATATGTCAACAAACCACAATAGATGCAGTATAATGTGGCATATCGTGTAAATCTTAGGTTAATCCTTAAGATTGTTTACTGTAGCTCATTTGGAATCCTGTTGTAAACTGATCTTGATTTGTATTAGTGTGTTTCTTTTCAAGAACTCCTTAATATTTTAGAGCCTGATCTTCAGTCATCTCTAACAGGTGTGGGGTGTGGAGAAGAAAATGTTCCAATCCCCATATGGTGAGATTAGAACTTTGTCCTGAATGTAATTTATTTGAAATGTCCTAGGTGTTTGATTTCAGTTGAGGCAGGGCCGGCTCCAGCATTTCTGCTGCCCCAAGCAAAAGGTCGCGATTGGCGGCGGCAATTGGGGAAGAAGGAAAAAAAAAAAAAAGCCGCGATCGGTGACGGCAGTTCAGCGGCAGGTCCTTCGCTCCTAGAGGGAGTGAGGGACCTGCCGCCCCCGAATTGCCGCTGGTGCCGCCCTCTCCCTTGGCCGCCCCAAGCACCTGCTTGTTAAGCTGGTGCCTGGAGCCGGCCCTGAGTTGAGGAGCTGAGCAATCTAGGTGTGCTTTTGCTCTGTAAATCATCGAAGGGAATTGCTGGTTGTTTGTTTTATCAATAAATTCATTTTATGTTGGTAGTAATATAGAAAGATGGTCTTGCTTATGGTGGTTTAAGATACAACTGGACTGCCCTTAAAAGATTCTATGTGGCAAAAGAAAGGTCTAACTACTTGTCAGCCTATACCAATGCACTGTTTTCAGCTAGCTGTCTTACAGTTGCAAGTCTGTCTTCATTTGTCTTTTGTAACAGCAGGTCCGGCTCCAGGCACCAGCTTACCAAGCAGGTGCTTGGGGCGGCCACTTCAGAGAGGGGCGGCACGTCCAGCTGTTCATCGGCAATTCGGCGGACGGACCCTCACTCCTGCTCGGAGCGAAGGACCTTCTGCCGAATTGCCGCTGCAGATAGCGATTGCGGCTTTTTTGTTTGTTTTGTTTGTTTGGCTGCTTGGGGCGGCCAAAACCCTGAAGCTGGCCCTGTGTAACAGATATTTTGTTGCTGTATAAATACAAATGTAAATCAAAACATGACAAGTAGCATGTTCAATATGATCCAATATTTAATTAGCAAACTCTGGGAAGAAATTTTCCAAACCATCCAGTGGTCTTCCTTTTGATGGAAAAGAGCAAATATTGCATGCATTGCCAATTGTGATTTATAGCATAAATGGACAGGCAGCTAATATGGAGATATACCTAACTCATAGAGCTGGAAGGGACCCTGAAAGGTTATTGAGTCCAGCCCCCTGCCTTCACTAGCAGGACGAAGTACTGATTTTTGCCCCAGATCCCTAAGTGGCCTTCTCAAGGATTGGGCTCACAACCTGGGGTTTAGCAGGCCAATGCTCAAACCTCTGAGCTATCCCTCCCCACTCCAGAGGTTGTTGCCTGGTAGGGAATAGGTCTAAAGACAATTTATCAGTAGATTTCTGTGCAAATTCTGAAGTCAGTTTGGTTAATTGCTTCCTAAAACTAGACCTAGTACTGCTAAGAGATACTGTGGCTGTCCATTTGAAGCTGGTCATACTTCCAAAGTATATCTCCTATAATATGTTTACTTCAAGTATAGCAGATATTTACTCGATTTAGTAATATGCAATGCAAACAGCTATGTTGGGTTTGAAATGATTGATAAAATGCTGTATCATTGCAGAGCTGAAAGCTAGGTTGCAGAAGCATGTTCAGATGGCCAAACATTTTTTATTTGTAATTTTTTATATTTTCCCGTTTGTATAGTTTTCTTAGCTGAATCCTGAAAAACCTTATTTGAGTAGCCTTCATGCACAAGAATAGTGCTGTTGCCTTCATAAAACTCCTCAGCATAAGACATTGACCACTCACAAGAATGAAGTTCTGAGGGTTTGGGCCTTCTGTTTGTATTCTGCCACCAGAAACTGGAAAATTCCCAAAGTTGTCTGCGTAGATCCACTGAAATACTGTGATGCCTAAGTCCTTGCTGTATGTTTATATTGATAATTGCAAACCAAAATAACTCTGACAAACATTTCTACACAAAGGATAAATATAAAATATAAACAAAATAAAAATGTCTGTTAAAATTTTGATTGGTTATACCTAATGGCAATCAAGTTTTAGACTAAATAAACCATTTGATTAATTACCAGTGAGTTAGTACCATATTTTAGTCCCCTGTCCTTTTTCTGTCAGTTTGTAGTCTTTTTTGACAGCAATTTGTGAATCAGATCTTATCAGTTAGATCTTTCAGTTCTGCATCTACCATTCATTTCAGCATGCAAATAATTTGTCTCTAGAGTACTTCAGACAAGGTTAAGATAATTAAATATAAACAGTAGCAAAACAAACACTGTTATTAAAATTAATTATTTCAGGGCTTGTATGTTAACTTTTTTTAGATAACTTGGTGTGGAATAGTTTCTCCATGTCTATTCATCTTTGTAATTATAGTGCTAAATATAAACTGTCAGCAGAGGAACTCTGGCTCTTTTTGCTGCAGAAATATGGATTATATAGCATGTGCATACTTCTTGCCCTCTAGTGTGTCAGTGTGTGATAGAAGCAATCAAAATGTGTGAGAATAATGACTGAAAAGGGCAACAGCTATGTTTTGTTCCATGTCTCACTGTAACTGACAAATTATAATTGTTTTACTATAAAACCTGTTTTAAGAGGCGTTCTCACTGTTTGAATTAAACTGGTTGTTTTAAAAAGAAAGATGGATAAACAGAAATGCCTTCATGTACAACCACAAGGAACTCCCACATGTGTCAACAGCAGGGTTTGAATCCAGAACCTTCAGGTTCTCACCACAAACCTCTAATTAGGATTGCCAACTTTCTAATTGCACAAACACCCTAGCCTCGCCCCTTCCCCGGGGCCCTGCCCCCCACTAACTACATTCCCCCTCCCTTGGTGGCTCGCTCTCCCCCACCCTCACTCGCTTTCACTGGGCAGGGATTGGGGTGCGGGAAGGGAGTGAGGGGTCTGTATGGGGGTTTGGGCTCTGGGGTGGGGCTGGGGATGAAAGGTTTGGGGTGCAGGAGGGGGCATCAGGCTGGGGAGTGCGGCAGAGGGTTTCAGTGTATGGGAGGGGGCTCTGGGCTGGGGCAGGAGAGGGTGAGGGCTCCGTCTGGGGGTATGGGCTCTGGAGTGGGGCTGGGGCTGAGGGGTTCAGGGTGTGGGAGGGCGCTGCGGGTCGAGGTGCAGAGGGGGTGAGGACTCTGTCTGGGGGTGTGGGCCTTGGGGTGTGGCCAGGGATGAGGGGTTTGGGGTGCAGGAGGGGGCTCTGGACTTGCGGCTGGGGTGCGGGCTTACCTCTGGCGGTTCCCGGTCAGCAGTGCAGCAGGGGGGCTAAGGCAGGCTTCCTGCTGGTCCTGGCTCTGTGCTTTGCCCCGGAAGTGGCCAGCAGGTTCGCTCCAAGGTGGAGGTGCGGCAGGTGGCCGTGGTTCCCGGCCAATGGGAGTGTGGCGCCAGTGCTCGGGGCGGGGGCAGCACACGAAGCCGTGGCCCCCCCCACCTAGGAGCCGCAGCTGCTGGCCACTTCCGGGGCGCAGCGCGGAGCCAGGATAGGTAGGGACTAGCCTGCCTTAGCTCCACAGCATCGCCAACCAGACTTTTAACGGTCCAGTCCGCGGTGCTGACCAGAGCCACCAGGGTCCCTTTTTGACCAGGTGCTCCTGTTGAAAACCAGACACCTGGTCACCCCACCTCTAATGCTTGAGTTAAAGATATCCTTTGAGTGGACCAGATTTTTGAGGGATGTGGTGCATACTTTACCAGTGGATTACACAGCTGTTTTCCTCGCAGCAGTAGAATGTTGGGGGTCAGGATTTCAGGAATCTATTCCTGCCCTTGGGAAGGGAGAATGAACTAGTGGTTAGAGTAGCAGTTAAACGCATTGGCTCATTCAGTCCAAGAAGCAATATGGCTAAGCGGGTGAGACTTGTATCTGTCATATTAGAGATCTGACTTCTATTCTCAGTTCCAACGCAAATGATCTCGAGCAAAACATCTCTGTTAGGTTTATTATGGAATGGGGGAATCAGAGGGTGCTCTGGCTAGCTGGGCCTAATGTGCTGCCTAGGCCTATGAGGAGAGGGGCTGGAGCTTTGCCTAGGGTGGCAGATTGTATTGAATGGCCTGTGGGGAGAATGATACTTGCTTACCTCCTAAATGTAGGGGTATGAGGCCCTGTTCAGTAATAAAGACTATGAAGTGCAAAGAAATACAAACAGCAGTGACTAGAAGAGATGAGCTTAGATTTCAGGGCTTCCTGGATCCCAGCCCAGAGCACTTTACTCTAGGCTACACAGGTGTTCTGCAGGGGACTCTATTTTTTGTGTCTGCATCGCATTGCCTGTCTTTGTGGAGCTGTGCAACAAAGGAAGATTTGACCAAAATGCAGAACATTCTACATAATCATGAGAGAGACAAGGTGGGTGAGGTAATACCATTTATTGGACCAACTTCTGTTGGTGAGAGAGACAAGCTTTTGATCTTACACAGAGCTCTTCTTCTGGTCTGGAGAATGTACTTAGAGTGTCTGAGTGAAATACAAGGTGGAACAGATTGTTTAGCATAAGTAGTTAACTCATAACAGTACTTATACTAAACAATCTGTTCCACCTTGTATTTAGCTGTGACACTGAGTACATTTCCCAGACCTGAAAAAGAGCTCTGTGTTAGCTTGAAAGCTTGTCTCTCTCACCAACAGAATTTGGTCCAATAAAAGATATTACTTTACCCACCTTGTTTCTCTAATATACTGGAACCAACACGGCTACAACACTGGTTGTAATCATGGGTAGCTGAAAAGTCTGAATGTGCGTTAAATTTTTTAATATGCTATAGTGTGATACTGGCATTGAAATTTAGCATGTGTAAGATTTCTGCCTTAGCATCCTAGTAGAAAGAGTTGGAATTTTTGTTTTGCACTTGATAGAGCATTTGTTTGCCAGCTCTGTCCGCAAATATTAACAGCAATACTAAGGAAGACTTGTATTTGTTAGAAACTATAGGATCTTGTGCCAAAATATGGTTTGAGTTGACTCTCTTCTGAAGCTTTTCTGAATGCAACTTGATTTCTCTTCTGTGCATAAGAAGGTGAACAGTGATGTAAGGTGAATAGTATCTACTGTGGTATCTTAGCTTACCTTGAAAGCACACAGGAGGGAGAGAGCTATATTCCTATTGGGAAAGATCTCTCCTCCATGTCACTGCTGTTTTCAATAAACAGCAGCTTTATCACAATTTCATTGACTTTTTGCAAAATCTCACAATGAGAATAGATGGTACATCCATTTCTGCATTGCTTCTATAGTATTTGGAGGTTGCAAGCTTTATTTTCACCTCTGCTTTCACATTCAAAGTTCGTCCAAAAAGGATGCATTATATCCACAGTACAGACATTGGTCCCCAACACAGTTTGGGTGCACTGTATATCCCAAGCCATAAGTAGGGTTGCCAACTTTCTAATTTCTGAAAACTGGACACTACAACAGTAGCACCGGAACCTCCCCCTGCCCTGCCTCTTCCTTGCGGTCCCGTCCCAGCTCACCTCTTCCCTCGAGGCCCCACCCCAATCGCTCATTGCTCTTCCCCTCCCCCATCGCCCCTTCCTCTCATCCTCCCCACCTTCCAAGATGGGCTCCCTCGACTCCCACGAGATGCAGGTAGGAGGCAGCCCTGGCTGATGACCCTGTGCCTCCCACCCACCTGTGGTAACTAGACTTTTAGTGTCAGGTTAGTACATCTGACTGGAAACTGAACAGGTCCCTTTTCGACTGCACTTTCCTGTCGAAAACTGGACTCCTGGCAACCCTAGCCATAAGTGATGTTTGTTGCTCAGTAATTGCAGCACATGTTCTTATCTGCCTGACAGTGACTTGGATGATGGTTTTTTTGCTTGGGTTTGGAATTCAACAAGAAGTAAGGTGGCCTGCAGAGTTTAGTTGGAGGCTGCAAAGGCCTAGTGCTGTAATGAATTAGATGAAGGGTTTAAAGATTAGAATGTAAACATCACTTTCTGTTTAGAAAAGTGACCAGCGACATTGGACTTTTGCATATTGCTATCTAAATAGCACTTCAAAGCTGCTAACTTGTTGAGTAAATATATAAAAGGCAAAGGGTTCACCAAGACCATTTCTTCCCTCCCCTGCACACAGCAGAACCTTTGGGGTTTGATCCTGAGAATTGCTAAACACTTGCTGCTCCTGTTTGAAGTAATTGGCTATTTTGTTGCTGCCTTTAGTGGGAACAGGATCAGGCCCATTGACTTCATGGGAATCTACCTCAGGACAGCATCCCAACTGCCCTTCAGAGCAAGAGAGGCAGGATCCTTGGAGCTTGTGAAAGGGTACAGATTCTAGGGCAAAGTGCTGCCCAAGTTTCTGTGGGTGGCCCTGGAGGATTTGCAACTACATTAACTCAAATTTGTTAGTCTCTAAGGTGCCACTCCTGTTCTTTTTGCGGATACAGACTAACACGGCTGCTACTCTGAAACCTACATTAACTCACTGGCCCTTTGTTTCTGCCCTTGTGCAGAAGGTAGCACTTCTGGAGTGAGACTTCAGCTACTCTAAGGGCTGCTCTGCTACATGTGATTGGGGGGACACTCTCTTCACCTCTGGGTGAAAAGCACTTGTTTAGATCTCCAAAAACCTTACAGAGTCAAGATTTCGCCACATATTGCATGATGATAGCAATCTAATCCAAATCTCCTAAAAATGTTTCGGTAATTTTTTTTTTTTTTTAAATAGAGAATTGCATGGCTACATTTGTTGATGTAGTGGCTAAACTAATTTTTGAAAGCAAGAATTTTTTGGCTTAATTTGTTCTGTTGCAGCACAAAATGCAAAATGGATCATGCTAGTGAAACTTGTCTTCATAATGAAAACTTAAAATAGGCAATTAAATACTCAAGTTAGGGAATTTAAATACAAAGTTGTATTTTAAAATAACTTGAAGTAGAATATTTGCTTTACATTCTGCAACTAACTCCCCTAAATACCAAAAAAGCTCCGATCTTAACCCTGCTTTATGTGAGCCATATAAGGGTATTGAAATAGTGCGTGATCTATCGTATGGGCTAAATTCTTACTTCAGTTACATGCAGACAGTGCTGTTCATTTAAGTGGAGTAGCACGTATGTAAGTGGTATGGAAGAACTTGGCCCTCTTTGTGTATACTGAAAATGTGGTAAATTTTTAACATAGCAAGTGCTGTTTGAATTTAGTAACTTTCAGGTTAGACATATAGGTCAAGTTCTGGTGTGATATAAATAGCTCTTCCATAGCAGCTGTGCTTATGGAAATCTGTGAAATACTAAGCACTAAAACAGTGCTAAGCCTTTTCATTGACACTCTATTATATCCACAGACCACTTATATTATGGCTGTTGGAATACCATGTGAGGTGTTTTTCAGTTTGAATCCTTATGTTGGTTGACCTTTCTATCCCGACAATGTAGTTTGTTACTACATGTAGGTGTTTGGAATGCTTCTAGTGAAATTGCATTGAAAGTCCGGATTATCTAGTCCTGGTGCAATGTCACTGGAACTTTTGAGCACAATCATTCAGGAGTAGGGACTGCATAACGCCCGCTGAAGTGGATGGGAGTTGAACCCAAGGAAGAATGGCAGGATTAGGTCTATTAGGCTGTAGTTAATTCAGCATGCAAATAAAATATTGTAAACTTACTGTTTTTTTTTTTCTCATGCCTTTTTCAATATGAAATAACATACTCATTTTGAAAACAAAAAAGAATAGGGAAATGGATATTAATTTTGAACGATCAAACCTCTTTAGTTGGAGTGGGACAAAATTCTCACACAACCAAAACAATATTGTTTTTAAACAGTTCATTTCTAAATGATGATATCATCAGTTTATCTTTTGCTTTAAGAATAAAAAAAGTATATTGCAGCTCATAACTAGGGCCCTGATTCTGCAAGTGCACAGATGCTGTAAGTACATGAGTAGTTCTGTTGACTTCAATAGGGTTATTCAGTTATGTAACATTAAGTGCCTGTGTAACTGTTTGCAAGAGCGGGCCTTGGATAGCAAGTATTAGCCCAATATGAGGTATAATGGCAACGTATAAACATCTGAAAATTGAATTTATAAGGAACCAGCAACTGATCCATACCGGTAGTGACTTCATCTGGTTCGGCTATAATGTTGTAAATGACTCAGCCACTTTTTGAAATTTAAACTTATAAAATAACATGAATGTAATCTATGCACAAAAGCTGTTTATTCTTTTAGCTTTATACCATAAGTGGTACAATGTATTTGCTATAGCACCAAGGTTTATTTAGTCTTGTGAAATTCTTGCTCATTTAATGATGCCAAATGTCGAAACAGCATTTGCTGTGCTAAGCATAAGTAGAGCAGAGAACAAATTGATCCAGTTTTAGAATTTGAAATATTTCAACCATGTTATACATAGAACAGATAAAATAGGTTTCTTCAGAAGTGATAATATCAGAACAATCCAACATGGGGATATTTATCTTCAGAAGATTATCACTTTTTCCCTTATAACGTGTAACCTTTTTTTTTTTTCATGGTCTAGATGTTGACACATTTATATCTGATACCCTCAAAGGAGAAAATTTATCCAAGAGAGCAAAGGAAAAAAAGGATGCTCTTATTAAGAAGATAAAAGAGGTCAAGGCTAAGTAAGTCATCTTTACTGTTTTAATTTATTAGTAAATGCTTGTTGCTCTTTTGATAACTACTCTGTTTTAACAAGGAGTTTTATATGGCTACTTTGCAAAGGGATCTACATGGGTGAATTGAATTGAATCCCCATAGGATTCAATCTATTTCAGTCGGGAATGGGGGCAGAAGGTGTCTGCCTGTGTGGATTCCTTTGTGGGATCAGGGCTTTGGTTCTTGGGCCAGTGCCTATCATCTTCTGACTAATGAGTTCTTTAAAACATAAAAACAGTAATATTGGAAGAACTTGTCCAGGATGCTTGCTGCAGTTGCATGATTATTTTCATTGGGCCAGATTCTCAGCTGATGTAAACTGGCATAACTCTGTCCACTGACTTCAACATCTGTTTGTTTTAACCTATTCTTTCATTAGCCTTGTTCATGCTAGGAAATTTAACCACTGCTGAAAATAGTTTTAAGCAACAAGTTCCTTTAAACTGATATTGAAAACTGTTAAGTGCAGCATAGGTCAGACAAAGCTGTCTTCTTAATGTTGTTTCAGGGAGTATATTTGACTTAGTTCCACCCTCTAACTTCAGTCAAACTACAGAGTGAAGAGGATTTGGCATATTGGAAAAAAAATCTGTTCTGCAGTATGTTGTATCTTAAATTACGATATGTTCTGGCACTTGTTATTCTTCTCCTCTTCAGCCTCTCCACAGCTTTTTTTCACAGTTATTGCTCCTTCCTTCTTGATATTCATCCTTGGCTCTCATGTCACACTCCTTTACAAATGTCAGTGATAGTGTAACTGAGTGGTGACAGTATACTCAGTGCTATTCTAATGAGGAAGATGTAGAACCGGCCCCTAAATGTTTCTAATCTAAAGGTTCTTCTACCTCTCTGTTCATTTAATGTTTCTTTTGGTAGGTGGTCCTCCTCCCCTCTCCTACTTTCCATGGGGGTCCCCCAGGGCTCTGTCCTAGATTCTGGCCCTTATTTCTCCACAACTCATTCCTGGATGATTTCATTAGCTGTCATTTCTAGAGATGACTTTCCACTCCTGACTTGTTTCCTCCCATTCAGTCCTACATCTCTACCCCTCTCTGTCTTCTCCTGAGTGTCTTATCATGAACTGAAACTCAGCTTGCTGAAACTGAACTCCTTTGGTGAAATCCTGACCCCAATTACAGTAAACAGGAGCTTTGCAACTGACTTCAGTGGGGCCAAGATTTCAGCCCTTATCTTTATTTCCAAATTATCCCATTTCCATCTTTATCACTGCTAACGCCACCCATCTTATTATCACCCATGCCCCAAAATGTGCATCTGCTAGAGTCACCTTTGATTTCTCCAACCAGGCTGTGTCCAAACATTGCTATTTTCTACACAATGTTTCTTAGATCTAGTCTTTTATCTCTGCTTGCATTTCTAAGTCTCTCACACAGAGGGCCTCCTGGATTCTCATTTTCATTGCTTTTAACCATCGGCTCAATGGGTTTCCTGACACTTGCACCACCCCTTCTGGTCCATACAAAGTGCAGCTGTTAAGATAATCTTACTTGCCAGTCATTCTGATCAGCTCCCCTTTTTACACCTACTCAAATAAATTCAAGCTTCCTGAGATTTCAGTTAAAGCCATACATAACAATGACCTTTCCTTATTTATTTACCTTGCATCTTATTGTGTCGCTGCACCCTGCAACTGTTTTGTTCACGTATGTTGCAAGGATCGTAGCTTTGGGGGACATGGCAATCCATGTAGTTTTCACAACAGCAAGTAGTATCACTCAGTATAAGAGGTATAGTAGTATCATTCCATATAAGAGTTGTGGAGTAAATTTTATTAAGCCTTGCTTTATTGTGAATATGTATTCACAATATGTGACTATGTATTCAAAGAGCTATTATATTTAAACGCATATCAACATCTTAATTAACAAGTATCTTCTGTATATCTATTTTGTTTTTCATATGCTGCTAAAATATTCAAGTCACATTGTGTTCATTATAAAACATGTAAAAAGATTGTAATATGTAACTTCTGATAAATGGCTTTCATTTATATAGAGATCTTAAAATATGATATTAATTTTTGGGAAGGTAATGGAAAAGTAAACGTTATGTCATATGTTCACCATTTTAATTAAGCTATTTGAGCAAATGTGTTAGAATCTTTTTTTAAGTATTTTTATTATTACACCTGAATCCGTTTTTAAGTAGCATTTTTTATTTGTCACTATTCCATGAAATTTCTTTAAAATGTTTGATAATCATGCTCAAAAATTCAAAAACACTGGAAGAAGAACTGATTAAATGTTTTAATAAAGGTGAAAATTTGCAATATAAATTTGCAGCAGCAGTACTCATAGCTCAAAACTGTTATTTGGAAACTAATAATTTTTCTGTATTTGGGTTTGTCACAACCTGAGACTTTCCAAATGCATATTGCTTCATGTTGTCTTTCTTTTCTCCCTCCCCTGCAGTTACCCTCAAGATTTCCAGGATAAAGGTAAATGTAAAATATTTTATTTCACTGTGGTATGACTTAAATACTTTGCTCATTGACAGACTCTCAATTGAATAAACATACTGTACATGTGTTTAAAAGCATAACATTCAGAGGTTCAGCTTGTGCATTTATTGACTTTCAAGGATGAGGATGCTAGCTCCCCCTACTGAGCAAAAAAAATTAAAAGCTTCAAAAATCTCCTGTGTGCTTCAAAATTTGTGTGCTAAAACCTCACTCATTGAATAACTTGGTTATATTTACTTCATGAATACACCATAGGAGAAAGTTCACTAATAAAGGGGTCTTGTTTAGAAATGTAGCTGGAAGTTTATATAAATTGAATGTCTTAAATATAGATTACTTAATAAAGTAATAAATAACAAAAACTCAGTATTGTCTAAAACTATACAATTAATGTTTTGTCATAGAAAGTGTATTAAAGCAGTCTACTTTGGCAGTAAGGAACATTAATAGTGATAATTTATTTAAGACCTTTTTTGTGAAGGAGAGATACTAAAGTCTTCTCTTCAACAGTGATATCTTTTACTTTTTAATAGGTTGATTTTAATGACTATATGATATTTATTGGCTTTTGCTCCACCCTGAATGAATATGTTCATAGTGTAGCAGGAAATCAGACCTTTAGCACAGGAGAACAAGATTTAGAGTGCTAGTAATGAAAACTGAAGTTTGTGTTCTGTATTGTCTTCTTGAGGAGTAAACAAAGCGGCACAGTGCAGCTAGAAAGAGAAAAGATTGAAGAGTTGTTGCTACAGTGTTCTGTTCTGTAACTAAACCTGGAATGGCCCTTATTTCCATGATGCTAATTCATGAGGTCATGACCTGTAGCCTGTGGATGCTGGTATGAGGGTCACAGTGTGAGGTCAAAAAAGCTTATGCGAAGTTGCACTCTTTGCAGAAAGTCGAACCCTGGTACCTTCTATCTGTAGACAGGAGATACCAGTGTATAACTAATATTAGTGCTAGCTGATAACGTGAGAGTGTACTGACACTTTCTATGAACCAGCTTTTCAGCTAGGAAAAGCTAAAGCAAAATACAGTTAAAATCAGACTATAGATTTTTTTTTTAAATAACTTGAATGAATTAAATATATATCTATATCTTTCATTTTCCATTTTAACAATGGCGGTTCTTAACTTTCTGGAATCAATTGGGTTTGGCAAAATCAAAATAAAAAGTTTACACTTACAATTTTTTTAAATTAAATTACCCCACTTTATATTATATCTTAGTCCTTCCACTCAAGTTAAAATCACATTTTGTTCATCTTCATCAGAAGTAAATGGAAAAGGATAAAATAAATTCAAAAGTTGTATTTTTATTAAGAAAATGTCTTAGCTTTAATTTGAAATTAGGTGGGTTCACTGTTCAATTTAAAATGTATCTGATTTTTGTAAAGTGTATTTTACATTTTAAAGTATTTGTTGTAGTGTATGTACAGTAATGTGTAACTTCCAAATTTGTATATAACAACCAGAAGGTTTCAAAATGATTTAGGTAGGCTCACAGATAAACATGTGAGCTGGTTACAAAGACCAGAGCTCCTATTTATTGCAGTTTATTTAAAACCAAGTTGAAGAAAACTTCTTATAGCATATCGGCTCTTCCAACTGTTAAAGACTTAATTGATCTGGTTGGTAGTGCATTTTTTTTTCTCCTCAACTAATTTTGAGAGGAGGTTTCTTTAGCTCTAGAAGAAGATATAACTTGCAGAATTCAGCGTGCAGTGGTTGCCATATTCTTATGACCTGCTCCGATTTCAGTGATGAGTTTATTTGATATGCTTTGTTGAAAGTACATACAACCTTTAAGAAGAACAGCATTGCCTTGAGCACTCTTAATCCCCATGGAGCGTCTAGAACTGCATGTGGTATAACTTGTAAATTTTGACATTGTTTAGTTTTCTTTCAATGTAACTAAAATGAAAGGACACGAAAATGTATGTTGGTGAGTTCTACAAATGGGGCCAAACTTTGAAAATGTTATCTACATAGAAAATCTAGACGCATTCATGAGCATGGATATACAAAGTGAAAATATCACTTAATTCTCATCCATGAGTTATTACCTAATTTTACATTGGCTCTTACAGTTAGGATATAATGCTAATTGTGAACAGGTAGAATCCCTATCCTGCCCTCAAGACAATACATACATACTGGATTAATGTCCAAAACACTCTCCCTTTCTTAGAATTTTTCTTTATTCTTTACTTAATAAACAATAGGATAAGGAGGGAGCTTAGGCTGAGTTTTGTTTGTTCCTAGGGTTTTCCTGTAGGACCTCTGAGGTGTTTTGTTTTTTTTTATTATTGACTCTTGTTGTGCTTCAGCCCTTTAGAACTGTAGATGCATCAAAAAGTGGGTATAAATACACTCAATCTAAATTGTTCTAAATTTTCCAACAGAGAGATCTCCTGAAAGATTAGTGATTACATGAATTTTTAGTGAGGCTTATACAGAGACTAGTTTTTGGTTCTAAGGAGATAGGAGCCTGGACTTTGTTGAAGATTGAGAGTTATTACAGTTTTTGGCGTTTCTATCTATGTTTGAGATTAATTGAATCAATATTTTGGCTGCCAAAATGTTTAGCCAAAAGAGCTTTGTTTTTAACTCATGCTAAAAATAGTGCTAAAGTTGGCAGAAGCACGATTGAAAGTACTGTGGACCCTAGATACCATACTTGTGCTGTTACGTGCTGAGATACGGTTCCTGCTCTCTGTAATGACCGGGCTGAGAGCTGCTGCTTTTTATTGAGGCAGTGTTTCTGTTTTGTGATTCTGCATAAGCTGCCATCCGGAGACGGTAGCAGAGGCTTCTGGGGCTAGAAAAGACAGAGGCATTGGCTTACCGTTAGGAGTAGCACAACAACAGCTACTGAACGATATCACGTGGATGTGGAAGTATGGACCTAGCTGATGCTGTATTTAATGGCAGATGATCTCTATGCAGACCACCACTTCTGGGCCAGGAATGCAAATGCACACTGGTGGTAGCGAATTATGATGGAAATATGGGGTGACTGGCAGTGGGCCCAGGACTTTTGCATTAAAACATATGCATTCATGGAACTGTGTGAGGAGCTTGCCTCAGACCTTGAGTGTCAGAGCACCTAGATGAGACCCATTAAAAGTCCAGAAGCATGTCGTTGCTGCCTATGGAAATGGACACCCCCAGATTGCTATATATCAGTTAGCAATCAGTCTGGGGTTGGAAAATCTACAGATGGTGCAATGGTCATTGAAGTTAGCAAGGCAATTAATGATGTGCTGTCCCCTGTGATGGGTTCGGTCACAGAGACCCCCCTTGGGACTGTCACCTGATGTACTGAAACTACCTCTGAGCCCGTTTTCTTTGCCAACTTGGGACTCCAGAACCCTGTCTTGTTGAGCCAGACACACAAGCCTGCTTCAACAAGGACCCAGGGTCTGAACCACGCCCCCAAAGCTGCAGACTTAACTGAAAACAGCTCAACAAGTACTCCTGTCTCCAGCACCCAGACACCCAGTTCCCAATGGGATCCAAACCCCAAATAAATCCGTTTTACTCTGTATAAAGCTTATACAGGGTAAACTCAAATTGTCCACCTTCTATAACACTGATAGAGAGCTATGCACAGCTGTTTGGCCCCAGGTATTGATCACTGACTCTGGGTTAATTAATAAACAAAAATGATTTTATTAAGTATAAAAAATAGGATTTAAGTGGTTTCAAGTAATAACAGACAGAACAAAGTAAGTTACCAAGCAAAATAAAGCAAAACATGCAAGTCTAAGCCTAATACATTAAGAAACTGAATACAGGTAAATCTCACCCTCAGAGATGTTCCATTAAGCTTTTTTCACAGACTAGACTTCTTTCTAGTCTGGGTCCAATCCTTTCCCCTGGTACAGCCTTGTTAGTTCCCGCTCAGGTGGTAACGAGGGGATTTCTCATGATTGGCCACCCCTTTGTTCTGTTCCACCCCCTTTTATAGCTTTAGCACAAGGCAGGAATCCTTTGTCTCTCTCTGGGTTCCCACCCCTCCTTCTAAATGGAAAAGCACCAGGTTAAAGATGGATCGCAGTATCATGTGACATGGTCACATGTCCTGTGAGACCCCTAGTCTCCATTCTTCCAAGGCTGGCTGGCACATACCCCAGAAGGTTTGCAAGTTAACAGAACCATTTATAGGTGATTGATTCTGAAGCACCCTTAATGGCTTCCACTTAACATGTTTACATCAGTAATACAAGTTTATATCTTCTCCTAACTCCAGACTTAGAAATAATATATGCAAACAAATAGGATAAACACACTCAGTAGATCATAAGCTTTGTAATGATACCTTACAAGAGACCCTTTGCATGAAGCATATTCCAGTTACATTATATTCATACTCATTAGCATATTTCCATAAAACATATGGAGTGCAATGTCACAGTCCCCCAGGCTTGTAAAATTGGAAATATTCCTGAAATAATTGAAGGGTTTGAATGGATGGGCTCCCAAACTGCACAGGCACGATGGCGGGGGAACAGTATGCATCCCCACCAGTATTGAGCAAGCGAATATATTAACAGGAAAGGATACTATTCCATTGTTATGCAGGCTCTTGTGGACCATCATGGCATATTCATGCTCACCTACTTTGGATGCAGCGGGAGAGGCTGCATGATGCCAGGGTGTTCTAGAGGTCTGACCTCTTTCAACATGGGCAAGCTGGTATGTTGTTCCTCTCCCTAATATCACAATATCTGTGATCCTGATGTGTGCCAACAGGACAACGTAGTTTAACTACATGTTGACCTTGAGCAAGTGCAGGATGGTGGTGTTTGAACATGAGGTTAGCATGCAGTGAAGACAATGCCAAAGAATCAGCTTGTGTGTAGAGCATTAGTTCCCTGAGTTTTGTAGATGGCTAGTCCTTCTTTAAATAAAGTTAGCGGCTGCTTTCCATTTTAAGCTCACTTCTTAGTATCTCCCTATCTCACTGCCAACCTAAGCAATCCACCAAAAATTTCACATGCCAGATACAATCTCCTGGTAGAACTCTTCTGGAAACACTGGGAGAACTTTACATGAGAAATTTCAGAGATAGTTACTTAATTATTTCTATCATTTTTTTTCAAAGACTTTCCTAATGCTTTTTGACTCTTCACATCTCTGAAACATATTCACCTACAAACCTCATACTGCTTCTGTAGTGCTTAATATGTAGATGTCTTTCTTTGGTTTTATAAGGCTCAGGTAGGAATTCTTTGGATGTTTAAAATTACCACTTGATATCAAAACCTAGATGATTGATTCACACACCTTAATGCATATACTTTATCAGTTTGCTGCATGTCACAGTGGGCATGGAGAGAATAGCCATCAAAGGAACCACTTGGGTGACAGGTGGATTGAGTCATTTTCTCATTGATGTTCTATTGAAAATCAACTAAACAACCAAGAGACTAAAGTGTACAAGCTTTAGTTTGAAAGTAACTTTATTCACTCATTTGAGCTAACGAACCTGTTTTGGGAATCTTACATTTATTAATTGCTGGGTATAATAGTCTTTCCAGCAGTGAAGGTTGGATACTGGGCAGAAGGAATTCATTTCAGCTTGACACGTTTGGCCAAGCCTTCTGGAATAGCAAAAAATCAGAAGTTTTTGAGGCAGCTACTTGCCTGCCCTCCTGTAAGTGTTTTATATGCTTTAAGATTAAGTTTGAGCAATTTTTTTGCTTCCTTCTTCCTAGATGTTTTATTAACACAGTGTCTAGACCAGGGGTAGTAAATAGGTGGACAGTGGGTTAAATCCGGATGGCCAGCCACTTTTGAACGGACCCCAAAATCATGTTGTTTACTTTTTAAATTATTATTATTAATAATAATTTATTTTTATTTATTTATTATCATTATTGCTGTTTATTATTTTCTCTGGAGTCTGGACCTTGACTGTACCTTGACCAAGAAATTTGGACCTTGACAAAAAATAATTGACTACCCCTGATCTAGCAAGAGTCTATTTCAGGGCCAGAGGCTGAAATGATGTCTGATGTCTGATCTCCTTTACAGATTAAGTGGCTGAAGTAGTATCTTAAATGTTTGAGTTCATTACTATGAACAAGTAGTAGCAGAGGAAAACAAATTGTGGAAAAAAAGAAGAGTTTGATGGGTTTTTTTACCAGATCCCTATAAAATAATATGGTCTTGTTCTTATATTCGGTCGATACCAGCTAAACCTGTTGGAAATGTTCAATGCAGAATACAGGGAATTAAAGTGCAGCCCTTGTTAACATAACAACACTTAAGTGTCTAATTCCCCACTTACCATTCTGCACACTTACCCCCTTGGTGTGTGCTGTTTCAGAACATCAATAAATTAATGTACTGTAATTGAAAAGATGGTGTTTAATAAGAAAAGATCAGGTACAGTACCTTTTATTGTGGGCAAATCAAAATATTGATTCTGTGGTCAAACCTAAGTGGTGAGTTAAACTGCAGAAATGAGAGAATAGGACTTTTTTTTTTTTTTTATAACTGTTAACAGTATATCATTAATTAAACTTAAAAAAAAAAAAAAGTTCCAGGATAAATCAGATGCTGTTCTGGGGAAACAAGAAACCATATCAATGAACATCAACTCCTTAATTATCCTCATGACTATATAACAGGGACACATTCATGTCTTTTCTGTGTGCAATAACTTTTACAAAGAAGTATTTTAAAACTGATCATTAATTTTATGACCACAGAAATGAGATGCAAAATTTATGCTGTTGTCATTGGCATAGGCTCAAGGCACTACTGACATTATGTGTGATTGTAATGGAATGGCTGCCAGCTAATGAGTCTATAGACAATTCGTTTGAGCATGCCTTGCTTTTAGATGTCTGATTAGGCTGTAATGCTTTCAATTATGTCTTCAAATTGTATTGGATACATTTACCTGATGCCTGTTGTTGCTTGGTAGTTCAGCTTTCTATTACATAAATACAAGTCGAATACTTTCCTTTAATTTATTTATGCTTTTCAGATGTATTTGCAGGCACTTAGCACCTGTGGAGGGGAGAAAATGGTTTGTGCTGCTCAACACTGACTCCTCTGACTGGTTAAAGAGTAGCATTGATAGCTTCAAATGCAGTCTGTTCCTCAGAAGAATATTGGCTTTGATACAGGGTCTGGTTGTGGGAAGATGAAAAGTAGGGAAAGGATTACTAGGGCTTGTCCAAAGATACAGAAGACCCCACAGAATTAACAAGAAGGCTTATTATACTTTTGATGTATAAAACTTTAGGGAGTAATATCCCTATATATTAACAGAACAGACTCCTAAATCTCTCAACCCCACAAAGCCAGGAAACTGAGAATTAAGGCTGATTCTACTCTTAAATCATTTTGTCATGCATAAACTTAAGCATTGTAGATGTGTTTTTCATTGAAGCTCCAGAATATTGGGTGATCTATGATACCAAAATGAGCTACAATTCCCAGGTACAATTGGGTGAGTTAAAGACTGCATTTCAGCCTGTAGTGTGAACTACAAAGCACTTGGTTTAAACACAAAAACAAAAGATCTAGCTTAATATAGTCTCAAACATCTTCCAAGTTAGTTCCCCCTCTATTTCAGTGTCTATGGTATATTTTCTTAGTGTTAAGTATTTCAATTACTGTATTTTCAACACAAAGTATGGGTACACAAATACACGTTCTCGTACATAGGGCGACAGTGTTTCTATTTGTGCTCAGATTATTTTTCTGTGTGGGTAATTTTTTAAGCCTGACAACTTCAGCTTTAACCACTCAATTTTTGCAAAATATAAACAGTTTTTGAAAGAAGAGCGATTGGGCACTCTCTTTTTTCTACATTCTCTGATATGCGTAACTCTTCTCCTTTTCTTTGCATAGTTGGTATATTTTTTAGACATATACCACATTTTGGGAAGGAAACTTCATTTTGCATAATGAAAATGAAAGTTGCATGTAATACTTCCCCCCCCCCCTCCATTTCCCCTCATTCTAGCAATAAGACCCAACATGACATGTATGTTAGCCAGCTATTGATGCATACCTCAGGTGTATTTGAGACCCTTAGTTCCCTGAGAAGCACACCTATAGATTACTGTGCTATACACACACAGTTGTAGCTGAGTACTATTAAAGTGTGACTCCATTTTTTATTTCAAAGGGAAAAGGAAACACTACCTTTAAAAATACTTTTAAGTGGAAAGATGTATCCTTACACTTTTGAAAAATAGTTCGTAGTTGAGGAGAAAGCAAATTGAAAACGTGTGGAAGTCCACAAAATGTTGCTGAAAATGCAGTTTGGCACTTTTTGCAAAGGAGACAGTTGAAGACTTTCCCTTACTTCCCCAAATGTGTTCTCTTTTCCCTCTATCCTCAGGCTGTCTGTCTTTCGTTTCCTGTTAGTTTCTTCCCTCACACACAGTTTTGGTGTGTGGCATGGTTTTCTTTTTCTTTCTTTCTTTCTCTTTTTTCCCAGCTGTGCACCACTGGGAGGGGTTCATTAATATGACATCATTAAAAAGACCCACTTGGCCAATTAGAATGTAGCTTTGGAGCACCAGTGTGCACAGCCATACTCTAGTATTCAGAGGTACATGAAGTGAAATTAAGAGAACAATAGGACCCTGAATTTGTTCAGTTTAATTTAAAATATGACTTGACATCATTCTTTCTTATTAACAAAGAATTGCTAAATCTCTGCTTTCAAAATGAATTCTGTTTATGTCAGAAGGAGACAGTTATTAACAAATGGTTTCTGTTTGACTCTTGCAGGAGAATTGGAAGATGAGGAAGAGTCTGAGGGCTCTTTCCCTTCACCTCCTGATAATCTCTCATTAGCATCTGACCGATATGATAAAGAGGATGAAGGACCCTCTGATGGTACGTGACTCTGTTTATCTTAGAATGCACTAGATTTGCCAGTTTGCTACAAACCCATGCAATCTGATCTTTTTGATTAGGGTGGTGTTATGGTTGGAAAGCAGATAAACAGATGGGCATCATCAGACAGCTGGACAGTTTTCTTACCTTTACAAGAACCTTTAAGGAACTGAAGAGCTCTCTCTAGTGGTGCTAAAAGCATAGTGAACCTGTCATAAGTGCACACTGTTTTTACTCACATATTTTTTCATAATGAAAACTCTTCTGTAGAATTTTTTTAAAGATAGATCAGTGGGTAAAGCAGTATGTGAATATTCATAGTAACAAATTGTTTGTTAATTCAACATGATCAGATTCTTGCTTAATTTTATTGTGCTACTTAATGGCTTGCTGTATTATTTATCTTATAAATAATGAAACAGTTTAATTGATTGATATTTTTCTTTAAACTTCATGCAGAACGAGTTCATAAAATATTAAATTAATTATTCCTACAATGCTTCCTCACATTAAGATTGTCTTATGTAGATTGTTTTCTTTAAATAAATGTTTAGTTTTTTTTTAAATGGGAAGTCAAACCTTTGTTCCATAGTTGTTTTCATATTGTTTTATCCTGTGTTCAAAAGTATATAAACAACCAAATGTAGCATTACATTTAATGAAGATATGAACAACTGAATATTGCAAGAGTTAAGCTTGCTTTATCATTGCTTCCATTTTTTGAGGTCCATTTATTTTTATACACAATATAAAAAAATCTTGTATGGGTAATATATGATTATAAATTAAATACATATAGAAATGAATTAACTATGTATATTAATTTGTGGCACTGAAAGTTAGAAGTGAATGATGTTTTCTGCCATGATATGATGATCAAACTGTGCAGCTCCATCTCAGAATACAATTGCTGAATGAAAATATGCTTCCCGCAACATAGCACTCCACATTTTATGTTACCCAGATTATTCCCTTTGGAAACATAAATTGCTTTTATGAGGTATAAAATTATGTCTATTGCAGAACAGGGATAAGTCAAGTACATGCATAAGTGATAAACCTTCTAACCACTGATTCTGAATAACGACATTTTCTTTATACACACAACTTTGTTAAAATGTGCAACAATAATCACATACTTTTTCAGTTGCACTTGCTTTTCATTTTGGCAAATGTAGAAATTTTATTAAAAAAGCAAAAACAAACTTTGTTGTTCATATTATAATTATTAGTCAAACAAGGCATGGCTTATATAAAATCTAAATTAGTTTTCCAAAGTACAAACAAGTTAAAGTTTCCATTTTTTGTACTTACAGATTTTATTAAAATACCTTTTTGTGGTTATATCTTACGATATGTTGATTTTGAAGCTACTACAAAGGATATATGTCAAAATTATCTGGATATTTGACAGAGAAAATAAAGCTATATATTTTTTTCTGAAGTTGTACATTATTAAGAAAAAGACAGCAGTTTTGTTGACAAAACTGAATAATGAATTGTTGAACAATGCTGATGCCTAAATATATTATCAATTTGGACATACAGATAATTAATTTAGTCTCTTTTGGATGTTGTAATTACTAGATTAAGCGCATAGATACCACTATAATAGCCAAGTTGCAAAATCCTTAGATAATTAGATAAAATGTAGGATAAAAATACAACTAGTACAAGATAATATAATCTAAGATGATGAAACTTTGTACTGTTGTCCCTTGTGGCCAAGTCCTGTGGGAGATCCTGAGTCAGAAGTGAGTAAAGATGGTGGAATTGGTCCATAAATATTGATAATTTCCTTGAATCATTTTTGTTTAGTTTGCGTGCAGTAGGTAATTTTAAAGACATTTGAAATTCAAAATGTAGACCAATATTTTCAAATCTAGCTGCCTAGACTTAGGCTCCCAAATTTGTGTTTAGGTACCTAAATAGGTAGCCTGATTTTGAAAGGTGCTGAGTGCCTCCAGCTCTTATTGACATGAATGGATTTGTGGGTGCTCAGTAGTTTCAAAAACCAGCCTATTTATATTTAGGACCCTAAAGGCACAATCCTGTAACTTAATCCGCATGATCCTGTGCTGATCCCCGTTTACTTAAAGTGGGGTCCATGCAGGTGTAAGAATCTCATTGTACTCATTCAGTTGCAGGATCAAGGCTTATTAAGTATGGAATTAGGAACCTAACTGAAGTTCAGAAATATTCTCCATTTAACTTCCAGGGTCATTCTTCTTCTACTGTACTTAAATGATTATGTAATGCAAAATTATTAGGTTTTATGTGCTTAAACATTACAATAAAGAATTTAAGACTTGTATGTTTTCCATAAATACTAAGTTCAGATTTCTCAGTATTCCTCTAAAAATATAATTGCGAAGTTATACTAATAATTATCTGTAACTGTCTGGAGGGCTATCATATGTATTCTGCAATCATTCTAAACTCCTGTTTTTTGTGTGAGAGCCCTTTATCTAATGTTATATTAATTACAAGGGAGATAATCCATTTAACAATAAGTACGGTATAACTAAATTAGTCCAGGTCACCAAAAGGCCTTTTGTCAAATCTGATTGTTACTTTGTCCTTTTGACTTTTACCTTATGGTAGGCACTAACAAAGTATCTAAACTTTGATGGATTATAAACTCTAAACATGATATGTATTTTTCATAATGCTAATGTAATTTTCTAGGTACTGAAAAGGTCAACCCCCCACATCTCTGTGTGCATTCTAAGTCTGTCTTTCCTTTTAATATTTCTTTTTCTCTGTTCCTCTGGTTCAAAAGTTCACTCAGTTCCCAAATGGCCACCTAATTTTCCAGTTATTCCCTCAAGCCATATGTGTTTTGGTTTCTTTATGGTTTATTAGGTACTGTAGGAAAGTAGCATAAGTTATATCTTCTAATGAAATTCAAGCACACTTCAGTGATGCTTTGACTTGATTGCTGGCAGCAATTAAATCACAACGAAGGAGAATAATGCATAGGCTCACAAGGTCCAGACACCCTACAGAAACTGAAAAAAGATTAAAAAAATAAAATAACAAAAAAAAGCACCCCCAAAACCAAACCAAACCAAAAATCCCTGCCAGGCACTGTGTTCCTAACCTGATTTTTTTTTTTTTTTTTTTTTATTGGCTAACAGGCTGACTGATCGCAAAATCATAACTTGCTGTGTGCTAACAGGCAGAGTTCACTTGTAGGTTATTGTGAGCTGATAATGGGTTAGATGGAGTTTTGATTTTCGCATTGGACCCTGGTGCACCAGATTAATGGAATTTCAATGAGAGACTGGAGTAGTCACAGCTTTGTCAGAAAAACAGATGGAGATTCTATAGTCATGTCTTCTCGTTAATACCAGTTGCCTGAAAGGTGTACTACTTCTCTATACAAAAGACTCGAAATAATTGATTTTTGAGTGGGATATTTTTTTTCATTTATTGATGACTAGGTTTCTTGTAACTTAAATGACCTGTTTTTGTATAATATGTTGTATAACAATGTTGCGGCTTGTAATTTCTTACTCTCCTTATGTCTGTTTTGAAATTTGGTTGTGGTAGGAAATAAATCTCTAGCTATGCTACAAAAGGGGAAACCAAGACATGTTAAAATACTTACAAATCAAAATAGTAAGTCTGTACTTTATGGTTATGGTTAAAAAAAAAAGTTATCACCAATTTTAGAAGATAGTGCTTTAAAAAATAAAAAAGGAAACCATTTCATTTACAGGAAATAGTTTGTTCCTTGTACTGGGATACCAAAGGGGGAAAAGTCAATATCAAAGGTGGAGCGTTTTTTGGATTAATTAAAAAAAAATTAGTTCAGCGCCATTTGAAACTATTAAAGTATCTCAGGCTGTTTAAAATTTTAATCTTTTATAATTTTGGTAAGGGACTCTATAGATAAGCTGTTTAATTTTTTTAAAACAAAACCCTGATTTCACTTTTTTCTATTGCATGATGACTTGTTCAGTTCAGATGAAGTGAATGTTCTTCTGGGATACTTCCTTCATTTGTTTGTCCCTGGTGGAGGTGGTAATGCTTCAAACTACCTGAAATTACATTAGGGGGTGCACAAAGATGTGAAAATGCACTTTCAAGCCTGGAAGCAGATCTATCTACATTTAGCTTCACATCTTCAGGGGGCATGAACCTGATCTCTCAATCAATGTTCAGTTTAAAAAAATCTCAATGGATTTTGGTAACATTTGAAGCAATTTAGACCATAGTCATTTCGGTGGATGACAATCTAGAAATGTTGCCTTGAAGTGCAGAAGGCTGAAAGAAATATTGAAAATGTGTCTTATCTAAGTACTCTACGTGGTCCTCATAATTGTAGTATTTGGATATAATCATGAATAAAATATGCCATTTTAATTGAAGAACCTTAAATAGTGCAATAGTCCTGTCCTAGAAAAATCAGTTTGAGCTGGAAAACAAGAATAGAGTAGGAAATGTGTGGCTGGTGATGAATAAGCTGAACGGGTGTGTTGTGGGTTATGTTTTTTCTCAGAATAGATTCTGGCAGTGTTGGAGACAGGGTAAGGTAGTGGAGAGTAACCAGTGTGCTTTACTGAATATTTTTGCTGAAAAAAGCCAACATGTTTCTCCCATATGAGAATATAAAACTTTTGGTGCTAAGTGTAAAAATTCTAAAATCCACACTTGAGTCAGTCTAATTTTCTGGATTTGGGATGCCTATTTTACTTGTGTTATAATCCTTCTCTATTTCAATATTGTATGGCATTTTAGATTGTGAAAGTGAGAATGAAAAATGATACACTTTAATATTTTTATATGTTACGTTGAAAGGTAGGGTCTGATTTACAGGTCACAATTGCTTAATCCCCCCCCCCCCCCCCCCAACATAGTCATGGGAGCATTTTTAGATAAAGAGACTTATAATACCTTCACAGTGGAAGGTGGTAGATGTAGAGAACTCAAATACCCAAGGGAACTTTTTCCTTGCAGTGTACAATGTAAATTAATTTATTTTCCTTTTTTCTTTTAACTCTGTTCCCACTGTGTTTGTTTTCTAGGAACTCTATTTAGCAGAAAACCGTGTTCCATAACAGGGCTGCTTTAAATAATACAGGATTAGTAACTGATTTAACAAGGGTTGGAGAATAGAAAATACGGTTAAGATTTTTCTGTCCTCTTTTCCCTAAGAAGATCTTTATTGGCACTATTTTAGTACCTTCATCAGACTGGTGTTCAGTTGATGATTGGTCATCCTGGGGAAGGAAAGCACTGGGAGTTTACCAGCTGTTGTTGTAATGGATTAGTTATCAGGTTTACAATTGTGGAGACAGAATGATTGTTATGCTGTTAGCATGGAGCTAAAGAGCATGGTTATTCCTTCTTAATTTGTTATTCCACTACCCAGAGTAGTCCTCCTACACAGAAAACAAAAGTATATTCTTGTTCTAGTTCCCATTTAATTATTTCAGGTTGATTGGCACAATTCAAAAGATCACAGTTCATTAAAGCAAAGGGAAATGAGCGGGGCCTGATAGGTCTTCTTTTCTCAAGTGAGCAGAGGGTGTGTGCATGTGTCTGCCCCGACTCTATACTCCAATTGGGGGAAAATTTTGCTTTGAACAGCCCCTTACTTAGGGCACGTCTACACTAGAGAGTTTACAGTGGTACAGCTCTCCCATTGGCTTAATTATTCCAGCCCCTGCAAGCGGCGGTAGCTGTGTTGGCGGGAGAAGCTCTCCCGCCAACAGCGCTGTACACACTGATGCTTATGTTGGTGTAACTTATGTCACTCAGGTGCTGATTTATTCACCCTGCTGAGCGACATAAGTTATGCCCACATAAGCTGTCATGTAGACATAGCCTTTTTTTCTTCAGGAAGGGTTTTCTGGGAGAAGCTACTCTCTTCTTTTGTGTGTGTATGTGGATTCGGAGAAGTTGCTCTCTGTTGCTTTGTATGATGAGTAAGAGGGGATGATCCCCTCCCCCCCATACCATTTCTCTACTTTTTTCCGCTGAATGGAGGGAATAAATTGGGAAGGTCATCCTTTTCCTCTTCACTGTGGGAGATGAAAAAATAGGGTAGGAGAGGGTGTTCCCCCTCCAGCTTCTTCAGAAATGAGGAATGATGGTACCACTTAAGTTTGATCCAATAATTTTGTTTTCTGAGAGAGCTGTTGTCTGAATTGTGACTAAAATATAAATCTTTAGCTTATTATCCATGATACATGTGGGTATTAAATAGTAGCATTTATATGCCTGTGTCGAAGAGGATATTAGACCGTTTTGCAATGTCGGCCACAGATGCTGTGTTCTGGAGAAATGATTATGTATTGCTTGGTATAATGCTATGCGATTCTGTATTTCTGAGGATTTCTGGGCAAAAAAAGTTAATAGGACTATCAAATGTATTACTTTCAACGTCCTATGAGTCTAAGAAGTTTTGAGATGAATATACTAATTAAACAGGAGAATATCAATCTCAGTCTCACATTGACTTCATTGGGAATTGAATCAGGCCCATGCTGCCTGCACTATGCTGAGGGCTTCAGAGGAGAGCTGTGCCAGAAAGGAATTAGTTAAGCTGTGGCATTTGTGAACAGATTGTGGACCTAAGGCCCTCAGTGTTTTCCCTAGAAAGGAACATTTGAGACAGTGTCTATCCAAATTAAAAACCTTTGAGAAGTGGGTGGATGAAACAGACTGGAAAGTACAACATGCTGAAGAGGAGGTTAACATGCTAAAAGAAAACACTTCATAAACTGAAATCCCTAACTAAAGCAACATCCTGTCAGAGAGAGCGATGTTAGAAAAATAAATCTGGTCATGGAATGAGTGCTGGTGGGGTCACATGACCATAAAGTCCCCAGATCCTTTCCTCTTGGCGGTGGTGGTGGGAAAATCATGTCTAAAATCTTAAAGATGATGCACTCTACTACATCATAAAATGCTATAGATCCCCTAGGCAGAACCAAGATGGCAGAAGAGCTTCTACAGAATCCATAGCAATGAATGTATCACATGTGAGGGATGGTGAAAGAATCTTTAGAGAAGCAAGAGATAAACAAAAACTTGCATGTGAGGTAGGTAACGTTTCTATTAACTGTGGTTTAAGCCTAGTCTTGCAGGGGAGAAGGAGTAAACTGAGAGTGAAACAAGAACTGAACTGGAATCCTGGCCCCATTGAAGTCAAAACTTCCAGTGAAGCTAAGATTTTACCCCGGATGATGAAAAAGCAGAAGTGGCATTGGGTCTTTTGCCCCTCACCAAACTTACATATATGAAAAAGATTATTATTTCAGTGTTAAATCACCCACCTGTTAGATTAAAAAAGACGTAAAGGGAGATTCTAGTATAAGTAAAGGGTCCAGTGTAGACTTGGAAAGCTAAATTATATAAATTATTTTAAACTATCATGCTACCTCATCCCATGGCTATATTGACTTTATTGGGATGACCAGTAAAGAAGTCATCACATACGTTACTTGGAATTTTCTGTAATAATTTCTTGTTTATTTTGTGGTAGTGCTCAAAGGCCACAGTCATGATTAGGGCCCTATTATTCTAGGTGTTCTACAAATAGTTGGGCAGACATAGTCCATGTCATAAGGAGATTACAATATAGTTAAAGGCAAACTGCAACAGTGAATGTAACAGTCTTTTCCTTTCTACTGTTTAATGGTGATACCATATGGTTACAACCAATGTGCATAGTTTGATGGTTCTAAATCATTTGCATTTTTATGTATCATTTTAAAAATGCCTTATCAAATATAACGCTCTGTCCCTTAACATTTACCCTCCTTTCGTGGAAAAAGTGACACTGGGCTTACTGCTTATGGTTATTTGATATTTGCCACATTGTTTGAGGTATTCAGCACAGGTAAGACAGTCACCCGGATTCCACCAACGTCCAAATATAATATTCAAATTTTAAATAACTGCATACCCCATTTTAGTTGTAGTAGCACTTCCTATGTCCTTCTTTTAATCCTAGGATTTTTTTTTTCTGCAGCAATATGTAAGTTTTTGATGTAGTCTTTGTGGAAATTAATCGCATAGTATTACAGCTTACCATTCTGTCCATGTTTTCCTATATCAGTATTATTTTTTTGAAAGTAATTGAAATAAAATGAACCAGAGAAGTTTTTTCCTCTAAATTAGTGGTGGCCTTTTTAGTGGATCATGGAAGATACGTTCACTATGGATTCTGTGCTTAAGTGGTTCATAGGAGGTGAAGGCTCTCTGCAGTGGAATGAATGTCCATCCTCTTGCTCCCTCCTCTCCCTGCCAAGCAGTAATTGACAGTCAATTCCCACACTGTTCCTGACCTCTCCCCTTTCTAGAATCGAGCAGAGATGGCATTGGGGTAGTAGGTGATAAAGCACTGCCACTCCCCACAGTGGCATCCTGGTGTGGGGAATTGTTTAGTACTTTTCCAGTTGGTGATCGGAACAATAGCTGACTGCTCCCCAAGCATTCTGGGATACTGGAGGAGTGGAATCTGCTGCTCCTTGCTATCATTTGGTGGTATAGGGAAGCAGGTCTGTCCTCTGTTACTTTTATGTCTTCTGCTGCTTTGATTGGAGTGATTATACTGTCACTTCTTAAGCCTTATAATGTTGCCTGGGGAAGATGGGAAGTAGCAATGCCTGGGCCTCTCCAGGTTCCCACCCATCAAAGAGGAAACAAGATAGTCTGAGGTGAACTTCTCCTTACCAGGCATTGGGCAAGGAGTCACATCAGTCATCTGCTTGGAGGGCAATTAAAGCTGGAATCAACTGATTGTGGAAAGCCCATAATTTTTATTTGGGTAATGTGGCAGACCTTTTGAGTACTCTTGCATTTGAGTTAGAGGACATACTGTATTACATACTGTGCATTGCACTTCTTCTCTTAACATACCTACTTCATAACAGTGCACTTACATGTGTATTATAGAGTGATCAGGAAGATTTGAGTTAGAGTTTTGGTTTGGATTGAATTACCACACAAAAGTGTAGATGTGTATATCCAAAACTTATCTGAATCTTGGGTTTATAAAGTTGGCCCAATAATTTGTGAAAACAAGGTCTCCATGATGATTTCAGTGCTTCTTGTGTTGGATTAGGTCAGAAATACATAAAATAACTTCCATATGGTACTTTGTTGCTTCATTCCCTGTTTGAAGTCTAGAAGTACCTGGGCACATGCAACTAAAAAAACCTGATATAAACCCCTTGTATTTCAGAACCTACAGAAAGGTTTGGATTGGTTCTTATCTGAGTTGGTTACCAAGCATTTATGACTTATGTGTATATTTTGAGGTTAGCACCTTGGTATATATTGTGATGTCAGCATTAATTAACAGAATGTTCCCACATTCCTGTTTTTGTATCTTATTTTGTTTTTGCTTATTGTATAAGTGCACACAATATATTTGATGTGCAAGTAAAAGATCAAGGACCACTTGGAGCAGCATGCAATGCAGATAGACAAAGACTGGACCCAAACACATAGTGACCTTTATGGATGGTGTTAACTTAGTGATTTGGTCTTTTTGAAATAAATAATAAGTTGGCAGCATTTGACTGACAATAGGTTAACATTTGAGTGTTGAGAAGGAATTTGAATGGAAGAGCAGGGGAGCCCTGACACAGAATAGTTTATTAAAGGGGAGTGAAGTCAAACCTTATTCTTCCACCACACTGATTACCCATCCAAGAGGTGGAGTTGGATGCACCATTTACCATTTATGAAATTATACCAGGAAGCCAACTTTTCCTTGGGATTTCACTGTGCATTCTCCCTTACTGACTTCCTCTTTAGTGGGATTCTCTATAGGTACCAATGAGAGAACTTACAGATAGGAGAGGGAGTCCAAGTAGAACTTAATGGCTTCTGAGACCACTTTTTTTCCTTCAGGGTTTTAAAATTAGTTTACTTAATTTACTATAGTATTTTTGTTAAAAAGTCATTTTGGTTAAGGCCTGTTGTCCATTGTTAAGAGAATGCACTGTGATACCATTTGAGGATTTTAGCTTAGCCTTCTGAGCTGGCAGTATCTGGAAACACCCATTATTTTGCCCCTGGTAGAAAGGAGTTCCTCTTGTAGCTCTTTTAATCCTCCCATCCACCAGTCCAGTCTAGCCTTTCCTGTCCTCCTGGCTGAGGTAGTCAATATACAGCCTTTTTCCCCCAGTGAGGAATTAGAGAAGAAATGGGGAAGTGAAGAAGATTCTCCTGCTGTTCATTCTCTGATGCTCCCCGGTCCATCTAAGCTTAAAGCCATATTTCATGGTAAGGGCATCACAGCCTGGAAACATAACTCTCAGGAGATGTCCTAGTCATGATAAGAAATGACTTTTTGTTTGATACCTGGCGCAATAGAGTTCTGAACTTCTGTGTATGTGTTAATACGTGTATTACCACACACCAGATTTCTAGATTATAACCAATGTTGTATTGTTATACTCATGTGATTAATTCTGGAGCTATGTGATAAATTGTATTTATGTATCTTTGACTGTCACCTGTGCTCTACCCACTAATCCATCCAGTAAGCAAGGGTGGGGGGTGTTGAAGGAGTTTGGTGGAGGGGGCTGAGATTAGGGCATAGGAATGAGTGTACCAGGTATACCATAATGTGGAAAAAGAGAAAAAAACTGATAGGAAGAGACTAACAGGAAGAAGGGACCAAGAATAGGAGTAGAATCTGATGGAGAAAGTAGGTGAAATAGGGTGGTCCATTATATTGTTGATCACAGGTAAGTCACTCTGCCTCTTAAGCATGGGCACAGGAAATTAACGTCACCTTTGCAATTGCATAGGAAAGAGAGTGTTGCCATTGACTTCAGCAAGGCAAAATTTCACCCTTATTGCTTTTCAAGAGGGGAAAAAAGCAAGTGAAAATTCATACATTAGTTTTACAGCTGACCAGTGGTTTAGGATTTTTTGTTGACATATGCTTATTCAAGGTTTTCTTAAAAAAAAGTGAAATTATTTTATCTTAAGTTTTAAATGCAAAGATTTTAAATGCATGTTTTAGCTCAAAATGTTTTTGCGATATTTTGGCAATATGGTAATTACTGTTTAGTCATGGTTTATTTAAAGCAATCAGTTTATTATTTTGTATATTTCCAGTTCTTAAGATCGTACCAAATAACTTTATGGGGGGCAATCAGATGATGTCTTTAGGATGTTTATGGATTTTCAAAGCAATAACTAATTTGGAAAATTAATTTTTTGTAGTTATATGTTAGCTACCACATAATTACAAAGTCTCATATGGAGATGATATGTGCCGTGTCCTGCAGCATAAGAGTAGGAATTTTTTTTTTAAACAAAAAACAAAATATTTCTTTCATTCAATATTCTTTTTCCCAAAAATATTTGGAATCTTCCAAATTTCCCACGTTCACTTGAATTATATTTAGAACACATTATTAAAATAATATGAAAATCCTGTTGAGAGCTGGTGATAATTGATTTACTCCATCACACTGAACAACCCCTTGTTTTCCTCTTTCTCCTCCCTTGGGCAATAATCACAGGATCAAGCTGTCGGTCTGTAGATATAATTTTTCCAGCAGTGCCATCTGGCTCCTTGGCATTAGTTGTATGTTGGCTTCTTTGCCGCTGTTACTGATCTTTGTCAAATGTTGGACAGTTGATGAGATGTTTTCTACTACCGGACGTTAATTTTCTTTTAAATGATTGTTTTTCATTGTAATTTTATGTACCTTTACCTTATTCCTGAACGTGGTTAGGATTTAACATGTGTCTTATTTGAGAAAAACAGTGTTTGGTTATGGATTTCCTTTTTTGCATGTTAAAAAATAGTCTGTCGAATCATCTTTATGCAGTCTGCACAGTAGCAATTCATTCTCTCCAATTTTTTAAAAATCTTCAATTAAATATGCAGCCTGCCCATTTAAATGTTTGTGGAAATATTTTTCATTAAGAAATTCTTGGCTAGACTGCAAGAATTCTAAATGTCTGTGATACAGCTGTGACAGGTTTCCTACTTTAGCATAATCCAGGCAACAGAGAGACCTTTTTTATCACAGAGCAGCAACTTGCTTTTTCCTATTAAAAAGAAAATTTTGTAAACTGGTGGCTCATTTGAACATAACATCTGAGTTACTTATATGACTTGGTACTGGATATGTTTCATTGTCATACAAAACCTATATATAGTGTTAATAAACAGAGAAGATAGGTTTAGTGGAGTGTATTTTAATGAGGGGAAAAATACTAAACAGAAACTTACTAATGTAGCCTCATATTTTCATGCTTTAATTTTTTCCCTGCATTACCTGTTTCAGAAATTTTCATGAAAACTGCTTTTATGATGACAAGGATTCCAGACACATAATAAAGAATAAAACTTCGAATGACAATGTGTAGTAGAATAAAAATTAATCTCTTAGTTTATTATTATTCTTAAATATTTGTGTTTAAAATTTTTCCTAGTTATGTTTGTTTCTGATTTGATGCACAAGCTCTTTTTAAACAGGAAAAATTAACTTAATTTGTAGTCCTGCATACGCTTGTTTTTTAGTCAACATTTATTGAAGTGCTTTGTGTTTCATGTGAATAACTTATTCTCCTCTCTGGGCGTAAGTCTAAATTATTCCTTTTAGTGGGCTATGTTGTATGGATTTTCTTAAAATCATCCAGGTGGCAATGGTAACTTTCAAAAGTTATCTTATGCTATCTCAACTTCTGTTAGTTTGTACTAGTGGAAAGTAGTTATTAACATTGCTGAAGACATTGCCCTGTACTGAAGGTGATCGGAGCAGAGATCTTAAACTGGGAAAAAGGAAGGAAATAGGTCATAATTCTGTTCCAGTTTGCAAAGGTCAAACCTGAAGACTTTTTTTTAAGTTTTAAAAAAGAATAAATGCCCAGGTATTTGTGACTCTAACTTACATCAGTGAAATTATTGAGATTCAAACTATAATAATTAACATACATTTTCTTTCTGTCTAGTTGGAGGAAGAATCTACAGAAACATTTAATTTTCTATTTTCTATTTTAATTTACTCTGTCATTTACAATAATATCAAATTTTAATACCTATAAGTACAAAGGCATATGTTATGAGTTATAAAATAATCCTATAGATTAATTATATTATTACATGCAAATGTTCTCTCATGAAGGGTTTTAAATTAGTAAATCATGATTTTCTGAAATGGCATCATATCTGCTTTTCATCTGTGACTAAAAGTGTAGATAAAATGTGGCCACTAATCAGTTGTCTGGGATGCCAGCTCATTAAGATTTACGCTATCATCAAAAATGCCCAGAATTGTTTGTTGGCTATATCCTAACTCAAATATGTAAAGGGGATACTACTGCATTTTTCTTTAGAATCACAGGGAGTTCTGTGACCTTTTGTGGCAAATTATGTAGAAAGAAAATATTTATATTCATTTAAAATAACCTCCATGAAGAAATAGTCTCATTACCCTGTTTGATCAATTTCTTGTAGCCTGAGCTGTAGCATGCTGCTATTGCTATTGGTTGATGGAATACACAGAGAAGTGGCTAATGGTGATGGTGCTCATCAGGACAGGGTTCAGCCAGCGGTCAGCAACAAATAATTCAAGACTGTTTCTAAGTTTGTGGCTGGTGGAATTTGCTCTTGCCCCAAGCCAGCAGCATTGCTGAGCTGGGCTATTTGATTAGAAGAGAGGCATATTTGCTTCTTAGCAACTGCACATTTGCACAACACATAGAACTCTACTGCCTCCAAAGGTTTTCCTTTTGTGATGGTAGAATAATACTTTATTGTTGATTGACATACAAAAGAGATCTTAGCTATGCAGAAGAGTCTACCACCAATTTATGTTTGTCTTTTGTAACTTGTAGTGGGTACATTATTGCATGAAAAAGTTTGATGTAGTTTGTGTACACAAGTGAGAGTTTAAATCATGGATAATCTTGCTAACATGTTGTCAATACACATACTTAAGTGACAAAAACACTACTGCTGCCTAACCAATAGCATGTGCTGGGTTTTTTTTACACTCCGGTCTACTGAAGAGAATTTTTTTTTTTACTGTATTTTGAAATAGACATTCTGATATGTATATGTCCTCTTCCAGTCAAGGGTGATAGTCTAGAGGTTCATTTTATCTAACTAAAACGATGATGATGATAAAGTGAAAGCTGTTCTATTTGTCATGAGATTTTTTTTAAATTAACAGAAGTGTATTAGTAATTGTGATTCTGATTAAATGGATGTGCACGTGTAGAAATTGCAACATAGCACTTCACAGGAAGTGAGTTTACAGAAGAAAATGTGTCTACTCAGAAGAAGACAAAGGTATTTATAACCCCAGTAGTAAAGAAACAAGTGAAAAAAGACAATTTGTGAAGGAGATTATCGAGTTTTATGGTCTTAGGAGGCCAGGACAGGAAAAAACAAACTTTTTTTATGGCTTAATGGCTTTTCTCATTCCTGGCCTGTGTTTCTCTGGTAGAAGCTTCCAGAATGACACAGTGGAGCAAGAAATACATTGCTGATTTGGTCACTGCAGTGTTACATAACAATAAGTACAGTAGTTTATTGTACAGGAACGTATGAACAGCTGATATAAAAACTACTTTGATTTATGGACAGTCAATAAAGATTATTTAAAAAAACAGTTTATCCAAAATATATTTATTATTCATATTGAAATCTAAGATTATTAGCATAATTATCTAAATTTGTGATTACAGTGGAATTAGTGTTAAACTCCAAAATAATTATGTACTAGCACAGTTATCTAATTAAAAGAGGCTTTTTAGCTGTTTATAACTAAAGAAAATAGTGGCTACTTTGACATAAATTTTACATATGCAACCTAAAGAAGAGCTATGTGTAAGCTCAAAAGTTTGTCTCTCTCACCAACAGAAGTTGGTCCAGTAAAAGATATTACATCACCCACCTTGTCTCTAATAGATTTTACAGATTTTTAAAATTGCACATTTTGGGATTTAAGGAGTGTTAAAGCATGTGCGCACATTAACACAGACGTAGAATGTGCATGATCAGATCTTCATTTCACAATAAAGGGACCAGGGGGTATGTTAGCATGGCTAATATAAGCATCACTGTATGTACTTACTAATAGCCACTTCAGTGCAACCCAGAGCCAAAAACAGGAAAGGGGGAGAGGTTCAGTGATTTTATATGGAGAGGCAGGAATATGTCCCGTCATATCAAGCGGATGTCCTTCTTTCAGTCAACCTTAAACCCACCAAAACAACTTCTTAATGATTTTTTAAATGTAGAGGGTTTTTAGCAAAAATGAAAAATATTTTCAATATAGATTCAAAACTTTACCTTTTTAAAAATAGATTGGGGAGGAAAATTATTAGTGTTCGAGTTGGGTTATACGTGTGTAGCATGTATACTCTGAATACGATGTTTATGGTTAAGTCATTGGAAGTGGGGAGTACAACTTGATTATAGGGTCTAATTATAGGACCTGTATTCCTTAACTGGTCTGATAGAGAGACAAGGTGGGTGAGGTAAAATCTTTTATTGGAACAACTTCTGTTGGTGAGAGAGACAAGCTTCTGAGTGGAAGTCTTGGAAAATGCAGGGCTAAGGGAGGAGAACTCCGAGCATTCTCCTTCATGGTACTAAATGATATAGTATTATATTGTAGTACTGTTACCGTATGTTAAAACATTTTTGTAAGTAACTTACTGGAAGGATTTTATATAGACATACAAAACACATATACATATACAAAAGGCATAAATTTAGCATAAATATTTAAAAAGAAATTCTTGTGGTGTGCTAGGAAGTTTGCTTGTTAAACTGTTAATTCACAAGGAAATGGCTACATTCAGATGGCTAACATTATATATATATATATATATATATATATATATATATATATATATATATATATATATATATATATATATATATATATATACATACACACACACACTTTGGTACCAATTAGGATGTAGTTATGTGGAATATATGTATGACTGTATATTTTCAACAGTGTGCGAAGTGTGTTACTATTTATGGATTTTTATAGATTATTTTGTAAACATTGATGTGTTTACAAAATAAACAATTCAAAATATATAGAGATCTTTATTCTTGGTAGCATGAAAATGCAGCTACCTCTGGGGTGGAATACAACTGCCATTAAAATGGCACTGTAAACACAACACAGCAGTTCAGACAGGATATGAAAAATATCCTTCTTAATTGAAGTGACAAGGCATTTTGTATAGATAGATGCAATTATCCAAATTGGAGATTGGTTAGGATACTGGGTTAATCCCTTAGTCTTGCTAATTATGCTTTCAATTTGATTAACAATCATTGAGAGATTGGGTGACTGATTTGCTACACTATACCTCTACAACCTACACTGTGTAGATGTACATTTTTTTTTTACTTTACTATAATTTCTTGAACCATGTTATAAAGGCAACTCTATATAACAAACTCTCTATTACTCAAAATAGGCAGAGATAAGTGTGCATTTGGTGTGGTGTGCAGAGAAGTCAGCAAGTCATGTTAAGGTTAGTAGCAGACTGCCTAATTTTAGGTACACAATTTAGTCAAATTGAGGCCTTGTCATATTATATCCTCAGTATTTTATTTTGTTCTTTCTGTAGTATAGAATATATAGTTGCTATTATAATATACAGTTGTTTTTAATTCATTATGTAAATAGTTACATTATCTATCCTAAAAGATACATACATTGAGGGAAAATTAATACAACTTCCCTGTGCTTCCGGAACACTTTAAATCAGATGACACTCTGATCCAAAGAGGTACCAAAACCCCACAACTCTCATTATCTTCAAGCCTTAATTTAGGAAATATAACTTTCACACTAAAGATAATGAGTTATAGCTTCTTTGAATTTTCTAGCCACTCTAATATACTGATTAGGTTTTTTTTCATAAACTGCCTTTGTCCTTGGAAACAGCAGCTCTTTTTAAGAAAGAAAAGCTTCTAATGGGATGCACTGAATTGTATCATATTGTGACCAGAGCCAGCCTCAATCCATTTAGGAAATGGCCCTGCATTGCCAGTGACCCGACTGATACTCTAGCCTGGTTCTTCTCTTCTGACTCAGCCTTCCTGAAGTTCTGCAGTCAGTTTGATTTCCTCAGCAATGTCCAAGAAGTGAACGTCTTTGACAAATTAATGGCCAGTTCCAGTTCAGATTGTCTCAATTTTAAAACAGGCTTCTGTTGGAGAAGCAGACAATCGGAAATAAAAACTAATCAAAATGAAAACATGACTAGACAAAATACTGTGCAAAAAGACAGCTAGTGATGCTGGATCTTCAAGCAAGTTTAAAAATCTCAAATCATAGGACTTGTCTATATGGAAACTGGAACTGAAATGGCCAAATTGGTTTTAGTTCATACTGTTAGGTAATGTCCATGCACAGACTTGCACTGTGATAGCGAAGAGTGTGAATTGCAGCTGATTTCCTTATTTTGGTTCCAGTTTCCATGAAGACAAGCCCCTTGTTTTCTTTTGGTTCCGCGTTCATGTTGACAGTTCTCTCGTCGTTTGTTGCATTGCTCCTTGGGGATCAGGAGTCACTTGTCCAGTTCTCATGCTTTTTCCTTCTCTTCTCTTGTCAGTTTGGTTTTTTACAGTACTTGAGCTGTAAGATGATTCTAAGTATTGCCAACACCTTTGTAATTTTCAAAAGCACCTACCCTTATGCATGTTGTCTGAACAAACATCCATCCAGGGCAAGTCCTAAAGATGCTAGACTTTTTCCCCATCGCAGGTCTTTGTTTAGTCATCTGACTGAATTATCAATTAAGCAAAATATTGTACAAACTGAAACTAAATTAATTACCAGTTATGTATGTGTATATGTGATTTTATGTAAATAGATAACTATTCACCTCATACAATACCACATGTTTCACAAGGCCAAGGTAAATATAGTTTTGCAAAAATGTTCTTACTGAGTTGCTATGTATCTTGCAAACCTGACATGATAGTTTTTCTCCAAAAGTTATCTTTGTATAATATATTTTCCTGCCATTCGTAGAAATAACTTAATATATACTAAGGTTAATAAAATTTTAGATTAATGGATAAAATGCTGCTCATAAGGACAAATACAACAGTGATATACATCATTTTGTTTTATCACTTCAATATACTTCTAAGCTGATAAACCTGTTTCCAATCGTATTTTATATTTCCAGTAAGTGTATATAATTTATGTTTTAGTATAGCTATCTAGAGATGCTAAATATGTTGTATTTAAGAACATTACTACAACTTTCAAAATCCAATATACAAATTTACATTTAGAATAACTACAAAAGTGGGCTGTAGTCCACGAAAGCTTATGCTCTGATAAATGTGTTAGTCTCTAAGGTGCCACAAGTACTCCTGTTCTTTTTATTTAGCTCTAGTTGTTCATTAATTAACACTAAGAACCACTCTTAAAGATTTTGTTTTCTTTTCCTGTAAAACTGATTTAATTTTTTATAGTTTTTCAAAAAACTTCTCATCGTTACTTTAAAAATAGCTGAATGCATGACATAAAGAGAGTACATTAACATCTTTTAATCAAAATGTTTACTTCATAATTTTTTGTATTAAGGCAGTGCTTAGTCCGACATACACATAGTAAAAGATGGTCCCTGTACAAAGAACAGAGTCTAAATAAAGAAATAAGGGAGAAAGAAACTAATATTCCCATTTTACAGATGGGAAAACGGAGTCTCAGAGATTTAAGTGATCTGTCCAGTGTCATACAGTGGCAGAGCATGGAATTAAACCCAGATCTCCTGAGTTGAAACTCACTGCCTTACCCAAGAACATTTGTCATGGTTACTGGGCAAGCCATGCTGTAGACTGTGTCTCCCTCTTGATTGCACCCTTTGAGATACATGTTTTGCTACCTTCCCCTGCTTTGGGTGGAACCAGTACTCTTAGCCTGGATCTCTGGGCTTAAGCCTCCCTGTTTGTCAACTGGATTTTGCACCTATAAACCCTTTACCTCCGAGGACCTGTGATTGCAGTTGATTGAAGTGACTCAAAAGCCAGCATCTTCAGAACAAAAGTAGCATTTACTTGCCAGAGCATCTAGGAAAACTAGTTAGAACAACTCAGAGTTCTATATGCATATTTTTTTACATAAGCTTAACCCCTATCCATAGCTCAGGTAGGTCCAGCTTGTTTCCATCTTTGGTTTGGGAAAGCAGCCTGCTTGCTGCAGTTCCTGTGTGTCATCTGTCTGCCAGAGGCTCATCTCTAGCCACTGCTGCTGACAGCTCACTCAGCCCCCCTTCTGCCATAGGACAGTAGCCTTAAGGTTTAGGATCCACCTATGTTTTTAGGCTTTTAGCCTTGTGAAGTGTAAACCATGCCAGCCTGATGAGAGCCAGGCAGGGGCATTCCCTAATTAATAGCTCTCCCCATTGTTCCCTTAAGGAGCCTTTTATCTTTGCTGTTGTTTCATTTCCTGTTTGCTTCCCCCTTTTCAACCTCCTTGGATTTTACTCCTGGCAGTCAGGCAGGATAATATCAAACAGATAAACTGAGGTGCATATGATACTACACATAACTCCCTCATTCTCTCTATCATCCTTCCCCTTCACTAGGAAGAAGGCTGCCAATCATGAAAAAGCTCCAGCTGATTTAGAATGCAGCAACACAGCCACAGACAGGACATTATTACAGTGCTCTGCTTACTGAATTGTCTCCTCATTGAATGCAGTATAAAATTCAAGGTTTTGCTATTGATATGCAAAGTACTCCGTGGGATTGGCCCCAGCTATTTGTAGGATCACCTTGCCATGATGACCTCCCATGACAATTATGTTCCACTGCCATGATGGAATTGTCATCCTCAAGGGTAAGACTTGTGGGCACAGGAGACAGCTTTTTCAGTAGTTGGCCCACAAGTGTGAAGACCTCCTTGAGCAGAAATTAGAATGACCACAAAATGCATAGCCTGCAGAATTTACTGCAAAACCCACTTCTTTGAACTAGACTTTCTGCAGAAACAAAAATCCAGTCAGTCGGAGAAGGAATGGAAGAAGAGTGATATCAAATCCTTTGGCATATGTAATATTGTAAGGTGCACTCACCATGGTGTAAATTCCTAGGCAGAAATGTCGATTTACCATTATGAATTTGTGAAAAGTTGTGAAAGTGCATTGGTAGTGTTTTAAGGTATGATTTTTTTAAGCCTCTATTTCTAACATGGCTCATCTACACATGAAGCTGTTCCTGACTAGCTCCATGTGTGGGCACTTTTATTCTGGAATGAAGTGTCCACATATGGAGTTAATCGGGAACAGCTCCATGTGTAGATAAGCACTTAGAGTTCACCTCCACTAGAGAACCAGGTTCCTCTGGTGGGCAAAAGGTAAAGTGATCAGTAGCTAAGTATTAAAATACTTCCTGGAGCTGTATAATGCTCTGTCTTTCAGCAGTTTTTCCTTCCTCTTCTTTGAATGAAGTAGATGAGGAGTTGCTAATAAGCTGGAAAGGTAAGGTTAATGTTCCAACTAGGGGCAAGATTCTGCCCTTGATTTGTACTTCTACTGAACTATAACTGACTTCATTGAGAGGTGCATACAGGTGCTAGTGGGCAGATTTGTACCTGAGGAAGGAGCTGACTTAATAATAATAAAGCATGATTAGAGTCAAAAAATTGCTCTACCTTGACAAGAGTCTCATTTTTATTGTCTTAGCTTCATGGTCTTTCCCCCCAATATTTATTTTCAGAGCTGATATTATGCCGCTACTGCCAGTGAAAAGAGCATGCAATTTTCTGTGAAATACACACAATCAGTGCTCATACAGCATCCTAATCTTGTGCATACTGTAACCTTTTCCCTAGCAGCAGCTTGTATCTGTTTGAAAAAGGTACATGGAAAAGATCAGACGAGGCAGGTCAGTTAATAATATAGTGCTTTTTCCTCAAGTGTTTTTATAAAAACCATTATGTAACCTTTGTAATATTCCTGTAAGGGAAGTATGACTCCTATTTTATAAAGAGAGAGGTTGAGGCAAGGGGGCTCTGACTTATCCAAGACTGCAAAAGGGATCTAGGTAACAGCCAGGATTAAAACTCAGTATTCTCTAGCTTCTGCTTACATGCTCAGACCATTACAATGTGTCTCACCCATTCTAGAGCTCAGATTGCTTTAACCCTTTTTAAGAGATGCTGAAGTAATCTAGGGCCAACTCTTTTTTTAGACGTCCTTTTATTTTGTTATATATTATGCTAACAAAATGTCACTAACTTGCATACAGCTATTGTGGTTTCAGAATGGAATGTGGATGGCACCAAGCCCATCTGGTTGAGTTTAAGCCAGTGACATGCTTTAAGTACTAGAGATATGTATTCTGCAGTTTGCGTAAGACCCAAAACTGTCTTGATTTGAATATCAATCTTGGCAAGAATATTCAAACTTAAAAGTATGGTTAATGAGTGCATCCCTTTAACTCATTTTTATAAGAACTGCCAGCTTCTGCTTTTGAATGTAAAAGATGCATATTTAGATGTCACAAGGCATAGCACTTGAAGAATTTAAATTTCTTTCCAAAGTGCTATAGCAGTGAATTGCTCTGCCAATAGGGATGCTGAAATGAGGAAGGATAAAGCCAAAGCCTGTTTGAATTATTTGGGAGTTTTTCCTTTTAAAGGTGGCTCCTATGTGCAATTTGAGCACTGTCTGTCAGACCCTGAGAGGTAGTAGTAACAGTGACTGGAGTTAGTAGAATACCTTCTTCCAACCCAGAAGTTCACAGCTAATTTATGTAAACTGGTAGAGTAGGTAGGGTCCAAGAGCTACTCCTCGAAGTGGTAAGTAATAGACGTAATTTGGGTTCACTTTAGAGACAGCAACTGAAAATGAGTCAACTCAGTACCGCCATTACTTCAAAGCAGCATAATTGCCATTTGGAAGGAATTGATTCCTTTAAATGAAGAAATAATGGAGGGAAAACTTCTTTAAAAGAGCTTTATGATGTTTTTCTTATAAAATTACTCTTTAATTTTGTTGATTAATGTTTGAGTTTAAGAATTTGATGAAGGCATTTCGCCATTATAATTCTGAAATATGGGAAGTCCTTGCAAACATTCCCGGATTGCCTTCTGTCTGTCTGCCTGGTAAAAAATCCTTTCAGTTAAATGGACCATCCTCCTTAAATGATGTCATTAGCTCAGATTGAAAAGACATTGCCTGCAGGGAAATCATTTAATTGTCTTAAAGTGCTCTACTTCTGTAGATCTTGAAGCAGCACCCTCGTTTCCATCTTTGGATCATATAGTTTATCTACAATTCTCTTTTTAATCCTCTGATAAAATAGTGAGAAGTAATTTCCACTTTCACTAAAGAAATCTAAGAGTCTGTAGTTTTGTCTTTTACTGGCAGATGACTAGCAAAATCGCATTTCTAGAAATGCTAGTGGGTAATAAACCTCTTTAGACTAAGTGATTATTCTAAGTCATGCAGGGCCGGCTCCAGCATTTCTGCCGCTCCAAGCAACAAAAAAAAAAAAAAAAAAAAAGCCGCGATTGCGATTTGCGATCGGTCGATCGGTGGCGGCAATTGGAAGGAAAAAAAAAAGCCGCGATCGGTGGCGACAGGTCCTTCGCTCCTAGAGGGAGTGAGGGACCTGCTGCCCCCGAATTGCCGCAGGTGCTGCCCCTCTCCCTTGGCCGCCCCAAGCAGCTGCTTGTTAAGCTGGTGCCTGGAGCTGGCCCTGAAGTCATGGAATGTGTTTTTTAAATATTGATTGACTTGTTGAAGTTTTACTGTTCTATGATACCAAATTACACTTTTTAACATATGTCTTATGGAACTGAATCAGCACTGGTTTGTCTAACCATCATGTTGTTTGTTTTAGGAGTGGATGCAAACATTTTGGAAAACACTCCAGTCAGTAAAAACAATGAGGAGTCCTTGTGGCACCTTAGAGACTAACAAATTTATTTGGGCATAAGCTTTCATAGGATATAGCACACTTCATCAGATGCATGGAGTGGAAAATACAGTAAGCAGGTATAAATATCCAGTCAGTGTGCTTAATGAAGACACAAAGTTGAGTGTAAATCCGTGATTTTAAAATTCTCTTACATCTTTATCATTGGACTGATCAGATTCTCAGTCAGTAGTTATGAACAAGATGACAGCAGTGTGCCAGGGAAGCTGGGAATTTTTAATTGAATGGACATTTAAAACAAAAAATAAACCTTATATTTATTGATGACTTGGTAATTCCATTAGGAAATGTCATGTTTGGAAATGTATTGTATCTAAATGTGTGCATTTTTTCTATAATCTATTGCATTTCATTTCCATTTGTAAATTATTACCCATTTGATCTTAAAAGCTTCAAAGCAAGAGGAAAAACCCTAATATTTCTAAACTAAATGATGATGATAATACTCTGTGGTCAGATTCAATGTAACAATGAAAATTCTGTTGGAAACTTTTCAACATTTCTTGGACAGTATCTGATTATTTTTTGTGTCTATTCTACCCTAAATACTGTCCATTTTCACATGACAATATGCAAAAAGTGGCTTCAAATGTTTCAAATCCTATATAGAGGATGATCCTGTTTTTTCCAAGCCAAAGAAACTTGCCAATTTCTTACCTTATCAATTTTGAACTGGCTTACATCAAAATTTCAATTGAACCATTTGACTTGGTTGGTATTCCTACATGCCCTTCTACTGTTGCCTTTGTATTCTTTCTTTCCTCTGTACTTATCACTGTTTTATATTTGTATGTATTAGACAATACAATACAATAAAATGATATTAAAGGGCATTTTAATGTTAAATGACCCTCCCCCCATTTTCTCTTCATAGGACTGTTTAAATTATAAGAGCATCTTTTCACTCAGTTGTAATGCTTCTAAGGAAAAATTACAAAATTTACAAGCAATTGGACCATTTTGATTGGACATATAAAACCCTTGACTACTCATATTTTGACAGTTGGTTTTCAATTTTTTTTGTACACCCCCTATGAATATTTTCAATAGTCTAATAGAGAGTGATTTGTTTGTTCTTGTGGCATTTTAAACACATTCTGTGTAAATGGAACTGGAGATTTCCATGTGAATTTTCTATCTGAATAAACATTTAAGGCATATTTCTTGCTCCTGTTGAAATAAGTGGCAGTGGTATATAGAAGTACAAGATCAGGTGGACACCAGTAGTCCACTTCTAGTCCAGTTCCTGGTCCTGACAGGAGCCAATGTCAAAAGCTTTTGAGATAAATGTTAGAATCCTAAAAGGGATAATTATGGAATAACTTGTCCAGAGGGGAAGCTTCTTCCTAATCTCCATTAATTTTGTTTATGCTCTTGTGTCTGAGTATTTATAACCTCTATGCTTTTTATGCTAGCCAAGGTAACTATTCTCATTAGCAGTATAAATGCCTAATCATTTTTTTAACCCTGATAAACTCTTGGCCTCAACGATATCTTGTGATAGTAAATTCTACAGGTTAATTGCATATGGAAGTCTTTTCGGATTATTAAATGTGTTGCCTTTCAGTTTCATTTAATTCTTGGTATTGAGAAGGTAAATGGGAGCCCCTGAATTACTTTCTCTATATACTGTTCATCATTTTGTATTCATTTTGTCACAGACTTCACTGTGGGGCAGATATGGGCTCTGCAGTATTAAAAATTCCATTATTTGAACAAAAATACCTTTTTTCAGCAATATGCCACAAGTGACAGGTTTACCAAAGTACAGCATATGTTTAACATTTTTTGTATATTTCTCTTATGGCTACTAAGATTCGTTGAGCTTTTTATTATGAGGCCATTACATATATTTACTGGCCTTCAGGGGTATTCTTTTACATACTAGTATTTGGCAGACAGTCCATAATTCTAATTCATGCAGTCACTTATGGAGCTTCTTATATCAGCATGTGGCATGGTGGGGAGGAAGCTGGTGCTTATGTTGCAAGGAAGGGATTGATTCAATGGCCCTTATTCACAATGAGTAACACTTAACATGATAGTTCCACTAAGTGCTACTCAGTGCAACCGAATGCTGCAGAATTGGGCGTATAGGGTGATACCATTGAACTCAATGGGAATCTTGTCATTAACTTTAAGGGGATCAGGATTTGGTCCATAGAGGGGATGTCTCCACTGCAGCTGGAACTGTGCTTCCTTCTCAGGTAGACAGATATGCACTAGCTCTGCTCGAGTTAGCACAGGAGATAGCCATGTAGTTGTGGGTAGCAAGGGCGGCCGTTTGGGCTAGCTGCCAGCGTATGTAGCCAGAGGGTCCCAACAGGTTTGTACTCAGGCAGCTACTGTCTGCTAAACTGCTATGTTTAGAGTACTAACTGAAGCAAAGCTAGGGCAAGTCTGTCTATTTGAGAAGGGAAGCACAGTTCCAGGGGCAGTGTAGATATACAGATGGCAAAAACTTCCAAATGTTATATAAATAAGTAAATTTTCTCTGAGCATATTCTGAAGCACATAGATTCTTTAGGATTAAGGAACATTTGGATTTTGTTTTCAGGAAACTTAAATGCTTATGACAGGTTTCAGAGTAGCAGCCGTGTTAGTCTGTATCCACAAAAAGAACAGGAGTACTTGTGGCACCTTAGAGACTAACAAATTTATTAGAGCATAAGCTTTCATGGGCTATTGCCCACTTCTTTGGATGCATATAGAGTGGAACATATATTGAGGAGATATATATACACACATACAGAGAGCATGAACAGGTGGGAGTTGTCTTACCACTCTGAGAGGCCAATTAAGTAAGAGAAAAAAATTTTTTTTTGAAGTGATAATCAAGCTAGCCCAGTACAGACAGTTTGATAAGAAGTGTGAGAGTACTTACAAGGGGAGATAGATTCAATGTTTGTAATGGCTCAGCCATTCCCAGTCCTTATTCAATCCTGAGTTAATTGTATCTGGCCTCTCAGAGTTGGTAAGACAACTCCCACCTGTTCATGCTCTCTGTATGTGTGTGTATATATATCTCCTCAATATATGTTCCACTCTATATGCATTCGAAGAAGTGGGCAATAGCCCACGAAAGCTTATGCTCTAATAAATTTGTTAGTCTCTAAGGTGCCACAAGTACTCCGGTTCTTTTTGCAGATACAGACTAACACGGCTGCTACTCTGAAACCTGTCATTATGCAAGGCACTGCATTAGCCGTATGGAGTGGAAATCCATCAACTTCATGAAAAAACACGTACAGATACAGACAGACATCATCTTCCTTTCCAAATGCAAGCAGATGGACAGCATACCAAAAGGACTAAAGGTAAAAAATCCATTACAATCTACATATCACACATACTATGCTGAGAGACTGTCACACACTCTCAAAGAAACTGCGAAACCACCTGATCAGCATCCTATACAGCAAACAGGGAAAGATTAAGAATGAGCTCTCAAAACTGGATACTCTCATAAAAAACCAATCTTCCACACAAACTTCCTCATGGATAGACTTTACAAAAACTAGACAAGCCATTTACAAGACAAACTTTGCCTCTCTACAAGGGAAAAAGGACACTAAACTATCTAAACTGCTACATGCCACAAGGAGCCACAACAGTAGTTCCCTTAACCCACCCAGCAATATTGTTAATCTTTCCAGCTATACTCTTAGGACAGACTCTTCTGCTGGGCTATCTCGGGGCCTCTCCTTTTGTCCCTCCAGATCCATGAACATGATACAGTTCTGTGGTGACCTAGAATCCTACTTTCGACATCTCCGACTCAAAGAATATTTCCAACATACCTCTGAACAGCATACTAAACCACAGAATCCCCCTACCAGCACTACAAAAAAAGGATTCTGCGTGGACTCCTCCGGACAGTCAAAACAACAGACTGGATTTCTACATAGATTGTTTCTGTCAACGTGCAAAGGCTGAAATTGTGGAAAAGCAACATCACTTGCCCCATAATCTCAGCCATGCTGAACACAACGCCATCTACAGCCTCAGAAACAACCCTGACATCATAATGAAAAAGGCTGAC